>NC_142201.1:78669851-79954494 GCF_049639895.1 Pseudopodoces humilis | reverse complement strand
CCACAGATCCATTACAAACCCATTATCATTAAAATGAGTAACAATTGGGACCGAGAAGACACAATGGTTTAGGGAGGGCACTAACTTTCTGCATCTATTTGTCTAGACTTCTCCATGGTGAGAATTGAAGAACACCATTTAGCTTTGTTTGAGCTGAAACTTTTCAGCGGCTTTTCAAAGATGACTTTCACAAATATGTATTTGAATATACATATGTAGCAAGATGCTGTATTATCTGGGATTTTTGGTGACATGAAAATTACCAGCATATTTGCACATACACAAGAAGACTACCTTAATTTACTAGGAATATATGCCAAAGAATGGTTTGTAACTTTATGACTGAGGGAAAGTAAATGTATTTGGAATATTATTTCATCATACCTGCTAGGTCCTAAGTTCATTTTTTCCTCCAAAATTCAAGACTTTGTCATTCCATTTAAATAATAAGATTTATTTCTTATATAGACAAATTTATGAGTTTAGATTATCTCCCTATTTGACTATAAAGAAGTGCTGTTATTTCTCTATGTGCACATTATGGAAACAGTCACCAACATTTTGCTTTTCTTCATTCCTGCCTTTTTTTGTTCATTTGTGTTTATTTTGATTTATTTTAAAAGTAAGTGGGAAAACGTTTGAAAGATTTTAAAATTTTGGGGCAGAGACCTTTTTAGCAAGCCATACATACCCTGCAAGAAATTATTATTTATTTTGTTCAAAAGAAGGGCAAGTTTTAAACTGACCTCCACCCTTTTGTATGGAGGTGTCATTTCAGATGGTACAGGACTTTCTTGTTCAGCAGAAAATGGTACAGTGAGATGGCAGAAACTGGAAACTGAAGTTAAAAAAATTATCACAAGTGAAGTAACTGACAACTGAAACAAGCTGATCTAAAGGCTTGTAAGTTTTTCAATTTTTAAGGTCTCAATTTGATTCTAAATTCCTGCTCTGGCTGAACAAGAAACTTGCTGCAAGGATTATCACTAATGCTCTATGGCTTATATTAAGAAGGGACTCAAATTAGCTGGAACATAACCACTCCTTCTGCTCTTAGAATCTGTGAATCATCCAAAAACTTTTTTACTAAACTCACAGAAGAGTGAAGACTGCAAATATATCTGAACGGGAAAAAAAAGAAGCAATAATCCCTCAAAAAAACTCCACATATTTATGTGAGGATTTTAGCAGTAACTTGAAAATATAAAGTACAACTGAACTGTCAAGTCACTTCTAGACAGAAAAAAAATGCTAAAAACCTGTAATGCCAGTAGCATTTCTGGCACATCCCTCTTCAAATGCTGTTTTGTGCTGTGTCAGCCTCCCTCCCGCTTTATTCACCCATCTACCTAATTTCTCACTCTTGCACTTCTTCTATCACTTTCCTTATCGTTCTGCTCTTTTGGGTTTGCTTTTTTTCTTTTGACATTATCAGGCCCAGCTACAAGTGGCACTTCCCCCTGGCACTTCGAGGCAATTGCATATCCTTCCCTTGTGCAAACAGCACAGGCAGTCAGGAGCAGAGTGGGTCAGCAGGGAAAGACCCCAGACCTCGAGGGGATGGAGCAACCTAAGCCCCTGCTGCCACCAACCACCCAGTCACATGCTGGACCCTGTAGCCAAACTAATGAGCATAGTGCCTTTTTCAGGAGCAGCCCTGTGCAGCCTTTGCTGCACTCTAGCAGTTCTTGTTGCATTTTATGAGTGAAACTGAAAAAAAATGTAGGAATGTCATCAGCAAAGTGGGCAAGCAAGGAAAGCATGAACTGGATACCAACATGAGAAAAGCTCCTGCAGAAATGTGCTAAATGTGAGACCCTTGAAGGTTTTTTATGAGATACAGGGGCCATAATGCTCATTTGAAAAGTAAGGAGGATAAGATTTGTTGCAGGAAGTCTGGTTTGCTGACAGACCTGATTGTGTTGGCGTAACTCCCCTCAGCAGGCTTGTGGAGTGAGGCAGAGCAGGACTAAGCTGCAGATATGTCCGTCATTTGCTTTGCGTGCAGAGGGTTTTCCCAGGCAGTTACGCTCAGCAGCAGCTATGCACCCCAACCCATCTGGGTGCCCACAGCTGCAGGTTTATTCTTAGTTTCAGGAATGCAAATCCTTATGGACATGGTAATTAATGGCTTTATGTCAGCAAGGAGACAGGTTTTCCCCTCAAAATATTTCTCTTTGCGGACAGGTCAGTTTCCAGATGAAGTGGATGGGGGGGGGTTTAGTCACATCTAATTCCACATTCGTCACTCAAGGTATCAAAAAGACCTGCCTGGATTAGACTGCTCTTGCTAGTTCTGTAACATGTTATTACATGCAGTGCAGTGTGTTTCACTAAAAACTCTACTCTAGGCATGAGAGTGATGGAGCCAAGCTCCTTCTGCTCTGCAGCGCTGTGAAGAGAAGTGAGAGGACAAACACATGCCCATGTCCTGGCAGAGTGCTGTGTCCCAGCCCACAGTGAGAGCCGGTGCTCACGATGCCATGCGGCTTGTGGGCACACAGTGCTACATCAAGAAGTCAAGGTGATGTGCTGTATGGCTTTATAAGACTTGATCTTCGTAAGATCAGGCCTCTCTGTGGTCTCCTCTGCCTGCCAGAGCAGGGACTGGCTCCTTGGCTAAGCCAAGCCTATCCAAATAAACTTGGGCAAAAACAAGGACATGAAAAAGATCGCACATCTCCATCAACTAGGAGGGCAAAGCATGTTTCTTTGACACATTTACCCCAGAAAATTCAGGAAAATGTCCACGTATATTCTAGAAAACTTCTTCCAGTCATTTCAGTTCATGGACATCTTCTCTGAGAAAAACATGCACTGTTACCTGGGAAAGAGTTCAGGTCTTAATGTAATAAATGAACAAGAACATAATTCAGATAAGAACACCAAGGTTTCTATTTCTTCCAAAAGGTGATGGATTATAGTTTGCCCATTTATCCTTTAATATTTATTGCAATGATTCTGAATATCCTGAGTGGTACTGAACACCCACCTATTCAATCTCCTTCCTTTGGACATTTGTCTCTTAAATATGTGAAAACTTTTATCCTTTCTACCTACTAAACCCTGCTTAGTCAAGCTATTCAGCTAAGTCATTACTAAGAATTCTCTTCTATCTTTAACCTTCAATATTCTTAGGAATTCTTTAATCAGTACAAATTCCAGTTTGTGCCCTATGACAACGTCTCATTAAAATGATCTTCCTGCTCAGATCCTAATGTGGTACAACCAGCCACTGCTCGGCTGAAGTCAATGAAGGGACACTGATTTATGAGACCTGTCTCTTCATTACTTTAATTTCTGTTAGCTGACCCTTCAGTGAAAATGAGAATAGGAAAGGTGAAAAAATAATATAGAAATAAGACAAAATGTATTATGAAGATAAAGAGGTTTTCTACTTTGCTAAACACAAGTTTAGTTCAAAAGACAACTCCTGGGAAAATTTGGATATGTCAATAGTGTTCAACCAGTTTCTCAATGAGCTTTAACATATGATAAATTTCTGTAATAAGAAAGCGAGTTTGCACCAATTAATGATCCTACAAACAAGAATCTATTTGTTTTAAGAACATATACAAACTTCTTTTTGGTTAGGTGCCAAAATTTGGCTGACTTCTGTATGCTAGAGGAATCAGTCAATCTTCCCAAGTAATGTGGCTGAAAACATGTATTCTTTTTGTGATGCACAGCCACTATAACTTCCAACAGCAGCAGAGCTCTGTACAAGCTATTTTCTCTCTGATCTTTGAAGAGTTTAACGCATCCTCTGTCAGAAGACAGCAGACAACTCATTTGCCCATGAATCTGACATTGTGTAATATTGTTAGTAGACTTTTTGCCAAGAATGCTAGCAATAAATTGAACATAATGAAATGGAAAGTCAAACGTCTTAGGAATGATTTATATAGAGATAAGTCTGTTCTTTGAGGAAGGACAATGAACTGGTTTCTCAGACCAGTCTGACAGTGTCCATATCAAAAATTAAATAATCTAAGCCAAGCAAAGCATAGTACTGCCAGGCTTCCAAAGGATGAGGAGAAGAGTAATAATTCACGGAAGTCCTAATGAAAAAAGAAGATCAATCCATACACATAAGGTGCCTTCCACTATTTCATATATTGTACCTCCACAGTATTCCAGTAATATAGTGACAATGGACAATGCAAACAAGAAATTTGGGGGGATAAAACTGTGTCTCCCTTGAAGTCAAAGCAAAACTTTTTTCAGAACCAGGATTTCAACATTTTCAGAATCAGGATTTTATCCTTGAGTGCTTTTATTTTTAAGTTTCACAGTGAGGAGGTGACTGGCTTTCAGCACTCAGCCTCTCTAATTGTCTGCTCTTAAAAAAAGTATGTACTATCAGATTTAAAGAGATTTAATACCTAGCTTCATGAATACTTATCTATTTCAGAAACCTCCTAACAATAATAAATTTGTTTGTTTCCATCATCATTGAGGGATTGTCTTCATACATTTTTTCTTCCATCTCCTCCCTCTGTCCACCCTGCACTAGCATTCTTTCATTGTTCATTCTGGTAAGGGTTAATATGAGGACTATCTGTTCTTCTTTCCCCTTCACTGTCTCTGTTCTAGCTGAAAGTGACTGTTTCTTCTAGTCAATATAATATCAAAGAGCTTTTATCGTTTCACTCAGGTATGTCACTTGAAAAAAGAAGAGGTATTGTCCAGGATACACAATACATTCAAGACCTCCTTAACACTCAACACTACTCTTTCAATCCCTTTAGGGACATAGGCAAACATATATCCCTAAAAAAGGAAAAAAAAAAAAGTTTCCTAGTGTTTGCAGGCTATCAGAGGAAAGCCTGTTAAAATTCAAGGGAATCTGTCACCATAAATGATGGAATCCCAGAAGACAAGAGTGGGAATTAGCCTGACAAAACATCTACCTGTGTCAACAGAGAAACAAAGCTCCATCAGACACTGATCCAGGCAACTCAACATCTGTGCTCCACCACCGCCACCTCCCCCACTGACAGCTGAGCGTGCTTGAAATGTGTGTCTTCTTCTCCTGACACCACTCAAAAGACTGCAGAGATCAGTGCTAGTGTGGCTCCCTGACAGCTCTGCCTAAGGACTTTGCACCAAAAGCATGTACAGTGCTATAAATGCTTTACTCTCCCTTGCTGCAAATAAATAAAGATTTTATTTCTCCCAAGAAGACAATCTTACTTACTTGGGATAGCGTCTCTGCTGAAAGATGGGCAGAATCTCTGTATCTTGATTTGAATGTAGTAGCAGTAAATCCCGAAATCTTTCTGTCAGGACAAAGAAAATAAAAAAAGAAGAAAAGAAAAAAAAAACAAACCCAGACTGTGACTCTGCATTATACGTTCAGGCCACAAGTAAGCAAGCAGTAATATCAGTGAATTCACTTCTCCAGCAATATTTAGAAGAGGACAAAACTAAGAGTAGAGGGATTAAAAATGTTTCCTGTAAGACCTTTTAATATTTTAAAATGTCTTTTTTTTTCATTCAATACTACATTCTAGTAGTGTCTATAAGTTACTGAGGTCTGCACAGAGGTCTTCTAGGTATCATGCACCGACAGCCATAAGCAGTCCCTGCGCTGAAGAGTGTAGTCCCAACAGAAAGGAGGATCCCCTAAGATTTCACCAGCTACTCAAGGATCACAGTAGTCAAAACAAACATGTTAATTAATTCACATAAGTTAAACTGCAGTGCCTTCAGTAACTGACTTGATGTTTTTAAGGATGGTTGGAAGACTGAATTGCTTTTTTGCCATTGTTATCTATTTAAAAAACTGCATGATAGGATTATCTGTAGGAGGTAAAGCTTTTGTAACTTCATTTCACTGACCACCAAATGAAGGGTTGGTTGTAGTTTGTGTATCTGCCTTTCTCTTATGCTTTTCTCCAGAAGTGGTTAGACACAGTAAATCAAGTGGGATCTGTAGGACCTTCTATCAGTCCAGATTTCTCCGTAGTGAAAGATACAAACCTCCTCAAAATTCATGTGATACCCAGATTCAGGGATATAATAGGATTTCCCACCCAGATCAAATTCCTTTAGTAAATCCCTTAGCTCTCCATAGCATGGGACATGCTGTATTTCCTTCCATCACCTGCAACTTCAATCTGTCCTACAGTGGCACAGAACTGATGCCCTTTCCACCTCCTACCCTTCCTTCAATACCTTATAACTGTGGCTGAAAGTCTTCAGCTGCAGGTATTACCCTTCTTTTCCTAAACAACAATTTGCAGCCTGTGTTGTGTGTGGCAACTGTACCATTGATTACTCTAAACTAACACTCTTCCATGAAATTTTTCATTCTGGAAACAGCCTGAGGGTAAGTGTAGTCCCTCCTCCTCTTAGATTCCTATGTCTCTTAAAATACCCTCTAACACCAAGTTTATGGATAAGGACAAAGATTACAGGACAAGAAAACATTCAGTTTTATGTAACGTTCTGTCATCAAAACTAAACTCCATTAATTTGTATACAATTCTACTATGTGGCCTCTAAAGAGGAAAGAAACCCAACCAAACCATACTTGATAAAGTTGTAATACCTTGAAAAAAGCACAGTTAATTCAGAAAGAAAACTCTCTTGTTAAGGCCTCAGTTTTAAAGGTCAGCTGTCTCACACCTCTAGTCTTTCCTCAGCTGGCTAAGATGTATTGCAAACATCTTGAATAAGATACCAGGATTGGCCAGTGAAGAAAGAAGGGCTTATCTTTGTTCCTTTGCTTCTACATCTCTTCATATTCAATTCTGAAAGAAATAAGCACTCCTACCTCCAAAATTCTTCTCACATCTTCAAAACATAACTTAGTCTTCCTGTACCTAACTAGAACAAACAGCAGATGTGGCCAACAAAAATAAATGCAATAAATGCAATGCTGTAAAGATGAAAGTTAAATCCAATGACTACTTTTCAGGAAACAGCCTGCTCACTGTCTTGAGGAAAAGCTTGCTATTGTGCTTTTCCTGGAGATGGAGAAATTTTCTTTTCTTTCAGTCTTCTGGTACATGGCAATAGGCAGTACACATGCCCTACCATCCTCAAAGATGACACATTACCATCTTCAAAAGCCAATGGACAAGAACTGAAAGGATTCAGAAAGTTTGCACAGGTGCAAAAAATCCTCTCATGTTTCAGAGGCAGCACGTGAACTTCCACCTCTGCTTCAGTTATCTCCCCACCCTAGCCAAGCTACCATTGCATTTGCAGGCATCCTTTACAAAAGCCTTCATTCAAACAACAGCCTTTGTGTGTGCCTGGTGGAGGAATGGGAGGAAGTTCACAATGGCAAACACGCAGTGACAGCACTTCGTTCCATGACTTGAGGATTTTGATCTCTGTAACACAGTGCAAGCACCAAGATTAAGGATCTGCCTTTGTGGTGGCATAGCTGATTTACTTTTGAGGGTCTGTAACCAGGTGTCAGCCATGTAAAACATGCAGAGACATGTTCTTACTCAGTTCCATACTGCACAATACCACATTAGAGGTAGGTGAGTGAAGCTGGTTTCTCAGATCTTGGTAAGGATCTGTGAGTCTCCGGGAAAGATAAAACACATCTCAGTGAGTGTGCAGATATGTCCCACCCCATTGTTCTGTCTGAGATGGATATCACCTAGGCAGAGAGCCATATTCCATCTCTATCTCCTACTCTGTGACTTTTTCTTGTGCTGCTGCCCTTTCACATTGATCAAGGCCATCTGGCTGCACTCCAGGACTCAATTCAGCAAGCAGTGATCTTGAAAATATTTTGAATAGTAATGTGACAGGGCTGGCCAGTATTACTGCAAAAGCAGCCAAGTTATGGCATCTGAAATTGGCCTGAACAGTTTTCCTACTAGCTCTTGCTTTAGTTAAAGTCAACTTTTTTTTTTTTTTTCTTTTTCCCTACGCTATGGCAAATTTCCCAGGCAGATGTATTTTCTTTTCACCATATGACTTTACTCATTTTTCCATGTGGCGTGGTTTAACCTCAGACAGCAACCAAGCCCCACACAGCTGCTCACTCACTCCCCCCATGGTTGGATGTGGGACAGAATCAGAGGAGTAAAAGCAAGAAAACTCATGGGTTGAGACAAAGACAGTTTATTAGGACAGACAAGGGAAGAAATGATAATCATGGCAGTAATAATAAAAATAATTAGAATGTACAAAACAAATGATGCACAATGCAATCGGCTCACACTTGCCAACCAATGCCCACCCAGTTGTTCCTGAGCAGTGGCTCCTGGCCAGCTTTCCTCACAGTTTATGCACTGAACATGATGCCATATGGTATAGAATATCCCTATGGCCAGTTGGGGTCAGCTGATCTGGCTGTGCCCCTCCCAACCCCATATGCCTTCCAGCCTTCTCACCAGCAGGCCATGTAAAGAGGAAAAGTGTCCTTGTCTTAGCATAAAGATTACTTGGCAACAACTAAATCATCAGTGTCTTATCAACATTATTCTTATCTTAAATCCAAAACACAGCCCTGTGCCAACTATTAGTAAGAAAACTGACTGTTCCAGCTGAAACCAGGACACCACAGAAAAACAGGGTATGGTAGGGCTGCACCTCATCTCAAATCTGTTCCACAGCTTCTCCCAGCACATTAACCTCCATGTCCTCTAAATCCTCTTAAGAGAAATGCCATGTAGGAATCTTTAGGACTGATTTGTCCCACGGGACCATTGTGTACACGTCTCTTTTGAGTTCTGTAACATCCTCCTATTACATGTAGGTACCAAAGTCACTCTAGTACACATGACACTATTGCCTTTAAGGACCATCCATCAAGGTGATGAGGGAGGTGACAAGACCCTTGGTAGCCACTGACAGCACAGGTACTTTTGGTGCTCTTACAAAAGTAAATATGAGAAGACTAATGCATTACAAGAGAAGGCTTTTCAATTCATAAGAAAAAAGTCAAAATGATAGCTTCCCAACAGGGGAAGAATTTTTTCAGAAACCTAAGAACTTGTTCTAATTCATGCTACAACAACAAATGTAAGACTTGGGAACTAATGCAACCAATAATTAGAGGATTTTTACATTACTTTGATTTGCAATCAGTAGTTGATCAATAGAACTAAAACAAGTCACAATGTTTTCACTACTTGGATAATTTTAGAGAGGTGTCTTCCAAAAATTGAGTCCTTTTTTCTGTGATGCTTTTGTCGAGGTTGGTTTGATTCATTAAAATAAAAAAGAATAGCATTTACCTAGCCAAGGTTGCTTACTTCTGAAAACTGGCAATTACTTCTTTGTTCTTCATTCTATTCATACAATTTGCATGAGTTTAAGTCTGTACTAGCTACAGGATTGTTCACATTGTTCTGAGATCAGCTCTACCACTGATTGTTTTGTTGCTCTGCTGAGTGTGACACTGTAGCCTCACTGATGCTCCTTTAAGTCTGACCACAGGAAAAAGTTCTGAGACATCAAGAAGGGTTACACAGTCACATCTTATACTCAAACTAATGTTTTCAATGTGATGGAGCATCTGAACTTCCTCCTGGCTTTCATTTTGAGTGTACAATTCCTTCAAAATCCTGTATCAGTGAGAAGTCCTCAGTTAAATTTAGGCAGTCTCATTGAGACCATACATGCTTAGCTAAACATGTAGCAAATTAATAATCTCTGATGTCTGGAGAGTAATAACACAGTCTTATGTTCTGTCCTCCTAAATCAAGAAGGCTGCAGATGATAAAGAAGAGAAAGTTTGCCATTGAAATATTTATGCATTTAACCTGTCCTATATATACACACCTTTCTTCCTTGTCTTTTATGCAATTTTTCTTCTCTGTATTCTACCTTTTGCTCCTCCTCCCCGCCCCAGCATAACGTATTCACAAGTCAGCTACTGGAATCTCAGTTATAAATGGCCTTACCATCTTTATGGTAATACATATTATGTCAAGCCTGTTAATCGACAAGGACAGAAGGATGCATTTCAAGAGAAATTTTCCCTTTAAAATATTTAAATCAATGCCATATTTATTCTCAAGCAGAATGGGGTTGTGCTCAATATGGTGATTTGACAGTAATGTCAGAAAAATGAGAGCAAAAATGGGCATACAGTCTGAAGGTCACTCAAACTGGTTACAAGTCAAGTTTCCTTCTTCCAGGATACGCTTACAGAAGTGGAAAGAGAGACAAAGGGATTTTTTGCAATATTTTAGTATCTGGGGATTCTCAAAGCGAAGAAAAATAATTTGTATAGAATGTCCCTGTGAGTTAAAGTACATTATTATTCACATTCTGTAGACAGAAACACACTGTGGCACAAAGAGCACTCGCCTTGTTTTTTAAAGCTGTCATGTCCCTGAAGCTCTTATTGTTTCAGCTCTTCAAAAATTATGCCAAAAGTCACATACTGCAGTTGTGTAAAGTTTGTCTTTAAAAGTCAGGTCTTGTGATTGTCTTTTCTTGCTCCTTCTTGTTACAAAATACCTTACAGAAAATAACAGCAAAGTCACTCCACTTTCACTGTGATTTCACTCTGCTAAATTCCAAGGGTCTTGAAAAATCAAATCCCTGCTCCTTCAGACTTTGATGGGTATGAAGCTATGAGTGCACTATATAACTGAAGTCTGAGACATTACTAGTTTGTTTATCCCAACCACCTTCAGACCATTTTCTGAACATCTAATAAAAAAAGGTTGAATTGAATACAATCAATTAAATTAAGAACACTGTAAAACCAATGGCAAATGGCTTAACAGGATAAGGATTTTTTTAAATACCAGTTTTATGGATTTTTTTTTTAATTAAGTTAATAAGAATAAATCAAAATGTGATCAGAAAGCAACCAGAGAGTGGGAGAACAGAATAGCTTCATCAGTTAAAAAGTACAGAAATGGAAGGTCCACAGCCAGCCAAGCTGTTTACCTAATGGTCTATGCATAGTGACACTCTTCTACACTTGGATATTTTGTAGCCATGTTTCTGCAATTACCCTCTGCATTCACTGAGAAACAAATGGTTCCACCTTTCACCAAAAGGACACTTCTAAGTCCTGCAATTTCAAACTAAAAAGTCTGCCTAGTGTTATGCAAAATGCACAGTGAACCTGAAGATCTTTCATGTAATGAATAACAATTTGCAGTAATTAAAACAAAATAAAAAGAAGTCAGCTTTCTTAAAACTGCTGATGATATTTAATAATTTATTTAATTTAATAGTCACTAATCTGACTTGTTTTCAAGCTCTGTAAATTTGGAAATGCTGTCATAAGTAGTTCCACAGTGCCTTGTAAAAATAAAAGGCATTTAGGAAGAAGTCTTTGCCAGTTAAGGGCTATAAAATGATGATGAGCAACAAGATGGCATAAAAATGAAACGTGTGATATTTTAGTTTGACCTCTGGCTTATTAATGGCTGAAGTTCCTGAAGTTAAGGAGCTATCACTCCTCTCTTCTTGAAGAGTCAGTGCTACAAATATCCTCCATCAGATTAAAAGGGGACGAAATAAAGATGATGAGTTAATGCTGATGATCAAAAGGTTCCAAAATGATTACACCATCAGCCTTGGAATTCCCCTGAAACACACATATTTTGCTGATAGAGACAGGCTTTTTGACCAGATTGAACTTCCATGATTCTCAGTCCATTAAGCCCCACAGAGCTTAATTCTCCAATTTTCCACCATTTCCTTTCCTCCTGATCAGTCATCTGAAAGACTAATTAGGGTCATTATTTACAAAGCTACTGAAAAACCCTGAAAACTAGTGAAAATACAGAAAGTTGGAAGCTATATATAAACCCTTCACTTTTTATATTTATTTAAGGGAAATAGATAAGCCTTTACAGAAAAGCAAGTGGACTCTTCATTTTCTAAGGTAAGTGAATAAACAGTGATCATCCATCCTTTCAACATTTTATAAGGAATTCAACTAATCATTACATAGGTCTGCAGTGAACTTCCAGTCACTCTGGACCTGTGGAATACTCCTCCTTTCTTTAAAGAAAGTCTGTGTATGCCCTGCTTTCCCTTCTAACCTTCTTTTGCATCCTAAAAAGCTTCTTATCTTTTCTCTAGCTATGTGCCTATGTGCCTACTAGTTCAAAATCACTCTCCTTCTGATTCCAGCATCAGCAAATCCTTTTCCTGATGGAATTCTAGGTGTTTTTTGTGCTTCCCAAAATTAACTACTGCAACATCAAAATTAGCTTGGACAGATTTATTTCTACATAAATCTCCCTTATTTACACTACACATCTTTCACGATTTAGATACCTAAATAGATAAACATACATCAGCCAATGAAGAAACAGAGCAAAAGGCAGCTCTTGTCCCAGGAACCTTAAAAGGTTGGAAGATGAATGATGGGAAGGAAAAAGCATCACTAGTTTTGTTTCAAAACAGGGAGGAGAGATTCTAAAGACTGTATTTAGACTGCATTTTGTATGATTGACCTGACAAGACACCACTGAGTGACCCAGGCTGCCTGTTAGCTACACTGCCAGACCCAGGTTTCCCTGACAGCCAGGGAAGAGAAGCGGACACAACACCAAAGTCAAGCAGTCTTGATGATCACTATGGAGTTAGAAATTCTTCTGGAGGTTACACAGCAACTCCCTGGTGGAGCTGGGAATTAGCTGCCTGCTGGAGTTCAAAATAATCAAGGAACCTTAGTCAAGGGACGTTTTTTGCCTTAGAGATAGATACTTAATATACTTGAAGACTATTTCTGTCATGACAGTAGAGCTCATTCCACAACTCAGCTCTTACAAAGTGCAACAGTAAAACACGGTTTCTAAACAACACAAAGCTTCAATTTAAAGGAATCCTTTATAAATACATGCTGTGAAGGAAATGTTATTTATGCAGATTTTTTTATAGCATTGCATTCTACAGTTGCTGCCTTTGGCCATGAAGGGCTGTACTTTGCTTTATGAGTTCCCCACGAGCAAATGCAGGGAGGCTCAACTAGCATTTCCTTCACTAGTCCTGTATATTCCTCTTTCACGACAAGCCAGAAGAAATTATTGGACACCAGTATATCTTTTTGGGCTTTAAGATAATGTAGTGACACTTGTTCTAAAAAGTTTTTACTTCATAGAAAAAAAAGAAATAAAAAAATAGTCAAACTATGCAAAGCAAGGGGGATTCAACTGACTCTCTCTTTGTAACTTGCAGCCTGATACAGAAACTGGAGAAACCCCAATCTTTCAAAAGCTGTGTGGAACTTTTTAACACTGAAATGGAGCTACTATCCAGCTGTGCAATTACTGCAGTACTATCCAGCTCTGCACATCCCCAGAGGGTTTGCCTCTAAAAGTCTGAGCAAAGGCACAGTTCATCACGCTGTACTAATTCACAACAAGGCCTCCTTACTCTAATATCTGGATTCATTTGCCGACACATCTATGGAAGAATGATCACAGGGTAAGACTCTTCTGCTTTCAAGCTTTTCTATGTCAGTGAATCTCCTGAGTGTAAGGTGGTTTGTCTATTAAATTCTTAGACTTCTTTTTAAAGTACTTGACCAGTCCCCATGTAAACATAATCCATTCCCTACTCTTTGACAAGTAGTTCTGCATGTTTCTCACCTAACACATGAAGATTCATCACCTTATTTGCTCTGAAATTTCACTGGCTATATTTGATGGCAAAAAACTCTGATATTGGCAGAAACTGTGAACAGTCACACACCTAGTCTTCCAACATTATGCATGATTTTGCAGAGTGTGGCTACATTCCCCTGAATTATGTCTTTTTCAGGCTAAAGAGTCCCTGCATAGTCAGTTATCCCATGTTTGGAAGCCTCTCCACACTTTTGATCATCTTTGCTGTTCCTTCCTGAACCCTGGTCAGTGTCATGCCTGAGTGATGAAGACCAGACCTGCACACAGGATTGAAGTCCTGGTAGCACCACAGAAACACCCACCAGCTGCATGCTCATCTCCTTGGCTTTAGTCTCTACTCCACTCCTAATAATTTTTCTCTTTATTGCTGCTGAGCACTAAGCTGATGTCTTCATGGAAATAGTTAACATGACTCCACAATGTTATTCCTGGGCTCCCATGGTTCCATCACTGCCAGCCATGTGTATTAGCTTGTCACCAAATATATCAAACACCAGCACATACCCACATGCATACATCCACTGGTATTTTAGCAAGGTCTAAAAATAGATTTACAAGTGTCATATATTTTATACATTTGAACAAGCTACAAGAACTTTTCATTAAACAGATTAATATGGCAGTCACAAAATAAGGGAATTAATCCTGTCCAAAACTGAAACTTTCTATCATAACAAAACCACTACCAGTCACTGTGAGCTCATTCTTGGGCTTTTGCCTATTCATATTTGATGACAATTTAAACTGTAAGCATGGGACCATTTCACCCTCTCACTAATACACACACAACTTAATCATTACTCTCAGATAAACTAATAAATTACTGTATAATAACTATAGAGAATCACAGAATTGTTGAGGGTAGAAGAAATCTTAGGAGATAATCTGGTCCTGCTCTGGTTAGAAAGAGCAGGTTGCTCATGACCATGTTCACTTGGGTTTTATGTGTCTCCAAGGCAGGAACTAGATGATCTTTAAGGTCCCTTCCAGCCCAAACCATTCCATGATTCCAGGATATAATCAGCAGGTCTGCTTGTGAAAAAAACACAAACAGCAATATTTTGTGCTGTTCCCATGCATTGCCAACTTTGGATAAAACTGCAAACCCATGTCTGTTTGACGAGAGGGACACAGCTGGTTAGGAGACAACTGTCCGCAGAGCTGAAAGACATGTGGGGAGACTCTGCCCTGAAATAAGCTTCACACAGGATGGGGCAGGCTAAACACTGGCTTCTCTTAGCTGGGGAAGGGATGGGAGGAGACAGGGAATGCCAAAGAAAAATGGAGTTTGTGAAAGAGAACGGGAGTTTCCTTGTTGATTCACCCTCACTCACAGCCTAGGAATATGAAGCAGAGATGGTCCAACCCTCCACCAGCACCCTCGAGCAGAGCTGCTGATCTCCGATGCTGCTAATCACCAAGGCTTAGCTGACCTTAAGAGAGATCATTAGACATAACTTGGCCTTGCTCACAGCCAGGCTGTGTGAATACCTGCACAGAGATGCTAAGTTGTTCCCAGAGGGGAAGCTGCACTGTGCTGGATCCAGCACGCGAGTGAACCACGCTGACAGACACCCTGTGCGGGAAATGCCTGTCTAGCCAAACACCGAGCTAAATTGAACTGCTAGAAATAACAGCGGGGCTGCAAGAAAGAAACACAAGCAGAAACAGGGTACTAAGGGACTCCATTGATATCTAAAAATCATTTCCCCTGTGTTTTCAGCCTCTCTCAGAGAACATACACAAATTCTCCTCCAAAAGCCCTAGTTACACTGAAGCATTACACAGGATAATGTGATCAGAGCTCAGCTGGATCCTATTTCCTATATAAATTTTGCTAGTCAGCTGGGGATGATCCACTGGGAAGAAATGTACATTTTTTCCAAAGATCTAATCACATCTGAGGCTCCATTTCTTGTAACATCTCTCAAAGGGCAATATCAAAACCTTAGCAGGAAATAATTTAAATGACTGACAAATTAAATGAGACATTAGATACTGTTTCCCTCCTTTTTTTTTTTTTTTTCATAGATGATAAAGTGTAATGTACACAAGTATATCAGAAAATATATCCAAAGCATGGTTTAATTTCACCCTCATGTGAGCATTTCTGTCATATCTTCTTACATTTGAATTAGACAGGTCATTCTTGAGAACTTAAGCCAGACAACTGCCTAAATATAAACTACTACATATAACCTAGTCTGGGTAGTTTTCATTTATTCTTAATTCATAATTTCTTACAAATACCTGTATTTGTTGACTTAGCACTAGTGTAGACTTTTGTTAAAATATGCTGTGGGATTTCCTATAAGGTTGTCACCTCCATCTTTCAACAGTAATGTTATGAGCATAATGAAACATTAAACAGACATTTTTTACATGACAGAAAGTCTGTTATTACTCAAATCGACAGAAAAAAGTATTGAAGAGGAGAGGAAAGCTGAAAAATTTTACTATGCAGTACTAAACTGATAACTATTTCTAGAACAAAGAACGAGTGGTTTAACATGATTTGGATCAAACAGTTCCTCACATCACTGTAAGGAAATGACTTGGCACATCCTTTTTTGAAAAAGTGATTTTGCCAGTTTCTGTAAGTATAAACTATCATTAGATATCAGTTGCCAGTCACGACCTGGCATATAACAATACATCAGTGCACCATCACGAAGTCAGCAATACATAATGACACAGAAATGATAAAATCCTCTTCATGCAGATATGGCACGTTCCGGTGCATATGTGCTGGGAAGTATGGGACACTTTTAAAGAAATATTCTTTCCTAGCAAATTTTTGGATTAGGGAATTGCTGCTTTTTTTGGAAATTGCACTGAGAAAATTTCATTTGCCATGCTTGTTAATAACAGGGTACAATTAGCATAATCCCCTCAACCCATTAAAAAATGAAAACATCAAATAACAGAAATTATAGAAATGGCTTTAATTAAAAATTTTGCTTTTTTCAAACCAGTCACGGCTGAACTCAAGAGACACTCAGCTGACACAGTGTAAGTGAAATCCTTGAGGGAAAGCCCTGTGCCGTCAGGCTGGCACCAGTCACTTGGCAAAGCACAGCAAAGCTCCACAGCTTTGACTCTGAAATGTACGTGGGTGTCTGTGGCATGTTCCTTGAGGAAATGGCACTGACAGTGTGTTTAATGCATAAGGGAATATGTTAAATTTATGACAGGAGATAGTTCTTAAAGCTGCTTGTTGCAGGGAAGAGCACAAACTGCCCACTGATTTATTTTAATTTCATATAACATGAGGAGGCTTTTTGGAGGCTGTAGGTGTACTTGTTATCACTGACAGTACAGTAAAATCCTCACAGCAGACACTCCAGCAATACCCAAAATAGCCAATAAGCTCTGAAACTCCTCCCCTCCCCAAAATCCCCCTTCAACACTGAAAGAAGTTGCTGCCACCTCCTCTGAGCGCCTTTTTCTCCAATACATATAAAAACACTAATATGTTCACTTGGATCCACAGACTTCCCAGGCTCTCTCCCCAGCAGAAAAGCATTCTCTCTTATTCATCATCATGGTGTTCACTACAGAATTTTAAGTTTTACTAACATTTTATCTTATATATTTTCTGATTCCAGGTAACTCACAAAGCTAAGCAGTCATTCACTCATTACCAGCTTCTATATGTAGAAAAGGTTCCCTTCAAACTACTAAGAACACAATGATGCTTTCTGTAAACCATTGTCCAAATTTTACTCTCTGTAGATAGTCTAACATTTCCAATTGAAACATTGTTTATCAAGGATATTGAGATTATAAGAGAAAAACAGTATCAAAATTTAAAAGCCACACCCAAATGCTGAAAGTTTAGGGATATGTGTGGGCAAGTATACATCAATAAAATGCAGTACTTCATGAAAGTCATAGTTAAGTTTTCTCACATGCCCATCTCTTTTCCCAGTTTCCCTGCCAGAAACTGCACTCTGCCAAGATGTGAGTGTGTCTCTCTCCAGGAGAGAGTGAGACCATGGCATATTACAGCAAACATATCCTAAGCTGGGAACCCAGCCAAGAGAAGATAAAGAAAGCTGGAGACATACAAATCCTAAGAGGTGGTTGGGAGAGTGTTTACAAGTGATATTATTGGCTTTCAGACAGTATTCCTGACCATATGAATTATTTGAGAAATTATCAATATTTTTCTATTAAGAAGTTAAATTAACTTCTTTTCTTTTTTAAGAGGTGTTATATTTTATTCATTTACTAGGCAATTTTATTGTTCATATTTCTTAAGGAAAAATTTTCCTTAAAAACTAGCCAGGAATGTTATTTCGTTTCCTTCTCTTTGCTTTGACTTCACTGCTTCTTTGTCAAACCTGCTGAAGGCACTGCATGCCTGGAAAACAACCTGTTTTTTTCCAGCTGTTTCAGCTGATCCAATGAAAGATATCACTTTTTCCTACAAAATCTCCCTCTCACTAAATATTATGTCATTATAATGTACTTTGGTTTTATCTGCTACAAATGTTACAAACTATATTAGTAAGAGTCATTACATGCTTTTTGAAACAAGCTCTGACACTGTGTCCCTGTTTTGAGGGAAAAAAAACTTTAAAGAAAGAGAAAGAGGCAGAACAGGAACATGCCAGAGCTGCAGAAATGTGGGTTGTAGTATCAGTGGAATGAAATACACTCTGCACCCTGCCCATCAGCTGCTGTACTACATACCAAAGGGCTATTTATTGCTGTCACAGCACAGTCTACTCCATGTACCACAATGCAATATCCTTTGCATTTTAGAAAGTGATTTCCAGGCTATGAATTCCCTCCTAGTTTCTCCTCACAGTACTTTAGTTAATATTGAGATAACTAAGTCCTTTGTCTCAAAGAAATGCTTCGTTCAGCATGTAGCAACCACCATTTCAAGTCTCCCTCAAAATTAGGATGCACTAGTCATTAATTTACTTTGCTGCATCTTAAACTTTATAGTATATTGAATTTAAAGCACTTCTGCCTCACTGCCTTTTGCAATTTAAAGACCTGATGAAAGGAAAAAAAATGGGCTTTAATTGCAAATTAATTTAGTGGACTGACACTCACAAAATGATGCCTTTATATTAAAACATGGACTGCACTGGCAGTCTGGCTCCATTCCCACTGGGAACTTGCCTCCACCTCTGTGTGCTGCACCAGAGTATCCAAACTTTGAGCCAATAAGACCACGAGGTTCAAAGTTGAGTACAGAGCTGTGATTAGCATGTATTTTTGTGTGTGGCTCATATAAAATGCGTAGCCAAAGATATTTTAAACCAAACTCTTCCATTCATTGTAGATGCCAAAATATCTGTTTGGAGAAGCTGTGGAAATTTGCTGTTGGCCAGTTTTCATGATGCTTTCAGAGCAGATTCTGAGGTTTAGATTGATTTGTTTCTTTAAAGGAAAACATCAACTTTTTTTTTAAGCTACTACATACACCTGAATCTTATTTTTGCACTTGATAAACATACAAGTGGTTGGTGGCAGATTTTAATTAATAATATTTATGATTTAAAGGGATCCTTCTCCAGGGGAAGACTGGGGCAAAAGAGAGCTGTGGTTGTAAGATGCCCCTTGAAAATTCTTGGATCATAAACTATTTCCTTATGGTGGAACTCAAATTTTCCAGCTTGTATTTGATGCATCTGAGAAAATATGCATATACACAAGGACAGGATTGAGCAATAGGAGGAGGTGGCACACAAATGGAAAACTGAGTTGCAAGGGACTGTAGGGAACTGATGGTAAAATCTGGGATGTAGGATTTGCCTCTCACAAACACAACCAGGATTGATTGTAATGTATTTTGGAATGGAAAGCCATTTTGGAACACGTAACTTCTGGTTCAAGGATGACTGAAATTCAGGGTAAAGACATGTGGCTGGCAAAAAGTGGAGTAAATATACTTAAAGAAAGAATGAGAAAAAATACTGCAATAAAGGAGATGGGCTATCCTAACTAGCTTCAAAAGCTAGTATTACACCAACAAGCAGTTATACAACGCTTGTTGTGAAAATAGGAAACCTCATTTGACCATGTTATTTGATCACAATGACATTTGCAATGTTGTGGGAGTTTTAATTAACTTCTACAGAATTAACTGCTGAACTCAGCACAGATTCTGAGCTAGTGTTGGCCCCTCTCTCCCTTCCTATCCCAGCACCAGTAGAAATAAGACAGGTATAAGAGAGTAAGTAGAGTAAGACAGGTAGAAGAGACCAAGGAATAAAGTGCAATACAAGGTAATTTGAAGGTCAACCACCAACATCACTGGTGGTCTTCATGCAAAAGAGACTTTGAATCACACCAGAGCAAAAACCAACAAGACTGCGATTGAAAAGTAACCCAAATTCTGTATTTCAAGGGAATGCTAGAAATGGAGAGGGTGCAGGAAGCAAAGACAAATACAAGGTCTCAAAACTTGGATTTAATACAACAGATAATCGAATAGAAGGTTCAAAGGTGCCATGTTCATTTTCTGTACATATTTGCACACAAATGGGCAACAGCTAAAATGTACACACATTTCCCAGTAGTTGCTCTTGCACTGAAATGAAGAAAAAAGCAAAAAAGAGAAAGGAAAAAACAAAAAAAATGGGAAAAACCCTAGTAAGTCATGTAATCATTACAAAGTTGAACTTCATTTTCACAAAGAGCACAAAAAGAGCCCGTGAAAGGTTGAAGCTGAAAACTCTGTAGAACATTACAACCCCAAGGTCATAAAATAATAGAATATAAAAAATATATAAAATAAAAAAAAATATAGAAAATAAAATATAGAAATTCTGAGAAACTATCAAGCATCATGCAGGATTTGGGAGGATGTAAAGATAACTGTTCCTTCTGAGCATAAAATTTATAAATATCTACAGTTCCTGCACAAGTTTTTCCAATTATTTTTTTTTATGTTCTAAAGCTGAAATAGATTTTTCCTCATTAACTACAACCATTTTTACAACCTTTTAGAAAAGGATCCCAAAAAGAACCATTTCAAATCTACTTATAAGATATTTTAACCAACAACTTTTAGTTAAAATGTGGTAACTCAAAATTCCAAATCTGAAATGTGTCTGTTTTTTTCTTCTGTCCCCAAGGGAGAAGTAACAATAAATGGAACAAAGCTAGACATTTGGCAGGGATTCTTCAGCAGAACTTGGATGCCATCTAAGAGAATCTATTGCCCCAGGGGAGTGCAGAATGCACTATACATGAAGAGCTGGTATTTTGATGTGAACTCTCTAGAAGGCATGCTTACACAAAGGAACCTGAAAATCCAGCCAAACTTTGTATATTCAGTGCTTGAAGCAGCTGTGTACCTCTGCACAGAAACTGTGCAAGAACGAGTCTTCCCTAAGCAGACATTATTAACAGAAAAATGGTGAAACACAGACAACTCCAGAACAGCAACTTTGCCTTCTTAAGCACAGCACACAGTGATTACAATACCAGATATATGCCTGGCAGTCCATTCAAATACATGTCCTAGAGCTTTTCTCTCTTGTAATTCTGTTTTCAAAGTGGAGAGCTTTATGCTTTTTTTTTCACGACATTCATTTTGATTCTATCAGCTGCTACATGCTAAAAGTGCTCCACAGGCTTCACTCCTGTAGCTCCTAACAGTGCTGAAAATGTCTGAGGCATGACAAGAAATCCTGCAACGTTGTATTCTTGGATCAGTTCTTAACTACAGCAACAGCCACATATGCAGTACATAATGAATCAAAGGATAAAAATAAATTTACATCACTGAGTCATGTAATTTTCTATAATCATTACATAATTAAAAAGTACCTAGGATATGCAAAAATGTGGAAGTTTACAAATAACAGGGCACATCAAGAAAGGACTTCTGTGTAGGAGAAAATTTCCTTCAGTGTAGTTCTCACCCAAATATCTTTTTTCCCCTCTAGATGCAAAACTCATTAACTGTTCAAATTGGATTTGACTCAAGTAACACTGTTTTTGGTACTAAGTCAGCAGGAGTTCAACTAACATAAAATAATCCAGGTCTGTAGCCAAAAATTCCGATGTGTTCACCTTCAGCATTAGTTCTTTAATCAGAGGAAAGGGGCTTTCAACCCCTTTTAGTCAGTAAACTAAATCTCTGATCTCTGTTTTCTTCAGTCTCTTAATCCTGCCTTTTATTGAGCTTTTTTCAGGAATAAATAAAATAAATAATGAACGTTAATGGCAATGAACAATAAAATTAGTATTCTTTACAGTACACTATGGCTAATTATATTGTTAAGGCATATTAACTTCCCAGTAATGTAACTATATCATTTTATTACTAATGTCAAATTATATTAAAAGGAAACACAATTAAACGTTTTTAGCACTCAATTCTGGTATCTTCCTCAGAAGTGTAAGACTCCCTGACAATACAAAAATTGTTAGCCATAAAATCTATCAGTGGAAAATAACACCTATCTCATCTCTGTCCTGCTCTTCCAAAACCACACACAGATTTTGCTGGAACAACTGACAGCACCACGTCATTAACACCTTTACACCCTGCCAGGAATCTCATAGAATAACTAAACACAAAAAAATGTTACTATGGAATGGAAAAGGCCCAAATCAAACAGAGCTTGAGGTAATAGCAAAAGAGTTGACCAAATGTTCATCACTAGTGAGTAGATATTTTTTAAGAAACTCAGTAGCAGTTACAGTGAACCTGGGACACCACTGTCATTTCCTGTGGACTGACTTTGTAGTCTTATTATTCCTTCTTAGCATCTTCTGTTCCACCCATTCCTTCAGTCAGAATCAAGATCTGCTAACAACAGAGTACATACTGACTGAGTGATCCACTACTTCAATACATCTAAAACTGCTCTCAGGGTTACTGAATGCAACATACTGCCTCTTTGCTAGACCCTACACTTGATGAGAAGTTCCAGGTAAGGACAGGAATGCATAGCCTTGGGATGCTTCAGGCATACCCTAAGTCAGGAGCTGCAAGAACACAGTCATGCAGATACTCCTGACAAACTCTCCCAGACTAGGATGTTCAGATCATTCTTCTTTCAGAGGCACTTAAAAGGTATGTCATTTTCTTCTTCTGATCAATGTGAGAAAAATACTTAGTCTCCAAAATTCCAAACAACTGCCTTCCTTTTTGTTTTTTTGGGTTTTTTTTCAGTTTAAAAACAAGCAATTTGGGGTGTGTAATGTTTGCTGCCTCAGGTCTTACTCCATAGGGAATTAAACAAGATCCATGCTTTCATACATTTGCTGGAAAATTGTTGCTTTTAACTGAAAAAAATTGTTTGTTTTTCCCTCCTGAAACTTCCAGTCCAAAGCTGAGCCTTCCAGAAGAAGGACTGTGGCAATATGTGACAAAAATTCCCATTATGCCGTGTCAGGATTCCAAATAAGGTTGCCTGTACCTGAATGACCCAGCGACCAGGCATAACCTCAACTGTTAAAAAAAAAAAAAAAAAAAAATGAAGCAAAGATATATATATTTTCTGCTAAGATCTGGAGTTTATTAGGGTGAAGCACATCAGTACTCCATAATCTGTCTGTTCTGCCTCTATCTGGACAGTTCCTGCACACATCACCACCACCTGCTGCCATGACATTTAGTAACCTATAGGACAGAACTCTCATATACAATGGGTGGTACTCAAGTGCTCTGATGGCATCACCACAATAAATATCAGGGTGCTCAGGACAAGCCTTGAAAATGTCTCTAGGAACACACACAACTACACAGCAGGATAGTGTCACTACTAGATACAAATTAAACAAATTACTGCAGAGCACAGAACAGCATCAGAGCTCTAAACACGGTGCCACATCAATTTGTTCCAGCAACACACAGCAACATAACAGCAATATTTCACTGCCTTAAAGCATGCAGTTCACCTCAATACCTCTGAGTGCTGTGCATTTGTTTTCCACAAAAACACGCTGCATGGCTTCTGAAGCAAGTTATTTCTGCATCATCAATATCACTTTCTGTCTCACACCCTGAAGTTTGTCTAGTGAATGAGACACATTGTCTTGATACACTGCCATGTCTTTTTTCACTGCTGTCAAGTTGTTGGATGTGAGGCATGGCCCATGGCCTCTCTTTTTCCCTCCAGAAGTGCCAGATGAAATGTCAGCTTTAAAACTAAACAAGCAGTAGTACTTGAGGCAGCAACAAGGACAGAAGAGACACAAGGCTGATAGATGACAACACTAAGGACAAACTAGACAGTAAGTGGGACAAAAAAAAAAAACCTTGAAAAAAATCGTGTTGTAAATACTAAGCAAACAAATATTTCAAAGCTAAAGGAAAAACAGGTGACCACAGGTACCAAGAGAAGCAGAACAAAACAGATTTCTAGAGGGGGCGTAACAAGTCCAGCTTACTAGCTCATCAATGCATCACACAGCTCTGACCCATGCATGAGCCACTGCAGGACCCTTGATGTTACTGCATTATTTAAACACCTGCCAGCTCAGCCTGGGGAAGCCACAGAGGTTCTCACAGGCTGACTCAGCTCTGCACCACGGGGCTAAACCAACCTGCACATGTGCAGTCACCACAGATCAGCCACTGTAAACACATCCTAACTTGGGCACCCAAGACTGTCCAACTAATCCATGTTCCACAGACACAGGTTTCACAGTGCCACAGAATATTTTATTAATACAGTAAGTGCTGACTTAAGTAGTCACATGTCAGCACAAGAACAGCAATTGCATAATCACAAATCCATTTTTAGGAAGGCCTGTGATAGCTGTTCCCATATTCGCAATACCCATGGCACATGGCAAAAGATGGAAGGAAAAACCAAATTAGAAACATTTATATGGGAAAAATCACTGACCAGTTGCCAATTAACTGAACTACCTACCTCTGAGGCAGTGAGATAGATATCGATATAGATATTTGGATATACACTCTTTACAATGAATGAAGAGGAAAAGGCATGCTTGGGGCCTGGCTTGTCTTATCCTAAACTAGACATATAAACAGGTCAGAAGTCCACAAAGTGAGCTATGGGAATTATTTCAGGTGAAAATATGTGCTTCAAAGGCATCTGAGGGCACATTACAGCAATATCAGTGCCTGTGTGTCTGTTTTCTGTGATGAACATGAAATTTAAGCACTGTACAGTTATTAATACCACCACAACACAGGCGAGAAATAGGAGAGCTCAGATTTGTATTGGAAAAGGATGTGGGTGCTTGTATAATGGAAAGAAAATTTGTGCTTTTATCTAAATCTGCTTCTGAGGGGGGCAAATTCTCAGCTGTCCTAAACTCAGTTCTAAACTCAGATTTCATTTGAATGGAGCATGAAACAGGGGGTCTAGATTGGCAGTTGGTTTGCAAAGGTCTCAGAGCTACTGTTTTTGTAGCTTCTTCCCCTCTTACCTGCTTTTTCTGTCCTACATTTTCCATGATTCAAATAATTGGTTTTAAAAAGCAAGTAACAGTACTGCCTGAAAATCTACTAAGTATTGGCTCTTACGCAAAGCACTACTTCTAGGATGACTGACTTTTCCAAAGGCTGCTTCTTTCAGCTTATTTTATTTAAAATCTAAAATTATATACACTGGGATATGGACAATGCACTGCAATGTGGGCAATAAATGACTTCCCATCAACAGCAACTACTCATAAGGAGCTGAAAATACTATTATCCCTTTTCTCTTGACATGCAGTTGCTTTCTCAACCTACAAAACAAGGCATTCTATTGCATTTTCAAAATATCAGAGACATTAAGAGACTTCATCTGAAACAACTTGCAGAATTGGTTTGCCAGCAATCTGTACTCCCTCTCCTGTCCTTACAGTGAGAGGCAGGAAAAGTTGCTTCACCACATCTCCCAGATGCAGGCAGCAGCAGCTAAAGCTATGCAGAGGAGAAATACCTCAGCCAACCAGTTCTTCTCTGCATTTCATGGCATATCTGCACTTCTCTTGCATCCATTTAATTTAGGCTTGTAATTGAGTTCTCTGAAATAAATCATCAAGTCTCTTTGGCATCAGGTATGAACTGTTACGGATGGGAGATGGCGATACAAAAGAGAATTTTAATAAATAGGATAAAGGCTGAGAGAATAGGTCATGAAAAGAGCTCAAATGACAGTATGTCTCATAAAAACTCCTCCAGCCTAATATCCTGTCTGCAGAAGCAGCCTTTAGAGCATGCTTAAGAAAGATAATAAGGAACGTGGCAAATATAATAATCCTTCCTCAAACAGTCAGAAGATTAGAGACTATTAATTGTCACAGGGCTTAAGGGAATGAGTGAGAACAGGGCTCCATGGTACTGATGCAGCATAAAGGGCTGAGTAAACCATCTGCTTATCGATAGCACATTTGACACCGGGAGAGATATCTCTCTTTAGCAGAACTCCTGCAATAAACGGTGTCTGTAATGTGACGGTGTCCTGAATATCACACAGTCCAACCTAGACAGACCTTCCTTTCAGTGGAGACTGTAGATACTGACTTGGGAGAATAATACATAAATGCTAAAAGAGCATTCAGAGGTAATCAGAAAACTGCAAAGATGCCACTTATTTTGGAAAAAACATTTAGTACTTCTCCATCCCACTTTTCCAAATAGCCTACTGTCATCTCACATGTAGGAATGGTGCTAGACAACAAAAGAGCCATCACTCTGAGGTAGACCAGAGGCTGATCTGCCCCTGTCTGGCCAACACTTCAAGCAAGGAGAGAAAATCAGGAGGATTATAGAACACATGTGCGTATGGCAGTGCCCTTTCAGCCTTTGCCAATTGAAGTCTTGCAGAGGCAAGTATGTAGCCAGACTAGAAAGTTCAACAAATATGCAAAGACTTATTATCTCTGCATTGGTCTAATCCCTTTTAGGGCGACAAGCTCATTTGACTCAATTCCACAAACACACAAGCTGATACAAATTAACATGGAGAACACTTCTTCATAAGAAATGAACCAAACACTGCTGTGTATCTGTTTTCCTTACAAGGAAATGCTATGCTGAGCAAGAACAAAGTCAGACACTAAGGAATAAGGACAACTATCACTTGAGTATACAACTGTCACAGGGAGCACCAAATTGCCCTGCTCCTCTGTGGGGAATGCTGGCTTACACGCCTGGTCTGGAGGACATTCAAAGAGCAATGGAAGAGCATGGAAGAACATGAAAGCAAACCTGTAATCTCAGTGTACCACAGGCGTTAATTAACCTGGCTGCCATCCAAACTGCTGGCATCAAAATCCGCTTATCTGGGAGCTGCACATTTCAGCATTTCTGCAGAAAATACTATGCACAGAGGCACTGCACTGCACAGGGGTAGCAGGCTACCCAAAAACAAGAAAAAGAGGCGGAAATGGAAGAATGCTGAAAATTATTACAGTGCAATAGAAGATCAGTTAGTAGTTGGAAAAACATGTTATTTGAAGAAATAGCACATCTGAATAAAGCAGGGATTGCATCAAGAATGTAATAAAAACAACTTTGGGAAAACAAGCATGAACAATCTCTAGTGAGAATACATCACAGTCAAGGAACAGTTGTGCTGAAGCCAGAAAGTGAGAACAGTTCAAGTAAAGGCATTTGTCTCTGAAAATGAATTGTTTATCTACATACCTGTCCAGTCTCCTACTACTTTTAGGTGGACCCCAAACGTTGCTTTGGTATCTGTAGGGCACTAAAAATATTAAATATATTAAGCACCACTTCTGAGTAACAAAAAAAAAAACTCCAAAATGCATTCAAAGTACAGTTGTTAAGACAGAACCTGGTGTAAATAGGTCATTCCTAAACAGCCACACCAACAGCTGAACCCTTAAAGAAGCAAAGCCTATAATCAACACAGTTGGGGAAGCCAAGCATGCCTAGCATCCATTCAGAATTAACCCTTTCTTCTGGTGACAGAGGAGTCTGGATGCTTGCTTGGGGGTATGATTTGGACCAGCCACTTCACTAAGAAGTACTCAGCAAGGATATCAACAACAGAATGGAAATACTCTTCTACTATTCAAAATTGTCACATCATTCAAAATCAGGAACTGCCCCACCAGTCTTAAGGCGTTTAAGACATTTTTAATTCTTGAATGTCAAGGCCCACATTTTCAAGTTGACCATTCTCATACAACTGATCCTTTCTTCTAAATGGAAACTGAGATTCTGCTGCACTTCACAAGAGCTTACAGTTTGCAAAGGAAAAGCACCAGATTCCATGGAATATCATAAAAATCATATTGCAGCCACCATTCTCACTCTATAACACATATGCCCTCACTTCAGGGCTATTGATTGTAACTACCTACACAGGAATGTTTTCACTTACAATCTTATCCACACCATGGTATTTAAAAACCTCCAGTCAAGGACTAAGGACCCCCCTCACTTTGATTCCTTGCTAACTATAAGGGGAGTCCATTCCAAATGCACTGCCTAGACAGCTTTTGCAGGTACACCAAATGATGCACACATAAACAGGACAAGCAACATTACTCAAGAAAAGATTCTTCACTTTCCTTCTATAAACCAACACCACTGGTTTCTTTTTGATAAGAGATATTACTCCTGATTTTTGATGCCTTTCTTAGAACCTGTTAATGATCAATCCAAGCTCTATCATGAAACCAATACCCAACAGATGATGTTCTGTCCCTTTTCTACTTTTTCTCAACTACTAAGGGCAAACAGGAGTTTTGAGGGAAGGGCTTAAATTCAAGGAACACATCTATATTATAAATAAAAGGGACCCAGGTAGAGAATCCATGCACCAAATATTCATGCACCACACTTAGAAAGACATTTCTTGGCTCTGTTCTGGACCTTTGCCATAAGTATTCCCAAGATAATCTATTCTAGGCAGTGTGAAACCACTGACCTCAGGGCTGAGAATTAGTTCCTGTCAGTTTTGTATTTAGCAGCAGACATGGGTAAAAGGTTAGTATTAGCTACATCTTGTAAAACCTAAACAGGGAATACAAAGTCCCAGCCCATCACTATTTTCCTGAAGGGGAAGAACACTCCTTTTACAACTACTGATTACTAGGCTGACTTATATGTAACTCTTTATTATCTTCCAAGTTTTCCTATAAAAATGAGGTACAGAAACCTAGAGTCCCAATTATTTCAGCAAGTCTTAGTCTTCAAAGAAAAACGGCATCAAGGAAGGGATGCAGACAAATTTCACACAATGAGGCCAGTATTTGCTGTCTCATTGCAGTATCTTTCAAGACTAATTCTCCATATAAAAGCAAGTAAGCAGCCTCTCAGGTGGAAAGTTGTATACTGGCAGCAAAAAGGTCTGTTCTGGACGCTTTTGTAAGGTTTTTCATGCTGGGCTACCCCAGGGCTCTCTCTGTTTCACAGGATGTTGACTGATTTTCTTAGTCCAACTGTTCATCGAGTCCCAGTTCAGCACATCTTCCACAAAATTGTTTGTTATTCCCTGCTTCCACAAAGGTAATGGTAGAACACCCCGCCTTGTCTCCTACCAGAACAGATTCAAACCTGTTATACTTTACCTCACCCTTATGACTTACTCTTTTCTGCACTACTCAGAAAAATTATCCAATAAAATTGAGATTTATTTCTCTTTAGAATTTAGGAAAACTGTTTTGATACTTATAACTAGCTATGAGACATCCTCATAGCGTTCCAGAAAAACCTCCTTGTGCTGCAAAATCTTACCAGAAGAAACATGCCCATCTGGGCTACATGGAGTGAATATCCCCCAGTTTAAGAGAAAGAAAGAAAGTAGGTGATCCAGCAAAGGGCCACCAAAGCAGTGAGAGGATTGGATAACCTGGCATTCAATGAGGGGTCAATAAGGAAATGTGCTTGGGTAACCCCACAGAAGAGAAGCTTTGGGGAGATGTCTGTCTACCAGTAACTAAAAAAACTGCTATAGAGAAGAAGAAGATGCTCTCTCTCTTCAGCACCGTGCATGGCAACAAGACAACAGACCAGAAGTAAAAGTTGTTTCAGGGGAAATTTCATCTGGATATAAGAAAAGTGTTCTGCATCATGGAATAAGTAGCCAGGGAAATGGTACAATTTCTCCTGCTAATTCAGCTTCACGCGACCCTGAATAACCTCATCACAGCCCTTGCACCAGAAGGTCGAACCAGATGATCTCCACAGGCCTCTTCTGACTTTCAGACTTTCCTATATGCCTATAATTTTAACTTTGAAATTTGTATTTACATTTTTTTTTACTGCACAGAGCACTTATTTTACCTCTTTCATCTCTGTAAACACAATTAAGACTCTATAAATGGTGGCTTTTTCCAGACTGTTGGAGAATAAATTCCACTAGCTTAAGAAATATTTAAAGACAGTTTTTCAGAAGCTTAATCATGAAAATGGGTAAATTTTCCTGTGTTATTAACAGACCACTGGGAATGTGTAATGAAGTGCAATGAAAATATTCTCTTATATATTTAACCTTCATGAAATCACAGAATTGTATGATAGCTGAGACTAGAATGCACCTGTGGAGATGGGCTACTTTGATCCCCTTGTGAAAGCAGGGTCTGCAAGAGCAGGTGGCCGAGGAGGGCACCCCATTGTATTTTGAATGCCTCCAAGGATGGAGACTCCACGTGTCTGTGGCACACAACCTGTGCCACCCTCAGAGAAAAAGTGATGTTTCTCTTAGGTCCAGATGAAATCTCCCATATATCAGTTTGTTTTGTCCTGTCACTGGGTGCCTCTGAGGAGACTAATTCTATTTTCTTCACTTGTCCCTCAGTTCAGCTTTCTCAGCCTCTCCTTATAATCAGAGATGTTCCAGTTCCTTACTCATCCTCATGACTCTTTGTGCTTCAGTACATCCATGTCTCTCTTGTACTGGGAGGTCCAGAACCAGGCAAAGAGCTCCAGGTATATCTCTTACCAGAGAAGGGTCACCTCTCTCCATCTGCTGGCCACACTCTCCCTAATCCAGCTCAGGAAGCTTTCTCTGCCACAAGGGCACATTGTGGGTTCATGGTCAACTTGGTGTTCACCAGGACTCCCTTCACCCTTTCCAGCCAGACAATTCCCATCACGTGCAAGTACCTGCGGTTATTGCCTTGGCTAAATAAAGGTGTGGCAAAGTGGCCTCAGAAATGCATCATGCCCTCTCTGAGGCTGTGAGCAAAACCAATTAAAATTATTTTGAAACTGTGTTTTGGCAAATAACATTTCGATTTCTTCCTACAGCTTTTAACCTGATTTACATTCAGGTTAAAATTTAGGTTAAATTTTACCCTAAACAATCCACTGTACTATATAGAGGGCTACATGCTGCCCCTTACTCTTCCTTCATTGCCAGTACACTGTCCAGTGGAAAATTATAAAGAGTAGTCAATCACAAAATTAAAAAAAAAAAAAAACACCTTTATCTTAGGTCCTTTTCCTTAAATCAACCTTGTTTTCCAAAAAGGGAAATCAATAACTTGAATAGTCTGTAATGAGAAGAGAGAGTACAGAACATTTAACTAAAGGTCACAAGTGCTTTTCAGTAATTCTTTCCACATTTTGAACTTGTTTGCTGCACTCATTTGATTAAAATGCTATGATACACAAATTAACTGCTGCAGATACTGTAATTACATGAAGTAACGTTCATCTTATTTTAACCTCAAGTGATCTATGCCTTTAACAAGTGAAAGATTTTACAGGTATGAATGTCTACATTAATTAGCTTATCTGCCAGTATTTGGCCCTTCTCCAAAAACAACTGGAAGCCAAAGGAATCCTGTGAAATTTAATAGAACTGTGCAGACTTACAACCTCAGAGAAACCAAACTAAGTTCTTGGCATTAAGATGGAAGAACTTCCTCAGTTAACAATGCCTATTTTTGTATATATTTTCACATTCAATTAAATTATAGTGTTTTATATGTAGACAAAATTTAGAGAGTACAGATTATTCTACATCTTGATAAAAAAAACAACTTTCCATATATTTTTTTCATTTTTTTCTTCAAGCTAACTTGAAATACAAATGCAAGTTATCACATAGGGATTGTGCAACAATCTCTGGAGAACTTCATGCTTCTAAATGACTAAATTAATTACATTCACCAGTAACCATAGCTCTATCTCTATTCCAAGATAAACTGAATAATTCAACTAATTTATAATACACTACCAGATTAATACATACTTGAAATATATTTTATTTAACAATTTTATATTGTGATCATGGTTCTGTGTTGTCCTCTGCCTTGCTTTTATATGAATGCAAAGTGAGCAAACTAATTACTGTTAGATCATAGCAGCTCTACTTTATATCCACTGTATCACGGCCCCAAGTTGCACCAGGGGAAATTTAGATAAGCTATTAGGAAAAATTTCTTCACCAAAATACTGGTCAAGCATTGGAACAGGCTGTCTGAGGAAGTGGTGCAGTCACCATCCCTGGAAATATTCAAAAGACATGCAGATGTGGTGCTTAGGGACATGGTGGACGTGGCAGTGCTGGATTAATGATCTTCTCCAGCCTATGTGACTCAGTGATTCTACAACAGTACAAAGCAATGGGTAAATCCATGCATGAGAGCCCAGAACAAAGCAATTGAAAACTATGTTATGAAAATCTGTGCTTCTAGCTTAGAGTACCCTGAATATTTAACATCACTGTTTCAAATCCTGTCCAGAACAAGAAACGAGACAAACCTTACTGAAGTTATTTTAATGTTATTAAATACTATTCAGTTCTTTAAAACAGTCTTTTTAGGTGTTGGGGTACAGGGAATGGGGTAAGACAACAGCAAACTATCATGAAAATAGAAACTTAATTCCTAAATGTTTCCAGTTCTTCTGTCTACCTCTACCATAAGAACTGTGAAACCTCTTTAGAGAGGTGTTAACTTTTGATTACTGACTATCACAGAAATGCAAATGCATGCACCAGGATAACACTGAGGAATATCTGTTATCAGAAGAAAGGAGATAAAAGGGATGCCCAAGTTACATACCCCCAATGGCTCTGCAAATAAAGCTCCTTACAAGTTCCAGTGTAGATATTGCTCTCAAGTTAACTGCACCACAGTAAACATCACCTTCTGTATTTGGTACTGCAGCAGGTGGCCTGAACAGTGACCAAAATTACAAAGAAGATCTGTGCTACAGCTGAAAGAGCAAAGCGTCTGATTGGGGGAATTAAAAAGCTTGATGTGGGATTTGTTTACATAAAAGGAAACTCCTTCAAAGAAGTCTTTCACTTTGAGGAAAAAAGCCATGATATGATCCTAATATGGATTTGCAGATATCCTGACAGGGACTGCAAACAGTGCAGAGACCCTGTTTCCATGCTCCTGCCTGCCAGGGTGAACCAGCTGCACAGCAAACCCTGACTCACCAGTCCATCCTTGCTCCAGACTCAATGAACCCGTACTCAGATCAAGAGAAACACAGTAGAGACTTGGCATATGTGGAAAAGAGGCTAAGTGAGGGGGAAAAAATAAGAACTAAACACAACCAATGTATTTTTCCTCCTGTAAAAGGGAAAAAATAAAAAAGAGAAAAAATAAATAAAACGTTTTCAACTTTGTCAGCTGACAAGAAAATATGAACCTTGGAAGCTCAGTAAGCTGCAGCTTGTCTGGTTTCACACAGAACTGATACAAACATTCCTAAAATGATTCATTCTGACATTAGAAAATGGAGAGGAGTGATGACAAACACAGGCATGCTATGTAAAGGTAGCCAAAAAATAGTAGCTAGACTTCAGTCTGACTCATAGGAGGTGAACTCTGTAACACTGGGCTATCCCTGTTTTAACTAATTAATCCCATAAGAAGCAAATTTCAGAGGAAAAAAAAGAGTTACTACATGGAGTTATTCTTTTAAACACATTTCTGCCTCAAAGGCTTGGAGATTTTTTTAAATGTCTCTATTTATTTCTCTGTTTCATGTTATTTTACAGATTGGATTTTGGTTAAAAGCTTTTCCTGTTAGAGACTTGGCCTTGCAGCTATCCTAATTGAACTGGCAGACATCATAACATCTTGAACGTGGGGAAATCCTAACCGTGGAGAATGATTTAAGTATCTGGGGTTCCAGGATGATCAAGGCAAGACCACCACGCCTCAAACACCCATGGCTTCAGCCAAAGCTCTTCCACAGCAGAGCCAACTTCCACAAGCAGCCCAGCAAGCAGCTGCAGTAAAATATCCCAAACTCTTCACTTTCCGTTGCCATATACTCGTTGCTGTACAACCTCAGACACCTGCAGTCTAGATAGTGGAAAAAACACACCATAACACTGCAGGATGTATCACTGGGCAGCTGCAGTTCCAAGAAGGATCATTCTGGTCATCTGGGGTCTAACTTCCTCTGTAACACAGACCATAAACCCACACCCACTAATTCCCCTGAGTCTGTAGCTCAGCATTTGCTAATTCACTCCCTGCAATCTCAGTTGTTAAATTACTCTCAGTGTTAAAAATTATCTTTGTTTTCTTTAGGTCTCGATCCATGAGATTCCTGCCTATAAAATCTACATGTTCCTTGATTTCACTCTTGCACCACAAGAAAATGCAAATTTTTAATGTAGTGTTGTCTTAGGATTGTAAATAGACCAATACTTGTAAAAAACACACAGTATGGCATAAAACAAATTGCTGAATATATAATATGAAAATTCTTCATTTGTTTTCTAGCAGGTCTGTAATAGTCCAGCTACTACTCTATTGCTGCTACAGATGCACTACAAAGGTAAACTTTTAGAGACTAATCAGCATTTCTTTTCCTCTGCAGCTCAACCAAGGCAAAAATCTTGCTGACTACCCTTTCACCCCAGCAGGCACATTATTGAGTCATAGAATGCTCAAGTTGCAAGGAACCCATAGGGACCATCAAGTCCAGCTCTCTATAGCAGAGAAAATAAAAATGTTTCAATCCCAGCAATATTCAGCCTATATAATTTATGCATCTCAAGTTGCTGGCTCAGGGCAAAAAAAAAAACGAGTCACAACATTTCAAGATGCTCAGGATGCAAGCCTTTGTCCCTGAAGGAATAAAAAGCAGAACAATGTTTCTGCCCAAGGCTGCCTCTCCAGTTCCTACAAGGGTACACAGACACATTGCCAAGCAGAAATGCACGGAATTAACAAACATAGGACAAGGAAACTGAACAGCACAAAAAGGTCCAGCCATCCCCAAGCAAAACAATAGGCCACCTCCAGGCTCACGACAACTGGCTCACAGTGGTGTAAGACGCTCATGGAAAGAACAATCAGAGGATCAACAGGTTTTCCAGCCGGACCACCGCCACCTTGAGGAGCCGCTGTGTCCCTCTGAACTGCCCTACCAGCACACACTGTATTTTGCCAGGCTAAAGCAGAGAGCCCCACCAGCCAGATGGTCTTAATTTTAGGAAAGAAAGAGGCAAGGCACTTAATTTCCTCTAGTATTTTGTCCACATGTTAACTGTATTCATGCTTAAAGCTTCTGTTCAGGTCTTGTTTTTGTTGTTTGTTTGGGAGGGGGGGAGGTGTCGTTGGTCTTTTTTGTTTGTTTCATTTTTATGTTCTCCTGAAGTTCCTAGACCTTGCTCTAACCTGACTTAGCAGCTAAACTAGAAGCACTGTCTCTGATGGGAGAAAACACATTTCTCTGTGAAAGTCAGTACATGCTTATTATGTATTGTAAATTTACTTCCATCGAATCAAAAAACCCCAAACCCTGCTTATTAGAGGGACCTGCCACCTTCTGTCTAAAGTATCTGCGGAAGGAGACCTTGGGATTTAGTGAACTTGAGTGTAACAATTTCTGTGTTCCCTTCTCACCAAAAAAGTCAGATTTGAAAGTTTAAATAAAAGTCAGCGTTTACGTAGGGTTTTTATACAGACCCCACAACTATTAATCCCCAAACCAAACAAACAAGTCTAAGGAAGTACTAAAGACATCTGCAATATTAATCTAGTCTACTTTTGTTTTACTTAAATTCTTGATCAAACAGCTGCTAGATACTCTACTTCTATGAGGAGCAGATAAGCTCTAGGGATTTCTTTAGTTTGCCAGAAAGATACTTCACAATTTCCCTAAACGCTCTGCAAATCATCTCATAAAGACAAGTTTCATAACTATTTGCACAAGATATTTAACAAATCTTATTAGAATGTCATCACGTTAGATTTTGTTTTTATTGTATTTATCTGACAGTATGAACTTAGCTCTTGATGTCCTTACATACTTTTTACTCAGGCACCCTTCCAACAATTTTTCCATTTTTTTATGAAGTATTTCAGAATTTGGCCCCTAGGCTTTTCCTGTTGTGGATAGTTTATTTCTTAAGTTTACAGTGCAGGGCACATGTTTCTCCATCATCTCCTTATGCAGTACAAAACTTCAGGCTTAAAGAAGCTTAGAGCTAAAACTTCACTGCTAAACTATTAAGATATTCACCAATTTTAAATGAATCCCTGGATTACTCAGGGATAAAAGACAACTCTGGGTATACAAAACACTTGTTTTCTTTTACAAAAGCAAATGTGCTACTTCTGATGTTGTTTATACTGAGTATAAAAATTTGCTGAGACTTTCTGACAAGGAATCAGGCCCAAAAACATAAAATGTACAGATCAAGGCCACCACCTTGTATTGCCATCATGTCTAAATCCAGACACGAAACAGAATTTAACAGACATGCAGAGGTATTGAGGAATGAATAATCAATCTACAAAAAAAAAAAAACAAACCTGAACAAAACCTGTAAAGGTAGAAAATATATGATTAAGTAATAGCTCCGAGACTTTCAGGTACAGTATATAACTTGTCATGTACATTCAGAAACCTCCCAGGTAATTCTTCTATCTACCCTAAGAGTTTGTCTGCCTGGGATTCAATATTACTTTACTAATTTGGATACTAATCAAGTAAGTATTCTTCTTTAACAATATATACTTGGATTTGAGTGGATCTGAGTATCTGCATATGCAAACTTATCCTCTCTTAAAATCCCAGTTTTGACCTGTTAAAAAATGCACACATATCATCTTCCCTCTGGAGTTTTCTTATTCATACAGAACACTACAGAAGAAAGGGAAGGAAGATGTTGTGCTACAAAACCTCCTGATGTGATCTGCTTCAAATTAACCATCTGCTCAAAAATATGGAGGACCAGCAAAAGGGCAGAACTTCCTGGAGCTTTTTATTACCAGACTCTTCCAGTTTCTAGTTCAATGGTATTTAAACACAGATTAAATGCAGCACTAAAGTAGGGGAGATGAGAGCATACTTTGACATGGGACAAAATTTCTAGTTTCAAGGAATGTTTCAAACCTCTTGTTGCTGGTAGTTGGTCACTGCTTAGCTGTTACCAGAACTCGAATCTAGATACTGAATGAAGAGCCAAAATTCTTTGAGATTCTTTGAATTCTGAAGAATCAGTCCCCCAAGTTATTAATAAAGCACATATTTCATAAAGTCATGGAGCCTCAAGGCTGGGATCTTTGGTTTGACTTGTTTTGATTTTTTGCTTTCTTTGTGCCACTTCTGAGACACTTGTCTCTTTTAACTCTATCTCGTGAAGGTACTAATCAGTGGATATGTAGAGAATGTCTCATACAGACACAGGAAAAGCTCAGCAAGTGTTTATGCAAGCTACCTGAAAATATCTTTAGACACATGTATGTGTCAACTGAAGATAAAAAAAAGGCAACAAACAAAACTTAAGGATATTCAGACTTTAGCTCCAAGGGGGAAACAGGGGCATGACAGCAGCCAGTGACAGCCAAAACTGTCAAAACTTTGGAATAACTGATGCTGCAATTATGGATGTTTATTGCAAAACAGAGCTCTCCCAAACCAAACTTTAGATCTGAGCCATCTCCAAATTTAGAAGGATTCACCTCTTACTCTTGTCCTTATTTCCAAGTCTGTTACAGTCTAAATTCTAAATGAAGTGATGTAATTATTTCCTTCCTTCCTTTGCCACAAGAAAATCAACACTACTGAAATAACAAGGTTACCGAGCTTTATGAGATGCTGGAAGTAGACACCAGTCTAGAGAGCCAAGTGGTCTAAACTGCAGCTCATGAGCTCATGAGCTTTGACTCTGTAGTGGATTCAGCAGAGACCTCATGAGAGAACCCAAGACATCTTCGGAAGCACTTACAATCTGCAAAACACAAGGCTATTTCCATGAAGCTTACAAGTAATCACTTCTTGCTAATGCAAGAAATTCCAGAAACAGATTAGAAAAAATTACTTAAGACACTAACTTATATTTTAAAAAGGACTCTGCTTCCAATGCCATTCATTAGAGAAAAAAAAAAAAAAAAAAAAAAGAAAACATGCAGTCATGGATTCATGCTCCAGCAAATCATCAGTAACACAGTTAAGTGTCTGGAAAGAGAGAGAACTCAACACCAAGGGGAGAAATGTATGATGGAGATGGGAAAAAAAAACAATGCCACTGTAAACTGCAAGCCTTAGTCTCTTCTTGTCCCTACAGGTTAAAATTAAGAGCAACCAGAATGATGTTGAAGGATATGAACACTCTCCAAAACATAAAAAAAATAAAAAATAAATAAGACTTTGAGGTCTCTAAAGACTGATATAGACAATTACATTTAAATTGTATTCCACAGCAGACGAGTTCCATAGTTTCTTCCAAAAAGTCTAAAGAAATGTCAGTCTCAGGAAGCAGGGCACATTTCTCTGGATGGTCTGCTCTCCAGACCATATCATGCACTTGATCTGAAAGACAAATCTCTTTAGAGGAGTTCATCAAGGGGAAAGTGCACAAAAATAATTTGTCCATTTACAAACACTCAGCTGAAGTATTTATATACAGAACGTAATTCTCCTCACTACAGATGAAAATGTCTTGGAACTGACTGCGCTCTGCTCAAATTCAATTCTAAGATGCAATAATGCCCTACCTAAAGTAAGTAAATTGGACATGAGGCACACAGGACTGAAAATGTGACTCACACTGTCTTACACAGCACAGTAACAGATATGTACAGTTGTGTAAAAAAATCAGTAAAAAAAAACATAAAACATGCTAAAAAGAAAACTTTTTGCGGAAATTAAATCAAAACAATGGAGCAATGAAGACACTATGAAGTGAATGGCCCACTATGCACTACCTAAGATTGTCCAGCAGGTCACTTGCAGGAATCCCAATTGTTGGGCTATCTCTTCATTATCTTTCCCAGATTTCCCAAAGACAAGGAGTCACACTAGTGAGTAGAAAGTCAACAAGAAATAGTAGAAACACACTTCAAAAATGGAAATCACACTGCTCATGAGAGAAAACTGGTACTTCCAAATGTCTTAATTTCAGAATGTACAGGTGACTCTACTGGAGGGTTGAGGTAGGTGATCTACTTTATTCAGCACAGGTGAAGCCACACTTTGAGTGTGGCTAGTGCTGGGTTCTTCACTACAGGGGAGACCTGAAAATACTGCAGAGAGTCCAGACAAAGGCCATGAAGATAGTGATGGGGATACATCTCCCACAAATAAAGTTTGAGAGAGCTGTGACTGTTCAGCTCTCACTTCTGGAGAACAGAAGGCTTAAGAGGACTTTATCAATGCAAAGCATCCAAAGCCAGCATGCAAAAAGAATAAAGTCTCTTTATGTTCACTTGGTTACAATTCAGAGTTCCCTCTGGTTCTGAGCAAAACACATGGGAATTTTGCCAGAGTGGAATGGGAGTGGGTTTAGAGTCCTTACACAGCCTCCCTGTGTGTTCCTCCACCCTGGTGTTATGTAAGAAACTGAGCTAAATTGTAAATATTACACAATCTCAGAAAGGGAAGGGACTAGTAAAATATCTCCACGACTCCTTCATGCTGACTCACCCCTTCCTTTCCACTTAAGGTTATTACCCACATTTAGGAGTATAAAGATACGCCTGGAATGGTCATTCCTTGTCTCTTAAGCATACTCTAGGCACAGTGAGATATTTCACAGTGTGAACGGGACATCACATAGAGCCTGGAGACAGACTTTTCAGCATGGCCTGTTGCAATAGGACACAGGGTAACGGTTTTCAACTGAAAGAGTGTAGATTTAGACAAGAAATAAGGAAGAAACGTTTTACAATGAGGGTGTGAGACACTGGAACAGGTTGCCCAGAGAGCTGGTAGATGCCCTATTCCTGGGAACATTCAACATCTCTGAGCTGGATGGAGCTCTGAGCAACCTGATCTAGTTGAAGATGTCCTTGCTTATTGCAGAGGGGGTTGGACTAGGTGGCCTTTAGAGGTCCCTTCCAATCGAAGTATTCTATGATTCTAAGCAGGACAACAGTGCCAGGAAGAAGACTGCAGTCTTCCCCCCCAGCTCTGCTGCAGTCATTGCTGCAGTTGCACTTCCACTACCTGAAGCCACACACACATTTCATCAATTTCTTGCTGTGGATTGAAGCCCCCCAGCCCATCACTAACCTAGAAAAATAGCCCAGGGATTATAGCAATTCAACAAAAGAAGCTGCAGTAGTGTTCCAGCTTGCTTGGTAACTACAAGTAGGTCAGATGGGAGTGGGAAATGACTGAATTAAGCTTTTGCCTACACATCCTACAAGCATTGTCCCACAGCTGGCATCAAAATAAATGACAAAAAAGCTTTCTAAGCAGGACATCAGCATATTCTCTGACCCAGAAGGACATGTGGAAATGTGTCCCCTGCTTAGGCTGGGTAAAAAGATTATGATAGATCTAGACACTTAGAATCCTCATTACGCTGTAGAAGTCATTACCCAATGACAGCCTTTCTCCAATAGAGTTAATGAGTTAATCTTGTAGCAAAATGTGCTTATGGCAACACAGTGATAACTTCATATCTTGTAATAGTAAGAACATATATGTGATCTTGAAGGATATGCTGCTATGCTGAAGGATATCACCGCACTAAAAGTGTAAAATATTGGGCGTGAACAGAAATTGCCTGGTCTAGTATTAGTTACCTAAAATACAATGCATTGTGCATGAGTGGAAATTGCTAATTTTAATGTTAGATATTTAATACATGGTTGTGAAATTTATACAAACTGTAATTTAGCAGCTAAAATTATATATTGAAAATATACTGCACATTATCTGTATATATATGACTTACTTATGTTCACTAAGAAAACTCAAATTCACAAGAGATCTATTTTCCACAGCTCCTAGAAGTGTGTGCAAAAATCGAAGTTCACGTGCAAAAATAATTTTTCATAACATGCATTGTCAAACTATGCCATTTTAAATACTGGATGAAATTCTCAATTCATGCAAGAAATCTGACATCTAATTCAACTTCATCACCTCACCTAGTAGGTCTGTGTCAGCAGTCTCTTCTCTGACAAAAACTCTCATCTGAACCAAGCCAAATATTTTTAATGACATTATTTATAAAAATTGAAACAAAAAAAATCCATTGTTTTAGCACTGTTCTAATATAAGAAGACTAAATCTTTATAATAAGAGTTCCAGTTTCCAAACTGTGCATTTACTACTACTAATCAAATTATTACCATCATATTAATTTTGACTGAGATGGACAGTGAAAAATTAGGAACATGATGTTTTAAGATTAATATTTAATAAGATGTGCCCAGTGGTACAGACCAGCTCTATAGCTATACTAGGGTAAAATGAGTGGAAAGAGCTAACCGAGACTTAAACTAAGTTCTTGAAATTTATGTTCCATTTAGTAATGTAATAAAAAAATGTAAATAAATACTGACTAAACCATTCTGCATAAATTCATATATGTGTGTCATTTTTCAGCATTCCATATCAAGTTATCTTTGTGCACTATACAGAGGACAGTCTTAAGAAGTGACTATTTCCATTAACAATATTACAATATTTCCATTAACAATAATACATTTCTCTGATTTGTACTGGTAAAGTGAATAGCCATGAAAACTTTCTGAAAGTGCCATTAATGCTTCACTAAGCTATACAGAGGCAGCTTCCCTTAAGTGAGATTCATTCCTAGTGTGGGTTCCCCTGTGACTCCTAGCTCAGCATACAGATAAGTAAATTAACAAACCAAATAAAACACCCCACAAACCCAAAGAGCTGGACCTGGTTGTGCCCTCTTAATATCAGGTAGCATGAAAACATCTCAATTGCTCCACAGCACTAGCTATAACTCAGCAAGAGTAAAGTATGGTTATCAGTCCAAAGAACAATCAAACATGAACAGTTATCTCCACAGTCCTCTTGAAGAAGAATGTCCAATTTAAGCAATCCAAAAGCATTTACTCCCATTGGAAGGAAAAGGCTGCCACTAATATTCAGCTTCAGGCTCTTGTAACAATATATCCAGTAAGTACAGTGACATTTTAGCAGAATCTACCAGCTCTCTGCATTACATACTTCCAAAGAATTTCAGGTCTATGTCTAATTGTTTATACACAACTGCATATTATTCCAGTCTGTCTCTTCAAGTTTCAGTTCCCATTCTAGACCAACTGAGTAAGTAGTAATCCTAACATAGTATGACCTCACTGGTATATCACCTTAAGTCATTGATATATCTCTTAATGTAAAAATAAAGCAGAAGACAATTTTAGAATCTTTTTTTTAACTCGATTTTTTCTGTCTTTGAAGAAGGCAGTCACAGAAACGTGTTCTCATTGAAAAAGAAGGTGGCAAAAGTTCATTACAATTTATACCCCTTCCGTATGAAGGTCTAGGAATATGGCTGAAACTTCCTTTATAAAAGAATTTTCAAAATCATATAGAATTTATAGATTTATTTATTATTTGTTTTCACTTACGGAAGACTTTGAAAAAAATTCCCATCATTTTTCTCAACAGTGGAGAAAATTAAATATCTATTGAGTACTGTCACACATAATAATCATGCCATTTCACACTCATTGGTACCCTCAGAAATGAAACATGAGCTCTGCTGGAGAGTTGTCACCTTGAGAGAAACAAAGATCATTTGCTTACCAAATATAAAAGTACAGAAAAGAACACTATTACTTACCATTGTAAGAGTGAACGGATGGCTTTCCAGAGCAGACACTCTTGGACAGTGCAGAATAACGTACTGAAATAAAATGGTAGAAAGGATACATTCAAAACATTCAGTGATGGGCTAGTACTTATAAAGTGATAGTCATCCCTACAGACCATGTTACATGAAGCAAAGTGACATTTTAGGGGCACATTAACTCACCTGACCAGGCCTTGCTTCAAAGTCATCTTTCATCATCCTGACTTCAAGGACATTGGAGGGGTGGCTTATTACTGAGGTTATTGTGACTGGTTTATTGCTGCGGATGTAGCGGTACAGCCGCTCCACACAGTACAGGCACAGAGGTCCGGAAATCCAGAACCATGTCTAAGGGAGAACAAAAATATATTACCTCAAAGACTTTTAACTTTCTGTTTTCACAACTACATGAGTGCTTTCAGGATCTCACTTCACATCTAACATCCACACCTCTCCCCACGTGCAGAAATCCAAGAATGTTCCAAAGCCTTTATCAGTCTAACCAGCAGCATCACCCACAAGCGCAAGAAATTCCAATCATAAAACTCAGCAGGAAAAAAATGCCAGTGACCTCATTCGCTACCATGTTATTCTGGCTTTACGTAGTTCGATTGCAGCTGGCTTCAGCAATGAAAGAAACAGGACCTACATAGACAAGAGACTATACAATTGGTTGACATTTATGAAAAAATGCTCTCTGAATTATGGTATTATTTAACTGTTACTGTCTTAGAGTCATCTCAGTTCAAGTAAAAACCTCAGAAAGATGCATTCTTGTGCCATAGAAACTGATATTAAACTAGTTTAAAATCATAGACAACAGAGAGGAATGGGCACTTCTGAATCACAATCCATTTGCTCCCATGGAAGAAGTGTATGCTAGACAGAAAATGCCCTGGCAATGCCCATTTCTCTGTACTGATTATTTGGGCAGCCCTGGGTGACTACTCCAGATGGTGACGTTTGCAGCTGCTCAGCTAAACCCCATCGTAAGAGTCTATTACCAATAGCTTATGGCAGACTTATCTACTAATTCCACACCTGCTCAATCATTCCAGCTATGGCACTGAAGCGCCCCTCATCCCTCATCCATCTTCCCTCCCTTCCAAATTTCTGACATTACATATCAACATCTCTTGCAGCTAGCAGAGCATTTACTTTGAACAAAAAAACTGTGCAGGTTTCCGTAGCTCACAGCTATTTTTTGGTTTTTTTTTTTTTTTTTTTAAACTTGATATCACAATATTTCCACATCCAAAAAAGTCCTAAATAGTGTTTCAAAGCTGTCAGGAGAACACTGAGTGGCCATTTCTTTCCATTACTCCTTTCCCATTAATGGCTCTAAAGCAGGCATCTTAAGCCCCTAAGAAGACTCCTTGCAGTCCTGTGGGTCATATGGAGCTAGATATTCAGGAGTATTACCACAACAAAATACCAATCCAAAGAACTTTGTTGGAGGAATTCAGTGTAGAATTAACTGTTTCTCATTAGGATTACATGCTCCACAGAAAAATGGGTTCCCAGTGCATCTAATAAGGAGGACACATGCTCAACAGAAAACAACAATGACAATAATAAAGAGAAACTCCTGTGGGGTCTGTTACGGAACCATCTTGAATGGTGGGCCTTGGACTCATGAACTCCACATTTGCAAGCTTCCTCAGGCTATTCGCCAATACTGCCTAGCTCATCTTCACCCAAAAGAAAAGAGAAAATTTTGTATGAAGAAAAAGCTGCTGCCACAAAACATAAAGAAACAAAAGGAAAATGGAAAACAGAAATAGAAAAGGCTTTTCTGTCCCCACTGTCATCATACTCATTTACCCATGCCACATACAAAACAAGCCTGTCTGCAAACAACAGAGTACAAAAGCCAAACCACAACCAACTGCAACCCAGAAATGAGTATTAAGACTTGCATCCGCATGGTACAAAAGAGAACAAATGGAGCTTGATTATTTCAATTAACTACTGCCACACAATGATTACAAAAGGACCTCACGAAATGTTATATAAATGTTTGCTCTGAAATACTATGCTGTAAAATCACATTTTTAGTGGGATCAATACATCTCTTATGGTGCTGTTCAAAAGAGAACATTACAGCCAATCTCTTGACATTTTTTCATCCTGCTTGTTCTATGCACCACATTGTAATGCATTTCAGGGTTAAATACAGATTGTTTTTTCCCCACCAAATCTTTGAATGCCTCAGAAGGTTTTAATAATATTTTCCATTATTAAAACATCTGGTCTGGAAAAGCAATAATTAGTGGTTATGGCTGACTGAAAGGCTTGGCATGGCTTTTAATACCTGAAATGTCGGATCATACAGACCTCTGGGAAGTGTGACCGGAACTTGGGTTCCTCAGAACAAACTCTCATAAAGCTATTTTGTACAAAGGGTTCTGGTACTGGTAGGTCCTCTGGAACAGGCTCAGTAGTATAGTCAGGAAACAGCTCTTCAAAAGCCTTTGGCACAGTCAGATTCTGTCGGAGTGTTTTGTTAGGATTAAAGCAACCAGGAGGGTGTTCCTCTAAGTTGGTCTGGTACTTGAGCACTCCCCTACAGGAAAACAAAAATAGTAAAGACGCTGAAGTAACAGTAAATAACAAACAACTTATCTTCATTCAGAAAGGACTTCAGAAAGCAGTCACAAGCCTCATCTTCTGTTAGAAATTATATTCCACTTGCCTTCAGGACTTTCAATGAGATTGAAACTTTGCAACAATAGAGCCTTCTGTCACTAGAGGCAAGGTTTAACTTTTCCAGCTCACTTGGCACTCCCCCACTGAACAGCCTCAAGCTTAATACTGCTTGAAAGAGAGAAAATATTGTGGGGGCATTGAAAAAAAATTAAATAATCACATTTCCAATTCAATCACACACAGGTTGTTTTCACTCATCCTCCCTACAGTCAGCAAGCCCTGTTTTTAAGGCAATCCAGTAGCAGAAGTGGCCTAAGTTGCCAATCATAAACTGCAGGAATTTTTCCCACTAGTTGGTGTTTATGAGGTTTGCACACAAATAGATAGAAGGAAAAAAAAAAGCCTTGCATGGTAGCCAAGGAACCTTCCTTGCAAATTATTTTATGAGCTCCATCCTTATTTTATTTTTACTCAAGCTAAGTTAAATTTACAGTAAAATGAAGTGAGGACTTTGAAGCAACAGTTAAAAATTCTGAAGAAAGAATTGGAAACTTAAGACACTCTGGGATATCTCAGCATATGAATGAATCACTGAAAACAAGGAAGAACAGATAATAGTAGTAATAAAATTCCTCAGAAGTACTACTTGTTTCCAAATCTAGATTTGATGACAGTAAAACCACAAGGAAGACTATTAAAAAAAAAAAAAAAAATGCTGAATGACACCTGTAGAGGATGGTGTTGGGTGGGAAATGAGGCATACTGAGACAATGCCTCTGAGTGCTAAGCCTTTTTATGAAGGTTTTCAGCTCAAGTATGCAATCAAACACAAGGACAGGTGCTCCCCCCTCCTCTCCTCAGACACAGAGCAGCAGCAGCAGCAACAGAGTTTGATTCAGAAGAAAGAGAACTAGGACATCCGCAATATTCCCAATCTAAATGGGCTCTGACAGGCTACTGGCAATCTTCCCTACCAAAATGCAGTCCTGACAGCTAGTAACAAGCTTCCTACATGGTCCAGTGAATCATGTCAGCTTGGAAGTTAAGCCTTCTCACTCTTAAATTCCACATCTGACCCTGGGAGAATAATTTGGGAAGTGTCTTTGCACCTACACCCATGCTCTGCCTGCACTCATTGTTCAGTCATGCCTATCTCTTGCATCTGGCATCACTGCTGGTCACCACATATTGGCAAAGTGACAGATACCCCGAGCATTATGCTAGTTCCATGCTCCATAAATATTGTGGTGCCTCATGGATTTAGCTGGAAGTCAAAGCCCATGCAATATTTTTCCAGTGAACTTTGTGTGCATGCCTGCCAGCAACTCCCACAGCTTCTCTGTTCTCAGCACATCCTGAAAGGATTGCCTTGAGAGTAGCTGCAAACATGAGCATCCCCTCCAGTGATCTCTAGTTTATCTAACCTATTACAAACATGCTAACTGAGAGGCACACAGGATCACAAAGCTGCCTGTTAACAGCAGCTCAAAAATTCCCATTTTTGTAGCTGACAAGGAAAAGTAAGTCTTACACACCCAAGATCAGTGCCCAGAAAGGTCGAGTTCTGCACTGAACAAGCAAACCACTAACATGCAGATGAATCACTTAATATGTTGCTGAGAAGCAGTTGGCTGCCCGAAGGATACTGTAAGAACATACCTACAACAGTTTGAAACAAAGTAAGAATCCAGTAACACTGTGGAAATACTTTACTCTTAAGACAGGTAAAACCTCAGTCAACCTGCCTGCACAGTTCAGCCACAGGAGATGCCTTGCTCTGTACAGTAATTGGCTATGTGTCTGCAAATCTCTAACACATCCCACACAGGAGTAATTTGGGCATAGATATCTAAGCTTCCTTTATTCTCAAAAGAGATCACAGAATTGTTTAGGTTGGTAAAGACCTCTAAGATCATAAAGTCCAACCATTAACCCAGAACTGCCATGTTCATCACTAAACTATGTCCCTAAGCATCTACATCTACACATCTCTTAAATATCCCCAGGGATGGTGACTTTATTGCTTCCCTGGGTAGCCTGTTCCAGGGCCTGACAACCCCTTTGGTGAAGAAATTTTTCCTAATGTCCAATCTAAATCACCCCTCATGCAACTTGTGGCCACTTTCTGTTGATCTTATAGATCTTATTAATAGAGACAGGAACCAGTCCAGTTCACCTGAATGTAGATCTCTGAAAGGAACAAATTACATGAAGCATCCTTCAGGCTCCACTAGCTGTATTTATCAGAACTCATTAGACCATAATGGGAAAGACACTGAGAAAACATGTAGAGACCTACATTTAGGCATCTTAAAGTTGAACTGACTCCCACTCTCCATGACTCATTCCTCTCCCACTTCTGATACTCAGTTTTTTTCAGATTTGCACTGAATACCTTTGTAATTCAATACTAAGGAGGCTGTGTAGCAGAATATGCCTGTTTAGGGCTTGCTGTTTAACTGCAGTCTAATTTGCAAACCTGGGAAATGGAACATGGTTAGGAAAACAAAGGGCAAAGCATAATACTGTGAAGGAGATTAATTAAACTGGACATGAAAAATACCCCTAAGGCAATCACTGGAACAGATTGCCTGGGGAGGTTAGAGGATCTCAGACACCAGATGTTTTAAAGATTTGACAAACACCTGTCAAGAATAATTTAGAAAAAGTTCATCTTGGCCTAGGTGGGGAGAACAGGTTAGATCCATCCTTCCCAGCTACAAACAAGTGCTATGCCATTGAAAAAAAACAAACAACCAACCAACCAAAAAAAAACCAACAAAAAAACCCAAACAAACCCCCCAAACAAACAATAACAAAAAAAAAAATCCCCAAAAAAGCTCCAACAAAATCACTGAGAACTGACATTGTTTCCAGAAGTTTCAATTGTTCTGAACTCATCATTTCTCAAACTGCATGTTTTATTCAACAATGTATTCCTACCATGATCTTGCTAGGCCTAATTCCCTTTCCACGTTTACTTTAAACAACAGGGCTCAGTGTCCCACATTCAAATACCCTGTGTTTCAGTAGATATTTGATGATATGGAGAAATAAACCTCATTCAAATACACCTTCCCTTCTCCATACTTTACATCCACAGAGGAAACTTCAGAGATATTAATGGAACAGATTTTTACAGAATCATAGAATAGTTTGGGTTGCAAGGAACCTTTAAAAGTCCAACCCACACAGACATATGTCATAACTTCTGGAAGATGCTTTACCTTGCAACAGATCTCAGTTTGTTTGTGCCTGATACAGATCTGACCATCAGCTTCACGGCACATAAACACTGGTCTGATGTTTGTGAAAAGAAGAAAAACTAGCAAATTTTGTAAGCAAAGAGAAAGAGGCAATTAGGGAGATGCCATTCGTTCCCTCTCATTTGGAGTCAAAAAGAAAGGCAGAAAGGAAGATGCAAGAGATGAGCAACTTTGCATCGTATTCTTGATTCAGCAAACAGGTAAGAGGGGGCAGAAAAACAAACTATGTTTTCTTGATTTCTCACTAGACACTGAGCAATGGAAATAGAAAAGGAATAATCTTGAAAGTGAAAAAGCTTGTGCTAGCTGGCGATAGCACACACAAATCTCCAAGCTACAGCCTGATCTTTATTTAAACACACACCAGAGGACATCTTGTCCCAAAGTTGGCCCACAGTGTTCAAGCAAGCTTGGGAAAGGCATCAATCAAGAAGCAATCACTGCTCTTTCTGGTTGTGCTTCAGGAAAAAGGAACAGTGTTTTCCATTTACTTACCCAGAAACATGCAGCATCAGCAGCATATAGAAGACAAAGAAAAGGTTGTGTGTATACCAGAAGATGTCATAGTTTGAAACCCTGAAAAAAATAAACCATGGTTCAATGCTGTTTCAACTCATATGGAATCACTGCTAAGTAAAAGCAGACCTGTGCACACAGGACATCATTATACACTGCACAGTCATGCAAAATAGCCAAAGCCCAGAATGTACAGGCACACTGTACTTGCACACAACCAAGTGTTGTGAAAAACAAGTGCCTGGCACAGAAGTAACAAGCTGAGAAAGAGAGGTAAAGGGTGTACAGAGCCAGATGGAGAACTCTCCTGAAACTGGGAGACTCGACTGCTTTCACAGGTCCTAGTCAGTCCCCACGAGATCCTTTTAGCTGGAATAGTTCTTCTACCTCCAGTCTCAAAACTCAACCTCCTTACAGTGAGTAAGTGTCACCTTGCCCTTGTCATTCTCCCTGCCCCAATACAGTTTAATGTGTCACTAAGGCGGCAGCACACAAAGAGCAGCATGGACAGCAGCAGAAGGGCCAGAGGAAAGGCTAAAACACTTGTGAGGGTATGGAGTAGGAGGAGATACAGGAAGAAAAGGACCTAGAGCAAGGAGACAACAAGAGCACAGGTAGGAGAATTTTCAGGACAGGAAGCCACATACATTACTACTCCAGGACTGATGGTCTTGGGAGGAACAAGAAGAACATTATCACTGTGAGATCATGAGAGATGAAAAGAGCACTTCTTTTTATCAGTAATTTGTTAGACAATATAAAACCAGACCAAAGAAAATACCTATCTGGAACTGTATTCTGTTAAGCTAATCTGGGGTTTTTTGAGTAAAATAGTTACCAACAAAGCTCAAATGGCCAAGAAAATGCACTACTTCACAGCACACAAACACACCTCTCACAGTACACAGCATGGTAGGAGTCCCCTCTAAAACCAAAAAGCATACCCCCATTCATAAACCAAAACAATTATTAAATAACAAGTATATTTAGCTCTGAGAACATGGTTTAAGAAGCAATTCCTCTAACACAGCTAACTTATTTTTTTTCCAGAATTTTTTCCCTCCTATGGGTTCTACAGCTAACTGCTCTTCCTTCAATACAACTGAAACATATATACTTTTTTTCTGTCAATACAGGACTTGTTTTCTTTTTCAAGAGAGGAGAAATAACTTCAATAACCAAGGGCTACCAAAATAAAATCCAAGCCAGTGAAGTAACAAGGAAGGAAGCAAAGGAGGAAAAAAGGAAGCAAAGGAAGGAATACAGCAACAGCAAGAGGCTCTGAAATCTCCCCTCCACCCTGCCATTCTTCACCCAGTCAGCAGTATGTTAACACTTCTTCCTCCTTGAAGCTGATCAAGCCTTTTCTAACTCTTCACACCCTGTGAGGCATTTCCATGCAGTCACTCATCAGCATCTATGAGTAGCTGTGGGAGTAATCATCAGTAAGAGGAAAGAACAATTTGTGTGGAGTGGAAGCACAATTGGACAGCACAAAGAGTAAAATTTACCCTCTATCTCAAAACCTGTCATAGAATCCTAGAACAGGGATAGAGCAAGGACAGGTCTTGGAGCTCTGGTTTAATTCGGTTTCATGCTACACTGACTCTTGAGCACCTTTTTCAGAATGAACCAATTTTTCAAAATTTCAATGATGAAAAATCAATCCCTGGACTGCTTCTGACATGATGCTTTCAACAGCTAATTATTGTTACTGATTAAAATTACTGTACATTTCTTTCCTGAATACATCTAAATGTCAGCTTCCAGCTCGTTGAGCACTTTATTCTTCTTTCAGCACTCCTACAGATACCTCTGCTATAAAATCCTGGTTCCTCACATGTATCAACTTGCTGTAAATGTGAGCAGGCCCTCTGAACTTCACCTCCTTAAATTATACGGGTATGTAAATCCTTGAACCTCTTACCATGAAGCGTATTTTCCAACACTGTAAGAAATTATATTCCACTTGCCTTCAGGACATAATCATTATGTATTTCTTACTTGTATCCTTAAACTGTGTACCCTACTGATACAGTATTCTAATATAGTCAGTAATCTTCCTATTGGCACACACTAATTTTTATGGCTCTTCAGAACATTTACTTTTTTTGCCTTCTTACGGCTTAAAATGGACATTATTCACAGCAAGAATGTAGTTCTTAGGACTGCAAAGTCCTGAAAATTTGAGGTAAGCTGAATATTTAATTTTTGTTAATCTACTTTAGAATTTTGAAGATGAAGACCTTCAAGAGTTAATTTACTGAGAAATGTAAGGGGAATTTATCATGCTTTAAAGGGACACACTAAGCAGCACAGTTCTAGAAAAATATTTTTGATCCTGTTACAGACAGTTTTGAAAAGGAAGATATAAGTAGTAGTTTAGAAGCTGAAATTGAAGAGTAGAATGTTTCATTACAAAAATAGATGGCACTGAAGCACCTTATTTTTTAATGTTCTTTTAAATACACAACCTCCAAATCTTAAACATCATTAAAACTGACAGAAACATCAACATTTATTGACAGGATTTATTGTGATTTCTGATAACTTCATAACCCTACGGAAAACAACTCTTGAACAAAAAAAATGTTGGTCTAATTCTCAGGTATGACACGGCAAAAATTTAAAAAAAATTTCAACTAATAATCACTTTCCCCTTTTAAAACACTACCAGCTAATTCAGTCCTTCTAATACTTATTTGCAGTTTACTGAAAAGGCAGGAAAATAGAGGCATTAAACAATTTCAGGAAGAACACACAAAGGAAGAAATCACTAAGCAGGTCAGTGCACAAGAGCAGATTAGGGCTGAAATTCAAGACTATAACAGCCTCTGAAATACTTGTTAAAAAGCTCAGTTTCTGATAAGACAGTGAACATTTACAAATAACTTTCCTACAACTGTACTGTATGCTCAGCCATCATAGGGCACATGAGAATCCACAGGGAAAGAGATTGAAAAGGGACAGAAAGATGCATGCAGCAACTTGTTTCCTTAGGAGAAAACATTGTAATAAGGACAAGCTTGAGCCCTATGCCTGAGGGAGAAGCCAGGATAAAATTTCCAAGAATTATTGCTAGGGTAATAGGAGATGCAGATTATCTCTTTTGGGGCTTTGATTCTGCTGGCTAGATGGCAGAAAGCTTATAGTAACTGTGGAAGGAATTAAAAAGCATGTAACTTCAGAAGATGTTGCATGAACCCCAAAATTATTTCCAGGAATGTTTACAACTATATATATATATTTTAAGCTTCCCAATCACTAATTCAGGATGTTTTTCTAATTTAATTTGGCCTTGAAGAAGATAGGACTTTGTTTGACTTTGTTCTGGCTCAGTGTTGCAGAGTACCGCAGTAGTTTTACTCTTCCATCTCCCCGAAACTGTCTTTCTTTTGCAAGTAGAGGGATCTGTGTGGACCACGAAATGTGCAGCCATGTTACATCTGGCACAGCAGCCAAATCCTGCACTGCACTTCTGTAGCAAGCCTCACAAAAGTCTCAGCCCTGGAAGAAGCCTTGTCAACTGAAAATGCACAAGTATTTGTTGAACTATCTTTTCAAATTACAGGATAACATTGCCAGGTAACACAGCTTCTCATGAAAGACAGAGTTCAACAAAGTTCATAACCACATATCTAACTCACATCAGTAGAGCACCATTAAGGTTTGAAGATACATAGTTAACATATCCTTCCATGTTTGCTGAATTGAGGTGATGCACTTACATAGACACACTGTGAATTCAAATTCTGTGAAAATGAGGGGGTTATTTTTATACCATCAATTGCAGAATCCAAGCCTTAAAAAGACTACAACATTGGGCTAGACCTCCCCCACCCATGGTGCCTATTCACAGGTCCTGTCATATGTGTTCATTAACATTGGTACAGAATGTCAACCCACCAAAGGACCAAACTTTTAGAAAACCCAGCAGCTGCTCTGAGCCAATACTGCATTGCTGTTTGGTATAATTAACGTTAAAAAGAATATATCTGACAACCAGAGGCAGAGCTCTTAAAAGCAACATGTAGAATGTACTTCAGTAGCATAATTTTGTGTCTGTTTGTTTTGTTGCTGATAGTTTGGGGGTTTGTTTCTTTTTTTTTGTTTAGTTTGTGGTTTTTGTTACATTTTTTGTTATAATTTATTGTTACAATTAATTGGTGAAAATAAATAAGATAACAATAATATCTTATTTTTCTTCCACTGGACTTAATTTATGTACTGGACAGAACTTCCCATTTGCTGAGTTTACTGCCTCCCCTACAACCAGGAATAAATGAACTATTTAAATTTTTAAAGGTTCACATTTTTAACTCAGCACACTCATTAAATAGTATTTTTTCAGAAGGCAACTCTATCAGGTCTTGTAAGTGTTTTCATACAAAATTCCCTGTGCTGATTTTATTGCAAGCTAGGAAAAAAACAGGACAAGAAAACTGGTATTTTTAATACTTTAGTCAGGAGAAGAATATGATTGTGGAAATGGCATTTTTCAGCATAATGATCAGATAACATCTTACCTGATGGCATACGTGGAAGCTGTACACATTAGGAATAATACTAACACCATAATGACTCCAGTCAGACCTGGAACTAAAAGGGACATAACTTACATTTGAACTGTGAAGAGGTATACTTGTCTACTATGACCTTTAAATAAAGTGGAATTAGACATACAAATCATGATTCAATCAAACTCTTGAATATAATTTTCTCTTGAGGACAACTCATATACCAAACCAGATAGGAAAGAGGAGTTCTTGTATAATTTCCCACCTTCCCAAAGAAAAATACCTTTTTCCTTGCATTCACCATGCATCCCAATTTCCTATTTGTCTTGCTCCTGTCATCTCTTGCTTGTGACATCTGTGTCTAAGCAAGTAACTAAGAACAAACACAGTTTACTTGCAAGACTGACTGTACACGATTCTGTCTCTTTTTTATTCCAAACACTACACTCTGTTGATCATGACAATTAAAAACCTGCTCAGGGACAGAATTTCAAGCAAATGAATTGCTATGCAAGCTGTCACTACAATTTTTTGCCAGCCCATTTCATTCTGGAATGAGGAAGAGCCTGAAATTACTCTCCATGGCATTGTATTACGCTTGAAATTGTTGCCCATAGAGCAAGGTCTGTGAGAGTGATCTGCAGCCAGCACTTGAGAAGGAAAGGTTAAAAATATTAACGATTGGACTCATCTGCTCAAATGAAGACTTGTATCAGAACTAGTTTATCCTCAGGTATTTTTTAAGTCGAAGGAGAGATAATCTCAAATCTTATCTTTTTATAAACTTCTCAATACCCACTCATTGAAAAGTCTGATATCCAAATCTTACACACCACACCTCACTCAGTTTTTACAGCCCTACAACCAATGGAAGCTTTGTCATGGACTGCATAAAAAAACCTTATTTCACTCCTTCATGAAAAGATTGCAATTAAAATCAGTTGCAATAAAAAAATATGCATTCTGTCCACTGCCTGCTTCTTAATTTCTTTTTTCTCAATCTGATTTGATGTGTAGTGTGCAATGAATCTCAACTCTGAACAAATACCTCAAATGCAATTGCAGTACAGCACTTGATTCAGCTGCCTACACTGTCACTCAAGCCAGAGGTCACCTTCTATGTCCAGTTTTTCAATTATCTTCTCCATCAAAATGAAATCACTCATAGTCTTGCCCCAGTTTATCAGTTCATTTTTAGTGTTTCCTCTCCGCCCTGTCCCTGACTCTCCTTTCCTTCTCTAAGTATAATCTTGAGTACTTGTTCCTCCCACAGTCTGCCTCACACCCTTATACAAGAAGGTTCTTTCCTGGACTAATCTAAAAAGCCGTCATCACTCTATAAATCATTCTGATTCCTTATTCCTTCTGTTTGCTGTTCTGAACTATCTGGGAAGAAACTAGGGATTTTTTGCTTATTTGCACAGCTCTCAGTGCAGCAAAATCTTGGTCCCTGTCTGGGCACTCCTTCAGCACAAACAGTACATGTTAATTACCAGTCATTAGGACAGGGAGTGAACAGAGTAATTTTAAATTTAGGATAACTCTGACCTCAGTTTTTGTCAGTTCACTTTCTCCCTTCCTCTACTCTCAAGTGATCTAAACCTTCCCTAGGGTTTTTGGGAAACACTGGTGTGCCAACTGTTAATTCCAGCACACCTATTGGGATTGACAAACCTAGAATCATCGCTGTGTGTTCATAGATTTGATTTGACTGTGCCCTAAATGCTGCCAAGTCAGGATTTTTGTGTTTGATCCAAATAAGGGAGAAAGGGTGATGGCATCAGGAAGGAACTTTATCTGCTCATGAAGCGCTACAGCTCAGCCTGCCCCTCCATACCCAAACATTGCCCCCTTCTAAATTCCTGCACCAAAATTGTCTTTGTCTATTTATTCTGAATGAGTGCTGAAGCTAATTCTCATGTAACAGTTTAGATTGCTCAGAAACCCAACCAGCCCTTAAATAAACCAGCTGAGGCAAAAAAGACTAGTTTTCTGTTATGTTTCTTTTTCTAGAAATTGGATCATTTAGGACTTTGGCTTTAATATTAGGGAGAATCTCTGTTTGAAACTAATGGAATTCTGCTGACTCATCTGTACAACAACAGATTTGAAGATGTTGCTCATCCTACTACTGGGCTTATGTAACTCCTGCCTCCTGGATAAGCAAACCCAGGTTATATTAACACAAAGAACACAACTCCAGATAGCTGATACAACAAATGGAGCATTCCAATACAGGAACAAAAGAAGTCTTGTCTGCACAGTGACCATGATAAGCAGAAAAATTTTCTCATTCAGTTTTGCAGGACTTACCAGTTGCAAAAAGTAGTTTCCTTGGGTCCTGAAAAAGCAAAAACAAATAAAACCAATGTAAGATATTTTGTATCTATAATATGAATAATTTTAAAATAGTAAGTAGCCCCTGAAGCTCACACATTTTAAGATACATGCAGTCCCTAAATCTGGAAGCAGGAATGGATTCAGTAACAGTTTACATTGACTTTAATTCAACAGAAACTAAACCTTTAGCCTTTGCATTCCCCCAGCAAAGATAGTTCTGATCTATAATCTGGATTCAGATAATTTTACAGATAATTGTTTTTTGAAAGCTTAACTTTACTTAGTTACCTCATCCCTTTGGGAGGACAGAGTGTAGCAGAAGAGGGAGGTTTTGAATTTAAATGTAAGATTGCCAGCTACATCACCAAGACCTTTCCAGTGGACCCTAGTGAAGCAAGACTGAAAACAAAGGATCTGACAGATGCTCCTGTGTCCTTCACCACATGTGAAAGGAAGAGTGGATATTTCAACATCAGGAAAACCGGTTTGCTTCCCCAGATCCTATACTTCAAGATATTTTGTCTTCACTGCTTGGAAAACTCTTACTTAAACCTGCAGTAAAATGTAGTGAGGGGACACGAAAAGTTTTCATACAGGTCAGGAAAAATGAAGTGTCCTTTTTCTGACCTTGTCTGCATCCAGATGTGTGTACCCAGGTAGAGAAGACGAGAGCAGCATCCAGACTGTCCACCACAGTTTCAAAAGGGATATAAGTAGGATTTGGATTCAAGTACAAAAGTGCAAGAGCTACTAAGGTACCTAAAATTCAGGAATTTTGATCTTAGAGTTCCTAAAAAACTTGCCCTTGTCTCCGTTTTCTATTGCAAAATTCCTAAGGCTGCTTAGAAGAGGCTTAGAACCCTGGCACTATCTTGCCTGAGGCAAGCCCTGCTGATGTTCCTGATGAAGGGAAGTCTATCAGACCACTCCTAACACAAGCAGACACACAGATCAACCCAGAAGCTAAGCACAATAGTTGGTGTTGGCATGTCTGTCTGCCATTGAATAGCTCAGTGATTAGATCATTCACCCAGGGAGTGGAAGATCTTGGTTGCTGGTCCTTATGAGCCTGGACTGAGCCAAGCTCTCTTTTTCCAGCAAACGATGCAGCTGTGATAGGGTCATTCTAAATATTTCCTAATGAAACTGATAGAAAATAAATGCAGACCGGACACTAGAATGAACACAAACAAGTGAGAACTTGACTGTAGCCCAAGAAGAAAGGGTGCTGGACTCTGGTCTTGATTCTAAAATCTGCAAATATCTCTCCAGTGCCAAATACACAAGTAAGCACCTGGCCAAGGGACTAGGAATCTGATACTCCTGCAAGAGATCTGCACCACAGTCAGACAAGGCACACAGATCAAGTATTTCACAAGTAGAAATTAGTTTATGTTGACAACTAATTCCATGCTTGCATATATACTCATATATGCATTCACTGCAGCTGAAAAATGCAAAATCAGTTCCAAATCTCACTGTATTGTAAATAGTGGAAATGCAGAACAAATTTTCCCAAAAAGCAGCAGAAATGTGTTTACCAAGCCCACACAAGGAACAGAGGGAAGCAGAAGAGAAGCAAGAGAACAAGGTGCAAGGTGAAAAATTTTGATGATTGCATTCTCCATCTAATAATCAAACAGGACTGAACCTTGCTGGCTTTAATATATGCTTTGTCCAGAGAAATAAATAAAATCCACAGGAATACACATGATGGTGAGTTTTCAGCGCACAAAACAGGAGCACTGTGTAGATCACACAATGGCACTGAATACACAAATATTCATATATTTAAATTATATGCTTAATACCAACATATGAAAGGAAAGCTGGCTCACCTCACCACGATAGTTTGCTGCATTTAGGGTCACAAATTCTTCATTGTAGTTCTCAGAGAAGTTAAGAGCATTCACCAGATGAGCAGCAACATGTAAGACTAAAAAAACCCAAAAAACTGAGTAAAACTGAGGATCTGTAAACAAATGATGTATATTCCCTGTGGCCACCCAGGTGCCAAGATATAATCACATCACCTGCATGAGATATACCAGGGACTAAGGAATTCTTAATTATTTTTCAAGAGTAAATCAGCTTACAAATATCAATGACAGAAAGCTGTATGTATTTTAGGATTTTTTTTTTTAACACTAGAGCAATGATTTCTGTACTGCAATGCTTCAGCTGAGAGACAACATTCAAAGGTGTCCAGCCAAGAGTATTTCTTCTTCACCAAACTGGGTAGTTGTCTCTGCTGTTCCCTCCTCTGCAGGTAAGCCCTGCTTTTTCACTCACATTCCTCAGGCACAATGAGGGTTCACTTCAAATAGCAGATTTTGACCTGATCTCACATACCTGTCTTCTAAGAAACTGGCATTTTAAGGAAAGGCTTGACACTAGAATGTATTCCCATGTGTTTAAAGCAAAAAAATGAATCAAAACCCACACACATTCGAGAAAGAATTTACAATTTAAGACAAGCAAGCACAGAGCAAGACTACCCCCAAATGTACTGCAGCAGAAAAACCTCAAAATACTGCATCAACATGCTTCCAAAACATGCTGCTGCTGAGCACAGTAAGATCTCACCTGAAAAGATGCATATTGTAACACCACACGTCACATGGAAAGTTTTACTTTTATCTAGCAGCCTTCTGGTTTTCTTGCTGGCAACCTAGTAAGAGAAGAATACAAGCATTCTCTTCCAAAACAAAGCAAAGAAAAAAATATGAACAGCAACTGTGGTGATATAATAGTAGCTTCAGTTTTTACTCAGTTTAACCCCTTTGCAAGCATAGTATCTAAATTTAAAAACTACTGGATTATGGCAAGGAGACAATTTTGAGGACTTAAAGAAGAAATTACACAGATGTCAAGAGTATATAATGTACCCCCTGGCCTTAATATTTAGGAAATCCAGCATTGTGAAGGCATCACTGACTCATTTATAAGCAAGATCAAAAGGAATGGTGTATTTCCATACATATGTGCATCTATAGGCATCTAAAATATTCTAGGTATTGTCACATGATTAACAGAACTCACAGGTTCAATTTGCAAGCACCTAGCAAACACAAATATTCCTCAAAAGCGTTATTTATGTTTCTGTAAAAGCAACTGGCAAATCACAAAGAAGCTAAACCACTGTTTCTCCCATGATAACAAATTTATCAGGTTGGGTATTTTTATAGAAAGTTCTATCACCTCCAGTAGGATACTTTTAGAGACAATGTTTGGCTCAGTTGAACTCTACCAGGAAGCGCAAGAGAGGACACATATATCTCTAATATAAGAGTTTGGAAAGACAGAGGTTACAGCTCCAGCTCCACAACTCTCCATCCCTCAAAAATGCCCTAAAGAAACCACCCTCTCAACAGGTCAAATGAAAACAGACAATGCCTGTCTTTAAAGGAGTCATGAATCTAAACTGAATGTCTGATACTTGCACCATGCAAGCACATAGTGTAGAACAAACAGGGATGCAACAGACTGTTTTCTATAATTTTTATATTAAGCAGAGACCAGGGCCCTCTTCCCAAGCGCAGCATTCCGAGGACAGTACTTACCTTCTGGGATCCGCGCAGGAAGGCCAAGAGAACACGGCACATCGGGAGCAGGACGAGGCAGCAGTTGAAATTGAGGACAGATGCCGAAGCTCTGCTAACACACAATCCTAGCTGAACAAACATTGCAAGAGTTAGATTACAGGGAGAAAGGAATGGTATGTGTGTCAGTACTGCTTCACTTTTTCTTTGCTGTGAAACCAAATGGTTCCCATGCTCCCTGACACATCAGAACAGTGGAGATTCATGATGTTTTACTGTACTGGAGAAACTACGGTACCAGCGTGCTACCCTGACCTCACAGGGAAGGAAACAGATATCATCTTTGCATCAAGAAGTTATGAAAAATTAGTTTTGTCAGCAATAAATGACAGCTTTCTACCAAAAGACTTATATCCTCATCAGTGCCCAAAGTCACATGGAACAAAACATCTGAGACAACAGTTAGGGTCCACTGAGAAACCACCTGAAAGCTTCAACAGACATAACTAAATAAGAAAAACACTATAAACAAATATATATTACCATGACAGTAGACAGCCACTGGAGTGTAACGATTTTTTCTTAAGCCACAAAAAGATGTAAAAAAATATTGATTCAGTCAAACTGAAATGGTCATAGTGTTTCAAGGACTGTTAAAGAATTCATCCATTCACATTAAAAAATGCCATATTTGGACAAAAAGAAAGTAGGTTTTCATCAGTTGAATTGCTCAATAACTAGAACTGTAATGAAATCTAATTTCACTAATGCGTTCACTGATATATTTGGAACTTACATAATTAGAACAAAAACACTTGTCAAATAAATGAACAAAGCACACTTTCATGTCATAAACCTGAATTTCTAATCTCATTATATTATCTCATTCATTTATGATTTTTAAAAGTTAGCAAAATGCCATTGTTCTCCTAGTTATTAGGTTGAATTACCATTTTACTAGCTTATATAAAAGATGCTTTTAGACTGTCAACAGATTTCTGGAAGGCTATTTCTTACACTGTTCTCAAAACCCCAAGTATTTCAACTCCTGAATAAATTAGTAAAAAAGTATTATAATATTAAAGATAGCTCAAATAATGCACAAGAATGTGAATGAGTTGAACAGGTACAAATTATCTAATAAAAATTACTTAAGATTTATTACCTTTCTAAAATGAAACTCTATGTAAAAAACTGAGCATGTGTTACTTTCTCAGACAAAAAGAATTAATCTGTGAAACATTTATCATATTCTTATCTTTGTTATCACTAAGAAATAAAATTTACAGACTTATGTTTGTGTCACAGAAATGGATGAAAATATAAGCTAGTAAAAGCAAACCAAATACTGCACTTCAGAATATCTTGCAAGATCTCAAGCACAACAATATGAAAAGGTTTCTAAATACCAGTACCATAAAATATTACAACTGCCTGCTCTCACAGTTAGCAACATCCATGTACCTCACTTGCTCTGCAGCATACCTGGGCACAGCACCAGGAGGCAAACAGAAGGTAATGTTCAATCTACCTGAAGAACCAAGCTCTGCACTTAAAACCTTTTTTCTCTTCCAGCTACTTTACATTTTTAGTTAGACCTGACTGCTAGGGACCTCCTCACCAGACCCTACCACCTTCCACAGAACAGAGCAGTCACAAGTGCACTCTTCTTCAAAAGCTGTCCATGAGAAGTAGGAGCAATTACCCACAAAATGTGCTCTACCTTGTTCTCTACCATGCAAATGTCATGCAAAATGTCAGCCAAAATCCCAGCAACAGATCATCTCCAACCTACTGAATGATAGAAAATAAGACTAAAATGAGCCACATCACTTAGTTCTTTCCCACTCTCCAGATGTCCTCTACTATTTCTTCCAATGTACTGTTAGTCTTCTACCTTACATAAAACCTCCCTTCTATTTCATCTGTTACTTCACTCTGATCACTTGCACAATGAGAATTTTTCTTGCTACTCCTTCCTCATAAGCCATGTTCTTCAGACCTCAGGCCATCCTCTCCTCCCTACTCTGGACCCTTCCAACTGGAAGTGACCCCTTGGAACAGACTGGACTTAATGAAAAGAAAAATGTCTCTATAATGTACTGTTTGCATATACAACACTGTCATTATTTTCATTAAATCCTCAAAAGAGAAGCCAAAAATGAGCTATACACCTCATTGAAGCAGTAACTTCAGAAACATGGTCATTAAAACATAAGAATTTTTATTGGGGCTTACTGGTGTGCTACACTACTGCAGTGATTAAATGGGCATGACTTGAAAAACTCAAGAATTATGTAGAAATAATGTTATGCAAATTCCAGAAGTGAATAATTTTTGTATCTGTTGACTAATATCCAAAATCTGAAAAAGTTGCAATATCATTAATAAGCAGTTTGAAAATTTTAATAACTTTTGTTGTATGACCAATGTGATACATCATTAGTTTCTCAAGAATTTATGTTGTCTTTGAGTTTAAACATAAACTAGGCATGACATCAGTTATTCAAGACTTCCTTTACCAAGGACAACAATTTTTCTTACAAAGAGTCAACAAAACAATAGTTTGGTCTGGAAGAGAATCAATTCCACACTGTATGGTGTTAAATAAATTAAGTAACTCCTGTTGGAGTTCAAGAAGCATTTGGACAACACTATCAGGCACATGGTATCAGGCACATGTCTTGGGATGCCCTACCAGGAGTTGGATTGATGGGTCCCTTCCAGCTCAGCATATTCTGTGATTCCAAGTAAAATGCCGAACAACTGAAGAAGTATGAATCACCAATGATGCGTAGAAAAAGGCTGTTCTACAAACCTTCCTTTGTTTTTCTCCACTATTTAACAAACAGCAAATATCCATTCACAATGCAATTACTATGGAAGAATGTCCTTACATTCATTATAATTCAATGGTATCAACACCTGTACCTAGATGAAAAAAAAAGAAAAAAAAGAAACCAGCAAACAACTACTTAACTATGGTACTTCCAAGAAAATATGATTCAAAATATTAAAATATAGTTACCAATGGCTCATGTAAGGTTTTATCCTGAAGAAATAAGGTTCAACAATATCTCCTGCAACAAGCCCATGACTGATTTGCAAACAATGGTAAATACATTTGGAAATTCTTAGAACCAAAATTCATGCAAGAAGAAAAAGAGTTTAAGTTTGCTCTTAATATATGTACAAAAGCTAAAAATATTACCATGAAACTAATTCTTTCCAAATGGTTTCCAAGAGATCTCTTTCTTAACTTCCTTTGCATTGCCTGGGAGGCATAGTAACAAATTAACACAGTACATTGTTGGATTTTTAAACAATAATAGAATAAAGGATGATTTTTGCTCCAAGGCAACTCACTGGGCCTAGAAGGGAATATATATCCTTATTAAGTAATTTAGAAATGAGAGAAATATAATCCTATTTTCTTCCTGAAGTTTTTACTGTCCTAAAAAAAAAAATAAAAAAGTTACTGCATGTTACTAGCACGTGAAATTTCTGCAGGATCAAAAAGAAAAAAAAAAACAACATACAAAATATCTGCACGATGCTGTTTTATCCCGCTTTGCTGATTCTAAATCCAAGCATTTGACCACCTCTTTCCATAATCTGCCTACCTGGTACAACATACACTGGTATCTGATTTCATGGAGGAGCAAAGAGGCATAGAAAAACTAAAGGATTACTCAAATTTACAGACTAAATCTGTGGCAAATATAGGAGGGAACTGGACCATCCACAAACTCACATCCTAAAAACTAGGTTAGACTCTTCTTCCAGACAAGTATAAAGGAATTGCCACCTTCTCCAAAGCATCATAAAGAGCTCCAGAATGCAAGTTCTCCAGTTATCCCTGTCTGATGTACAATCCCACAGAAATCCAGATGGACTCCTGGCTGTGCTCACACAACATACAAAGTAGGACAGAGAAGCGAAGAGTCGCTTCTCGTTGTGTCTTGCCGTCAGCGAGAATGAAAATGAGAAAATGAGCTTCCTCTGTTAGGAAAAGGAGCTTTTTCTGTTAGGCAGATGATCTCAGTAATAGATTGAGGGCTGAAGTACCTTACAGTGTACCCCAAAATTCCCCGAAGTTCATCAGTTATAAATACAGAGATGAATGTTACCTGCAACTGCTATGCACAGAAATCTGGTATTTGATACATGCCTGAAAAATGAAGATTTTAATGAATACTGTCATATCTCACCTTTTAATTCAATCTTGAATCAAAAAAAAATGTTAGAATAATGCAAAGCCTTCCACACCTGAGAGTGATGTGATTCAATTTCTCAAGACTTCACTACCTACAAGTAATAAACCTAAACAGGTCATGGTGCAACAGAGACATCACACTTGATGCTGTCTCTTAGAGTCTTGCTTTAAATTTTTTCACTCTTCTTTGGTTCAGGGCACCATGAAAGGTTCTGGCAAGACTAACAAGCCACATGCTGCTCTGTAGACACCTGTCACAGACCACCTCCCCAGATCAGTACTTGAGCAGCTAAAGTCAGTTGTTTTCCTAGGTGGAACAAACTGTGCTACACAACATGCCTCCTTTTGACCCAGCCTCCTTTTCTTCATGGAGTACTCCTTCTCTCGAGTAACAGAGCACTGATAATCTAAGATGTAGGACAGAACTGAACTGTATGCACAGCAATTATTCCCCTTAGGCCTGTCAAATCTGGCTGGAGATCTAGCAACAAAGATACGAAGCAGCTGAAAAGAAGGAAAATGTGAGTGTAGGGGAAACCTACCAGAACCTGTGAAAATTGCTACAAAAGTGTGGCTTGTTTTTATTCCTGAAGAAGGAAGGTTTCAAAGAAGGACTCTGTAAATCCCAATCTCATGTACTGCAGCCCTTCAAAGATTATATTAAGTGGTGCAATATTTTTAATATGTATGGGCCATCTACCCTGCACTGCTGAGAATCAGTATCCTTCCTGTTCACTTATAACTCTCAACACAGGCATTCTTTGAAGATTTTCCATCTCTTCTCGTCTAAATGCTCCCGTTTTATACGCAGTGCCTTTGTGTAGGATGTACTCCTCCTTCTGCTTAAATCAGTCATTCAAATTGAAGAAAGCACCTAACTTAATCTTGAGTACAGTAATAACTTCCAACTTCTCTGATAATCTCCAAGCAAAGGATCAAGATACACAACACCTTCCAACACAAAGACATCGGGGGGTAAGCAGGTTGCAGTGTAGTTGTGTAACAACCAATGAAAGTGGAATTTGGTCTCAATTAGTAAAATCTCTGTCGTTATGATAAACTAGCAAGGAGAGACATGAAAGCTACTGGAACATCTGGAACATATTCCAAGGTGACAAATGCTATGCACTATACTGCACACTAAGAAGGCAGAAACTATACAGATAAAAAAAGAGAAGCAGCACTTTTTCTTTTCAGCCCCATTTTCAGTTATCCAGTCTTTTCCCAAAGAGATCCTTCTGATAATGCATTTTCTTCACTTTGGTCTGAAACACAGAAGCTTATCTCTTTCATTAACATTTGACTACATTACAGTTATTTGAGCAGGGACAAGAGAGGGAATGGGGAGAGACCCTTCATGGCATGGCAAAATGATCTCAAAGCTCTTTCTGCTCACAGGGGACTCAAACAACAAGAAACAAGCATTTCATTCTATGCTGTTAAAGTGAGACTTGAGTTCTAGAAGGCAAATTCCAAGTTCATGACTGATTTTTTTTGATCAGGCACAATCAAACTTGTTGGATAAAAATACAGAGAGAAATCCTGAAGTCTGTGAAGAAATCAATCTGGACAATTTCACTGACTGAGCAGACCAAAATCTCTAATAATGAAGATTTTGGAGTCAAGTAATTTAAGACTCTCCCTTTCTGTAACTCATACCTACTGCACACTACAAAACCTGTCATGAACACAAAGATGAGAATATTCCTTTACTCTTTGCCAAACTCTTTTATAAGAAATTCAGGTCTGTTGGGGATTTCTTCACAGGCTTCTCTTCCTTAAGCAATATAAGACCACAAGTTAACATCTATCAATTCATTTAAAAAAATGAGAATTTTTATCTGAATTGTGTTTTTGAACCAGTGTCAATGAATGCATTCATACTGTAAGACTATGACCTACAGAGTTACAAGCAATTCAGTATCCAAAGGGATGGTTCATCAAAGCAAAAGTACTGGAAAGGGATTTATATTCACTAGGTTCTGGTGAACTTTCACTGCAAGTTTTATGTAGCCACAGAATTATTCTGGTTGGAAGAGACCTCAGGATGTCTCTGTTCAAACCCCGTGTTATAAATATGTTCAACAGAAAACTCAGATTAAGTTTGGTCAGGGCTTTTTGCCCAATTAGGTTTTGAAAACTCCCAGGGATAGGGATTGCCCAGTAAAGAGTTTGTGGCTTCATCAGCAGAAGTCAAACTGAGTGAAGCAGAGATATTTGACACAAAATAACACTAAGTTTCCTGGTACATAAAAGGTTGATCAACCTCCTCCTACCACACTACCGCCTTCTACTTATTTGTTCTTTGCACTTCCAGTACACCACCATGATTTTAGTGCCTGTTTACAGGTGTAGAATTAAGGAACAGAAAGATTGTCATTGAAAGACTGAGTGAGAGTTAGATACCTAAACAATTTTTAAATCCTGTCCTAAAGTATGTTGTTCAATATCACAGAGAATGCAATTAGAAAAGAATAAATCTGAGCCTTGTTCTTCTGTAGACAGCTGAAGGGAAGTAAATCACTTCAGTGAGCACTGAATGAAAGACCAACCCCATTCTTTCTCCTTCTTCACATCAGACAGGAGATGTGCATGAAAACATGGCACAGTTGAATATACTCAGAATATTCAGTCCAAGATCTCATTTCATATCACACTCTAATTTCCAAAAGCAACTCCTCTTGTTCTCCATTCTGTTACTTGGTAAACAACAAAATTACCTGTGGTAAATCTTTCCATGCTGCAACTGCAGAAGTTCTTAAGGCAATTATAGCCTATTGTAGCATACTAAGAAAGAAAAAAAGCCAACTCCTTAGGAGACCTCACTGAAAAAAACAGAAACTTTTTGAACTCAAAAAGTGCCACTTCTTTTAGGCAACTTTGTTAGCTCTCTGGAAAATGGAATCAGTTGTCATGGAGGTATACATTAAATAGTTCCATCTGTTAAGACAAAAAATATAATCTGTTGAATTATAAACAAAGAATTTAAATCTCAAAACCTTTAGACACCAAGAAATGGTGCAGAGGCTCTGCAAACCACTCACACATGCATAGAACAGAGAAGAATGTTACTTAGATGGGCCATGGGTCAGTGGCTGTACAAGCCAATAGAGAAAAAGAAGAGGGGCAAGAAGTCCCTGTGGAAGGCAACTGCAGCTGTAGCATTGCTTATGTCATCTCCTGAAAAAACCAAATTGGGTTCAGTTTTCCTGACCCTTGCAAAATAATCTCGATGATTAATATGCACACACAGATATAATGAAGAGAAAGGATAAAGCTAACTTTGGGTTCTACTGAAAATATTTAGATTAACTGTAAAATGTGAATTCCAAGTACAGTCTTTAGTATTTTCAAAATGTTAAAATTAGTTTAATAACTTTGACCAAAAGTGTCTTTTAGACTTAGCTCTTCATTTTTAACCTGATTTTAGAAGTCCCTAAATTCTGTGGTATTTTTTCCCACAGTGGCAGACATGATTAACAAACTCAAAAGCACGACTTCTAGTCCTCACGTCCTGACCAAGACAAGGAATCTGTTGCCCGAGTCATCTCACTGGTTCTGAACACATATTAAGTGACTTTGCAAGTGTCTTCCATTTTGAAGTATGAGAAAACCAAAAAAGATCCCAACCAGATGATGAGCTGGTATGAGGTAGACGAGTCATCTGAATTGAATCTGGTCCAACAAGTTACCCAAGAACATTCGCTTTACAAACAAACCATTTGCTCCACCAGGAACAAACACAGTTTTCAAATGGATACACTGGGCTGCAAAGCCACTAGAAATTAAGGTAAAATTAAACATGTTTTCATGCTTTTTCTGTCAAGAAAGTCACCACCCTGAAGGATCTAATTATTGCCATTCCCTTCTTTACACGTTATCTTTGCTAAGATTCATTCTTGAACACATCTGAATCAACCATAAGGAGAAAGGTAAAAAAGGAGAAAACTGTATCAACTCAACTTATTTCCAAGCAAGATAACAAAACCTTATGGTACTGGCTAGTTATGACAATATCAGCTATGTGAAACTATATACCCTGGATTTACCAAAAATAAACCCCAGAGGCTCTACAGCAGATTAGAACATACATCATCTGTGTTTAATCCATGTCAACTTTCTATTGAAATCCATTCCTGAGTATGACATAGTGTTACAAAGCACCATGTTATTCAGCCACTTTTTCCCAGATTGTCAAATTCTGAGCAACCCATGGGCATTTTTCAGAAAGATGTTAACTCACTCTGTGCCATTTTAGACAGAAGTTTTTTCTCAAATTACTACAATGGGTAACTTCCCAAAGCAGGCTGGTATCTTACTTCTCCAAAGTATCTTTTTGGGTTCATCTGTTGATTGTGGGTATTGCCCTTACTAAATCAAAATACCTGAATCTTCATTAAACCATCCAGAATTTACTATTAGAAAACAAAACTAAAGTTACATGAATTACAGTGTATTTACACAGAACAGGGTATCCATGAGAATGATAAAGACTGAAAAGAACTAAGACTTATTAAAAAGCAAGCATGTATATGACAATAACTGAATTGGAAAGAATTTGCCAACATGAGTCCATAGCTTGCTTAATGTGCTGATGACAAAAAGTGGAGCTTCAGTCATTTGTTGAGCACGTCTGTGTTCCTGTGAGCCTGTCTACTGCTGGGAACATCAGGAGGGGAGAGAGGAGGAAAAAGAATAGCTGTCCCACACTTTACTAGCTCTTTTTCTTCTCAACAGTGTTCACTTTCTATTCTCAAATGACTGTAAGAAGTATACCAGTAATTTCTTACTTGATCTTTCTCCACTTTGAAAAGTTAACAGGCAGTTTGTGTCATCTTTGATTAGTAAATGCATTCTGCCCCTTATCCCATCCTAAAGCATCCCAATTTCCAGGGCAAAAAGTGATGTCCAGGTCACTCACCCCTAACATCTGATGCAAATAATAATACTGTAGCCCTTGATTATAAAGCAGGAAGGTTTTCCCGAAGAGCCATACATTGACGGAGAGCCAGAAAAACTGAAATGAAACAGAAACAAGAGATTTTAAGTGGAAGTTACATGTGAAAACTTTTCTGGGTTCACTTCATTCATAAAACTCACAGGTCTGTAGTTTCATAAACATATGTAATGAAATGGAAAAACAAACTCCATGTGCACAGTATGTTTTAAAGTGTTAAAAGGAAGTGCCCCTGTGTGGGCAATTTTCACTTTTATTGAACTTCACAAAACTTTTTGTGTCTTACGACAACCAAGAGCTGGCAAAGCACCCCCATACAAGACTCCGTCCCAAATCTTTAGCTGGATGTTGCATTTAAGAGCCTCAAAGAATAAAAAACAACAAAGAGACAAAGGAAGAAAGAACTCGACTTCCAAGAAGTTGCATCTTCTCCCCGAAACTTTCCCAAAGACAGTCTAACAAAGAGCAAGAACACATGCACGGCGTGTGCGAGCCCGGCAGGGCACGGGCACCGTCCCGGGCCGTGGCACCCGCCGGCATCCATCCCTGCCAGCCGCGCACCGGGACGCGCACGGAGCACATCCCGCCCGCCCTTCCGAGCCCGGCACCCGCCCGGCGCCCTGCCCGGCACGCCGGGACCCCTGCCCCGCACGCCGGGACCCCTGCCCCGGCCGGGAAAAGTAGCCCCGGCCGCCCCGACCCGCGGGGCAGCCCCCGGGCCGGCCCCCGCCGCCTGCCAGCACCCACCGGCCCCGCCTGAGCCTCCTCCGCGGGTCAGCCCCGCCGAGGGGACCCCCCCGGGCCCGCCCCTACCAGGAAGAGGTGTTTGCCCCCCTCGTTGGCCAGCCAGCTCCTCCAGGACAGCGCCATGGTGCGGGACGCCCGCGGAGCAGGACCGAGGGTGGGGGGCGCCGGGCGAGCCCTCCTTTTCAGCCGGGCCGAGCCGCCCTCCCCTCTCCCCACCCCTCACCCCCCGCCCTGTCTTCCGGCCGCCGGGGCGTAGCGCTCCGGCCCCGCCGCGCCGCCGGCCAGCCCCCGGCTCCGTCCCGCCGGCGCTGCCCCTTTGTCCGCGGCCGAGCGCCCCGGGACCCGCAGCGCAGCCGCCCGGGGCACGGCGGGGTCGGGGGGACATCCCCGGAGGGCAGCGTGTCCTGCCCCGCCGCGCTGCGGTGCGGCCGATTCCTCGCATCCCCCGCCCTGGGGAGAGCGTTTTCCCTCAGAGAATCCCGTCCGGGGGGATCCCACTTGCCCGATCCCCCCCATCCCCGCCCTGGCTGAAATGTGATACAAGAAAGCTGGAGGGAGCGGGGGAGCAGTCGTGCATGCAACTGCTCTGCAGTTCGGGTGAAACAAAGAGGCTGTCCAAGAAACTACTGTTCGGGTACTACGTGAGGCCCTCGAAAGCCGGGAAGGGACAGGCTGTGTTATTTTTTTGAAGTCTGATCCTGCTCCATCAGGTGTCCCTGGAGGACGCTGGAAGAGGCCGCCTCCTGTGTGCCGGCACAGCGGGTGTGCAGTGGAACGGCAGCCAAGAAAAAGGGGCTATGGGCAATTCCACATCCAGCGTCCAGAGTCTGGGTTGCAGCGCTTTGTCGGCAGTCTGCTTTTACTGGTGGTCTTCGTGTTTAACTCGGGTTTGAGGAGGGTGGGGTTTGAGGGAAAGTTGCAACTGATACTGATTTTTATATTAAGAAAAATCTTTTTTAAAAATGCTTGTTGCTAGCAGCTTTCAAACAGGACAGCCTTGTGAGTCTGCAGAGCAGTTCCACCAGGCATTGTGCGCACCTTGGTCCTTGAGATAGCAGCAGTGGTTGCAGCCGGCAGCAGAGCAAGGCTGGTTTTCTGGGAGATGCCAAGTCCAAGGAGCAGTGATGAGTAGTCTCATCCAGTCCAGTTTGAGCTGGCTGTCTTTCTCTTACTATCTGAAAAGCTGTCTTATGAAAGTGTCCTTGTGAGCCACACACCAAGGGTCCAGAGAAGAATGGAAGGGGGCAATTTGCCATCCTTCTGCAGTTTGTGTAAAGGTGGAGGGAATGTCTGACCCAGGTATGGTCCTGGGAATAAAGAGTACAAGTAAGGCATGGCACTTTTGAAACTCAGTTGAGGTTATTTTTGCTGCAACAGGAGCTCCATCTCAACAAGTGGCAGGATTTCTGTGACTGTATGAAGTTTTAGGTGAAGCTTTGAGATAGCAGGATTACATCCATTTTATGTCATCTAATGGCCCTAAAAGGAAAACTAGTGAAAGGGAAAATATATATTTTGAATTTAAGACTCAATAGAACCATAGTTGGATGCCAAAGCAGCCCTAACAGCAGAAGAAATAGTACACTTTATTTATCTTTGCTATTTCCATTCACTTCCTTGCTTCTGTTGTAAAGCTAAGGAAAATGGAAACTGCTTACAGAGAAGTAGATGACAAATCTTCTCTGGACAAGCATGTCAAAGTTGGAATTGCACAAGATAGAACTTGTAGGACATGTCAGGCCTAATAACATGGGGTCTTGGCCAAAACTGAAGCCGAGGAGACACAAACAAAACCAAAATACTTTGCCTGTGCTATATTTGCCCATTAGAAATGGCTCCGAAAAATCAGCTTATGCAGGATTTGACTGCCCACTCACTCGAAGCTGATGACTCATGAGCCAGCACTTCACTGCCTACTTACAAAGTGCCATAAGGCATGTGGAGCACATGACTCATGCTTGTCCACATTGGATTCTACATCATATCTAGGTACAGAGCAAGGAATGTGTTTTTGTGGAAAACATCCCTATTTTCCTTCTCCCTGGAAACAGCCAAGGGCTTTGAATCATTAGCAAAAGAAGAGTCTGGCAAAGACCAGTGCCACACTAATACATCCACATTCTTCCTCCACAGAAAAGGCTAATTTTCAGTTTTAAGCCATCCCAGATGTATATGAATGTGTGTTTTAAGCTTAAGAGTGCTCATAAATGACCATAGATGATAGTTATAATCCAAATAATTAGAAAAGTTATAGTATGATTCTCAAAGCATTGAGTTCATCTCTGCTTACGACAGTCTCTCTCTGCTTCATCCTCTGGTTATGACAGTCTTTGTGCTTTGTCCTAACAACCGGACAGAGCAGTGCCAAGATAGGCAGCCCCTCTGTAGTCACTTTGTGTGGCCAGGTGTTGGTAGTGAGGGGGCCTACAGGGGTGTCTTCTGTGAGAAGCTGCTGGAAGTTTCCTTCGTGTCCGGCAGAGCTAATCCCAGGAGGCAAGATGTGCCACTGTCCAAGGCTGGGCCAATCAGAAATGGAGGTAATGACTGTGCTAACATATTGAAGAAGAAGAAAAAAAAAAGTTGATTTGCATGTGTAATTGGGACCAGAAAAGAGCAGGATGAGAATATGTGAGAGGAACAGCCCTGCAGACCTAAGGTCAGTGCAGAAGGAGGGGCAGGAGGTGCTCCAGGCACCGGAGCTGAGATTCCCCTGCGGCCCCTGGTTCAGCCCATGGGGAGGCAGCTGTGCCCCTGCAGCCCATGGAGGTACAGGGTGGAGCAGAGATCCACCTGCAGCCCCTGGAGGAGGCCCATGCTGGAGCAGATGGATGCCTGAGAGGAGGTTGTGAACCCATGAAAGACCCATGATGGAGCAGTCTCCTGGTGGGGACCTGCAGACCCACGGAGAGAGGAGCCCATGCTGGGGCAGGTTTCCTGGTAGGACTTGTAACCTCATGGGGGACCCACACTGGAGCAGCCTGTCCTTGAAGGAGTGCACCACATGGAAGAGTAACCCATACTGTAGCAGTTTGTGGAGAACTGTTGCTGGTGGGATGGTTGCTTCTCACTGGAGAAATTAATGGAGAAATGTCTGTCATGGGAGGGACCCCATGCTGGAGCAGGGGAAGGACTCCTCTGCCTGAATAGAGAGATAATGACCATAACCTCCTTCCCCTATTTCCCTATGCTGCTGGAGATAGCGCTGGGAAGGAGGGAGGGATGAGAGGAAGGTGTTTTTAAAATCTTGTTTTATTTTTCATTATCCTGCTCTGATTTTGTGAGTAATAAATTCATTTAATAACCCCTATTCCAGTCTGTTTTGCCTGTGACGGTATTTGGTGAGTGATCTCTCACAGTTCTTATCTCTAGCCATGAACCCTTTTGTTTTATTTTCACTCCCCTCTCCAGTTGTAGAGAGGAGTGATAGAGAGGCTTTGGTGGGTGCCTGGGATCCAGCCACAGACAACCTGCTACACTGTCCTAGAGACTGAACATACAGTTTCTCTGATAATATTTCTTCTACTGCATCAGCGAAGTTGCCCTGACTGCACAGTCAACTTCCAGGCCTACTTCCCATCAACATCCTGTGCACTCAGATTTACTCTTCTGAAGTGTATTTGGGTACTTTACAAACACTTTGCTGAATGTTGTAGTCAATTTTACAGACATGGTTTATACCTTTTCTTGTGCTGGAATTCTGCTCGTGTACCTGAGAGTGATCAAGAGTCAAATCACCTAAACTCCCAAGTATCTCCATCTGTCAGCGTGTCATGACCATCCTGCAAGTTCCTGCAGTGATGCTGTGTATTGTGAGCAGAACGCTCCATCCTTCCAGTCTGAGGAGCGATTCAGGCACCTCATCTTCTGCTCTGCTGCAGTCTGGATTTAGGCAGATAGGCCCTTAAATTCTACATGCATCCCTAAGGGGGTTTGTCCCCTATGCCTTCTCGGAATATTTACCCTTAGCACTGAGATCATGGGAGGAAAAGAAAATGATGGCACTGACTTCATCACAGAGAACAGGAAAACTGCAGATTCTGCATAACAGCTGAGTGATTACAGCACTTGCCCAGTAGTGGGAGAGCTGGATCTTTCTTAAAGAGCTGAAGCCATTGTTTTCATATCCTAGGAAAGTTTTCTAACCATTGCTTTTCACTGGGGTCAAAGAAGGAAACAATCGCCAAGTGAGCCACTGTGCTGCCAGGAAGGCAAGAGAAAGAGGTCAGAGAGAAAATCAGAAAGCAATGCTGGCCAAGTGGTAACAGCACACTAAGGAAGAGAGAAGATCATCTAGGAAGAGGAGACTTGGAATGCCAGTTCATTTATTGTTTCCACTGGAAGTAAAAATGCAGAACAAATTTCAAAATTCAACATGTTTATGAGAAAACTGAAATCACAGGAGAAACCAGAAACAGAAAGATTTTCCTACAAATGAACTTGTATTTCTTGGAAGCTTTCTCTTTAAACTTAAGCTACATGCTGTTTACTTTTATCATTTTTGCTTTAACTCTAGCATTCAGTCACAACATAAGGGTAAAATAGCAAAGTGTATGTCACTATGAGGATCTGTGCCATGTGAGTAATATCCTGTGTGATGGCATATGGCTTTTATGGCATTACATGTTGTATCATTTCTTTCCCTTTTTGAAACTGGATCTTTACATTTGTTGCATACCACAAGATCAGCTTGCTTTCTAGTATGCTCCATGATGGACTTGGAGGCCTCCCTACAGTGAAATTCTTCTCCAGGTTTGGGTGGCTGCCAAGTTTATCAATTTCCATGAAGCCACAGTGATTCATGGTAATGCATTAATTACTGCTGCTGTAGTGTCTAGGAGTATTAGGGATGTCCCAGGCCCACAATTTACCTTATCAGAAAGGTGACATTTATGTCCAAGGGCTTCCAATGAAAAGTCAGACAACAGCAGATGGAGTTCTGATCCTCAGTTCTTGTAGACATGGCAAATCGGGCAGCAAGGTATGAGTTCTCTGGTGGCATTAGCAGGCTGTGTTCTGCTTCCAGTGAACTCTCCTAAACCAAGATGTTCAGCCACTGCTCAACTCCATGCTACAAATTCAAAAATATGAGGGGAAGTCCCACAGTATTTTTTTCTCAAATAACCCTCTGCACATTCCTGATTCAAAGAAAGATAGCATGAAGATTCCAACACACGGCAACATCATTCATCACAAAAGAATGCAAGCACATAGCACATGGGGAAAATGTGTATAATAAATACAGCTGGAGTACATTCCATGACAATTTGAGAGAAGTGTCAGTTATATTTTTCCAACTACTTGCAAGATTTTCTTGAACGCTTATTTAAAAATTGAACAACAGATCTACGGATCATTAACACACTTCATCTTGTTCCTTGTTTAAGCTTTTAGGTCCTGTCTACCTTCCAAAGAATTTATGAGTCTTCCCTTGGTTTTGCAAGTGGCAACTAGGTCTGAGAGTAATATAGTGATGAAAATGTATACTGTATTTATTTTTGAGGTGATTAGAGTCCCTTAAGATGGCATTCCAGAGGTTTTCAGCCAATTATTCCTGTATTTGGCCAACCAATTCTGTTTGAGAAGTTCTTTTAAAAAAAGTCCCCAAGCTGTAAACTGCAACTTTTGGAGTAGGACTGTCCGTCTGATTTGTTATCCACAAAGTGGTCCATCCATCAAATCCATGTCTCCCCTGTTTAGAGAGAAAGATGCTATGTGAGGCAGTGTCAAATGCTTTGTGCAAGTCCAGGCAGATGACATATGGGTTGCTCTTCCCTTATCCACCGACACTGTAACCCTGTCATAGAAGGCAAACAGATTTGTCAGGCAAAATTTGTCCTTAGTGAAGGGCTGTCAGCAATCACCTCCTTGTTTTCCATGTCCCTTAGCATACTTTCCAGGGGGATCTTCTCCATGATCTTGGTGGGAACAGAGATGCCACTGACTGGGCTGTAATTCCCTGTGTATTTCCCTTTTTAAAAATGGGAAAATTTATAACTAATTTTAAAAATGGGGGGTTATGTGTCCCCTCTTCCAGTCAGTGGGAACTTCACCGGCCTGCCACAACTTCTCAGATAGGATGGAAAGAGGCTCAGCCACTTCATTCACCAGTCATCTCAGTATCTGTGGATGCATCTCACCTGATCCCATAGACTTGTGCATCTTTATGGTCCTTAGGTGGTCTTGAGCTTGATCTTCTCCTACAGTCAGGGGGTTCTGTATTCTCACAGTCCCTGCCTTTGTCTTCCTTGATTTGGATGGTGTGTCTGGAGCACCTGCTGGTGAAGGCTGAGGCAAAGTTATTGCATTAGCCAATTTAACTACAGAACTAAACTGAATATTATTAATGCTTCCAGACATGAATAAAAGCTATTGAACAGAGCAGGTGTGGGAAAAAAAGTTAATGAATAATTGCATTAACACACTACCACTGAATATCAATCCCTTTCCAGTATTTAATAAAAAGGTGATAATCCAGTAAAAAGAGACCAGAGCTTTAGTGGAATCATTAATAACTTTTGAGTCTTTGAACAATCCATGAACTAAGAAAAAAAAACTGGTCAAGAAAGGTTTCATATCATCACAGTCATTGCTGAGGTGGAAAGCAAGAACTGCTTTAGAGCACGCAGCAGTAACTTAGGACAAGAAATAAAACGTGTCTCATGGCTCATATCCCATGGTGACGTAGTGTGTGCTAACATTATGTCAGGGTAGATCATTCAATGCCAGGACACTAAAGTCAATGACAAATAATCTGCAGTATCCAAGTTTCCCAGGGCACTCATCAAGAAAACATCAGTCTCAATTTACTGAAAAAAATTTAAATAGTTACAGTACAAACTACAACTCTTATAGTTTGCAGAACATAGTTTACAGAAACTCTTAAAGTCTACAACACAACATCCAAAAACTTGCTTATGCAAACATCATAAGTATCAACATTGAGTAAACACTCATAATTCCCCAACTCTTAGAAAAAACATTTTTCCTTGGAAGAGTCTAAAATTAAAAGCATCAAAACTGCAGATCTGAGAGGCTGGCACATAATTCTGCATTAACTCTGCCAAGTTGGTTTTTGCACTTTTACTACAAAGTTACTGGGGCAGGGAAAAAAAATTGGAAAGGCAAGGCAAAGGAGGGCACAAAGCTAACAAGGGATGTCTGAGAAATAAAGTTGACTTCTATCTATGATTATGATAAAAAGTAAAATCAGAAAAGCAGTTTTGACATAGCAAGATAAAAAGTGACCAAATTTTAGTCAGATATTTCAGATATTACAAATTTCTACCTGGGGGAGAATTAATTTGTCTGTTCACATTGTCACACATCAGAATCCTCTATATTTAAGTTCCATGCACAACCTTGTTATTCTTATTTACTTTGGGGTTACATTTGTCTTCATAAAACCTGCTTAAATGAGTCCTGTAGACTACTGTGGAAGTTTACTGCTGTCTGCACATTTGAGATAGAAGCTCTCATGGGGATGCAAAGAAGATGCTCATGTATATCTCTCCTAATTACTCTGCCTTTTAAAGTTTGCTTTTTGAAAGATGCCTTTTGGTGTCATTCAAGATGCATCTTGCTGCCAGTATAGATAGGCAATATGAAGTGCAATATATGCTATGGCCAGAGATACAAAAATTTCTAAATGTCTACATGAAGGTGAAGGCCTGAAACAGCACCAGAAAAAACCAAAACCAAAATACGAAAACAAGCAAACAAACAAAACAGGAAAAAACAACAAAAGCAGACCATCCAACACAAAAGCACATAAGCAAAAGCTGGAACCTGTCATGACAATAGTACAGACTTCAGGCACAAATGTTGACTATGCCATACATCTGCACTCACTGGGTAGCTTAGGACTAATGCAGATGCAGTGAAAGAGCAAAATCTGCTTGGCTTTGAGAGAAATGGTGATATGGCATTTAGTCAGACAAAGCAGCTGTGCCTGGAGGTAAAAGTGTAAACACTAATGAGGCAAAGCATTCTACCAGCCTTTAAATAAAGGGGAACACCACCATGTGAATAAATATTTATACCCTGGTCATGGTTAAATTTAGTCTGGAAATTAGACAAGGTGCAGCAGTGTGCTGGAACAGCTTTCCACTGAGAGCAGTGAGGAAAGAAAAAAGAACTTGTTAGGTGTTAGAGCTCTATTGTTTTATGAAGATGACAGTATAATATCTCAGAGTAAGTGGAAGGCTATTAAATGATCCAGCTTCCACTCCAAACACATCTTCCAGAAATTATCACAGTAATCAGGAACTGCCACCCAGGACTCCCATCAGCCAGGCATACTTCTGACTTCACTACTCCTTCCAGTTTCAGTAGCAGGTTTTGGGTCAGAATTGCTACTTTCAATCTGATGTTTATTTTCAATTTAATACTGAACACAGCATTTCTCTCTCTTTCTTTAAATTAAAATGCTCATGAATTTACTTGAGAATGTTCTTCTTATTTTCTGAATTAATGGCCTTACACCAGAGTTCAACTTGATATTAAAAAGCAATACTTAATTTTCCTGCTGGATAATTAATCGCACTGCAAATTTAACTCATAATTCTTGCTTAATATGACCTACAAAGGCAAACTCATTATGTCAGAGGGTCCTCACCCCTTTCTCCATTTTATGAAGCCCTGTGCTATGTGGAAATTTCAGGGGATCATATTGCATTTAGTGCTAAGACAAGGTAAACAGTATCCGGAAAGATAGTTTAGAGAAGAAAGATTGTGAACATTATGGAGAAGATTATAGGGGATAGACTACAATATGCTATTTTATTCAATTAGGCTCTCATCCAGTAAAGATTTTAGGCACACATTTAACTTAAAAAAAAAAAAACAATAAAGGAAAAAATAACAAGCACTGCGATCCAGTCTATCTTTGCCTACAGTTAAATGAAGGGATTTCGTTGCTAAGTGAGGGCTTTCAGCACATATGTAACTGCTTTGCTGAACCAAAGCCTTGCACAGGAGTAAATGGGAAGCAACATTGCTGAGGTGCATGGAATTATGTCAGTCAGGCTGGGAACGTAATGTGGCTTGTACTTCTCCTTGATCTCAGTATTCTGAGTAACAGAGCCAGTTTTATTAGAGAAAGCCATTATGAAAAACCTTGACACAAAATGCTGTTGGCTTGAGAACCTTTATGAATGTCCTGGGGTGATTCCCAAGTTTGTCTCAAACCCGGACAATGTTAAACGCATTTCAAGTTTAATAACGTATTTAAGAGTTATTGAATATCTAGAGGCTTATCATTTGCTTGTAACTATTGATACAAAATTTTGTCAGACTCTGGCTTTCCTTTGAAAGTTATCTAGGTAGAAAACTAGGACAAGTCTTACCTGAACCTTTTTTGTGCTTTTGTACTAGACAGTCTTCTGGGAGAAGCCAAAAGTCTCCTCACTGTATAATAGGGTCTTAGGGCTAATGTTCCTTATTCCTCTGGAGTCACATGCACTATACAAACCCTTTCAAATTAATGAAACTCCTGCATTAATGAGGCTGCTTGAACTGAACCTACCAATAGCATAATGACAGGTAGGTCTGGCATTTGAGTGAGACTAATTCCATGACTGAGAAATTAAAACTCTTGCATGGTAGTTGCACCCCTCAGCTATGCAGAGAGTGAACTGTTTCCATAACCATTTATTATTGCCCCGACCATGTTATATAACAGCACTATTGTCTTTTCCCTTATTTATGTGGTGCCTCTGAAATCTTTGCTGCAGTCACCTTGCTGTATTGCAGGTCCAAAATACATTGCCCAAAGGCTTCCCCCGGGAACAGTGCCACTATGTTGAGCCTCTCTGAAACTAAGGGTTATAACCAGCTTCCACTCCCTCCACTGAGGGAACCATAGGAAGTCACTGAAGTCCAGCAACAAAACAGTTGTTGAAAATATCCCCAGATATGAGGCACATTACTGCTCTAAAAGGCAAGTATGACAAAGCTGAATTTATTGCAGGGCAGAGTTTGCTACATATTGATTAAGAAGAGAAAAATATTCATTTTCATGTGAATGTGTTGCAGGATAAAAACAAAATAAACAAATGGAAGAAATAGAAAAGGTTCTTCACCTTCAACACCTTCAACACAAGTGTCAAGATTTGTAGGTGATGAAAAGAGCATGGAATGCATATGAAGATAACCTTGTTTGTTACTGGATGCCTTGCTAGGAAAATATAAATGTATATTCTTTATGCACAAACACTTTTTGCAAATACTTACTCTATGAAGAAGAGCTTGGTTTCTTCATGCATGTTTTCTTTGAACATTTTTGCTTTTTGCAAGTCTAGCTCCAGTGATTAAAAAAACAAAGGAATAGCATAGGTATTAATGATATATTTTCTTCAATTCATTTACATAAAAAATGAATTGTTCATTAATTCCAATGTCCATCTTAAGGAAAAAAATCTGATATAACTTTGAAAGAAATGCTCTCGTTCCTCAAAATAAGAATTCTTCCTATCATTATTCATCTTTTTTTTTGTATGAAGTGTTATGAACATCTTATAAACTAGAATAGATGAATAACATTTACTTTCAATTATGCTGGGCTTTTGTAATTACATCAGTAATTCCTCCTTACTTGATCATTTGTTGCCTGAAAGCAGTTTCACTCTTTAGATATCATTAAAAAGCAAAAGTTTTTTTCTCTCACAAATTCAATTTGAAGTACACTAAATCATTTAAATAGTGAATTATATGCTTGAGTATTCTTGAGCAGATTTTTTTTGGAAGTTCTTTTATTGCCCTGTACCCTCAGTGGAATTTTATCTATTATTGCCTGCTTTGGAAGGCAAAAATGTGAATTATGGTATCAAATAAACAGTTAATATTAATTATTTTTCAAGAATTTAGAGCGGAAATATTTATAAAGATGTTTAAAATGCAAAGGTCAATAAACAGTATAATTTTTCAATAATTTAATGCCAAGATAATTTTGCTATTTGATTAAGAAACACAAGGGGAAGGTGAAATACTCTTGCCAGGAATGAAATACATTTACATTTTCCTTCCAGTAATGGTAATGGACTGACAGCAGAAGCAAAAAGAAATAAACAAACAAGATATAGTCAATTTTCTGTGAAAATGAAAAACATTTTTCTGTAATTAAATTGCTTCCCAGAGGAAATAAATTTTTCAGTTCAATGGCACAGTCTTTCATCAGCTAACATTCCCCAGCATCTCCAAGGAGAGTGCTGAAACACTAAGATACCAGCATTTTTAAGTATGTAAATCTATAAGATTTTATTTGACAGAAATTAAAGCTCTAATAGGAAAAACTAGTTCACCATAAAATTATCTGTATGAGCTGGTAGCTGTTCCCTTTATTTCTTGATGTTTGTCTCCTTTCCATGTCTTGCTACACTTTGGTGAAGGAATTCACAGACACATTCTCATCATATTTCTCTGGAGGTAGAGCTGCATGGATTGTCCTTCCACCAAGACATGCTTTCTTGTGTAATCTGAGAATTTTAGCTACCTATCTAAAGAACCCAGACATACAGTAATTTGATCAATTTATAAAGGTGAGTTTAAAACTCTTTTTTTGGAACTAGGCCCTGCATGGAGGGCTTTTGTGGGAGAGAATTGTTTGTTGGTTGTTTGGTTGGGTCTTTGGTGCTGTTTTTTGTGGGGTTAATGTTTTTAGGGTTTTTTGAAACATGATCGTTTCACTCTAAGAAACAAAAACATAGTCCATGGTGGTAGTAGAGCAAATAAGAAAATTATGGAATGAATCCCAGATCACTAAGGATGACCACTAGATCTAAAGCTTATTACTGAGTGTCATCTAATACTGAACCTATGTGTTTTGTCCTCAGTCTGAGGAGATTTAGCTCTGTATTTTTTTCCCTACCACCAGTTTCCAGGATAGGCTGGAGTGTGGACATGCCACTGAGACTCTCATCCAGTGCACTAAATTATGCAAAATTCAGGCAGCAAAAAGGAAGAAGAACACAATTAATGTTTTTACTCTTCTACAATGGGAAAGCATAAATTAAATGTATGAATTTGCACTTGCAGTCCCAGCTCCTCTCTTTGCTGCTGAGTAGAACTTTAACAAGCTAACAACTTGTCATAAACAGATGCTCCTTAAATTAGTTCACCAGATACTTAACCTTATTCCTTTGTGTCACACTGTTAAGTAGAAGTGGGTAGATTCAGAAAATAATGTATTTTTATTAATACTCAATTAATATTTTAATTTGAGATAGAGAATTTCCCAATGTATCTTCTGACATGCTGTGATATATTTCAAGAAGATGTGATAAACATTTGTGAGGCATTAAAAAATGAAACTACAAAAATTAAAGGCACTTCTACATTTTCCTCAAACAAAGCTTTGAGTAAAGCTCAAAGGCTTTGCTAGATAGTTTTCAGTATGATTCAAAATACCAATGTCTTCTATGAAAATGACCTTTCCTTTCATTTACCAGCTTCTCTAGAAACTCAGTGATGGGCAGTAAAGGAATGCTGTAGTAGCAGAAGTTGCCATGGGTAGAATGGTAGCTTCAGACAAAGTTTATCAGGGTGATCCTCCTCTTGTGTCACAAGATGCAGAAAGGATCCCCCTGCTTTCTAAACTCCTTCTCAGAAAGAAGCCTAGTGCAGCTGGATCCAATCTTAGCCCCAGACTTGGTCAAAGGCTTATGTCAAAAGGATTATAATATGTGTAATTGATTCTTTATAAGATTCTGTCCCACAGGATTAAGGATAGCAAACCAAATGTATTTATTTATATGACTAAATAAATGATCTATCTAAATGGATGGTGGTGATAGCTAGATTAAAAAAACCTTAATCAAAATTATTTACGACACATATAGCTACAACTACTAGTGTAGTACCCTCTTAATGGAAGTGATGTTGAAGCAATGATGCTAAAGGCAGCAAGATAATTATTAAGTAGAGGTTGATTATACTCACCCAATTGTGAGCAAATACCCAATTGTGAGCAAACTTTGTTCAGGCTGAAGGGCACACCTTTAGAAGTGTCCCCACTCAAGGGAGAAAATTCCATTCACATTCTGAGAAGGGGTATGTAGGAAGATCCTGCCATTAAAAAGTGGGACTGGGCTGTTAGTCACGTGTCTACAGGCCAGCAGTGTCACCTTGCTGTCACCACCAGTGTCAGCTCAGCAGTCTAGATAAGTTATCAGTACTATCACTTGTTGATTCCTTTATCAGGAGCTTTGTCTGTCACATCATCACCAGTGCCAGTTTCTGTCAGGAAACGTTGCACGTCCTCAGTGTTTAACTTCGGTGTTGATGAGTCTCAGCATTCTGCAGCACCAAAAGCACAGTGACTCCCATTCTCCTTCCACCAGTATAACTTATTAAAAGAGGGTATTGCTGAAACTGTTTTATCTTCACTTTGGCAGAGCATCCTGCTCTGTCGTAGCTCTACCAAAAGTGCTCTCTCTCAAGTCTGCTGCAGAATCCACAGCTTACAGCTTGTTCTACTGCTGTACCAACTGCTCTTGCTACATCTGTGTCCCCTCCCCATCCTCTCTGACATCTGCATACGGTTCCTTACCCTGATGGTGGAAAGAGGTGACCCTAAAAGCAAACCACACATGCCTTCTCCTCTCCCTAAGGGATAACATTCCTTAGGACAGTGCTTTTGAGCATTTGGGACTAGCAGTCTCAGATGAGTGGAGAAGGGAGAGGCTTGCACATCTTGACAGTATTGCATAAGGGAGTGTATGAGAAACAGGTTCTGCAGCCACTGCTTTGAGATAAAGTTCTCCAGGAACACTTTGGTGTCTCAGCAAGATTGGGCAGGGAAGGAAGAAAGGAAGGAGAAGAGGAATGACGCTCACAGCTGGAGTCACTTTAAAACCTATTGAACTGTTTCTAAGAGGTTTAGTATAATTAGTAAAAATGTAAATATATGGGTATTTCATAGTAGTTTGAACAGCATCATCTGTTGTGCTAATAGAAATATTTACCTTTTCAGCAGAAAGGAATTCCTGTAGCATTTTGCAGTCATCATCTTCTATGCACCAATCAGACAGGTGTGAGGTAAGATATACTGCAAGGGCAACAGTCACACCTGGATGGGAATGCTGAGCACCTGAATGGTCACCACATTCCTCAGGACACAAAAATAGACATCATTCCCTGAGTAGTGTTAGCATAGCAGTGCTGCAACAATTTATCGCAACTTCCAGGCAAATCTGTGCGTCATATAAGTGATGTTTGTCTACAGACACAACATTAAATGTAATCTCTTTTAGCAAAAACCCACAACACGTGTTCTTATGTATCTATAAAGACAGGTATATTTACTCAAAGTAACATCTTTTTGTTGTAGACAAACAAACCAGAGAAACCATTGTGATGCTAAATAGGAAAATGCATCTTAAAGATCCTGATAGCATTCTATAGTTTTATTCATTTGTTTTGTATCCCACAATATTTCTAAATATAATTGTTTTCAAATGTAAATGCCAATAGGAACACTTTACATCCATTTCCTTTGCTATGATTGCTGTACCAATTTATACAGTTTATTTGTACACATCATCTTTTTAAAAAAAGAACTCTGTGTTGTTTGGCATAAAATTGTAATTCAACAAAGAATCTGAACCTACCACAGAGAAACTGATGTTCTTGCAGAAGAATGTTTTGATTGTTTACCTGTTCCATGTAATTTCTAATTATAGAATTCACATTTTTTCCATTGAATACCAAGATAACATTTGACTTTAGGTTTCTCATTGACACTTATTCTTTGTCATTGTCTTAACTTCTGTAGAAGTTAAAAATTGGTGTTTAAATTCTCTATTGTTCAAAGAAAGTAAATAACCATGCATTTTAAGGAGCAGGGGTTGCTCTCATAACCTTCCTGCAGCAGGAACAAAGGCAGCAAGAATGACTTACCTGGGCAGAGTTGCAGAATTTAAATAAAGCCAAAACAATAAAAAGCAGAACACTTGGAGATTTTCAGCACTGTTCCACATTAGTTTACACAACTTAACTTTCTGAAAGCAAGAATAATTGACAAAATATTGCCTTTGTTTTTCTAATCACAGCTGTTACCCTTCTGTCACTTTCATTTTTTTAAGCTGGCCTAAATAATGATATTTCAAAGGAGTGTGAGACACGTACTGAAGTGTGATCAGTGCAATTCTAATTTAACTGGACTTTCCTCATGCTTTGATTATCAAACTATATAAATTAAAGAAAAAAAAGAGAGTCATAAACTGATCTATAACAAGGACCTTTATCATGCTATATGGAAAAAAAAAAAAAGAAAAAAGCCAAAATCATTTTGTAATATGACTTTCAGAGTTGGTTATTACATTAAACATTGTCTATTTGTTATATCAATGAATTAAAATGAAGTAATAATGAACAGTTCAACAGACTTCCTAGGAATGTCAGTTCCTTTGGGTTGCCTAGCCTAGGGTCTGGAAAGTTTGCTTTTGAAGTGGTTTCATTACAGAAAAAATAAAGCCAACCTAATTCAGAAACAGTATGGCAATATTCTATCTAAAATGCATCACTGGTTTACACCAAGGTTCTTGTCCTTGAGTTTAAAAAACACACTTAAAAGAAACATTCTCATAGAATGCCAGAAGTACATTTTATTTATGAAATTAACTTAAGAACATCGCCACCACTGGCTAACACCATCCTTTGCTGTGACTTTCCATATTTTCCAAAGAGAGGAGGCATGAGAAGATGATCTAAAGTCAAAGCAATGGATATCAAGAATACTAATAATTAGAATAAGTAGTGCAAACCCACCAGCATGACCAAGGTTTTTGTAAGCATGATCCTGAAGGATTCGAAGTAGGCCATTTCCATAGCTTTCAATACTTTTACAGCAAGCTCCTTTATAGCCAGTGACAAAATGGGAAAAAGCCCAGATTGCGTTAACTGATGGATTTAGTAAGTGGAACAAGAAAGTCAGCAGTACTGGCTGACAGAGGTTGGTGATTGATATTGTGATAGCAAATGAAAGGTAATAACTACCAAGGTTCTTCATAATCTTTATGTTTGATATACCAGTGAAAAGGAGAAATTCACCATGGAGATTGATAAAATACTAAGGAATTTTCCATATGAAGAAGGGCAATTAACAAATCAGTGTCAAAAACTTCACTATTGGAGGCAGGGACAAGATTCAGTATCCTCACATCCCATTTGTAAAAGATAAGTAATAGAGTTCTAGTGTTTCAGTATTCATGTAATGCAGAGAAGTATCGCTGGTTTTAGTAATTCTAATGTAATCAAATCCATAGGAAACTTGATAAACAAGCAAGGCTTTTTTTTGATTGTTTCTGGAAGATTAATACTCCAGTACTTTTTCTCACTAATGTGGCAGTGAAATAAAGTTCAAAACTATTTTAACTGTAAGATATGAATATTTTTTTTCCTTTTTTTTTTTTTTTTTTCTCAAAATCTTTAACTTAGTTTTTGAGTCAGATGTTTTAGACATGAAAGAAATTGGATCAGAGACTGGAAATTAAGTTTCTGGATTTTCTTCCTCTCCTCAGAGAGCTGTCTTCTGCTCTACAGAATCCTACAATCACTGTGTAAAAAAGCAGTGTCATACCATCACTAGAGTGGAGACACTGCTTCCAGCACAGCCTGTCTAACAGGCTGGTGGTAAAGACACCCTCCCACAAAGCACATAGGGTGAATTTTAGTCCCTGAGCTTGAGAAACACTTCATCATTAATCTTCCAGCATCTTGCCTGTATGCTCTCACTATCAGGGTAGTGAATCCAACCAGTTATCATTTTATCCTGTAGTTGAAAGAAAAATAATCCAAGAGTACTCAGCAAAGTTCCCAGTTTGATAACAGTTTTGAAAAGACCTGTTTGATGTATCTCGGCTGTCACTAAAATTTTCATATGAGAACATGACTTGCATGAAAGCAAGCAATGGGCAGCCTGTTACCTTCTGGGAAGAGATGCCTAGGGCCTGAGTAGAAACACAACCTTTAAGATGTTTGAGAACTGCCAGAGCTGAAATGATGCATCTCAAAGAGCATGAAGTAGTGCCTGAGTCTAGATAAAATGGAGATATCATCTCCCGGTGCAGGAAAGCAGAGTCAGAGCTATGGTTATTAAGATCATGGGCATAACTTTGGCATCCAGAACCATAATCAGAAAGACTGAGCAAACTGACATGGTACAAACAAAATGAGTGGTCTGGGGACAGCCCCAAGGAACAGATGCTTGTATGACAGGGTCCAGAAAACCTTTAGAAACCTCACAAGGCTGTGAGAAGATAGATATTCAGAAAAATATGGTAGCAGACATAGCAGATTGACTAGTTAGGAAAGTTTAAAAAGGGAGTAATAAGGAGAAAAATCCTCACCTCTCAGAGGAAAAATAAAATAAAAACATGACATGCCATCCTTTCAAATTAACCCAGACCTGATGAAGCACAAAAAGTGCTACGCAGACTTTTTTTTTTTGTCCTCAGAAGATAAAAAGTACAGAGACTGTCTCTGTACTCTTAACAAATCTTGTTTGGATTTTTTCTTTTTTTGATTAGCTCCTTTGATGGAGAGTGCTCAGCAAATGAACCATCTTGCTGTTCAGAATTGTCTTTGTTTCCATTTTTTATTTATCTATTATTTCTTTTTTTCTTCTTTTCCTCTTTACCTAGTGTGGGGCCTCACATTTTTGTGTATTGCATTGCACACAGAATATTCTGTTTCCTTAGGAACCTTTTTGTTGTGTGCATTATTGCAGAAAATAAACACCTCTAACTTCCAAAAATTTGCATGCAACCTAGTGAGATATCCTTATTTTACAGATAAGAAACTAAAGTAGATAAATTTTCCCCTAAAATGCTTACTGATTCTGAAGGGGTGAGGTTCTTTAGTTTTGCATCCTTCAATTTTTCCTTTTTCTGCTCTCCAATTGTGTTTGCTTTCCACTTGTTACATTACAAGCTTTACAAGATCAATAGCCCTCCTCATCTTTTTGCCTTGTCAGTGCTGAATAAACAATGTGAGATGATAGAAGATAATCTTTCCCACAGATTGGGAAGGAATTTGCGGTTTTGGCCATCTTGCCAGTCACATGTCAAGTGTTGGTTAGTTAAACTGTTTGGGGAAGAGAAAAAATTTGGACTCCCAGTACATTTTCTTTGCCTCCACTTTTTCAAATTATTTCTCTAGCCTATGCAACATACAGGCAGATTCAGTTCAGAAGGGAATTGCTTTAGGATATGTGCTCTCTACAGCCCAGAAGTACACGTACTTCTCTAGACTAAACATAACAGATATGTCTCCCTAGCATTTGCAGAGCCTTTGCAGTTTTCAAAGTTGACTGTCCTGGAGGCTCCAGTCTTTGTGCGATGTTAAGTGACCCAAAATGCCGGAAGACAACATGCAATTTATATTATTATTTTGTGAATTCCAAGCATGCAAGTTCATATCATAAAAGTCTGAAAAAATGCTTTTGTGTGCAATATCCATTCCAGATTCAGACAAATGGCCTCGTACATTGTCCTGTGTTTTAGGGCAGCCAGCAAAAAAAGCATAAGAAAGCAGTGAGAGTCTTAGGGATGCCTCTGCGTAATAATCTTCCAGCATCTCACTATCTGTGGTTCAGGGAGTCCTTAAGGGGTTTTTCCTTCCATTGATTGTCCATCATTATAAGAACCATGGCTTATGGTTATTGGCTTTCAGTGTCTACTGCCTCCACGGGTAAGAAATTCTACAGCTGAGCTATAGATGAACAAATATTTTCCTTGCCTGAGTAGGATCACTTACTGTTTCATCTGACGTCTTTGATTTATTTTTTTGGAAGTGCAATTGTTATGTAGCTCTTATTGCTATTAGCTCTTTCTCAGACTGGTTGCCTTCTCTGTTCCTCTCCCAGGTTCCTCTCCAACCTTTTGGAATAGGATGGGTGCTGTGTAGCATTGGTCCAAAGAGCTCTGACATTGCATCTAGACTATGTAATTCAAATATTTGTAAGGAACAAAGTTTTATGTAAAAGAAACTGAGACTTAACAAAAGATATTTTTATAATCATCTGACAATTGTCAGTTTTAGTCAGACTTAACCAGAAAAATAAACGGCTTGATGAATAAACCAAAGAAAAAGTACTGTAATCTGTGTAAAAGCTGTACTGAAGAAGCAGAGAAAACTTGCCACACTGTAGATCCAAGTTATGAAACTAAATGAACAATATAAACAGAAAAAGAGTAGCTTAGGGTTTTGTGTTTCATTGGGGGCTTTTTGGGTTTTTTTAATGTTGACTAGACTAAGAAGATATGCATCAATATTTAAGTAATATTAAATGTGCAGGTGACAAAACAAAGTTGATTTAGAATTGTTAAGACACAGTGACCTAAGTTCCCAGCATTTTGGATGGTAATAATCCACTTAGCTAAATCCCATCAAGAATTCAACTTATTAAGTGATGGTACAGTGTGGCTTAACTGAGAAGAAAATAAAGAAAATACAAAGAAAAGGAAACCCTACAAATAATAATCAATGACCTAAATCATTTGAAAGTAGAAACAAACTGAAAAGAGAGACATTATTGAATAAGGATGGTACTTGGGGATCTCCTGGAAGAAGCTGAGGAATGAATTTGTAAGAAGATAGTGAGGAGAGAAATGTTACTGTCAGCTGTAGAAGACGCAGTATGACAGCCTCCAATCACAGATGCATAGAAGAAAAATAACTAAAAACAGACTGTCTGATGCAGTGTTTGTTCTCTTTCCTGCAAAGGCCCAGCAGGAGATTACAAATGCTACCTTTGTGCCCTAAAACAAAAAAGGGGAACTGTGGATGCTAAATGCAAAAAGCAAGCAGGAACACAGAGCCTGTGTGAAACTAAGTGACACAAGATTTTCACTCTGGCCTAAGAAAGCATAAGAAAGAATGCAAACAATCCTTGGTAAAGGACAACAATTTCTGCAGGTGTTGTTTAAGGTTTACTTGCAAGAAGCAGTCAAGGGGTGGTGTTCCACTTAACCAATGATGGTGATGTGCTTCTTTAATGACCAACGAGAGTTTTACCTCTTGGACCTTCTCAAATATGTCTGTAAAAGAAGATAAAGAGTAACAAACTTAGAGCTCTCTTGGACAATGCAGCTAAGAGAGTCAGTGTCGTGCTTCTCGCCATTTCTAATATAGTGCGATAGCTGGCAAAGAGAGGAAAATGGATAAACTTCGATTACCTCGACACAGCTGCTTTAGGCACATCTGAACACAAATCAGAGAGGTCATCTGAAAGAATGTGAAGCTGCTGAAAAACAAAGTAAAGTGGAAAACAACTTTTCAAATAATGAGAAATGGGATTAAGGAGAGGAACTACTCCCAGTCCTTATCCTTATTAAACAGAATTTTGTTGAATTTAATTCTGTAAAACATTCAAACATAACAAACAATCCACGAAAAGCATAAAAACAAGGACCAGGCTGCTGCAGAAGTTTGTAGAGTCATTCATCAGGCCTGACCCCTAAAATTGACCAAAAGTTGCAGACAGGAGGAGAAAACTTTAAAATGCTTCAGCGAAGCTGGCTTGAGAACTGCCTTAGATTTCTCCATCAGTCCCTTGGCATGAGAGTTCTTCTTGCAAAGCCAGAAATTTGTCAAGGATTGTAAGACTATGAAAGTCCACAAAAAATATTTATGCTACAATCATTTATTATGAAGCCATACAAAGTTTCACAGGGTAAATCACATTGGAAAAAATTCAGATCAGCCTCTAATGCAATTAACTTCATAAAAGGGAGGTCATCCTGGGGGAGAAAGCAACACAACGAAGTCTCATTGAATTTCAAAATGCAGTTCAGATCCAGAAATAAAGAGTGGGTTTGTCCTCAGAAAGAATAAAGTTACTAGAAGTCATTGTATAAAAATCTCTATTGTTATGAAGGAAGAACTGAGAGTTCCTTGGAACTGCTCTGAATCTCATTTGCATTCAGTGTCATCTTCAAATCCATATGTGCAGGTGGAAAAAGGAGTGAGAGCAGGCTTCAGAGGCTCCTGGAGATGGAAACCTGCAAGTCTGAGTCTGCACCAAGTGTACTCTGGGACAAGATACCAGCAAAATACTTCTGTGACTTATGCCTTCTTATTCTGTTTTCTTTGGTTTTTTTTTTTTCAAAAAGATCTTTCTAATTTCATAGCCAAGAACTAGATTTCTTGCTGTTCTACAAATCAGACTTACTGTTTGCATTTTGATCTCTATTTAAAGTGAATTTAGCTGAATATTACCTGTAAAAAAACATTTTACTGTTTGGGGAGCAACCAATTGCACTAAAATATTGCTGTAGGAGTGTCCCTCTGCTTCATGTAATCCCCATGTAACTGCATGGGGAATCTTTATTGCAGTAACAGAGGATATGATCATAGCACAAGTGGCAGGAATGTGCCATGATGTGACAGAAGGCAAGTGACAGCTTTTTTAAAAGCAATATGTCAAGGGAGACCCAGCAGGAAGAAGAGAGCAAGTTGTTCCCTTCTTCACTACCCATTAAAAAAATCATTATTTACTGTGTCCCTGATGCTGCCCCTAATACATTCAGGAAAACAGGGCAGGTAATAATAGTGGCTACCTATCAGTACCCTCAGAATCAAGAGAGATTCCTACAAATCATTATGCATATTTTTCTTCCAACAATAGGCTTCTCAGGAAACACCTTTTCTATCATTATTTATGTCTTCACAATTTTCAAAAAGATGGGTTTCAGTGATCTTTTCCCACTCTGTTTCCACAGCTAGCTCCATTATTTTATGACTTGCTGTGAAGTATTGGAAATATTTGCTTTTGATTGGAAGGAAAGAGTGCTTAAATCACTGTTTCCAAAGAAAGATGCCTAATCATAATTTACAGAGATCCAATTTAGAAGTCCCGTCAAACCTAAGAAGGACAGGTTGGGGATTCCAACAGCAACTGCTTCTCAAAAAAGCAATCAGTCCTTTAGAAGCAATGTACAATTAGGGCCATCCTGCCTAATTTTTGGAGTATCACGTATCAAAGGACTTTATCCAGCATTTTCTGCAGTGTAGAAGAAGTACTTTATGCTTGATGATGTTTCTTAAATACTCATTCTCATTTAAACACTAAAATGATAAGTCAAAAATCTTCCTCTACCATAGTTCTTAGTAGTTTATTAACTGTTCAAATGTTTCACTCCATTCTGAATCTGAATTGATTTGTCATCAGTTTCTAGAGCTTGGTAGGCACTTTGTTCTCTTAGGTCAAAGAGCATGTACTGACAGATTTATTGCCTTCTGTCAGTATATTCAAAATTTCCATTTGTATATATATCCAGTATATCCAATATTTGTATTTGCAAACAAATTGGTCTCAGTTACGACATCTAAAACCAAACTGAAAATCTCTCACTTCTTTTCAGAATGCTTAGAAGTTGCTTGATACTTCTTTTTGAAGCAACTAAAAAGATTCAGTAAAAATATTCCAGTAGTGGTCTTCTCAGTTCTGCACATGACTGTAACATCACTTCTTTTTTCCAGCTAAAGTTCCTGTGAAGGTAGATCCAAGTACTATGCTCATCTTCAGCTACAACACCACACCATGCATTTGCACTTGATCTTCTATAGATCATGTCCCAGCTCCTATCTCAGAATAATTTTTCCAAGAGACTATTTCTTACCATATATATATATATGGCCTTTTTCCTTAACTTTCCATATAACTTTATTAAGAAGCAAATTATTCATAGGTATGCTCCAAATGCAGCGGTAGAAACCTATTGGTACATTTGACCCGTCCTCCAACTTTCATGTTGTTTGAAAACTACATGTGTGTTAATTTTTGTTTTCTTTTGAGTCACATTAGCCAGCTCAGAAACATTGGCCAAGACTAACACAAAGAAAAATCAGATGCTTGCTGATTTGTTTAAGAAAAATACAAAACACATATACGCTGCACTTAGAAGCATGAGTGTAGTTTCAAGAAATTAACATTTATAAAAATATACTGGTATCATTGCTTTCCTGGAGACCATCTTATCAAGTTAATAAACTTGCCCACAGACCAATTTTGAGGACTTAGCATCTTGAGTATTCTTGCCACAAGATTTAGGGTGTTTGGATATTGCAATTACTTGAAGTTTAAATAATGTTATGAAGATTTTAAACTCAAACTGGAAAAGAGGAAACAGCCAAAGAGCAGAGAAAAACAGTCATCAGTCATTCTAACTGAGATAAACAGAGACTGAATAGCTTCACTTCAGTATCGTTTTTTTGGTTTTTTTCCTGGCAAGATTTTCTGTTTTCAATTTGCTAGACCAACTTGTTGATTTTTAATTTTTTTTTCTTTTTTTTTTTTTAATATTTGCCTGTCTAGCGAGAACTGCACATGAACCTAAGGGAAAAGGAGATGTACTCAAAACAGTAGCACAGCATAAAATGTTCAGACACTGGATAGGGATGACCTCATCCTATTTTGCCTGAGTTGACTGTCTGTAAGGAGTGAGCTCACCATTAATGTGTTCCAACAATTCTTTGGGGAAATGAAGTTCAACATTAAGAGGTATAATACCATTCCTCTTCATCCACAGTAATACAGTGGATATTTTGGAAGTTTAAGGTGAAAAAAAAAAAATGAAAGGAAACTAAAAGGTGAGTTCTCCCAAAGAAATATTAGGGAGGAATTATGATTGACATCATAAATTAATATATCCCAGCATGTACTGTAAGCAGTAAGAGAAATTTTTCAAGATACTGTTCCGCAGTAGGGAAAATCTTGAACAAATTAGAGCAAATAAATTCACTCCTGAATGCTTGCACTCTTGCTATGACATCATTTAACAAGAATATGGCTTTTAATCTCTCTTCTAAGAAAAACTAAGAAAAAAGCTGCTTTCACATATAAAATGAAACTGAAATGAAAATTATCTAATCTAAAAGCTATTTTCTAGAGAGTCTATCCCTGAAAATTCGTCTCATGCTGTTTGTATTCCTGTTTTCTGTCCTCCAGCATGCTTAAATGAGTTTCCCAAACCCATAAAGCTGCACACATTATTCAGCTTTATTATCCTTCTCCATAAAATTAATCTTGTCACATCAGTCAAAGTCTGAACATCTCAGTCTGTTTTTCTCTTAGTTATTTATTAAGTTCTGGGAAACAAGCTATGTTCCTCACATGCTTACCAACAAAAACCTTCTCAGAATAACCAGGACTACCTTTCTAGCTAACTGGGAGAAGATGATACGTAGCACTAGCAGAAGCAAACTTCTTAGTTGTGGTTAGGCACATCCAGAATTATGTCATCCACTTACACACATTGACTCCAGAACACAAATCTATTTTCCCATCAAGCTTGGACATAGATTTTCTCCTTTTCTGAAGGAAATGAGAAACACTGGGGCCTCAGACTGCAGCAAGTCTACATCTTCCTCCTTGTTGCAGAAAGGTGTGGGTGCACACAGACAGAGATAACCTCTCTGCTATGTTTTCAAGGAACACAGCAATGAAACATTTCCCCAGACTACTTCGGTTTTTTGTAATTCATATTTTCAAATTAAAATTACTTCAATTCATAGAGGCATTTATTTGGGGTAGTAGGAATTTTTTTTTAATCAAGACAACATTGCATGGTCTATAAATGATGTTTTCCTGACAGTTCTTAACACATGAATCACCTACTAGACGGTAAAGCAGAAAACATGACGGTTTCTTCCAAAGAAAATGGAGAACAGCTTATGCAAAATGTGCAGCCTGGTTAAAGTCTTTTTTTCCCAGAAGAGCAATAGAACAGTTCTGAGTAGTCCTAGAAGGAAGTGAAATGTTTTATTCTCTTTTTACCTTTGCTTCAGAAATAACATCTGTACCAAAGACATGAAGGGATGGATGGGAAGTGTTCAGAAGTGGAAAAATGAGCAGATTTAGGTTGCTCTAATTCAAAGTGTAATAGGAAAATCAGAACTACCATAGAGACACAAGAATTATGAATATGAATGAGAAAATTTTATATATAATTTTTGCATTGAGAAGTATAATTAATTATATAATGGGGGAGAGATTCTTGCTTCCTAAACATTCCTGAGTAGTAGAGTACCAGGCACCTTGATACACAATCCCAGGAACTTCTGTATTTTAAGCAGTTCAGTTGCTTCACAGAGATGTTTTCCTCTGAGGAAAATTGTAACTTTCTAGAAGGCTGGCAGACATAATTTTTAAGATAGATATATGTGAAAAAAGTCACGATCATCACAATTTGGAGCAGAAAACATAATTTTGCATTGAATTGACTTTATATTACAATATAATGTAATTGTCCACTGCCCAATAATAGAAAATTATCTCCATAAGTCATCCATTAACCAACAACACAGGACCCACTAATTCACAAGAACATAAATATTTCTTATTATTCATGTGAAGATAAAACAGTCTGAAATGTGTGAGAAATTGAATGATGCAGTAATAAAGAAGAGACCACGTACAAATACAAAAGGGAAATGACAATTGTCAGAGTTCCCAAATAGTCTAATTCTCTCTCAAAATAAATCCATTCTCTGTCCATTCACTGAAGCAAACAACATGACTGGAAGGAATCTTTTCAATCGGTGTACTCAGACCTTTGAGACCTTTTGAGGAACCTTGTGGAGGTTTATTTCATAAACTGATTATTTCTTAAAATTAACTCTAATTTCCATTCTGCTCTTCTTGGTACTATTGAGTAATCATCATACAGCTTCATTCTTCAGAACTTATATGCTTTCTTTTGCTATCCAGCTGAAATGTACTTACACTCCCTGAAATCTATCCTGAATTTGTTCCAATATTCTCTTTCAGTTTAATTTCTGTTTTTCTAGTTCTTCCTTTTCAACACTATGACCTGCCCACTCAAACAAACTCTGCTTTGATAAGCCAAATATAGAACAAGGATATTTTCTGGGGTGGTCTGAAGTCTTGCATCCCACATGTGTACCAAGGCTGAGTTATGACTCTTTCCTGGAAAGAGACCGCAATCATAGACAAGTTTCCAGAGCCTTGGTCAATAACATTGATAATTCCTTTGCTCTGGTAGAAACATGTTGTTCAATATATCACAGCATTTTGTTTGTTGTTTTGAAATTCTTTACAGAAGCCAAGATAAGGGAAATTTATTGTGACTCTTTTTTTAGCAAAACCCAGAACTCTCATCAGAAAAAATGTTTGGGTTACTGGTTGTTTGTTCTTGGGAAGTGCATGTTGCCTTTTCTCCATTTCTCAAACACAGTTCATGGGTAAAGGATTTTCTTCTTCAAATTACATTGTAAAGTCTTTCATACAATCACCTCAGTCTAACAGAATCAAATTCTATTTTATCCTCTCTACAAGTTGCATTTAACTTATGTCCTCTCTTCTCTTCTTCTCCCACCATTTGGCTATAAATCTCACTAATACACTCATGTTTAAAGCTATCAGAATATTAGAATTCTGCAATGAAATATATCTCACTCTCCCCATATACACACTTTCTCCCTTGGATGATAAGAATCTTGAGATCAGCTTCCACTTCAGTTCTAGCAATTTTTAATCAAGATATTGATTGAATGGAACTTCAGATATGGCTGTTTGCAAGATAATTCCTAAGCTACTACTTAGAATTCCTGCAAAAATGAAAGTAACTGTTTCTTTTATTAGGGAGCAGCAAGAACAAGGCTGTTGCACGGGGGAAGATGCGCTGGGAGCTGCAGATGATCACAGCAGAGGCTTTCTGCAAGGCCCAGATATCTGAGCACACCAGGATATTGATGACAGCTGTTTTGTTGGCAACCCCAGACAAAGGAAGATGACTTATCCAGTCCAACATGTATCTAAGGGGTCCAGAGAGGCAAGAGACAGGCTGGAGGCAAGACTAGAGACAAGCCAACAAGATAAGAGACAAGACTAGAAAGGTATACAGTATAGCTTAGGCAAGGCATAAAAACAGCCCCAGCTTAAGCTGAGCTCCTGGAGTAAAGGACAGAGGACAGGGAGTGGAGGTTCCAGTGGGAGGTCAGTCAGGACATTAGGGCCTGCAGGTCAGTACACTACTTCAAATCACTGCATAGATTTGACAAAAAGCAGACCTAGAAAGGGAAAGGATGAACTATATAAACTTGAGAAAGAACCTAATAATAGCATATTCAAATGAATAATTCCTTGATGCTCACCCCTTCATAGCCACCCACTTCTTCAGGCATCCAACAGGCAATAGAACCCCTTCACTATTTGTATTAATCTTACAGCATTTTAGGACTCGCACTATCAAAATATCATGACAATAATTTGTAAAATTATGGTGTCAAACCTACAGTCATGGACCAGAGTTTATTATTTTCATTAGGATATGGCTCACCTGTCTCCAAATAAAGCAAAGCAGTGATTTGCCAAAGATATCCTTCATCTTTGCACCATTTTGGCTTTCAATTATGCCTAGATACAACCTGTAAAGAAGCCTATTTGTCTCACCATATTAATAGTGATCTCCTAGTAGAGACCTTCTGCATAACAATTTATCTAGATAAAATGCAAGTCTTAAACCATCAAAAAAAAAGAACAATTTCTAACATTCACCTCAGTCTTCTGCCACTTTCTCTTTTTAAACTTGCAGGCACATTTGATGTCATTTCTAGATTCCCAGTAATTGTAGTGGCTGGATTTTTTTTTACTGTCAAGAGAATCTCACCAAAGGTAGTACAAGGTGAAAATATTGCTACAGTGTTGCAGAAGATAGACTGAGGCTGTAATAACAGGTAATGCATATTTGGATTTTGAAGGATTCTGGGATTTACAGGTGGAAGAACATGGCCTGAAGCAGCAAGAAGGAGTTCAACCACTAGCAAGGGAACACCAATGACAACAGCTTCCACGTGTTTGAAAAAGAGTGGGGCAGAGCTATAGGAAATAAATAAACTTCTGTCAGGTAATTTGTCATGGTTTAGGATTGATAGTCCCCAGTTTAGTGGTCCTGCTGAGACTCTCCAAATCGCACTGTCACTTGCTCCTCTGTGGTGGGCTGTAGTGGAGAATTGGAGGCACCAAAGGAAAGGGGTTGAGGTAAGAACAATTTTCCAGAAACAGCAATGAGATAAGAAAACAAACAGTAACAGTAATAATATTAATAAAGAAACTGTAGAATATAGACTTTGATTCTCATGCAAAAATGCTCACTGTGAAGCTTGACCCAATGCCCTCCACAGCCACACCACCCTGACTGGTCTCTCCAGCTCAGAACCGATGCTGCCCAGCCTCTCCCTCCAGCCCAGAAGCAGGGCCACACAACCACTCCTTCTGCCATGCTTACTGGACTGCAAGGAACCCCTCTTCCCTGGAAGGGACTGCTTCCCCCTGCCCTTCTCTCTGTCCTCAGCAATGGCGAGTTGGTATAGAACAATCTCCAGGTCCTGGACATGGCCACTGCAAAATTTAACACTGACCAGTCTGGAAGCAGGATATAATTATATCTCAAAAAAAAAAAATTCTCCCCATTATTTCCTTATACAGTAACATTGATGGATTGTGGATTGATGGATGGACAGTTTTGGATGGAACCTCCAAATCTACATATTTGTATACAGGGCTTTTTCTGTTTCATAGTCTCTTTTCCACTTTCAGTTGACTGCATTGACACAAGTCTTGCTATTAACTTTCATCACTGAAGTATTTTACATGAGGAAGTACAAAATCTGGTGACACAAACCTAAATCAGGACTGCAGTCATAGTGCTTTAAGACAAGGTTGATTAGGGAGCAGTTTTCTTTCTCTCATTTTGCAGACAGCTCAGTCTACATTTTGTAGCAGGCTACAGCTTCTGTCAAGAAAAAGCAGAAGGGGATGTCATGATATTTTCATAATGAGGATCCTGAAACACTGTAGGACTAATAAAAACAAAAAAAAAACCCCTAATGATATACAAACTGCTAATACTTCCCTTGTTGTAAGAGGCAGCTTTAATTAAATATATTCACAGCTAACTGCAGATTGGAAGGAGTACTGAGACTGAAAGGTTGCCAGTGAAAGATAAGCAGTGACAGCCAAGAGTCACATTGAAAAAATAAACCAAAACAACAACCCTTCTTTTTGGGCAGTGCCTGGGAAAAGAGACAATTTCTCACAGGTGATCTGCAAAGTTTTGCCCATTTGTGAAACTTAAAGCATAAAATATGGCTCAAAAATAAATAAATCCCAGTAGCAGAACCCAAGGATGCCAAATTCAGATGGCGGAGGCTTCAGCTGCAGGGTAGAAAAGGTTCCCAAGACAATCTTGCACTGCTTTGAAATGTCACCTCTCACTCACTCTATCTTTATTTAGCTTTCTCTTGAGATCTGCCAAAGCCAGTAGCATTTCCTCCAGAAGAATTTTTTTATAAGCCAAGGAGTTATTCCCAAAGGGAATGAGCCTTTATTAGGGAACAGAAAGGGCATCTGGTTCAAATCAAATCAGAGAGCAGGAATATTTTGTCTTTACTGATACAAGGCTTCTGCAGTTTCCAGTGAACAGAATGGGGCACAGAATGCCAATTCAATTAAGCAGCACTCTTTCCTCTGACTCCAGCAGGGAAGTTTGCTGTTGCAAGGCAGAGACTCCTGGGAGCTGCTAGTTACTTCCGATGTGATGTTGGGCAATATTCTTCATATTCTCGTGCTACAATTAGCTGGCAAGAGTGTTGAAGTCTTAATTAACATGGGAGAAACATGAAGGAGACTGTAGGAAAAGCACAATTTTGTCACCATAACATTCCCATTTGGACTGGTTGGCACATCTTTTGCTTCTATTGATCAGATTCCAAAATTGCCTCAGTTTTAAAGAAAATAAAGTGGGCGTTTTAATACGCTAATTTATAAAGTAACAATTATGCTACAGCTAGTCAAGTTGAGTCTAGGGGCTCCTTGAAAGAAGCAGTCAGGACTCTCTGAAAGAAATAATCAGGACTCCCACCTCCTCTCTGTCTCAGTGCTGCCTCATGTTCATGCTTTCCTGAGTGGTTCATGAGCTGGTAGTGCTCACTAAAGGCAGGAAAAAACTCATCTCGCCACAAGAAAACGTGGATTTAGAGAGCAGACCTGTCTCAGTCAGGTCAGCCGAGATCTTGAGACAAGGTGCAGCAAGAACACAGTTCCAAGGAGCTTGTGTGGACTGGAAGGGGAATGGCAGCTCCATCCTGTGATGTGGCTGTGAGCTCCCCATGTCCGTCTTAGGTCCAGGAAACCTCCCCTCTGTCCAACCAGACATCCCCACAAATGATTCATTTTTTGAATAAGAATCTCAAGACCAGTAAATGTGAATCTTTTTAAGAAGCAAGGGGGAACCATCAGATGGCAAGAGGCCTCAGAAATCAAAAACAATTTCAAAAACAAGCTCACCAATGCCTGTTTGGCACTCCATGGTCCTGGAAGCTGATTCTGCTGCTTTCCTTTGTTTACTTCTTTCAGAGCTCTTTCCAGGGAGATAGACAGATGATAAGTGAGCCTGGAGTTTTTGCACAGGAAAGTATAAGACTAAATTTAAAGTGTCCAATAAATATTTAGACCATTTCATCATAATCATACTACAGCATCAAGAAAGCTTGCACAATTATTACAGGAGATGAAGGGCAAAAGAGAAGGGAGGAATGCAGTGACATTTCAGAGGGAAAAATGTTCACATTTTCAACTCTGTGTTTCTTCCCAGTGACGACTGTTAAGGAAAATATAAAGTGGAGAAAAAAATTGCTTTCAAGATAGAATTTCATCTGGCTAGTGTACTTCATTGATTGTTCTCTCATTTTTCAATACTGTTCAATCCTTTTGCAACAAGCAAGAGGGGACAAAATAAAGGAAAAAAGAATTCCAGTTCACCGGAAAAAAAAAATCACCCATCTTCTGGTCATTAAGCCTTTGCTTGGCCTAGTGGAAGAACATGACTTCAAAAGCTGGATTTATATTTTTATTTAATTAAAGCTATTTAAGTGAAAGCTGAATGTTGATATTTCAAAATCAGTAGTATTGCCTCTAGTAGAAGGGCCAAGAATGAAAAATTGCATCAGTAGTTGTTTTGGTCCAAGGCATATTCATACTCTGCTTTAATGTTTTTAAAGTAAAAATTTACCAGTAAAGGAGAAAAAAATCTTCCTCATGCTTAGTTGTTCCATGAAATTAAAACTAGCATCTGCAACTACTGATGAATCAGACTGATAGATATACCTACAGTGCAGAGGCATAATAACACAATTCCCTTTGTTTGGCTCTAAATTAAGAGTTATGGTTAGTTATCCTGTGGTAGTTAAAAATCAGAAATTGTTCTTATGATCTTCCTTGCTTTTAGAGGAAGACTGGTGAGAACCAAACTATATTTCATCATAATTTTTTATTTTTGTTCTGCTTGTCCCCACCCTCTTTTGAAGACCTCTGAAGTTGGAACTTGTCATATTTGTTACATAACGATTGCGTAATCTTCCATTTTTACCACCCTTAGTCCTTATTTTTAAGGTTCAGCCACTAAGGGCCATAAAATAAAATAAAAAAAAAACCACAAAGCTTTCACTCCAGAATAGACACATTGAGTTGATCAGCTGAAAGGACCTGTCAGGCAACATTGCAAAGATAATTCTGTTTCACCTTAAAACAGGAGAACTGGGAGGTACTACCAAAACACTGAATAGCATGCATTCACATTGCTTGGCATAAGAGAAGGCATTTGTCCTTCAGATTTCTGACCTGTTATTTTCAAACATAAGTTTGAAATAAACTAGTTAACCTCAGAGGATAAATCAAAACATTTAACATCTCACTAAATCCATCATGGACCTCTTACAGATGAGAAGCTAACAAACATATCCCAGACTAGGTACTTTGGAATTTTAGCAGAGAGAGACAAGGCAGATGCTTTCTGACCCATATTAATAATCATGTCGGTTCAGAACCAAATGCAGTGTGTTATCTATCCTATTATATGTGCAGTGGCTCGGGTCCATTGGAAGCTGACCACTTGCTCTCCAGTGAGCATAAGGATATGATTCTGGTGCAGCAGGTGTGTTTTCTTTCCATGCTGTGCATCCATCCCAACCAAGGTGGCTCTCTAGCACTTTTCAGCTGCTGTAAAGTCTTCGCTCTGAACTGAGGAAAACCAGAAGAAAAGCTAAGCAGTGTAGTCCTCACCCAGGAAAGGTACTGTAAAACTACTGTTCACATAGGAGTTAGCAGAGGCCTTTCTCCTAGGAAAAGGGAGTAGGCCGTTGATCTTTTTCTGCATCAGATTCTCAGCAGAAATAAATCGACTAATCAACTGTCCTCATTCTTTTCCCTACTCTTGTCATGGTCTTTTCTGCTAATTGCACATGTTTCTGGAATTCAAAAAATCTGGAGATTTTTTGAGATCTAATTCATCCAGGACACAATGGAAGAGGAGGCTGTTGCCCTTAATGAAGAAATCAAGCAGTAGTAATGGCTGTGATCTTGAACTCCAGTTCCTTTCTCTATAAACTACAGAATTTTTAGGAATATGTGTATTTTTTTCCTTCCCCCTTCCCACTCCTACACCCCCTCCCCCCCTTCTCTTTTTTTCCTTGTAGAATGTCTAAACTTACAGTGGTAAAAAAAAGTTTAAAAAATACCCAAACAAACATGAAATCAACATTGAGCCTATTAGGATGTAATTTGCAATGCAGATGAGTAAATTTTCTAAAAGATATGGGAATTGTCTGAAATTTTAATCCCTCGGGTTATCAGACTCACCGGGCTTCAGTGATTGTGAGATTAGCAAGGTTAGACTCTCAAGGATCAAACAAAACAAAGACTGTGTGCTTGTACAATGATAAACTCCATGCTACCCTGCTAAATGACTCTTTGTGTTCCAGCTTAATAAGTGAAAGCAGGAACAACGAGACTTCACTGACAACATCAGTTATTCCAGCTTCATTGTCCCTTCCATCAGTAAGGTGGCCCATTCACTCATTAGACTCATGCATTAAGAAGTAAATTTACCTCTAATGAACTTAGTGTCAAATAATTTATGAACAGCTCCATCCTCAGTGCAGAAGGAACAGGAAAACTCGAAACAATAACTTATTTAGCTGTCCCAAGCTTTCCCATATTGCATGTGGCTCTGGGGTCCCCATCATAAAAAGGATATGGACCTGTTTGAGCAAGTCCAGAGGAAGCCACAAAGATGCTCAGAGGTCTGGAGTATCTGTCCTGTGAAGACAGGCTGAGAAAACTGAGGTTGCTCAGCCTGGAGAAGAGAAGGTTCCAGGGAGACATTCTAGTATCCTCCAGTACATAAAGGGTCCTACAAGAAAGCTGGAGAGGGACATTTTACAAGGGTGTGTAGTAACAGGACAAATGGGAATGGCTTTCATCTCAAAGAGGGTAGGTTTATATTTGATATTAGGAAGAAACTCTTTGCTGTGAGGGTGGTGAGGCACTGGCACATGTTGGCCCATCCCTGGAAGTGTTCAAGGCCAGGTTGGATGGGGCTCAGATCAACCTGGTGTAGTGGAAGGTGTCCCTGCCCTTGGCAGAGCATTGGAACTAGATGATCTTCACAGTCCCTTCCAGCCCAAACTATTTTATTATACTTATTCACTCACTCACTCCCTTTAGGTTCCATATGATTTTCAGTAGGTCCATGGACAGCCAAGAGAACACACAAAGAGAAATGTTTTAGACACCTGAATCTCATGAATACATTTGCTGTAAATAAAACAATTCTCAGGGTTGCAGAACCAAATGCATTTAGCTCACACATGACTTTATATAAAATGTGGGAGGCTTTATATAAAATGAACAGCCTTATAGACTGTGATTTTGTTTATAAGACGAGAGGGATGCTGTGTCCATCAGAAGGGCTTCTTCCTTTTTAAACAGTCACATTTTGGTAAAAAAAAACACTTTTACCATTCATTTTTAACAGGTTTAGTTACTATAACCCAGAGGAGTACAAGTAGCTGTGTGAATCTCCAGAGCACTGATTAATTTTTATGCAGCTGTGAGAACTGTTATAATTTGCAAATTTTACACCAATATAAAATAAAGTGACCAAACCACTAACTCTAAACTGAGCTAACGCCATTAGGCTTACAATAATACTTTCTTGGATACACAGCTTAGGTCAGAGATTTACAGCCTTTGCCCACCCAGGACAGGTCAAAATTTCCTTTTTATTTTTAAAAAAACTATTAATAATTCATATTCATGTACTGAGCATTAATTTGTTGTATCAAAATTCAAAAACAGCATAAATTTAGCAGATGCTCTGATAAACATCTGTAGCTCTTGTTAAAATAATAAAAACAAAATCTGTTTTCTTGGAAGGTCAGCCTAAATGTTGCCTTCTGTTTGCCTTATCCATAAAGATAGGATTTATTTAGAGAAGCAATTCATTTGACACTTAGTGTTCTAAATTCCTAGTCCCAAAGCTACCAAGAGCATCTCCTGGCTTTCTTACAGCTTTTCTGGCTCATCTTTGTAATTGTTACCTTTAATATTTAAAAATAAATGCATCAATACTCCTTTAAAAAAACTGAGAAGGACATTCTGCTTTTAAAAATAAGCAGTTATACTGTGTTCTGCTTAAACATATTGTTTCTAATGAAAAAAATGCAGTGTGCAAAAAGAAGAGCTTGGGTAAGGCTATGTGTACAAAAGTGATTTTTTACAGAACCAATCATTTTTAATCATACAACCAGACTTTCAAGAATCTTGGCACAAATTTAGAGGCAAGGATTCCTGTGGTCTCAGAATCACCTACACTGCACTCCTCCACTGGTTGTATGGAAAACAACTCAGCTTGCCTGCAAAAAGCGGCCTGGTCACAGTAATTCAGAGCTTGAAACAGGGTGATTTCTCCAGTGGGGAATCTGAATACAGCCTTAGAAACAAAAGAAGCAGTGTTACTTCAGATCTCTTATTTAAATAACATTAGATGTTTTGAGAATTCAGACATGTACACAGAATAGAAGAGTTAATCTTTACATTGGATAGTCACAACCCCCTGAATGTCAACAAGTCTTTTTTTTTTTTTTGCTTTCATTATTTCATTGTTTTAATTCTCCCAGCCATACTATGATGTTAGTGCCTGGTTGATGTATAGGGTTTTAAAAATGTCTTTGCATATAAAGTATTTTAAAATATTTCCAATTATGCCAATGGGACAGTATAAAAGGGAGAAAAAAAATCTATATTTATGCTTACTTAAATTGTCAGCTTAACAGGGAAGAAGACCATAGGCATCCTGAGCTAATCAGTGTTTTGTAAGGATTATTGCTGTATAAATAATCTCTGAGACTCTTTGAAATTCTGGAATTGCTGACTATTAGTTATTTTGTATAGTAAAAGTCTTAGAAGGCCAAACTAAACAAACTCATTTACTTTAGTGCCATTATTAAATAGAAGAACACAACCATGGATCCATTACCAACCCTGGCATAGTTCAGTGCCTCAGCTTTCCTACTGCAGGTCACACCTGTTCAAAGACCTCTCATTTCTGTCACAGTACATAAATCAAAATATTTCTAGCAGTTTCACATTTCCTTTTGAAGAGAGCTTGTAAAAAGGAAATGCAGTTCCAAAGCCATCTTCTACCCTCAGTACAGAGCACATGCTTGGGAAACACCTTCAGAATTCATTTTGAGCAGTCTTTTTAAATGCATGCTGCCAGCAAAAGCTAATACCATGATGGAAGCAAAATTGTCAGTGTGAAGCATTCTGAGATAACGACTTAATTAAATACTTCAGTTTCAACACAGAAAAGAACTTTAATAACTATTCATATTAAATAGTGATGCATAAATCAGGACATATAGTCACTAGAAATACAACATAAAATACCATATCTCTGTTTCTCAGTTGGGATAATAAAATAACCAAAGAAAACAGAAATAGGGATATTTACTAATATAAAGTAAATGAGCCAAAGAACAGTTCTTGCTCAACTTAATTACTTATTTGACTGCAACCTGCATTGCAAACCTTCTCAAGTGCTATATATTGAGTGCACAGGTTGAAGTCCAGAGGTGGATTAAGAATTAGAGCTGTATTTTAAGGCTTGATAGTGTTATGCTCCCCCATATTTCTCCATCTGTGTTTAAGAGGCAGTATTTTCTTTGGCTGTAAAATCAAATAACATAAAATTATCCCCCTGGCTTAGAATGCAAGCATCAGCATCAATGCTAGCATTTACTTTACAGAACAAGAAATAGAGATAAAAGTGAAAAGTGATAAACTTTAGGGTGATGTAGCACACTTACTGCATGTTCTTCACAAGTGCATGCCTCTTCTCACTATTGAAAAGAGCCAACACAAAGCATCCTCAGAGTATATTTCAGCATTTATATGGGGCTTTTATGCAGCTGCCCACTTCTGGCATGGTAGGCTGGGTAACCTGTCCAGCTGCAGCTCAGTTCTGTGGGTTTTAGGTGATAAATTACCATCCACTGATACTATCAACTCAATGTGAACAGCTTTGGCCAGAATGTCTTCTCCTGTCTGCCAATAAATGCATCCTAAATCATTATCAGATTGTCTATCCTTAATGTGCAATCTGGTGCCTGACCTAAGCAGACAGCATGTAATTTATCTGCATAATATTCTTAGCCCATCTGTGTGACCAATAACATGAGCTCTTCACATTTGTCCAGTCTTTTCCAGGCTGTTTCATTAAAAAGATATAAAGATTACAGAGAAGTAGAGTTTTAGACACAGAAACTACCTTGCTACCTTTGTTAGGGTATCAAATTTATATATTTATATATATATAAGTTTAAAAATGTTTTTAGAGGGACTAAAAATATTTATAAGTATAATAACAGGGTGTGATCATATCCAGTGGCCAGGCAGTCACTTATCCTTTTAAACTTTTTATTCTGAATATGTCTTTTAATGGATAGCTTCCTAAGCATATCAGAAAGAATAAATCCAACATATAATCATATGACTAATTTTGGCTTCCTTGAAGACATGGTATTGGCACTGAACCTTGAATTAATTAAAAAGATAATGTACAAAAATAATGATTAATTATATATTTGTATTTTTTTTGTTGTTGTTTATCAAAATCATTCTTTGTTTCATCATGGATTTTGACAGATTCACAATAAAAGTTTTGATTCATGAGGTTTTCATAAACTCTGCTGGACATAACCTAATGAAACAATCTTTTTTAACTACTCAAATGTGCAAATAAAAAGATAGTTGTTGATACAGTTCCAGTTTAAATAAGATGGATCCAAACCACATATCTGAGATCTAAAACAGAATGGGAGCTAAGTAGTACACCTTAATTCATGGAAGTATTTAGCCTGCAAAGATCCAAGCTCTCCCTCAAATCTGTAGAGAATTCTAATTTCGCCTCTTGAGCATACTGCAGATCACTCACTATGGGACCAGAGTCACCAATCACAGACATTATTTCTAGCAGAGACTTGGAAACACTGGTTCCTTAGTTCAAGCTGTGATTAAATGTTTTTGCATAAAATATTCTTGGTTATGTCTCTGGGGTGTCAGTGCAATCATGGCAATCTGTGTCATGGAAAATGAAGTTAGGGCCAAAGAGAATAGTCCTGTAGTAGCTGTTTCATTAACTCAGAGATGACAAGTTTAAGAAGGGCCCAAGTGTTAAGCAGCTAACCTCCCAAAGAGCATCTGCTTGTCCATTTTTGTTTTGATGGTGATTTATGGCCGTGATTCTTGCATAGCAAGTAACAGCAATACTGCCTCAGGCCACATGTCATAAGACATAAAGAAAACAAGCCTGTCCAGTAGTTGTATTCCACCATTTTCCATCACAGATGTGTATTCTATAGCAAAATAAAATACAGATTAAGACACACATGCCTAGCTACATCACCTCCTCACCTCCCTTCATCCTTGAATTCCTCACACACTGACAAGTGAGAAAATCACTCTCCACGCCATGGGGAAAAGGGTGATGCCCAGCTTGCATCAGAGGAGGCCAGTCCCTTAGTCTAGAAGGTTCTGGAGGGGACTTGAGAATTTAGGTGAATTGTGAAGGTGCTGAGAGCCTCAAACAGAGCAGGTTTCCCACTGTGGTATGTGCCATTCTCATGGCAAACATCCCTCTGCTGGAAAGAACCAACAGTGTTAAAGCAATCTGTGGCAAAAAAACTGTTTACATCTGCCTTTCCACCTCTGTAACCCCAAGAGGGTAGAGTGGAGAAAGAGCAGGAATGTTCAAGGCAACTCTAAGCATTTTGGTTAGCAGTAGTGAGATTTTTTTATTTATTATGAGCTTTAAACAGATAGAATTTATGTTGAGTACTGTGTAGGATGTGCAGAGTTCAGCCCTCTTCACAGTGTACAAATAGAGATTCCAAACAAACATACTTTAAGGTTTTGCATTTAAAAATAAGTAGGACTGTGTTTGACTGATCTCATACAGTCTCTTTCTGATATGGGACACAGGGCCTTAGTTAAACAATTACAGGGTAGAGGCACAAGTGATACTGGAAAGAGTTATAAGGTTTGTGTTATTGTAAACACAATTGTAAATTGTTATATGTAAAAATTATTTACTTTTGTTCTATCTCTACTGTGGACGAGCTTTCAATTAACTTTATTTGGTTTTCTCAGTTAGTTAAGTGGCCATAAAAAAACCCCAGTGACATCAAAGCTCTTTAGCACCTTGTTTAAATGTGACTTAATGATTGAGGAATGATACCAGACAGCAGCAGCCTACTGGCAACAGAGGGTACATTCTTATTTAAATTGAATTACCTTATCTTAGTTTTATCTTACCTTATCTAATTTTTCTCGAGAGCCTTAATCTGTTCTCCCTATATACAAATACATTTATACTTATCCACACACAGACCCATTAGAAATCACTAGAATTACTGGGAAGCTTGCTTGCTTGCTTTATACACATGGTACAAAAATTATTATCACACATTGGATGTGTTAGGCACTTTCAAAGCACTCCATAAGATCTCTTCATGAAAACATTAACATTCTGTCAAAAAATTATAAAAATAATAAAACTGTCATTGCTCCCTATGGATCAAGAACTCACCTGAGGACATGACCTGAAGAGATACCATCAGTGTGCACTACTTGGGCTGAATGTGCAAGAACTCTATATATTTATCCATTAATATTATGTGGTCCTGATATGAAATATAATAATGACTGGACTATTATACACTTCTCCACCCTTTGCAGAAGGATCACTGTGTTACACTGCCATAAATCAAGGGCACTGTTTAAGGGGTAAGTCAAAGGAGAACACAGCGGGTGCAGAAGACAGCAAAACAAGTGGTCTAAGAGTAAAGAAAGCTTTCCTTGTCCAGAGAAAGGAAGCAATTCTCTTCAGCACTCAGAAGACAGACAAAGCACTGTCACAGTGTTGGTAAAGTTCCTTTCCAGTTCCCTGGAGATCAAAACTCATTGCTCAGTAGAGATATGCCTATTGAAACTGGTTTGTTTGTAAAAGTAACACTTTTACCACTGGAAACAGTAGAAAGAGTTAGGTAGCTAAAATACACTCAACATAATAGAAAACATATGTCTTCTATTACAAGACCCAGCTGTAAGATCAGGGGACATCACCTACAGTCATCATTGCCAAGTTCATGTAGTTTCATCTATTGTCTTTAAATAGTCATCCAGTTATCCCTATTGTGCTTAGTTTTCTTAAAATAACAGTTTGGTAAATATTACCTTTTTTTAATAATACTTCACCTTGGAACTGTTTGACTGTCCATAACATGGAGATGAAATAACAATGAAGGCAGATACCAAGAGATGCTGTTCTGTGTTTTACTCTTATTGCTGGACTCCCTTAATGCAAGGGAGAGAGATTCAGTGAATGCCTTCCAGGTGTCCAAGCTCCACAATCTCAGCCACTTTCAAGTACACAGTTGTTAGTTAATTTTCCTCTAGTCCATTGCCCCCACATTCCAATATTTTATGAGAAGAGTAATCCATAGGTATCTTCACAAACAAGAAAGTTGGAAGGAAGCTATGGCTCCATTTCTTTTATTGAGCATTCATTGCAAACCAATAATCCCTCAGAGTCTCCAGTTTAACTCTCTTAGAGGTAAAAGAAAGTTCACCCTCCCCTTTAGCTCCTCTTTAACCTAACTTCACTTCCACTGAGGCTCTGTCCTAGGCACGGTCACCCCTGGCAGCTGTTACTCTCTGAAGAGGTGACAGAGAGGGTAAGGAGGCACTTCATACAAAACCTAAACCATCAGAAGCGCATCTAGCAATGGAAGTGTGGCTGCTAGTGGAGGAACCAGGGAACTTTGCCATGTCTTGTCCTTTGCCACAGATAGTTTCTTGTCTCATTTTTCCAAAAATATCACCCAACCGAGGAGAATAAGATTCTACATATCTACATATCCCCAGTATTCCAAAAGAGGAACTCTGACCTTCAGGAGGATATGTTGTAACCTGAACTTCAGAGCTAAATCTAACATCCAGAAATTCAGTAGCTCTCCAGTTTTTCTTGTTAATTCAAGCTTTCTAATAAGTAAATATTTAAATCTAAGAGCTGTCCTTGGAATGCTTTTCAGACTGGGGAACTGACGGGATAAATGAGGTAAATAAAACGAATTGTCTCTCTTTTGCTACATATTGGAATAGTCTAGCTTTGCACCAGGGGCTAATTCCACAGTAGTTAACATACAACCATGCCAAAAGTGTTTTCAAACTCTGCCAAGAAATTTCAGAAATTACTGACATTCAATCTTTATATCTTATTTAGCAAGAGATCAGTTTTAACCTTGCTTTGTTGTATAAGATGTTCTTTTCCTGGTTTAAGGGTTATAAAAATATTTTGATTTTACCTTTGGATGACAACTTAGCTAGTAGAAGATTGCCAAAATCAAGCAGTAAAATATATCTATGAGTTAGCTCCAAAGAATGCAGTAGGAGGAAAAAGTAATTAAAAAGGCATATTTTAACATTTAAACATCTAAGCTACTTTGAACATGTTTTTGAGATTTAATCTATAAACATGAGGTACAGTTACTTTTTTGATTTTTTTAGGGAAAGATACATTGTAATTGGGACTTTTACCCTGAGCCAAACGATATTTGTTTAATCAAATTCAGCAGCTGACAAAAAGGTTAGTATCAAATTCCATGTAGACTTTCCATGGCCAACCATTTCTACCACCACAGACCATTTAAGTCTTAATATATTTATCCTCACATAGTTATCCCTTTGAGGCAGGGCAGTGACTACATCTGAGTTTCCCAATCTCTCACAACAAGTCTAGGAACAGAACTCTGGCATTGTTTGCTCTGTCATAGTAATTTTTTTTTTGAGAACAGTTTTTCACATTAGACAGCTATTTTGTTTTTTGGCCCCACAGCACTGATTGAGCCAGACCTTGTTTACAGTTTATTCATCAGAATTCTTGAAACCATGACACCAAGGTTCACACAAAACTGAAGAAGTACAACAGTCAGAACTACATTCCAGGAATCTTGCCTTTCATACATACATTTTATCTTCAAATCAAGAACCCTGCTTGCTATAAGAGGTAATAGAAATCATCCAAAGCAAGATATGCCCTACTAACATGCCTGTTCATGAATAATATCACTGAATACATGAGTTGATTTTCAGCTAAAGAACTTGTTACTATGTATAGAAAGAATGGAGAGAATTGAGGATATTTAGGGAAACAAATGGATATCTAAGAGATATTGGCTTCAGTCCTATGTCCTGTACTAGTGCAGCAAGGCATGCTGTCTGATTGCTATGTCAATTGTCTCTCCCAAGACAACAAGAATTGTGAAACATGTCTGGGATTGTGAAGTTTTTTGGAAGCTGAAATTAAAAAAAAGTAATACAAAGAAGACCAATATTTTCAGCTAGGAAGCATTTCCAAGAAATAAATGCACACACTTTGTAGAGAGGAAATACATATTTTAAATCATACAATGCATTTATACGGTTCTGGATTTCCCCACAACTTAGATAACTTGTCTAATCTTCAGATGAACAACTTTATCCATAGTATTATTATTTAAATTGAATTCTAGAAATTGGAAAAGAGAGCTTCATTGAAACTATTATTTCAGGAAAAATACTGGTGTCAGAAAATAAGTATTTTTGGCTCCCTGCCTTTTTACTCTTTCATTACCTTTACACTCAAAATGAACAAAGAAATCCCAACAAACCTTACCCCATTCCATAGCAAAAGCAAGAGAGTAACTTCTAATGATGACAGGGAGAAATGGTTATTCTGGGAAGGCTACTCAGGAAGATACCAAAGTTTAAGTAAAACAATACTAACAATAACACTAAAATCAGTCAAAGACACCTGGAAGGGTTTGATTCCATCCTGATGCAGTTTTTAAACATCCATTTTTTTGAGAATATTTAAGAAGAATATTTAGAGGTGCACCTCAAAAGCAAAAGCCAAAAAAAAGTTTCAGTGAAAGCAGCTGCTTTTCAAGAGCAAGCTATCAAATTTATCAGTAAGAAAACTTCCAAATCACACATACACACCTTGAAATGTCCACTTGATATGTCCTTTTATGACCACTTCAATAACACAAACACACACACAACAACCAGAGCAGAGATAGCCCCAAACTGCTGCCCAAATTTCAAAGCATACATGTGTTCAGAAGAGATGTGCAGGCTATGTGTCCCCAGCTTCTGCTGAGCCAGAGCATTCCATGGTTGTCTGTGCGCTTTCCCCTCAGAAACACCCATACAACGCAGCAAGGTAGGGAACTATTTGCCTTGCTGATACACCATTTAGTTCACGTCCGCACATTTATATGTGTTTTCTTCAGCTCAGAGAGACTGTAGCATCTCAAATCAGATGTTTTGCCCTCTGAAGAAAAGAGTTAAGACGGAAGAAACAATGTGCTTGCATCAAAACTTTCAGGTTTTGTTTTCAAACTTGAGTTTTCAAACTTTGTTTTCAAACTTACTCTAAATCACCAAGCACATCATCAAATCAAGAAGAAAAGCAGAACAGCAAAATGAAAATGAATTCATGAGCACAGCAATGTTTTATGGAAAAGAAACCCAAATCTCAGCAGAGGATTGGAGAACGCTGAAGTATTGTTTTCTCTTCTGCAACCTTCCTTGCCACTGAAATAACAAACCTACATAGGAAAGAGTATTTCAGGACAGTAGAGGAGGTAGTGATTTGGTTGTCCCAAAGAAATACGAAGAAATTATGTATAACCACTTAGGAACAAGGAGTAATTAAAATAAATCACTTGCTTTTCAAAACAGATAGGCCAGTAATGAGGAAATATCTAGATTATTCTTAACTGAGGAGCCACTTAAAGAAGAACATAACAGCAGAGTTTTTAAAGAGAAAGGAATATAGCCAGAAGAGCTAGTGAAAAAGAATGAGTTCCTAGAATTATTAAATCCTCAGGAAAACAAAGAAGAAAAGTCAATGATAGTAATACATTCCAATGAACCATAAAGTCTAATATTAGACAAAAAGTAGGGCAATGTTAAAGGAAAATTGAAAAAAAAAATCAGAAAAAAGTTGTCTAAAAGAAATCTAGTTGCAGTCACTAGCAGCTTCTAGGGGATAAAAATTATTTTGTTGGATTAAAAAAAATGTTAGAAGGAATGCTCTCATGCAATGGCAGATAAGTGGCCTATCCTTATCAAATAACATAGTAATATCAAAAAAAGATAAAGACAAAGAGAAATAAAGCACAAATAAAACACACTTCTTCAGAATGACCTAAGAATATAAAAGTGAACCCAGAAGAAAGAGATCAAAACAATCTTACATAGGTTGCCTTTACATATGCACACATATTGCTGTCAGCAAAATTCACAGGACAACTCTCTTGCTAATTTTCCATTGTGAAGAAATAAACATAAGTCAAGTATCCCAACTTAGATATATAACCCAGTAGAGCAAATTTCTTCAAAGGAATTGAAGTACACAGAAACCAGAGCTGAGAACAGCCTCAAAACAAAGGCATGTTTATCCACAGCTGATCTTACTCAAGACAGAAAAAGCATTACCAACAACAGTGCAATTCATCTGCTCCAAAAATCAATAGTGCTCATATTTATCTTCCCACATACAAGCTGGCCAGCTCTTCTCTGCTACAAAGTAAGGTGCATGGAGTGGAATCAGACAAAAAGAAACTCTGTCCAATTTTACCAAAGATGCTTCTCTAGATGGTAATTTAGCTGTGCTGAACACTAATATATCTCTGTGCTTTCTGTGAAGCTTCTTTCTTAGGGGAATAGGATATAGCAGGGGTCCTCCACATAACATCCTAGTTTAACAGCTTAGTGGCTGATGGGGAATAAGTGAGAGCCCTGGTCCTAGCTGAGGGACAATCTGACAGACTACTTTATTGTACAATGTGAAACTCAGCCTGTAAACAGATTACAGGATTCAAACATAGTATCACTAATAAAGAAAATCTCATCAATGGCCCTAACAACTGCCAAAACAACTGGAGATGATAGAAAAAAAATAGGTACCTAAATGAGGACACACATTATATCCACTGGAGAACATTGCTACAGAGTAGGTCTTGACTTAAACCAAGTTATTTGTCTAAAACATGCCAAACAATAGCTTAGAGATTTTTTTATCATATTGTTCCAGTGTGCCTTTTGTCTATTATTACTAAGAATTATAGCCTACTCTTTTGTCAAGGTCAGTGCTGGAATATGTATCTAGATAGTACCTCAGTTTTTTCTAAAGCTATTAACCACAGGCACTCAGCACTGCAGACATCCAAATTCTTCTCTCTCCCTTCTTGTAAAAAGGGCTTGTGATATAATTGATACCAATTCTAGGAAGCAGAGAAGAAAAGCAAATATTTTCATTGTGGTGTTTGTGAATTCATTTTCAGTGAGTGCATCATGTTACTATGAAGATGTCCATAAATGCTTTGCGAGCAAGAAAGAGCAGAGCATTTTAGATTGGTTGTTTGAGAGGAATACCTTTAACAACACTGACCTGAGAATGCCTTAAATGAGGCAGAAACTATGAATCTAATTAGGTTCTGTTTGTGAACCATCAATGTCAATCACTGCTCTACAGCTGATACTCACTGCAGAGTTGAAAGGCTTAATTACATAGAAGCCTATTGTATTTTGTGTTTGAACTGAAGAAAAAACATCCATCAGAGTTGTTCTAACCACACCATTACCAGCTTGGCTAATAGAAGGACAATATCAACAAAATGTTCTTACAGATGCTTTCCTTGTTAACCCAGATGACCAACAAGGAGATATCTGCATCAACAATGACTACCCTGCTGGCCAAATGAAGCTTATATCTACACCAGATTTCTACCAGCAAAAGAGGATGTTATAGCTTATATTTCCATAGGACTTATATTTCAATAGGACTTACATATCCAAGTGATATTCACAGCCCCCAAGTCGGAACAGGTCTCACAGATGCAGCTCTCACTGTAGTTAATGGAAACCTCATCTGTATAATTGTACCAATATAACCAATTATAGAATTTGATTTCCAATGCAAGATTTCACTGGATTGTTTTGACAGTGCTTAGTTGATAAGACTGTGGTATCCCTAGTAGTTTTGTGTATTTGAACAGACCTATTAAGAGAAATAGGAAGGGTACCATAGTAAGCTCTTCAATAAATAGACTGCCAAAATTCTGTTTCAGTAGAAAGAAGCAGCATGTCCCTTCATACAGGTACTTTGTGTTCTATTATTCTAGAAGATTAGAGGGCAAATCAAATTGAAGCAGAGTCAGTCTTCAGATGAACAAGTTAAAATTGAATTTCATTGTGTTCCCATCAAATCTCTGGATCTGTATCTCCAGATCTCTGGATAAAGTCTTTACATCATGATAAGCACAAGAGAAGGCAAGGAAAGAAAAAAATTTCGAAGAGACACATATCCTTGATTAAAAAATCAATCTTGTATGCAAATTTTAGATTTTTTTTTTCAGCTGTTGTCAAAGAAAGGATAACATAAGGTTATATGGTTTTGGATTTTTTTTTAGATTGCCCCCAAGAGGATGTTTTAGTTGTTTCCATTCTCAGCAGATGTTGAGGTTATAACATCTTCTATCAGACCTCCAAGCAGCGTTTTTTTCCACTCTTGCAGGAATGCACATCCCGCTGGAGCCAGACAGCTCCCCCATGACAATTCCAGGGCCTTGCAGCTCCTGCTGCTCTCCCCACTGATTTTCAGACCAAGACATTGCACTGCCTGGGTCTGAGGTGGCAGCCACGTGGGCCATAGCAAGATAGCTCCCTTCTCTAATGATACATGAGAGAGAACATCAGCTGTGGGACCTAGAGAGTTAAGAAGCAATTAACTGATGAAAAAAATTCATATTTGAGAAGACATCTTGCCAAGAACAGGACTGACCTGGGGGTCTTCACTCCACACTCCATTCTGCACCACAAAATTTGGAATTTTAAGGTGCCTCAGATTGCCAGCAGTGGAAATGATCTGTGCTTATCCCAGTGAAGCATGGATTTAACAGCAATGCTGTTGCCTTTCACAATATCATGTAGGACAAAACAGTATCATACCACTCTATCAAAGTACTGCACTGCAGATAAATTTTGTCCCAGCTTGGCATTCTGCTATCTCATCTTCCAAAAACATAACTTTCTGAATTCCTGCACTATAAAATTTTACGATCAAGAGATCAACAACTTGTAACTGTATTTCCAGAAGTAATAAATTAATAAAAGCAAACTCATGCATCTAATTTCTGTCCGGTTTTGTTATTTTTGTGGTTTTTTTTCTTTTTGTAGGGGGTGGTTTTTGTTTGTTTGATGCTTGGTTTTGTTTTTTTTTAACATTTTTGCAGGGGAAATACTTTGCTTAGACAGAAAACAGCCGCTGAAATTTCTGGATCATCTGAAAGTTGGGAATTCCAACAGTAGCAAATAAACTCATTTATTTCTAGTCCTTTTCCTTCAACAGCTAGTAGTAGACTGATTTACTGACAAAAGTAGCTATTTTTCCCCACAGCCTGATACAAAATAAATCAGTTCCCTTTACAATGCAGTGCACAGAGCTTAATATAATGCTGCTGGAACAGAGGGCACCTGAAAAGGAACCAGATGTTAGATCATGAAGATGACTGAGCAATATACTTTTGCACAGTTCTCATTTATCTGTGAGCAGTCTGACAGAACATCTGGTGTTGGGAATTCATCAGCTATTCTTCACTGATATGCTTTCTAACAGACTGCTCTAGGGGTGACTGTGAATGCCGATCATATTTCCTTAGATTCCTGTGAAATCACAATATGTAAGCAGAATATAAAGGAGAAGAAATAAGGCATGGACGTGAACAACATAAAAAGAACATAAACAAGTAAACAGAAAAACAATTGTGGGAAACAGGAAGAGGCAGGTAAAAGCATAATTATATTTATTGTATTTTAACATCAAAAACTGTGAACTGATATGAAAATATGCAAAATCATTCTATATATAATATTATATATATTTTGGCAAATAAAGTTCCACAAACAGCACTATAGAAGCATCTACATTATCACAGATTTAGAATATGCATGTGCTTTTATCTGTGCAAAACCTTTATTACTACAGTCTATTCTGACACCCTTACAATTAGGCCAGCACCTCTTCCACCTCTTCGAAGTTTGGGCAAAAAAAACAGGAGACAAATCTCATGTCAAGTATGATCATGTGCTTGAGCAATGAATTCCTTTCTTTTTATTTAATCCTTAAAGAAAGCTTAATAGTTACCACTCTTCTGCCTATACTTGCTTTTCACTGAAAGAGCAGTTTTACGGTTTCTTCAATCATTTGGGAAATTTCTCTGCAAATTTCTAAGGCTTTGCTACAAGGACCTCACTCACAAGGCTCTTCCCGTAAAACTGAAGACTGAAGAGTTTATTTCTAATTGTTATTCTTCTCTAGGAATTCATCATTCTGGTTCAATATTCCCTCTCACAGGAATTTAGACTTTCAATGCTGCAAGTAATTTAAATTCTTGCATCAAGAGTTGCCCCCCATATTAATTAGCAATTGAACTGCCTAACAAGAAAATGTTTTTAAAGCTTAGGTAGCCCAGAACAGAAGTGGTGGGCACAGAGCTCAAACCTGAAAATGCTACATAAAATCATGTAAGTTGCTGCAGTGATTTGCCTTGTCCATGTGCTGGTAAGAAAAACAATAAAACTGCCAAAAAAACCCACCAAAAATCCAACCCCGAAAACAAACCATGAAAATGTCTAAAACCATGAAAATGTCTAAATCTCCTTGATAGGAGAGTTGTGGAATTCTAATATTGTAAACTTATGGAAAGCTGTGCACCATCTAGCCTTACCATCTTTGTTAGCAAAGGTATCTGCCTTCTTCCTCCTGGCTCTGGACTCAATTTTATTTTTATGGATTCTAGTTCCAGCCTGCTCTTTTTTTTTGTTTTGTTTCTTTGTGGGGTTTTTTTGGGGTTTTTTTGTTTGTTTGTTTGTTTGTTTGTTTTGTTTTGTTTTTGTTCCCACAAATTTGACACTATTTAGGATAAATATCTTGGGGAAACATAGCACATGGATTACCCTTTCCACTGGTACTAGTGAAGTACCAGCTTCAGTGATCTCTGCTGTGCTGCATCAAAGGCCATTCCACTTTCTTCTGAAGGGCTGTGAATTATTTTTCACAATTTTGTGAAAATTGTGAATGCACAGGAGATAGTCAGACATGCCAATCATGGTAGATCTGGAAGAGGCCAATATCCAACTGCAGGTTACTCCTACTAAACCTCAGCTGTGACAGAGGTACAGTTCCAAACTGATCCCAAGACTGCTCTGAGAGCAATAGTCCAATGAATTTGACAACTTCTTATACTTTCTCATGTTCAATTTTAACAGTGACTGTCAGACACCACAACCTGCTACATCTCTCAAGGTACAATCTATCTTTCTGTCAAGAAGTGTTTAAAACTATTTAATCTACTTGTCTGCAGAGTCTGGTGCTCCTGTCCTTTTTTCATAACCAGAACTTTTGATAATATTGCAAATTTCCTTCATGTTTGAATTGTTCAATAATGGTATGACTTGGGATAAAATCTTTTCTTCCCTGGAAGAATAGTGTTATACATGGACCAGCTTTTACCTTCTGTCCTTCTCATATTTGGCCCCATAGTAAATTATGTAGTTTCTGACTGCCACAGTATCACAGACTGCCTGAAATTGGAAGGGACATCTGGAGACCATCTGGTCCAAGAGATCTGCATACAAACTAAAATATAGGAGGTTCCCACTGAACATCAGGAACCACATTTTTACTGTGAAGGGGACTCAGCACTGAAATAGGTTGCCCACAGAGACGGAGTATCTTGGGATTCTCTTGGGAGGCATTCAAAAACTCTTTGGTCTTGGTCCTGGGTAACCAGGTCTAGATGACCCTGCTTGAGCTAGTTCACTTTCTACTGCATGCCCATGATTTGCATCATTTCTAGACCATTTCTGGACCAGTCTGAGAGAAATTTCTTCAGCTTTATTTGGCTTGGCTGACTTTGTTTGGTCATTAATATATGCCTTCACACCTTGTCATTTATTTGTGCTACAATGATGAACTAAGAAAATAAGCTGTCCTTATGCATTTTCATATTAGCAGGAACGTTCTGACATCTGGCCACACAACAACCTCTCTAAGCTTTCTTACTGCTACAGAAAATACTTTTGTGACATTGTGTTTCAGCCTGCCCAGACATTTTGCATTTATTGTTCTAACAAAATTATTCAACTATATTCTATATATTCTCCTTATGGTAATAAAAATACAAGAACATTTGGATAGTAGCTCTTACGCTATTTGTTCCACATTATTATAGATGGGTCCCAGCTCACAGCATATCTTCTTGATACTTCAGGTTACTATCCTGATAAGAAAGAAAAGCTAAATCAACTTTTTAACATCAGGTAAATCAAATTTTGAAGAAGGTAGGTGACAGCATATATTTGATACTGCTGGTGGTTCATAAGCATCCAAACTCTACAGAACACAAGAGAAAAAGAGGCTTTCCTGGCCTATAGCAAGCATCTTTCTAGCAGTCTTCTAACTCATTCTCCATGTTTCTAAATTTAGACTGATTCTATCTTCCAGCCTCAGCTCCAATCTGTTCTTTTTCCACCTCAGTGTGTATCACACACACCAAATATCCTCCACAGTGTTTATGCTAACTACTGAACACTGTTACACCTTCTTCTCTTTTGGGCAAAGTATGTGGTGAACTGTCTTTTATAGCAATTTTTAAAGGGAGAGCAATTATTTACTAAGGTGTGTCTTAGTCTAGTGCTCAATCTTATGCATTTCATTGTTTATACAGAAAAACACTAATGAAGAAAAGTTAACAGATACAGTTCTAATTCCTTTGCCTTTTCAAATAAGCATTGTTTATTGATTGAATATTTCTCAAGCACAACATTATAATCTGAATATTTTTTTACCCCATTAACTTACAAGTAAAATGCCAGGTGTTTCCAGGAGGTATCAAACAAAGTTTTTGGTTTTCAGCAGAACCTTATGCTTTTGAACAAAACCGGTGTTGTACTTCATGCAAAATATCAAATATGAGAGAAGCAATGACTGTAAGGAGCTCAGTGATAAAACTGGCATATTATCAGTCATTCCACCTAGGGTATTTGTCTGTTAGAGTGACTACTTCAATCAGCTCAAAGTGCAATAATCCAGTTGATTGATGCTAACAGCCTGTTCAAAAGAAACGACAGCTACTTCACACTTCATACCTTCTAAAGCACAGAAGTCTCAGCTTCACAAGGGTGTGGTACAGCAGAACCTGACTCTGAAGATATTGAATTCATAAAGCAATTGATATATCATCTGGGAATGTCTGTCAACTTTATTTGGAGCTCCAGATTTTGATGAAGTTCAATGACAGTTGAATGTCTGAAGCAAGCTCAGCTTCACCTATGCCTGCATTTCAGTTTTTCATATGCATGAATCTGGGAACATTCCATTCTTGGAATAAAGACTATCATCTATCCTCTGTATCTCTTCCAGGACACCTCTTTACATGTCTGGTATGTACAGTCACTGAATTTTCCACGTGGCAATCTAGAAAGGGTGTGGATTATCTGGAGAAGGTTCAGAGAACAGGGCTAGTAAAAGACAAGCAACATTTACTAGAAGAAGAAAATGGAATTGTTTTCTTTAGAGAGTCAGGACTAGTGAGATGTTTATTGTTCTTTTCAAATATTTAAGAGGTAGCCCTGTGATGATAAAGGGGATAAACACCTTCCATGCCCACCATGAATAACAATATTAGTGTTTTCAATTATAGCAGTAGAGCTTTGTTATCTCTACTAACAACATTGTCCAGCATTGGAAAATAAAAGCTTTCTTGCAAAAACAATGAAGAGCAAGAATGTTGTCAATCAAAGTCAGAACCTCCATCCCAGAAGATTTTAAGCATTTGTTGGATAGGTAACTTTCAGAAATTAAATCCATTTCATGTACACCTACTTTATGATTTCATGTATATCTTCATGCATACTGTCCTTTATCTGTGCCTGTTTCCACCATGTTTTCTATGATTGAATTCTCCCTTTAAGCCAGGTTCAGAGAATTTTTACAGGCAACACAATCTGCTCCAGAAGGCACTTAGATACCTGTCTATGACTTTTGATGTACTTCCAACTTTAAAATTTTCAGATAATCCAAAGAAGCATTTCAGTTGAAGATATACTGTTTGATGTTTAAGTCATGGATTTTTCTGTGGCTCTGAAATGCAATTGCAGCCTCTTCAATATATGTCATTTATTCTCTCTTGACATTTCCATTGATTGTGTAGAAAAAGATAGCTTTGACTTTCAGCTAATGACTCTATTTTGCTACACAGATAAAAAATCTAGAAGAGATTGTGTGATAAGTGGATTTTAGTTCTCTTTATTAGTGTCAGGCCACAAAATTTTGATTATGCCAATTTTATTTCTTATCTTTCTTGCCAGATTTTTTGCTGCACAGGATTCAAATATATCTCTACTGAAAGTCTTATGAGAGAGAATACTGATAGAAAATTAAATAACAGTTTATGAACCTTTCTGATAAGAAAATCTTAAGCTGTCAAGATTCATCTGAATCAGTTCTGGGAAAAGAGCAAGGCTGCAATAATATAATATTTTTCTAGTTCACTTGATGATGTATCTCATTAACAAAACAATTTGCTCTAGACCTTGGAACAATTATTGCAAGGTACAATCAGCCATTGCCATGGTTTAACCCCAGTCAGCAGCTAAGTCCCACACAACTGCTCCCTCACTTGCCCCTAGTGAGATGGAGAAGAAAATCTGAGAGTCAAAGTGAGAAAACCCATGGGCTGAGATGAAGAGAGTTTAAGAGGTGAGGTAAAAGGTGTGCACACAAGCAAAGCAAAACAAGAATTCCTTCCCCAATTCCCATGGATAGGCAGGTGTTCAGCCATCTCCAGAACAGCAGGGCTCCATCACAGTAGTGGTGGCTTGAGAAGACAAACACCATAATTTCAAACATCCCCTCTTCCTTCTTCTCTCCCCAGCTTTATCTGTGAGCATGACACCTTATGGTATGGAACATTGGGTCAGTTGGAGTCAGCTGTCCCAGCTGTGTCCCCTCCTGACTCCTTGTGCACATCCAACATCCCATGGGGTGGGCTGAGGAGCAGAAAAGACTCCTTAAAGTGCTGCCCAGCAATAGTTAAAACATCCCTGTGTTATTGATCCTGCTTCCAGCACAAATCCAAAACATAAGCCTCATGCCAGCTACTGTGAAGAAAATCAACCCTATCCCAGCCAAAACCAGGACAACCACCAGACATATCACTCTTCACTAATGTAAGTTAGACTGATTTTGCTGAAGGGCAGAAGAATGCTCCATTTCAGAAGAGAAAGTTTTCTGTAGTACTTTATACAATTTATTAAAATTTTTCAGTCTATATAACTTTCAAAAATTTTCCTTGTGCTTAGCCTCTCTTTTTACCACTGTAAACCATGCACAATTCTCTGCTTTTCATGGTATGGTGGAAGTACAGAGAATTTTCAGCTTACTTAATCTCCATTCTTTTCCCAACTCTTCAAAATATTTAAGAAACTTAGAATATGTAATAAAAGGGCATTAGCACAATTTTTAACACTAAACAATGACTTTGGAACAAACATCTAAGTGTCCCACATGATAAAAACCCCACACCAGATACCCAAATCCAAGTACACAAAAATATATGCAAGTAATTTAAGAGTTATTGCATATTCTTCCGCTAAAAAATGCATAAATTAGCCAAGGATTGATTTTCCAGAGCAAGCAGCTCCACAGGACACGTTTCCTGAATGATCAATATATTATTGCATATTCAGTAAGTGATGAACATTGGCTGCTTCTGAGAGTATTTATCTTCCCTGCTTCCACAGAGAAGGGGCATGAACAGTGGGTATTTGTGACCCAAACACAATCCACAGTGGCAATGTCATTATCATATTCTCCCTGGTGGCTGGAATATTCCTTTATGTCACTGTCACAAGGGACTGAAGAGATACTTCAGGACATGATTTTTACAAAGAGCACACTCTTCCCTTTTCCTAGAACATTTCCCCAGCTTCTGACATTGAAATCATGAAGCAGAAGTGAAGGAAAAGCTCATGTCTCTGTCTAGTCATTTTCCTTCCCTTCAGAACCCACATAAAGTTAGGTTGTCTGGCCTTAAAAGCTTACAGAGAAGGAGATGATGCTTAGAAAGTGATGAGTCTCTTCCTGTTTTTCATGCAGGAGTGAACTAATTGGGCTAAGAACAACTATACCAGATCAACTCAAAGGTCTTTTTAGTCCAGAATCTTATCTCCAACAGTTATAAACACAAGAGTATAATAACAAGACAAACACACTGTAATATTACAGCACCTCTTTAGACTACAGTCACTGGCTGTAAAGAATTCTGTCTTAGGAAGCCAGAGTTAATTAATGGTTTGGGGTTTTTTTTTGGTAATACACAACCTAAGACTCAGTTTCATGAGGGTAGATTCTGTGCAGAAAACCAAAAGTCTACTTAGTTATTATTGAAACAACCTCAGAGTTAATTCAAGATTCAGTGTTGCAGTTTATGTTGTAATGATTATCACTTGAAATGCTTCAAAGATGTTCAATTAAGGTTCAGATTTTATATCCCATTGCACCTGTCTCCACCACTATCACTTTGCTGCTGTGGCTCTTAAACTTCAGTATGCTCTGAATTGGGCTCAGGAAAATATTGAAGTAACTTTTGGGAATTGCTGCCAGGAGTAAACCAAAGATTAATTAAAAGTATTTCAGAGTAGGATTTCCTTTCTGCCACTGCTTAAAAAAGCGTACACTCTTCTTTTTTCCAAAATACTTTTTTAAAATTGATTCCTTAGCTTTAGGAATGTTTTCATTTATCAGATGGACAAAAATTATTTTGTAAATAAAGAAATTAAAAATTGCAAAATCATTACTTAAAAAAATAAATTGCAAAAATTATGCATTTTTTTTCTAATCTCTTGAAAGAAAAGCATTTTAAAATATTTCTTTCTTCCTGTCCAGCTTTCTTTCATATATTGCTATCTAATTCAAATAATATGCAAAGAGAAAAAGCCAAAATTGTTTGCCATATGGAAGATTACAAGAATTGTTAATGAAATACTTATACACAAATATAACGGGTGCTAAAATTAAAAAAAAAAAAGTTTTATTTCCTAAAATTATTGCTTGTCTGCTTCTAAAGAATCATTCTTTAATTAACATTGACCTAACACTGTCATTTTGCAGATGCATATTTGCCATTTTCTTCTTTATTTTGATTTGCCTCATTAGTCTCTGCCTCATGTAAAAATTAACCAAGTTAGATGCCTGTGTTCTGCCATGAATAAGAAGCTAGGAATATATCAAATGGATTAGATAATTCAGCAGACAGATAATACTTTCAGTAACTTCAGTATAAAGGTTTTGGATAATCTCTGCACCATACTCCAAAGATACTAAAATTATATCTCAGAGTTTTGCTTGTTAGCTAGCAGATAGACAGCTGAAGAAACTCAGGAGACATTAACATGGAATAATCTATTTAGTACAACTGGCCTATTGTTAATGTAGTTGATGTATTTCCTTGATGTGAAAAAATTTAAATGCTGTTGAGATAACATAGATATTCATTCATTTTCAGATATGCATTTATTATGTCTGAAGACCTCTGAACAGAGATATAGTTCAGAGAGGCAAATACATAAATTACCAGTCTACTTAGACTGCCAAAAGACAAATTATAAAAAAAAAAGTATTCAAGTTGCCACTTCGTAAAATATCCAATTGAATGAAGCACCTGAGCAAATTTTGGAATGCTCTGGGCTGAGAGCTGGCAACCAAGCCAAGTTATGAGGTAGTTTCAGCAGTTGTTCTAGGTTTTCTGTTTCTTCCTCTCCTAGCATGGCTCCCCTTGGATGGCTTCAGTTAACAAGCTGTGATTTTAGACTTTCAGAAAAAAAAAGATAAAAGATCAAAGAATAAGGACATTTTAATTTTAGTTGCTTAAAAAGTACTGAAATCATTGTTAAAGGGTAAGGACATGAATACTATGTTTAACTAAAGCTTTAGTTAAAGGAACAGCTTTAAAATACAAACCTTCTTATTTTTCCAGTCATGGAATACCCATGAATTTATTTAACTTTAAGGTGGTGTGTCAAGAAGAAAAAAAAAGTGTACATTTTTAGTGCTCCAGAGAGGAAATAGAAGTCACATGTCTTTGCAAAGCTTCAGCTGTTTTGATTAGAGGAAGGTTTCTTTCTAAGGAAGCTGTTAACTACAGGAGTTTAAAAATGCTATTTTAAGATACAGAAATAAAGCAGTTACACCTCAGTGAGCTTTGGCACCTGATTTCTGGCTGCTTTTAAAGGGGTGCAGAGGGGTTAATTGGCTTTCTGCAAAAATGCAGAAGAATATGCTGACTGATCCAAGAATTATTTTGAAGACCAGATAAGGAAATACACATGCACACACACAGTTCGTGGAAGCACTGTCAGCTAAACCAACAACCACTTAAGTTGTGCATTCACAAGATGCCCAAAACCCTGTGAAAACACCATACAAACCTTAGAGGAGGAAAAGACAGCCTGATGAGAGTGGCTTGCTCATTTTATGGGTACACTGAGGGGAAAACTGGGATCCTTTTCCAAAGAAAGCTTGGAAGAGCATGAAAATTTTCTAAGAGATTCTAAGAGAAATGTAAAGAGAAAAACATCTACTTCATGCAATTTTACAGGTTTGCCTTTTGCAGCAGATACCAGGGATGAGAACCTCTAAGCCTCAGTGACTATGGAGCTGTTTCAGTCAGCCTGAAGGCTTTGGGGTATGAGTTAGGAAGTTTGTCAAAGCTGTTTTCAGTTGCAGATCATGTCAGTCCTAGACCAACCATGTGAATGGGGTTCAGTATGAAATAGCCTTAACAGCAGCTGTAAAAAACCTTCTGAGCAGACAGTGAATATGCAGCAAGTCTGGTGACTTTCTGTGCATGCAAGATTTCTGCACCAGGCTCCAAAACCACCATGATCTTCCCTGACATTGTTGGCCCTACCATCAGTTTGCCATTGCAGAGATAGATTGATCCAGATATACATGCACCAAGGATGTTTGCTACTTTTGCCACAGTGAAAGGGAAAAAGGACAATGCCAATGGTGGCTTCTCTCTCCCACAAGAACAGAGACTGAGACAGCATCCTTGTCATTCCAGTAACATTAAGAGCACACAGTGCATCACTTTGACACTCAAGTCCAATAAGCATATCTTTCTTGGGTTTATCTAAGTTCATCACCAGTTCTGCTCTCTGCACTTCTATAAGCTTATCACTTCATACTGGCACTGTTTTTCTATCCACCCTGTCTGATGCCATCCATCAAACATGCAACAGAGACACTTCTTGTTTTCAAGTCTTTCCTTTACACTCATTTTAAGCCAGCAAGGGGTGGCCAGGCCTCATGATTCCTGCTTCAAATTTTACAGTTTACTCCAAATAAGATGGCAGTAAACTTCTGAACATGCCCTTCAGCAACAGACTTTGTTGCAGAAAGGTCTGCGCCCATTTCAGACTGTGAGTGAAAGCAGATTTCAGATATTTGGTCTCCCATGAACAAAATCATCCTCATTTATAGTCCCCTGGCAAAGCTGAGTCAATGTGCACAGCTGAGTGCTAGAAATGCATGAAGGCAGATTATGGCACTTGATCAGGGTTAGAGAAATGTAACCCAATCATATGATACCAAGGCAGGCTTAAAAAAGTTGTAACCAAAAAATAATACATTTAATTAGACCTACAGAGTGAAGACACTGGTTGATTAAAGATTAAAGATTAAAGAACAGAGTCAACACTTAATTTCTATTTAATTTTTATGGAAATTTTGCTGAATAGTGAAATTACTTCAAGAAAGACATAAAAAGAAAAGAAAATAACAGAAGAAAGCAGATATATAAACAATAGGTAAATCCACAGTCTGGCCCTCTTAGGGAATCTCAGGGATATTTTTCACCCTTCTTTTGGCAAGAAAATATTTCTCTCATTATGCAGGGCAACACTGGTACTTTACTGTCCCTAATTTCTTACCAGTTAGTGTGCCTGACTCCCCAGAGAGGAAAACATGTTAATTTAAAAACTAACTCAGGGCAATTTCTTTTTGCTTCTGCTACCCTTTCTAAAGAGATGGATATACCGCATTTTGCAAAGTTCACAAAGGACTGGTATCACTACTGCTATTAATTTCAGACAGCTACTATAATGACAAGTATGAAAGTCCTTGGAGAAAAGGATGTTGGCAGCATGAAATATTATATTTGAAAATCTTTTTGAGATTGACCTGGCTTTCAGTTAGTGATAGCTTTAATCATAATGGAGGCTTTGTGACAGTCTTCAAATTTAAACTACTCATGAGACACACACATTAATCCTGGAGAATAAAGGCTATTAGTCCTGCTTTTCAAAAAAGCTTTCAAATCTGGCCAAACACTTATCTAGCTTGGAAAAAAAACATCCTAGAGAACCCTAATAATGGGAAAGATAACCCAGATCATGATTTACAGGAAAACATGAATTTCCTAATGTAGAGTTCTAATCCCACCAAAAAATTCCAGTTTCTGCATCAAGAGCAGTGATTTCACTCCTATCCTGAAATTCTACATTTGAAGAAGTATTGCTGTTTCAAATTAATTGCTTATTTCTTCCTTAGTGGTTTCACATTTTGGCCCTCATCATAACACAGAATTGTAATCTGCAGGTTACAAAAAATGTTGTGGGAAGTTCATTCTAAATTTAATAAACCACTATTATTTAAAAATCACCCAAGAAAATGTATGCATGTCATATACATAACAAAATTTAAAACCTGAATAAATAATGTGACATCAAATCACACCATCTTAAAATTTCTTCATATCATCTAAGGCATTTTGCAGCTTCCTTAAAATAAGTCCTAAACAAAGAGATATAGCTTTGCTTTCAATACAGTTTGAGATTTGCCACTGACTTTAATAAAAGCAGGACTAAAATCTATAAACACAATGTATTCAAACAGAATGAGAGAAGACAGACATCTAACCATGCAGCTGACTCATCTCAAATAAATGGTATATGGTTTAGAAACTAATCATCATCTGTCTTCACACCCTTTCTTGAAAATAATGGAATTTGAAGGAGTTTTATACAAATACCACTACTCCAGAAATCATCATGAAAAGTGTTCTGAAGGCATTACATCAGAACACATGCCTGAAAGTTCATAGAAATTTTCTATGGAAGAGACACTGGGCAGCAGCTTTAAGAACAGGCTCAAAATTTAGTAGTTGTCTATTAAATGTAAAGGAGTTCAGACCAGAATGCTAGCAAAAACCCCAAAATTTAAACAAATAAATAATTTTCAATGCAACAATATTGCAATACTTCTATACATTAACAAGGCAGTGTGCTAAGAAATATTAAATTCAGCAGTATTATTGCATCTTAATGGTTCAGTGGGTAGGATACGAAAATGAAAACTCCTGCATGGAGAGAAAACAGGGAGTTTCATTGACTCTCAAAGGAGTTCACACTATCAGAACAAGGAAGGCACATGAATATACAGAGAATTAAAACCCAAATGGTGTTGGGATTTTCCTGAATAATTTGAAAAATTAATAAAACTTTTCAAAACTTTTATAAATTCTATGACACAAATTTTGGTCAGGAAGGAAGTAATTTCTCATCTTCTGATATAGTTTTATGACAGTGACTTTTACAGGAGCACAGAGCAATGGAAAGCAATTGACACAATATAAGCAGATCTGCTGACCTAAAATAGAAAGGGTTGTCATTCATAAAATAAAGTGCTGAGTATCTGTTAGCAGTCTGCAGAGATCACTAAGTCACACTGATGTGTGTTGCTAAATGATGGGTAGAAAGAGAATAAATAGGGTATAGGTAGGGGGAGCTTTGTTGTCTGAGTGAGGCAGGATAAAGATGGGATATGGTGGTCCATGCACTTGATGGAAAAGATGCAATGCCACAGATGATATTCTGGCTTGAGAACTCTGTCTTCCACTTAATTCTCTTTTATTTCATACACAAAGGGGTGTCTGGGTCATGTTACCCTAGGGTACATTCAAAAACCCTACCATGTGTAAGTTGGAAGACAGATATACACAACAGCATGACATTCCTGAAGCACTGATCTTTAACTTCGTAGCTCATTCACACCCTTCAGACCACTAGTCTTTTTAGGGTTTCTGGGCATCATAAGTATTTAGGTCCATGGTACAGAATTGCAGAGCCCAGTGGTCTGAAATGCTGCAAAGCTTTCTTTGAGATATGACACAGAGAAAATACTGCAGTCCTTTAACAAAAATACCCTCCAAATTGTTTTTGGCAAGAAATTCAAGGCAGTGAATCTGACTACATAATGTCATCTTGATCTAGGCTGTTCAATAGCTTTCAATTCTTTCAGCTATGCCCATCTCATTTTCTGCCTCCTCCCTTTGTTTTAAGCAGCTTCATCAGTCTCTCACTTTGCTTTACTGTCTTCTACATAGTAGTAGGAGTACAAATGAGGGAAAAAACAAGACTTGTTTCACTGTAATATTTTTCATTTGAGGACTGCTTTATGTGTTTATGTGAATGAAACTGAAATGTGAATAAAATTGAGTGTGTCTGTTTTATTTTATAAAAAAGTCCTGAAAATAACAGAAGGGATAATTTTCCAGTTGACATAGCAAGTCAGAGCCAGAGATCTCAGGTTCTCAGATGTGAACCTTCAAACACCTCAGAAAGAATGATTTGCCAAAAGTAGACTCCAATGCCTGTCTGCAAAATCAAATTAACAACAGCAAGGTAAGATCTTTTGCTTTCCCTCAAATTGAAATATTGCAATAACTGGGCATTTTTTAAAGTCTTAACACATATTTTCATTGCATTTGTTAAATAACACTCTTCCTCAACATGCCTTCCTGTGTGGCATATGAGAAACAGGCAAAGACATAAGGGCATATATTGTAACAGATACAGTGGATGGGGCAGTAAAAACACAGGTATTTTCATGTCATCTCAGAAGCAGTACCAACATTGTTCACTGAAATATGAACAGATAACTTTTGTAATAATAATAAAATTTCAAGATGTTTCTATTCTAAAAAATCAAATATTCAGGATGGAATTTCCTCATGTATAACATCTGGTAGAAATAACCACAGAGCTCTTCTGTTGCCATGTAGCATGAATATGTAAAAAAGGTCCAAGAGTCGAGTCTCTTGCACAATCAGCTCCTGAAGCAGTAGGATCAAGACAAGGACCAGTCAAATTGAGCTTCACAAACATTTTTCCTGTTAAAAATGACTGGCTGGTGAAGCACCATAGCATCATTCTTTACTAATGACTCCATTTATAAAACGAAGAAATATCCCAACATCCCAGTAAAACACCAGATAAAGAAGTTTGCAAGGGTACTTTATCTAATAAAAACAATCTTCCACCCCCAGCCAAAGCAGTTGGCAACTTCAAGAATTTTTAAAATTTAAATATTCCACAGGCAGTATAATTTCAAATTAATTTTTAAAATATAACATTACTCTGGTTTTGCAGCAACAGGACTCTGGCAAGTTATTTAAAGTTTCTGCAGTCTGTGTTGCTCTTAAGTAATAGGAATATAATGTGTTTGGGTTTTTTTTCTGTGTTTCTATATATAGAAAGTGAAGAAATCAGTAATATAGCAGCTATTAGGCATCTATAAATTATACAATATATATTCTAGGATGGCAGATTCTACCACTGCTCTAGTCCAATACAAAGTTGAATAAAACCAATTTTTTTATTAAGAATAATTATATTGTTTTACAGCAGCAAGTATCAGTTTTAACTAAGTAAATTTACTTTTGTGTTTGTTTGTTGGAAATGAACAGTAGCTTAGCTATGCAAGACCTGACCTTCAAGACTGGAAACAAAAAAGCACCAACAGCTTGGGGTGTTCATGCTGATCTCAAAACATCCTGAAGATATAAGGATGTGGCATCTTTTGTTTTAGCGAAGAGCTGGCAGTTAATATCCAAAGCAAAAACCCTAATAGGCATGTTCTTTCACATTACCTAAACTGAAGGCAAATGATGACCTTGCCTTAGGGCATGAGTAACATTCTTTTTTCCTACGATGTAAATAGAAATAGTATTGCCAGTTTAACTTTACAGAAGAGAATGATCAGTAACTGCTGAAAACCTTCCCAGTATACACGTGTGGAGTAAAGTAGGTCAGGAAGCAGTCAATGGCAAAGCCTTTCAGAAAAGCTACCCGCAAGTGAAATGTGTGGGAAGGAAAGAAGTGGGCCTGTGATTTCTCATCCGTTCAGCCTTTTAAATGTGTAGGCTGCTGTTTAAGGTAGAGCTGAGACAAACAGCTAGTTAGACATCAACTTCATAGCTATGTTCCTTTTGAAGACCAGTTCTCAAATCAAAACCAAGGATAAGAAAACTGGAATAGCTGCTCACAGAACCAAGACAACCAAGGTCACCCCTTTTGTCTTCTCCTTCAGTCAACATGAAAGAAAGAGGGCATAAGCACAAGGGACCCATGCCAGTGGCCTTTACTTTGTGCTCCCTCCTAAGTACATTAAGCTGTGGCATCACAGCTTCCTTCTGGCTAACTCACTGAGTGTGTTGGCTGCAGCTGGCTGGCCTGAGCTACATCCCACCGCTGTGCTGCTCCTTCCTATAAGACCAACAGAGAGACAGAAGAGCCTGTGGCACTGCACTTCCCCTACAGATTTACAGTCCAACAGGATGCTGTTAAAAGGCACACTGGCCTACTACAAGATATTTTGATCTCAGTAGTCTAATATACACTTTTCTGTTTGAGCGTGTACATGGCTTGATTTCCGTCAGCCTGGAGTAACCTCAGAGCTGCTCTAGAGCTTGATGAGCCAGGAGCTTGCTGGAGACCAGGATGTCATGATGGGGAGAGATTAGGTTTTTCTATGGAAAAGTAGTTCTGCAGAAGGGAGAAAACCTTCCCTTTATTCATCCACATCACAAGGAGACTGAAAAAACAAAAATTATGTCTCTTGGCTTCTTACTACCTCAGCCTTCACAAGTGCAAGATTCCCCAGTTATTATCACATCCCAAACATGCAAAAAGTTTCATTTTTTCTTTTCCATAGATAAAAGACATAAACCTCCCACCCTGCACCATTCTAGATTAAAAGGCAGTTTTGGGGAAGTTCTAACATTATTTCTTGTCATCCACTCAGCTGTGCAACTTTTCCTTTTGGATTTAAGCTTCATTTGAGGGATGTCTTCCTTTTTTTCTTTTTAGGATAAAAGGTGTTCAGAGATAAATAAAAATACAAAAATCCTCTTAGAAAAATACTGTCAAGGCTGGCCAAAGTCCAATTAGATAGAGAGACATTTTCTGCCCTTCCTTGAATCAGAGAAACTATACTAATATGGAAAGATTTTCTCTTGAAATATGCAAATGCCGTTTAGTCACTAGGCCACGTTTTGTTTAGTGCTCATCTCTGTTCTTTATGATCCCTCCCAGGCTGCTCACTCAAATAATCCAGTGGAACAGCAAGACTATTAAAATTCTGGAGTTTTCTATGTCCTCCAAATCTTGCTGGCTCAGAAAACCTCTCCACACACAGGCAAAACAAAAGCCAAATATAAAGCACACATCTGTTGGGTCTTAGGAAAAATCAGTTTCCCCTGTTGCTATTCTTGTGTCCTCCTTGGACAGTAAATTCTAAATTAAGTAGCCACTACATGAAAATTAAAACAAGTTCTAAGAGCTACAGAAAACAACAGGCTTAAAGTGATACTGCTTATAGAGTGAATGCTATGGTGTTAGTGACCTGGAATACCTGGGATCTCTCTTGGTTCTGTCTAGAAAAACTCTGTGATCTTGGACATGTCTCTTCTCATTCTGGTGATAGTTCTCCCACACTATTTAGACAGCAAACCTTCTAACAAAGTCCCATCCCGTGACAAATTTGCACAGGGTCCAGTCCAGCAGAGTTACACCTCTGCAAAATGCTGGCCATCATCTCTGATTGAAAAATTTAGCCATCTGCTTTCAAAGTACCTAAGTCAGACTTCAATTTTTTTTGCTCCTGATGATGTGATAGTGAGAGAACTAAGATATTTTTTTAACAGTGGCATAAAGGAGTGGAAGACTGGGCTGAAACAAGGAGATCCTACCAGGTTCCTCACCGGAGGAATTCTCCAAGCAAGCTCCAGTGCACTGCTGTGTCTCCCACACAGTAGGCATGACAGGGAATGAAAGAAGATATAAGAAGTCAGGAAAGAATGCATGAGTGTCAAAAAGTCTGACCAGAGCCTCTGACACTGAATGGATGAGATTTATCAAGTGTCAGTGTAGCCAGTAAGCTGCATGTCACCGGATGCTGTCAAACTGGGGCTATTGTTTTCACAAGCTTAGGCCAGTGTAAATAGATTGAATGTGTAACATTGTCTCTCTCCAGAGAGCTGAGGACCTGACCTGATCTCACTAGACCAGAAAAAGAGCTGTAAGGAAAATGTAACCCTCAAAGAATGAATTAATTCCATTGATTTAAATGCATTACATAAGCACGCCTTTGCACACACATAAGTCCAGATTCCTCACTTTTCCAAATGGTAAATGCTGTAGCTGCACTTACATAAAGCAAACATAACTGGAAATCAGAAGAACCAAACTGCTCAAGTTACAGTTGCATTTATTTTTGCTGACTTCCTTGAAAGCAAAGCAGCTCCTGTCAGGCTGTTCTCGAGTCATAGATGTTATATAAATAGGAGGTTAGTACGAGCCAGTCAGTGGGCAGTCTGTGGCTGCCATCTGGTGGGTAAATGTAAAACTTGCATAAGGAAAAGAAATTCTCGATCCTGCTTTTTAAAACCACATTTTTAAAGGATATATGTGTATTATCAGTTTCTTTTATTTCTGGGTTAGTAACACGTACGAGATATTCCAAGAGTCATTATTCACATATGCAAGTTCTCAACAATTCTCCTATTTTACCCTTTTGCCTCCATAAATCATCAATTATTTTGTTCTCCCTCTCTGTCTCTCATGTAACTTATGCTCTAATGAAGAGCTCTAAAAATACTTGACATTTAAAGCTCTAAAATGTAGTTGCATATAGAAAAGCAAGAGATTATCATATGGTCCCCATCCTTTGTCTAGCAGAACACCAGCTCTGCAGGCACATCCCTGGATCCTACAGAATCTAAACAGTATTGTCAGACAATAACAGGTGTTGGTTGGTTGTGATGTCCTGGAGGCTCATATTGAGACAGTCAAGAGCACCAGAAGAGGAAAAGATATGCACATTGTGAAGCAGTCTAATGACTGAGGTTTCATGCTACTCAGGATGCAATTCTATGAAATTTATATAGGATAGATTGTTCGCTTTCACTTCCCCATCAAAACCCTTTCAAATTAGCACTGTTCCATTTATATTTTCAAAATGGCATTAATTCTTCCCAGATTCCCTGTTTCTATGCTGTCTTTTCAAATAACTTTGGCTTGTTCCAACAGAAGAACAAGTTGCCATTGGAAACATTTCTTTTTTAACCCCTTTCTGTAGGACTGTCTGAAGGATTCACCCTGGGGTTCAGAATGTAGAACACAATTTCTCCAAGGACTCAGTGAAATACTGTAAGTAAGTCTGACTGCCTTTATTTGAACTCTTCAGGTGATGGAGAAATGGTTACACATTTTGATAAAATACCCATGTAAAGCCTTCAGTCAAATATGTATGGTTACAATGCCATATTTCACAGGCATCCCTATATGCATAGCACCAGACCCACCTGAGGATACGGGTGTGCCCCTAAAGCACAAATTAATAATACAGCACATGAAATTTCACATAAGTTCCACATATGAAAATTAATTTTTGAAATTAATTTTGAAATTATGAAAAGTAATTTTATTCCAATTATCACATTTATAGATTGGGATGCTAAAAGTAGTGTACCTTCACAGCTCCTTCTTAGCAACTAAGAAATATCCAGTAAGTTCTCATCAACTTGTATATTTTTAGTAGCCTTTTAGTAAGCAAACCTAAAGTCTGCATCAATTTCATTGACCATCATCACTTGCTGATGGGACTTACTGAACTGATGGCCACACATACCTACTGCCCTACATCTTTTCACTTCAGTCTTTCACTTTCCATGGAGGTGCAGGAAATGTGTTTGGTTTGCATTTCTCACATCTGTGAAGAGATCTTTTTTTCATGATAATGATATTCAGCAGCAAAACCAGACCTGATCTCTCATGCCTGCTATTCACACAGAAGGAAACAAAAAGATAGACATGGCAGATCTCAGAGTCACTGTTTTTTACCTCATACTTGAAGGTTCAGAGTTAAATGTAATTTTAATTGGACCACAGGAGTGTAGGAATTATTATGTTGTCTCCTAACAAGAGAAGAAGGAAAGGCATTTACAAATGAAGTAAGTAATCTCATAGTGAGTGAGGGAAGAAGTGGACCTCATAGAACCAATTTCATTCACCCTGAAAGCTTCCAGAATCTCAGTTCAGTCAATTTAGTTTAGTGCTTGTTTCAAGCTCCACTAGAATGATGCATTTTCAACATAAAAAGGCTCAACAGAAGAGGGTTTTCCTTACACTGCTGTGTAGGACAGCCAAAGTGACTGAATTCTTGAAGTGAATTTCTTTCTGAAAAGAATATCAAATTCACTGATTGAACATGGAAAAACAGATGTTAGCACTTCCTTTTCACATAGAGTTTCAGAGAACTGATGACTTCTCTTTAGAGGTCAGGGCAGGAGAATGCATTTTTCCCCTTACACTGCAGGACTTTCACAAGAGGTTTTTTAAAGAGTTGTTTATTTCTTGCCTTGCCTTTCTTCAGCTTCTGTCTTTAATCTGAACTCTGTCCTTTGCTCACATTTTTTTTTTCTACAGCTGCATATACTTTTATTGCTCTCCCAATTGCTTTTTTTATCAAGAGGTTGAGTGCACTTCAATTTGTCCTTCACACGGTGATCACAAAAAGTTCAGGAGTCTGATTTACTTGTGTATCATTCCAATTTCATGCTGGTGCAGTTTCTTTTTAAGAAGACTAGAGAATAAAACTGCTGTGGTTCTGGCCAACACTACAGATTTGTATGCAGTACTGAAAATCATTCAGGTATTTAGGTGTCTGTTTGGGAGAGAGTTCCCAGGCCACTGGGATATTCCTCAAGGAAAGACAGTGCTTGAAATATGCAGACAAATGGAGGGGAAGAAAATCATCCCCAGTTTTTACTGTCAGTGGAAATTATGATATTTTCATAATATCATAATATATAGTCAGTGGAACTTTCTCTGGTAGCATTTCATTTTTCTACATGCACACAACGCATAACTATCTTGGTCAAAACTATTTGCCTTTGCAATAGCACCAGTTGCCCATACAAAGAATTAGTTAGCTCATCATCTAAAAGAAGAATGGAGATATAAGGAATACTACAGTCTGTCTTTGCAATACTGTAGTCTTGTGGCCAGGACACAGGGCTGGGAAATCAGAGAACTTTGTGTCTACTACAGTGACCTCAGATAAGTCAGACAGACTCTGCACTTCAGACTCTGTAAGGATTAAAAGAAGTATCATGCAAGGTTTTTCAAACAATGCAGGAAAAATGGTGCTAAGGCCAAGTATTCTAATTTCTCTATATAATAAAAGGAATAAAAAGAAATAAAGGAGCATGAAACCTTAAACCACAAAATTATCCTGAATAGGGCAAAAATTGAAATAGACCTTGTAAACTTCTTGTGCAAGTACTTATTTCTTACATCTGACCACAAAAATCCCACTGAGAATTATTAGGCTCTCATTTCTGAGAAAATAAAATTCACAACAGGAAACTGTTAAAAAAATAAGCTTCATATTTTGCATTACGATGTAATCACACAACAAACACAAATATCCATAACAGCAGTACCTATTTTTAACTTGTTTTTAAAAGTTGAAGTCACTATGTCTTGTTCACCAACAGAATTGAAATGGTTTCCTGCTTCTGTCTACATATACTAAATCTCTTCCAGCTGCAATAAAAAATCTTAAAGAATAAGCAGCTAGGAGCAGACAAATAGCCAAAATGCATACAACAGCGATAATCACAGCAACAAAACTATTCTGTAAAATTCCAAGAATATATGCTGGCTAACTGTGACTCACTGCCAATAAGAAGGGTTATTTAACAGGTACTAAAATTTAAGTCTGTGCAAATAAGCACAGAAAAAACCCTCTTTTCTTTTGCTCCTGTAGCATGAAAAAGCTAGAATATTTGTAGGCTTCAGAGCACTCCAGTGAAGCTTTAAGGAAAGCAAAAACGGTCAGGATGCTCATCTTAAGGCAGCTGCAACATGACTAAACTGCACTTTATTCATTTCTCAGAGAGGCACACATTTTGATATTAGCTATGCTCTAACATTTGAGAGCATTTCCATGCATACATTATTCTGTTCCATTCTCCTTGTTTTCTACATTGTCACCCCAATCTCTGGTGCAAAAACAAGAAGAAAATGCACTTTCTGTACTTCCAATATGGGAGAGATCAGTTTCGTGGGAAGGCAAAAGCTGAACACAGACACAGAGGAGTTTCTGTATATTTCTGTAAAAACTTCTGAAGCCGTAAAATGATGCAAGGCAACTCAGCCATGGTGGAGTCGATTGTGCAGTAACAACAAGCCATTTCTGTTCTTATGGTGCCATTAACACAGGGCACCTTGAGCTGGTGTAACATTCTGATGCTAGAAAAGGGGCAGATACTCCCTGGATCACGTTTTGTCTCATATGAAGCTTGTCTCACTCCTCCACATATCAAATCAACACCATAATCCAGCAGTAAATTGAAGTTGATAGTAGTAAGTACTGTACCATAGTGATGAAACCTAAAGAATCCATTCATAAGCAGTCCAGTGAGTATGACAACTGGAAGAGAACTGAGTTGTGAAGCCAAGAGCAGTACTAACAGCAACAGCTCTTCATTCAATATGAACAGCTTTTAAATCAGCACAGCACCTTCCCATTTTGCAGCACTGAGGTTTCTGTTAGAACTGGCTACAACTGAGAATTTCCTCCCCTCTTTCCATGTTTAGCACAGATCCTTATGGGCCTTTACGCTAGCTCACGGTACCTTCTTCTTCCTTCTTTCACAGTGAACTACCCCAAAATGTTGGACTATTTGAAAAACCAAACTCCCTTCTGCAAACAGATGGATATTTACTTCTATGACCTTTGTAGAAGTTAGTGTTTCAGCATTTCATTAGGAAGCCCCAGAAGATGGGAGCACAATTATTTCAGACACAATAACAAGTATCACCATTCAATACAGAAGGAAGTCAACAAAAGAGTCCACCTGAACAGGTAGTTATTATGGCAAATTCATCACCCTTTCCTTTAGGCTGTAAAGACTGAATCCCTTGGAAATCTTTAATAGCTAGAAGAGGAGGAAAGAGGATACAAAAAGAACCCAGAGAGGAAAGGAGGATAAAATTAATGAGCCTTTACAGAAGAAAAGCAGCTCTGCCCTGCTGTTTTTTTTAAAGTCACCAGAGTCATAGCAGAAGGTATCTTATCACAGCAAATACCCCACAGATCTCTAAGCTAACAGCATAGGGTCAAGGCACAAACCTAACAAGGCAGGTAAAAAACTCGACTACCAAGAATTCAAGGAGGTAAGAGAAATAAGGACAGACTTTTTTAGTAGGGTCTGTGTTGATAGGACAAATGGAAATTATTTTAAACTAAATGAGGCTAGATTCAGACTAGATATAAGGAAGAATTTCTTTACTATGAAGGTAAAACACTGGAACAGGTTGCTCAGGAAGGCTGTGGATGTCCCATGCTTGGATAGACTAAGGCCAGCTGATGTAACTTTCTGAGCAACCTGGTCTAGTTGAAGGTGTCACTGCCCATGGCAGGGTGGTTGGATGAGGTGGACTTCAGACGTCTCTTACAGTCCAAACTAGTCTGTGAATCTATGATTCTAGGACTGCCTGATGCTTTAATTAGGCACAGAAGCAGTATTCTGATTTCTTTACACAGACACCTGTAGGGAGAAAAATATTAAGCAAGCTCACATTTTCTTTCCAGTACTTTGCCATGTGTGGCACCTTGCAGAATGGGATGTTTCAGAAGCACTGTAGTGACTTCTGAAAATCAAAAGCAGCATGGTTTCTAGCACCTTCAAAGCTTTATCTGTGTACTTTCTAATGCAAATACAATGAGAAGAGTATACAGTGTGAGAAAGGAAAACATGAGTTATAAACCTACTTATTATTTGCATGCCCTATATGAATAAAGTGTGAAATTGATATTTTGAATTGTTTGAAAATATGAAGCTAGAATAAAGTGCAAGAAAAGGTTTCTAGGTGAAAAATCTTCTAGGTTTCATTTCATGCTCTTCTATTGACATTTTACAGCAATATATGCGATTTATTTCACTCATGAAGTATATAACAATGACTTCTATCCAAACCAAAATTTAATTAGTGATTGTTTCTATAGCCCAATAGAGACTTGGAATGCAGTAATTTGTTTATTTCTTTTTTTTCTTTTTTTTTTTTTTTTAAGGGAATGATTTAATCCTACAGAACCCCTGGGAAAGAGGCAAGTGTTTTTATTTTACTATCCGTTCCTTAAATTTTTGACAGAGAAACACAGACTTTAACATTTACAAAGCAGCCCACATCTTAATCCACAAGCAACTCTCTATTAAAATTAGAGAGTCATAAGAAAACATTAGAAGGGACCCCAGAAAGTCAACTCAGACCAACTCCTACTCAAAACAGAGCTAGGATCCAAGTTAGATCAGGTTGCACAGGGCTTTGTTCAGGTGTTTGGAGAAGCTCCAAGATTTTTTATACCACATCTTTGGGCAGCCTGTTTGAGTGCTCCCATGCTGAAGGCCCTGTAATAATGAAACTTCTAGTTGTTTAAAGAAGGCTTGACCCATTTTCTCAGTTTGACAGAGCAGTCAGTAGCAGGTGTCCCCTATGATGTCTCCTTGCTGGCCTCCTCTTAGACCCTGACATAATTCCACAGAAGAACTCCATGCATTTAAGAATCTTCTTTTCATTCACTTTCTCAAAGTTAAAACTGTATCAAAGACTGGCAGCTACAAGAAAACACACCTTTATTTGACAGGCTATAAAGGCTGGCCTTGGACACCACAGTAATGTTACCTCCACACTAAACTGGCTGTTCCTTCAGTGGGTAGTAAACGACATAGCTACTTCCACCTTCTCTGTTTTCTTCCCTAAACAAAAGAATTTGGAACTTCCTAACTCAATCATCTGTCAAAATAGCTTTGTGACTCAGAGTAATGAAAGGCTACTGCAAAAACTATCAATGAGACAACTTGTCCCCACGCTTTCTTAAGTTCCAAATCTGAGCAAAATCAGAAGCATAGAATTAATAGGTATACAAAGAAACCTCACCACAAATATTTCCAAGTGTTATGTGCAGTAAATTATGGTGACAATATTTTCACATGCTGAAGGGCTAACAAAGAATAGAGTTATGGAGTGGGTATATAAAAATGAAGTAACACAGAAGTTGAACTTATTGTATCCATGTTTGAACAACACCTTAACATACCAGCAGGTTCCTTAACAACTTCAAGCAAAGATGCTACCATTGGTTGCAACTGGAACTAAGGAAAACAGTGTAATGATAAATAAGTGGATAATCCTAACCAAAACACTGACTAAACTTTGCATCTCAAAATCCAGCAAGTCTGTTTCTTCAAGCAGATGTATTGAAAAGCTTTCATACATTCCTTGAATCTCAGATATAAGAAAAAAAATATTTCTAGTACTTTGATTACTAGAAGATTTTTCACAGAAACAGAAGAAGAATTAACTTTTCCTACTTTTGGCTTAGTGAAATGGCTTTGCCTACAAAGTGACCTATATGATTCTGTATAGAACAAGCATAACATTTAATGCATTTATCACAACTGCCATTTACTCTTGAATAATTTTTTTCTATGACCTTTGCCTGCTGCTATTGTAGTAGTGTTTAAAGTTCATAATGTGCTGCCCAAGCTGCAAGCACACTGGAAAAAAACTACATATAAAACATCTCAAAGCAGTAATTAAGAACTTCTAAGTGGTGTGGGCAGGTCAGTTCATTTTAGAGTAATAAACAACACCAAACTTTTAACAATATTCCCATCTCAATTGCCTCACTTCTCCTTTCCATCTTATTACACTTGAAAAAGTGTGGCCATAAACCACTGGGATTGATTAAATCCCTCTAGAATACTAATCAAGAGATACGTTTTTTTTCAGTGCCTAGTCCCATAGTGCTTCATTAACCTAATTTCCAGGTGCCTCAAAAAACAATTAACTGATCCAGCAGCTCTCCCAAAGATGTTTTGTGCCCAAAGGTCCCCTGGCCAAATTAATCTTTCTCGGAATACCAGAAGACATGTTCATTCTTCAGTCTACTTAACACTGCCTTGGTTTCATCATCCACCAGTGAATAGCAGAGGGGTAACAAATACAGGCACATTGTGCAGGTACAGGAAGGGGAACGAAAGTAAACAACAGGGCAGAAGTAAAACCTTCCACCATGCACACTTCCAAATTTATGATCCCTATATATTATAGGGGAAACCTGGGGATTCCAGAATGATTTATACAACTGTCAGTAAGCTGATGGCAACTTGTCAGGTGTCTGAGTTTGACTTGACAATGTGATGGAGTACCCTGCTCAGAGTATCAGAAGCAGGGCTTCTGCACAGCAGGGTCAGACTGCATACAATAGTCCTGGAGACAGGACCAATATCACAAATATATTTATTTGTTTGTTTATTTATTTATTACCTTCTGGTTGGTCATTTGCAGGCATTTTTTTTTTGTCTCTTAGAAAATTTCAAAGCATGTTACTATTGTGTTATTGATGTACTGCTTTTCGAAGCAAACACTTCTGCTTTCCACAGTAGCCCTCTAGTGTTCTTCTACCAAGATTTCCTGGTGTGATAGGTTCTTAGGTTCTGCAGATGAGGCAAGACAAAGTCCAATGTCTGGAATTCATCTTAGGTTCAGGTTTTGTCTGCATCAGCAAATAGCATGGCACAGTAGGAGCAGTGAGTGCACAGTCCTTGCACTGCTGCTGAGTACAGACTGCCTGTACTGTATGTGGACATAGATACAGCACAACTTCAGACTTTTTGTGTTAAATGTCAGCTGTCTCCCTAGTAGACACCCAAGCAAGGGTTCTGAGGATGAAAATCCATGCAGAGCTGGTGAGGTTGCCTCTTCAGGCAAAGTTCCACTCTGTTCATTGCCTGAAAGGTACATACTCCTCCCAATTATGAACTCTGAACTGAATGGAGAGGTTTTTCCAAAACCATGCAGTGATAATTTTAAGAGGTGGAAAAAAAAGACACCAACAAAGTCAGAAGTGGACAAAGTTTCAGCCTTGTCCTCAAATTGGCGAGTGTACCCACTCTCTTTGGGGCTGTGCCTCCATAAAATAGAAGGAAACACAGGGCATGGAGATACATAGTAGCCAACCCACCCCCACAGCAGCACATATCTCTCTGAAGAGCCTTAATAGCCTGTCAGAGTCTGTCAGGTATTGGAGTAAAATGTTTCTTAAAGTGTATATTTTTAAACATTGACTTTTTACATTTCTTCCTCCTCAGATTTGCCCTACTGGCGTTGCCAGCTCTGTTGAGTGGCCTGTGGAGGATGCTGTGGCATGGCACAGTGTAAGAAATCCATGGCAAACCAAGTGTGGAAGTCATCTCTCTGCATTCTCACTGCCCTTTGTAGTAAACCAAAAGAACTGTGTGCCCAGGTGGCCAAAAAGGCCAACCACATCCTGGCCTGTATCAGTAGTAGTGTGGCCAGCAGGAGAGGGAAGGGATCATCTCCCTGTCCTCAATACTGGTAAGATCAAACCTTGAATCCTGTGTCCTGTTCTGGGCCACTCCATTCAGAAGGGACATTCCAGTATCCAGAGAAGAGCAATGAAGCTGGTGAAGGCTCTGGAGTGCATGTCCTATGAGGAGCAGCTGAGGGAGCTCAGGGGGGACCTTTTCAGTCTCTACAACTACCTATAAGGAGGCTGCAGCCAGGTGGGCATCGACCTCTTCTCCCAGGCCACCAAGAACAGAACAAGAGGGCATAACCTCAAGCTGTGTCAGGGGAGGTTCAGTCTGGACACTAAGAAAAGTTTCTTTGGAGAAGGAGTGATTAGACATTGGAATGGGCCCAAGGAGGTGGTGTAGTCACCATCATCATCATCCTTGGAGATATTAAAGGAAGGACTGGATGTGGTGCTTGGTTCCACGGTCTCGTTGATGTGCTGGTGTTCAGTCATAGGTTGGACTCAGAGGTCTTTTCCAGCCTATTTGATTCTGTGTCTCTGCGAAACACGGGGCGGCGGGATACGGCAGGGCTGTGGCGGAGGAGCAGGCTGGAGCTCAGCCTGGGCCGTCCGGCGGCAGGCGGGGCCGGGCGGGCCGGCGGGAGGGCCTTACCCCGGCGGGGAGAGCGGGGCCGGCCCGCCCGGCCTCAGGCGGGAGCCGCGGGCCCAGGGCAGCCATGGGGACGTGGCTCGGCGGCCGCTCGGAGTCGGCCGGCCCCAGGGCAGCCGGCGGCCGCTTCTGGGCTGTCGTCCTGGGAGCAGCGGCAGGGCTCTTCCTCCTCGGGTTCCTCATCGGTACAGTGCGGACTAACCCTCCTTCGCATCGGGGGCTCGTCCAGCCGGGGGACGGGGCTCAGGGCCGGGGTGGGGGGAGAAGCGGGTGGGTTTCCAGCGCCCGGGAGTTTGTGGCAAGGGTGCCCGAGGTGAGTCCGTGCTCAGCCGGCCGGCACCGCGCTCCGTGCCTCCCTCCCTTCACAGCGGGCAGTCACTGACCCTCGCTGGGATGTCCAGCTCCTCCGCTGGAATAGGGTTTTCGTGGCTTTGCCTTGTTCTTCTATTTACTTTTTGTTAAAGTAAGTAAGAGTAAAATAGTGTCGTGGGCAAGAGAAAGGGGCGCTGGGTTTGTGAGGAGGGGACGAAGGATATACCTACCCCTAGACCCTACTGCCTTGAGACAGCACCAGCCGCAGCCAGAGAGGCAGGAATGTAAACGTGGGGCTGGAGGGGCACGGGCAGGAGGGGAGAAATAGCCTTTCAGTGTCTCACCTGCTCCTCGTCCCAAGCAGGCAGGACTGAGGGTTGCTGCCACAAGAGATTCCCCCTCCCTACCTTCCTTTTTGTTTCGCATATGAATCATGACCAGCTTACAGAAGGAAGGAAAACAAAAGAGCCACTTGTATTTTGCAATGCCATTTGGTGTGTACTTGGGATTGGTGCCATTGGGAAGCCCCGACTGAATTCCTCTCTCATGTGGAGCCTTTCTCTGTGCCAGTAACCAGTGCCTCACTGGTGCCAGCTTGTTACCCTCTTGAACCCACTGGTTCTCTCATTCACACTACCCATATAGCTGCTGTGGTACATGCACTGAACATGTCCAGTCTGACCTAAAAATGAATGTCAGGAACACTTCTCTTTCTAGCCAGCTGTTCCTCTCATCACTTAATCCAGTAGTGCTTGCTCAGAAAGGGAAGGATTCCAGAAAGGAGCCAGAGAGTGAGAAGTTACAAGACATAGGTTCCTGAAAAAGTGTGCCTGTGTATCTGTGCATTTTTTGTAAAGCTGCTGCCTTATTATTGAGGTAACTATATGACTGACAGCATGATGTTCTGGTGCTCAAGGAAGATAGATAATTCTCCTTTACATCTACAGGAAAAATAACTGATGAATAAATATAAGATAGTACTTTATATCACTCAACATTTACCTAGACAAATAAGTTCTCTTGCCATTTGTGGGACTAATACTACCATTACTTTGCAGCCTGCATTAGGTGGTATCTGCTTATATGTGCTGAAATAAAAACAGTTCTAAAATGTAAAACAGTGAAAATCTTGTGGTGAGACCGAAGAGAAGTGGTGTGTGTCATGGGAATATTGCTCTGATATTTTTACTTTTGTATTTTCATGTGTTGTACAGGCTGGTTTGCAAAACCTACAGATAAGAAGACATCTCTGAGTACTCATGAGGACATGAGGACAGCATTTATGGCTGAAATGAAAGCAGAAAACATCAAGCAGTTTCTTTAGTAAGCAGTGTGTAGACTAATCAGTTCAGACAAGAAAAAAACCTTCAAGTGGGAGCCAGCCCAATAATCACAGAATCATAGAATTGGTTGGAAGGGACCTTAAAGATCCTCTGGTTCTAACCCACCTGACATGGGCAGGGACACCTTCCACTAGACCAGGTTTCTCAGAGCTCTGTCCAACCTGGCCTTGAACACTTCCAGGGCTGGGGGGTCCACATCTTCTCTGTGCAACCTATGCCAGTGCCTCACCACCCTCACAGTAAAGAATTTCTTCCTAATATCCAATCTAAACCTGACCTCTTTAAAGCCATTATCCCTTCTTATATGACTAAATGCCCTTGAAAAATGCCCATCTCCAGCCTTGTAAGCCCCCTTCAGATACTGGAAAGTGCTATAAGGTCTCAGAGCCTTCTCCAGGCTGAGCAGCCACAAGTCTCTCAGCCTTTCTTCTCAGAAGAGATGCTCCAGCCCTCTGATCATTTTCATGGCCTCCTCTGGGACTTGTTCCATCAAATCCTTGTCCTTCTTGTATTGGGTCTCAGAGCTGAGCAAAGCACTGCAGCTGGGGTCTCATGAAGCAGAATAGAGGGGCAGAATCACCTTTCTGACTTGTTGGTCGTGCTTCAAACAGTTCAAAACAATGTAACATGACAATATGGGTATTTTAAAGTTTATTAAAATTTAATCAATGTAATAAATATTTCTAATTTAGTAACTTAGAAGCTTTAACTGCAAGTATTTATACTTAATTTGTTTGTTTTAGGAAACTTGTAAATGGATTATTTTTCTTTTAAGAGAGTGTAGTACTTGTTAAAATCTTAAATTTATTCCAGTCAGTAATAGGCCACAAGTTATTATATTATTTATTGATAGGAATTTAATTTCAGTATAAAGAAAGTGCATCCGCTATTTTAGGAATGATCAACAAATTTAGATTTGCCTCATACTCCCAGTCTGATTACATAGCATGGAGTTGTGCAAAACAAAGTTACTAAAAGACCATTTTCAGTTTATAGGATTGTGGCAATCTCACTGTTTTAGTTTTAAGTGTATTTGCCATGAACTATTGCAGATAAATTAGCTGGGAAGTGTGGTTTCTTTACTGCATAGCAGTCATGTACTGGACTATAACATACACATTCCAAACCAAAGATTTAGGAGTTTTTAGAATCTTACCCTGTGTTTTGGCTCCGGCAAAGTCAACTATTGTTAAACAGCTCTGTGAAAAGACCTTCCTGTCTTCTAAACTCCCTGCCTCTATGTAAGCAGAAAGCATTGTACCTCATTTGCTGTCATGTGGCCAGTCCTGCAGTGAAATACAGCAGATGTTTAGTCACTGCTCAGAACTACCAGTACAAGCAATCAGATTAGTAGAGAAAATGTAGAAAAACACAATATTCAGTTAAATGGGAGTGTAATACAGGGAACTGTTATTGCATAAATCAACTTCTAACAAAAATGTGCTACTTAAACACTTGTAACTCCTATAGAAAGCAATCGTTCTTGCTCACAATAACACATAAGTGTGCTCTTGGTTCAGTATATGTCATCCAGAAGATGATGCTATCACTATAACAGTGACTTTTAGTGCAATATTAGATTTTGGAATGATCAGAGGCACGTGGTTTTATCCAGCAGCATTTGGCTCCTAAGGATGTTGTCTAGTTTGGAGAAAAGGAGGCTGAGGGGCAACCTCATTACTCCCTACAGCTTCCTAAGGAGGGGACATGGCAAGAGAGGTGCTCATTTTCTCTCCCTGGTATCCAGTGATAGGATCCATAGGAATAGTTCAAAGCTACACCCGAGAAAGTTCAGACTGGACATGAGGAAGCATTTCTTTACCAAGAGGATATTCAGATTTGAAACAGGCATTTTAGAGAGGTAGTCAATCGCCAAAAGCTTGTCAGAAGACATTTAGACAATGTCCTTAACAACATGCTTTAACATGGTCTGCCCTGCCATGGTCAGGCAGTGGGACTAGATGATTGTTGTAGATCTCTTACAAGCAAACCTATTCTATTCTATTCTATTCTATTCTATTCTATTCTATTCTATTCTATTCTATTCTATTCTATTCTATTCTATTCTATTCTATTCTTACTGTAAATGTATAGTTCTTTCAAAGTGGCTTTCTTTGATGGCTTTGCTCTTATTTGAACTCCAGAATTTAAGTTTTTCCTAATCTCACACCCCTTCGTAATCAAAGATACAATTTCCTTCATTAACACCAGCTGGTGCCACACATGCTTCTTTGGCATGTTAATGGCATGGTCATATGATAGAATGAGGACATCATGATGACAGCTTCATTCAACTGAGGGTTTTTTCAGCTGGCTTCACAACTGGGCTTTCACAGTGGTCTGGACAATTTTTATTTTATTTATTTTTTTAAGACAATGGACTGTTCATTATTTATGCTGTCTTTCACTGTTTGTTATTCATGCTGGCATGACTTTTAAGTCACAAACTGCTGAGTTTTTCTGTTCCTTGTTTATATGGTACTCAAAACTCACTCTCTTTTACTTGCCAACAAGACACACGAAGGGTGAACTTTTAGATAAACCAATGTTTGTGCCAAAATTAATTAAAATCATGGGATTCAAGGAGAATATCTAGTTAAATACAAGTAAGGATCAGAGTAATTATGCACATTTCTAAATTGAATGCACAAAAAAAATTGTACCCAGTTCTTTCATCACCTAACAGTGATACGGTATTACTCCGCACAGGAATGCATAGGCCTACTGTAGCTCAGAAGACAAGGAGTAAAGGACAAGACCCCATAGCTGGTGTCATCACACCATTCTTGCTAGAACATGCTGTAAGGAAGATTTAAATACCTGTGCTAGATCAGGACAGCCTGAAACCCTTCATCTCAGTTTATGCATGCAATATAAAAATATGTACGTGCAGGGAAGTCATGGTCCTTTTTTAGCCTGAATATATCTGATGATCTCTATGAGGTTTATTTCCAGCTAGGCTAAGAGGAGTTCTAATTATGATTTTCAGTGCCTGACCCTGCTTATTTCTTCCTTTTCTCTAGCAATTTTACACAGCTTCCTCACCTAGCAGGAACAAAGGAAAATATGCATCTGGCACAGCAAGTCCAAGCTGAGTGGAAGAAATTTGGTTTGGATTCAGTTCAGTTGGTTCATTATGATGTCTTGCTCTCTTACCCAGATGACGCTAAGCCCAACTACATCTCAATAATTGATGAGCATGACAATGAGGTACAAAAACCACCAGTTTTTCCAACAAGGGAACAAAATCACTTTCCTACACCTGGGAAGGCTGTGAGGAAAAACTGTCCTCTGTTCACTTAATGGTGTTGGGTCTGCTACAAAGCTCATAGAAGTCAGGGATTCCAGTTTACTTTTATATTTTGCATCTTTGTTTCACTATATATGTCTTAGAAATACTAATATTTACCCTGATTCATACAATATCCTGGCATATGGATTAAAAAACAATTATGTAAGGGAATTACTTCATGTAATTCAATTGTTTGAAAATTCCTCTGTTACTTAGAAAGAGGAAAGAAACCCAGGTCAGTACCATTCTTTGCATTGATTCATTATTCAGTATTGATGATTCTGCTAAATTCAGTTTCTGGAAGATTAGAATTTAGGTCTCAAGATGTGCTATCACAAGGGGAATGAGTTTGTTATATCCTGGCTGAAGTGCACGTAGAAGCTTCAGGAATGAACCTGAAGCTCATCTGCTGTGATGATGATGATGATCTTCTGTAACCTAACCTGTTCATACCTGCTGTGCCCAGACCACGTCAGGGAACCCTGTGTTCATTTATGCAGGACTGTGAAGAGTGGAGATGGGATTTCTAAGTTCACACATTGAGCATGCCTACTGGAAAAGATGCCCAGTGCTTGCTAAAACTTTGCTACTTCTTAGGTAGAACTGTAAAACCAGAGTCCTTTAGATTGCAAATGCTTGTGAAATGTGCTTGTGAATAGAAAGTATTTATTTTCTATATTGTTTTGTTTACCTTATTCCTTTTCTCCTTTCCCATTAGGTTTTCAACACATCATTGTCCGAGCCTCCTCCTCCAGGATATGAGGCTGTTAGAGATGTGGTGCCACCCTACAGTGCCTTTTCAGCCCAAGGAATGCCTGAGGTAAGGTAATAGAATGTTACATAGTAAAAGAAATAGCGGTAGGAACAGAAGTAGGAAAAGAAGCAGAGACAGAAATAGAAATAATAGAAATGGAAAAGATGGAATACCATAGTGTACTGTGTGGCATTGCACAGAATATCAGAGAGCAATACAGAATATTTTGAAATTCCTTAGGCTTTAGTTCATAACCCAACTTATCACCAGTAGGAAAGGTGAGCTGGCTCCGATTTCTTGGGATTATTGTGATGAAGCAATGTTCAAATTGAACAATCATACATATGTTTAATTTTTTCCTCTAGTTTTAGTCAGAATTGGATTTTATTTTTCCTTTTCCTTAAAAACTATGGTAATAAGTCTTTAATATCAGCTGCTGTAAACTTCCTCAGACATTTCTGTAACTATGCACCATTGTTTCTCATCTTGGTGAACAAATAGACTGTTACATTTACCCAGCCAAATGAACAATCTCACTTTTCAAAATGCTGCTTGCCCAAGGCTCACACTGACAGGTATAGCTGCACAGTGTTGAGTATGCTTGAAAAGCTTTTGCTAACATTTCTAGCTAGCGATAAAGGTGTTGCTGTGATCTGAATTTAGCACTAATCCTTCATGTCTTGTTTTACAGATGGTATCAGCTGATGGGCTTTCTTTGATAAAACTGGCCTGTGTAACAGGAGTTTTCTGTTCTATGATCATTAGGGGTTTCAATTAATATTTTGTTAGATTAGAATTTCTTGGTGGTGTTCTCAGTATCTTTCCTGTTTATATGCAGAATAATTAAAGTTAACAGAGCCCTGGTCCGGGCTCTGCTTTAAAGTTCCATCTGGAAACATGCTAATGCTTCTACTAACACAGCTCGGTATTATAGCAAGAGTCATGTACTTTGTGATGTTTGTTAGTAAGCTTCAAGTCCACAAAACAAAAGGAATACTGTATTCATTTGCCTCAAAGAAAGTTGGAGAACCAGGCAAATGATCTACCCTGGGACATAAGAGCTTTGAGTGTTCCAGGAATTGCGGTGGGAATTTCGGAACAGTGTAAGATAAAATTAATGGGTTTTGACCTTTTATCATAACATGTCACCAAAGAAAGACAGAATAACATCACTGCTTTGCTTGGTTTGTGGAGAGCTACAGTAAGTGATGAGATGTGGTAAATGATGAAAACAAGTTTAAAAAGCTTCAGCTTTCTTCTCTAGGAAATAGTTTTATTTTAATTAAATATAAAAACTTTGTTTCCAATGAAAGCAATACTTAAAGACAAGATAGTCTTTTCAAAATCTGATGCTTATTTTCACCTTATTACATAACAATTTGACAAGGCCTCCAGGTACTTGTGTAGTGCTGTTAGCAGTAGCAATCTCCAGTGAACAGCAAACAGCACAGGTGGGAGCATGTATAAAGCTCCTCAGTGGGAACACTCAGTGGGGCCAAGGGTCTTCTGGGTTCTTGCAGGCCAGGAATTTTATGTTAAAAACCATTATTGTCTTATTAATCACATACTCCTTTCAACATGCTCTATGACACTATTGTTTCAAATCCTGCCCCTTTCTCTCAGGGTGAGTTGGTGTATGTGAATTATGGCCGCACTGAGGATTTCTTTACGTTAGAACGTGAAATGGGAATTAACTGTACAGGAAAGATTGTTATTGCCAGATATGGGAAGATCTTCAGAGGAAATAAGGTAATCTCTGTGTGTAAAAATGTTGCTGCCCTTCTCATTGTTACTCCTGCTTAAACTGTGTTGCCCTTCAGTGTTTTCAAGAGACTGAAACACTTCCCTAAGGTGTTCTGGAGATTTTAGAGTAACTGAGTTTTCACAGACCTGTGTTCAAAGGTGATTCTTTAGTATTTCTAGGATAAAAGTAAATCAGTAGGAAAATATTCCGTATTTTAATATTCATTTGCATTCTATAAATTGTTCCAAAGTATCACTGATAGAGTCATACACTTTAATTCTGAGCTAGATTGTTCTTCCCTGTTGGTTCAGCTGCTTTTTTCCTATGTCTATATTGAGTTTCTTTATAATGGTTTCTGTACACCAGACAGAGACTATAGCTATGTGGAAGTTATTTTAAATTCTGTATTTGGTTATTCAACATCCCTGCCATATGAATTTATTTTTAAACTACAGTTTTTGCAGATTTCCATGACCTAACAGGAAAGGACATAATCCTGTACATACTTCAGGCATGCACTCAAGTTATTTTCTCAACAGAGATGTAGGAAAATGGTCTATTTTAAGAGTTTGGCTCTTGTACAACAACTATTTTGACCCTAATTTGAGAAGGACTGTAATTTTTATTTGTCAGTTACCTAAGGGTGTCAAGCACTGAATTCACTGGATACCAATTCTTATTATATACTGTTGATTAAGCTTGTGTGAAGCTCTTAAATAGATAACTCATTGGTTTGCATACCTATTTTCACTGGTGAAAAGTGGTATATAATTCATATTCTGGGCAGATAATATTTTCACTAAATTGTTTTCCACTCCTAAAGATAGTATCTGAATTGAAAAGACTTAAAAATTGAAGAAGTTATTACTGTCTATGAATCTTTCCTTAAAATGAAACACAAATATCTTAGAGTTACGAATATGTAGAGAGGCAGTTTTTCCTGTGGCTTGGAAATGATATGCCGTCTTTGACACAAAGAGCTATCCCCATTCTTACAGTGGTATTGCGAATGACTGCTTATATACTGAGGAATTTGGTAGCCTATATAAAATCTGGAGAACTGTTCTAAAAGTTTTTCAACTTCCTAATGCTGTGAAAAAATAGGATAGAGAATGAAGGCAAGTACTGATTTCCTTAAAAAAAAAAAAAAGGGAAAAAAGCTATGATATTTCTGAGTTAAAATGCCCAAATTTAAAACTGTTGAGGATTACTTGTCACTCTGTCACTATCCATCACTGTCATGTCTAGTAGTAAACCAGATTGGGATGTCAGAATGATATACATTATACAATAATAAAGTCACACAAGAACACTTTTAAAACAGCATGTGGGTCAGTCCTTCTGCCATAATGAGCCTAAAATGCGGGCTCTCTGGAGTTAGTCTTGTTCACAGCCAAAGGCAGTTTCAATTATATTTAATTCAATTATATTCAATTCTCCAATTATAATCTTCCTGTGTAGAACAGACCCTGAGATACATTCAGAGATGGTTTAGGTAAATAAGGTAAGTACAAGACTACCTGAAAGTTACTGTTGCATTAATGTGATACAGTTTTTTCTGTTCCTGACATGTACAGTTCAATAGTCAGCTGATTGTATTGATCTGGATGACAGAATGCAAACTCAGGTTATGTAGCAATTGTGGAGAATGTTTTCCATGTCACTGATGTTATCTCCTAACTACAAGTCAAAGCAACAGAAAACCTTTTACTTACATATGGAAGCAAACCTTTTATTTTCATATGATATCTGCATATATATTTTTCAGAAAAATTATGTGACAGTTATGGGCCCTTGACTAATCCTGCAATTTATACTTCCTTTTGCCCCTTGAACTCTTGGGGTCAATCTATAAAGGACTTGATAGGGACAGGAGATGTGCTTTGCAGGTGAAGAATGCTGAATTGGCAGGTGCCAAGGGAATTATTCTGTACTCTGACCCTGCTGACTACTGTGCTCCTGGAGTAGATCCTTATCCAAATGGCTGGAACCTTCCAGGTGGAGGAGCCCAGCGTGGGAATGTATTAAACCTGAATGGGGCAGGGGATCCTCTGACTCCAGGTTATCCTGCAAAAGGTGAGTGACTAGAGAAGGCATTCTCTGAGGGTCTGGTATCAGGAAAGGGCAGAGGCTGTTTTCTCCCTTATACCAACACACTTTCTTAGTCTTTGTTGCTAAAAGAGGCAGCTTCATTCTGTATTCACCACCTTCACCTTAGGCTTCTTCAGCTGCTTGAGTTGTGCCTAAGCTGTTTCATTTAGCAACTAAACCAGATAATTTTGATTTAAATTCATTAAGAACTATTTATGCCAGCACTTGGCCAGCACATCTGAGAGAGACAATCACCTCAAAAAAAGTAGTGCTTATGTGATGGGCAGTGTTGCGTCTTGGCAGCAGAACTTGTGCTGGAAGGGGACACATGTTCAAAACAGCAGCATGGTAGAGCAGGCCAATAAGAAAATTTCTGGTTCCTCATGCTAGTCAGTGATCACACAGATGAATCCCTGTCTCCCTCAATCACAAAGGGTCCTGTGAACACTGGAAATATGTTGATAAAGAACAAAGAATTAAATTACTGGGAAGATGTCAGCTCAACTTCTGGGAAAGTGAAATGATTTTTCCTGACTAGTGTACTATGTGACTGTGCTATGAATTCAGCTTCCTTCTGAGACTTGTAAATATGAAAATATCTGTCTTTTGCTTTCAGAATACATGTACCGATTAGACAAAACCAGTGGTGTAGGCCTCCCAAAAATTCCAGTTCATCCTATTGGCTATCATGATGCAGAGTCATTACTGAGGTAAGTGATGGGAGACATCAGGTATTTTTACCAGATTGTTTTTTAAAAGTTACAGGAGTATTTGAAAAGTGGCTAAAAAGACTCTTGCACTCTGCTTCTCCTGTAGCTGTTGAAATAATGGGTTTGTTTCTCATTAGGACCTCTGTAGGAGGTAAGTGTGGTATCTATTGTTACATATGAGGTATGTTCAGACTTATCTGGAAAAAGTAATTTGTAATATGGACTAATATGTCTTCAATTTTTTTTTATTTAAAACTTTTTAGTTATCACCGTTGTCATGGTAACTGCTCATGATGATAAAAGTATAGGTTAAAAAACCTCTTAATCTCTTTTACCTACTGCCAACAAGTAGTGATAGAGCAGATTACTTTGTATAAATATAATGTAGCCAGAAATTTCTGTTCAATAAGTATTAAATAATACTAGAACTTGGTTTTAATAATTATAAATTAAACCTAAATCCTTTAAAAATACTGGGTCCTTGTTTTCACTTTTGTCTTGAGAAGTCATAGCATCTTGTTATTGCTACTATCATATTTTTATATAAACAATTTACTCAGGGCCTGAAGACATGTTGAAGTGTTCTGTGGAATAAAGTTTGTCTGAAGTATGTATTTACAGTATAAGACATGCTTTAATTTACAATAAATATATTTTGCTTCCTATGAACCAGAACATCCAGCATACTCTCTTTGTATCTCAGAAGTTCATGTCAAAAAATAGAAGTCCTTCAAGATAATAAGTCTGGGTGATTGCAGTCCCCTGAATTGCTGCATTTCCAGTTTTGTTAACAGGAAAAACATGGCATTTTTGACAATGGAACAAGAACGTGTGACCTGGACTGATCTGTTTCTCTACTTTAGCCATCTTTGACACACATCCACTGTCTGTACTAGGAGATTAAACAGTGTGCAGGGCCAGGCACCATGAAACTATTGCCTGTGTTGTTAAAGTGTTGGAATGGCCCAAGTTGCTCTCTGCTAATTCAAATGCAAATACAGTTCAAGATAGTAGAATGTTCCAGGAACCATTTACAAGAGGCATTTTATATGCAAAACCTCTAGGTCAGCACTGTTTTCCAGGGTAGCTGTAGGCCATTCCAAGCTGATCTCTATGCCCAATGTTGGAAAAATATAGCAGAAATGCAGCAGAAACAGAGAAACAGAAAAAGGATTTTTTAGAGAAAAGTTACACCCAGGATTATTGCTCTATGTTAATTTACAAGTATTAGTGTAGCTAAAACTCCAGATTATTCTCCTGCCAAACCTTGTAGTATAAATTGTCTAAAACAAAGACCAACACTGGTTTGTGTTTGCATGGGATCTAGCAAAGTGTGGTTTCTGGTTCCTCATTTGTTTGGCGCTGTTGTAAGATTTCTGTAACTAATAATGATTTTTTTTTTTCCATAACAGTAATATGGGGGGACAGGCACCGCCTCATAGTAGCTGGAAAGGAAATTTGAATGTATCTTACAACGTTGGTCCTGGTTTTACAGGAAATTATTCTACAAGGTCAGTTTTGTTTCCTAAGGAGAGTGGTTTTGGGATCAGGGAAATAACAGGTAGAGCAATAGAGTTTGACCAAAGATAGAGTAGCTGGGTTTATTTACATCACTCCTTTGATTTTGGCTATTTCCTTTGCTGAAGTATGCTCAGTGCAAAGCATTAGTATGTTATGTCTTGATTGGATGGATATGACCTACTTGCCTTAGTTTCCAGCTAGTCATGAACTATATGGACTATAAACTATTCCTTGAGAGTGATTTTTTTATTATTATTATTATTTTTGAGAACTTCTGTTTTCTTTTTTAAATTCATGTAAGTCCATCTTCTGGACTATTACCTATTGACTTATATAAAACAGTATTAAACTGCTTCATATAAGCAGTTTTTCCACTCATCTTTTCCAGAAAAAGAGCTTAAATGATGATAGATGCCAATTTTATTGCTTCAGATTGTTTTTTAACTGAATTAGTAATTACATGTGTATCAATGTTGTCTGAGTAAAATGCACTGACTTCATATGAACTGTTTGACTTCATATAATTGTTCATGCTGAATTTTATATGAACCCTTGGGGCTGAGTTGTTATACCTTCAGCTGTGGTACAGATAAACAACTCTTGATGCTGTAGAAAAAAATCTCTTGATACAACTCAGGTTGTATCAGGTTGTCTGATGCTGTCTCCCTATCTGACATTCCAGAGAGAGAAGCTCTGACAAATACTATGCTAGGGAAGTATTCTTTGCCTGCCTATTACACATAGTAGTATGGACTGCGCTGGAATGTTCTTGTTTTGGCTAGGGTAGAGTTAATTTTCTTCAGCGGCTGCTATGAGTCTGTTTTTCATTTTTCATGAACACAGGGTTGGTAATACAGAATTGTTTTTGTTATTGCTGAGCAGGGCTCACACAGAGCCAAGGCTTTTTGTGCTGCCACACTGGTGAGGAAGTTGGAACGGCTGGGAGGAGGCAGCCAGGATGGGTGACCCCCAACTGCCCAAAGAGATATTCCAGACCATCTGACAGCATGCTCAGTACATAGAGTGGGGGGAAGAAGGAGGAAAGGGGGGACATCTGAAGTGATGGTGTTGGCTTTCCCAAGTCACCATTACATGTGATGGGACCCTGCCCTTTTGGAGATGGTTGAACAGTTTTGCTCTGCTTGTTTGTGTGGCTTTTGCTTTATGTATAAAATTGTCTTTATCTCAACCCATGAGTTTTCTACCTTTTACCTTCCAGATTTTCTTGCTGTTAGTGGTGGAGTGAGTGGCTGTGTGGGGTTTTCTTGCTGGCTGGGGTGAAACTATGACCCGGAGTCAGTTCTGATTTGCACCAACCTGAAGAAAATTAGATCTATTTACCTTTTTAACATTAGATGCTTTCCATTTTTCTTTCACTATTTCAAATTTACAGACTAGCTGCTAGCAAAAGATCTTTGGAGTTCTGATCCCGTTATCTGTATAGATCTTATGGACATCAGAAATATTACATAGGTGTCAAGGGCTAAATGCTGTTCTCATTTTTGCAAGGATGAATACAGAAAAAAACAACACTGTAATATTTTCAGATTTACTTTGGTTTAATAGGTGATAAATTTGGTCAAAATGCTTTCCTTGTCATTTATATAGTACACTTTTGAAAGGTGTCAAGATTTTTATTATCTAATCTGGTGGATTTTCTCCTTGTGTTTTCTTCCCAATACACTAGAAAGGTGAAAATGCACATTCATAACAACAATGAAGTAAGAAGGATTTACAATGTGATTGGTACCATCAGAGGCACAGTGGAACCAGGTAAAATCATTGTCCTTCAGCATAATCTGAGTGAGCAGTGACCTCTACATGTACTTCATGGTTACAAAGGGGACATGAGGAATATAGTTTTCTCTGAAATATTATATTGTATGATCTTTTAAATGGTGTTTGCACAGCTTTCATATGGTTCAGGGTATGTCAGCACTTTTATTTTAAATGCTTATTTTCAAGGGGGAGTCATAACCAAGATGGAAATATTTGTCTGCAGGCAAGTAACTCTGCAATTGAAATAATATTTTTAAGTGGATATTCTCCCCTAAGAAACATGGGAATGTATTTTGTGTTCCATTGGAAGGCACTATATCCACCATTATTGACTCTTTATCTATCTTACAGTCTCTTGTAACCAGTGTGATTTTACACTCTAAAAAACTGGACATATAGACATCCCTAGAATGATTATAAGATCGTTTGTCTTCTAACTGCACCACTTTCCTTTTGCCTAAAACACAACTGTTAACCATACTATAGTAGCATAGAAACCTAGTCTGGATTTTATCTCAATAATCATATCTCTGTCATAATTTGGACAAACCTTTTTTGTGATTGATTATATATATCCGGAGAAATACTGCATTCAGCACATGAATTCACAATGTTGTGAATTTCTGTGCTGTACAGATATAATTAGTGGATCATCTTTACCATGAAACACACTATTGTGAAGTATGGGAAAAATGCTTCTCTCTTTAGAGGAAGCATGTAGTATATTTAATAATAGAACTAACAACATAGAGTCTGAGGTTTTAAGTCTCGTGGGATCCAGTTACCGGGTTTGAAAAATTCTTCAACATTAACTGAAAATACAGAAAAATGTCTCCAGAAATTTAAAACGTTTTCTTCCTTTCTGTCACGTATATTATAAACTATTAATCTCTGTTACTTGATACATACATGTAAAATTAGAAATTACTTCAAGTTAATATCTCTGTGTCAGCAAAAACTATTCCTAATTAAACCTCCAAAATTAATTTCTCTAGACAGATATGTCATCCTGGGAGGCCACCGTGACTCATGGGTATTTGGTGGCATTGATCCTCAGAGTGGGGCAGCTGTGGTTCACGAGATTGTGAGGAGCTTTGGAAAACTGAAAAAGAAAGGTAATGTAATGAAAGAATAAAGCACATCAAAGTAGCTGCTCTCAGCAGTGCCCATTGATTTCTGTGAGATTTAAACATATGCTTGAAATTAAAAACGTGTATCTCACTGATGTCTTGAATAAACGCACTGCTGTGCACCTTTGTTGTATGTGAAGTACTTCTGCTCAAGAGAAAGTACAGCTACAGGGACACAAAACAAAATGGGGGATGCTGAAATTAACACACCATTTAGGTGCATTTGACTACTCTGTATTTGAGGCTGGTCAGATTGGATATGTTGGTGGTGTTATAATACTGACACAGTGGTGGACTGATAAAGGCTTCATCAGGGCCACAGAGAGAGCCTTCTCAGCACTTGACTGTGGCTTGGAGGCATACTCGAGAATGAGTGAAGGATGTCAGTGTAATGCTGAGAATGAGCTTTGCAAACATAGTAGGAGGTAATGGTTAAAAATACCTCATGCCTACTTGCATTAGAATATAGGAACAAATGTCAACTGCACCAAGTTATTGTTTCTGTCAGAGAAAATGCTGTCTCCCTATCTGACATCCCACGGAGAGAAGCTCTGACATAAATACTGTGCTAGAGAAATGTTCTTTGCCTGCCTGTTACACAGAAAACCTTTTGACATTTAGTTTTATTTCTATTTCTTCCCAGTAACTGAATATCAGGGGAAGCTCTCTGGAATGCAAATGGGAAAAAAATTAAATGTTAAAAAAGAAAGGGAGTAAAAGATGAAAAGGTTCCAGTAGCTTCAAAGAAAACTTTGGGCTGAAATAGAACATCAGGGCAATAGAGGATGTTCTGTTTGGCCTGGGTTTAGATTGAATGGAGGACTTCAAGTGAAAGATTTTTCTTTTGAAGGTGATCTGTCAAAGTTACAGAGAATTCCTTAGGTTTTGAAAACTGGCATTTGAAACACAGGCCAAAGAAGTTCTGTAACAGATATGAAAATATGCCACTTTTCTGTCAGAGTAGAGGTTGATATATAATGTATACTAAACTGAACGTAGCAAGAGGATTAGAAAAGCCTTCTTTCAAGAATTTGTGCACAGCACATTATTTTTCCTTGGTCAGAGTTTTAGATTGTAGAAAATTTTCTTGCATTTAAAGGTGAAAGACAAAGTACATTATTTTGCCCAATATTGAAATAGAAGCAAGATTGCTACAATAGAAAATCATTAGATATAGTTACTAAAGTCTCATGTATATCTCTTTCCCCACAGATCATGGTAAAAGATGAGCCCCCAAAAATGCTATGTGTTTTCACATTAGACATGTAATGAGCAGCCTTTATTTTTGTAATACAGTTTTCATGGTCTCTCATTTACAGGATGGCGACCAAGGAGAACAGTGATATTTGCAAGCTGGGATGCAGAGGAATTTGGCTTGTTAGGATCAACAGAGTGGGCTGAGGTAAACCAAGAGTGTTCAAAAAGAAATTTGCATGGTAGCTGCTCTTTGAGAAAACTACACTAGAAAGAAGCACTTCTTCCCTCCCCCACCCTTTTCCTTGAGCATGCATTCTCTCTCTCCCTTGAATTTCCTTTTGAACTACCAAGAATCTCTAGCTCCTTGCAGTATATCATACCCTTCTCTGAAACAGCTGTTTCGTTTGTGAATGGGAAGATAGTTCTGGGGGAAAAACGTTTATCAGCATTTTCTTCCTTTTTTTCTTGTAGGAAAATGCCAAAGTATTGCAAGCACGGGGAGTGGCTTATATCAATGCAGATTCTTCTATTGAAGGTACATGCATATGACTTGTGTTTGACAGAAATCCTGATGGTATGATGGGGAGGGATTTTGTGTTGGAGGCTGATAAGACCTTCAATGTGATAATTTTTGTTGCATTAATTCAGAAATGAATATGGGGATAAACTGTGGCTTGGAATCATAAAGTATCCTTCAGGTATTCGTGTTGTTTCAGGGAAAAAGTCCTTTACAGTAGCTACACTATTTGGGAGGTCATAAGAGAGACAAGAATTGCTGCGCCCTGAGTTCTGTGACAATACTTTAAAGTCAGCTTCTTCTCTTATAATGTGCATAATAAGACATAAGAAAAGCTCTTAAGACTTTCTTCAAAAGCTGGGCTCTAATTCATCCTAACCAATGAAATGCACTGAGAAGATCATAGGAAAACTTCTCAGCTTGCTCCTTATAAAGAGTATAGCTCCCTAGTCCCTTTCTTATTAATAAATAACAGCATGGAGTTTCAGCTGAGGGAACTTCCTTCTTCCAGTATATAGTTTTTCATGTTTTTTCAGGAAACTACACACTGCGAGTGGATTGCACACCACTGATGTATAGTCTGGTTTACAGTCTGACTAAAAAGGTAATATCACTTGAAATTTTTAGCTGGTATGTGATGGGGCTCTGTCTGTAAAAATATGGTGTCAGATCTTTCTTTTCTGACCCTTTTTAGGTCAATAGCTAAGGAACTGGAGCTTTTTCCCAGGACAGATAGGGGGATTCCAAATTTACACCATTAAATGATTAACTATTCAGGATTAGGGGATTTTTCCACTCTTCCTGTGAAAGCATTCCTTCTAAGAACAAAAGCATAAGAGCATGCTGTGAACCGCAGTACAGAAACATATACCTACCTGGCTGTCCAGATCAACTAGTAGAATGCCTGTGGTAGTAAGAGACTCTGACTCCCTTTAGGAAGGGGAAGAAATTAGGGTGGCTACCATGTTTTTGTGTGATGTGACAGGTTTGGTCAAGGTGCTCAGCTTCAGTGTAACCTGTTAGTTATTCTTTTTCTCTGACCACGATGCTCTCACACATTTGTGTGGCACACAAAATTTACAGGTAGGGACCTTTCTCAGGAAATTGCCATACCATCTTAAATATAAAATATTCCTTGCTTTGGGATCTTAGAGTCTGGCATTTTATTTCTGGAGTTTTTTTCTTTTTTTTTAAACAGTGAACATTTAATGAGTTTTTGTGTATGTTTTAGATACTGATCAAATGTACATTTGACTACTGTATATATTCTGTGAATTTACTTTTATCTGCCTTTATCTGCTTTATGTATTCAGACGTTCAATAACTTATTATCTCTTGGAAGCTGGCATTAGACTGGTACAAAAGTAAAAGCAGTAAATAGGTATAATAATTTTCTGGCATTTAAAAGACAGTAAATAAAATGCAGCTCTTTTAAAAGTAGGTACCCAAATAAGCAGACTTGTGTCCTGAACTCAAGAAGAGTTGATCACCTGCAGTTCCCATGGTAACCTGCTAAGTGAAGGGGTTCAGAACTGTCAGGAAATCAGGTCATCAGGGTCTCAGTTTGGACACCAAGAGCAATCATTAAAATCTTGACCTAAATACCAGTAAAAATTCTTGTGTAACCCTTCCTTGAGCTGGGAAGCAAAGACTGAAGAATGCATGTAACCACAGCTTGTTGGTAGCTGATGTCTGAAGAGAATGCTGATGAGGAAGTGTGTCCCGTGTGATCCCATCCATAGTTAATCTGTGGTAAAAAGTTTTCATGCTAATAGTTCTGTTTTGTGGAAGATTTCCTTCATGAACAAAACTCCAAATAAATAAGTTTTAATTTGATTCTCGTTGTGGAGTAATTCTTAGGTAGGTGATAGATTAATAACAGAATATATATTAATAATCTTTAATATATTCAAAATAGTAAAACCTCAGCAGTCCAACAATATAAAGGAAAGATGAAGAAACATCCACAGTGTTTAAACTGCTCAGTTACCTGCAATTAGTCAGTGATAGGAATCAGCTTTAAAATAATTGTGATTTGTATACATCTCTAGCAGCTATGATGATATAAACACCAGGTACTGTGCCCTTCGCCCTTCTAAGGTTGCTTCTGCATCCATAAACATATTTTTGTGAACTGAAACAAAGTAGAAATAGTTTTGAATTAAACTAAGACAAAATTGAAATTTTCTGCCAAAGTGAAGCAAAATGTTTTGTTTTGTGAGGGATTACTCTTTTGAATATTTAAATTAAATGGCTGAAAACTCTCATAAAGAAATACCAGAATTTAAATATTGACTTGAAATGTTTTTCTTTCCTTATGTTTTCTTCCATCTAAATTTACCTCTTTTTTAGCAAATAAATTATTCTTCTGGAAAATGCTATGCATTTGAGGTGTTAAAATGGAAATGTAGAAAGGTTGAGGGACTTAAGATGACGTACTCATTACCCTAAACCGTAGGCTTTGTCTGATGACAGGTTGTTGACTTGCTGCTTGGTAACATTTAAAATTGTATCCTTTGTCCTTTTTCTAGATACCAAGTCCTGATGCGGGATTTGAAGGAAAATCTCTTTATGAGAGCTGGTATAAAAAAAATCCATCAAGCGAATATAAGGAGGTTCCCAGGTCAGTGACAAAAGAAAACAAATTACATACCAAATGTTATTATAACTTGTAGAGTGTGGGTTTTAAAGAAATACTCACGAAAAACTGAGTCCTGAAGAGAAATGGTGTGATTCTCAGCTGGTATAAATTTCAGCGATGTAATGATTGCAGCTCATACGCTATTGTACAGCAGGTTTTTGAACCAGCCTTTGAAGATGAACAAGATGCTTTATTTAGTTTATAGAAGTTTAGACAAAGAAGGGTAGTATGCACAAGCCAGAGGCAATTACACAAGATGTTAACTCAACAGCTTTCCTTTGCATTTTTTCCAGTCTTCTGAAAGGCCTCTCAGTTTGGGTGGCTGGGGAGCATACCAGGCAGGATTTTATGAGATTGTCCTTCAGATTTACTGGGAGGTTTCTACAGAATCTCAAAAACTGATTTTATTCCATGAAGCCATGCTGGTACTGCTGTGATTTCTCTGAGTTGAGAGCTTTGGGTAGTGAAAGTTCAGCAGGAGGAAGGTCATTGGTTCTTGTCAGTGATAAAAAGACAGTGAGGTACGTTCTCCTCTTGAGAACAGGATATCTTTGACCCTGAGAAGGGTGACTTTGCTCCTCTGAGAATGCAGTTGATGAGGTGCAGGTAATGCAGGAGTCAGAGGTAGTTCATGGTGTATTGGCAAATGAGAGCACACTGGGAAAAGACTATGTAGTGATTGCTAAATAAATAACTGCCATGGGATACTTGGAAGAAAACTAAATTTATTCCTTAAGTATTGTCACTCAAGGCATTTTCCTCTTTCTTGTTTGAAGAATAAATAAACTGGGTTCTGGCAATGACTTTGAAGCATTTTTTCAACGTCTTGGCATTGCTTCAGGCAGAGCGCGTTACAGTAAAAATTGGGTAAGTGTGTGTCTTTGTAGTTTGGTCTCCTTTGTAACTGCCTGAATAACATCACCTGTAAAGGAGCCATTTAGACTTCCAGCTTTTTAGGATAGTACAGTTCAGCGTGTCAGTGGTGTCTAATTACTACAACTCTATGTGCTACCTATTTATTACAAAACCAATATGTAATAAATATGAATGATCAACTTGTTGTCACTTAGACAAAAGTACTTTTGCTCAGGGTAAATGGATATGCTCAAAATTACCTGTGACTGATTAAGGCTTCTGAGTAGCTTATGGTGACTTTTGAATGATTTGTAACACTTTACAAAGCTTGGAATTCAAAATGGTTCATACTTTATTGAAAATATGGGTTGGGCTCTGGAGCATACTGTGAGAGGAGAGTAGCTGAGAAATGTTCAAGGAGAAAACTATTCAATGTGGTCATTTCCTCTGAAAAGGAAGGAATATCCAAGGACACAAACAAATGATTATTGAATCCAAGAAAGAGAAGAAGTCCAATCTCACCTGGATTTAGCCAACTGAAAGTGATATGTCTGTGCTTAGCTACCTTCTTTGGGCTGTGTACATGGCCAATGGAGAGAGATTTCTCCAAATGACCATTCATCTCAGCATAGGTTAATGTCTAAGAGAGACATTACTGACCAGTTCTCCTTTGACTGTCTATTGTGGCTACACAGGATTAGTGTGACCTGAACACTGAAACTTTACCATGCCTTGAATCCCACAGCAAAGATTTTCAAAAATCTAAATAGACATAGCTGAATAATGGTTTTGTTTTGGCTTGGTTTCCTTTGTTTCAGAACACAGAAAAATACAGCAGCTATCCAGTTTACCACAGTGTCTATGAAACCTATGAAATTGTGGAACAGTTTTATGATCCCACTTTCAAGAATCATCTGACAGTCGCTCAGGTACGGGGAGGGCTGGTGTTCGAATTGGCCGACTCTGTTGTGCTTCCTTTTGACTGTAGAGATTATGCATCAGCTGTGAGCAACTATGCTCACATCATCTATAATTTGTCAAGGAATCATGAAGAGGAGCTGGCAACATACAATGTATCCTTTGGTATGTATGGTCTTTCATCACATTCTTACTCTGTTAATGCTAACACTGCCTAATACTGAATGTCTTTGTCCTGACATGTTATTTACCTTGTATGAACAGTAAATAAAACAACAACAATATCCTCCATTAATTTGAAATGGGAATATTTTATCACTAGCATGCCTGTGTGGGGACTATGCCACTGCCAAATAGAGCTAATACTTAGAGTTGCATGTTCTTTGACCTGTGCATGATTCACCAGTATTGACAGCAATGTATCATTGTCATGTTTCCTTTAAAACAAAAAATCACACTGTTTTGCAGCTTATCGTGTTGGATAATTCTGTGCCTGAGGAACCTTTTTTTAATTAGCAACATTATAGAACATTCAGTTTAGGATTTGGCTGCTAATGGCCAATATCAGGTACATGTGCATGTGTGTACACTCACACACACTTTCTCTGTCTTTATCAAAACTCTTTGTGGAGGGGCATAACAGTAAAACACAGATTTCTGGGATTTATAAATTCTCAGACATATCTGAACAGTCTGCTTCTGATTCCATGATCCAGTTTTTGATATTTCTGTACATTTTTAAGTAGCAGACAGTAAACAACATTCACAATGATACTAATTGCCATTGTTTCTAAGAGAGGTTTTCACATAGAATTACAAATTATTTAATGTAGGAATATGGAGTTATCTTCTTTTCCTTCAGCAAGAACTTTTAACAGTTCATGATTACGGTGGAAGATAAATCTTTAATTGTAAAATTTGATTTGTTTGAATTTGAGTTAAATACTTTCCTCCCACTCCCTCCAGATGCTCTGTTTTCAGCTGTGAAGAATTTTACAGAAGTTGCTGCTAGCTTTCATGAGAGACTACAACAAATAGATATCAATAAGTAAGTTCAACTCTTATTTTCTTCCAGTCAAATACTCCAGCTAGTCCTCTGAGCTCAAGAGGGCTTACTCTTCACTTACTGACACTTAATGGAAAAAAAGAAATAAATAAGCTGTAGTTGTGGCAAGCTTTTTGATGAGCTTTGAAGAAGCTCTATGCACCATCTATGCCAAAAGGCCTAGTTTGCACTTGACTTACTTCTTAATTTATTCTTTGTAGGCCATGCCCAGAATGACAAGCCAAATTTCCTTTTATGTATACATATATGTATGTTCCATTTCTTGGGAAGAATCTAATTTAGCCATATGCTTACCCTTATGGAACACTAACTGAGAATAAAAGCCATCTTTTTAATGGCAGCAACTTTCAGATAAAGGAGTTAACTGTAATCTCTTATGCAAAAGATGACATTTATGACATATGACATCTATGTGACATTTTCAAAATGGTTTTATTGATGGATGGCCTAAATCTATGCTTTAATTCAACCAGACAGTTTCAGTTTCTGTTTACACCACCATAAACTTGAAAAAATTTCCTTAATGGTAATAGACTTACTCCAGGTTTACTGTGATATAAATTTTAACACTTTGTATTGGTGAATGCCTTTGAAGGTCTACAAGTCACTTTGGATGTAAACCACCAGGCCCACATATATTCTGTGTAACCTCGTCACAGCTCTTTTATTTGTTAAGCATCAACAGTATGTGCAGGGCTATTAAAAGCACACAGACACAGATGGTCTCTGCTCTAGGGAATTTAAAATCTACCATCAGTAAAACACAATTCTTGGATGGCTCAGAAGAGGATTTTAACATCACAGGGTTCCTTTTTCTGGTATGTTGTGATTTTACATAAAAACAAATGCAATATTATTGAAGTAATTTGTGGCTGGCTGAGTTTCTGGAAAAGAGGGTCCTTAGAAAACTGTTGTACAAAAGAAGAGAATGGTCTGCCTAAGCATCCCCATGAAAAGGAAATAAAGGAATAAAAGGAGAGAAAAAAACCTGAATCCCTGTCTTTTGACATTATCACTTGGGCTTTAAAAATAGCTTTAAGCTTTAAAAATAGCTTTTTTTTTTTTTTCCTGTTATGAATCAGTCTCTGTCACAGCACAGACCAGCATAATTCTATTATGCAGGTTAGCTGATATGTGCTGTCTTTTGTGGGCTACACTTGAAGTTCAACATCATAGATATGCTGTTCTTCTTAAATCCAGATAGGTATGCTTGGATAGGAGTATGGCAGATGCACTGCAGGTAACATATTCAACATATTCCCTTTTTGTTTTTGTGTTTTTAGCCTGCTTACTGTCCGATCACTAAATGATCAGCTCATGTTTCTAGAAAGGGCTTTCATCGACCCTCTTGGATTACCTGGAAGGCCATTCTATAGGTGAGAAAGGCTTATTTTTCACTTTCCTCTTGAAGTGTGCTATGAAAATTCCTTTAAGATTTAAAAGTCTCTAAATGGAATTATAATGATTTTATTTAACACAGCAAAAGTACATGAGAGAGGAGGAATAATACTGAAAAAGGGAAAGGACATTGGGGAAAACCTCAGCGTGATGCACTGTATAGAATGAGGAACATTCTTGTTGGAAGCCTATTCAGAAAATTTCTCTTGGTTTCATTTGGCTTCTAAACTGATGTAAAAGTTTAGCCCTGGAGTAATTTTAAATAATTTTAATTGTAGGAACTTCAGGGAGTTGTGAAGCACCTAAAAGCTGATCAATTTTAAGAACGCAGCCATGCTAGCAAGTGTAGTGTGGAGGGAAGTACTGAAAGAGCAGGGAAGGAATTCAGTGGTCCTCTCATCCAGCTCAAGAAGTAAATCTTCTTTAAGAGGCAGTGAATCAAGTCTAGTTTTTGATGCCTCTACCAGTCTGCATAATTCAGAATAGCAGTCTCTCCACTATAAACTAACTGAAGAAGGAGAAATCTAGACCTGCAATCCTTGTACCTCTCATAGCTCATGCTTAAAATCTGTTAAGAGTCTCTTGTTAAAAGTCTTTTCTATGTCAAAGAAATGTATCTGTTGTTGATATTCATGTATCTGTTGGAGACTGTGTATATCTGTGAGAAAAAGAAGCTGTCTTTTTAAAAATCTTTTCATTTCATCTAAGTTGAGAGAAAGGAAAATACTTTAGTTGACTTTATCTCAAGTATCTATAAAGCTGTGGAATTCATATGGCATATGTTATTCTCTTGCTTCATGGACTTAAGCTACTATTGTTGCAATAATTTATTTATTTACATCTTCAGTGTCAAGTGTTTACAGCTGGCTTATAAAACATAAAATAGTATGTTTCATTTTCCTAATGCATAATATTGTTATTTTTGTCCCTTGACTTCCCTGCAGACATGTTATCTTTGCTCCAAGCAGCCACAACAAGTATGCAGGAGAATCCTTCCCAGGAATCTATGATGCCATGTTTGATATCAAAAACAAAGCTGATCAACACGAAGCCTGGGAAGAAGTGAAGAGGCAGATTTCCATTGCAGCCTTCACTGTGCAGGCAGCAGCAGAAACACTGAAAGAAGTAGCATAAATATGAACAATATAGGCGTCAATGAAGACTAAATGTGACAGTTTACAGGAGCCTTAAAAATGGAGCACTTGAAAACACTAGGAGGATTATGACAAAGAACACAAATCAAAAAAAATCTTGGTCTTTGCAAATAATATACCCAAGTGGAATGCATTTAGTAATATTTACAAGGTAATGTACTCCATTTTCAGAGCTCAGGATTTAGATATCTTCTGAATTGTGACTGATAATGTTTCAGGTTTTCTCACAGCTTTGTATTTTAAGAATTGCTAACCACTGGATTTACTTCTAGAGTTTTGAATTTTTCTAGCTTGATTATTATAGTGATCTCCATAGTTCTTCAGGAAAACAGAATTAATTTCATGTTTCTGTCAGTTACTAATTTGGTTGTTATCTTTTTTGTTATTTACCCTGGGTATGCATGATTATACCTCAAGACAGGCCTCTCAGCCCTCCTTTTCCACAAAGATTGAGATGGATATGGAGATGGGAAAACTATCTCATACCATATGCAGGATGGATAATAATTGTAACAAGTTTGGGGCAGCTGGCCCAGAATACTCATCCATGACATTCTTTTCCTCACATGCTGAACCTTGCAGCTGATTGCAGATAAATTTAAGCAAGAAGCTTTTAGTCACTGGAATAAAAACAAGGCAATACATCTTGTCAGACATATAGTAATCTCACAAAATGTCGTTCAAGATGAAGACCCCCTTGTTATTCTTTTAACCAAAATCTACCCTTGCTATGCCTTGTCCCTCTGGAGGTGTTTTAAATATGAAGACAGAAGCAAAGAATATTCATCATGTCCTAAGTTGAAAAGGATACCGAATTATTACCATTTTCATAAAGTCTGTATATCTGATTATCATGTGCTGCTTACTCTTATGATGGACCATAACTGTCTTGGGACAACCAAGATCAGACAGAGAAGACTCAGAAAATAAGATCCCTTCATCTGAAATTTTGCCACTGGACTATTACTAACCTCTAGTTCAGCTAGTATTTTGTGTGATTTTATGTGCCATGTTAGCTGAGGCCTCTACCATGTCTTAAACTACTGTCCTGTGATCTGGTGGTTTTCAGTACCATGGCATATTATTTTCTTTAGCATGAGGCTTCATTTAATCATAAATATTTCTGCACTTCACATTAAAGCCTTTTAGACGTTACTATAATTAAATCATTATTTTTCTTAACTGTTGGTCTTTCTGCTAAAATAATCTAGTTTGCCAGATAATGGAAAATGCTCTTATACCAATAGTTATTGCCCAGTTACTTTCACATTTTTTATGAAACAGACTGGAGTAAAATGATGAAGATGTCTTCCCCCAAATCCAGTGCTGATGGGAGACATTGCTGACTCTGTTTTGTCACTGCTGGCTGCTCTACTACTCCACTTTCACCAGTGGAGAATTCATGACATCATAATCCACCTCTGAAAAAAATTAGCCAGCTTAGTTTGGTTACCTTACCCTAGATGATTTGTTGTGCAGCAATCAGGACAATAAGCCAAATCCACCATGCAGAGGGGAGTAGCAATAAACAGCTCCTGTTGACCAGGTAGATGCAATAACAATGTTTTTCTTTTGCTGAGGAGGATAAATTGAAGTGTCAAACTCCAAAATTGTGGAGATCTTTTCCTATGTGACCTGTATGCTGCTTCAGCAACTTTTTCTTTCAGTCCAGAAGACATAATTTTTTAATCTCTGGCCTAAGCATAGCATTGTTTCATTTAAGATTTTTGGAAATAGTTAGCAGATAATATACAATATCCTGGCCCAGGACCACACAAAATACAGAAGTAGTTACACTCTTAGACTACAGAAACATCCATTAAAAAAATCTGTTGCCTGTTCCCTAACCACTGCAGGGAACAGATACAGGAACAGAAATATTCTCTCTCCTGTTGACTACGAGCTGGGGACATAGGCTTGTGTGAACCTCGTGAAGTTCAATGGGTGCTGCACCTGGGCCAGGGAAATTCCAAGCACAAATCCAGGCTGGGCAGAGAATGGATCGAGACTAACCCTAAGGAGAAAGATTTGGAGGTGTTTGTGGACGGGGGAAGCTCATTGTGACCTGGAAAAGTGCACTTGTGGTCCAGAAAGCCAGGTGCATCCTGGGCTTCACCAGGAGAGGTGTGGCCGTCAGGCTGAGGAAGGAAATTCTGTCCCTCTGGTCTGCTCTTGTGAGACCCCATCTGCAGTGCTGTGTCCAGCTCTGGGGCCCCAATATAAGAAAGGCCTGTTGTAAGGAATATAGAGAAGAGCCATTGAATCACAGGCCTGGAGCACCTCTGCTGTGAAGACAGGCTGAGAGAGCTGGGGCTGTTCAGCCTGGAGAAGAGAAGACTATGGAGACCTCAGAGCACCTTCCAATACCTAAAGAGCCTAAAAAAGGCTGGAGGGGGACTTTTTATAAAGATGTGTGCAATAGGACAGGGAGGAATGGCCTTAAGGTGTCCCTGTGTTCAGTGCACAGTCCTTTACTCTCTCAGCTTCACTGGTTACATTCCTCTTGTGGAAAAAGGGGTCAAAGTTTGCAAGCTGCACTTGTCAGCTGCCAGCAATGTAAACTTTTAGTTGGAATATGATAATGGTCTCCTGAAGCCCAAGATAAGAAAGGCTCTGACTCAAAGAATCAACATCTACTAGTGTTTTAATCTGATCGAAAGACTGAAGAGGCCGTGAGAGAGTTCAAGGGACTGTACAACTGGCAGAGTCAGAAGGAAACTACTGATTTGAAATTGTGGTTGAACATTACCCTGTTTTCCTGCCAGAGCTGTCTTTCCCACAGATCAGGGTCTCTTGATCTCTCAAACCACAGGTTCAACCTTTAGTCAGACAGTAGGTCAAGCAGCACAACAGTGGTGTATCTTTCTTGCTGCAGATATTAAGCTTTAGGGCCGTTACTGAGCAACTACAACCTACATGTTACAAGCCCTGGCATTCATTCTGTGTTTCACATACCATTACTGCCTTTACTAGTTGGCTGAATAGCAGAATGATGCATTCAACACACAAATGCTTGCTAGTTTTGCATTTGGCATGTGTATCCTTGCCAGTTTTTGAGCTTTTTTAGTTTACCAGGTAGTTACGTGTTTTAAGTGGGTAGAGTATATGTAGCTACCTGCAAGGGCTCCTAGCTTCAGCTGAACCTCACTCTTGTTGTCACTGTCAGAATGAGGAATTCTCACTACTCCTGAATTCAGCATGAGGCATATGCAGTAACTAATAATTTCATGGTAATTCTAAAACTGATACTAATTCAAAGAAGTACTGTGTGTTCAGGAGTTAATGGTGTGGACCCTTTTTCTCACCTGTGCTAAGAAAAGGAGTCTTTTTACACTGTAGTATTTCCGCAGTTTGTTTTGCATGATTTCTCTGACTACTTTGGGTTGGTCTTATCTCCTTTTAGCCTCGAACCTTTGATTAAGTGGGTGTTTTCAAAATTGAGTAAAATACTCAGCTATTATCAGAAGTGCACTTCTAGAGATATCTCACACTGATAATATCTTAGTTCTAGCTGGAAAAGCCCTGTGTAAAATAACAGGGTTGCTGATGCATGTGGCCTTGATATTGCCAGGAAAGGACTCAAAGGAAGATGAGTCTTTTGGGCTACTGATCATCTCAAGAGCTCTGAGGTCTCTCCTTAGGCATGAAATGAGATGATCAGTAACAGCTAAGGGTAAGATGAAGTTTGGGTTGGAGCAGCTTCTTCCACCTTCTCACATATGTGACTTTGCTTTCCTGACATGCTTTATTTTGGATCTCAAATGTCAGGATCATTTTTCTCTGACTCCAGTTATTCTGAGGAACATTTGTATACTACACCTTTTGGCTTTAAGATTGAGTAATGTGTGTTTATATGTATGCATGCAACCAAACCTCATCTTGCTTCTGTTCCACCTGGGTGAATGGTAGATACTCAGCCTTCATATGCTGATTTTCTTCCAAGGAGTTTGTAGGTGAGACAACTCAGGGATACTCCCACAACTGGTCAGCAAGCAAATACAGAATGTTTGTATAAAAAACAGATACGATCCCAGGGGGACAACAAAAATTCTTGTGTAGTAATGTCAATCTTTTCACTGGCCTCCACAGCACACCAGGCTGATTCATAGAATACAATACAGCAGCTTGGGTTGGAAGGGTCCTCCAAATACCATCTAGTCCTCTCCCCCTCCGGAGTGAGCAGGAATATCTTCAACTGGACCTGGTGGTTCAGACATCTGTCCAAATGACTGTGAATGTTTCCAAGGATGGGGAATCCACCACCTCCCTTGGAAACTTGCGCTAGTGACTCAACACCCTCACTGTAAAAAAATTCTTCTTTATATCTAGTCTGAATCTACCCTCTTTTAGTTTGAAACTGTGACTTGACCTATTGCTACAGGCCCTACTAAAAAGTCTGTCCCCATCTAGAATGGGTTTGTGTGGCAACATTTTCACAGTGAGGGGCTACAGTGGTGGCTTCTGTGAAGATCCCTGGAACCTCCCCCTGTATCTGGCAGAGCTAATGCAAACCAGCTCTGAGATGGCTGCTAGGCAAGGCTGAGCCCATCAGTGGTAGTGGCACCTCTGGGATAACAGATTTTAGAAGGGAAAGAAAGTTACTGTGCAGAAGCAATTAGAGTCAGACTAGGGAGGAGTGAAAAATGTGTGGGAGGAACAGCCCTGCAGACCCCAAGGATAGTGCAGAAAGAGAGGAAGGAGGTGATCCAAGTGTCAGAGCAGAGATTCCTGTGGGGCCCATGGTGCAGGTCATGGTGAGCATCCTGGCTGCACAGAGCAGTATTCAGAAGTCTCACCTGACCTGTAGCTGTTGCCCCAGACCAGGACACAAATTTTGCCCTGTACAGATTTGCTCTGTCTAAAGATTTAGGACCCTCTGAGCTCTTTAGGAGCTCCCAAATGGTATTGGCTATTTTTCTGTCAGAAAATGAACATTCTCAGTACAGAATAATTCAAGTGCCTAAAGTTAGGTGCTTATCACACTTTTGATACCCTAGGATGTCTGGTCTGATCCCAGGATGGCCCCTGTGTTGCATATGTCAGCCCTATGGCACAAAAGACTTGGGAGTAAAGAAGATAAAGCTGAAAAAAACGGTTGCAATGAAGATGTCTTAATTTTTCTCACTATCCAAGTCTATTTTAATTTGTAATAAATTACTTTTCCCTGAGTGGAATCTATTTTGCTAATGATGGTAATCAGCAAGCGATACACTTGTGTTCATTTCAACCCATGAGCTTTTTCATCTTATTTCCTGCCCCAGTCTTGTTGAGGAGGGCCTGTGGTTAAAGGTGGATTTACGCTGTAACATTATACTTGCATTTAATTGTAACATAATATACCCCACATAACCCATGCCATGTAAGAACATATCACAACTAATAACTAATGGTAATAGGATTTTAAGTGGTATAAGCCATTTGGCTGCTGCTTCTTGTTCAACCTCAGCATTGTTAATGCCCTTGTCACTTTAAAAAACATTCACGTAGAAATAAATGCATTTCATACAGTCTCACTGTTGCTATTCTTACCTTCTTCCTCCACTGATGTTATTATCATGTGAGGTCTAATTTTGATAGTAATCTCCAAAAGCCCCTGTCACTTTACTGTCTATTATGTGCCAGTCCTACACCTGTGGTGCTATATAAATGCTAATAATACATCAATATGCTCATTCTTTATGAGTTCTGTAGGTGGAATTCCATCTGGTTTGTATATGTCAATTCAGATGCTGGTGTGAAATGTCATTGCTGTTCAGAATTTGTCATGGTTTATGAGCAGTTGGGAAATGACAGGAAAAATATCACAAGACTGGACCTGCTTGTCATTTGAACAAAGACATCCAGCCCTGTGCTTATGACAGTGGCTGTGGCTGGTGTGGAATACCCAAATGGTGTAATTTTTCTCTGAATTAATTAATTAACAATTAAGTAATTAGGATATTAACCATTTTTTTCATTTTTTTCTGAATATTTTCAGCTCATCATAATGTATTTAAGTTTTGATACTCAGAGTACTGACATTTCTTTCACAAACTTTGTCTACTTTGGACTTTGGGAGTGAGTGATAGGAATTTGGAGCATGCCCAGGCTCCCAGAAAAGCTTTCCTGATGTCAGCCATATAACTGGTCTCAAATGGACAGGCGCTCAGTTCCAGAAAGATCAGTCTTGGCTTCCATGTAGCCGTGAAGGAACTTGGCAGCGGAGAGTAATGTGCACATGTGATTATTCTATTTGTCTACTAGTTATCTATTGGATATATATTTTGACTATTCCCTGGGCTGCAGTTGTTTCCTTCCCCATGAGATACTTATGGATTTGACTAAATTAGACTAGGAAAACTTGATCTTAAGAACCTTGTTATCTTAAGTGCAAGTAGCTAGAGAATATAGCAAATAAATTTATGACTTTTCCTAGCTGCAAACTGGATGATGTCTGGAAGTGTTCTTTCTGGCCAATCTAAATTATGTTCTCAGCTGCTCTAAGTATACTTTTTTTTTTTTTTTTGCTAAGGATTAATGTTACCATAGATTAAAAAGGGAAGAAATTCAGTGTTTTGTTGGTAAAGAGGAAAGAAGTTTTCCCTTAATTTCATCTCTTGGCCACTTCCACCGGAACAGATTGTAAACAAGCCTAAAACAGGAACTTTCCAAACCAGAAAGTCCTAATAATTAGTAGAAATTAGCATCTTAAATACTACATGTACATTGCTTGGTGCACTGCCTGGATACAGATTTGTTACACACCCAGCTACACAGGGGCTGTCTGGCTATCATCAACATCACCCTGGGATTAAGGCTGGTTAGGAACTGTGAGAACTGAGAAGCAAAGAAGGCAGGGACAGCCCTGGGGCTGCTGGTGGAAGGAGGAGGAGGAGGAGAAGGAGGAGGAGGAGGAGGAAGGCAGCTGCTTGCCAGCCCTCAGAGCCTGCCGAGCTGCCGGCCAGTGCTGACCGAATGGCCGGGAGCAGGAGCAAGGCCACCCTCCGTGTGTGGCTGGTGTGCCCTGGGCTGCTCGGCTGTTTCTTGCTGGGCTTTCTTACGGGTGAGTACAGAGACCCAGGGGCTCAGCCCCCAGCTCCTTTCCCCTGACACTTGTGTGCAACTCCTGTTGTCATTAACTCACCAGCAGGGAGATTATGCTGCTTCTTCAGGGACGTGATAAAGTACTCGTCCCACTGCTTTTTTAAGCTTTTCTGTCTAGCAGCTTCAGGGAGCAGGGAACAGAACGGCTCTGTGCTTCAATCCAGGACAAGCTCTGGTGAACTGACAGCTTCCCAAAACAGGCAGCCAGGCATGCAAAGAGTAAATACAAGAGTTGGAAACTTCAGTGATTGCAAAATCTCCCAGATTTTTTATTTTTAATTTTTATTTCCTGTTTTTTACTGAAGATAATTTTAAATGCTCCTATTCAGTAACTATTTTAGAAATTAAGGGTAGAATGTAGAGGAGGAGTTTGACTGACAGCCAAGTTACTGAAGTTTTCGTCATGCACAATGAACTTTACTAGAGGTTCTTTTCTGCAGTCACTTGCAGCATTTGATTTTAATTAAAATGCATGTCCTTTTTAAACTTGTGTTGTAGCACAAACCTAAGACAAAAGCATGAAAGAAAAATCCATGAGGACTATTAAATATATAAAATATTAGTTTAATTTTGGAGATCCCTGAGCTGCTAATTTCTGGTGCTTGTGCTATGCTTATACATTTCCCTGATCATCATCTTTTGGCCCTGCTCCAAAACAGGATACTAGGCAAGATGGACTTTTGGTTTGGTCAAGCATCACTGTTCAGTTCAGAGTGTTACTAGAAGTGTAACAGGTCATATAACCTGTGCATTGTGACAGTACCTTTTTTTGTCTTTCTTATGAAAATTTTCCCAGTTTGGGATTGTCTAGCTATAATAATAAAAGAATTTTTTTTATTTTTAAGGCATACTCATACAGTTGATGTACCCTTTCCTAGTACAATTTATGGCTACTGAATAAACATTTTAAAACTGGCTTGGGTGACAGTTAACTTTATTGTTTTAATTATTAAATAGACTAAATCTACACTTCCCCAAGTCTGTAACTATTACAGCACTGGCAAGGTGGCTGTTGAGTCCTAGACATTCACTTTAAATATGCTTACACATCTATTTTAAAATATATGTGTAAACTAAATTAAGTAATTTCACCATGAATACCAGGAGTTCAAACCTCACACTACAAACAGTTAATTGAGAATTTGAACTATAGTTTAAAATTAATGAGAGATCAGTCTGCCTTAAAAAGGGGATTTACAAGGGATTTAGGGCTTACTCTTTTCTTTATGTCACTTTTAGGCATTTCAATCAATGAAATACATTTCATTTTTCTGCTTGAGCCCTCTGACACTGACAGAGGGTGCTCTAAGCCCTGTTCATTGTTGTGGTTTTAACTGTTTAGTACCACAGGTTGCACCTGTGCTCAAACATGTGAGGGCATCCTTGCTAAGTAAGAAACTTTTCAAATGTGTTTCAGGCTGGAATACAAAACAGACCGAGAAAAAACCCAGCTCTTCAGATGTCCATCAAAATGTGAGACAGAAACTTGTGGCTGAAATGAAAGCAGAGAACATCAGGAAATTTCTTCGGTAAGCCTTGTGCATTGTTTTTTTGAACAATTTTATCAGTCCAAAAAGCCAGAGAGTGATAACATCAGCTCCAAGGAAGGGCCTCTGAAAGAAGAGCTTTTAAGATGCTTTGGAAGTATTTCTTTTGTATGCAATGTCTGACGGAAGAAGGGAGAGGCTTACAACTCTTCTGTTCCCCCATGCCCATTTTTGAAGTTGCCTTTTTGAAGTGGGTGTACTGTCAAGTGTACTTCCCTCAGCTGCATTACTGCTAGTGCTTACCATTCTTCATTATTTCCCATCTTCATGATTTAATGAAGTGTGCCTTTTCTTTTTCTTCACAAGTATCTGAAGCTCTAACCTCAGATAACTTTGTTTTCTTTCAGACTGAGATGATTTTACTGTGTTGATTGACATGAGTTACATCTGACTGATCATCTGTTCAGTGTCTCTTTAAACTTTCAGTTCGAGCAGCTAGTCTAAGTAAAAAATTAATCTGTTAAAAATTAGTGCTACAAAAATTACACGGCACTGAGCTGCATTTATGTCGCTCTATTAGGAACGGAGAGAAGAGCGACACAGACTCTCTAGGAGTCAATCAGGAGAATGTCTCGTAGTTTATTACTTCAGGTCTGATTTATAGACTGATACATGGAAAGTACAGAAAGGAAACTCTTATTGGTTAGCAAACTACTACATTACCATCATTGGTCAGTGGGGTTCACCACCCCCTGACTTTCTCTTGCAAAGAAAACAAGAGACAGAGAAACAGCACCTGCAAGGCTGTTTTCTGTCTTTGAGGATTGTTTTGAATCCTCCTTATGAATTCCCAGGTTACTTTCTCAGGCTGGACTGAGAAAGCTATGTGGCCTGTAATTTCTACAGGCTCTCTGTTTCAAAGTTAGCATCCACACATTTATACTCACAACTTATAATTCCTTTAGTGTGACCATACTGGGTAATATGTTGTTGATTGGGAGCTCTGACATCCCATTATATCCTGCCTTCTGTTTCAGAGATAAAGGGCTCTGTCCACAGTCATTGTGTGTGTACAGTTGGTTAAGGCTTGCATGAAGTAACTATTAATAAATGCACATTTTTTTTTTGCATCCACGCAGTTCTTTCAAAACATCTAAAATGCTTGGGATATAAAAATACTCTTTTGTTTTTCCCACTGAAAATTAAAAAAACCCACATTATTGTGTATGTTTATATTTTCTATAGAGGAACAAATGTATTCACATGAAAAGTAAATAAGTAAGTCAGCAGCTGCATCAAGAACATGAAAGGATTACTGAGAAATTTGATTTCTATACATTTATTCTAAAATCAAAAAGTTTCATACCTAACATAAATTAGCTTTTATAGTCTATAGGCCTAATCTTATTTTGTATATGTTGTTTTCAGTAGATTGGAGAGTTCCTGAAAATTATGTTTGAATGGGAATCTAGGCAACAGAGCATGAAATAACTGTAATTATGCCAAAATCTCTTGGCCATGGGATATTAATGGTTTCTCATTTGTCTGCCTGCTTTGGTGATGGGCCAAATGCCTCATGTTGTTTGGGTTTAGTTTTTTTTTTTTTCCTAAATTCAAATAAAAATCAAGAAATGCAGAGAAATTGTATTAACACAGTATTCAAAAAGTTTATTGGAAGCAGAAGAAAATATGAACTGGAGAATTTTGATCCATTTTCTTAATTTTTCAGACTACTACATCTGCTTTTATCACGTGGGGAAAAAAAACCTATGAGTCTCAGAAAATGCAGACACTTTGGTCTTAGCTCTGGAAAGGATTAAACTGTTTGGAAGGGAAAATCTGAAAAAAAATATAATAATGTGAATTTTTCCTGATGACATATGTAGCATTTAGTACGCTTAAAGAATTAAAAGGTACTTAAAATACTAGTGAGAATTAAAGTGCAAGAAGCAAATAAGCACCAGGGTTTGGCAAAGGTTGCTTCCAGACTTTGGTGCATACCCTCGCAGTTTAAAGAGAGGGAATGAGAACAGCAGAGAGCAAAAGGTTGTAGTCTACTTAGAGAATCTGGATGCATTCAGATCCCGGGGCTGTGAGTGACTCATGTGAAAGACCTTTATGTCATGGTTGCGATGTTGCTGTAAATGAGAAGTTCTGATGACTGAAAGAGGCCCCAGGTGGCTGAAAAAGGCTGATATTGTACCCCACTTTTAATAAGGAATACCTGGAGGGGACTCTGAGCTGGCCAGCTTCAGGTCCGGAAGGGTGACAAAACATCCTTCTGGAATCTGTTTTCAAACACACAAAGGACAGAAATATAGTTCAGAAGAGTCTGCATTTATTTACAATTTGCTTGCGTGGTCAGCATATTGCCTTCTGTAAGGAAATGACTGCTACGTGCGTGAGTGAAGACTTTACACTTGACTTTAACAAGGCTTTGAACATCATTCTCCTGTGGAACCTGAGGAAGTACCCACTGCAGAACATGGGTTGAAAACAGTCTGAAATGACAGGCTGAAGTGATATTAATTATGGTATTTGTTACTGCTAATGAATGGTAATTGCTGGTATCTGACATCAGTGGGGCAGCCATTGACAAGTAGCCTGTTGGGAATTGGAAGCTGATGCAGAGTACCTGGCTGACTAATGAGTTTTCACCATTCCTTACTTGTTCAGTGGGCTGAACAAACTGCACACAGATTTCTGTAGGGTAGCCCAGAGGGACTGGATTCTGTTTGTGATTATTTATCACCATTATGTGTTATATCTGATGTGGAAGTAAATGTTGGTAAGAATGTTTTGTTATTCAGGTTTTTGATTAAGAAAAAAGAGCAAACCTGTGCAGATAATTTAATGTAATGATTTTCAAATTAAACTTATTAGGACACGTTATGACAGCAGTACAAATCCATTATCAGATACCAGAATTATCTGGAAGGCTCTTTTGTCAATGCGTAGCTTTCCTGTATTTATTTCTGTCTTGTATACTGCTAATGTTCTTTTGCTAAACCTTTGCAATTGGTTTTCACTGCTTGTGTGTAGATGTAGCTATTCCTGTTATGCAAAGAAAAAAGTTCAGTTGACTTATCTTAAGGCCTCAGGAAAGATCTTCTGCTCTGAGTATATTTTGTACATATCCTGATGCAGACTCTGATAAGCAATCATGTTATACGGCTCAAACTTTAAGACCTTACTGTCCATACAATGTGTCTTGAAGACTAGCTTTATACACACTGAGCCTATTTCACTGTTGTATCTCTGCATTTGCTGCTTACTAGTGGTTTTCTGTTTTATTCTAGTTCATTTACCAAGTTGCCTCACCTCGCAGGAACTGAACAGAATCTTCTTCTTGCCAAAAAAATTCAAGGCCAGTGGAAGGAATTTGGACTGGATTCAGCAGAACTTGTTAATTATGATGTGCTTCTTTCATACCCAAATGCAAAGCAGCCAAACTACATTTCACTAATTGATGATCAAGGGAATGAGGTGATCTTTTCAATGACAAAACTATGTTTATGTAAAACCAAAAAAACCCAAGTGACTTCCTGTTAAAAAATAGTGTCTCCCTCTGTATTCTCATCTACTCAGCTCAGCATGTGCTTTATATTATTAAAAAAAAAAAAAAATCCAGTGCAAAAGGAATTCATATTTAGAAATGGTATCCCAAGCTATGCAGAAAACACAGCAAAGTGGCTGAGACCTCAGTGACTCATATGGAAGAGCAAGGATGTGTGGAGAAGCTACAGTTAACACCAGTAGACCATAAGGTGTTAGAAGGATTCAGCTTAAGGATACATCTGGGCTAATATCCTGTTCCCATTAGCAGCCTTAAGTGGATGCACAGGGGTGTTTAGGAACAAAGAAATGTATTTCAGGCATGCAGCTCTTCCAGCATCTAGCTGTTTTCAGCTCAGGGCTTCTCTGAAAGTGCTGCAATTAATCTCTTGAAAAATCCTCCCTAGACCTTTTCCAAGTATTTATCCAGTCAGTGACCCCTATAACATCTCTCTTCCAAGTACCTATCCAAACCCTGCTTGAACATCTGTACAATATTTGCTTTCACAATATGCTGAGGTAAGGAATTGCAGAGATACTCCTTTTTTTTACAGTGTCTCCTAAGTTAGTGTTGGAAATACTATGAGCTAGTCAGTCTATAGACATCTTCTCCCTTTTGAATACCCAGGGAAATAAAGAAGTACATGTAAATTTTAACAAGGATTCTGAGCAAGGAGAGGAGGTGGAACTGCTAGAGAAGCATCATGGCACATAGGTGGGGATGAAGTGCCGGGGTAGAAAGTAAGGAATATGTGCCCAGGGATGACATGAGCTTAGAGGTGAAAGAATTAAGTTCTTCCAGAAGCCCTGTAACAATGTCTCAGCTACAATCTCACAAGGTGACAAAAGGTGGACATGCACCTTAAAGCAACATGACTGCTACAATACATAGTGATAAAAGGTAGCATGTTTAACTGAAGTATTACTAGGCGAGAAATAAAGAGAGTAATAATGCAGGAAGGAGAAACCACAAAAGACACCTGGGATGGCATGGATGAACCGGATGTCTTTTACTGTCACCACCTCTTGGCAATTTTCAGCTGCTTCTTTTCTTTAGGTTCAGGCATTGACTGATGAACTTCTTCTGACACATGATCTGTCTCTGTATTCATATCTGAATTCTATTTCAAAATTTCAGCTCTGGATCCCTACCCGTTTTTTTGTTTGAACTTATGTGTACTAGTTAAAACTATATTTTTTGCTATCGATTTATGGAAACTATAATTTCAAGTGCTGATAAAGCTAACTAACTTGGCAAAAGCCAAGGTTTTTGATACTTTTCATGCACAGGACTGCAGTATTTTCAAATAGTAATTATTTGACAAGGAGTCTGATGCACAGAAATGGAATAACTGTCTTTTCTGACTTTAAACTATAATTAGCATTTGCTTAGTGTGTGAATTTGTGCCTAGAATATTTGACCAAAAACTGCTGTTATTTTTTGGATAGGTTTTCAATACATCATTGTTTGAACCACCTCCACAGGGGTATGAAAATGTTACTGATATACTACCACCATATAATGCTTTTTCAGCACAAGGAGTGCCAGAGGTAAGAAAATAAATTATGCAATGGTACTATTACCTATTTTTTGAAACGGTTTCTGGGACAGATTTCTCCAGCTTCTCAAAATATTTGTTGCAGTACTTTTAATTACCACTTGTCTTAATTAAAGAACACTTAGGCCCAGATAAGCCATGTATTATGCAAAAGTTAGAAGTCTTTTATGACCAAAAAAAAGAGCTTTCTCAAATTGCTGGAACTCTGTATCACGTAACAAGTGAAAAGTTTTTATCTTGATAGAAAATTTTGGATACATCTCAGATTGCTTCATATTATTCAGTCATATGTAGAGGGCTTGCTTAAGGCACAGGTAGAAGTGGCAATATTTATATCAAGTTGGAAGACATTTTAGAATAAATGAATGTTTTCAAAAGCCGCAAAAGTTCCTCACATAATCTGCTAATTCATTATGGAACAGGTCAAGGACAACACTGCATGAATGAGTGAAACTATATAGTAGTGAGTGTGTGTGCAAGGCACACCATTGATTTGTCACAGCCAGAGAAGTTTGTCAGTTTACCAAAGTACTCTGGTTTATTTTCCAGCCTGTTTTTAGGACTTTTGTGAAGTGCAGGATAATATCCAAATGTCAGAAGTTTGAGCCAAACCTTCCTATAGAATATTGTGGATATGTTTTGTTATTGTTTTTATGGGCACCAGGTCTCATTTGTAGAAATGAAAAAAAAAAAATCCGCTATGACACTTAGTGAATGAAACTGTCTTTCTGATAATGGGTGTTTTGTTTGTTGGCTGACTGGTTGCCATGACACTGCTTTTCTTTTCTGCCCAGGCAGAGCTGGTGTACGTGAATTATGGTCGTACAGAAGATTTTTTTAGGCTGGAGCGTGAAATGGGAATTAACTGTACAGGAAAGATTGTCATTGCCAGATATGGGAAGATCTTCAGAGGAAACAAAGTAAGGGTTGTGTTTTAATTTTTCCTCCGTGGGTCAGACACTGTTCATGATAGAGCTTGAGGGAATTAGTAAGGGCTGCTTTTTGGAACATATGAGCAGAAGGAAGCATGGAATGTATCCATTGTGACTGCAGTCTAAGAACAGTTTCTAAAACAATAAAATCAGATGAATGTATTAAACTCCTGTGACTTCAAACTCCCTTGCAGCTGTTGCAAGAGAATAGTTTAGGGAACTGAGTAGTTTGTAGAGCTTAGTCTTTTGATAGTTGCCATCCATAGAACGGCAGTACTTCAAAATTAATAGAGTTTTGACAAGGAGTCTGATGCACAGAAACTGAGTAGCTATCTCTTCTGACTTTAGACAACAAATCTGGCAAAACCGGTGATAGTGAGGCAAGGGGGATGGTGGTCAGGTTTTGCGCCTCATTTTTATGTTCTGTGCTTTATTTCATAGCCTTGAGCTATAACTAAAGGTTTGACACGAATAATGAACATATTGCATATCACTGTGCTTGCTTCTTTTACTAAATCTGGAATAATTTTCACTCTTTCACATACTCGTCTTCTAAAACTATGTCTGCATGGAAACAAATCTCAACATTCAGATTTATTGCTGCATTAAAAAAAAAAAGAAAAAGCGACATCTTAAAAGCAAATAACTTCACAGGTTAAAAATGCCATATTAGCAGGAGCCCAAGGGATCATACTTTACTCAGACCCTGCTGACTACTGTGCTCCAGGAGTAGATGCTTATCCAGGTGGCTGGAACCTTCCAGGTGGAGGAGTCCAGCGTGGGAATGTTTTAAATCTGAATGGAGCTGGGGACCCTCTAACACCAGGTTATCCTGCAAAAGGTGAGTGCAAGTTCTGTAGCCCGGGCCATCAAGCACTTTATAAACTGCTGCTGAAAGTGTGACACTAGAAATTAATTTATTTTCAGTACAGATACACAGAAAAAAGCTGCTTGAAATTCTTATTGACAGTAGTTAATTTTCTATTGGAGACTAAGTTCTATCTGTGTCATTCTAACTGGTTTCAGTTAGGCAGGGGAATAAAGTTTCTAGGAAACTCTTTCTATGGTCCCACCCTTGTGACACTTAAAAAAGCAGGATGTGTAGGTTTACAGACTGTAAAGCAGCAGAAAATTACTGAGAATTTATAGCAATTTAAAAATATCTGTGTTTCTCAAGAGGATCAGTTTAAACTAGATTAAACTTTGCCATCAAAGAGGACTAATAGCTTTACTTGGAGGTATATTTCCTTGTCAATCATAAGTTCCAGGCAAAAAAACCCAAAAAAACCAGTTTAAAATCCTTTTTATGGGGAATAAAATTCCTGTAGCAAAAATAAGAACAGTCTAGGGTCTTTCAAAAGTCAGCACCATGTGCTTCTCTTGTCCTTGTTAGCATCCTAAACTCAGTCTGAACTAAGATGCCTGCCAGTGCTGGCTGCTGATGGGATGGCTATACAGGGATGCTTCTGGAAAGCTCATGGGCTTGTGTGGCCACTTCTGGGGTCATAAGACAATCTAAAACCTGGAGAGATTGTGTGTGCTGGGCCCAGCAGACTCAGAGAGACACTGGCTGTCTTCAACCCAGGTAAATGCATCTGTGGACATCCTCTGCAGCTTGTCAATTAGCTGCTCAGGTGCCATCTTCATCTCACACATCATCTGGGTTTCCCCAGAGCCAGCCTGGAGGAGATGTTACAATATGGCTGTACAGCAAATCTAACCTTTCATCAAGTGTGGGGACATCTTTTGCAGTGCTGTGGTTTACTGGGTTACTGGGTTTGAGGTTCTGTCACTACAGTTTGGTTTTCTAGAGGTAGCGTGTGAGAAATGATGTAAGAATTGAAAAGGATCATGCATGCTGGTGGCAGATCTGCTCAAAAGTGTTTCCAGTTTGGTAAAAGCTGCAAGAGCACTATAAACTTGACATTTTGTTCTGGTTTCTCAGAGTACACTTTCAGGTATAAAGTTAACGAAGGTGTAGGTATTCCCAAAATCCCGGTTCATCCCCTTGGATATCATGATGCAGAAGTATTACTGAGGTGAGTATACATCAGTCCTCCTCTCCAGAAGTCAGTATTGACAAATGTGCAGACAAATTTTTCATATTAAGATGGCAAAATCTATGCTATTACTTGCATTTGCTACTCTTTTGTAGTAATGTGTGCTTCAGAAAATGTGAAAAATTCATAACAATCTGGTTTTGCAACAATGCTTTCAAGAATTTTGTAATTTGTAATAGGTTTTGCTGCAATAATTATTAAGGGAATTTAGGGTTTCAGCCTAATGGTCAACTTCATTTGTCTTGTTTTTCACTTCACAGTGCAATGGGAGGACCTGCAGCTCCAGATAGCAGCTGGAAGGGAAGTCTCAATGTGTCTTATAACATAGGCCCAGGATTCACAGGCACCTCTTCTACAAGGTCTGTTTTAATTCTTGCCTATTTCATACAGTATTCAAAAAAAAAAAAAAGCCAAAAAAACCCACCAAAAAACAAACAAACTCTGAGGAAAAGACTTTAAAATAATACACCTAGAGATTCTCTGGAGATATTTACTTCCTTCTGCATTTGGAGATAGCTATTAGAATTTGAAAATAAATTGCATTAAAAATGATCATAAGTTAGCAGATCAAGCCACATGACTATGGCATCTGGCAAATAAAGCTAAATTGCAATAAAGCTAAAAATCACTTTTCTGTGACTTTTCCACCTAAAAATAGTTTCAGTTTATATGAGGTACTAGTCAATGAGGACTGTTAGTGGACCCAAATGAACAATGTGTAAAAATGGTGTATCATTATCACTACTCCATCTCCTGGATAACAAGGGTATGTCTGAATATATAATTTTATAAAGACTGTTTTTATTATTATTCTCTTCTATGCTGCTTTAACACTAGCTGAAAATGAATAAAGTAGGAATAACTAAATAAGAAAGCATATTTGACATAATTGCAGTGCTGTTAGGAGTATCTTGAAGAACAACAGTGAGAAAGCAATATGATTCATCCACAAAACTTGTATTTTTGAGTGGAGTTTTTAGTCTTCCTACTTGATAGAGTAACCTTTTTTTTTTGGTTTTTTTTGTTTGTTTGTTTGTTTATTTTTTGTAAGTATGGATTAATTCTACACATACTTCTTTCTCAGAGTTCATCAAAATGAACCTTTTGATTCTAGGTAGAAAGTCACTTGCACATGGAAAGTGTGCATGTAGACACACATTCAAGGCACTGGTGTCAGTTATTTTCTGGGCAAAGATCCAGTGGCTGTCCTGAAGTAGGTTTACATTTTGACAGCTATGCAGATTTGCTGCTGAAAAGATAACTTCAAATGTGGAAGTTCTGAGGTTTTGCCAGACACAACCCCCCCATTTTTTGGTGCTTTGTTTCTTCCACGGGTTAAGGGGGCTGAATACTGTTTTAGTTTTATCCCTCCGAATACCTGGATTCCCTTTGTTTCTATAAAATTTGACAAGTGGATTTTACTGGTGGGGGACAAAAAAGAAGAAGCTGTGCTTCCAGTAGAAGAAGGTTTTCTGCCTCCAATGGAAGATTCCCTGCCCATGACAGGGAGGTTGGAACTAGATGACCTTTAAGGTCTCTGCCAACCCAAACCATTACAAATCTTGATCACTTAGATCTGCCGTCCTAAACAGATTTCAGTTTATTCCTGGGTGAATATTCCTAATGACCTTTTCTCCAAGTTCTAAATTTTTGCATTGACCTGTGCTAGGAAACCAAAGTGTATTCTTTATAAACATCTGCATATCCACAATTATCATTTTGGCCAAAATGTAGATGTATTTTTAATTACTATGCCACTTTTTCAGTTTATTCCTCTAGTACACAATTATCTGATTGGTTCCCATAACTAAAAATTCATTAAATTCTGTAAATCTTTGCAAATTTATAGACTGGCCCTGCTCATAGACTTTTTTCTAAGACATCAGCAGCAGGCTAAACTGAAATAAAAAACAGGACTCTGAGACAGCATGACAATGCTGAACACACATTGGATAGTTCTGAACACACAAAGCAGATCAGAAGCACAAACTGTCTGGTTTATGTGTTATTAGCATTGGCTTTTTAGTGGCTCATTACTCAGAAATGTTTATTCCATGTTCCCTTTAATTTCAGAAAAGTCAGGATGCATGTTCATACAAGCAATAGAATAACACGAATTTACAATGTCATTGGCATCCTCAGGGGAGCTCAGGAACCAGGTGAGCATCAGCTACTTGTTGATTTTAATTCCTTCTTCCTTTGGTATTTGTTGAAATTGTACTTGTGTTGTAAGAAACTTGAAGTTTTTTAGATAATCATATAATATGGAAATTCTTGAGAAATTCTTAATAGTTTTTCTGTCCTTCCCATCATACTATTTGTCATTGGCATTCCCAAAAATAGCATTCCCGTTTAAATACAGTGATAGACATCGCAGAATGTTTTTTTATAATGCTCAACATTTTACTGTAGGCTTCCCCTTACATCAGGTATAAATTTTTGCTTTTGCAAAAATTAACATCATTCAAATTACAGAAAGCTAATGATGATTTGGGACCTTAGCATTATACTATTGATACATCGTATCAGGTCATACACATGAAAGACTTTTAGATGGAAAAATATTTATTAAATATTTCTTGTCTTTAGTTGCATATCTTAGTAGAGTGAATGATCGCAGATTCCCTTAAAAAATAAACTGGTAGCACTGGTATTGAACTTCATATTTGATTTGATACAAGTAAAGATGCAGTCAAGGGAAATCACAGGTAATCCAAGTTCATTTTTAATTATGAATTGACACTGTATGTTTGTTTCCAGACAGATATATAATTTTAGGTGGCCATAGAGACTCTTGGGTGTTTGGTGGTATTGATCCAACGACGGGTGCCGCTGTTCTGCAAGAAATTGTACGGAGTTTTGGTAAAATGAAGATGGAAGGTAACTTACTACAGATGTAAAATGATGGATAGGGAAAACAGCAGTTTTGAGGATCTGTGCTTCCATAAGCTGTTGTATTGATTTAACTTTTCACCTCTACAGAAAGTTTAATTTCTCATTATGAAAGATGTAAATTCATTGAAGAGATGCATATGTATCATTGCGTGGTAGTTGGCTGAATTTATTCCTTCGTCAGTGTAATGGCACCCTTGTAGCTGTGCAGAATGAAAGTATTGCATTAATAGGAAATGCTTCTGCAATATGTTCCTCTAAGGATTTTAGAGAGGATTTTTTTTACTGTTATATCAGTTAAGTGCTGCTTTTAAAGCAATTTCAATTAACTGTGGTCAGTAGACTTTTAAAGAATGAGTTGAATTTTCAAGTTTAACTATGTAATTGCAGGTTGGAGACCTAGGCGAACTATTATTTTTGCTAGCTGGGATGCAGAAGAATTTGGATTATTGGGTTCCACAGAGTGGGCTGAGGTAAATAAAAAAACTGTAAAGTAAACCTTGAGAGTGCGTTGCAGATGACTGCAATACCCAGGATTTATTCCTTGACTGAAATCAAAAACTTCATGGTAAAATTGGAACACAACAAACTCCTTCAGGCGTTGTGAGGCATTCATTTTATTAATTATATAAATTACCTACCTGCCTTCTTGCAACATAAGTGCACTAACTCTTCTAAGATTTAAAAATCTACTTTGATTCAAAGCTAATATCCCACAGGGGTCTCTATGTGGAAATCTATCCCATAATTTAAAAGAAAGATAGCATTTTATTTAACCCAGATTGGTCTGACTTTCTATTTGAGATACAAATTTAAGTCCAGATCCTGAACCTCTGATCTATAACATCCATAATCATTGATTTTGTATGAAAATCAATCCTACTGGGCCAATGAAAGAATAGGTAATCTATGAGTGAATAGATCAAAATTCCTGTGAATTCCAGCATTGTAGAGTCTCAGGGGCAGGACAATCAATTATTTCTGTAGGAAGATCCCTGGCTATATACTTGCCTGAAAGAAGAATGTTGGGAAATTCAGAGGTGAGGTTCTGGGTATTTTTATCTTCCTTTTTCTATTGGACATGTTATTTTTATCTTCTTTTTCCTGCCTGAGAAAAGAATGTTGAGAGATTCAGCTGTGAGGTTCTGAATACTTTTATCTTCCTTTTCCTGTTGGGCATGTTCAGTTCGTAGTGGATTTGTTCAACCCCAATAAAAAATATAGGTCTTACAAGAGTTTTCATTGCTTTGTAAAATCCAAATTTGAAATAGAGCAGGAAGAAAATTGCCTGATGAAACACATTTCTGCTGAACTATGTAAATTTATTAGTACTGAATGGTTTAACAGAAATGCGTTGTCTTGTTCTTCTATTAGAATTTTAGTTACAAGTTAATATTTAGCTGTGTGGATAGAGCTTTCAGAAACAATAAAATAAAAAATAATTAATTGTTTTAGTTTAGTTTATTGGCATGTATTTCAGCAAATCACAAAATTACATAGTAAAATGGCACATGCCAGAGGAGGTAACAAACCCAGAAAAATGCTCCCAAACACCAAAGGGATTCCATCATTCTTCTGTTAACAAATCTGAGATTTCTATTCCTTTAGATTTGCACTATTTTTTTCACCCATAAGCTGTTTAGCTCCCAGCTATAACAGAATGTCTTTATCTTACTGCTGGTTTATGAAACATTAGATGAAGAAAAAGTAAATTAAATTATTTTAATGCATTTACAGAGAAATTTTCAATAGGTGAAATTTCATCCCACCTGAACTCCACTGGCAGCAATATGTATATATTTTTATATGTATGTTTATTTGTGATTTCTTTGTCTATGTATCTCTGCATAAATATAGGTGCTGTCAAGAAAAAAAAAAACAAACACAATTGTTTTAATTATGAGGAATATGAAACAATGATACTTAAAATATAAATTTCTCTTGAGCAAGTCATTAATAAATGAGGGAGTTTTCTTATGTTCTATTTGTTAAGTATTGCTACTGCTTTTCTGTAATGGGTTTTTTAATTTGCTATCTAGTAATCTATCGTTCAATATTTCATGAAATGGCAGGTGTATAAGGTTAGAAACTGTAAGCACAGTTCATATTTGAACATGTGTTTTAATATTTTTTCCTTGCTTCATCGTGGTGGTATGTATTACTACTCTTTTAGACCTAAATTAGATTCAGTTTCTCTACAGACATTCCTCACAGCTTACATTCCTCTTCTCTGCAGCTGTCAGATCTGTCATGTATTAAATCTCGAGGAAAATTAACCCACAATATCCACCATCTTCTGTGTAACAGAAAGAATTCAACTGTGGCAACATCCTTTTGCTACATAGATAATCTGCATTGCTCAGAAACAAAGGAATTCCTTTATGCTGCAAATATTATTTTGCAAATATGCAAAGCCCCATATAAGCAAGTACAGTCGTGCTCCCTCCCATCATATTCTTTTGCAGGATCTCCTCTCCAGTTTTTTTTTTTAAGGTGTCAATTTCACTATGTAGTTATCAATTACCAATTACATTTTGAGTTCACATGACTTACAAATTATTGGTTGGGTTATAAATTGAATGAATCAAGTAACAATTGCTAACCTAATTAAATCTGTCACAAAGCCAAAATCTTGTGAAATACTTACTGATTAGAATATCAATTCCAAACATAATTACCAGTTTGCAAAAAAACAAACAAGATGCCTGTATATATTTAGCACGAAAGCAATGCTTAGTGGACTCAAAATAGTCAGTCAGCTGCATTTTCGTACAGAAAATGTTTTGTTTCAGTGCTTTGACTTATTCCTTTTTGAAATGGAAGACTGTAGTTATGGCAGGAGTGCTTGGTTTATTAGTGTTAAAGTTGAATTCAGTGCTGGGAGCACCTATGAAAAGCTAGGGATTAACAGCATGGAAGAATTCTGGCTGACCTCACAGTCCCATGTTCAGAAAGTCCTGAAGTCCAGAGCTAAAATGCATGTAATAACCTTATTTTACTGTGTTACAATTCTATTCAATAGTTTTCTTGCTCCATGTTGCTCCTGTGTGATGCTGCAGGCAGCACCTATGTTTTGTGGATGTTTTCCACAACAAATTAAGTCCCAGAAAGGAGTAATGAATTCCACATGCCCAGATTATTTACCCATCCTCAAACAATATAATTAGCAAGGTACACAGTGGTAATTATTCTGACTGAGATCTTAAAGGTAATGATGTAAAAAGCAGTGCACTTGACATGCTCTTTACTAAATGCCACTAATAGGAAGTAAGAATTACAAATTTACATCCCTAGGAAAATGCCAAAATCCTTCAGGAACGGGCAGTCGCTTACATCAACACAGATTCTTCTATAGAAGGTGAGTCTTTTATTTTAAACCTTACCTGACTTTACAGGTGTAATTTTTATTAGTTCTCTATGAATTATTTACTGTGTGAAATGGGTATTGTGGTGTACAGAGTAAGTGTAGCAAATACGGAATTAAGTGGAGAGAGAGAACAATTGAAATTTTCATGTTGCTTTCTTTTGCAAATAGTGCCATCCATGAGCTGCAGTCCACATGTCTGAGTCCAGAATGTCTCCTCTGGAGGAGTTTATTTTTCTGTAGCATTCTGTATGTTAAACTGTCTCTTAACTGCATTAGCTTTAATTTACAATTGTAGTTTTAATAAATGACAATCTGCTCTTTGTTCTGGTCACAACTTCAGCTCCTTTCCCTGTGGAGTTATACTGTTTTGAGACAATAAATTATTACGATTGTAAGACCTCAGGCTTACACTTTGTGGGGGTGGGAGATGCTTTGGTACTTTAAGCCAGTGTGCTCACCTTTGTTGATTGCCAGGAGCAGGACTTTAAAAAAATGAGCACTGAAAAGTTTTTCACAAAAAAACCTTATCCACCATTATTCAATTTACTGTATCCTTCAGATTATGAGGAGAATACGTCATTCAGGAATGCTGCTTAGAAACTGGCCTTTTTTTTGAGAGGGCCCAACACTATGATCTATATAAAAAATTCTCTCTGAAATTATGCTGCTCTTTATTACAGAAAGACCTTTTTTTACTGTTTTCTGTTCTGAAATAATAATCAGAAGAGTCCTGTGAAGCTGCTCTGCATCATAACCTCAGTTATTCAGGGCATTACTCTTCCCATGTCAAATCCAACTTATCTGTGCTTCCTGTGTGTGAATAAAATGAGTATCTACAGGCATATTTAGGAACTCTTTTTATTCCTGTCAGCTAAAAATTTTGTCTGTCACAAAAGGATTGGAGAGAAAGAAAAGCCAAACCCAGTTTCTAAATGCTCAGTTGGAGCTGGGGAATAAGGAGGGTTAGAGCTGTTCTTTCATTTATGCTGCCTACATGCTGTGTAAAAAGTAGAGCAGAATTTCACGCCTAGAAAATCTCACGAATGAAATAATAGCTTTACAACTGCTTCATATTCTCACCATGGATTGTAACGCATATTTTTTAGTTGGTTTGCAGCCAGCATGCTGCTGCCTTAACAATTTTCTTCTAAATCTTGATTATTCAAACATGTCTCTTGCTTTATGCATTGAAGAAAACGTGAAAGCAAAACAACTGGAAAAGAAGTGTGTAATAAGGAAAAGAACATCATGTTCAGTGCACTGGTTTAAGTATCTTGGACATCTATCACCTGAGCATCCCCTGTGGACTCATAGCATCCATGTGCTCAGAAAATTATTTTGTTTATCATCATATGTTCTCCACAACACTTCTTTTACCACTTTTTGGACAGCAAATTATTTCTATTTATGCAATAGCAATTAGCAATGAAAAACTAATTTTAGCAATGAAAAGAAGCAAAGCAAGTCATTGTTTTGGGAATTTTTGTGGCTTTCATTTCCAGTTTTCACATACAGACTCTTTGGAAATATCATTAACATGATCTGGTATTTTTCCATCGTCTTACTTTTTGCCTTCTGTTCAACGAAAGCATTGGGAAGTGTGTGAGTGACAAGGGCTTGTAGCTAATGAGGGATAAGTAGGCATACTTTATAACTATGGGAAAGCTTAATTACATTACTGTGGATGTACTATAACCAATATATTACTGTCTTGTGGTGGCAGTAGCTTACAAAGTGAGACCATGCAGTCTATTTCTGTATATATTCTGAGGCAAGATCGAAATTCTTGCCTTAGTAAAAAAGTTTATCTAAGAAAGGAGTGCAGGGTTGCATTGAGAAGATAATGGCGCTAGTACATTGAGGGAAATTTTCCATGTCTCTGTTTTATTTTCAGGTAACTACACATTAAGAGTTGACTGTACCCCTCTTCTCTACAAACTGGTGTATAATCTGACAAAAGAGGTACACAATCAATCTGTTTTCTGGTTTTCTAAGAATAAACAAGACTCCAAGTTTATTTGATAAAATGGGACTATTGAATGGTATCAGATTTATTTTATTGCTGTGCTGGAAGAATCTTGATCCCACCAGAACTGATAGCAAAACTTCCCATCAGCAGTACACAGCCCATGCTCACAGTTCCTCAGTATTCCTAAAAGGATTGAAATGTGTCACATAAGTGGAATTTTATTTGCAATATAGAGTAAAAATAATAATAATCAAAGCAAGATGGTAAAACACTTGAGCAAGATCCATTCTCTGAAGTTATAAACATTGAAGGAAAATATTTTTGACAATGGCTAGCTATCTTTTTGTCTTTGTCTGTTCCCCTGAATCTCCTCCATATCTCACTAAGCCCTGAAATATGTGATAAATATTGAAGGATTAAAAAGGTTTTTTAAACAGGTCTGATGTATGGATTTACATTATTTCGAGTGGTCTAACCATGACTCTTTCACCTCTCAGGAGACATCATCATAAAGCTGAAAGGCTGTGATCCATTAAAATGTGGAATTTTATTTGCCATATGAGGAATTAACCAGATGAGGCACCTGTCATGAGCCATTGCCACCATCCTCAGATGAGGATTCATCTCAATTAAGAGAAGACAGCTCTGTCTGACTTAAGCAACATAGGCTCCCTGTAAAGGCATTGGGTAGAAACAGAGGCCTTTAGGATAAGATTCATTTGACCAAATGTGGTTGTCTACCTTTGTATGTACTGAAATCAAACTATTTCCCCCCCGATCTTAAGTGAATTCTGGTCACTTGGTCCAGTGTAAAAATCTGCCCTGTAATGGCACTTGGTAGGATGACTCCAGGTACCAATCTCCCATCCTGCTAGATGCATTCATCCCAAGTTACTTTCAAACACAGTACACTTTTACCACCTGAAATGCCATGGTTTAGATCTGGGGATTTTATCTATCCTATACCCATGATTTTCTTTTCTTTTATTTCTATGTTGTATTTTCCTATCAATTCTTTCAGTCTTAACCTTTCATCCTTGCAGAGAGAAGAAGCTGTGCTTTTCAAATATTGGCTCTGACACTTGGCACACTGAAGAGCATTCTCTTTTGTCTATAAAAATTTTTGTGTCCTTAGTCCTGCAGGGCCTTTGATAAAATAATTTGTCTGGAGTAAGCCACTAACTCAAGAAGACATTTTACTGCAAAAGATAAACAAAGTTACAAAAAAGTGCTCTGGAATAAAAAGAGTGCCTCTCTCTTGATCTTAACCATTCAGCTATTTCTGGTTTGAGTAGAAAACTTCCATTAAAGTACCATGCAAAGTACTTGAGACTGACTTGAAAAAATAAATGTCATATTCACTGTTAAAATAGCTAAAAACTATTTTAGCTTTCAACAGCAGAAGCATGATGTAAACAATAGAAAATCTGGCAGCCTTACCCCTGGTTATGCATGTCCAAAGGAAAGTTATTTCTATTAATGTTAAGGTGTCCAACATCCAGTTATCCAACATCCAAACATCTCTTTGCTCTTCATTTTTTTAGTGAGCCAGGTCTCAGAAAGAAGTGTAGTGCACACGTGAAGTGTTTTCTTTCAGAGAGTTCTGCATTTAAGTGTGGCCCAGCATAACATATGGGACATTTAGCTTTTTTGGCTCTGCTTTATTGACAGGGTTTACACATTTGCTCACCACCAAACAGTGTCTGCAATAGTTCAATTCCACTGTGATTATCACTTCTTTAAGTATAAATGCTTCTTCTGCATTTATACTTAAAGAACTCTTCATCTTCTCTTGAAGTAGCAGAAAGCTTATGCTGATCCTAGATTTGGATCTAAGTCAGGGCAAATATGTTTTACTGTGCTCTCAGTGTTGTATGAAAAAGCTGACCAATGTTTTTTACATGACCAGAGCTGTCAGAATAACATCTTTTCCAGAGCATAGAGTGTTTTTGCCTCCCATATGTCAGAGTTCAGCTTGCTCTTATTAATGTGCATTTTTCACTTTAGCCCTAGGACTTGACCAGAGTACCCTGAAAATGACAGCAGCCAAGCACTTATTTCACAAAGTTGTTGTTTTCCTGCTAGTTGCTGACAGAATCTCAGAGGTCAGAACTATTTGAAATTTCAATTTGGAGTCTGTATGTTTTTCAAGACCAAATTTAAGTCTCAACAATATGGAGGGAGCATGTAGGTGTCCATGAACATTTATGATTTGTATTTCAGAAAAAAATAATTCCAATCCACTGCACATCATAACAAATCTTATATTTAAAGGACCATGTCTATTAGAGGTTGTTTAAGTGTAGGTGGAGACCAGGGCTGAGGTCTTGACTTATTTCTACTCTGCCACAGATTTTCTAAGAGCTTTGGTCAACTGATTTTATGCTCTTTCATATATACTCTTCTTTGTTGGTATCATGATGGCAGCACTAATACCTTTTCCATCCTGGTTACAGAGCTTTTGGGGTTTTTTTGAGGCAAGGGTGAGACCTACATTCGTCCATACGGTGTCTTGCTCAACGATTCTCCAGGCTTGATTGATTCCCCTTGGAACTGCTATAATATGATTGGTTTGGACACTTCCTTCTAACACAATTCTTTTATACACTTCCCACAGAACAAGCAGTCAAATTTTAGGTTTAGCCTTGTTGAGAGACTATTGCTGCTATGCAGAGCAAACAGGCCTGTGGTTGTCATCTTCCCAAGCCTGCTGAAAGGAAAGCAGGTTCTGGTTTCTGGAGGAGCCCCATGGTATTATATATGCTGTTGTGTGTGTACATGCACATTCCCCCTGTAGCAGATGAGCTCCAGGTAGAATTCTTAAGCTTTTAACCTGTTCTTCCTACTGTCTGTGGTTGGTTCCAAGTGCCTGTGAGAAGCTTTCCTTGTTTGGGAATGCAGAAATGTGTGTAACAAATGTCAATATTCGCTTCCCTGCATGAGCAGCACTGCTGGTTAAGAACAGGGAGCTGCAAAGATCTCCTTTGATAATGAATCGAGTTAGAGGTACTTCTAATGAGATTAAAATGTTTTCCTCTCCAGATTTCAAGCCCTGATGAAGGTTATGAAAATAAATCTCTTTATGAGAGCTGGCTTGAGAAAGATCCCGCATCTGAAAATAATGCCTATCCCAGGTAAGTTGTTAATATGTTTGGGGTTTTTTACCCCAATATTTTAATCATATCATGGCTATTCATAAGAATTTTTTGAGATGTGCTATTTATGGCAGCAATACAAAACCTTTTAGCACAAGGTGACACTCCAGCAATATCTTTTAGTAAAATAAAATAAAATAAAATTTTATTATATTTATTTAATGGTGGTGACATTCCAGCAGTACAGTGAAACCTCACACTTTCTAAAGACCTTTTTATTAGTAGAAATGCAATTCAAAAGCATTCAAAAAAAAGCAGGGTGGGGAAAGAGTTCAAAACATAGTCATCTACTAGATGAGATAACATCAAAATTGTTAGGATAAGCAAACAGTTGAAAGAAGCTGCCAAGAGCAGTAATTAAAAAGTAGTAATTAAAAAACTTGAGATAATTATTCCTTGTTTATACAATGGGTGTAAATGTGTTACATTACAAATCTATATAAGGGTGTATTAAGACTTCATATTTGAAGGTATTAATACTCCAAAACGCTCTTTCTGCCTGTGACTCAGGCTAAATTTTATTCACAGTGTGACATTACTGACACAAGATAAACAGAACTGCCCCATTTTCTGATTTGATAAAAGTTTTCTGCATGTTTCTGGCCCTGCTAAGATGAGTTTCTGGATTCATTAGACTCACTGAGATTTCTTCCTTTTGAAAAAGCTGCTAGATCTGATCTTTCTTAGTTGATGCACATAATTCCTTGCAGAAATGTACACTAACTTCAGCTGGAACAGAAGAAATTTCGTGGGGTTTGTTTGTTGTTTTTGTTTTTTTGTTTTTTTTTAACTGAGAAACGCTAATTATTCACCAGGCCAGACAAATAAACCTAAAACTTAACTTCAAACGTAAATATTTGAAAACAGAATGCTACGTCTGTCTGCTGCGGTTTTCCTACCCCTGCCATGCCACAGCTCCCCATCAGATGGCAGCGGTGGCCCGCCTGTGCCGAGGGCCGCCCGTGCCTTTCGCAGTGGGAATTATTTATCGGCCTTGGATTCTCCTGCGCAATGTGCCAAGTACACAAACACATCTGTCTTTACACACACTGCTGCCCAATTCGTATTAGTTTGGAAATAGATGATTGATGTTTTAAGACGGCAGAGACATGTCTGGTACGATTTTATGGCTCCTGTGTATAAAGTGTTTGTTTGTATTTTTAATGTCATCGCTCCCATAATTAGGATTGCTACAATTAAAAGATCTTCCTAACAATATTGGATACTGAATCAGAGTGTTGGAATAATATCAGTTCAGTAATTAAGCTTGCCACTCATCTAGTCTTTGATCCTGCTAATGTCCCTGATGTGCCCTTCAGAAGAACTGACCTCAATTCCTCTGAAAAATCTGCATTTTGCATAAATTACTACCATAATGGTTCAATAAGTGCTCCAGCTAAGATGTTGTCTTTTCTACACGCAGAATAAATAAACTGGGGTCAGGCAGTGATTTTGAAGCTTACTTCCAGCGACTGGGAATTGCATCAGGCAGAGCTCGTTACACCAAGAATAGGGTAAGCCTGACAGTTTGCTTGAAGAAGTTTGATAGTGCTGAGCAGTCATCCTGTTAAAAGCACTCATTCATAATTAATAAAAAAAGCTTCAAACCATCGTTGACTGGTTTGTGTATCAGTGACATTCCTTAATTTAGCAAGAAGCCTAAATGTTTGGAGAATAAAACATGTTACAGTGATGTATATATTCTATAGGATGTCAAGTTCACGGAAAGGTATTTATAGAGTCTGATTGAAGTTGAATAGTTTGTTCCACCATGCTATTAATAGTTCTCTTAATATACAAATCTTCCATAGTTCAGAAACAGCTACACAAGGTAAAAAGGGGCTGTGATCAAGGACTTTTGCTAGCCAAACTCCAAACTGCTTTCGCTCTTGGAGAAGGCAACCTCTGCGCAATGGAACTGAAGGCAGGTCTGTGTGGGTAGAGAGAAGGAAGCCTGCTTACTTAATCCTGTGCAACAGTCCACAGATTCAGATTGGATTATTTTTTTAATGGGAACACAGAAAAATGAAGGATAATATATTGTGTTTTGTAGCTAATAGCTTTTTTGATTTGGAAACCATACAAAACATCAGAGTCATAAAGTGATCAGTACATCTTTTAACTGCAGTCAGAATACAGGGCATTGACAGATTTCCTTGCTCTTTTTCAGAAAGCAGACAAATTCAGCAGTTATCCTGTTTATCACACTGTGTATGAGACATTTGAGCTAGTGGAAAAATTTTACGACCCCACCTTCAAGAAACAGCTAACAATTGCCCAGTTACGAGGAAAACTGGTTCATGAACTGGCAGATTCCCAGGTCATTCCATTCGACTGCAGAGACTATGGAGAAGCCTTAAAAGGATACAGCAACAGAATTTATAAATTAGCAGAGAAGCACGAAGAGCAGCTGAAACTTTACAAAGTATCATTTGGTGAGTAACAGCCACAGGACTGTTTTTTAGGTGCATTAATTAGAATCGTGCAGAGACATGTCACCTCTGTCATAGCTCTGCAAATTAATTCCTTTCTTTCCTGTTTGAATTTTGCCATCACAGTAAAGAGCCTCTAATTTTTTTCTTTTTCTAACTACAACACAGTTTTAATGCATTATTGTTGATAAGAGTGTTGTAACAATTTTCATGCATATTATTAATTACAGAAATTATTACATTGCTCATGGGCAGTCAAGGACCTCAAATGTAGGACAAAGAGGTATCTCTTTGTGAAGTGAGCCTGCTACCCACTTCCTTGCTTAAAAAAAAGACAAGTCAAGAGTTTATGGTAACTGCTTGGAAATTGAGGGACATAGGTGTCCATTCCTCTTCATGCAAAACTTGATCTGACCCTGGAGAGCTTCACCATCTCCCTCAGTGCCTGACTGACATTTTTAAGCCACAGGATCACTTTTCCAGCATGAATACATCCATTTTCTGAGCACCTGAGCACATTACTCCAGAGCCCGTAAAACGGGTCTAAAGCAGCAGAGTGCTCTGGATCCCAAGCTGTGAGAGCTTCCACAGTCATTTTCTATCTCTCCCTTTTTTCTTCTTTTTTCCTTCCTGCCTTGATCACTCCTTGTGTTTCTGCACTAAGGAGATTTTTCAGTCAGTCCTAAGTCACTTGCTATCTGATGAACCCATGATTTGGAAATATAAACCACCTTTTGGAGATGTAGTCCTTGTTTGCGGTATGTGAAACATTGTAAGTAACTCAAATTGAACCCACATTTTTGGGAAATTAAAAATTACTTTTGAAATGTCATGTAATGGTTTAGGTGAAAAATTGTTGACTATTTTGAAAAGACACCCTTTTTTGTAAAAAGGTCTCTTGAGACAGAGGAAGCCTTGTGTGATAGATCATCTGGTCTGAGATTCTGTAAAACACAAAGAGTTATTTCAAAACGTTCTCGTGTTCACTGCAGCATGTCTTGTAAGATCAAATCTATTTTTTTTTTGTGGTAGTTGAACATTTATCAAAATATCTGTGAAATAATTTATTTTCATTGTTTTGAGTTTCTATTTTTAGATTAAAAGTTGCACAAACTACCTCCTGACCAATGCATCTATTCCCATACCTAGAATCTAAAAAAAATCTTCTATTTTCAGCTTTTTTTTTTATCACCCAAATAACACTGAAACCACTCCTTAATAACTTTATAAATGTGTAATTTTGACTATTTTTTTTACAAGGCATGTTTATCAATCTTATTATTTTCATGGCTCTTTTCTGATGCTTGATGAATCTTAAATTATTTCTTGAATGAAGCTACAATTTTTAATTTTTTATTTATTCTACTGCACCAGAGTACATTAAATAATATAGGGAGGTTTTACAATACTTTGAAAATTAAAGTTTATTCCACCTTTTATAGAATTGCTTCTTGACAACACTGAATGTCAGAAAAATTTTAAGTCTAAATCTTATAATTGTCCTTTAAAATAATAGGTTAAGGTTTTTATTTGCATTTGGGTTCACATTTTAGCTGTTCATCTGCAACAATGAAGGCTGGAACCTTTTTTTTTTTTTCATAAGATATGTGCTTGCAGTCATATGCTATCAGGAAATAATGTTTTCAAGTGCAGAAAAAAGAAATGCAATGTTTTCTAAAATAACCAATATTGACAGCACTGAATAGCTAGTGAACGTGAAGTTGGTACATATTTTTCAGATGATGATTTTTTTTTTTTTCCTCTCTTAAATCCCCTCCTACTGCTTCTGAAATATAATCTGCAGCTGCAGCATGGCCATGATGTCAGCAGGGCAGAACTCTGCCCCCTGGCAAACTTAGAGCTCTTGCCACAGGGTTATGTACAAGTGTGAATTCTCACCCTCACAAAGCGATGTGTCCCTCTGAGATGCAGTCTGTAAACAGCTTTCATACATAAAATCTGTGCATCCAACTGCATCAACTAAACAACAGTACTAAGACAAGAAGAAGCAAGTGCAGGCTCGTGATGAATAAATAAGTTTGCTAGAAATAGAAGAGCAAATGAGACTGAGGAACAGATTTCAATAGGCTGGGAACAGAAAGCCTGTCACGTGAAATTGGGTGATAAATCTATAAACAGTGAAGGGATAATAGTTGCCAACAGAAGACTGGATTTAGGAGATGATCTAATCATATGTCCAATCTTCCTGCACAATTGAAGAGAAGATACTCTGGTTTAGCCAAAGTTTTTTGAGACTTGTGGGCAAAATGTACAAGTTTTAAACTTTCCTTCTTTCTAATTGAGTTGAGTTTTGGTGGGGCCAGAAGTTAACCTCGGAACATCCACCTGTGATTTATTCTACAAAAATTACTTGCATAAATAGATACTTTTCCCAGGTCTGTATTAAATAGAGCCTTCCGCAAAAAAAATCATCACAGCTGCTACTGCCATTAAAAGGAATCCTGCTGCTTCTCTAACTAAGTTATTCCACATGTGTCAGACGTACTGGGATGGGACAGGGCAGGAAAAAGCAGCAGCCATTCCTGCTAGCCTGCCTGCACACAATCAAGCAAACCCCTGGGATCTGAGTGGCAGTGCTGCAGGACAGCACGGAGGGACGTGACAGAGACACCTCCCGTGCCGCAATTCCAGCGTGCAGCAAGCACAGCACTTGGCTGCTTTAATCTGCTGTGTCTGCCCCTGTGTGCCATGACAGCTGTGCCTTTTGTGCCTCACCTAGCACTGTTCAATGCATGTATCACACTCTCTTGTTGTGCTGTCAATGGGACATCTTTCTCCTAGAGCGAAATCCTGCTGTTCTTCCACAGCCTTCTGGAACAGCTGGTATTTCTGATGGAAGCCAGACCTTTTATACCTGAGCACTGCAGTGCATTTGTTAAACAGGAAACAGCAGAGCTCTCAGTTTGCAACGACAACCATTTTTTTGCTTGCACAGCAGAGGGAAGATGGATGGCTGTAAAAGCTTTACCAAGCACTCTGCTTTACTCTTGGTCTCATTTCAAAAGGTATTTGCTAGTAGTGCAGTTCTTTAAAGTCTGCACTAGGTAAACCAATCAATTATGTAAAGACAACAAAATTAATGCTATTATATCAGTAAAACAAATGTAGTTCTTCTCCCACTGGGCAACTGAAAGGTATATTTGGCTTAGTAAATACCATGAAGTTGTTCATGTAATCCTTCCATTCCTAGATCCTCTTTTTTCTGCTGTGATGAACTTCTCAAAGGCTGCTGCTGAATTTCACAGGAGACTCGAACAACTTGACAAAAAAGAGTAAGTCAGGAAAAAAAAAGTTTTATACATATGTATATGTATATATTTATGTCCTGGTTTGCCTTAGGTACCCAGAGTGGCAGTTCTTTATTTCTTCTACTACACAAGGATTCTCTCTGATTAGTGTAGAACAGAGCTCTGAACCCTGAGACAGGCAGTATCTTTTAAGATGAATTATCAGATACAAGAATGTTTCCTGTGATTGATAGTAGGAGCTGTACAGCTTATTACTAGTATCAGGTTGTCATTATAATTACTGTAATACATGGAAAGGCAGGTAGCAATGAAAGAGCTGGACTGAGATCTCTATCTAAACACCAACACTTGAGTGTTGTAGGTGATGCCTGAATTTGTACTTTCAGCACACTTCAGAGACAGAATATCTGAGATATCCCTATGATATTGGAAAGCCTAAGGCCCCTGCAGGACTCCTGTGCACTCTGAGTGCAGTGACTTCAGGCCACATATGGTACCAGTTGTGTTTAGGCAGCTGAATCCCGTCCTTACTATGTATAGCTTAGAACAAGACTATGGCTATTTGGCTTATGGGTGGCAACCAAAATTTATCTATCTTCATCTATGTAAATCTCAGTCTTCCTCTCCTCTCTGTTAAGTAGCATCTTTCCAGTGTCATTTAATACTAAGCAAGTAGCTGACACTCTCAGAAAGTTTCCTGCTTTATTTTGCATAGTGTGAAATGTTGTTTTCTAACAGAAATGTCAATTCATTAAAACAACATGGATTCAGCATCTCCATTTGCAAAACTACTTCTTTTTTTTTGTGAACTGTAGACCACACTTGTCTTTTTATTTTTCTGTCAAAAAAAAAGAAAAAAAGAGAAGAAAAGTACTTTAAATGAAACTGGAAGTCATGTTTCTTCCCTGCTGTGCAACATTTCTCTGTCTCCCTCTCATGCAGTTCAGTTGCCGTGCGCATCATTAATGATCAGCTGATGTTGATAGAAAGAGCTTTCACTGATCCTCTGGGCTTGCCAGGAAGGAAGTTTTACAGGTGAGGCTAAAAGTTTCTTTACCTGCTGTCTAAGGCACTCTGGATTTAGAGTTCAACACATTGCTTTAAGTACAATCCAGTGAGTAGTGAATTTTGTTTATAAACCTTAGGGAGAACTCCTTGGCTACATCAGTCTTGTGGAGCCAAATTCCTCCATTTTAGCTCTCTTTTTATCAGCTGTGGTTAAGCAACAACACCATTACACTCTGACTTTTACTTGTAGATATCTAGTACTACTGCTGTTACAACTTGCACTTGTGATTGTCTACAAAGTGAGGATTGAGTGGAGAATAAATGAACTATATTGAAAAAAAAAGGTGAAAAGAGGGTAGAGTAAAAGGGAGACAACAATGAGAACAGATGTGTAGTGAGGGTGAGTTGAAGAGAGAAGCTGAGAAGGGAGAGCCTGGAGAGAATCTGGAGAGGGAATGACCTTTCAGCACAAGATAAAGGCCTGTGATCTGTGCTACAGAGCACCATCTGTCCCAGCTTTGGCTGCTTCTATAGGTGCTCCGAAAAGCTTAAACCACAAACTACTATATCCTTTCTAGAAACCCAGTGCTTTTATCAGGAACACCTGACAAGAAGCTGGCTTTCAGTGTCAGGGGTGTGAGTACCTCATTTTGCTCTCAGTATCCCCCTTTTCCTATCAACTGGATATATCTGACTCGCTGATAGATGGTCTTCATGCCATGCCAGAAGTCTTTCAGGCAGGTGGAACTGGGAATCACACGTCCATCCTCCTAGGATAAACTGTCATTCACTCTTTGAGAAGAATGAAGTAATTTCTTTCTAGAAAATTTCTTGTTGGGTGTTGGGTGTCATTTGGAGCTGTCTGGGTTTTTTTTATTATTAGTTCTTACTTGCTTGCACTGATTAATGTAATTTTAATATTTCTTTTCATTTGGGAGGACTCTTTCACATGGTGTAAATGTGCTTTGATGCTTCATAGTTAAAATCAGTTTAAGAGCAGATTTGCAGCTATTCCTTATTTAGGAAAAAAAACTATACCAAAACATAAGATTGATATTTTGTGCAGTTCTGATCCAATATGATCACTTCTTTTCTGGAGACTTCATGTTTTTCTCAAGAATTCACCCACAGATTTGTTTCCCCTTCTTTTAAATTCCTTTCCCAGGTAAGTAATCTGCTGACCATCATGCAGCTACTTAGTTGTTTTTGAGGTTCCTATTCCATTTCTCACCACACACCTATAACTAGTTTTACTCCCCATTCCAGATTGTAAAATTACTTTGACAGGTTTTTTGAGCTCCCATTTTCAAAAGGTGTAAAATGATTTTGTTCCTAGTTAGGCAAATGTGTCATCTCTTCCCAAGGAGAAGGCCACCTGACCTAAATTTGTGCCCTTTCCAATAGCTTTTGCTCTTGGGACAGTTCCTGTTCTTTTAAAGACCAATTTCCTGTGTATTTAGTAAGTTCTGATCTTCCTGGAATTCACAGCTGCTTTATGTAGCACACATAGAGTGAACACACACCCCATTAATAGTTTCCTTTCTTTAGGATAATTGCCTTTTTCTTCTTTTCCCACAGACATGTCATCTTTGCTCCAAGCAGCCACAACAAGTATGCAGGAGAATCCTTCCCAGGAATCTATGATGCCATGTTTGATATTGAAAGCAAAGCTGATCAACACGAAGCCTGGGAAGAAGTGAAGAGGCAGATTTCCATTGCAGCCTTCACTGTGCAGGCAGCAGCAGAAACACTGAAAGTAGCATAAGATGATGGCTTTGGAAACTCACATAGCGGAGTGTGGCATGCAGAGTTGTCAGGCTGTCACAGAAGCCCAGTGTCCCTTATTGCCTGCCCCACCTGAGGCTCCAGCCCCCCAAACCACATGGTAGGTGAGCAGCTCTGTGTGTCAGAGAACTCCCGAGCTAGGACTTGCTGCATCTCTGGTACTGACAGAACTGTAGCTTTATGAACAGCTATGGATGGAAGAAAATTTGGTTGTGGGGAGAAGTGGGAAGTGGTGAAGCAGGAACTTCAACTAGAATTTTCTGGGAGATCTGCCAACTTTGAGGACCCAATGTTTTGGATGTACAATTACAAAAACAATTATTTGCCAAGCTACTTGCAAATTTTGTTCATAGCAGTGATCAACAGGACACCTTTTGAGAGAAAAAATACTCAGCCTGTCCATTTTTCTTGTTCTAATAGAAGACACCAAAGGCATCCCCGCACTTCAGAATCTATTCTGCAGGAGCGGTGAATGCCCTTTACATTTGCTTTCTTTTCTTAAAAAAAAATAAAAAACTGACTTTCCTATTGACTCCCAAAGCATTATTGTCCTTTCTTGATGATCAAGGAAAACAGCCGCTTATATGCAGAAATCCAAAAGCTCAAAGTTCTCAGTTGAGTGCATGTCCATCCCTCTGAAAGTCACTATGCATCTCCTTCCTTTATTTCCACTTTGGAAAATAAAGATTTTGGGGTGTAACCAAAAGCTGACCTCCATGCTCTTTTTGGCAGTTCCTCTAGTTCCAAACCCATGGCAGCTTTTGTTCCTATTTTTTCCTGGGCAATCTTTTTCATATTTTTTCCATCTGAAGGAGCTGGAGGATATTGTTAATAGTAACAAGCATGGGGCTTGAGATAATCTCTTCATGTAAGACCTGAAAAAAATTTTCCACCAGGAGCTGATTTTACAAAGATGAACTGAAATGCATAAGAAGGCCAGTTGTACACAACTATTTAATTTGTATAAAAAGAGAAAAAAAAATATCTTGCTTCATTTGCCTTTTATATTTCTCATCTACATGCTTTAAAACTAATAAAACCAGAAGAATTTTAGTGAATCATGTTCCATCTTGTGGGAACTGACACTGATTTCTCTTCTTATGTAAAATATACTACCATTTTTCTCACAACCATAAATTGCACCAGGTTGTGGAAATAATTTTTTTTTTTTTTTTTTTTTTGAGGAATAGAACAGATGTGGTACTAAAAAGGACAGAATTAGAGAGGCAGGACAGAGTTGTTCTCATCTCAGATTCCTTGAATTCAAACAAGGGAACCAAAACTAACTTCCTGTGGGAAGTTGTTTTGGGGGGTATATGCCACCAAGAAGAAAAGTTTTCACTAGCATCACTTCCAATAAGCCTCCATGACAGATGAGGAATTGTGTACTTGTGGATGGTGTTTTCAAAATTTACTGTTCAATTGCTTTTTGCAGATCAAGCCTCAGGCACGAGGAGGAAATTACACTTCTACAGTACATGGCTCTTCTGCTGGGAAATGGAGTACAAAACTGACCTTGCTAGCCCACACATAAGAGACAGGAGTAGTTGATACTGGGGCACAGAACAGGTGATTCTCTTCCTCTGCTTCCAGTTCTGAAGTCCCGACAGAACTGGGATGTGGGCGTGAAGGTGATTAAGGGCTGCAGTATCTCTCCCATGAGGGTAAGACTGAGACAGCTGGGATTGTTCAGCCCAGGAAAGGGAAGCCCCTGGAGAGGCTTTATTTACAGCCTTCCAGTATCTAAAGGGGCTTCAAGAAGGCTGGAGAGGGACTGTTCACAGGGGCATGTAGTGGTGGGACAAAAGAGAATGGCTTCAGACTGGAAGAGGGTAGGTTTAGAGTAGAAGAAATTCACTGTGAGGGTGGTAAGGCACTGGCACAGGTTGCCCAATGAAGCTGTGGATGCGCCATCCCTGGGAATGTTCAAGGCCAGGCTGGATGGAGCTTTGAGCAATCTGGTCTAGTGGATGTGTCCCTGCCCATGGCAGGGGTGTAGGAACCTAGAGGCTCTTTAGGGTATCTTCCAACCCAAGCCATTCTATGATCCTATGAACAATGGCTACATTTTTGTTGTTCTCTTTACTTTTACCTAAATGGGGACACTCAAAGTTATTAAGTTCATCTTCACAGCTGTAGCTAAAGTTATTGCTTAAAGATATCTTGTAATGATGTGACTGGCACGTAACTGCACTGGGTTTTTTTTCCCCCTTTCTTCAAACCATGTGCCCTTCCTGTTCCATCCTAACTTTACATTAACTCCAACAGGCAGTACTAAATGTGCCCCCAAGGGAAGGTTAGGATATCAAGACAGTGGAAAAAGCCATTAGTGCCTCTTCCTTATGAATTGCCGCCAAATTTGGATCTGTCAGTGGTTGCTGCTGCAGGATCATCAGAGTGTAAGGCAAACAAGGAGTTTCCACATTGAAATAAAGTATTTGATGAAACTTCCTTCTTCCTTCATTTACAGAAATGCATAAACCAGCAAACAAATGTTTTGCCAGTAAACATAACTCTTTCAGTGGTAGCTAGCCTTTGAAGTTCTGTACTATTACCTTGCTGCTGCAAAAGAATATAGCATCTCTCTGTGCTTCCTTGTGCAGTTTGAAGGTATAAGAATAAATTACAGCTCCCAGCAGGCTGAATGCACAGCTGGCATTGATTGCTTTGTTCCTCTTGTCAACTTAATTGATAACTGCACAAATGTGAGATTCATCATGACCAGCTACATCCTGAGAAGTATACAAAAGAGATTAAATCTATTTCCATTCCTGTCTATAAAGTTCTGCTGAGGGAGTGTGATAGCCAAACCTTTATTTATATGGAAACCAAACCACTTATAAACAGCTTATACTAACTAATTTCCACAAAAACCCTTATTCCTCGTATTGAAAGGGTCAGTTACTCAGAGCTCCAATTGCCTTTCCTTTCTCAATGAGCAGAATCTTATGCTCTACAGATAAGCAAAAAAGCCTGTGTTGCTGTCCCCCAGTCCAAGGTATAGCTCTGCCTCCCCATAGTTCTGAAGTGTGGAAGGGAATTTTTCACTCTCTCTTTACAAATAGATAACACTGGATCACCTACTCTGTCCTTGCCCAACTCCATTTGCCCAGTTCCTTCATTCAGCCTGGTTGAAGCCATCAGTAAATCTTACAACTGGGAGAAACTGACTCTTCATCCTACACTGGAGCTGCAATACAATCTGACAAAATTAAACTTGGATGGACCAAGTATCATTTGGATATTTGGGTTATTAATTGCCTCTTTAGAAAATCAGTTCCAAAGGGACAGCGCCTGGAAGTTTATTTCAGCTTGGAGATAATTTTAGCAGGACCTGTTAAGAGTAGTACAAGAAGTAACAGTTTTAAACTGGAGAAGGGTCAATTTAGATACAAGTAGGATTTTTGCAATGCAGGTGAGAAAACAATCTCACAACCTGTAACAAGTTGACCAGATAGATGGCAGATGCCCTATCCCTAGAAACATTCAGGGTGAGAGTTCTGAATAACCTGTTCTAGTTGAAGACGACAATGGGATTGGACTGGATGGCCTTTAAAGGTCCCTTCCAACCCAAATCTTTGATCCTATGATTCAGATTCTTTTATGGTTGAAATACTTTTAGTTTGCCTTTGGAAGGAAATCTGTAAGCTTAGGCGCTGGAATCTCCAGATGACACTGTCAAACTCATTTGGGGACCTCTCTCTGCAGCTGGTAGAAATTGGATATACTCACCATGACCTGTTTTTTTTTCCTCCCTAAATTCCTCTAGTATCATTAATGGGATTTCAGTGTACAGTTAACAGTGCTATTCAAAAAGCTCAATGATTGTGAACATCATGAACTTCCCTGTGGCAGAGCAGAGAAGAAAACACTAATTAAATGAAATACAGAAAACTTGCTTCTGCTGTTTGGAGCAGAACCAAAGTGCTCTGTTCCTTACTGAACAGCACCTGCTGACAGGAAGTGTCCTTAGGGAAACCAGTAGGAGTTGAATTTAGCAAGCAGTCTTTAGTCTTTAGTTAAGGTAAAAGACAGTTCCCATTACACCACTGAGACTTGTGCCAGTTAGAATCTATGAAGTCAAGGATGCTCCTGTCAGCATCAACAGTGTTTCTCCTGATGGATGCTGCACTCTTAAACATCTTCAGCTTGGGGAGCTCAAGGAATCTAGGAGGAGGAGGAAGAGGTGGAATAAGAGTGCTTTGTTAGGCACCTCATGCAGGAGGGGCTGGACCTGGTTCAAATAAACTCCAAACATGTTCCTTTAATTAAGGGAAAAAATGGGAGAGGCAATAATAGAAAAGCTTTTCACAGGAAGGTATCGGATAAGAATAAACTTGCTAAGTTTACATGGCACCTTCCCCAGATGTGCTTTGCTCGCTTGCTGACAGTGCAGCTGACGTGTTCCTGATGCTGCCATCCACACTACTTCCAAACTTGGCTGTACTTTTCAGAAGGAAACCCAAGTCACAGTTGCTGGACACAGCGACTGTTGTGACAACACACCCTTACGTAACCCGCAAGAAGCAGGAGCTCAGGCAGAGGAAACATGGTCAGCTGCAAACACAGAGCACTTAAAGATTTAGATCTCTGTGGTTGCTCGTACCTTCAAATATTTCTGGAATCAACACCCCCCGCCAATGAAGCATTGCTTTTGCTTTCTCAGCTCTATCTCCTAAGCTGTATTTCCATACTCTCCACCAGAGCCCGCAAGCCTGGACACCTCCTGCCTGCACCAAAGCTCTCTTCAGTCTGCAGCACACACCATATTATCCTGGCAGTAGCCTTACAGAGAGTGTTAGTACTGACAGCAGTGATAGTGTTGTCCACTGCCATGGCAGAGGAGTCAAACATAAACATCCTATCTTATTACAGGCAGAAAGAAACACACTTTGTAAGGAAAGTTCATTGTCGGTATGCTCGAAATCTTAACTGTGTGATCAAAGAATGATTAGTCTCTATTATTAAAGAAAAAAGGAAGAAAGGATAGTACAACTCTTTCAATAGACAAGCAGTTAGAATATTCATGAGCTGTTTCTCTTTCTGGAATCTCCATTATCCAGAAGCGCCCCTTCTCCAAACATCCCATGTCAGTAGTCCTCTATACCACACTGCATGCCAGTTTTCAGGGCCCCTGCATGTATGCCTCTGCAACTTGGCACTAAAATCAGAAGTATGCTGCTCTACACAGTAAACTTGCTTTAGTTTTAGTAGTTATATAAATATGTCTACACCAAGCAACTACAGAATGAGAAACAAGGTAAACCAAGTAAGACAGTAGCCACCTGGACATGAGAAAAGTTTTAAAAGCCAAACAAGCCAGAACAAAGCTGCATGCAGGTTAAGAAGTTCAGACAAAGCAAATCTGTCAGGCTCCGGGACCCTGCAGAGCTGGAATGGAGCTTCTGCCATGCTACCAGCCACGGGAATCCCCTGTTCATTGAACCATCAGCAGAGACCGGCAGCTGGGGATGTGGGGGAGTCCCCAAGTTTTTTAAGAACAATCATTAAGGACAGATATTTATCCATATGTACGCTTAGTGTCCAGTCCTGGTAAACCTGAGAAATTGATTAAATTAACCCAGCTTTTCTTTCTGTATTTTCAAACCACCCCTGCTCACCTACTTCAGCCTGACTGGACTTTGGTTTTGCAAATATTATCCTTGTTATCTGCAGTCCGATAAAAAACTGAGGACCAGATACTTGTATAGGATTCAGAGTGTAACTGCAGGACTTGGCATATGCCTTTCAGAAAGCATTACACTCTGTTTTGTGCTAAAACACAACTACTACACAACTACTATGGAGAAGCTCTGGCAAAATCAGCTCTCTCACAGCTACTGCTCAGTCTACACAAAACTTACAACATATACTTACAACATCAGTGAAGAACACCTGCAACGCATGGAGGAAGAGGAATGACATACAGAGCTGCACGTTGCAAATAGTTATGCTTATTGAAGTACTCTTATGGGACAGTTTAAGGTAAAACATATGGGCATTATATAATACAAATGTGAAATACAAAAACTCATTAAAATTACACATGGTTTAGCTTAAGAATGATGCACTCAGAATTTGGGTATTGCCACTAAATCACACTGAATTTTTGGCCTCTGTTCAGCGTACAAGTCCTAACCATACCCAAGTCTTCAGGCAATGTGTGTCAATACAACTGTTTAATAATAAATGCAACAAATTTAACTTGGTGTTTTGTAAAGTAAAATGTTGTTGAGGAAAAATAACAGCAAAAGAAGCACTGACCAATGCCACTGTGATTACACAGCAAGGAGGTGAACCCTTACAAAGGTACATGAGGAAAGTATAAAACACTGTCAAGTTTAGCAGTTGGGAATCGTTGCTCTTTATTACCCTTACCATGTCCTCTCTGAATTATTTTTCAACAAACATGTGACAATCTTTCTCTTAAAAGCTTATTTTCAACTACATTTCAATATCCTCCATCCATTCATTTTACCAACCATCTCTTCTTTACAGCTGTTAATTTCTCTTGAAAAGCACAAGCATCCCACTTAAGTTACTCAGTAAAGTTAAACTCTGATAACAGAAGAGCCAACAAGCTTCCAGTTCACAAAGCTGCAGTTGAAGAACATAAACTACCTCTTTATTGTAGGTTTACCTCTTTATGGTAGGTTTTGCTCTTGAGTAGACACTCCAAATTAACCGTTAACCGTTTTCACTATGGGTACAACATTTAAAATTTGGGTTGTTTATGTACATAGCGATATAACCTGATTACAAGGCATTCCCTTGAAAAAAAACCCCTAAATTAAGTCCCTTGGGGTACAGAAGCACACTGTATCAACTCTGTCTCATTATACACAAGCCTGATTTCCAATTAAGGAGGAACAAATTAGATTAAGCACATTAGGCTAGAAGCACATTAGGTTAGTTTTCTCCCAAGCATGGAATTCAGCAATAATATTGCAGTATAAATATTTATCATAGGTTTAAGTCACATTTCAGAGAACAAGGTTTCTGGACCAAAAATATTTCATAAAGCATTGTAAGGTAACAGATCTGCCTCCAGGTAGCTTTAAATGAATTTTGTTGCAATGCAGCTTTCATTAAAATTTAACAAGGAACTAATTTTTCAAATGCTTGTTTCCAGTAGGTAACAAAAATATTTTACTCAAAAGGATGCTTCCTTTTTTTGCTTAACACTCATTTGACTGTGGATTAGTTTGTAATGTCTGTGACAACACCTTGGTTACCCTCTAGTTAAAACATCTACCCAAACTTTGGGATAACACCAGCTATTTATTACCATAGAAGATATCAGGCTTCAAGAGGTGAACCCTTTTCTACACTGAGTGAATGCCAGAGGTTTTGAAAAGTATCTTCTTTTTCCAAGAAACCAGAAAAAACATCCAAGCAACAGTACCTTCAGCAACTTTAGAAACAGACACTGTATCTAGAATTACTCCACTTCTATATGGTTTGTGACAGCTCAAAATTCTTGGACTGAACTGTTTCTGTGAATGAGACAGCCCCTCATCTCAGTAAGCACACTCAGATTTCTGCAAAGCTCACATATCCTGACTGGGCTGCAGCATTAGAAAGCAATAGGCAAAGAAAGGAACAAAAGGTGGGGAAAAACCCCTTGGAGATACAGTTTTTCTCCCATGTAGACTCACATGTAGAAAATGTCCACTTACATTTTATTTTACCAAACATCTTGCAAACTAACAGGGAAGTTCTCACTCATAACAAAAGGAATCAAAAACCAACCCCAAATGCAACCAGCATGTAATAAGAATTTTATTGAATACATTTAGAAAAAACTAGAGCATGAAGACATGAGATTAATTGCTGTAAGTTTTATGAATGTGCAGAATCAAACAGCCATGCGAAAAGCCATCTCCTCTTCAACTGTAATTCAAGACTCTTATAATGCCAAAATTATTATCACCCTAAAACAGTGTTCCAGACACATAACTTACTTTAAAAAGGATCTCCTTCCTGAACAAAAGTAAAAAATTTAGTAGCAACTGGGAAAGACCAATCATTAACAGGTACAGTATTTAATCAATACTCATGCCATGTTTAAAGAATGCAAGCCAAAAATGTATCATTATGTAGAATAGGTATTTTTTTTCCCCAAGGCAAAATTCCTAGTAAAACTAATTCCTAAACTACTGAAATGGTGACTTGATAATGTACACAATCCAGAATACCATCCAATGGAAGATTTTTTGTCAAATTGTCAGTGCCATGTATGACCTATGAGTCAGAGTAGGTGATCAGCCCTGTGCTTAGCAGCGTATTAACATTTCACATAAATTCCAATTCCTCCAAGAAATGTTGTTACAGATACAAGATCAGAGAATTGTTAAGATTGGAAAAACCTCTAAGATCACCACCCACCAAGGTGGCACCACCACCATGTTCACCATTAAACCATGTACTTAAGTGCCATACCCATGTTTTTTTTAACACCTCCAGGCATTGTGACTGCACTGCTTCCCTGAGCAGCTTGTTCTAATGCCTGACAACCCTTTCCATGAAAATCCTTTTTCCTAACATCCAATCCAAACCTCCCTGACACTTGAGGCCACTTCCTCTCATGCTATCACTTGTTACCTGGGATGTAATGTTAGGTATGAAATACATTATGTTAGATAGGAAAATGGGCTTAGACATGAGGGAAAAGATTAAGATTTCTGTCATAAACTTGCACACCCATGCAATCATGAAGGTGAACTTTCATATGCACCTGGACAGTCAGTTCTGACTCATGTAACATGCTTGTTTACATATGTAACATGTAAACCCATAGTGAAACACATTACAGCTCTTAAAACACTTATTTATAAAAATATAGTTAGACTGTATCAACTTAATCAATTTGATAAATACAGCACAACATCTGAAAGCATGAAAAAAAGGATAAATTCAATGCCAAGTATTCCTGCTCATACTAGTTTGCAATTTAGTGTTGTATTATTAGACAGGGGAAAGCCTGTGATCCAAAATCACTTTGCTTACTTGTCAAGTCTTGCTTTTGGGAAAGTATCAATCGTGATTGGTTTAGTACACTACAGCTGGCCTCACTTTCTCTCCACACTTACCAATAAAAGTTACAGCCAAGCCAATATTCCATCAAAGTGTCTGCTACCATTATGCATGTCAAGATGTCACTGCATGAAACACGAGGATCAACCCTTGGTGTGTTGAAGCCTGTTGTGAGCAACTGCTGAAAACACATGAATTCAGTGAGTGATGCAGCTCTTGCAGCTTCAGGATAGATGCAGACATATGGTTATAAAAAACTGCTAAGAATTGCTGCAGTTAGTTTATGGCAGTCCAGGCCATCTGAAGGTTTATCTTTTTATTTTGAAAAGCATCCCAGGCCATAGAAACTATGCTGTTACTGTAAAATCTATACTTTCTTGCCTAACCAAACCTGGTAGAGTTTTTATGGGTTCCTTAATTTGTTTGCTTGCTTTTTTAAACAAGTAAGTTTTAAAAGTGGTTGTATTGCCACTGATGGGGAGAGTCATTACAGAACACCTGAAGTATTGTTAGTTTTGTGCTGAAAGTATGAACAACAGGAAAAGAGCAGGAGGAATGCATAAAAAGCAAAAGCAAATTTGAGGACTGTGTTTACAGGAGCTTTCTCCCATTTATGGCCAAGGTGACTAAGCTACCAGCAGAATATAGTTTGAAAGAGTATAACAGTAGTTACAGGACCCCAGAGACTGCAGCATTCACAGCAGATGGTCCAATCCACATTTCTCTCCATTTAGGGTTTAGTGCACTAAGGCAGAAGACAACTTACTTAAAAACAGAAATTCTGTTTTCCCAAGGAATTCCATTTTTCATGCAGTTCTTTAAAATGGATTTTACATTATGTAAGCCTACTGCACATGAGGATGCAAATTAAGTGAAAATATGTTTTCCACATTTTTTAAACATATTTAGGATATTTATATATCCATATGGATAGACAAATTTGAACTTGCTTGTTAAACAAGAACTTTATCCTGGTGTTTAAGCACTGCTAATTTTGCTGTCCAAGTTCAGAGTTCTGCACACACAAACACAGACTGCATGCTAGTAGCTACAGCTATGTAGAATTTTTTATCCTCTGATGTTCTCAGTGTCATACTAATAAGTACTCCACTTGTTGGTTCAGAACACATCAAGGAACATCTGTTCAATTTTCAGAGGACCACTTGGCAGGCACACGTTTTATAAGCTTGTACCCTATCACTTTGTAGTACCTGACATTTTCAAATTTAAAAAAAAAAAAGAGGAAAAAAAAGGTATTAATAGAGGTTAACAGAATCTATACAGCAGAACTTAGAGCTGAAGTTTTGTAGAAGAGTCCAAGGGAGTATGAAACCATGCTTGAACTAAGTAGTCAACAACAAAGGATCTTGAAGTGAAGGTAGAGAAGCACCAAAACAATTTTATATATGCGTGTGTAAATATATATATTTATCACCAGTGTTACTTTCTTTGTCTTCAGGGATGGTTTCTTTGGTAATGTATTTCCTACTACTTTAAGCATGAAGTAGGACTTCAAGTACTGTTAGAAGTCTGAGCTCAAGTCAATTCATACTACTGGAAAACAGCAAGATTCTTAGAAATCTGTTATTTCACTTCAGAATGCCTTTACTACACCCTGTGTTTCTCCTGACACTATTCCAGGTCTGCCAAGGCTGGCAGATGAGCATCCATGCATTTTAACAGTCCACAAGACCTGTTGTTTACAGATATATGATTAGGCACAATAAATAATGGTGTGCACTTTTTATTACTTTTATAGGAAATCTTTTTTATTTCAGCTGCAAGCCAAAATTAAGAAACTATTCCAAGCAGAAATAGAAAGCAACCTTACCGTGTGTGTGGCTGCTTGGATAAAAAAAAAATTAAAAAAATCTAATTTTTAAGCTATCCTGTTTTCAGCCATGTACCTTTACTGATGACCTGAAAAAAAACTAAGGTATTGATTTCTAATTATAGTCTGCTCAAAAGATACAGTATTCTTTTAAAGTATTTTGATTCAAATGTACAATTACAATTTGAGACAGACATTTTAAAGCATGTTGTTTCTCCCAAGATTTGTCCTGTATATAACTACAGTTCTTAGATGACCATCCTTGACCATCCTCAGAGTCAAGAGATACACGCATCTATACGGAAATTGTTTTACCAAGACACCTACAGGGTGTGCTGGCTTCTCCTACACATCACATATCAACCTACTTTGAGAAGAGTCTTGAGATTTTCAATGTTGTAGAATACAACAGACTATATGTTCTAAAGGCTGCCAAAGATATACAGCACTTTGGTAATTTTACAATAGTTTGTTGTTTGCATACTCTTCACAGTTGAAATGCTAAGTTATATAACCATTTCCACTGTCCATTTGCTTTTATATTTAAATAGCAAATGTAAAAGAGTAAAACAAAAAATCCCTTCTTGCCACCTTTTTTTAAATTTTAACCTGATCTGCTTTGACACATGAAAGACAGCAGGAGTCAGCAAGTACAGAAATCCTTGGAATAATACCAATTATTTCATCCTTCCACAGCCAACAGTATTGAAACAAACCTTCATTTCAGAACACGAAAGTCTACAACTTCATATTTCTGTTTATGTAACCTTTTACTTTAGAGGTGGAATTGCATGCTAATCAGTTCAAACTCAGATTTTTTTTTTATCTGCATTACTGTATGCTTCTTAACAGTGGTGAATTTAACACAGGCAACTTAATGCATCCAGACTAAACAGAACAGCTGAAAAATAGAGAAACCCACTGTGAACAGAGAGCACATCTACTGGGATAGCCAGTGCATGGTAAGGAAGGTTGCAAGCAAAGGGCAATAGCTGTTTACTCTAAATTCCCACAGAGACATTGCATCTAGCATAAACATACCCATGGGAACAAGAGCAGAAATAACTGTTACCCATTCAAGTTTACACCCCCATTTACTGTGCGTCAAATTTCTTTCTAAAAGGGAACAGATGATCTAGCATTAAAAAAAAGAGATCTATATAAAAGTTAAATATTTGATTACAGTATCAAGTCACCACTTCATCATGGGAAATAACTTGTCTCTTGGAATCGTTATTGATCCGAACCCTCCTGTTTTGGTTGTGTGTTGGATACTGGTAACTCCAGGCTTGCCCATAGCAGGGGCTCTGCTTTTCTCATGGTGAGCTCAATCTTTGTAGCAGTCATGTTCACGTAACTCCTCTTTACATCAATCACCTGGAACAGAAAAGGTGTTTCACACTTCAGTTTAACAGACTGATAGACGTTGGGGAATTAATTAGGGAGTACCTCATCATTAAATTTCAGTAGACGTTTATTTAGGTAGATGAAGATCCCTCTGGTATCTTGAAAAATCAGCTGTTTCCCATTCCCGAACTATGGAATGTTTAAGGCACAAACATATTCCTATGCAACTCTAAAATATATTGGCTACCATACATAAACAAGGGTTTTCTGCAACACTGCTACCACAGTGTTGGGATCAAAAAGGACCTTGGAAGCCCACCTTCTATACAAAGCAGTGCCCATTATGATGTCACACTGGATCTCCTGGGTCATTATATTCAGATTTAAATGTAATTACTCAACGTCACGTAATGGAAATTCTTTCAAAAAGCAGAGTAATCAGGAAAACTTTGAAATTCCATTTTGAAAGAGAGGAAGCTAAAGGCTTATGTCTTGACTTCCTTCTGCGATTTTTTTGTTTGATTTTTTTGTTTGTTTCTTTATAATATAAAACATTTTTTTATACTTACTCCCCATAACTTCACACTGCGATGAAACTCCTTTTCTCCTTCAAATACAATATGGATATTTACCTTAATAGGAAAAACAATAGAAAGTAAGGAAATTTTATCATGTTAATGAAACATCTGTCACCTCAAGCATGTTTAAACAGAATATACCATGTTAGGACTTGGATCCTACAATGATCAAAGTGATAAAATTGTCCCTCAGAAATAGAAGCGAGTATTTATTTTAATAGATTCTGATGCAGTTGCAGTCAACCTCTGACCACTGTTAGTTTATTGTTTAAATAAAGTAATCAGAGAAGCATTTTGACACCTGTTTAATATTAGTAGCTGAGGAACAGCATGTAATGAAGAATGGTATCAAATTAAGTCAAATACAAGTAAATGATAAATCTATAATTATTTATGCATATAGTAATGCAAACCCATCACGCTTGGGTTTTAATTATGGAAGTAAAATGAAAGATTTTTTTTTTTTTATCATACTGTATTGCAGCTTTTAAAAAACCCAGACATTAAAGTGCAGATGTCCAAACAGAAGGGAGGGAGAAAAAACCTATACATACTTGAAAAAGCACAAATGCCAAGAAAAAGCAGCTAATCAAGAGTCTTATGCTATCTCTGCCTTGTAAATAAACCTGAGCAGATATTCCTTAATTCAAGTTGCTAATCCTAAGGTAGAGGCTCACCATTGTGCTATTAGCTTCTACATAGCTCAGATCAGGGACGGAGTTTTTAGCGTATACAGAAATAGTCACTTCTCCTCCAGTCTGGTGCCAATCGTGCCTGCATGGAACTACTTTTGTACCCTGCATAAGGAAAAAAGGTACACAAAAAAAAAGACTTAGAATTATATTGAATTTTTTTTACAGCATTAACAGCATAAATTCTCAGGACTTTTTTTAATAGCTGATTAGCATAGCTAATAAAGGACTATATTTCATCTTCACAGGAGATTGCAAGACTCCACTTGCAATTCTTTTTATTAAGTATTTCAGTATCTCCCTCTCAAACAAACTACAGCAAAAAAAATGTTGATCTTGGTGGATCAACTTCCTTTCCAAGATTACAGCTAGCCAGCAGGTTATAAAAACGAACTGAACTAAGAGAAAGAATGGCATAACTCCTGGAATGCTTCATATTCCTGCAAAAAAAAGTATTACCCTCTGTTCTCTGATGCAGAAAAAGTAAACAGTGAAAAAACCCTCAAAATAAAAACAAAAAGTTCAAGTAAAAAGCCCCCTTGTTGGATAGAAGCCAATTATCTGAATACACATACAGTTAATATACACATGGTTTCTTTAAATGTGGGTAAATTCCTTACTCTCTTTTCGTCCACTCTCCTGCTTTAGGCTCACAACTTCAGCTTTTTTTAATCCCTACTTTCTTCACTTGCAAAAAATCCTTGAACAAAAATACAAATCTTCAAAGCAAGCAATTACATGACACAAAGGTAGTAAAGGATTTGTGAAATAATTGCTCTAGAATGAGGTAACAAAACTACAGTTTTTATAATATAACTCTATTTTCTTCTGTTAAACATTCCTGATGTTTGCAGTGTCAAACACATTTTTCCTCAGCAACAGATGATATACTCATAACAAGAACTTTGCATTCACCTGTATCCACTGTGTGACCAAATAATGTTTTTCAAGTGTTTTGGTCCATTATTATATTCTATAATGCTCTTAAAGAAACAAGTATACCTGTACACAGACTACTTCACGCTCCATTTCTTAGTCTTCCTGCTGTGCACAGTATCCTCCACATTATGTCAGAGATAGTGATCTGTAATAGCTCAGCTACAGTAATAACACAATCCAGCTATCACCTACATTTCAGTATTCAAAATTCACAATGGCCAGTTACAGAGTGTAATCTTAATGCTACTTACTGCATCCTTTTTAGTCCATACATGTGCGCCTCTTGTGCAGCCTTCTTGAGCTAAAAATGTATTGAAGTCAGAAGTTTTTCTTTTACAACAGCTCCAATACTTCATCCTTGAAAGTTTGCAAAGTAATTAACAAACAATATTTAGGACACTATTTACTGTGAACATTTAAGGTCTTTCCTTTATGCAATATTTCTGTTACTTTAGTATACCCCCTTCAAGCACTGCCGTTTTTGCCTGAAGAGGGAATAATACTGAATAAATCAAGACAACAGCTACAAAGAAAGCACGAACACACAACAGACTAGTTAAAAAAACCTGAAGCTAACTGAATACTAACCCTTCACAGAACACAGGTACAAAAATGGAAGTTAGCTGAATACTAACCCTTCATGGAATATAGGTACACCAGAATGGTATATACATACTTCTTCTGTGCTGTGTGGTCCTTCGTATGTCTGGTGGGACAAAGCATTTAAAGTGTATTACTGTTACAGGAATTGGAACGAAGAAAAAATTCAAACAAAACATAACAAAAACCAGAAAGAATGTCCAAGGTATGACAAAGCTTTTGGGTAAATAATCTATATCTAATGGCTTGTTCTAGCTTTTCAGAGTAACCATTCAACCTTCCTTCACAAAAGGTTCTCTGGCACTGCTAAGAAGCTGTACTTTGTGTTAGTTCAATGGCACACATCAATGACGACACCATCAATGCTCATAAAGCATAGATCCTCAGAGATTTCTGTCTTTAAAATACTCTGAGCATTCAGAGAAAACAAGAACTTAACTTGAAAATAAATTCACCATTCATAAAACACATGGATTCTCTAATGAAAGTAAAATAAACAATATACAACTTAGCCACTGAATATCGTATCAGTTCTTCCCAACACAAAGACTGCCAAAGTTCTTCCACCAGAACTTCAGTAGATAATGCAAAATCTGCCAGGTAAAACAGCTATTTAAATCATACTGTCCCATTTTGCACAACACAAGCGTGTCAGTGTAACTTTCACTTTAAATGACTATGTAATATAATGACTAATTTTGGTGCTAGAAGTGTTAAAACACTGACTTTAATTCTTCTTGCAGGAAGCATTAACTGTTAAGATCTGTAGATGCTTCTGATCTATACACAGATCATCAAGAACAACTCAAGTGTTATCAGTAAGCCACCGCTCACCAATATTACATTTAAGCTGTAATAACAATATTACAGTTAAGCTGAAACACATCAGTACCATGGGTTTGACAAGCTTACTAATTAGTAGTTCATGACAGGTTTAAAAAAAAAAAACTTTGACTTTCTGCAAACAATTCACATTTGTCCATACAAAAGTGTGTTATCAAATGTGCATTTGTTAAACCAAATGGACTTTGTGCCTTTTCCAAATTAACTCATAGCACACAAAAACACAAATCTGCTCACTTAATAGCTGAGCGGCCGGATTTAGAGTACAACTGAATCACTTACTTTTGAACAGCCTGCATTTTTACATGCCGTCCCAATCTTGATTTCATCACTATCTTCCTCTGTAAACAGAATATTATTGAAAATAGGAAATTAATTGTATAATCCACTCAACACTTTGCTTTTATTAAGAACTAAAATGAGCCAAGGAAGAGGTTAGAAAAACCTCCCTCTTCGAGATTCTATTTTCTGTCTGACATTGAAATCTGCCAGAGAGGTACAAAGAAACATTCCAAAAGCTGTATTACCTATGCATCAAATTCTAGGCTCTATATCTTTACACATTTTAAGTGAGGTAAATAAGAAAAGATGAAGAGGATCATTACAATCACAGGGGAAGGGAACAATCATTCATTTTGTTCAGTTTTGTAAAACTAAGAACGTAGAAGGCTTCAACTGCTGTCTATAAATACACACAAGGAAATAATTTGGATACCATGGAAAAAGAAGAGCTAAATTAGTTTGGCACAAGAACAAAAGAGCATAAAATAACCACAAGCGTAGGTTGAAATTACGAAGTTTCTTAAGGAGCAGTGTAGTTCTGGAACCAAATTACAAATAAAACGTGGGAAGAAGAAAGAGCAAAAACAGACAAGGGAGAACCAACTAGTCTTCAGAGGAATTTCACCGATTTATGAAGGTTTTATATGATACCATCTCTGCAACAATAAGGAGTAAAGTTCATTTCTTGGTAACTCTGTCAGTCACACATTCAGAAATGGATGTTCCCATTATGTCCATTCTAACCACGAAACCTTAGAAAAGACCCAGTTCAAATAATGCTAAGAACAATGTACTGCTCCTGACAACCAGGTCTCCATGTTACCCACATCTGAACTTCAGCCATCATTCCCTGGACTGGAAGGTATGTCCCAGATTATTAAGAAAAAGAACTTAATTAGAGGAAACTATCACTTCAGGAACGACAAGATCAGCATAGCATTTATTTGTGTGACACTTAGTGTCACCTACTTAATCTCCCTGTCTCCTTACCTCTTCTTCCTTCATTTTCTGATGACAGTTTCAGTTTATCGAGAGCTTGTTTCAAGGAAGCTGACACTTTCAGCTGCAAATTTGTCATTGGCTCATCTGGGCTAAAAAAGTCCAACTATTAGTGTCAACTTACTTCATGAGAAAGAATTTATAGAAGACAAATAATCTTAATTTTTAATCTTTAATATTCCTACAAGACTCTTCCTTTCAAGCCTCTCTTCAATAAACAAACTATATTTGTAAATGCCAAACCTTACTGTTTATGAAAAAACAGACAAGAAACTTAGAAGGCAGTCTTGGATTTCAACGGGAAATCCTAAATACTCTACAAAAATAAAAATAAATCAGATACTAAGGAATCTAAATACAAGCACCCCAAAAATATTTTTATTACTGTTTAAAATACTTAACACAGCTTGTAGTGGCATTTTAAGCTATGAGGTTATAGACTTCAATTTCTGCTTCTTGTGGATTTAAGTGCTGAAAGATCAAGTACTTCTTTCTCATAACTGGAATTATTTTCTCTTATTTTGAAGCTTAAGGTAACATCATCATCGCTACCAAAACCAAGGTCTTCTAAGGTTAATTTTGGAATTTCTACACTATATGAAATGTACACTGAATAACTGAGCAAGCTTTAACTTGGCCAACTGACTACAAATTTGGAAAACCTTAAGTTTCATATACCATACCTTGGCCTCTTAATTGTTTCCAATGGTTTTGGTGCCTGAATTATGTGTTCTTGAAATTTAGGTTTCAGTTCAGCAAGCTCCTTTCGTTCAGAGGTAGTTTTGACTTCTGGTTTAACAGGCTCAGGAGGTTTCTCGCTGTTATGGAGACCTTTTGTACAGCCCTAGTGTGGAAAGCATATGTTTTTATTTATATATAAATGCAGCGTGGTTCATGTGCATTAAGAATTAACAAAAACTGCAACAAGTTTTCTTGACTCATTTCTTCAGCTCCATCTTCTCCTTTAGCCCACTCTAAACACTGGCTGCAAAGGAAACCCTACCACTGAGGTGGAAAATATTCTCATTTTTTATTCTCAAAATAATCTAATTTTGGATATAAGTTAAAAAAAAAGTGCACACTTTCTGTAGTCAAGCAAATCAGCAATTAATGTTGACCATCCCTCTTTATTAGCAAGTAGTTCTATCAAAACCTCTTTTGATAATTTTAACAATTAAAGCTTGAAAATGAGCATTGACTTCAGCATTATATGAAGAAAAATGGAGCATATAAGAATTAAGACAGTTTTAACAAGTAGGCTAACTTAAAACATGTAAGCACATGCACCATTTAATATTAATCACTGTCACTTGACAAGTATGAAAACTGTAAATAATCAGGAGTACATACCACAATGCTTAAGAAGTCAGAGAAGTCCGTTGTTCTCCTCTTACAACATGACCAACCCTGTGAACATTTTGGAAAAGAAACAACACAGGCATGACTACCAAACTTGACAACAGCTTAAAAAAAAATAAAACATTTATTAAATTCCTCTAAAAGATGCGGCACATCAAAATTAGCAATTGTTTTCTTCCCTTCTGTGGATAATATTATCATCTTCATTTTCAGAAGCCAGAGAAGTCTTCTAGTTTGTTGATGCTGCCTTAATCAAAAAGTACAGTAAATGTGAGGCAATACTTCACTGACAAGTTAGGTGCCAACTCTGTAGAACAGAAAATAGAAGTGTTACTTTGTCTCATCAAGTAACATGTAAGCAAAACAACAAATACTACACCTGAGACCAGGCTGACCTGTGGCCCAATGTACAGGCCCTCTTTCAAAAATGATTTTTTTTTCCTTTTCTTGAACACCACTCAAATCTTTTAATTGCTTATTTCCCACCAACAGAGCTGGATATGTGCATTGCACAGCTATCCAACTACATTAATCAAGAGCACTTTTTATTATATAAACCAGAAATTCAATTTTACAGCAAATTGCCTTGCCACTGTGAATAATATATCTTAGAACTCAAAGAACCGTATTAGAGGCAACAGTTTGACTAATGCACCACCGCTTTGAAAGCTTAAGTGGTGCAACACAATGGGTTTTAGGTAGGTGGTTCTAAAATACCCTCAAAATATTAACCATTTCCACAGCTGAGGAGACAAAAGGTTCATCCTGCACACCTAGATTATCAAGAACTCATAGGAGGAAGAAAACGGCTCATTAGCAATTATGATAAATTTTTAATTAGGTCAAGAGGCAGGATAAAGAGATAGGGGAAAGTGGTGCTTGTTTATAAACAGTGAATATGTAAGATTATATAAGTAAATGTAAGTTTTTGAGCTAACTGTATAATTTCTCTCTTTATAATTATGTAGAATATTTTTGTACTGTACTGAGTACAGGTATAATTTTGTAGATAAAAAATTACCACAGTCTAAGCAACTGTACAGTATTTGATCTAAGATTATTTGTGGCACGCAATGACCGATTCCGAAGTCAGATGCTGCAATATAAGCAACAGCTCACAGTAAACACACTGCCCAGCACAAATACAGAAGCTTTCACAAGGCCAAAAGACACCACATTGTTGGGATGAGATGCACTTCCAGTAGCATCTAAGTAACAAGAAAAAAAAATCCCCACTCACTCCCCTCAAAGCTCAGCTAAACAGCAGTTTAGTGCTCTAAGAAAAGTCACTTAGGCTACATTGATATTAATAAAGTGCCAGGCTTCATTTTTGGACACCAGTTTTCTGACTACACACAATTAAATTATTAGAATAATTTCCTGTACTGTTTCAGCAGTTGTGTCGCAAATGATACCCTGTAAGCACTTTGTATGCATCCAGTAGATCCTGAAGAGGGAAAACAGTTTAGCACAAAACCAAGGATGGGCTGTGCAGTTGGCTTAAGCACTGGAGACGTGCCATAGGTATATATGACTAATCATTGAAGATGCAGCCCAAGAATGCTGGACAGCTGCATAAGAGGCATGGGTGACCAGTCAAAATTTAACCAACATCCTCATTTGGTTGATTAAATGAACATGACTGTTTTTTACAACAGACAAATGTCACATAAACATTAGTGCCCTGGCCACATTAGACCACAAGCAGCTGCTCTGAATTCCAAGCACGTTAATTAACTGAAAGAGTATGAAACCTCTCAATGGTTCCACAGTCCTATTTAGAGGACCTAATTAAACTGGTGAGAGACCTAAAGTCAGTCAATCAACAGGAAACAAGTCATCTAGACTTGCATGGCATTTAGACCATATGAGTAGAGTTTTTCATTTCTTTTTCAGGAATGAATAACTGTGCTTTTCTAATTTCATGGGGTTGATCATGATGGACTGAATATCAGTTTCTCAATACTGAAAGATCTGGAATGAAAAAGATGAAAAAACAAAAAGATACTCCTTAGAAGGACAGTTGCATACTTACTTTGAGAGCATCATGAAAAACAGGCACACCTGGATGGTATGTGCATGAACCTAGAAGACAATGATTATTATTAATATTAAGGCATACCAAGGATCTTTATTCATATGATTACATACCCAGCAAAAATGTCACATTTGCAATTCATGTACACTGTGAGGCTGCCCCACTTCCCCGAATGCACATCATTACTCGGAAAAATCCAGATTCCACAGAAAAACCTCTCTGAGTACATATATTAAACATAAATAATCAGGTCTTCTTTCTCCTTAAGTATTATACAACATAAACTAGAAAGCAGGTTCTAAGACAAACTACTACTTCCACATGCAGCAAGTGGACCATCCCTGACCTTCATCAGCAATCAGGCCTTACTGATAATTTTGCAGAAGAAGGTGACCCAACGGCTACCTGACAGACAGAAAATATTGCTTTACCACTTCAAATACATCTATTTGAACCTGATCAGAGTGTTCTATTGACAAATATTCTGCTAAAAGTCTCTGAATACAAATCATGAGTTCATGATTTTAACTGTAATTACCTTGTTCTTTTTTCAATGTTTTAGTATCCTAAGCCACCTAAGGACTTGAACTCAAAGGTTAGTCTTCCACATGCACAATTTTGACATGTCAATACTATTCATTATTAATAGATTCTGTACAAACACTACACTGGAACACAACCTCCATTAATGAAAGTGTTTGTATTCAGAGATGTTTATCAACATTACACAGCTGTTCTCTTTTACTTGTATTCCTTTCACATGTAATAAAACTGCTCTGATTATATAACTTCTCAGTGACATTTACTGCATGGATAGTATTTTACTGACTTGACTCTAAACACCATCTTCTAGCCTTTAAAACAAAATTAGAAACACAATTAAAAGTGACACAAACAGTAATAATGCACATAATAGGAAGCTAAAGGAAAAATGATAAATAACTTCATTAGCAATCTGCCCACAGATATTAAATAAGCAAAAACCCAACACACACTTGATTGTTTTTATCTTTTTTATAAATATGTGGATTTTAAAAAAAATCTTGTTTTGTATAATTTTCTTTGATTTTATATTCAGTGCCTAAGTCTAAAGCAGTAATACTGTCCAAATATGCATATTTTGGGACATTAGTCCTTCAACAAGATTTACAAATATATCCATAAACCTCTACCAATTCCTTCAGTTTCAGGAGGAAAAGCTAATGCTGGTAAACATCATAGGAAAATTAAATAGGAAAAAAGTGGCTATTTTGCATAGACCAGGACTTCACTGTTTAATAAAAATAAGAATAGAGGTTATTCTTTTCCAAAAGTATGAAACTATGTCATTAGAAGCATCATGAGAGTAAAAATAAACTGTTTTGTAGCAAGGACTGTATCTGAGAAGACTTAAATGACTATTTCCAATTCTTCACTAGAGTGATGCTGTTCATAACAACAACCATTTCAGAGACCAGAACCATCTCATAATCAAGTAACTCAGGGGTGGCTCAAGGCAGACACAGCAAGTGCCTGGCCCTCCGTCTGGCCAAGGGCAATCCTTTTTCTTCACTCCCCAAAGCCTGCTCTGCAGCAGGTACATCGTGGAGCAAATGACAGCTCACTTGTCTGCTGCCTCCTGAGGGCCCTGCATGCTCCACAGGAGGAGATGCCAGGACAAGGAGCTCTGCAGTGCCTCAGCAGAGGCAGCAGGATCTGTCCACTGAGCAACCTGACCATTATCCCTGCTAGAGGACAGTAAAAACACCAGCTCATCTGCACTCATACTGAGTCCAACAGCTCTTATCTGACACGAGGGTTCCCTTCTCACACTAGGCACCAAAAACTGGGAAATTAGGATACAAGCAGACAAAAGCATAGTCTAGTTCTGATTTGTATGAGATCAGACTGCTGCAGCCTTTGGCTGCTATTCTACATTTTCACTGAATAAAAAAAACCAAAACAATTTACCTCTCCACTGCTGTTAATACCTTTCCTTTATCAGGAAGACCGAAATCTTTCAAAATCATTTTTTCTAACCCTCAGATAATTTTGGAGACACTAGTACCAAAATTCTTAAAGGTTTTTGTTTTCGTTCGTTTGGAGCTTTTTTTGATGTCAATTTCATAGCCAATCTGATCCTACTGTGAACACACTGCTATCACCTTACTGCTACATCTTTAAAGCACTTTATTAGTAATTTCATTAAATATCAAAGTGGAAATTTGCAGGGGTCACCCAAACGCAAAACCTCGTTCTCTGTAGCAATCTGTGAATAATTACATTTACCTTCAGAACTGCTTCGTTTAGGATACAGTGATTCCACTACATGTTCCAGCCAATTACTGAAACAAATTTTGTGGCATGACATTGTTTTCCCCAACCTGAGCACCACAGAGTTAGCATATGGCCATGCCAACCTGACCTAGTTTAGTACAGCTTGATCACAAACCGTAAAGAAGTGTTACTTTTAAACGAGTACAGATCACCAAGTCCTAATAGGATTTTTTCCTTTCTTTTCAACAATATATAACCTCATCTGCTTTGCCTTTCGGGGCAAAGGGGTGTAGGGGATGGTGGTGGAAGAAATCACTAAATGTAAGGATTCCACAACCCTGCTTGCTTCTGCTGTTAACATTAGCAAGTCCTACTCAATATGCTCCCCTCTCTATGCAAAAACACATAGCTCAGAAAAATAAACACTCTTTATCGCCACGACTCTAAGCCACGGAAAATGCACAGGCTAGAACATGTTAGCCTACTTCAAACCCTGGGGGTCACTAAAAATTTAATTAACGCAAAGAGGGCGTTCTAGAAATTCAACCCACTGAGTTACTTTATGAGGCAGGTGAAGGAGAGCCTTCTGAAAACTCAGATCACCCTTCTGCAGCCTCTGCAGAATTATGAAACCCCAAATGACAGAGCTTTAATTTCACCAGGAGTCCTAGCACGCACAGGAGAAGCGCTGCAAGCGCTCAAGGCACTTGGGAGAAGCAACACACGTGAGCCATTCAGGCACATTTAATTACCTGCTGCAAGTCCACACAGTTGAACTTGAAAAATTAACAAAACCAAACCAAGCAAGAAAGCAAAAAGCCGCTGGTAACTGCGATGAATGCAACCCCCACAGAGGCCCTCAGCAGAGGAGCCTATGCTGGCCCCGAGGACCTTTGGCACTGCCGACGGCGCTGCGCAGCGCCGGGCCAGCCCCGGCCCCACACGCGTGTCCCCGGGGCAGCCGCAGCGCCGCGGGCCGGGCGGGCCGGGCGGGCCGGGCTCTCCCCGCAGAGCCCCGGAGGCCGCCCCGCTCCCCGCGCTCTCAGCGAGGGAGACACCGCGCCTCGGCCCCCGCACCACTCTCACCCTCCGTGTTGCTCTCGGGGTCGAAGCGCTGCCCGCAGCCCCGGTTGTAGCAGAGCAGCGACATGGCCGCGGCACCTCCTGCCCTGCCGCCCCGGAGAGCCGAACTCGGCGGAGCACGGCGGAAGGAAGAGGGAAGGAAGGAAGGAAGCCGGGCAGCAGCACCGGGGGCGGGGCAGGTCCCGCGGCGGAAAGAGCCGGCCGGAGCCTTCCGGAATCTTCACGAAGCTTCGGGGGACGGCGAGAGCTGGCGGGCGGCGGCGCAGGCGCCGCTGCGGGGCCGCGGGACCGCCGAGCGACTGGGCCGGGTAGCGGTGCCGCGGCTGTGGGGTTCGGCCCCGGGAGAATTCTGGCGTGCTTTCTTTGTAATTTTTCCTTTTATTTTTATGTTTTTTAATTATTATTTTTTTCTTTTTTTTTCTTTTTTTTTCTTTTATTTTTCTTTCCATGTGAATTTGATTTAAAATAAATGCTTGTGTGTATGTATTAAATGGCTGTCTTATCTGCGCTGAAGCGCAGATGCCAGCATCAGAAATCTACTGCGAAAAACACTAATTTATGTTCTCTTAGTTCCCTGAAAGTTTACCTGGATGCTTCTCACAGCTGACCAACTTCTATATACTCTATGATGTGTGTTATACAGGTTGGATTTAAAATCATAGACTAGTTTGCAGTGGAAGGGACCTTCAAGATCATCTAGTTGCAGCCCCACCGTGATAGGCAGGGACACTTCACCAGACCACGGCACTCCCAAGTCCCATCCAACCTACCCTTGAACACCTCCAGGGATGGGGCATCCACTGTCCCAGTGCTTCATGACCCTCACAATAAGGAATATTTTCCTAATACTGAGTCTTAAAACTTCCTTTCGGTTTGAAGCTATTCTTTCTCTTGTCACTACATGCTGTTCTAAATACATAGCTACAGACGTCTACATTTCTGCGTGCAATTACAAACTGATTCCTTATAGTTAAACATATTTTGCACAGTTTTTAAAATAGAATTGCCTAGGTACAGCATATGACAAATCCTGAAGCACGCAGAATGAACAAAAAAAGTGCTTTTTCAAAGGAAGTTTCAGGATGCAAAAAGGATAATCAGGAGACTGCTTCCGATGTAGCCCTGAATGTCTGCAAACTTGTGAGCTGGTGCCTGATGTCTGCTGGCATCTTTTTATGTGTGTCTCACATAAAGATACACATTTGTTTGAGCCATTGAATACCGAGTGCTTCCTTCTGATCTGCAATTCCCATTGAGGCCTCTCATAGTTTAAAGCAGAAAAAAAATCCCATACTCTTGCTATTTACCAGAAGCGTTTTAACGTATAAATGCAAGCGGTAGTAAGAGTTTTGAAAGAAAGGGGAGATGTAAGAATGCTTCTCTTTCTATATAAAAGCATTTAAGTGTTTCTTTTTGTTAGATGTCTTAAAAGTAGAAGATCGTCAGAAATGTTGCATACAGGTGTATGCATGTCATTACCATAAGGTGAAGAACTGTTCTTAAAACCTAAAATTCATTCTCTTTCCCTGTCAGTGAAAGTGCCACATGAAAATAAAATGTGATTTATATACATAAAATAAGTTTTGTGGTATTTCTGTGACCATGGTTGCATTTCAGCCATAGCGTGCAGGCATGCATCCACTTTAGAAGGAGCCAACATTTTATTGGCTTTGTGCAATGCGAAAAAAGTTATGTTTTTGCAGAGGCAGCATCGATTTCTGTTCGAAGAATATTTTTTAAAAGTTCAAGAGGAGTTATTTTAGCAGTGTGGTATTTACTGCAATAAACTGTAGCATTCCTGTGACGTTGGTAATGGAGTTTGGTTCTAACACTCAGAGGAGACTTGTGAAAAGAAAAATATAGTCCATGTGTCCCAAGAAGTATCATGTATATTTCCCCGCCTAATTGCTATCTCATTGATATGGAGACGTGCCTTTATATCTTCCAGACAGAAATCAAAAAATAATGTATTTGCTTCATAATTCAAAATTCTACAGCGTGTCGCAGTATAGAAAATTCATCTGAAAACTCAGTTTGTTGTTAATTTTAACACACAGATCTCTGAAAGTTACTGAGCTGTATCTGTCATCTTTGTAAGTGATGCTAAATAGAATGAGGTTTTCTGTTTCACAGAACACTACAGAAGCAAATAATGGTTTGTAATCAGCTCTTGAAATTGCATGTATTTGGCTGCACAAAACACTACAAATTGACAGTACATAATCCTAATCTCACAGAAGTCTGTGCAGCTTCAAAAAGGCATTTTCAGTGCTTGATAGGAAGGAATGAGAGGCTTTCAACCCAGTTTTAGAAAAACAGAAAGTAACTTGTTCAAATAAGATTTAGATAATCATCTTGTGGGCATGATAGACTTAAATCTAATTTATTCCTGTATATTTTGTGTAAAAATCTTTCATTTGAGATTCGGAGTGATAAGGAATAATGGGCTAATGGATGATCATAGCGTTTTGGTTCCCTAGAACTTAAAATATGGAAAGTACGTAGAAAAATTTTTATGTGTTTTGTCCTTTATTTTCAGTTGCAAAGTCTTCCAGAATTTTGGCTTCCAGAGTGTTAGGCAAGCTTTTATGGTGCCTTTAGCAATTGTATCTTGTACTAGGTGTTATAAGGCATCTAATCAGAGAAACAGTGAAAGATTTGTGAGTGTACGCTTTTTATTTTAATTATATCTGCTCTATTTTTCTCATGTCAGAAATGTTATGGTTAAAAAATTTTTTGGGAAGCAGTGTTCGAGAATATATGCTCTGGATTTTATGTATGTATGATAGCAGAGGAACTTATATCCACCCCCCCCCCTTTTTTTTTTTTTTTAACTGAGCTAGATTCTGTGCGATGATTTCCCTGAAGAAAGCCGCCCTGAATTTTTACCAGTTAAAAGTCATTCCATCTCATCCATGGTTAATGGGACTTAGGTGTATTTCCAAGCATTGGAAATGGCATAGTTTCCCTGTAGAACTGGAATCTCTATAGAAGCAGGATGTTTCAGTTGACTTCTCAAAATGCAGAATCTTTGCAAATCTGATTTGCTTGCCAGTTTGTTGGGTGAGGAGTCTTTCATCCTGGAGTCTTCAAATCAGGACATTGTTCATGCAGAATTGCTGAACATGGGATTGCAAAAAAGCTCCCAACTAAACCAGTTTTCAATAAACCTGAAGGAGAGTGAGGAAAAGGTTTTCAAGACTCAAGCTTCAGGCTAGAGCTGTTGTGTCACACCAGAATACTTTTGCTTCTAATCAGAGGCAGAGGACATTTTTGGGTCCCTCAACTTCGTTGGAAGAGAGAGGGAGCCCTTGAAATTTAAATGGATTCTGAGGACTCATTTAAAATCAAGGCAGGTAGCTCTGTTTATGATCTGAAAATATCAAAATGTGAAATAATTAAACAAATCCTTTCTTTAGGAAGCTTAGCAGACATTTAAAATACAAGTGTAAATCCTTGTAAATCTAAAAGCCAAAAGCCTGCAGAGTTTGCAAGAAACTGTCCTGTTCAACTGAATATATTCAGATTTGATGGGCAGAACATCTTAAAATGTCACATCTCATGGAGAAGCAGAACAACTGACTTTTTAGGAGAGAACACTTTTCTCTCCCTTCTGTGATTTTTAAATGCCAGGTTTTCCCAGGAGGTAAAGGAGATTAAACAGCATCCGCTTCTAATAATCCACCAGAGTGCTTGCTGCTAAAGCACGACCTGAATTTAAGTAGATGCTTCATTAAGGTTCACCACCTTCTTTGATATCACACTTTAGCACAGGCTTGCTGTGCGATTGTTGGAATTCATTTAAGACAGAATTTTCAAAGGTAATTTTCTAAGTTACCTAGGTGTCTGCAATATCTAGAAAACAATATTTTAGGCAGTTTTTGGATGTCTGCTTTCAGGTGCTGCTAAGGAGACTTGAAATTTTGTTACTGGGTTTAGTAGGATGTGGGATAATATGTTGATGCTTCCCCATTTAGATTTTTCTATGCTTTGGACTTCACTGCAGAAAGTAAAACCTGTTTGATGTAATCTGTACAGCCATTCTCCAGAGTGCTGCTTTGTCATAACTTGTAGTGATGCATGTATTAAAATGACCTTTTTTATCCTTCCTGCAGATGAAAAAAAAAAAAAAAAGCTGAAAAAAAAAAGATTGAAATACTACACAATCTGTGAATAATTAAACATGAATGCTATGTTGAAATTTAAAGAATTAAACTCCCTAGATGACAGAAAATAGTAAGATAATTTGTGTAGCTACATACAGCACACTAATGCTGTGACCTGAAGCAACTCGAACACAGAGTTGATGGATTACAGGAATCCTGGTGGGAGAAGAACTGAAATTAAATGTGCCATCCAGAGGGACTTCAGCAGACTTGAGAGGTGGGCCTGCGTACACCTCATGAAGTTCAACAAGGCCAAGTGCAACATCCTGCATGTCGATCGGGGCAATCCCAAGCACAAGTCCAGGCTGGCAGAGAATGGAGTAAGACCAGCTATGAAGACTTGGGGGTGTTGGTGGATAAAAAGCTCAACACAACCTCGCAATGCACACTCACAGCCCAGAAAGCCAACCATGTTCTGGGCTGCATCAAAACCAGTGTGGCCAGCAGGGTGAAGGAGGGGATTCTGTCCGTCTGTTCCACTCTGAAGAGATCTCACCTGCTTTGGGACCCCCAGCACAAGAAAGATGTTGGCCTGTTGGAGCAGGTCCAGAGGAGAGCCATGAAGATGCCAGAGGGCTGGAACACCTCTTTCTTCAAGGCAGGCTGTGAGAGCTGGAGTTGTTCAGCCTGGAAAAGAGAAGGCTGCAGGGAAACCTTGGAGCATCCTTTCAGTACACAAGTAAGGCTGCAAGAGAACTGGAGTGGGACTTCCCACACAGACGTGTAGTGATGGCACAAGGGATAATGGCTTTAAACTGAAAGAGGTCAGGTTTAGATTAGGTATTAGGGAGTTCTTTACTGTGAGGGTGGTGAGGCACTGGAACAGGTTGCTCAGGGAATATAAATGTTCAAATCCAGGTTGGATGGGGCTTTGAGCAACTTTGTCTAGTGGGTAGCAGCACTTCCCATGGCAGGGGGTTTGGAACTAGGTGACGTTTAGGGTCCCTCATGCAACTTAATGGTTCTGTGAGTCTCTAGATCAGATATTTAAAAGTTACAGTATAGTAACATGTTCCCTTGAACTTGGTGGATATTTTCATGGAGTGTTTGAGCTTCCATCTCCAGCTTTTTGTCCTTTTTTTCTTCTTTCCTCTTGGAGTTGACTAAATCTGGCTGAAGTTCTGAGCACCGGTTTCAGCAACAGAAAGGGCTTACATTAGAAGTGACCTGGCCTTAGTTCTGGTAATGGTGACCTTTACTTTGCTCCTCTGCACTTTGCTTGTGATCACTCTCACTTGGTCAGTATTACCACACACATTCAAGGTGCTCTCTTGTACAGGTCCCTGCATCTGTCATTGTTAGATATAACAATATAAGGGTATTTTGTCTGGTTACTTACTTAAGAGCAAAAGAAAAAAGTGCTGCTTTTGTTTGGCAACTACAGAAGTTTTAAAGTAAATTGTGAAAATGGTAGAAAAGGTCATAACACAGCTAAGGAGGCTATGATCTGGTTATGCTCTTTTTTTTCCCACTGTATTTACTGCAAGCAAGTGTATTCAAGTAAAAGCATCTATCTAGCATACTGATTACATTTGTTTCTGATGCTGTGAAATTAGTGGGACTAACTGCACATGCAGTGGGAGAAATGTGCAAAAGAATTTACAAGACCACTTTTCTGAAGTATTTTTCATAGTGCTGTTAACAATGGATTTCTCTGTTCATTTCTAAAGAAATAAATTGGATTGAATCAAAACACTTTTTTGAGAGGGATAAGGCATGGAAAAAGCCCACTTCATTTTTTGTCAAGAAGTTTAATTTTGGTTATCAAAAATTTAATTCTTCCTAATTACAAAACAGGAGGGTTTGCAAAATGACAGTTTGAGTTTTTGTGTGTAACTCCTATTTATGTATTAAAGAAGAAGGGGCAGTAACATGTGAAGAGTGCAGACTGAAAAACAGCAAACGCATTATGAACTCAGTGTATGCTGGTTAAATAAGTGCTAAGAATTTCTGTCAGCCAGAAGGTGGTAGCAGAATTCTCCTGTAACAGCTCTGGATCGTGTTCCAGAAGGCATTCTCAATACAAAGTGATTTTGAAATGCAGTTCAGAAAACATATTTTTTTTAGTAGCAGGAACAAATAGCACTGACATTTTTTTTTTCATTTGGCAGCATCTTTGAGTAGAAAAGTGTCTGCACTTATGCCTGAGATGTCATGAATTGGGAATGCATGTAGGATCTGTTACTTGCGTTTTGTCTCTGTTTTTTTTGCAATTGTAATTATGGTTTTTACAGACTTTTTAATGCCAAAGGGAGCCATTTATGGGCTGAAATGACAAGAGATTTATTTTCCTCATAGTATCACAAGACTGGAAGATGTCAGTACCATGAAAAACCCAGATAACACTTTATTTCCATCCAGAGGAATTCTGCCATTTTTTCACAGATATAAACACAAATGCAAAGAGTGATATCCATCGGCTGGAACTGATGCAGCAGTCCAGTCATACTCTTATCAAGTGTAACAACTTGAAGATGCAAAGGAATAGGTTTTATTACTCTGTTTCATTGTTTTCTGATGGACTTGTGTGACACTCTGTGCACACAGCCATTCCTATTTCAACAGAGACACTCTTTGTCACTGCAAGAGACTTGTGAGAAATTCAGGCTCTGGAGCACAGCCTGTCCCTCATTTTTTCTTAACCATTGTGTCACAGCTCTGATGATACACAGTACTCCTCTACAGACTTCTTTAAAAAATTGTTCTGTACCTAAGAGATAGTTTCTATGGTAACTGATTATGATTTTTTGTGGTTTCTTGGGGTTTTTTGTTTTGTGGGTTTGTTTTTTTTTTTAAACTTACTGGATAGTTTGGATATAGAAGGAGCAAGGCTTTAGTGTGACATTAGGAAGAGTCACCACAATAAAAGAAGCTAGAAAAATAAAACATTCTGTGCTTGATCTAGCTACCAATAAACTGAAACCGCAGTTCAGAAGAGCATCAGTCTCTTACTTATAAGCTGCCTGGCTTATAAATAAGTAGGCTGGAGCTGCTGGAGCTATGCAGGAAAGAAAAAAAAAAAAAAAAAGAGGACATCCAGAGCAAGCTCTGCCTCTCTTACAATTTTGCAACTGCTGGTCTTTTTAAAATTGTCTTTTTACAGTGGCTACAGCTTCCATAGTCTCCTCTTACTGAAGTTCTAAATGAGAAAAACATTCACTCAGAAGATTACAATAACAGACTTTTTTTTCATATGTGCTTCTCTCCCCATTTACTTTTCTTTACAGTATAAATATGAAGTTGTTTGGGTCACTGTGTGAAGAATTTCTAGTGGAGCCACAAAGACAGTGATGAAAATATGAAATGAGCTTGTATAGAACACAAGAAAAAGACAGCAGGAAATATAAATTATAAGTAGATATAGATATCAATAGATACATAAATATTAGAATACAGATATAGGAAACATGGTAAAGACCAGTGGGTATGTACTGTGTGAAAAACGTGCCAAAATATTGAGATAATCACAGAATTCAGACATCTATTTTGCACATATGCTGGGAAAGCATATTCATAGGAATGGTCTCTTTTAGGCAAACGTGTAGGTGTTGTAAAGATGACAGAGGTTAGGATTACTGGATACATTGTAATAGCTGGGCATTTGAAAAACCCAAGTTTTGCCAACAGTCCTGTTTTCTCTTGAGGCAGAAGCTAGAATCGGGTTAACCCAAAATGAACTTATTCAATGAAAATTAAAATATTCATGTAATAAATAATAAATGTCCTAAAATTGTACTTAGAGCTCATTTCTGTAATGCTTACCAGTTCTCTGTCTGTATTTAACTGTTTCATCTCAAAAAAAGGAGAAAAAAATGTTTATTTTGTGGAAGCAAAACAATGACATGAAATCAGAGGGAGCTGATGAAGGAAAAGGTGTTCTTAGTGGAGCGTTTTGGTATTTTGTCAGTACTGTTAAAAAAAATACATTATCCTTCTGTTTTGTTGCAAAATGGGGGAAAAAGGACCACATTATTCAGAAATGATTTGAAGATATGGAGTTCAGTTCAGCACAGTTCTGAAGTGCACAGTGACTGCAATTTCAAATGTGCAGGGTACATGACTCTAATTTCTAGATAGGCACAAGTGAATCTTTTAGAAATAATATATGATTTTTTAATCTCAAAGTCTGAGAAGTCTTAATGAAACCCAAAGATGTTCCTGCTTACTTTAAATTGGTACTTGGCATCTCCTTTGAGATTATTGAATGGTATTTTATCTTCATATAATGCAGAATGGCTATTTGCTGAAAAATTGAGGTTCTTTTAAGGTGCCTTATGTTGGACACTAAATTAATTGGGTTATCTGAACTCTATTAGTCATCTGAAACAACTTGGTCTCTATTTCCTGCTCTTAGTGACTTATTAATGTGGCTGTGGCAGGAGAGGAAAAGAGCAAAGGAGAAAATGTCAGTGCAGTTATTTGCGGGTAATGCTTTCATCTGGAGAGCAATGACCACGACAACTCTTGCAGAGCTCGGATTCTACAAACCCTCTGGAGAGTCGCTTTCCTAGAACTGAAGTGAAAACCCTATAGCAGTAAAAATTAGAAAAGACCACATTCTGTAGAATGTCCTATGTTGACCCCTTTGAAATTTTCCATTGAGACCAAGTGAGGAATGACTCATATTTCTTTTTATCCTATTGCAATGGTGTAAGTGAAGTCTGCAGCCTTCGTCTATTAAGCTGTAAATAAATGGATCTGTCAATCAGTGAGAAATTTTGAAAAGGGGAAAACTGTGCATTTGATCATATGTAACCACTAGGAGAAACTTAAGCGTTGAAACTGCTGACTCTGATCATATTCTCAGGAATGAGTAATTAGAAGTAGGACCAGCAAAAGCATCTTTCAAATTTGTAATTTCAGGGCTGGTCTGAGAGTTATCCAAAGAAGCATGTAAATAGTCATGTGACCAGACATTTTAGCTTAAATCCATGATAAAACTAGTGAGTTATTTCAAAATATATGTGAGCAGGCAATTAGTTACTAGAGATAGTTAAAAATAATAAAAAAAATCCTTATTTGTTGTGTAAGGGAAGATGGAAGTCTTTGTATCCAGACTTCTGTGGTTGTAGACTAGATCCCAGTGGATGCAAGTGCTTTGCACACTGAACTTGTGCTTGCAGTAGAAGAGCACAGAGGCTTTGGAACAGCTCTTTTGAGGGGATGCTCAGCTGCAGAACAAGTGATGTGATGGCCATGTCTGCCTTAGATGGTATCAGCACCATAGATCAAAGCCTCCACAGGAGCAGTGCCTTGCAGTAATACCTAGCAGCAGATAAGTGTGTGGGAAATAGGGATATGTAAACTACACAGTGTGCCTTGAGCACAACAGCACCTGCCAGAGGATGGATTCTTGGTCTAGAAAGGCTGACACACTCAATGTAGAAAGTGTGGCATTATGTGATACTAGACTGAGCATAGATTTTACTAATTTTGAGCTTATTTGGTGAAATTGTCTGTTTTGGGTTTTTTGTTGGCTTTTTCTTTTCCCCAGATTGTTGCTCAAATCTCTACAGTTGATGGTAGTTTCCTTTCTGTGTCATTTTGCCTTTATTACAGCATGCCATAATCCTTGCTTAACATCTCCATAGAAAACTGTATTAGCAAGCAAAATATTTATCTGCCTGCTAGAGCCTGTTTCAGAGCTTAAGGTGATGAGATGGGTATTTCCCTTATGATCTTCTAGGCATATGCATTGTTATTCCACACTGGAAAAAACAATCACATCAGTAAGAACTGTGAGATTTCCCTGTTTTCACAGTTATGTGAATGCCACCCTTCCTCAAATAATAATCACTCGCTAACCTTGCATTTGTTGCTCTTTCAGATTTCGCAGCCAGAGCTGACACTGCTGACAGCATGATAAACTGTTTGCCACTTATGATGGCTTTGCGTCTTCCAGGAACATTCTTTTCCTGTGTACACTCACTTTGAAGAACCACCCTGATTTTTATTTGTAGCCTATGCAAAAATTAGGCAGCCTTTGCTCCTGCAAAATTATCCAGTGTAAAAAATGTGAAATTGTAGCTCAAGGAAACATTGCCTAAAATAAAAGTTCATGTGAAAGAAGAATGTGGCACTAATAATGTGGCTTCCCCTTGATTAGGGTACTAGTTTCACAGGGATATTGGCAGTAGGATTATACAGTTGAAGGTAAAGTTTGCAGGTTATACCTTGCATTTCATTTCATGGTCTGCTTCGGTAATTTTCTATTTGCGCTTTAGGTAATTTGGTGACAAATTTACCGATAGGTGGTGCTGATGCTCTAGATCCTCTCTGTTCAGCCTTGATTTGGGAAAGGAATGCTGGCATTTGTATTTCAACATTCCAGTGATTTCTCAGGCTCTAAAGAAAAATACTATGAAATATTACTCAGGTATAATCTTTTCTATGTATTCCCGAGAAGATAATTACAATAATGAATCATACTCTTTTACTGTAACCATGTTATTACGCTTGTATATAACATCTCTCAAAACAATTAGACTCATCCCACATGTAAAAGATCTTGGGCCATCTGACTCTTCTTGCCATACTGTCGAGTAATATGCAGTGAACATTTTCTTAATACACACTGAGGTAATTATTTTCATACCTAATGCTTGGGAACAGAGAGATATTAAAATTACTTGTCTGAGTCATGAAGTCTTTATCAAGACAAGGAATAAAATCCAGGTAACTTTTGTCATAAGTAGTTTACTTGCTGTTGGTCAGACTCTCCTTCCTTAAGAAATAATTTGAGAAAGAATGTCTGTCTTGTTTGGCACTGACAGAAAAATTACTGTAACAGCAGAACAAGCAGGAATGTGGTTATGCTACCTCTCTCCTCTTCTCTTGAAGAAATGAGGCATAGCTATTTTATTACGTTTGTTGTCATTAGTCAGGGCTACTGCTTGTTTGTCTGAGGCTACCAATAAACACAGTGTGATTCATGCAGAACTGCTTGAGGGATGGCTTGATTCCAAAAGCACAGTTTAGCCTTTATTTGGCAGTTGTTTGCTTAATGCAGAAAAATGTGTATGAAAGCTATGAAAAATGAATCTGTGCTGTAACACCCAGCTTGTAAAATCCACTTGATTTATCCTGCAGAAGATATTGCACTACAAAGGAGTAATGAAGACAATGCCTGCCTTCATTTTCTCTTATTTTTTGTTTATGCTGTCATCTTTGATATTATTGCAATGGATTCAGGCCCATATGGAGTCATCATGACTAATAAAATGTCTTTAAAATCAAAGATGATCTGTGATGCTGAGCTTTGAAAGGGCATTTTTTTAAATCTAATTGTAACGTATGTGGAATTTTCTTTCCCTTGTATGATTACTCTGATTTAATCATGAGCTGTAAGGGAGAGATGCAGTGGAACAGAGCAGTAGAGAATTAGAAGAGGCATTGTTGCCTCTCCAGAAGTAGGTCATCCTCCAGAAGTGCTGTGTTACTGTTTTGTCCTTTCCTCTATAAAACAATGGTTTCCCTCATGTGGCCTTTGAATCTCTAGAAATCTTTGGGCCACTTCCTTTGGGTCCTTGGTCTTGGAGAAAGTATCAGAAAAACGCAAGCATATTTCTTTAATGTGATATCCAGGGTCTGCCATTTCCAATGAAAAAACAAATCTATCAGGGGCAAAGTAGGAAAAAAACAAAGTAGGAAACTTTGAAATCGTCAGTATAAATTATGGTCTCTGCAGAAACTGGAAGCATGAGGGTGAGGAATGCAGAAGTAAAAATGCAGAAACAAAAGAGGTTCATGCTGGGAATAAAGCCCAGATTTTTCTACACCCAGGTGAAGAAAGTAAGGCAATTGCCTGGAAACTCTGAGCAATTGGATTAATCTCCATTAGCATTTAAATTTGGATCAAGAGTGCACTTTTGTATCGAACTCCTGTCATCCACATTTTCTCTGCTTTCATTCAGAGTGGTCTGTAAACTAGAAACATCCCAGGTAATATCGGGATGGAAGAGGTCCTCCAGGAGCACACCTGTTCCTTTTTAGTTTGTAATGAGCATGCAGGAGACAGGAATAGACTAGATGTAATCTAGTCCAGTAATCTGAAAGAAACCTCCTGAAATTGTGTAGTGCAGGCATCATATGGTAATGATCATCTGAAAGCCCTTGATGACAGGGCTTTTGGTCTGCTGATGTTGGTCACTGCTAAGGACAGTGCAGCTTGGAGGGTGGTGTGCAGTGGGGTTCCACCAGTGACCACACTGAGGCTAGGGGCATTCACATGGAGATGCTTCTCAGTCTTCATGCTTTCAATGCAGCCTTCCCAGAAACAGGCTGGCTCTCACGTGTGTCTGTGTCAGGTGAGAGCTGGGTGGGCACTAACTGATCCAGTCCCTGTGGGTGAAGGTGAGCATGGAGCTCCAGCTGGCCAAGGTGATTACTGCGGGTGGAAGGTGGGCACCCTATGGAGAGGGGATGGCTGCAGGGTCAGGGCCTACCTGGCTGACCAGCAAGGAAGCAAAGGTTTTAAGAAACTTGAAGAATGTGGCAGTCTCCCTACTGGAGTCCTAGTTATGCAGTACTGTTCCCCTAAAATGTTCATATTGTCTTGCTGAAGTAATTATTTTGATTTTTTTTTTTTAATTTGCAGGTCCTGTTAAACACAAATTGGTTTAGCTTTACTACACAGTGTGAACAGCTCTCTTCATTCCTTAATATTGCTTCCTTCAGGGTGTTTAAACTGTGTTATCATCTCCCTTCAGGCTCCTTTTATCTGACAGTATATATTAGACTCCCGTTTTCTCTATTTTTTATGTCAGAGTATCAAATCTTGTCTTCATTTATTTTCCTGTCCTTAAATATGTGGGGTAACCTAGCATACAGGATAGAAAATTTATTATAATTCTAGGTAGATCTTTACTGTATTATATAAAGCTTCTAGGATTTGACTTGGACTTTTAAGTATAACTACTGTTCCAGCTTCTTTTACATACCCATCTTTGTTAAATTAGGGATGTTACGTATATCTAATGGAAGAGATTTTACAGGGTTGTTTTAAATTTGTTGTTGTTGCTGTTGGGGGTTTTTGATGGGGATTTTTTTTTGGGTTTTTTTAGTGGTTTTGGTTGGTTGGTTGCTTGGTTTTTTTTGCTTTTTTGTTGTTGATTTTGGAATTTGTTTGGTTTTGCTTAGCAAATGAGATCTACAGAAAATGTGCTTGTTTACAAGGCTGGTTGAAATTCTGTGAATTTTTTTTTTAACATGATGTTTGTTCTCCTTTGCTTGCACAGAAGGTCTGCAGAGTCTGCAGTCCTGCCCCAGGAATGGATGCCTTTGCACTTGGGCATAATCTCATTAGTATCACCAGGACTTTCTACAAGTAGTAAGGTATACCAATATAAATCCAGTTTAGGGATTGAAACACAGCTATGACAACACACAAACCAAAAGAAAAGCCTTAGCTAAGGAAGTGATGCATGGTTGGAGGATGAGGGACAGTGGGAATATGTGAAAACGGGCTATTGACAGGCTGCACAAACAGGCATTGTACAGCTTCTGTGTCTGGACGTTTCCAAGAACAGACTGGATAAAGCTGGACACAATGGGGTGTGACTTCAGATGCAGCCCTTCTTTGGGCAGATGATTGGACTAAAGACCTCCTGAAGTTCCTTCCAACCTGGATTTCCCTATGAGCCTATGAAAAAGAATGACGATGTATGAGGAAATATTAATAACCCACAGGAGTAAATCGGTGTTTGCTGATCTTCCTTCCATAGTTGTTACTATACTAGATTTGAACAACTCCAAGAAAGAACATATTTTCATTTTAACAGTTTAACAGGGACTAACCAATTGCTCCCAAAATAAACACTATAGAATATTTTCTGGTCATATCTTCAGATTCAATTTTACAATTCAAGTTTACAAACAGATTCAAGTTCACAAACATCTTTGTTTGTAAGATGTTTATGTTTGACAATAGAGCCTGATTTTGGAACCACAGCATATGTTTAATGCAGTTTGCTGAAGCAAATACCCTTTTATGTGACCATTTTAATCCGTCATGACTTGTCATTGTGAAAGGGTCAGGGCCTTCATATAACAGTCTATAGACTCCCTATTAAAGAATCTTCCAATCTGCTTTAAAGTCTTATAACCTTTTACAATCCTATAGCAAATTCTGTGGCATCTTTCTGTAAAACTACTCATAGAACCTTGTGTTCTGAACAACCAAAATTTATTTTTCTATTATTTTTATTTTTGTAGATATATTCTTCAGAAGGTCTTCTGTCTAAGTATAAATTTAGTCCAAGGTTGCTTGGCATATGAAGTCAGAGGAGATCATGACACTAGACAGCACAGGGCAGGTTTGTGACATAATTCTAAATGTGCTTTAAATCAGGGAGAGGTCAAGTATTTACCAGTGTATTACACCATGGTTGAATGAGATGAAGGATATTGATATATTCAGTATGAAGCCACTGGAAAAAAAAAACAACCCTGTTAAATAAACACAAATAAGGCAGATTTATCAGAGAAAAAAAGATTAGATGTAAACATGCTTGTTATACACAAGTACTTCCACAGGGATCTAACTGAAGAAAACACCTCATGACTTGTGCTTTGACCTCAAGATTTCACTCAACATTCCCAAAGCAATCAGATGTGTTGATTCCTGTAGCCATGGGGTAGCTTCCCATTTTCCTCCCTTCCTCTCTCCCTTGCCTGCTTCTGCCTCTCAGTTTTCTTATACTTCCTTCCTGCTGTTTTCTCTGTTTCCCTTCCTTTCACTGTGCCTCACACATCTGGAGACTAACAGCCTATAGACATGATTTTCCTAAACATTCAGTATTTTACTACTGTAATAATACAGAAGGAAAGGGAATGAACCATAAAATCATTGGCAGATCAAGGAAAAACCTGTTCTGTATCACATGGGAGCACAGGACTCAGAATAATGCGGGGGTTTTTATTTCTAAGAAAGAATTGTAATGATATGTAAATTAAAGGCAGAAGCATGGAGGCCCAGACTGCTGCATGAATAATACTTCTGTAGTTCTGAACAATGAGGATAAGAGTTTTTCAGATGGCTCATACAGCACCTCTAGACCGGTTACATAGAAAACCAGATCCAGTTTTTTCCAGACATTTAAAATGTCCATTTGGGGATTTCTGTTCAGGAGGTGTTCCTGATGACCTAACTCATTGGTGGAAGGAAAAACAGAAAATTGAACACAGGCAACATTGTTGAGTCCACCTGAATGAGTGTAGGAGATGTAGTTGCTCACTTTTCAAGACAAGTCAACTGTGAACAAGAAGTCTAATGTTCTTCAAATTATGAAAAGAATTATTAATTGTCTTTTGGCTAAAGAATATTTATTGGTATATTCAATGGCAGGGCTTTTTGTTTTCTTCTTATGTATAGTGCAAAAATAATTGAGGAATGAAAAATTCTTTTTAGGACTGTAATAATTAATCAAAACTGAGCATGTTATAAAATATGGCTTGGATGTTCATCTGATGCAAATAAGCTCTTGTTTGAAATCAATAGAGCTGTGGCAGTTTATGCCAGCAAAGGGCTTGGCTCTTTTTCTTTTGAATGAATAATATACCCAAGCAATAATTTTTCTTTCTTATAGTTAAGTGCCATATTTCAACCTGCTCATTCACAAAGCTGTGGAACATAATCAGTTGTAAACTACCCTGTCTCCCATAATTCAGTGCTTTCTAGGATAGGGTTTGTCACTGTCCATTTTTCTCTTTGGTGTCAGCCAGGTGAAATAATGCAATTGTGAGTTTAATCATGCTGCTAGTCTGAAATTAAAAGTTGAACAGGACTGGAATTTCTTCTTAACTGTGCCTCCAAAAATCTAATATTCATGAAGTCTTCAGTGTTACAGTAGTGTCAAATATTTCCTGCCCTTGGGTATTTACTGACATGAAAGAAAATAGTGGGTCTAGGCTGATGAGGAGCTGGTTTTTGACAGAGATGGAGAGGTACTTTGTCAGAAACAATGCTGCAGCATTGTAGCAGCAGCATAGGAGATCCCAGCAAGAGATCTTAGAGAGGGGAGGGCAATTATATTTTAAACCAGAGCTAATTTCATTCTTTAATTCACACATTTCCACAAACACATGCAACACCAAATCATGTATGGTCAAAAATTGTGTCTCCCTTGCAGCACCAGGATGATGTGCAGGCCGGCAGACCGAGATTCCCAGTGGTGCAATAGGGACACAGTTGTATGTCAGTCCCTCAGGTAAAAAACAATAGGACAAACAGGAATAGTCTCAAGTTGTGCCAGGGGAGATTTAGATTCAACATTAGGAAAAATTCCATCACTGAAAGGGTGGTCAACCATTGCAATAGGTTGCCCAGGGAAGTGCTGGAGTCAGAGTCTCTAAAAGTGTTCAAAAAAGATGTAGATGTGGTGCTTATAGACATGGTTTATTGGTGGACTTAGCAGTGCTGGGTTAATGGTTAGACTAATTTATCTTAGAGTTATTTTCCAGCCTTAATGATTCTATAATTCTATGACACAGAGGATGAGAGAAATTGGCCAGATTCTCTTCATGTCTTTTGGATTCAGCTTGTTCCCCATATAAACTGGGGATCTCTGCATCCTATTTACACACAATTTACACACTGTCTTTTCTTTCTCAATCTGGCTATCCTGAGAAGGAACATAGAGATGTGCTGGGACCTTGATGACCTTCTGATCTAAGTGACATCAATGCATTGTTCCTCTAGCCCTCCTCCTGCCACGTGATTCTTTGTGGTACTTCCACACCTGTACATTTTTATCTATACCAATTTACAACACCTCTGCTCCAATTCTCTATGTAAGACAAATCTGTTCTCCTAATATTTAATGTAGACTTCCATGATGAACCATGATGCTGAAAAATACATTAATAGGGGCATTACAGAACTGATATCAAACTCTCATCATAAATTGTCATATTAAATAGCAGTATATAATCACTGGTGTATTACTTCCCACTAGAAGGAATGTTGCAGTAGCAGGACTATTATGGGCTTGAAAGCAAAGGAACATTAAGCTTGTTTTACATTTAATCCACAGCTGAGTATACCTGATAATACAGGCCATTGCTGTTAAGAGGTGTTAACATAATCTGCATATCTTCTTATCTTTGGGACGGAATTAATCACATTTGACTATAGACATCTACAGTGCTAACATTTACTTCTGAGATACCCAAAGTTCTGTGTTACTGTTGAAGGGAAATGTACACTTCTAACTATGGTGCAGGTTTTTTGGCCTATTTTAGATGCCTACTTTCACATAAGAAAAATAACATCTAAATATGTTTATTTCCCCCTCTCTTCCCGATTTTGAAGGAAGCCTATAGAGAGTAGTTCAAATACAGAAATTTACGTTTAGTTAGTAAATACCACCCCAGATGTCTATTTTCTGTAATAACGGTCCCACAACTATTACTGTGACCACATGTGGACAAAATAAAATTTGCCTGCTGCCCCCCAAAGAATCAAATCAGTGATGGAAATATTTCTGCAATATAGAGAATTTGAATTAAAATATTTTTTCCATGTGTACAGAATGGAGGGATTAACTTCTTTCATGATGTAACTGAATGTCTTTTCTTTTAGTGAGTGGGGAACAAAATCCATTTTTATACAAAGGGAGAATTTGATACGGAATCACTGTTTTTCACCTGGCACATGATAAAAGTCAATCAAATGTTTCCTGCACATGACAGCATTTTGTATTCCATTTTCTTCATACTGATAATTGAGTTGATAACCCGTTAACTCCTCTGATAGGTAAAGATCAGCACCCAACACAACCATCCAACACAAAACAACTGTGTTCAAGCTGCTGTGTCTTTAATATTTTGGTTTTCAGTGGTTTTGACCTACTGCTGCTCTTGCTAATTTAATGGCTGAGATTTCAGCTTTTCCAGATGATTCTGTTATCACTTCTGGTAAGCTGCAACCTCTGTGCAACTCCTGTTCAACCATTATGGCCAGGGGTTACAAATGGGACTGCTAATTTTCAGTGCTATGTCTGGAACACTTGAACGCAGCCAGAATGGCATGAGTCTTCCTGATGACATCGCTGACAGCTCCACACTGATGTTTGAATATCCCTGTGGATCCAAAATAGTGCCACATGCTTATGTATTTTGAACATTTGAACCTTGCTCCATCTGGTTTTGAAATTCTTGGACTAAAATACTGGACAGGGTTTTTTTGGAGCCACATTTCAGTAAGGTAAAGGAAAAAGTAAATAATTTGTCCTGAATGGGATTCCCTTTGAATGACTCAAGGCTTGTTTGCCTACTGAAAGCCACCTTTCCTGCCCTCTCAAAGCTTCAAACCCCAAGCTCTTTTCAACATGTGTAATTGCTATTAAATCTGATCCAGATGTTAAGCAATAACAAACTGCTGTTAAAAGGTAATGGAAATATTTCAGCAAAATGCAGTGAAGATGGTCACAAATGTAAAGTGTCCAACATTGCATTGCAAGTACTGAAGCATTTTTTAGTTCCTAACTGCAGCCCACATTAGCAAACCAAGCCTGATTATTTATTTTTTTATTTTCTTATATTTTTAATGTTACTTTCTTTGTACAAAAGACCTTAGCAAGTCATTGTTCATCATTCACTTGTGATGTTCAAAGAGCTTGCCTGTAGGAAAGACTTGAGTTCTTTGAAAAAGCATGTAGGATCAGGAACATTGGTTAATATTTACTGGCTTACAACTGTAGATGCTAAATAATAATCAGTTGCACAGCATCATGAAAATCAGAATATTTCACTACAATTAGAGAATTACAGATTACATAGACTACATAGAACTACAATTAGTCCTTGAGCCTTTCCTCTGTTCTAACATAGGTCCTGTCAATGCAGATAAAGAAGAGATGGGTTCAGAAACAAGTGCTCCTTCAAAATAAGATTTGACAGCAAAAGGAGTGATTGTACCATGGAAATGGATTGTGCTATTTGAAATGAAGAGAAAATGTGTAGGAGGATTTAAGCTTATCCCTAAGACAAAGCTCCTGGAAGCAGGCTCACAGAACCCTGCTGCAGAATCCATCCCTATGAAGTGACAATGGACAAGAGAACAGATATTCAAGTGCAACGCCCTTTTTGGTGGCAATGTGAACCGTGTATTTGAGAGGGAAGCCCAGCAAGGACTACTTAGTTACTGGGGGAAGCTGTTTGTAGGAAGAGCTACTAATATCACTGCATGACAGAGGTTTGATGATGACTTACAGCCTTTCTGTAAGAGGATGAGAATATGCTATGGCTCTGCTCCTCCTATGACCCAGCATTCCAAATGAGTAACATGTCTCTGTATGTAGATGGAAAAATATGCTTTAACTTCCTTGTCAGGAAGGTCTACTGGCATTTTTCACTCATCTCTCTTTTCAAAAAACCTTGTTGTATCTGCTGAGTGGAAGCCTTGAAAAAAAATTAGAAACAAAAATTGGGAAGAAGGGAGTCCTTGAACTAGCATTCTTAATAAAACTTCCCATCATGTTGACTCTCTTGTTCTAGTTTGCACTAAAATTGATGGACTTTTTTTTGGTGCTGATTTAGGCCCCTGTTCAGCATGATTAAAAAGTTGAAAACTATGGCTTTAGCTGCACTTGAGAATGCTGATTGCATTATGTTATGTCAATATTCTCATGTCATTAGTGCTGTGCTTTCATGTTGCTTATTGTAAAGATCCCCCTCCTGTAGTCCACGCTGAAACTTTGCATACAGATGATCAAGCCCTGAATTTTGAAATAACCTTTGCCAAATCTGTAGTCTGTGAAATCAACATTATTAATCTTAAAATACTTTTAATCCATAACCAAAACTCTGAAGTGCACATTTGTGATAGTGCAATAATTAATGAAATATTAATTTTATATGTGACAGATACTGTCCCAGAATGAATAAGGAAGAACACATCAAATATTCATAAGCAGAATATGTAATTGATACCAAAGAAAAACCTTCCATGACTTCAAGACATCTCTTGTGGAAGTTGTATGACAATCTCCCTTCCAAAAATCTATCATTCTTGATTATCTTACAGTGAATATTGATAAAGAATGGAATAAATATCCACATGGTAGTGCTTTATTAGGACCTTTCTGGATCTGTGCCTTCATTATGTTCTTGGTTTTGCACAAGAAAGAAAAATCTTAGTTGCTGTTTTGTTGCAGATTTCATGTCATAAATGCTGGGAAAATATGAAGGGGTGGAGGAGGGGAAATTCTTCTTTCTGCAAATAGCCAGTATAAGCTGCATACATGCTACCACCATGACTTAAATTACTGAAGGTCCTCTTCTGGCTGTATTTATAGAGTAATAAATATTACTAGCATCGTTAAAGTGAGCATTTTAAAGTATGAACAGGCATTTAAAAAATGGCAGTGGAGTTCTTACTCTGCAGTGTTTCACACAACCCTGAATCTGTGGAAGTAATTGAACAGTAGGGGTGGAATGGGGTAATTCCCTTGTCCTAACTCAAGCAGCTATGAAGAGCAAATCTGAATTTATTATTGCAGGCTCCTTCTATAGTTGGGGTGTTACTCATCTCATGCTAGCACAATACTTATAAACTTAGCTCCCACGACTCCAAGGATTCAGAATTCACCTGTTTACAACATTCAGCTCTGCATATTTATAGTAGCCGATTATTACATCCATTAAGAGCTTTTTAACAATTTATTTTGAGTGCTTGAAGATAGCTATTCCATAATGTTAATGAGCAGACTTTCCCTGCTGACAGATGTGGTATGATTCAAAGTTATTGTCAAGACTTCTGAAAGCTCAAGAAAGTAGACACTTGAAGAAAAGGTATTTGCATATATGAATTAGCACAAATGAGTGACTTACAGAAAGATGATTTAAGAAGGAAGCAGTCTAAGTCCAATGCATGCTCTTTCATTCGAACCAGTGATTTTGTACCCCTTTCTAATTGGTGTCAATAGCAAGAGCCAAGTCCTCTGTTTACCACACACTTCACTTCTCATAGGGATTTTCATGGTGGTGATTACAACAATTTTTTAATGCCAAATGTCAGCAAAGGGTCTTGGGGCTCTGCTTTGCCTCTCTCCTGTTTGCCTAAGCAATCTGTTGCAAGATAAGTCTTGCATTGGGTGCTTTGCCTCAAAGGTACTGGGAGTACTTTTCTGTCATCACTGTATATGGAGCCAGGATCTGCATGTTGAGGAAAATAGGATAGGTTAGCTCCCTGTTAGGGTACCACCTGATTTTTTTGAGCTTGGGTACCTCAGTAGTTATGATAACTAAGATCAACACCTCTGTTAGGTGGGTTGAAAGTGGTTTGCAGTGCTTTTTCGCTTGAAAATCAGGTAACAAAGGCAGAACCCCAAGGTGGACTTTTCTTCCTCTTAATATTAAACTCATCTGCTTTAGAAAACTGGTTTTATGGTTTACTTAGTAATTATTACTATTTTTCCTTGTAGTGTAGTTTAAATCGGCATTTCATTTCACAGTACCAAATTGAGTGAAAGCTGTTGTGCAATGAAGCCTTCCCATACAATAATGGTACCACCATTTTTGGGGGGAAGAAGTAACTGAGAAATGTTTACACAATAAATGAACATCAGAGGTATATATATTTTTTTCTGGTAAACAGAGACATAGAACCTCATACCACTATAAGCTGGTTTCTTAAGAGTAAATAAGCCTTTGTCTCCCTTTGTCAGTCAGAAGTGCAGTCTAGTATTCACTCCAACTCTGATAATTTTGCTCATTATATATTTCAAAGGCTGCTTCCATGCTTCCATGTTTCCAGGCATTAATATCAACCAATCTACTTGGTAAATATCTCTGAGGTGCTTAATTGGTCAGCATCCTGGTAGTCTAATTTACTTATGTGCTAACACTGGCCACTTTTAACTTTCTGCTGACAGTGAGAATAAGTCATGGGAAGTCTCTTTCTCAAACAGGGACATGCTGTTTTAACTTAGTTTCTTTTGGAGAGAAATTTGATGCCCAGAAATTGTGGTGTTGGAAGCAAAGGGGATGGATGCCCTGGCTTGTACCAGCCAGTGTGATAGCCCAGAGCCCAGGAAACAGGGATGTGCTGTTGGGCTGTAGCACTCCAGCCTTCCTTTCAGTTCAACTCATTGCTGGTGGCAGCAGCCATCAGGAAGAGAAAACAGCCACCTCCCATCTTCTCATTTCATGTTCTACTTGCTAAAATAATGGACAGGGAAAAAAAAAAAAAAAAGTTTTTTCCATCTGCTGTTTGAATAATAGGATTTTCAGCGTGAATCCTTGTTCCAGAATACATTTCCCAAGACATTAAGGAAATGCCCTCCGACTGCCACACATTGGCCATGCTGAATGGGAAAATACTCTGTGTCAACGGAAGAAGGGAAGACTATGCCAAGGTGTCATGGCTGGTTAGGAGGAAGACAGAAACCTAATCTAAAGGCAGATGGAGGCTTATGGATAGAAGAAGGATAGAAAATGTCAGAATAAGTCTGGATGACTAAACCAATGCTGACACGTTCCTTTTATGAGGGAAGAAAGGAAACAACGACATGCCTCTTTGAACTATCATAAAGTGAATTTTTGGAGCAATAGAAAAGGGAAACTGTGGCCTCAGTGAGGCTTGAACTAAAACTCCAATCTGTGCTAAGAACAATTTCTGTAGGGACACAGATGGAAAAAGCCTTAATATCAGAGCATGTCCATGCTCAGGACTCAGCTGTGATGGGGGAAGAGATCAGCATTATTCCCTTCGCTGGTGACTGTCATTCCTTTAGTTCTGCTTTTGTGAAATAATTGCCTTTAAGCAAAATTATCTGAATTATAATAAACAATATTATATCCATAATCAGTGGTACTGTGAATGAAATTGAAAAATGCCATGTAAACCTCTCAAGTGGTGGATGGAGAGAATTACATCCAGCTGGTGTGTGGTGACATGCACCTGAAGCAGCATCATCCATAAGGCAGCTCTTGGCTTTGAGAGTTAATGAAATTTAAAGATTAGCTACAAAATACTTACTCTGTGGTGGAAAGACTGGTGGAGGGGATAGCTGGCTGAAGCCATGAAAGATTTGTGATGTTTGATCTCATCTCTTCTCCCATGTTCTCTTTGTGCTCCCTTTCGCTGATATAACCTCTCCTCTTCCTGCCTATCAGGAAATGTCTTTATGCCTTGAAATCCTTAAATTAATTTTCTTTTTCCGTTTCCTTTCTCTGAGTTTTTCTGTAAAAAAGGTAATCTCTTGTGTCTTCCCAAGATACCTAGAATTCCTCTGCTAAAATGAGCTATTATAAACAAGACCTTTGCTTTTTTATTTTCTCTAATTTGTTTATTCAGATCTAAGATATCACTTGTAAGGCCTGTATAAACAATAGCAGAATACAAAGACAATCCCTGATACCTATTGACTGTATTCAAAACTGACCTGACTGGAGAATCCAGGTATATTGTTTGCAGGGGAAAAAGAGGGAAATCTGTTTTTTTCTAAATAGCTAATTTAATTTGCTGTAGGTATGTGGTAGACAGGATCTAATATACTTAAGGAAGTGCTGCATATAGACACTGAGAAATCAGGTACTCCAGCTGTATTTGACCAGGGAATGTTCACTCACGGAATTTGCCAATAGATGGCAATCTGTCTTCACATCCCTTTGCTTCTTCAAAAGTGAACTAAAAGGTGAGGAGGAAAGAGAGAAAACAGTTTGTCTCAGATGCTTTTTTTCCCTTTTATGTGTCAGAGTTTCAAAGCTAAATGTTCAAATGCCCTGGAAATGAGAAATTATCTGAAAACTAGTACACTGCATGCTACCACAGCACAAATTACCCCATGCTGTCCTGTCAGATTTAATCTGCCTGAATCATTTTTGGAAGGGATGGGATTTAGTTGCCATGTGAGCTAGTAAACTGAGATTAACACTGTTTTTGATACTATTGCATGTTTTAATCTAAGATTCAATTTATTGCCCAAGTTCTACATTGTGAAATCTTCAGTAAATATCAAAAAGATAGGGAAAAAAAAAAAAAAGAAAGAAAAATAAAGAAATCTCATGGAAGATTCTTGATCTTCCAGTCTGGTTGTGCTTTGTGTTACAGCAATGTAATTCAGAAATAACTGCAAATAAAATATCTCAGTGTCAGGTTAGCAAATGTGATGGTAAAATTAAAACCAAGTTTCATTTGCTCTGCTACCATTGTGGGAGCACTTGTGGACTTCAGAGGCAGCTTTCCCAACAAAACTGGCCTAAGTTTTGATTAGAGAATCCGATTGTTGAATAAATTTAAACTTTTTACTCCCTTTGTTTACTCCTATACTACCATTACTGCCACAGAGCCCATGGGCATATGAGATAGTTTTTTGGGACATATTTCCTACAAAAAACTAATCTAATTTCTACCAATTCGTTTAAAAACTTAAAAACACAAGGAAATGAATGCTTTTGCCCTGTCTGTGCAGTTTTCTGCACCCAGGAGTGGTCTGGGACCAACAAGTTCAGTTAATTTGGCAAATAATTTCTATTTCAGCTTCACTGTCTTGTTGATCCAGGGTGTACCTCTTGCTGCATAAAGGATAAGACTTTATGTGGAAAGTGGCTGAGCAGTTGCTCCCTCCAGCCTGATAGCTGGGACACAGCTCCCTGGATCCCAGGAGGCACTGGGATGAATAGTATCTCACTGGATAGACAGAGCAGCATCACGGGGAGCCATCCAGCCCTGCTGCAGCCACACAGGCCTGGGGCTGTGGCAGAGCTCAGTGCTCGCTCCGTGCCAAAGGCTGCCCTGAGCTCTGCACCCACCGCCCTCTGCTTCACCCTCAGCCCTTCTCCTGGCCTCCCGTGGCACTACAGGACCTGTTTCCCTCCTGCAGCGCTTGCACCAGGCTTTCAGAAGGTGTCTGTGTGGGTCTCTCATTCTGTCTGGCACCCCTGAAAGCCCCACACTATTTGGGAAGAAACAGTGTGCTTCTACAGTGCATGCTTTTCCCTGAATTCTTGGCATCCTGTAATTTAGTCTGTCCTTTCTTGCGCTAGCAAAGAGAACACAGGCCTTAATATAGTTATTGTTAACTAAAAAATGCAGGTAGTGCTGAAAACAAATTACATCTACAAACAGTGCACATCATTAGACCAGGCATTTCTTATGGGATCCTCCCCTTTACCAAAATTAGTGCCTTGTGTATAAAGAGTACCTCTCTTATTTTTGTTGGGGGTGCTCATAGCTGATGAATAGAGCTGAGGCTTAAGAGGTTATTGTGGGTGCTAAGGACAGCAATAGGGCAGCTAGAGCAGCAAGCTAAAAAAAAAATGAAGTCTCATTCTTTAATTACCCATTCTTCTGGTTTCCAAGTGTAAACATGCTGTACTTCCACAAGCCTACAGGTACAGAAAAGGGCATAAAGTGCCTTGCAGCATTCTTACCTTTCATAACATTTCTGCCCTGAACATATGCTCTTATTTTATGTAGCCATTTTATGTATTTTATGCGCTTCAGAGGTTAGGCTTTTTTGTAGTAGGACATCCATTTACTTCCAGAGGGAGTATTATTCTGCCTATTTGTATTTTATGAAGACTTTTCCTTTAAAAAAAAAAAAAAAAATGCCCCAACCACAGTCTAGGATTATGTGAAATGAGGAGAGAATACACAAAACCCAGCCTTCAGCCTCAGGGATGAATCTCCATAATCTGAAGCCAACACCAGATGAACTGCTGATGGGTTGCCTTTTAAGCCTTGATACCATTACCTCTCCTCTTTGACCTGAAGGGATTGATTATCTGCTCCTGGAGTATTAATGAGTTTGCTGAGCTTCTCTGCAGCAAACCTGTGGGCATGAACTTTCTCTTGCCTGAAGGAATGGACGATAAATCTCTGAGCTTGTTTTCATGGCTCCAGTTTAATTGCTGATACAGGGGCTTTTGTCATTTCTTCAATGAATAGCATCAAAATCTATGAATTTTATATTTCCTCTTAAAAAAAAAAAAAAAAAAGCGAGGGAGTCAGGTAAATGTAAGGAAGGAATGGGAAAAAATGGGAAACACACTACCATTATTTTTCTGGTCTCAGAAATGCATTTGCTAATGCAGTGAATAAATTTTAACAAGGCACAAATCTCTGTGCAGCCCCAGCCAGTTCCCCAGTAGATCCATAGCACTCTGATCCTAGTGAAAGGGTGTCAACTTCATTAATGGCAGCATTCTCCAGACACACACAAATTAATCAAGCATGTATGAGAAGTTAATGAGTATAAAATTAATGGGGTATTTTTGATGTCTTTTGTAGATATTTTGAAGTAAACAGGGATGCTTATTTCTGGAGCTAGAGAACAAAGTTGGAAAATCACTAAGTCAATACTTTTTATACTTTTCAAGTGATTTTCTGAGCAGGATCTGGTAGTATAAGGACAGCAGAAAGATGGGTCCCTGGGTACAGCACCAGGCTAAAAGTTACAACACTCAGCTTTAGAGTGTTAATTTACTGCAATTTTATAGGTCACTTTACCCTCCATGCCTCAGTTTCCCTTCAACAGCTGATTTTTTTCTTCAGGGTGGAATTTACTCTTCTTGATGGGGATTTTCTGAACCCCAGTTGTGAGAAGGACATGGACTTTATGGGAGACCGCTGGGGTACAGTAATGCAGAATGTCTGACCTGTAATCACAGGATGGGAAATTCCTGGGCATCAATAGAAGCCCAGTGTGCACTGCTGACATCCACATCCACAGCTCTGTTCTGTGTCACTGCAGGCCTTTGGCATTTCCTCTGTTTGGGTTCTGGATCCTTTCTGAGCATGAATTGTCAATTTCACCAAACAAGGGCAAAAGGACTAAACACAAGCAATTTTCAAAACAAATGCTGAACATACCAGTTCATGCAACATTAAGTTCACTATTATGTGGATGTTGTTTCAGCCACTCTGTGTGTCCTGTTTATTTCACAGCATGCTTGCACATTTAATGTATGAGTTTGGAAGGGAGAAGGAATGTAACTTCACCTGTCACCTGGGGAATGTTACCTTGTTAATTTTCTATTGTTTGGCATTCTGAGCTCTCGAGGAAAAGCATCAGGAGGTTTATCCCTGCCAAAGGATATGACCTTTAGTGAACTGAGAAACACAGCATGTAGTCTCTGTCTTAAACCAACTGCTGCATTGCTTGTCATATTTATTTAAATGTCCTCTGGCATAGCGCGAGAAACCAAGCAGGATCACATGAAAACTCACCGGGGTTATGTTGGTTCATTCCCTAAAGAAATACATACTCTCACACAAACACAACTTTTCTCATAATGGAAAAATAGGACGAACCCTTGTATGCTATTGGAATGACTGTCAAATGGAAGCTACATCTTCCACTGACAGGAGCAAAGGGGCCCTGTTTGGCCCCACAAGTAGAAACGGGATTTATTCTGAGACATCACTCCTTTTGAAACATTTCTGTTTAGCCAAGGACCTGTATATGGGAAGAGGAATGATAGATAGTCATATTAATTCTATCTTTAGTCTAAGCTGAGACCACCAACATTAAAATGCCACCACATTTTTTTCTGTTGAATTTCCCTAGGCTAAGTTTCTGCACAAGCCCTAAATGTAGATTTCCATAATATAGTATATTGTGATGTCTTCAACATGTTGCCTTGGCACTGATCACTGAATTTTTCTGGGTTTATTGTATTGCTGGGCTTAGGGAAAAAGTCCCCTTAAGGAAGAAAGCTCTGTAAAGAAAAAGTAAAAGAATGATTCCTTAAGAACCAAAAGGGCAATACAGGCTCCACTACAATCCCTAGAAAGAGATTATGTAAATCAAGGGAAGGAGAAAGGGAACATTGCAAGAGAGCTGGCAAAATAACTTATGAGAAAGGAAAATTAATTCTGTCATGCCAAGACCAAGCACCTTTTCTTCATACTATCCCCTCAATGCTTTTTCCAGTTTCTTTCCTGATATCTCATGTGTCAGCAATAGGTCAAAATTTATGTAGGATTTGGATACACTGAGTATCCCTTAATTTTCTCTAGTGTTTTCATGGTTCAGTATACTACATTCTTCCCCTTCATCCTTTAAATTCTGTTTCCCTTCAGGAAAACCTGTTCCTTTCAGAGAACCTCTGGAGGGTTTTCCCAGACTTCTTTGGCTGTTTTTCTCAAAAAGACTGTCTCTTGCATTAATATCTCTGTCCCCAAGCTCCAGTGAGCAAACTTAGGGTGGCAGTTTATGTCCAAATAATTTTGCTAAAGGGTCTTATTTATTTGAACTTCTGCCTAAGCATTAGGACTTTAAAGCATCCAGCAGGGGTGGAAATATTTCATAATGGGGATGGGGCCCAGAATTTGTTGTTGTTTCATGTTTTTATTTTGCCAAGAATATCTTACACTTTCATTAATAAGACTTTGCCTGGCTGTTTGGGGATAGGGTGCACAGAGTACCAGGCATGAAAATATTGAATCCCTCCTGAACTCTTTCTAATGGCCCTGTACCTTAGCAGCCCTCAGGTCAGCAGCTTCCAGCAGATGTGGACTGTGATATGGAACAGAGAGGGAGCAGAATTACTGAGCCTGGGGAAAGAAACTGTGGAGAATGAGTGAAAACATGACCTGAATGATATGGATTGGAATTAGGGCAAGGAGCAGGTCACTGGTGCACTGGATGGGAGATGGGCATGTCTTAGACAAGGATCCAGGTTAGGAGGGAACTGGGACTGATTGGGAAAGAGGCTAGGTGCAGGAGAAGGAGCAGGGAGCTGGGAAATGAACTGATGGCTGGGATTGGGGTGAGAAGCTTGGATGGAAACTGGTGTGGCAAGGATTAGGAGAAGCAATGATGATTAACCATGTGGAGTGGGAGTGAGAGCAAGAGGAGAGCAGGGTAATGTTGGAGTGAATCCATCTGGGGCCAGTGAATGGAAGGGCAGACATTTCATTCACCCACTGCTTGTCTTCCCGTGCCAGGCTGGCATTTCCGTACATGTTTCCTTGCTCTCTGCACATGTGAAGGCTTCCATGTCCCTTATAAGAGAAACATATTCTCCCACCCTCCATGCTGATTCACATCAAAGATGATAATCAGCCCTTGCTTCCAATTACTTCATTAGCTTGAAATAGTTGAAAGCTATTTTTGCATCCTTCGGGGGTCCAGCCTAGCCTGAGCTCCCTGACTGACACCATATGATAGAAAATCTTCTGCCTTTTTCAATTTTGCAGTTTGTCTGCATATTGCAGCAAGAAATACTTTCCCCAAATTCCACTCTTTCTTTTGCACATTTCAAATTAATCTCCTGGCCATTCTTACAAGCTGAGTCTGGTCTGTTTACTTAGCTGAATAAATGTCTGATATAAAATCTCATTAGCCCAACAATTAACTTTGACACCACAGATGAATAAAATCTCTTTGCCATGTAAATTAGGAAATCACAGTAAGTCCCTTTCAGCTCTGAGAAGGAACACTTTTGAAAGACATTCAAAATGCAGAAAATGAGTTGGAGTCATTAATATTTCTGTGGTGGGTACCGTTCATATCAGACATCCCAGATACCACCAGACATAGGATTTTATTATTACTCCTCATGATAAAGCTGTCCCTCTGCATCATATGCAGACCAAAAGCCTGGTTGCTACATTAATCATTCCACTTGATGATTCTGTCAGTTCTTCCTGTATGGCATTTCTTTGGAAAACTGAAAAAAGAATGAGATAAGAACTGGTCTAGAAAGGAAAGGAAAATCAGAAAGTTCATCCATTCATTCTTTGCAGTGCTTCTAATATCAATCCCCTTTAATAACTAGTATTAAGCACTATTAATGCAAAAATTATTTACAATATTAATGCAGAAAATATTTAAAGTGCAGGAAATTTGGATCTGGGGTTGATTTCCTTCTCCATTTCTCATGTGTTCACTCTGATATGGTGAAAAGACTCTCTGCTTAGTGAATATGGAAGAAGCTTAAGATTTGGGTACTGAAGGAGCTGGTAGAAGGGCTCACTGAGCCCCTTCCATCATTAGATTCAATATTAGGAAAAATTTCTTCAGGGAAAGGATTATCAAGCACTGGGAAAAGGTACCCAGAGAAGTGGTTGGGTCATCTTCCCTGGAAAGATTTAAAAGAAGTGTAGATGTGGCACTTGGAGACATGGTTTGATGGTAACTTGGCAGTACTGGGTTGACTGGTGGACTCAATGATTGAAAGATATTAAATATCTTTTCCAACCTAAATTTGATTCTAGGATTCTATGATTTCAAAGAAGTTCAAACCCCATTCATAGCCAATGCCATTCAAGCTGCTCTGAGACTTTTGAAAATTTAGTTGAAATCTTTCTGAAGTGACAGGCATTGGAGTCTTCAGCGTTTGGTTTACCAGTCCCTCGGGTCCTTTTACAAATACTATCCGAAGAGAGTGCTGCTTAGAAATGGGAGCTTATAATGGGCTGTATTTGTTCAGAGAACCTGTGAAAACAAACATGAAAGTGTGCGTGCACAGAAGAAAAAGATCTTTGTATGAAGTTTTCCATTCATGTAGCTGTGTTGTATCCTTCTTTCATAATAAATGGAGCTATGTAGGTTTTCCTACATGGTAGAAAAATAATTGGATTTCAAGTAGACATGCTAGAGCCTTGTTTACTCAGATGTCATTCCTTTATGGTACAGCACCTCTAATTCTGTAGAGCTGTTCAGGCCATCCAGGTCACCAGCAGCCTCATTATGGTGTACAGGTATGGTATGCCCAGAGTGAAAACTGACTGGCAAAAAGAACACATTGTAATTAACCCTAGCATGGTTCTCAACCTAGGATGATGGTTTTTAATATTGAAATTACATTTAACCACTCCAGTAGAGATGAGCAGAAAGCAGGAGACATAGAAATAAGCAAAATAATGAAGTGATTAATATTCACAGTATAAAGAATTCACTCTTCCCATCTGTTAGAGATCACTATGCATTCCAAACTTATCTGTCTGTAAATCAGAAGCAGACTGATGATTTATGAAATAATAGTCATTTATTCAGAGAACTGCACCTCTTTTGATGTTTTAGCTGGTTGCCTGTTATCTGGATTTTACAAATGGGGTTAATTATCTATAACTCTACTGAAATTTTTGCAAATATCTTTTTATGTTTGGTCAGAAAGTGTTGTGCAAGATTATCCTAATAATTATAGTAGAACTTGACTGTTAAGTGCACCTCTAATTTCTGCTGAAGGCAGTGGGATTTACAGCAATGAGCTTTAAAGATGGTTCTCCTGCTAGGCCTGGATCACTTGCTTAAGCTCTACAAACTATCTGGTGTTTGCCAGAGTAATTTCTTTAATCACTAACCCCTGGCCCAAGCCATTAATATTTGGGGACTGGCCAGGTTTCCATTAAGAGGAGAAATTGATGAGACAGGTTTTTTTTGATGCTGTCCTGCTTATTTACAATGAATATTCGCAAAGTTATTCTTCCCTGAACCTGGCTGGCAGAAACCCCTAGAGGCAGCTCTTGGACAGAGTTTAAAAATCTAATGCCTCAAATGCCTTTAACTGTCCCCTTTTCAGGTCTGCCAGCACAAAAGTGCTTTGTTTCTTTTTTGATTTTTCTTTGATTCACGATTTTCTTTTGTCTTGCTCCCCTGTGTTTCATGTTCCACCTGAACATGAGGTACTGTGCAGGTGACTGAGCACTGGAGCAGGCTGCCCAGAGAGGCTGTGGAGTCTCCTTTCCTGGAGACATTCAAAAGCCAACTGGACACAAATCAGACTAACCTGCTCTAGGGAGCCCTGCTTGAGCCAGGAGGCTGGGCTACATGACCTCCAGGGTTCCCTTCCAACCTTACCCTTTCTGTGATTCCGTGATTCTGTCCTTGCAAACACTGCCTTGCTGCCTTTGGGGCCAGACTCTCAGCCTATATACACCAGTTGAGCCAAGGTCCACTCTTGCTCATCTTCATCAGCTACCATGGCCACCAGGTTCTATCTTCCTTTAAACAATGTAATTTCTTCCCCTCTGGGTGAAAGATCAGTATTTAACCAATGCTGTAGTAAATGGCAGCTGCTAAACCCTTTTTTCCACATAATACAAATTTTCTATGAATCACAAAGTTATTACATGGATAAAAATTGGCTGGAAAGGAAAACAAAGCTGTGAATCAAGACATATTCTTTTAGAATGTTTAGGTAAAGGGGATTGCAACTATTTTAAGTTGAAAAATGCTGTTTATGTAACGTCAAAATGTTATGCCTTTTCTTTTTTAAATCTGTTTAAACTCTCTTTCCTTAGCAGAAGTCTAGTAGGATTGCTTTAGTTTGAGCTGGTTCAGCATAGGTAAAAATGTTTTATTCTTTTGAGTGGCCTCAGAAGTTTTAGCTTTGTCTGTTTAGTAAATTTTCATACTGCATTTCCATTTCATGCATGAGATGGCAGTTTGAGATGTTATTACTCCTGATGGTCTGGAGACCTCCAAAGAATGGTTTCCTTCTTTCACAAGACAAAATGGATTTCTTTCCAAGTATGCTCTATGTTTCAAGGTAGAAATCATCTGACTCCAGTGCATGATAATAGCTGGCGAAATAATCCAACTTGTGAAAGGAAATATGGTCATCACTCTTCTGAGACAGAAAGCCTGTGCAGTGAGGTGGTATAATGAGAAAGCCCTACGGGCGTATTAAGCTAGTTCCAACCAAATCATGTGAGACCATATCAGTAAGTCAACAGTGAAACTGTTCAACTGAACTTTGTCAAAGTATTTTATTTCAGATAACAATATAAAAAAAATAATTATTAAAATGTCCTCCATTTTTTTGGTCAGGCTGCAGCACAGAAAAACCATTGGCATGCCTGTGGTTCAAAATGAATTTCAAAGTTTATTAACATCTGAGTGTAATTCCTTGTTTGCAGCTATAACCCCATTGACTGTCTATATTTAAATTTATTTTTATAATTAATGTTGACATGAGGTGCCAGTAAAATATAGGTTTCAGATTAATCTCTGGGCTTTTACCTTTTTTTTTCCCTTAGCCTTTGAGCTTGCTGTTCCTTGTGGGTCCCTTCCAGCTCAGGATATTCTATGATTCTATGATTCTCAGATTGGAAGTCATCTTTCAGAAAGTGTATATGTACACTGGTTTTCTCTAAGGCTTTTGGATATTAACAATTTTATAACATATAATCAGCCATTCTGACTCTCTTTCAAATGTCTTTTCACCCCTCTGGCTTTCAACTTTTTTCAAACTCTTGCAAGTTTTTCTGTGGAAGTGTAGACCTCTGTATGCCATATTCTAGCCTACTGACAAAAGCCTTTTATTTCTTAGTTACCCTTTGCAGATTCCTTAGAAATCTTCTGTGGGCTGCCAGACTGAAAAACCACAGATCTTCTGTCAACCCACATCAGCTGGACTGTCCTTTTCCTTTTCCCTACTGCATATGCATGATTTTACTTAGAGTATATCTATTCTTGGCAAATGCAAAGTTTGTCTCTGGCCAAGGATTTCCAAAAGAAAAGCCTTTACCATGATTACCCTTTTCAGCTTGTATCAATTTTGAGTCTTGAGAGATTTCCTGCTAAGGACTACTGAGGTCTTGTGCTAGCTAGAAAAAGAAAGAGAAAAAAAAAAAAGGCCTTTTTTTTGTGTGTGTGTGTTTTTTGGGTTTGTTTTGGTTTTTATGGGGTTTTTGGGGGGTTTTTGTTGTGTTTTTTTTTAAATCAAAAGGAAAACCAAACTTGAAATGGTCAAAACATCAGTGTTTCCAAGGCAGTCTCAGAACCAGGAGACTTGACATTGCTCAGAACCAGTAGGTTCAGTTTTCAATTCTTCTTTACACTATTATCTTCAGCCCAAATACTGCTCTACTACCACAGTTTTCTACATTACTGCAAGGTCTTGTATACTTTTATCAATATTAACAGTGATTCTCAGGTTCTGAGATCGTGTGTCTTACTGTGAGCACCCTGCCTAGACACCTGTCTGAGTCAAGCCTGCGCTGAAAAAATAATGACATCTCTTTTGTGTCCATGTCAGGTATCTCATCAGTAGAATGTCAAAGTTCTTGTGAGACCTCTAATGGTGCACATGGAGCTATATATATTATAGAAATAAGCAGAAACAAGACAAGAGAGATTGAAAATGTATTGCTAGGAATGGTACGTTTGTGTATTCATTGTAAAAAGTTATGAGCTATGACTATGCCCTTGTGTCTCCTTTGCCTTGATTTTTTACTGTGCAAACAGCAAAAGACCACAAATAACCTGCCTTTTGTGCACCTGTTTTATGGAGAATCCTTAAAAATAATGCAGTATATGGTGTGTGGGATAGTTTTGTGGGGTTGCAGGGACTTCTGTTCCCTCCTTTGGGTCTCTCCTTACAAAAGGGTACTACCATATTGGCTAACAAGGAAAGTGCTTGAAACAAACTGCATATACCTACTCCTCCTATTTTAGTGCAACAGAGGGGATACTCTTAGCTGCAGTTCCAGGCTCTGCCTGAACCCTCTTTATCCAGCATTTTATCCAGTCTTCTGAAGTCCTCCACAGCATGAGCTTATTGGTGATTTCAATGCTCTTTATTTCTGAAAAGAAGTTACTAACTATAAACTGGCTTCCCAAATAATATCAGGAAGCTTCAAAGCATTGTGTGCAATTCACTATAGCAATTGGGAGCAGCCAAACTGGCCCAAAGAGGAATTTGGAAAAGCATGCAGCTCTCCAGGTGCAGAGAATATCTCAGAAGGCATTGCAGGATCTCTGCTGATTATTCACCCTGTCCAGACTTAGAGGGTGATTTGAGACAATTTGGTGTTTGAGACAAGATGATGTTTGGAGCTTTTTAACGAGCTGGAGGAATTGTGGTTCAGACATACATGATTATGGTGACTGTGAATCCTTGATGAAGATCTTTGAATGGGGCAAGCTGCATGGAGCACTCATCGTGCCCCACGGACAGTGGCCATGAGGCAAATGCCAGTCAAGTGGAGTACAGACTCTGTCTTTGTATTGGCTCAGGGATCTTCAATCTTGCAAAATAGAAATATGAAAAATTGAATGGGAAGAAATACAGTTTTGACTGAAGCTCTGAAAAGGGAATTGCAAAAGAACTGATCTGTTTTAAAAACCCTAAATCCCCTGAAGCTTCTGATTAATTTATTGAAAAAGTGTTCATAAAAGATGTAACCAAACCCAAATCTGTTGCTTTGGTAAGGAACACATTCAGGATGAGAAGCCTAGGGCTTTGCCCTACCAGCACAGAGGGAGCATTTCAGCTGTCATCCAAGTAGGCACCTGTCACTCCCATCACAGCAGGAACAGCATGATTTCTGGTCTAATTTCTAGAACATCAGTGCTGTTGAATGGAGATCTCAGACACTATGCAAACCAGAACCCAAAACTACAAATGCTGCTTTTTATTTTTGCTTTTTCTCTTCCCCTATGAAAGCCTCAAGGAATATGAAGTCATCCTTAAGTCTGTTTCTGTTCCCCAGGCTTTTCTTTCCGCAGTGGTGGGCCAATCCTCATATATTTGCATGATGGTATGACCCACTTTGAACAAAGTTATGTGCTGATCAGTGAAAAACAGAATATGCTCTCCTGGCTTTTGGGTTATTCAAAATTATTCAAAAGGAAAGGAGACCCAGAGCAGCATGCTATGTTCACTGTTGCATTACAACACATGTGAGTAGTCACGCTTCAGTAAAACAGACCCATGGAGGAACAGCAGTCTGCCTTAATAGTACAAAAACTTTCTGCAGGCATCCAGCTTAGTACCATCCAGAACAACCCTGCGGCAAGAGCTGTGGGATATGAGTTCTGTGTAGGAAAATGAAGTTTGCTCTTTGGTTATAAGTGTGGTTTCAATGTGGGTCAGGACTGTGAAATCACAATGCACACGGGTAAGGTTATGGAAGAGTTTATACTGAGTGCCATCACACAGCAATTACAGGATGGCCAGGGTATCAGACCCAGCCAGCATGGGTTTAGGAGAGGTAGGTTGTGTTTGACCAGCCTGGTCTCCTTTTATGACCAAGTGACCCCCCTGGTGGATGCTGGAAAGGTTGTGAATGTTGTCTGGACTTCAGCAAGGCCTTTGACACTCTCTCCCACAGCACACTCCTGGAGAAGCTGGCAGCCCACGGCTTGGACAGGAGCACTCTGTGCTGGGTTAGGAACTGCTGGATGGTCTGGCCCAGAGAATGGTGGTGAACAGTGCTGCATCCAGCTGGGGGCCAGGCACCAGTGGTGTCCCTCTGTCTGTGCTGGGGGCTGTTCTGTTCAATATTTTTATTGACAACATGATGAGGGTATTGAGTCTTCCATTGGTAAATTTGCAGATGACACTAAGCTCAGAGTGTTGATCTGTTGGAAGGTAGGAGGGCTCTGCAGAGAGACCTGGAACATTTAGATGAATGGGATCAAATTTATCCCACCAATGGGATGAAATTTAATAAGTTCAAGTGCCAAGTCCTGCATTTTGGCCACAATGACCCCCTGCAATGTTATAGGCTGGGGATGCTGTGGCTGGACAGTGCCCAGGCAGAAAGGGACCTGGGGGTGCTGGTGACAGCCGGCTGAACATGAGCCAGCAGTGTGCCCTGGTGGCCAAGAAAGCCAAGGGCATCCTGGCCTGGATCAGGAATAGTGTGGCCAGCAGGAGCAGGGAGGTCATTCTTCCCCTGTTCTCAGCACTGGTGAGGCCTCACCTGGAGTGCTGTGTCCAGCTCTGGGCCCTCAGTTTGGGAAGGACGTTGAGATGCTGGAGCGTGTCCAGAGGAGGCAACGAGGCTGGTGAGGGGCTGAGAACAGAAGCCCTACAAAGAATTGATGAGGGAGCTGGGGTTGTTCAGCCTGGAGAAAAGGAGACTCAGAGGAGACCTTATCACTCTCATAGTGATAGGTGGGGGTTGGTCTCTTTCACCAGACAGCAACTGACAGAACAAGAGGACACAGTCTCGAGTTGCACCAAGGGAAATATAGGTTGGACGTTAGGAAAAAGTTCGTCACAGAAAGAGTAATAAAATACCAGAATGGTCTGCCTGGGAAGGTGGTGGAGTCACCATCCCTGGATATGTTTAAAAAAAGACTTGATGTGGCACTTGGTGCCATGGTTTAGTTGAGGTGTTAGGGCATGGGCTGGACTCAATGATCTTGAAAGTCTCTTCCAACCTAGTCATTCTGTGATTCTGTGATTCTGTAATTCCAGGGGTAGTCCAGCAGCTCATCCTTACTTTTTACCTTCACAGACAGGACAGTTGACAGCATTGTTCTGCACTGAAATCTCTTTCTAGTGATCTTGTCCATACCTACTACTTGTACTGTTGAGTCATGCTGTCATGGGGTGTTGTTCATGCATACTTGGAATTCTATCTTGGAATTTACTAATCTATTTTCTCTATTGAATCTGTAAGAATTAAAGGAGAATTTAATTGCTAAGATGCATTTTGCCCCATCCTAAATTTGATTTAACTGCAAAGCAAATAAGTCAGAATGTTTTTGGTTTGTTTTTTTTGTCCCCTAAACAGTGATTAATATAGATTTAAAAGCAATATTCATAAATAACTCAGCTCTTTTATGTTTCATGCCAATGATTTTGTGTTGTTTTTACATCACTGCTCTTGTGGCTGTATTAATTGCAGGGACTATACAGCATCAGGTGCTGAACAAATATACATATCATGGATCTGCAGTTCACTAGATCCAGTGGAAAGGCTGGAAGCCTTCATTTTGGTTGCTTTTATTTTAAAGCAGAAGTAGATGTGCTGCTTGTTCATGAAAAGGACACAATCAGCTCCATCTGAAAGGTCCAGTTCTTTAAGAATTTACCTCCCAAGGGCTTTCTGCGTTGAAGGTTACACATTTCCTAGCATTCTTTGCAGAATCTTTGCAGAAACACATTTAATTGTTGCCTTTATGAGGCCTAGTCATAAAAATAATAATAAAATCATGGGTTTGTGACAATTGTAATGTGACAAACATTTGGCAGATCTCTTGGAAAATTGTCTCTATTTGTGCCTTATATAGACCAGCACTCCTAAGTAAGAGCAGAAAACCCCAGCAGAGATGACAGAAAATAAAATTTTAGAGATTTTCCTTCGCTAGTTTGACTTACTACAGGTATCTGAGTACTTTTGAGGCAATCCCATGTATGTTACAGTGTCTGTAAATGAAAAATATAATGAAAGATTACCAGAACCAGATGAAATATTTCTTCCAGTTATGCAATATAAATGTATAAGGGTCAGTCCCACATGCCCTAATATAGCAAACTCTTTAAACATCTGCACATATTTAAGCCCAAGTATATTTTTGCAACTGTTATTGGATACAGAATAGAATAATTGAAAAATCACTCACAGATAAAATGCATTTGTCAAATTACAGATGGGTATACATAACCAAGCTACTGGATTTCTGGTTTGGATCATGAGGTTCAATATGCCTTAACACATTGTTTTAGGCTGCTGCATACCTGGTAATTTAGATAATAAGGAGAGTTAAGAAAGACTTCCTTTTATATTTACATTTATCCTTCACTGTGAAATTTGCAGTCAGCGCTATTGATAAGAAATGGACTTGTGGCAGCTGTGTTTCAATCCTGAGTGAGCACAAAATATTGGAGCCAGACAGGGAAGCAGGCAAGAAGCACAAGAAACCTCCTTGTGCCTTCTTCTACCTGATGAATACAATCTTAGGTTTTACCAGCTCTAAATCTTACCTGGTGTGTATTTTGAACCCAGATTTGACAGGTTTTTAAGATGCCACAAGCTAAATAGTTTGAAATGGCACTTAATCTTCTGGCTGTGTTTTTGAGCTCAAGTGTGGTGGTTGCCATCCTTCGTGCTGAAATCAGGGCTGTCAGCAAACGTGCATGTGATCTCAGCTCACCTGCCAGATCAGACCTCTCAGATTACTTTACACAAAAAGGCACTCAGATTCTGAATCCCAAACAGCCTGAAGCAGATTTCTTGAATCTGGGCTGGGATGCAGGAGACCAAGGCATGCAGGATCACAGCTTCAGGCACTTGTCTGTAGGAGAGGAAGGCAGGGCTGTGGGTGCCCAGCTGAAATAACATGTCAATAGCCAGACAGACTGTTTCTTGGACTCCTGCTCCATGTGCCCTCCTGCTCTTGCTCTGCAGAAATGAGAAGATCTTGGTGTTTTAACAAGGTGGCATTTAGCCCTGTGTCTGGCATCCTCTGGCAATGTTTCCTGGCCAAGCATCAGTGACAACAGCTTCTTGTCATTGATATTCAAGTAAAGTCTTGAGTGTTCAGGATGTCACATTTGTGCATATATTGCATATGCACAATATTAAGTATTTTATACTTAAACGTATGAAAATTAACCCCTTCTCCAGGAATGATCACTTAAGAGAATCACTAAGGATAGAAGTGATAATAACTAAGCAACGTTTATTCTAGTCGTTAATTCATACAAATGGAATAAATAAATAAACAACATGGCAAAAACAAATAGGGTAACAATAAATTTATATTTGTTATAGTTTGTGCAAAGAGTAAGTACTCATTTGATATCAGCACTACTGCTGTGACCCAGGCAACTATTTATAGCCTCATTCATTATGTGCAATATATAGTGCAGAGATGATGAGTTCTTTACCAAGGTCAAGGATTAAGTAGGGAAGGGAGCTGCATGTAGGGCCAGACATCTTGACACCTGTAACTGAGCACCTGTGACTTCCCTATGATTTGGTCAGTGTCTCTGTTAAGTGAATTGAGAGTGAGATTTTTCAAGCCTCCGTAAGACATTAGCTGCAATTAAAACTATGCTTTACAGTTCCTTTTGTGCACTTAGAAAATCCAAGGCATTTTCTTTTTATTGGCTTTTCAGTATCTTCAGATATAGACTGAGGGCAGCCAGTGAAAAAACAAATTCAAAACAAACTTGCAAAACCAAAGCAAACAGGGAAAAAAAAAAAAAAAAAAGACAGTTCCTACTTCCAACAGCAGCACTGAGCTAATCCCTGCAGTGGACATTTGAAACAGCCAAAGCAATAAGGATTTCCACACATTTTAAAACTATTTCACAGCCTTTACTGATTTCTAATGAGGCTGAATTAGCACCTTCTTTATCTTCCAGGGGCTGCATCTTAGCATCAAGGTTGGAGAGGTGAAGAGAATGAAATCATGTAGCTGTGCACAGAGAAAGAGCAGCCTCTGAAACTGCTCACGCTTGGCTGGAGTTCACAGAGCATAAGCCAATTTTTGCGCCCACAGAGCAGTTCATTTCTTGGCAGCTGAATTGGAATAAAGCTCCAAGGCTACAGCGGCCCACAGCCTGCTGTGACTCGGTGACCACAGAGCCTAATTTGTGCTGGATAAAGCCCTAAAGATATTAACTGACTCATAACATATGCTACTTTACCTTCTACAAATGAACCTCAAATGCAGTGCCATGGTTCTGATCCCTCTCTAAATTTTGAAAATACCCCACCACTTAGTGAGGGATATAGGGGAACCTGAAGAAGGAAAAAAAAAATTATAATTCATACCTTTTTTCACAAACACTTCGAAAGACTGTATGCTTTCACTGCCAGGAATGTGACATTTCACATTAAGAAATCTATAAAAAATGCATATATTCATTTTAGGAAACCTCTGACCAGCAGCAGTGCAGGTGTCTTACCTGCAGCACAGCCATGTAGGAGAGGCAGCTAAATCCAGTGTTGAGTTTAGAAAGGGATGGCCACATATATGTCTGTAAAAGTTCTTGAATCTCTTCAGTCTCCCCAGGCCCATAAAGAGCTCCTTGGAGACGGTCAGCAGCTTAAAAGACAGACCAGCAGGAGCAGGAGTGCCAGCCAACAGAGTCAGGGTGTTTTTAAACCAGACTGGTGAATGTTTGCACTGTGACATGGATACACTCTGAGGTGCAGCAGTTCCTGACTCCACACTATGGAGCTGGCCAGGATGAGTTTTTCCTCCCTGGTAGCCCACACATGACAATTACACTGTGGACAAGGATGCTGTTATTCACTCAGATGTCATTCCAACATGGACTTTGAATGTGGGTCTGGGGACAAGCAGTACTTACAGCATACAAAACTGTGAGGCTCAATTCATTTCCATGTCATGAAACCCTGTCTTCCCAAAGCATTCAGATGAGGGCAGATGGGATGGTCACATGTACATCTCATCTTCCAAAAGCAGTCATCTGACATCATTGGTCTAACATTTCATAAATCCTTTTGAAAACCCAGCCCCACTGCAAAGACATTTATTATCAGTGATTTCAAATACAGCTAACTTCATTAAATTCAAGGCATTCCATCCTATTGAAATAACAACAAGTATCAGTTCAAACAGCCATTTTAAATGAGCTAATAAATACTGGATCAAATAAATGATGTTGCTGATTAACAGCTGTACATTTTTAGCCTGCTTTATTGTCATATTTTAATGCCAAATATATCTGCAGACTTTAGGAGCAGTGTCCAGAGGAGGGTTAAATAGAAATGAATCTGTATTAAATGGCATCTTAGATTTTTGGCTCTTGTAAGATAGATCAGACCTCCTACACTAAAATCTCTGTGTGTCTCCTCAAAACTGGAAATGCCATGGTTTTGAAGTTAAGATTCTTCCTGGTGTCTTTTTTTCCTGAGATTTTCTGGACACCCTTAAAAATCACATCATCCAAATCCAAGTGAGAACCAAAAACCTAACACCTTTTAGCACCCTTTCAGAAGCATAGTCTTACACTGCTGTTCTCAGCAGATATATGTCAAGAGATTGAATTATTGTCTTTTACCTTCTAGGCATTCGCTCCAAAGATCGAGCGAAATGTGTCAGCTTCCATGATGAATTGCATCAACTCGCTCTGGGGTTGTGATCATGGTCAGTGGCTGTGGGTGAGCGATGAACAGGAGCTCATGCTCAAGTAGAGTAGCTGCCACTTATTGTGTGACTACAGTCTAAAGTTCCTCATAGTGAAGTTGGCAGTATCAACAGATTTAAGGGGCAAATTCAACACCGTGTTTTACCAGTGTGCCTCCAGGATAATCCAAACCCACAATTAATGTTCTGTCATAGGTCAAACTTGTTTTTAGCTCAGACAACCAGTCTGCACGAGCTTCACTTTTTTACACTAACAAAACTGTTTGGGTTTTACGTCTGGAATCTTCTTGATTTTTTAATTCATTCCTCTCCTAAAATACATAATGGGCTGGGCAGATCAAATCCTTACTCTGACTGATAAAGTGGGGATCTTCTTTCTCTCCCTTTTCTTTCCAGACTTCTCCTGACAATGAAACTAGATTTTGCAGCCACCAGAAAAACAAAGCTCAGAAGGTGTCAAGTTGGTAAGATGTGTGAAACTGAATTATTTATGCAAATGAAAGAAGCTGAGAAGTTTCTCAGTCCCCAAGCAGAGACCCTGTGCTCCCTAACCTGTTACATGCACATATTGAGTTTAGGCCCAAGTGAACAAGTCAATTCCTCAAAGATCATAAAATTGGGAAAGGCCCATTGGACTCTATAGAGCTACGCAGCCAAGAATGCTTATTTGGCTCAAGGGGGAATTATATGATTTTAATCTAGGAGGATTTGAGTGTTATAACCTCTCCAGTAAAAACCTAAGGGGAAGGCAGGCAGGCAGGCAGGAAGGCAGGAAGGCAGGAAGGCAGGCAGGAAGGCAGGCAGAAAGGAAGGCAGGAAGGCAGGAAGGAAGGCAGGAAGGAAGGCAGGAAGGAAGGAAGGAAGGCAGGAAGGAAGGAAGGAAGGAAGGAAGGCAGGAAGGCAGGAAGGAAGGCAGGAAGGCAGGCAGGCAGGAAGGAAGGAAGGAAGGAAGGAAGGAAGGAAGGAAGGAAGGAAGGAAGGAAGGAAGGAAGGAAGGAAGGAAGGAAGGAAGGAAGGAAGGAAGGAAGGAAGGAAGGAAGGAAGATATTATCAGCAAGAAGCCTAGAAGCAGCTGTCTCTGCAGACATGTTTCATTCCATCAAACAGACAGCTGTGGGTATTTGTAGATAACTCACTTACTATGCATTTAACTACAGTCTTTCCATTTGTTTGGAGGCTGTCAGGGATTTATGCTCAAACAAGAACTTTTCTCAACTAGGCTTTGTTTAGAAAGCACCATTTTCCTGTGGAACCAGCATGTGAATGCCAGGGTGCCACATGGAGCTTAGGCAAACCACTTTGCAGGGAGGGCTCCTGATTTCACAGCTTTTATTCACACAGTCCTGGCGATAAATGAAGATGTTTTCAGAATGTGCCTTTCTCCAAGAACCTAATGCTATTATTAACCAGGCTGAAGTGGAGATGATCTTGTTCTTTGGATGTGGTAGTTGTTAAACCATGGCACCTGACAGCCATTCCCACTGGTAACTCCTCAGAATTCCTGTACACAGCATTTCCGGAGGGGGACTTCACCATCTGCCTTCACCATCATAAACTCACAGGGGATGCCAATCAGGCCAGGGAACTCAGAGCCCATCCTGTGTCCTCCTTAATAAGAACACTGAAAGGCTGTAATTTTTGCCTTACTAACTTTGTCACATTTCCTCCCTATTTGATTGATTTCTTTTCTTTTCAGCTCTTCCCTCTGTTCCCTATGTAAATGGCTTCTTTTTTTTTTTTTTTCCTTTTCATATAGCACACATGCACTCTAGCATTTTAATTCCAGTGTTTAAGGCCTTAAATAATATAGTACTGCTGCTGTCTACTTGCAAGACTGTCCATGGTCTCTTACTGTGTCACGGCTGTAAATATCAGTTGCAAAGAGAATGAAACATGATAGAATGTAATTACAAGTCTTAGAAGCTGGCTCAGATTGGCAGCACCTACATTCCCAAAGGAAGAAAGGGGGAAAATAAAAAGACTCTGGAAAAGCTGTACCTTGGAGTGGACAGTACTTTTTTCTAGTCTTCAACCTGCCTCAGAACTTTCCTTTGTAAGTCTTAAGGCTGCTTCAAGAATGTTCAAGATGAGGTTGGACAGGGCTCTGAGCTGTCTGATGTAGCTGGAGATGTCCCTGCTCACTACAGGGGGGTCACATTAAATGAGCTTTAGAGGTCCCTCCCAATCCTAACCATCCCATGATAATGGTCCTGTGTGCCTGCTAGTCCCAGCCTTGCTGGAAGGAGGTTGTGTGCACCTTGCAGATCTGCTTTGTGCCATGGATATAGTTGTCTGTGAGATCTCACAGTGAGACTAGGAGAAAACTGCAAATGTGATGATAGGTAGAGGAAAATGGCCTGATGATCTCCTTGTTTTAGGATAAACAGAGTGTTAATGGATATTTTTTTAATACAAAAATACTGGAAGGTGTTTGCTTTCCAAAATAGATAATTTCCACAGATCTTTATTAGGGTGTATCTCCATCAGAATACAAGGAACAGGCAACCAGGCATAGGGAAAGGAAAACAGCTTTTATGCTAGTTTTGCCTTATAGGGATAACTCAGTATAAAATTATGCCCTGAGATACCATAATGTGGAACTGCGCTGTCAGGATCTTGCAGATCACCTCAAGATAATATGAGACAGATTTTTCAAAAAGGACTGAAAACATTCCCTCAGCAAAAACCACTCTCGTTTTTAAATTACTCAACTGAAAGACTGCTTCCTCAAATGATTACACACATCAGAAAACCGTGTTCCTATTAAAAAAAATCACAATTTTGTTTCTCATTCCAAAAAATATGTGCACATTGGCCTGATATTTTTTGTGTGTAGGCGCCATGACAAATCCCCATGATACATCCATGGATGAAAATAGAAGTTCAGAATTTGCTAAAATGCTGTGGTACTGTGGAACACTTTCTGCAGTGTGGATTTGTTTTCACCTTTTTACCTAATAATAAATGTTAGACTCAGCAAAAAGGGCTTATAACACAGCCACACCAGTACTGTAAAGTGTAGGATTTATTACCCAGATCTGCAGAACATAAATTTTCCAAGGGCTGTAATTGTATACAATGCTACATGAATCCAACAATGTAAAGAAATGTATTCTTAAGGGAAAAATTTTCTAGTTATCAGGGTCTCAACCTCTGGCTGGGAATTAAAACTACTGCAGGACTGAGGTGCTCATCAGCTTGTTGGAACTGCCACGTGTCACTGGCATGTGACACAAATCCTTCTCAAATGCTGGGAAGACCTCTCCCATTGCCTGAACTGGTCTGTTGTGGGGTGTCTCTGGTACCAGCACTGGTGTCAGCAGAACAGACAGTCCACCTTAGGGGACGTAAAAGTATTAGAGCTCACGGAGCAGTGGTTCATAGGAAAAAGTGGCCTGCCTTAAGTATTTTCATATCCTAATTGTTCTGAAGTGTTATCAAGTCTACCACAAGCCTTCACAGCACCTAAATAACTGCAAGTTGTCTCCCTCAAGCAGATAGCTGTTTAGCCTAAAACAAGGTCATACTTTCAGATCAGCTTCAACTAAATGCCAGCAATTCCTGTTGTATTCATCTCAGTGGATGAAACTCTTCATGAATTGCTGTTCTGCCCTTTCCATGCACTGGCTCTGTGCTGACTTCTCAAGGAACAACCAGATTTTACTACTCTTCTCTCACCCTGGATCATTAGTGCTAGTTGTTGTGATTATTAATATTGTACTGGTGAAATCCACTGAAAATAACCTCAGAACTGCAGGTAATCAATAGTTTCTCCAGGTCAGTGTTGAACCTACCTAGGAAAACCCAATTACAGCTTTAAAACTTCACCAACTGTGTTCATAGAAGGCACGAATATATTGTGAAATATCTCAAAAAACCTACCCCACCCCCCCCCAAATCATCATGGCCATCATCAGTAGTTTGGTGCAGTTGTGTAGTTAATCTCTTTTTTTAAGACTGATTTAGGTATCTGAAAAATGATGCTTCAGGTCACCACCCTGTGACACCTATTTTTTTGGCTCATACTTGTGCTTTTCTAAGTCACACTGGGGACAAATGCCTAAAGAAAGCCAAAGATGGTTGTGATCATGTTCAACAATGTATAAATAATTTTAAAGAAAAGGCTAAAACAAATCTTAAGAAAAAGTGGTCGTAAGCCATGCATTCAGTTTCCATGGTGTGCTTTCAACTCTTCCTCTTTGTTCTCTCAAAAGAGTGAGTGCAGGATTATCCCACCTCACAGACTGGTCTTGGCAATAAATGCATTAAGGTGTAAGATGTGAATGACACAGCACAACAGAAACCACTTCATACTTGCATACATTAATTCTTGCATACTTATAGTTTGTAGACAATCATAAAATAACAACTCCAAAATACTTACTCTTTAAAGGGACTTCTTGCTTTTTTTTTTTTTTTTTTAAATACCAATTTCCTAGTTTTCTGAAGCCTAGTTAATGAGATTAAGAAGTGATTGCTCTGTGAAGCAATCTTCAGGTATCTCCCAGCAGTTCTTTACACCAGACAAACCTCTAGGAGAATCTTACCACTGAACTTTCAAAGGAAATTAAAATCTTCTTTTGTGTTCTTTCTCCCTCTCTCTTTTTTTTTTTTTTTTTTAATAATCTTATCCTACCATTTGCCATCTGCACATTTGTGGTTCTAAAAAGACCTATTTGGTACTTTCCCCTTAGAAGCTGTGCTTTTTTTCCCCTTCATAGATACTATTTGCAAAGCTTCTATTTGTCAATCTAACAAAGCAGAGCTGAATAAGCTATTTAGCCATATAATAAATGAATTAATCAAGAGGACCAATTGAATTGGTGCTATTATTTCAACAAAATCATTTCAGCAATTGTCTTTCTCTTCATAGAGACCTTCATGGCATTATTTCACTAAATGACGCCATGAATGTAATTACTTTGATTCAGAGTGTTGGAATCACACAGGTAACAAATTACACTGCCCCCTGATGAGTAATAATTCAATTATTCAGTGGCCTTATAACAGTTTGAAATAGCCTATTCTCATTTCACAAACATCGTATTTACTGCTGGAAATAAACCATTTCTCTACAATGAAATATTAGATCTATATATCTTAGCACATGTAAGTTCCCGAATGGATCACCGCATAACTGCATATCTTTGGTGTTTTTAAAATTAAAGGGTCTGCAGAGAAGCTAAGCCTCTTGGGTTACTCTGTCTCAGTAGATGTGTACATATATTTTGTCCATTCACTACCTGGTGAATCAAGAGTTGATTGTATAAATATCAAGCAACAATTGTGCACAGAGTGAGGTTTGAGACATCTCAGTGACACCAGCACTGTTGGCATTCATCCCAAACTGAAAGCAAAAGCTAAATGTGCATCCAAAGTAACATTCCTTGGACATGACTCTTCTTTTCTGTGCTCCAGCACAAATGAAGCATACAACACTGCTATGGACAGTAAAAAGCAGGACTGAAGAGGGGAAGAAGAAACCCTGCATGCTGAAAGGTCAGTTAAATCGAGACTTTTGGGGTAAAATGTCTAAAGCAGTGAGATTTTCAAATACACTAAGTGCAAAACTCCTAGTTATGCAATCTCCAAATCATATTTAGATACATAGAGACTTGTGAAGATCCCACAGACATGTCTGTCTTCACCTTTATGTGCCTAGATACTTTTAAAAACTGTAGGTGTTTTCATCTACTGTGATGGGATTTATACAACTTGTATTCAGCTCAGCAGTGCAGCATTCCCTCAGGCTGTCTGCAGGAGGCATCAGTAAGGAACTTCCAAACAATAATTGCTGGGTTTGGTCCTAAAAAAAAAGCAACAGCAGATGTGCAGCCCCTTTTTCATCTGATACTTGGCAGCTTGGGGTTTTTCTACAGGATATGGCAGATACAAATTCCATTTTTGAATTTGCTTGTGGATGTCCAAACTTTTACTTCCTTGGGGACTGCCTTGACACCCAGCTTATCAGCAGATTGCTGGAATAACTTTCAGTCTTTCCCATGGAAATTGTGCCATTATATATGAAATATTTAGAGATGTGTTAATCTTTAAGAGCAAGATGTGCTCCAAAAGTTCTCAGCTGAGAGACAGCATACACCACTGAGAGTGGAGGGAGCAGAGGGCTGTCTGCCAGTCACTTCTATTAATTTACTTTTACAAGAAGGAGGTGATTTTCCTCTCAGGTGAGGACTTAGTCCCTGGACAGTGGAGTCATTCTGTCTCTGTCAAAAAATTTCCTCAACCAGAACTAAAGTCTGGTTTTGTAGTATATTTTTTCCAGCTTAGTTTCAAAGCAATGGTCATTTAGATGGTTTTGTAAAAGTCAGTGTCACAATGTGGGTATAAAAACATCAGTTTACAACTTGCAGTAACTGAATTCTACTAAGGAAATCTACCAAACCTTTGCAATGAATTGCACAGAGTTATAATAAGATGAGGGATGAATCCCTCAAGTGAAAATGGGAAAATGAAAACAGATGAAGAAAATTAAGGTGATTTTCTACCAAGACTCAGTGCTGCTCACCAGTGCTCAGACAGACATCTCTGTAAGTCTTAAAAAAAAACTTCAAGATTGTGAACATGCATAAGCAATATATCTGACTGTCTACATATAGAAATGTAAATCCATGTGCAAGGAAGGGAAATCAAAGACCTAAACTTTTTAATGCATTTTTCAGATGAAGAGAATTTCTGGTGGCCTCATGTTTCCAGTGCTAATGCCAATCATCTTTAAAAGTCTGGCCATGTACTTTAATATTGAAATCTCTGAAAACCCTTTCTTATATGATGATTTGCAGGCCAAGATCTCAGTACAAGTTTATCCTGAAAAGAAATTTAGTTACCCTGATAACACAGCAATGAAGTTCACAAATGCAGTTCATACTTTAAAAAGAGCAAACAGAATAATGAAGATTTCAAAACACCAGATTATTGCAATTAGCAGCATGGAAGAGAGTGGAAAACTCAGTCCAAAGTGAGAAGCACCTCTGTAATTCTTCACATTCTTATATTTAAGCTTATTGTATGTCTTTGTAGGATTAGAAACTAAAATTCAACTATGATCTACTATGCCAAGATCTCTGTTTAACATAGAGATTTTTAAGTAGCACTCCTCTTATTAGAGAGGAAGAAACTAAATCACTGCTTGATTAGTATCCCTTCAAATCCTGCATCCAAGTCATTAATGAAGGTATTGAAGAGAACTGGTCCATCGATTCCCACAAAACAGTGTAGACTTTTCCCAAACATGTAACATCTAGAACAGTTATGTCAGCTCTCAAAAGCATAAATGGACTCCTGTAAGATAAAGATTTCGATTGACCAGAAGCCAGAAAAGTCAAGATCATGTGTCTGCTGTAATCTGTCCTGTCATAATTACAGGTTAAGGACCTGTGTCCATTCCTGAAGTAGATTTGAAATAGAATTCAACCCCAAAAACTATGTTGACACCCAGTTCTTAATGTGAGCAAGCCCAGCAGCTCAGTTTTTTAAGTTTGATGTACCTCAGACAGTAGCAGAGCAGCTTGGCCTCTGTCACACTTAAGCTTGACTGTGATTCCAAGAGTAAATACTCCTGTGCCTGCCTCACATGAGGGATTTTCTTAGGAAGAGCAAGTCCGGCACACTATAAGAATAGTGTTCATTCATGGAGGAATGATGTTTGCTGTTGTCCTCTAAAAGCAAGCTGAAAAGGAGTGTTTGGTTCCTTTTAAACAAGAACAATTTGAAGCAGAAACTTCCTACTCACCATCACTCTTTGCCTATGCAAGTGCACGTAGGAGATGGAGAGAAATCAGGAGGAGGATGCAATCGTTCTTATCACTTTTCAGAAAAATTCAAGACTCATTGCCTTGGTGAAAGCATACTGAGTATGTCTATGTAGTTTATTAAGTAGGACAGTTTTTCATGGTAGGTAAGATTTGGAATCTCTCCAATAATTATTCTAACATTTTCCCAAGTTTTTGGGAAATATAAATATTAAATTCCACTCTAGAGCCAAGCACATAAAATTAAAATATCTGAACAGTCACTGACTAAGTTTATTTTGAGAACTTGCACTAAATAAAATGTGTTTGAAACCTTATTTTAGCTAATGGAAGACATTTATGTACAATAATACATTTGAAAATATGGAGTTTTGTGGGAGGGAATTGCCCCACTGAATACCTTTTCCTGCTAGGTGAGACTGCCTGCCACCAATACTGCTAGGCTTGTCAGGATGCGTTTGAGAGTCCTCCTTATCAGCTTTTCGTCCTGATCAAATAAAATCACCCCCTGACTGGAATGGCACTGGTGACCTAAATCCCAGTTCTAGTGAGAGTTGCTGAAACTGAGGGAAATGGATTGAGGAATGAGAGCTAGGTGTTTGCAAAGAGACATTGCCTAGCAGTTCACTGTATTTTAAATATTTCCCGTATTGCTTTATGTGGAATCATTTGAGGGTTGCTCATCCATATTCCAAGTATAAAATAAAATGACAATAAATAGGACTGTTATATAATAAAATAAAAAACAGTCTTGCTAGACTTTTTCAAAACAGAAATCTCAGCTTTTCTCATGCATTATGCACTTTTAGTATCTTTTAGATCAATATTTTATATGTAGTGCAATAGCCCTTCTTTCTCTTTAAACAGAGTTGATTGGAGAAAAGAAGGCAGAAAGGTTTCATTGCTTCCTAACTGGTATTGATTTTGTAACTGCTGAATTTAGAGCAAAAGAGGCTCCAGTAAAGGAATGCATTTTTATTTCATATGACATATATTCCCTAAAGAGAACACAGCAAAAAGAGGGCAAAGAAGGATTTGGGAAGCTAATTAACACAGATCATAAAAATCAAAGAAATCAAAGGAAGAGAATTTAGGAAGGCTGGCACGGCCACTCCAGAGGAAGGATCAGCCATATCTCTGTCTTTCCTGACAGATGATTCTCTGAGCTTCTTTTGAAAATCTCCAGTGACAGAGAGACTAAAATCTGCCTAGGTGATCTGTCCTCATGTTTACATAACCTTATAGTAAAAAAGATTTCAGAATAGTAGAATATTCTGAGTTGAAAGGCACCCACAATGTGCATTGAAATCCAACTCCTGGCCCTGCACAGGACATCTCCAAGAGTAACACCATGTGCCTGAGATCATTGTCCAAATGCTACTTGAACTCTGTCAGGCTGCTAAGTCAGGTGCTATGACCACTGCCCTGGGGAGCCTGTTCCAGTGCCCAACCACCCTTTGGGTGAAGAACCTTTTCCTAATATCCAACCTAAACTTCCCCTGACAAACATCAGATCATTCTCTTGGGTCCTGTCACTGGTCACCAGAGAGATATCAGTGTTTGCCCCTCCTCTTCCCCTCATGAGGAAGTTGTAGAATGTGATAAGGACTTACATCAGTCTCCTCCAGGCTGAACAGAAGAAGTGCCCTCATCCACTGCTCATATGGCTTCCCCTTGAGTCCCCTCACCATCCTTGTTGCCATCCTTTGGATGTTCTCTAATGTCTTTTATGGCACCCAAACTGCCCCAGCAGCAACTGGAGGTGAGGCTGCCCCAGGGCAGAGCAGAGTGGGACAATCCCCTCCCTTGCCCAGCTGGCCTTGGTGTGCCTGATGCCCCACAGGGCACCACCAGCCCCCAATGACACCTAAATGTCTGTGGCTTCAGTTCTTCAGCTGTAGGCTCTGACTTATTTTCCATAGCTATGAATTGAGTTTGTTATATTTTTGAGGTCTGTTGTCTCTGTTCCTCTTATTTCCTGAGACCATTGCTCAGAATTCCTGAGAAAAATGCCATTGCTCAATGGTCAGTGCCACCTTTCCCTTCCTCCATCTTTCGCATCATCAATTCCCTGGTTTTATAGAACACTGTAGAAGACTACTCCCTCAACTTCCCATCTCCAGTTTATTTCAAGAACTAGATAGTCTATGTTCTGCTGTATTAGCTGACATTTCCATTATTCCCAGCTTCTGATAACTGTTCTGTTTTCTCTAATTAAACCCCTTTTCCAAGCCATCTTTCTGGCATGTTAGTCCAAAGTATATTGAAAGACTAACTGTGGGATACATTCATATAGTTAAATTTCTCTTCTCATCATTATTCAGACCCTTTCAGTCAGCCTATTCTTTTTAGCTGCCAAATACAGAACAAATCTAAATATATTTTATGAAGGAAAACTCTTCATATTTTTGTGGTTTATTCCTCTTGAGAGGTAATTTTCCATATTAATATTTTAGCTGTGTCAGTAATTCCACCATTTATAGCAGTAAAGTTGTAATTTTTATTATGCCTTATGCTTTTATTCCATGTGGCTTATTCTCAATACATCTTCCATTGCAATATAGGCATAAAAAAAACCAAACTATGATCATCAAAGACGTCATTTTGAGCCCTTATTTTGCTATTGGCAATGGACTTGGACCTCAGTTCTTGGGTCAAATGTGCAAGCGTGTCTCCTTGTACCATGCAGGTACTTGGCAGGATAGTGAAAGATAGAGAGATGCATATCACCCGCTTCAGTGTCCATGAAAAAACACCTTTTTAAAATGCAAATAGTGCTGTTAGACCATGCTCAAATAGCAAAATGGCAATAGCAGCTATAATAATTTCTAATTCAATAAAGTTCATCATTTGTGGTTTAAAACAACCAATCACAATGTACTTTTACTTGCTTACAGCTTAGGCTTGCTTACGGATTTTTCCTTTGAAATTGTGGATATTCAGTTCTGAGCCAATTTCCCATAAAACTACAAGGTGTCTAAACCCTTACATTAATGAATCTTAATCACCTGAGTTAGGAGGCCTACTGAGCCATTGGCTGCACTGAATACAAGAGGTATATTTACTTCTCAGAATGGGTGAGGTCAGATGGACTTCCCTATAGTGCAAGTAAGTACTTGAAAATACACACTTGGAATCTATAGGTCCTTTTGATCTCAGTGGGATTTAGGCAAGTGAGTTACCTTTGAAAATCCCATTCTTAGCACTATTGCAAATTTTCAGTACAAGATACCTTCTAAAAAGCTGATATTGTAGTTAAGATGCATGCAAGATCCAGAATGATCTTCTTTGTCTTAGTATGCAGGAACAGAAATAGTTTTTCATTTTAGAAGACCAACCTTTTTATTTAAAACCTTTTGATAAATATTATTTTATTTAAAAATAGATATGAAAAACGTATAAAAATTTTCCTGTTCCATAAATTCCTCTGACAGGTTAGAAGTTCACTAAGAACCAAGCCAAGATAATGAACAGATATAATGGAGAATTTCTTGTCATAGCTAAACCAAAAGACTTTACATCTCTTATTCAGAGAATTTCTTGTTGGTTTTAGTCAGTCTCTGAAAATCACTGCCAATCTATCTTTTTAAATTAATAATGGTTGAGAAAAAATGAAATGTCTTTGGAGGTTGCAGTTAATAACTGGAGGAGTTTCATCTCTATGAAAGAATAATTATTCTTCCAAGGAAATTAGGTATCTGGAGAAAGTGGGATACTTTGAGACCAATACTAATACTATTATGAGAACACTTGGATTTACTTTACATAATGTAACTGTCCAAGATTCAAACACAATTTGACAAACTAATAGAACAGTTAGTATGAGCTTGAAAATAAAAATTCTGTTCCACAGTAATTTATGTGATTTTTAAGATTTTATTTCATCTCAAATTAACAGTTGTTGTTTTGATTTTGTTGTTTCTTACAGCTCACTTCAGAAGATATTTCATTTGTACTCATCTACATTGTTTTAACTTCCATAATATGTTCTGTAATAAATCTTCAATGTCAGAATAATGCCACTCAAAATTTTAAAATTATATCACAGTGTGAAAATTAGGAAAATTACTGTATGATTTTTAAATGTTTTTATTGAATTGAGCCATAATTTTCAGATGGAAAATCATACCTTTGCAAGATGTTTTGATCATATTTTATTACTTTATGGTGTTATTATGGGGAAACCTTTTCTCTTATATTGTTATAAAAACATTTCTGTAATCAGAATGCTAACTAATTAGAGAGCCTGCTATCCACACAGTTTTCTGAAACTGCTTATTCTCCTTCTGAAGACACATATCTTTTATATTCTTTAAACAATATTCACAGAGAATAGGAATCTAAAGGAAAAAAAATAGTATTACCTGCTTCTGGGTTTTTTTTGGTTGCTTGGTTAGTTGGTTTTGGTGGGGTTTCTTTTGGGGATATCTTTCACATATCACCTTTGGTCCGAACAGCTGAGGTTCTTCCAGTGAGGGGCCAATCACAAAGAAAAAAAATCTATCCATGGTTATATTAAGAAATTTTATATTGCTTTTATCATTTAATCTCAGGGTGTGCTGCTAGCACCTCTTCATGAAGGTGGAATTAAGTCAAGGGATATAATGCCACTGAGCTTTGTGGAGCTGTATGTCCTCCTGCAGTACTTTTTTTAATATGCTCTCTGACATAATCACACAATTATAATTTTGCACTGTCACAGGAGGATATTTTGATCAAAAATGTCTTACCTATTGAAATGCCATTCATTCTTTATGGAAAAATACCCGTAATGCAGGGTTTACCTCTCATTATTCTATAGCAAAGATACCTGGATCAAGACAGATTTAGCCCAGGCAGACCAGACAGATGCAGTGTGTTATTTCTCAAAATGCATCTCATTATAGCATAATCTGTGTAGACAATAGAAGTGGGAATGGATGGTGTTTTAGGACTGCATTTCAAACCTGTGTATAATTATATGTGAATAAGTATGATATTTAAAAGTATTAGCACTGAAATGTCAGAAGCCTCCATTACTAGCACCTTGGGCAAGATCAAGAGGTAGGCAAAGATGCCCTAGTGTGAAGTCCAAAGAGGACCTTCTACAGATCTGAACCTGATGTGCTTTCACCTCAGGAGCACAGTGATCCCCTCCCAACTGTGCCTGTGTAGGTCTGTGTTACACCACTGCTACTTGGAGACACAGGGTTTCTACAGACTTTTCAAGTCCACAGAGGGAGCTTTGTCAGGCTTCCTCTATGTGGACTTGGACCTGCCTGGATCTTTGTTTGACCTCATTTATCCTTGACATCAATTCCTTCTATTGACCATGTGTAAATGTCTAAATTGCTTCACTTCCTTGTCTTTCTGTATGCCTGACTTTTAGGTAGATAGCAGAAACAAAGCATAAATAAATACTTCACATAATGTGAAATACTTATGGCCTTAACACAACAATGTTTTGTAGAGAAACATAAGCCTTGAGAAGTGGAGACAATGTGTGTGCTACAGAGAACAGGCATGGGATTATTAAAGATGGGAACAGGCTGACCCTATAAACAACTCAATAATGGTAGTTAATGAAACTCAGACCTATAGCTGAAAAAAGCAGACTTTAGGGATAAGAAAAAATATAAAGAAATAGTATCTAACATGTAAAATTGCAAACTTATGTAAATTAAAGAATCACAGAAGAACAGAATCATTTAGATTGGAAAAGATCTCTGAGATCAAGTGCAACCTGTGGCTGATCACCATCTTATCAAATAGAACCTGTCACTGAGTGCCACCTCCAGTTGTTTCTTGAAGACCTCCAGAGATAGTGACTCTACCATCTCCCTGAGCTATCCACTCCAGTGCTTGACAACCCCTTCATGAATAAATTCTTCTTGATGTCCAGCCTGAACCTTCCCTGGTGCAACTTTAGGCTATGTCCTCTTGTCCTGTTACTAGTTTCCTGGGAGAAGAGGCATCTTTTTTTCTTCAGGGGAAAAAAAAAAATCTAAGAGTGTTTGTTACAGTTTAAATCATAATGTTGCAATTACTGAGGTTTCTAACCCAATTAGCATGTGTTCTTTATTTTTCTGTGTAAATTATATCTAGAGTAGTAATGATTATTGAATGAGACTGTTAAGGCTTCATTTATATTAAGAATAAAATTTTCTTTTAGGTGTGTTTCTCTTTGCTCATGAACAAGGTTTTGAGCATAGCAGAAAGAGATTTCTTTGGGGTCAGCATGTGTATTAGAGCATTATTTTTAGCCATAGATTTCCAGGCTGTTTGCTTCTGATAGTACGTAAATCAGTTTACTGAAACCCCTGCAGCTCTGACTTGGTTTTTAGCTGTGATTTATCCCACTAATATACTGGCAGAAATACTCCTTTATTTTAGCTTATTTTTATAGACATTTTTATAACCAATCCCTTTAATAATTCAGATCAATTGCTTATCCTGTATCTAGGATGTTGCCAAAATAAGAAAAAAACATGTTTTCTATAAGCATGATTGAAGGCAGGAACAGATTGCTGGCAGATATTGTGGAGTTACCCACTCAGGCAATATTCAAAACCCAAATGGACATGGCCCTGCACATCTTGTTCTACTTGACCTTACTCTAGACAGGGGATGTTGGACAAAGTGACCTTCAGAGGTGTGTTACCTCAGTTCTCTGTGTTGTTTTTTTTTTAATTTGGCTGGTGCTGCAAGAAATTCCACAGTAGTCTGTCAGGATTCTTCTTCCTTGCTGGCTATTTACAGGCAGTGTAGACACGGTCCTTGGCTGAGCCATGCCAAATAGTTTTATTTTATTTCCCTGGGAAACAAGTTTTGCAAAGTATAAGACTTTTAACAGCCTCTGGCTTTGGTAAGAGTACAGATTATTCAGAACCTTGATGGTTACCCTCAGGTCAAATTGGCAGATGACTGCATTCTTTTCTTGTATTTGACATATGACCCTGGTCATGTGAGAACTTTATATAGAATTATGAAGTCTTATGCCATGAATTTTGTAGGTAAAAGCTAGTAAAAGAGGCACAGGGAATATATTATTTAGGGAATTTGAGGGATTTTTAGCAAGAGAAGTTATTAGGCACAGGTAACATTGGTGTAAATAGTCCTGATGGAACTTGGGACTAGACTAGAGAACCTCTCCAGACCATTTCCTGCCTTTTTTTGTTATTTGTCCAAGCAGAAAAGCTGAAGTATGGCCTATGGCTATATACCTGAGGGCAAATTATGTCAATCCTGTACAAGTGGAGTTTTATCTTACTGCAAGACAAGCCTCAGCTGGAATCACTGACATAAGTAACAGGCATCTGAATACGTCTTCTCAGTTCTGCCAATATGCCATTACCGACCTTAGCCTCACTGACAGTACCAAAAAGTAGCAAATCCAGCGTGCAGTCAGTATAATATTTTGACTTCTTTTATGTAGGAGAATGCTTAATTTTTTTTTAGAGCAATTTTGCACCTGTATAGCTTATAGCTGCTAGTGACTTCAGTAGGTATTGTCCATTGAGTTCCGATGACAGTTTTGTTCCTACATACTTACAAGAAGAAATAGTAAGAACTCTGAATTATAAAGAGGCAGGTTTATGACTCGATCTTCTCGAGTGTGGCCCGGCTAGCTCAGTGATGAGGTTTCTCTTCACTCGAGTTTCGAGCCAGCATATGTTTGTGGGGTTCACTGATTTTCTTCAAGAATCCAAGTCTATAGAGCGAGTAAAGAAATCAGGGGGGGACTCTCTCTCTGGTTTGCATTCCACAGTTTATTTCTGTGAAGGGGAATCCAAAGGACGAGAGACCCAGGATTTGGGGTCTGGGGGGTCTCTTTTAACAGGGTTTCTCGGAGGGAGGGAACATCAGAGAGGGAACCAATTATTTTTCTCAGTTAGTACATCTTACAAACTTTCTACAAATCAAGGTTACACACACCAAGATAAGAAATAACAGACACCAACTTCTTCAAATGCCCACAAAGGTGTGGGAGTATTCTCCACAGAGGGGCAGAGGGGGAGAGAGGGGGGGCCTGGTTTCCTGGCAACACAGGGGGGAAAGAAAGGGAAGGCAAGGTAAGCATGCCCTCTCAGCTTCCATAGCTCAGAGGCATTCTGGGACAGGAAAAAGTTACAAACTTCCGTGTAGGAAAGAAGAGTTCTCTTCTCCCAACCCCGTGCTTTCCTGGGCTAAAGAAACTTCAAGCAGCTGGAAATGCCAGCGGGGTCCTCTCTTTACTCTACCCGGCCTCTCGCCGTGGGGCTGAGGAGAGAAACTTCAGTAACCATGGTAACTTGACGCCAGGTAAACAATTAGGAGAAAGAGAAGCTGGGGGGGAATCACAACTGAAAGATGGGAAAAGATACATTTCAAGCTATCAACTACAACAGGTTTAGGCTTTTCAGTAGTAGAAAAGTGTCCTTATCTTGAGGCAACTGAGTAGTGTCAGTCTTACAAGTCATCAGTGGAAAGAGACCTGGATGATCTCTTCTACAGTGGAAGACCAGCAATAGTTATGAGCAGAAAAAGTAGCAATGAACTTCTGTTAGGTGCCATGAATTTAAATGGTGGAAACAAAACTTAGCAGTCCTTCATTTCTGTTTTACTCCATATAACAGAAATAAAGAATCATGACAGCATTGATGATAGGGTACTGTGAAAAGTAGTGATCAGGGACTTGTGTTGGCTAAAGTTTAATTTCTTGTAACTGATGGCCATGTCTTTTTGATGGATATCATGAAGACATATACTAACATGGGACTTGTCAAAATGTTAGAGAGCTGTTTGGACTTCAGTAAATATATGGATTGCCAACTGTTAGAAGAAAAGTAGTAAAAGCACTTAGTTTGGCTGTGGAATACTCTATGCCAGGAGCTCAGTGAGCCAAAACTTAGAGCTGGCTGTAGGATGCAGAGGAGTGGATTTATGGTTGGTTGTAATATTTCTGTCCATGCTAAATACCCAGCGGCAAGCACATAAAAAAGTGGAGTATCAAAAAACAACTTTCCTAAGTCCTAAAACTTACTAAGGGAGGCCATGCAAGGGTAAGTTAGGGGGGCTGTTCTTTCACATCATCTTCAGGAGCTGTGCCAGCTTCTCCAAGGCAAAGTTCACACTATTTTTAAATGCCATCTAGCTTTCATGTAGTCTATGAAGAGGAAGAAATCCATTTGAAGGGTTAGTTCGTAGAGGGGTTTCTATTAGTATTCTCTCCTCTGGAGAGGGCAACAATGATCTTTAACAATGGGGGAATATAAAACTCAGCAAGACTGAACTGTTAAGCTAGAAACCCTGAGGCAGACAGTGTGAAAGCCCCACATTCCAGCTCCTAGGAAATACACCATTACCTTTTCATTGCCATTTCTATTGACTGCTATTGTGATATATAAATCTTCTGTAATGTTAACAATAAGAGAGCAGTAGCAGAAACAAACTGTATATTTCACAAAGATACATCTCTGTCTCCTGGAATCTGTTGTCCCCTACTGTGTTAGGGCTTTGTCTGAAAACCTTTGGGGCCAATGGACATACTCATGCTGTCTCCAACAGACTGCAGATTTCTTGTGAAATCCAGCACACCTTGTCTGTAAAAATAAGTACCTATTGAAAAGAGAAGCAATAAAGAAGCAGGTCTGTAGGAATCAGAGCTAATAAAGCTTGATTATCCTTGAATGTACTGTTTGTGAGTTGTGTATGAAGGAACTTATAATTGTGGTATTTGGTAGTGTTTTCCCCATGTGTATCTTTTTGTGTTTTGCAAAGATGTGAAACTTCCTTTCATCTGATCACTTAAAAGTCAAAAAAGTACACGAATTTAGTTATTTTAAACACTCTTTGCCACATTTAAACAATACATTGGAATGTGACTAGAGAAGGACACAGTAATCAAAGAAAACAGTACTGTGATTGTGTGAGCCTCTTTTCTTAAAGAAACTCAGCTAAACTTTTTTGTCTCCCTTCCTTGCCATGACACATGCAATGGACTGGGTAAGGGCTGGGACAATAGAAACTATCCAAATCAGCATGGATCTTTTTAATAGCCTGCAACTGTGAGGGAAGTAACATGCTGTTTGAAATCCCTCCAGGTGGGTCTGATTTATACTTTTTTCTTACCCAGCCATGCCAGGAACATGGCAGTGTTCTGCTAAATGATGTTTAAAACTAGCTACAATTTTCAAAAGGTCTTCTGCTGTTGCTGTTTTGGTTACTTTTATAGGTATACCAATCTTAGTATCTCCCAGTCTTTGTGTTTTTCCTAGATGAAGATTCTTCCCTCATGGTTGCTTCAGACTTGTAATAGTTCAAAGTTTTGAATTCACTAGGTTAGTATAGCTCAAAACCTTTGCAGGTGCCAACAATGACTGTTTAGATTTAAACAATAAAAGCACCCTGGCAAAAAACTCCAAGCTTGAGTTCAACTTGTGATAGGACATTAATGACAATGCCTTAGCAATAAATATTCATTTGCAGGTAATGTGTTAACTTAGCTATCCAGCAATGTGCAATAATCACATAAAGATAACACATTAGTTAACCAGGCATTAATTTCAACTTGTTCTCCATTTGTAGTCTCCCTTCAGACCAGGTCAAATGAGTGACTGACCACCCAGCATGGTGGTCATGAAATGTTGTTTTATCCCAAGGAGAAAAATGAGTTTGAATAACTGGAATTCCTCCGTCCCCATTCCCCTCCTGCCCTTTTTTTTTTTTCCCTAAGAAGCTTCAATTTAAGTACATCCTAGAAACTCTTCTTGGCTTACAGTTGCATGAATATAGTGAGTATGAAAAAAATATCTTTCTACAGCAGTAACTGATGCAAATCACTGGGAATTTTCAAGGGATTAAAAAAGAAAAACATAAAGCGGGAAAAAAACATTTCTATACTGGGGGTGAATATCTATGCATCATTGCACTGGCTTGATCTAGATGTTACCTAAGATTATAATATTTCAGGTATTTTCATGTTAGTTCATCCCTCCAACCCTAAAACATAACTGATCCATGAGGATCAGAAAGGACTGACCAACATCTTCTAGGAATAAAAAACCTTCCTTGGGTGATACTTGATCAGGATCTGATGACTCATGCTTGGGGAGCATAAGTCTTTTCTAAACAGTAAATGTAAAATTTATGTGGTTCCAAGTCTTCTTCCTACCAGCTCACCCTCCCCCAGAATCAGAAGGGAAAATCCCTTTTCCTGCTCTGGCATTATGAAAAGGGAAAACATCCAGAGAGATTTCTCCTCTCAGAAGATATTTTGTAAGTTGAAGAAGGTCTTGGTGCTAAATATCACTGCAAATTCAGACATATGGAACTTGGTCCAATTTCTCTTATGAGTAATTTTGACTTTTTCTCTTTCCTAGACATGTACTATATGTTACCATGTGTAAATTTGCTTGAGACATATTCAGTTTGGAGCTGATCTTCTGAAGCTGGTAGATGCCTGCCTTTTGTGACAACAAATCAGTGGTGTTCCCCTAATGTCTTCAAGTATTATATAAGGAAAAGTTGGGAATACCTTTGATATCCTGAATAGACTCTATCAGAAACCTTCTTGCACCTTAAATAGTTTTATACCTACACCGGCCACTACCAGAAACATCCTCAAGCCCTCTGCTTCTACTTGTCTAGTATCTATTGGTAAATTTCATCATCTTTAATTTAGGTATCTTACTGGCATTACCTTGTGTGGTGCAAACTTCTATGAAGCAGTTAGATCCAGCTGCTGGATAAAATTATACATAGGAAAATAATGCATCATTATTCTTTTCCAGCAATGATAAAAAATGAATGCTTGAAACCAAAAAAGGACCTCTCATGGTGTGCTTTTAGAAGATGGTGATACAGAACCATAAGCCATATGTTCTAGAGACAAGGATGCCCTCAAGGTTTACACTGAGCTTTTCAAAGAGGTAGCAGTTTATACCATGATTAAAACAGTCTGTTTGCCTGGAACATCCATTTAAGCAGGGAAATATCTATTTCTGTCTCTGAAAGTGATTTCTAGCATAAGCCTTTTGTAATTTCTATTAATATTACAGAATGGAGAAGATTGATGCTGATTCACTCACTAGCTCAGTTAATTTTTCTTCAAGTATGGATTCCTATTAGGAATGTACCCATGTAATGTCATAAAACTTGCTCGTTCCATTTGCAATCAGGTCTCAGTACATATATTTTTTCCAGTGTCTCCGCTTTAATAATAATTGTCAGAAGAAACAGAGGACACAAATGAATACTGGTTGATTCACTGGCCCCCTGATAATTCTATCCATTGTGATACAGAAAATACTGAAAGTTCAAGAGCAGTATTTACTGTAAGAGAAGAGCGCACTCATTGATATTGTAGTTTCCAGTTTTGCTTTCTATTATGTAGAAAGGTATATGTAAGAAAGAAAAAGCCAAAAAGGCTCTTTTAGTGCCTTATAGTTTTACTCCTGTCAGCTCTGTCCACATCTCTTGCTAGCTATGCTGATTTCCATCTGTGTCCTCCAGTTGTTTAGGTACTTTAATCTGATATTTTCTGCGATAAATAATATGTATTATTTAGTATTTACATACATTAATGTGTTACACACATATTTTTGTGATGCATATGTGTTATTATTTAAGATAATCCCTCCAAAATGTGATGCTTTTCTATTATCATGTCTGCCCTCTTCTGAAAATCATTGTTCCTGTGCTCTTCTCTATTATTTGTGGCAATGAACAATATAAAATCAGTGTCTATAGTCAACTCCATGGAGCAAAATGAAAACAGAGGGTCATAGCTGCTCCTTTGTTATTGACATGGCAAACACTGAGCTGTTGCCACTGTATCATTTTGCCCCTTTGGATTTGTTTTAATAACCACCTTATCCCTACTGGAAGATTCATTCCAACATGTTTACAGCTACAGAAGCCAAATTTTCTGGTCTATTACTTTCATCTCTTCATACTTGAACATTGGCACCACACTTATATTTCCTCTAGTCTTTTGGTGACATCTCTGATTTTAATGAGTTTTTGATCTATGCCAAGGAATATGTTGACTCCCAGTTTTGCATCCCATGGTGAATCCCATCAGGCCCGGCAGATGCTGATTTGATGTTTGCTTGTTCCACTAATAAGCCGTGTAGTTTGGATGTGATCCTGGCCTTCTATTCCCAAAGCAGTAGTTGCCTTCTGCTCTGTCTGATCTGTTATGCTAATGTAGCTTGTGAGTAGCACAAACCAAAAGAGTGGTGATTTCCCCTTCAGGGGACGTAATAGATTCATCAAGCTACTGCTCTGTGCTCAGCAGTGTTTGATACAGATACATCTGTTCAATAAATCATATATCCAGGACTACCTGTAGGACAGAGACAATTTTTTCCTGGAAGCATGAGATTTAATTACCTTAACATGTGTAATTCCAGTTTGTATTATCAGCATTAAAAAATTTATCACCTTAAAAACTGAATCTTAGTGCTAGACTCTCTTACCACTGACAAAATCAGACTTTTTCCTTGGATGTGTTCTAATGTGATTTTGTTGAATACAGAAAAAATGCAAGAGCATAATCAAATTTAAAAAAGGGTAGTTTGAAAGGACACCCTTCCCCAGCTGAAATGTGATAATCAGTCATGGGTGTGCAGCTGACCCATCACAATGTGCACCAGAGAGAGATTAACTTAAACTGGTGAATGTGGAAGGCTGATTTGCTGCTGTTAGAGGCATCTGTGAGAGCCCCAGGAGATTTTTCCTTCACTGCTCTGCATCCTCTGGCCTTTCCAGGTCAATAGAAAGCCCTGGTGGATATGCTGTCTATAAGTGAATTAGCTCATAATGGTATCTGCAGAACCATGATGGCATTCCAGGAACTTTCATATTCTCATCTAATATCTTAAACAAGTTTTATTTTCCTGCTGGGAAGAGTAGAGATTCCCTTCCCGTGTCCTTGCAAATAATGCTGTTATCTCCATTGTAATCTTTGGCTGCTATGGTCCTCAAGACAAGTATGAAACAACTGATGGAAATTTTCACATTACTATGGAAAACTTTCAAATAATAGGAAATGCAAAGTGTGTGGTAACCACTGGGAATTGGCCATTCCACTGTACAGTGTAGATGCAGTCCATGAAATGTGAGGACTGGGACCTGGGAGCAACTGTCCTTGTGCACGACAACAGTTCCTCTCCCACAGGAACTTGGTGGAACAAAAAGCCATGGGACCCTTCCCAGAGACTGTGTCCCATGGGAACAACTGGCTAAACAGCCCACTGGTGTTTCACTTGTTTGTTCCACACTGACAAATACAGCTCTTTATCCTTGACTCGTCTCTAGTACTTCTTCTCTTGGCTAAATCATTCAAATGATTTAACCTTTCAGTTTATGGCCTTCTAGGAGGTATTAAAAAAAAAAATCTTGTCTTTCCTTGTAATGTATTAGTCTTAAAAAAAATTACTAGTAAAAATTACTAGTAAAACAGGATGAAAGACATTTATTTTTCACAGATTGTTCCTCACTGTAGGCTGGATTGTAACAAAAATTGTCCTAAATCAGGAGAAGTAATATTCTCCCTTCTGTTCCTGCATGATATATCTAGTCTTCAGTCAGATTGTGGGGAAATAAACTACACTAATAACCCAGTTTCTCAACCTGTAGCACACACAGCAACTTTATGCCTCATTCTGCCTTTTGTATTCATTGGTCAGTGTAGCTTAACTGTGCTCAGTGCAGTGTCAGGTATTTCTGCTCAAATGGAGCAAATAATCATCCTACTGATTGTAATAGCAACGTGGCTGCTCTTTAGTTTATCAAAATCTCTGCCATGGTAATACACAGGAGTCAGTTTAAGGGATCTGCTTGTACAGTTTTCACATTTAATGATATAATCTTTTCCTTTTAAACGTATTTCTAAGAAAAGGTCTTGTTGAAAATTGAGTTAACACAGGCTTTCTGCAAAGTGTTGACCTGCTTTTAGAATTACCTATAGAGATGCTGCCTTACAATGACTAGGGAATTTGTGCTTCTTTGGTCTTCAGGTAAATGCTTTAATAACGATAGCAGGAAGCTCTTATGAAGAGCTATTACACTAATCTGGAATTCTGAATCTGTCAGTCCTAGAATTTTGTTACTATCACCTTTATCTTGGTTGATTTTAGCATAATAAATATATAATTGATATATTTATATTATGTTTTTATTTTAATTGTATACAAATATATTAGTTTAAGAGAAACAGTGCTCTAAAGTGGTGGTGAGGACAATTGCTTATCAAATGGAGATATGAGTGTAATCCATGTTTTTTCACTTCTGAACGGTAACATCATAACCCCAATCAACAACTTTGACATGCTGCTTTAGAAGAATTGCCTGAGTAATGAAGGGTGTGGAATCTCACAGCTCCAAAGGGATTGAGCAGCAATATTTCTAAACACAAAATTTCAAGTGACCACATGTGGATTTCATTCATTGAAAGATAATGTTTGCCATGGAAAGCAAATACAAATATTTTGCTTTCCTAGATATTAAGTGGCCTGTCAAAAAGAAATAATCTGTGAGGAAAATTTTTTACACAGTTTCAGGGCTTCTCTGGCAAACTGAATTGTCCAACAGGTGTGAGTTGTTTCTAATAGATGTCATATTAATTAAGTTAATTTGAATACAGGATTTGATGTTGAGGAGTTTGCAAGGGAGGACTTATTATACCCTGACTCTGAACTTGGACTGGTGTTGTAATTGTGAATGGTCTCAGTCTAATTTAGTTCTGTTGCTTCTAAGACTCCATCAGTTTGAGCTGTGGCTGCCCATTCATTGCAGACTTTGTTATTGCAAGACATGTTAGACAGGTTATGCAAAATACCTGTAACTTCTGACCTAGAGCTGAATTATATCTGATTGACTCAGAAAGTGAACCACAGGATGATGAAGTTCATCACCATTGCCTGGGATGAATCAGGCAGTCATTGTGTGAATATCTTGTGTAAAATGGAAGAACAACAAAAAAACATTGCAAAAATGTTGAGAATGAGCATGGGCTTGTTTAAGTAATTTCAAGACTTATTCCTCTGACTGTCTCAAATATTTGAATAAGAGGGCATGTAACAAAATTAAAATGGAGAATAGTCAAAACTGGTAAAATAGAAAATTATCTACAATTATAATTATCTACGAAATGTACAATTAGCCTGAAGAACTCATTGCCACAGGAAATTACACATCTCCACTAAAGAAGAAGGGGTGTATTAGGGCTGCAATAACATACAGAGTTATTCTAATTAACAGCACAGCTAAAATAATTAACATTCCAGGCTACAAGGCTAAAGCCATCTACTAATACAAGGGGAATATGCTAACATGAAGGGTGCTTTATTCTACCACTGCCTTAAAAATTTAATTTTTGCTCATGTTTCTGCTGCTGGTATAGAAGACAAGACATTAGACAAATCTTACACCTGATTAAAAGGGAAAACCCCATGTTCTCGCAATAAAATCTCTGAAGAGCAAGAAAAAACTGACCCAAGCTAATTTAATTCTTGATGCGTCATTCTCCATTTTCAGTTTAACATCAAGAACAAAGATATTTTTTTTTTTAAGATGAGTTGTCAAAATTGGAGAACCTTGTTTCTCTTTTGAACATTTACTTGCAGCCTTTTGGTCTTTTCCTGTCCTTTTAAAATATATTTTTAAAGCACACAAATACAACTTGCTAATACCATGTTTCACTCTTGTTACTGCCACCAAAGGAGTTACTGAATCACAGGTTTGTTTGGGGTTTTTTTAAATAGTATTTGTAAGCTATTTACTGAATAAAGGTCCAGATCTGCTTATTTCTCTACTTTTCAAAGTAGTTATTGAAATACAGTTTGAGTATAGATCTGGAATAGTACAGCTTTCATTTCTACCAGTGTTAATTTCTGTTAAACTGCACTTGGCTCCTCTCTACTTAGTCTTCAAAAGGTTTACATAGCATGTGTCACCAGTCCTAAATTTAAGTACAGAATCTGTACCCAGGCAAAGCAGGTAGTTGCTCCAAACTGGAGATTTTTGTCAAAGAGTCACAGAATATTTTAGATTGGAAGGGAAGCTCTGGAGGACATCTAGCCCAATCTCCTGTCCAAAGGAGTTCTAATTGGATGAGGGTGTCAGGGATCATGTCCCATTGAGCTGGAATGCCTCCAAAGATTCTGGTATTTGACCAATTTTACGAAAAATATTTTTCCTAGTATGAAAATGGAATTCATCATGATTTCCAGAGCTGCTTTCTCTCCAGTCTGAGCAAGCACATCAATCTTAGTTTGTCCCTGTATGTTCTGTTCTCTAGACTCCTCCCTAGCTCGGCGGTGGGGAGTGACAGCTGCTCTTGCTCCAGTGTTAACACAGTTTTTATCATGCTGGGAAGCCTGGAGCTGAGCACAGTGCTTCAGAGGCACAGGTAATGAATAGAGGATCACTCACCTGGATTTCTTAGAGGCTATTGGCTCTCTCTGCACAATGGTGCACTGCTGGCCCACATTCAGCTTGGTATTTGCCAGGACCCCTACATGGATAAGCTTTGTGGAGAATCTTCCTTGAAGGCTGGATCCCAGCCTGTAATGTTGCACCAGCACATTCCTTCCTGGATAATAAGATCTTTCATTTTGTCTGTTTGAACAACATGAGGTTCCTTTTATTCCATTTCTCCAGGCTGCCCAGACCCTTAGCAGTAGCAGCCCAGTCCTGTTGCTCTCCCCAGTTTGGTATCAAACACAAATTTAGCAGGAGTATACTCTCTCCCATCATCCAGATCTTTAATGAAGGCAGTACTGATCCCTAAAGAATACTGCTCGCTGCTCACTGACAGGTGAATGCAAAATATTATAAATTCAACTTTGTTAATATTTATCATAAAATGCCCAAATGTAATGGTATTAATTGGTTGAGATGATATATTTAAATTTTCTTTGAAAAACATAAGGAACATTATTTTCTATTTAAGAAGTCCTCTACATGAAAATGGTTTTCTTCTAAGTCTTTTGCTGCTGTTAATCATTTGCAGTGTTTCACTGGAGCATGGGCCTTTGGGGTAATTATGGATGTAGAGCTAAGGAAGAGGTTGAGTCACAAGTCACATCCAGATCTCTGAAAACTTGGAAATTGATGCAGAAGGGCGAGTCAGCAATGTACTTGCTGTGGTTTATCCTGGCAGGTAGCTAAACACCACACAGCTGCTCACTCACTCCCACCAGGTGGAGTAGGGGAGAAAAATGGAAGGAAAAAAAAAAGTAAAAACCATGTATTGAGATAAAGGCAGTTTAATAGTCCAGAAAAGGATAACAGCAATAACAACAACAATAATTATGATAATAATAATAATATTAAAAATATACAAAGCAAGTGATGAACAATGCCGTTGCTCACCACCTGCTGACTGGTGATGAACCAGCTTTTGAGCAGCTGTCCCCAGCAAGGTTTACCCCTGGTTTACTGAGCATAACACTATATTATGGAATGTCTCTTTGGCCAGTTGGGTTCAGCTGTTCTGGCTGTTTCCCCTCACCCCTCTGCTTTGCCAATCTCCTCACTGGTAGGTTGAGATGAGAAGCTGAAAGCTCCTTGACTTAGTATAAGAACTGCTCAGAAAAAAACATTGGTGAGTTATCAACATTATTCTCATCCTAAATCTGAGGCACAGCACTGTACCAGCTACTAGGAAGATAATTACCTGTATCCCAATTGAAACCGGGACAGTGTTTTATTCCAAACTGATTGCTATTGCTATGAGAAAGAAATGTGGTTTAAACTGTTAGGAAATGTTGATGATAGGTGATTTTATTTTGTAATATCATGAACTGAAATAATGCAGACTGCAGGTCATAGTTGTGATGTGTATGTGTAATAGAATGGACCTAATATCTGATCAGCTGGGATAAGAGTGAACATGTTCAACCACTACAGCAGGATTGCTTTTCTGCTGGCATGCTTTATGAATGTGGGATAGAGATCACTTCTGTACTCTTCAATTTTCTTTGAAGTGATTTGGAGTGTTTGAATAAAAATACAAACAAAATGCACTTACAGTACCTTTTAAATTAACTGTAAAAAACAAAAGAAAAAATATTTGATATAAACCTGGTAATATATTTGAGATATTTAAGCTGAATTCTGTATTTAATTGTCAAAGGTGAGAGGAGTAGCCTGGTAGGGGTTTTTTTTAAATTCTTTTCATGCATATCCAAGTAGCATCCTGAGAGCAATTCACATGCTATTCCAGGAGCCATGGAATGGACAAAACAGACTGGAAAGAACAATAATGTTTCATGGCATAGCTATATATTAACTAAAAGAACACAAAACAAGGATTTCAGGAATGAGTGCACAGTATACATTCCACCTCAGAGGTTTGTCCAGCTTCAATCAGCAAATGTCATCACTGAAGAAAAACGCCTGTCATACTTCTTTTCCTCTTTCCCGCTCAGAATACATCCAGTATACATTCCATCCTTTTATATCTTTGCAATACTCCTGTGAGCAGTGATCCTGATCATATACATTCAATTCAGCAAAGCACTTTAAATCATGAAGACATGATTTACCTTGTTTAGTGTGATGCTCAAACCATATCCCCTTCTTTTCCTGATTCAAAGTCTTCCCCACATGAGCAAAGCAGAGCTCCTCAGTAAACTGCTACAGTTCTAATGGGGTAAAAACTGCATTTACCATAAACTGTGGATTTCTATAACATAGGCTTATAAAAGTAAATACAATTGAAAGTACTGAAAATTTGAGACTTCTCCTCCAAAGGCTTAGTCCTGCAGTGATGGTTGTGTTTTAACTAGCTGGTATTGATGTTCAACTGGCTGTTCTCTGAGCTGATGACTTCTGAGTTGTCTTGGAGGGTCCTAATGCAATTTAGCAGAAAATTTGTTGAATTCCAAAAGGTTTGCTACCATGAGACTCCTGTTCAATTCCTTGTATGCAGATTTTATATCTGAATACAAGAAATTTTGGGGGGAGACTCACTTTGACTGCTGTGAACTGTAAGTTTTGCATTTTCAAAATGGATGACATTCTGAAGAAGCTTACCTCTCCTTGGCTTGCTTTTCTCCTTGCCTACATTGACAAAACAGCTAACCATTGAAATATTCTTGGCTGTGAACTATGGTCTCAGAAAACACATTTAATGTTCATAGATGTTCTCTTGGCTGCCTATACTTGAGCCCATCTTCTAGGATGGCACCATGCCGGAACACAATGGGGCATGCCAGTTTTCTGGGGCAAGGAGCACCAACCATGAATGGCTACACACAGGCAAGATGCCAAGTGATTCAAACACCATTTCTTTTTCAATCCTTTTTATTTTTGTTATAGGATTTTCACACTGTTTCCATAGGACTCTTTAAATTGCTGGTAGCTTTTTACAGCTATCAATGTACAATACATGACTGTTGTGGAGGAATGAAGCTGACGAATATCAAGTATCTCCTGAAATGTTGTCTGATGCATGTAAAACCCAGATTATTTGAAATAACATCTATGGATAAGTTAAACAGGAGCACTGAGTGTTTCTGGCTTTATTTATCATCTTTTTAAATGATGAAAACAGAAATCCTCGTCTTGTGTGGCACAAGAGAACTTGCCAATATGGGATACATGGTGTGATCAATTTATCACAAAGCTTCACAAAGTTTCCACGACAGTCAATAACCAATTAAGTAATTCTGAGAACAAAGTTGTCTCAATAAAAGGGGAGGGCATATCAGGACAGAAATGAGAGGTCAGGTCATAAAGGGAAACGAAATTTAACACAGGATTTAAATTTGAAAAGGAAACAGTGACCTGGAGAAAAATAGCATGACTTTCCAAGAAGTGCAGCTTTGGACAAAATAAGAGGCTTGCTGCAGTTATGATCAGATACTGATGGATTGAGAATGTGAGGCTGAGGGTGTGAAGAGAAGAAAATAAAAAGAATACAGATCAGGCTTAAATAATTTCATCACTTTAAGTGCAAAGAAAAGCTTACTGTGGTTTGAGAAAGGGTCCATTTTATATATGTTTTCCATGATTTCCAACTGGAGAAGAGGTGGAGTTTCCTTTCTGCTTCAGAAATGTTTTGAAATATCAAAGCATACCTTACTCTGTATTGGATGTGTGTCTCAAACCCTTGGCTAGGTTCTTATCAGGACTAGTAGAGCTACCTTTTTCATTGTCAGCAGAAATGTCTTCCATGTTGGTCATGTTGGTATATTTATTCCTGAAGAAAGTATCATGGATTTTGAACAAGAAGCTCTCATTCAAAAAGTTTACTGACAAAGAAAACATGAAATTGATAAATTGTCCAAAGACAGTTACAATCAGAAGAGTGATACAGTCTTAGCAATGCTGTAATCTTGTATTCTTCCTTACCAAATATCTTACAGACTTAAGGAGTTTCTGATACACTGGAAATTTTTTTCTGCACTTTGGTTCTCAAACCAAATTATTTCTTTTCCCCTGACTCCCACTAAAGTCCAGTGACCGAGTGGTTTGTTCACTCTGCTGTGGTGTGGAAAACTTCATGTCCATCTTCATGTCCTCTGCTCTGCAAGCATAGACAATTCACAGTACCTTTACAAAGAAATATCAAGGGACAGCCACTAGAGAATCTGTTATTTCTTGAAAAAAATCTAATAAGACACATCTGTTTTTGAATTCTTCCTCCAACTGGGCACTTGTTAGACTTACATAAATGTAAAGACCTGAAGGATTACATTGGAATTTTGATCTAAATTTATGTTTAAGTACACCTGACTCAAAATAATTTATCCATCTAATTCCCAGAAACTACACTGAGAGATGGGTACCACATAGCCTTCGTGGATTTGGGACATAAAGTTGTAGCTAGTTCCCCTTCCTCTTTCTAAATCTCCTTGCTTACAGGCCTAACAATACCCAACTCCTACTGGCCACAACAAAACTAGTTAAGATGCAGCTTTAGAGGAAATAATAATGCCTATTAGAGCTCAGATTGTGTAATAGTTTCTATTGCAAAAAATTCTGAAGCTGAAATTGCAGAGGCTTTGTCCAAGAGCTGCCTTACTGCTGAAAATATTCTCAATAATGGATCAGCAATTTTACAATATGAGGAGAAAAACTACTTTGCTATTATAAAAAATTAGATCTCATAACTTTTAACAGTTATGCACCCAAACTGTCATGTAATAAATGTTGAATGTTGGCATGGAAACCACCCTCTGAGAAGGTTATTTGGATTAGTTTTTCTGGCCTTGGTAACTTCTGCACCAATTTTCACTTCTGCAATGCTGCAAAAACACACAGGTATTCAAACAGTTTTAAGCCTCAACTTGAAGTAAGAGTTAAACATGTTCCCTCATTAGTTTTATCAGTATTGGCATTATATTTGTTTAATTGGCAAAATGTGAAACTGCTTCTGTGCATCAAGATGAAGCATCAAACAAAATTTTTCCAAATGTAATTATCTTATTCAAGTGAACTGAGAACTTAATGACTTAACATGGTGAGAAGAAAATGAGAAATTAAGTTGCTAATGCTCTGGCAATAATTACTGTAAAAAATGCATTTTTGATACTGATTGTTGATTTGCTTGGTCACAATCATCCCTTTAATGTGCTCAGTTACACTTGCAGTCTCCAAGACATAAAAGATGGTGATGCTTTGGTGCTAAAATGAAACATATTTGCTTTTTACTGATAGAATAACAGAAATCCATCAAAGGTGATAGAAGTATATTGATTTAAACTGGGAAAATGGTCCTATCTGTGCAGCTATGCCATCAGCATATGCTCACACCTTTTGCGGACCACTACTGTTTTCCCAAAATCTCACACCTGGCACCCTTCTTACCTGCATTTACAGTGTCATTCAAGGAAAAGTCCTATGCATCAGACTTGGGTCTTTGAGAGACTGAGCTATTTCTGAAATGTGGAATGGTTGTTGACTGGACAAAATAAGAACAAAGTGTTCACAGTATGTGAACAATGTGCAGCTCCTGGAGCAAAAAATTAAAAGCAGGAAAATTGCGTTGTTGGGAAGGCTAAGGACCGTCACAACAAGCTTCTGAAACTTTCCATCAGATAGTCTGAAAACTTTAACACTAGGCCACTTCAATATGGGGACTCCTGTAATTATAGAAACAATATAAAAGCTGATTTTTGTTGTCTCAAGCCATCAACTCAGGTAGATGTTGGCAAGCCTGCTGTCCAGTTATTGGTGTGAGGCATTTGCAATGTAACCCTTAAAGCTGATGTACAGTTGTTTCCAAAAGAGTTCCTGAAATAGTGACTGACTTCTGCTGAACACAGTGAATGCCACAATCTTGAATAAGAGAGGACATACAGTAATTACGTAGAAAAATCTTTGCTTCCTTTTCAAGGTACTGCAGAGATGGGCTTCTGAACATGACTATATGTAGTATGGGGAAAGTGGATACTGGTATTTCTCCTACAAAACTGTATGTCAATGTTTGAAATATCTTCATCATTACTGTAGATCACTGTTCTTTGAACAGCTGCCTGTTTGCCAGGTACTAGTTCAAATTTAGAGGACAAAAGGAAGTGATGGGTTCTGAAACAAGTTCAATCAGGGACTATAAAGCAGTGTCAAAGCTTCCCCTGACTCATTTTAAATACAGATCAGAGATGCCCTATTCCTTCAAGAAGCCATTCTATCTGATGATGAAAGAATGACTTAGACCATAACCCAGGGTGCCTTTCAATGCTTAAATTTGTTCATTTAGTAATTTTTGATATTTATTCATTCTTTAACTTCATTCTCCTTTTAAGGATGGATGTATCCACTGTACTATGCTGAGGAATCCTGCAACTGCATTCCAGAATTCCAGGGGTATTTTGAGTTGTAAATTTCAATTTAAACACATTAAACCTCAAACTTTACATTTCCTCTTTGGCTTGCAAATGTGTGAAAAGGTTTTCAAATTCATTTGGTAAAGCACCCTCTGGGTTGGTATTCCTAACTTGGTGAAGGGTGTGGGGTCCAAGTATTGACCAATGACATAGAGCAAGTCAGAGAAACAAGAGAGATGACAAAAATTTGTGGGAGAAAAAGATTAATCTGTAACAGCATCTTTACAATGCAAATATAATATACTTTTCTAGATATTTAGGTAATAATTACCTAATTATCTTTCAACAATCTATCCCTTATTCCTGCTCCTTTTGCTACCTGATATTAATTTTTGTAACTACAATGCTGTGGAAGTTATGTACACACATTACTACAGCTTGAAACTGTTTAATTAGTTGCCTGGAAAAGAAAGATAATGTCTTGTTGTTTTTCTGGGGTTAGTCAACTTATTCTGTGTTTGGAGATAATCACCTTCGCTCTGGAGTGATAAGATATCCTGCAATTAGCACAGAGCTAAAACTAGTCCTTTGATCCAGGGTAGGTGGTGATCCCTGAAAGCAGTAACACATTCTAAGTCTCAGCTATCATTAGAGCCTGTCAGACACTGCAAGACTCCATTTTAAGGGGTTATTTTTTAGTGTATATTCAGAACTGCCTTCCCCATTAATTGTTTCATATTTCAGTCTAAAAATTCCTCTTGTCTTCAGGATTCATTAGCAATGTCATTTTCCTGTACACACTTATGCAGGCTTTGTGTGTGGTCTCCTAGGATGCACAGACCTCCTTCCTATCTAAAGATATGACATCCTCAGCACATTAACTCAGCTTCAATACTACCCTGGTAAAACCTTGCACAATGTTGCAAAGCTGTCTGGGAAATGCTGAGCCCTTTTCTTATCTTCTTATCTTTAAAGATAAGTATTAGGTGAAAATATCACCATTCTTCTTCATCATCATCAGCTCCCTTAGCCTGTTCCCACATCTATAGGTAGGACCCGAAGAACTGGCTCTTAACCGAAAGAAATATTTCCAGCTGTAGGTCTGGACTAGTCACTCGATGTATTTCTTAGTCTATTTCACTCCAACCCTGCTGAGGCTGCACAACACTGTCTGTATCTTAATAACCTTGTGTTGGCATCTACTACTGTAGAGGAGATACAATTACTCTGAATTAAAATGCATGTGACTAAACCTTTAATTTTTTTTCTGAGAATGCTTAAGTCTTATTTTTCAGTACCTTCTGTGTCTGTACATGGTTGTACTTTAAAAAGATCAAATACTTCAAATGGACTGCACCATCTTTTTCCATCCTGTTGTTGGAATACAGTAGCAAGTTGCAAGGTAACATTTCAATTTGCAGTATGGTTTAGTGGACATGTTTGTATTTGGTCGATGGTTGGACTTGATGATCTTGGAAGTCTTTTCCAACCTTCAGGATTCTATGCTTCTATAATAAGTGAGGTGTCATTTACAGAGAACATCTGAGGGCATGTTTTATCTCATGCCATGTCCTGACTGTCCAGACAAAGCCCTTTACAATGCACCAGTTTCATCTCTAATACAGGTACCACGTATAACACTTCAGGGTCCTTTTGATCCAGGCCAGATTTCTTTGGTAACTATGAGAAGTTAAAGTCTTAGCAGGTAGAATGGATAAGGTACAACAGACACAAGTTATATTAAGACGAATATAATGTTTCACCAGACATTAAAAAAAAAAAACAAACCCACAAGGTCTTGAAACAGGTTGGCTAAAACACTCTTGGATTCTCCATTCTTAGAGACTATCAAAGCTCAATGGGACAGGACTCTGAGCAGTGCAATCACTGATGGTACTGGTAAGAGCAGTTGGTCATACTATTGGACCTTCACAGGACCTTTCTGTTCTAAATCGTTCCATGATTCAGTGACTTAACAATTGTGAGTAGAGTACAATTCTCACATGAAATCCTGAGTTCTACATTTAGAAAGTTTAGATGCACCCAGGTAGACTAAGGAGGAAGAATGTATCATGTCAGCAGAGCATTTTCTCATCAACACCAGGTATTGACTTTAGCCCTCATTACTAGCCAAAAGAGCTGCAAGATCTGCTTTCAAAGTTTGTGGTTGACCCTGTATATACTTCTTAGAAAGATATTTAATTTCTCCAATAAATCAAGACAAAATGTCATTGGAGAGATGAAAAAAACTGTGGATGAATCTTTGTAAAACTGCCTGCACAACTAAAGAAGTATTTTGAAGCAAAAGAAAGTGAAAAATTGTTCTGCCAACCTCTGTTCCACTCCATGAAAATAGACAGGAGAATTTTTGTCTGTAAGTGGAAAGTATTACCCTTTTACTTTGGTATGTGTATATGCAGTTCTAGATAGATAAATAGATTACAGTTAGGGATATACTGATTCCAATTTCCAGAGTTAATACACGTATAACTTGCATAGATCTGGCAGATCACCACATGGTTTTTTCCTGTGTATAAAAGCCCTGAAAATGGAAAAGGAATACAAAATGCAAAGTATTTGTTGTTTCTAACTAGAGATCTTAATAATTGCAATCCAGTTTTACTGTCAGACTATTAGCAGCAAATGACATTCATCTGAGATCTTGACCAGTAGTAGGTCATTCCACTGATTTGATTTTATTTAAACACTCTTCACGTGGAAGAGGTTGCATACATTAGCTGGAAAATTAATTATATTTTTGAATTTCAACTATCAATAGATGCCTGAAAACTGTACTTCAAATCTAGTAGGAAAAATGTTTATAGCTGCTGGAAATGGGCCATAGAGGAATACACTGCTGTTTTGCAATTCAAGATAAGCAACCATATTTTAGTTAATAGTCCTGGGAGCCAGCCAGCCTAATCCTTTTTTATTAATAAACTTGATTCTCTGTAAGCCATATATGTTATCTCAGGACAATTGGAAGGTTGTATATATACAATTGGTTGTATATATAGCAAAAATTATTCAGTCTTGGGAGCAAAGAGTTCTACATTCTAAGAAAATATATATATACATACACATATATAGTGTTTTGGGGCTCTTCCCAAAAGGAAAGACATCTTTGTGGCAAAATCACCTCAAGGAATTGTGGTATAATACTTAACTTTAACAATTGAGATAAACTGTAAAGTGAAAAATTTTAACATCTTAAGAATTCATGAGGGAATTGTGATTGCTGCTATGAGCAGTGATTCTACAAGAAATGTCTTCACACAGCTCTGTCTTCGTTGAAAAGGCTTCCAGCATGTGCCTACCAGATCTATAGTATTTATATATGCCAAGAGTGCAAGTAGCTTACTCTCCTGTCTCTAGTATTGGAATTATCCTGAATATGTTTTTGCAATAGTTCTCCTGATCTAATTGCCCTGAAGGGATATCTAGAGTGATTAATCATAATCACTGTATTTTGATATGTGCATCTTTGATACATTCTAATAGGGATTTTTAAAACTGTGCAGAGCCAGTGTGTTCCAGATTTCTGTAGGAGGCAAAGGTCTGTTGCATGGCAAATTCCCGAGTATAATGGATCTAGCTATTGGGCCAGAGGTTTAGAAAGTAGGGAAGGCTCCCAAAGACATAGGGAAAGCCTAGATTACAAAGGATGTTCCTTTTGGATGTCAGATGGGAAGAGTGTTTGTGGTAATAGTGGGCTAGCTGGACTTCAGAAAAACCTCTGGAAGGCAGAAGAAAGAAAATCCAGGTGACCTTGACCTGAGCCAGAAAGTTGAATTTGATATCAATTGTAAGTTTAACTGTTTTTAGCTTGTTCCTTGGATTTACTCTACCAAATAAAAAGAAAATAGTATTTCAAAAAAGCTCTGTTGAGTTATATCATGTTTGTGTTAAGATATGGACAGAAGTGTTCTGGCAAATTCTACTAATACAGTTAACTATATTCCTGTCCCAAGTGTCTAAGATAGTTAAATATATATCCTGTCTCTCTGCTGCTGTTTCTCCTCCTTGTAATTCCAAAGGTCAGCAGAATCTGACATACATCTATGTCCTTGTTGGTCCAACTTACCACCCCTGCAGCTGTCCCACATCTCAAGCACGTGATCAAAAAGAGTGTGTCTACAGTTTTGGAAACTGTGCTCTGTCAAGAAATCATGATCTCCTAGTACACACAATCTGAAAAGCCACACTCTGAGCAGTGCATGCTTTGAGGAGGAAGAACACTGGTGGTGCAAGAGCTGTGTAAACCATAAACTCACTCACTGTCTACACAGCTTTTTGTTGGGTTATTTGTCTCTTCCTCTAAGCATGCTGCACTGGCCAGTGTCAGAGTCAGGATATTAGATAAGAAGGAAGCAAAAAGATCAATCTATCTGCTGTATCAAACTTGGCCTGACTATATTTGTACGTCCTCTAATCACAACAGTCAGCTGAGCTCAAAGTCTTATTAGTTAAGGTTAAAAATAACCCCTATTTAAACGATAACTCCTCCATCCAGCTGTAACATAAAGCCAACGTAAAACTTCTTGGTTGTTTGCCTGAGGAATCAGCCATATAAAAGCTATTCCCCAGTTAGACTTAATTATTATTTTCTTTTATATACACTTTTATATTTTAATTGTATTTTAATATACACTTTTCTGTGTGCTTCAGTCAGCTTCCAACTCAACAGTGAGAAACTGTAAAATCATTGAGACCAAATCCAAATAATTTTGTTGAGGTCAATCATTCCAGATGTAAAAAAAAAAGCTGCTCTTAAGCAGGCACTATTTGGTTCCCTGTGTAATATTTGCTTCATTCAAGTGTCATAGCTTTTTTTAAGGATAAAAATATCTGTCTCTGTGTACCTCATCAATCTGATCTTTTGTGTGGAGTTTATCATTGAGTTATACAGGTTTAAACCATTCCTTGAGTAATTTAATCGAGAGGTAAAGTCTTAACAATTAAAAACACCTACATGTAGATCATGTACTAGAAACTGTTTGCCAGAAATATTAGAAAAAAATGGATATTTTTCAAAGGTGTTTTATGTTTCATGGTTTGCACTTAAGTGACAGTAGACAATGCAGTGCATATGTTTTGATGGATCTTCTGTTGGTTTCTTCTTCTTGAATATTATGGACCAGAGGACAGTACTTACCTTTTTGGAGAAGGTATTAGTGAAGTTCATTGCATCCTAAGAAAGCTCAGGTAACAGTTTGAAAATTGTTGTCCTGAGGAGTCTATGGTATCAGGTAAAGAAGGAGCCATATTCCAGTGTAATATTCCAGTGTATATAAAGGTCATCACAGCTACACCAAAACTGGGGCAGTTGGAAAATGTCTTGGATATTATTTAGCAGTTAGGTAAATTACACCTTACAGAGGAATTAGCAGTTATCTGTCCCCTTTATTATTAAATTAACTTCTAATAAAGTAAGTTTTTAAACACACACAATGTGTATGGCATGAACCCTAACCACTAACGCTAACCTGGGCCCTAAGCCTAAACCCAAGCCTAAGCCTAAACCTAAGCCTAACCCTAAACCTAGCCCGAACCCTAACCCTGAAACAAACCCTAACCCTAGCGCTAATCCTAACCCTAACCCTAGCCCTAAAAATGGCGGCGCCCAGTGGTGAGGTGCTTGCGTAAACAACATGGCGGCATCTTTAGGGTTACTTGACACAGGACCCATATGGCAGACACACGTACTTTCGGAACAACATGGCGGTGCTTGCTTCGGGTCACCACCGCCCCGTGCCGCCCCAGCACGTCACGGCATCGGCACGTGGTGCGCTGGGGCGGCACGGGGCAGCAGCGGGAGTGGCAGTTCCGGGAGAAAACGGTGTGGGTTCCGGAAGAAAATGGTGGCACTCGTGCAATGGTGTACTTTGGGAAAAAAATATGGCGGCGTGTGTGCCAGGGAGCCCATCTCAGCAGGATTCAGTGATGGGGCGTGGCAAGGAGGAAGGTGCGGCGGGGTGGTAGAGTGTAGTGCAGAGGTGTACAGGATTCCAAAAAAAAATGGCACCGTTCTTGTGGTCACATGATAAAAATGGCAGCACCCTGGTGTTACGTTGTTCTGGCAAGAATGCGGCGTCCATGGAGATTATGTGCTTCTGGAGAAAAATCGCAGTACACATGGGGCACGTGAGGCGGAGCAGCTCTGGAGCAAATACACCCACACGCCTGTATCTGTCAGAAACTGAGAATTTAAATGTAAGTTTGTTTAGCACTCTTTATCCATCTCCTCTCTTGATATATGTTGTGCACATATTTACTAGGTAGCCCCTAAAATTCCTTTTCCTCTTTCAACAGTTCCACACCTAATAAAAACACTAGTCACAGTGGGTAGAACTTGAATTCCCTTTCCTTTTAAGAGGAAAGACAGCTTGGTAAAAAAATAAATGATGTTAATTAGTTGAATATAATTGCAAATTCCTTGGAGTTAAAATGTGCTGCATACCAGCAGAAAATGCTATTTGCCATATGGTATCAGAACATTCTGGAAAGATGTCTTTACTATTTTCTGCAGACTGAACATGGACTTGGATTATTTGTGGCTTCCCAAGTATTTGTGTTATGCCAGCCAGCTCACAAAGTGTCCCAAAACAGCAGAGAACCATGCTTGCTCAGTCCATATGTACTAAAAATAAACAAACAAAAAATCTTGGTTTTGCAAAGCTTTTAATGAAAGACTAAAGTTTCATTTTTCAGTGGTTTGGGTAAACTTTCAGAAATATTTTCCTTTGAATAGTCAAGATCCTCTAACTCACTACTGAACAGTGTTATTAAGAGCAGTAAAAGAACCTTTAAAGAAGCTATCAAATACTGTTGAAAATATTGTGTACTTTGTATGAAATATTATTTAAAAATTAAGATTTAAAAAGAAGGAAAAAATAGTTAAAAGTCTATTTAGCATGGCTTTGAGATTAAAAAAAAAAATTTAAAATATCAGAGTTTGCTATGCACATGTATTTAGCTCAACTTTTATGATCAAATATTCCAAGTTTGATACAAAGTCCTTAGCAGTGGATTAGATAATGTTCCTTACCAGTGATTTGCCGTTCTTCATTTTTAATATACACATCAATACTCACACCCTCCCCCCACAAAAAAATACACCAAAACTTGCTAAGAAATAGACATTCTGTTCACATAGAATTATTCATTTGAGAAATGGCTGAGTTCTCTTATTGTGAGAAATACATGGGGACCCACACAAGTCCTTAGAAACTCTGACTTAGAAGTGACACAAAAGTTCATTTTCAAGCTAATGTATATTCAGATATTACAGCGGCAACATTGTCCTAATTACACTTGTAGTTCCATTTTTTGATCTTTTCTTCAGTTTTATGTCCACATTAATGCTGCCAGGTTAATAAAGCTAGCAGTTTTAACTGAAAAATTGGCAGTGAATGTTTTCAAGCCTCATTGCTCAAATAGGATAATTTTGGTAACGTATATATTTTTCTCTTGAAAGTGAACAATAATAGTACATGAAAAAGTAGGCCATTGTTTTAGTCATTAGACCTGTCAAATGGACAGGTTGGGTTTTTTTACATGCAATCTGTAAACTGAAGATGAATTATACGTGTGAGGAAATCCAAGCTCAGGAATCCTAAATACCTCAAAAAAGCCCTACCCTAAACCAAGACATAGAGAAATTCATGGCAATACTTCTAGTATCTTCAAAGAGTCATAGAACCACAGAACAGCTTGGTTTGGAAGTGACCTTTGAAGGTCATCTTGTCCATCTGCCCCCCTGCAGTGAACAGGGACATTTTCACCTAGATCAGGTGGCTCTTAGCCATTTCCAACCTGACCTTGAATGTTTCCAGGGACTGGGCATTCACCACATCCCTGGGCAACTTGTGCCAGTGTTTCACTAATCTGGCTGTTAAAAATTTCTTTGTAGCCAATAAAGATTGACACTCTTTCAGTTCATAGCCATTACCCCTTATCCTTTTGCAATATTAACCCTTGTTAAAAGTCCCTTTCTTTCCGTAGGCCCCTTTTGTGTATTGAAAGTCCATAATAAGGTTTCCCTTGAGCCTTCTCTTCTCCAGGCTGTTCAACCACTACTCTCTCAGCCTTCTCTCATAGGAGAGGTGCTCCACCCTTTTGATCATCTTTGTGGCTCTCTTCTGGAGCTCCTCTAAAAGGTCCATATCCTTGTGTTGGGGGTTCCAGAGATGGACACAGGTGGGGTCTCACCAGGGCAGAGCAGAGGGGCAGAATCCTCTCCCTGGCCCTGCTGCTCATGCTGCTTTGGATGCAGCCCAGGATGAGGCTGGCTTTCTGGGCTGTGAGTGCACATTGCTGGGTAATGGTGAGTTTCTCATCCATAAGAAACTCCCAAGTCCTTCTCAGCAGGGCTACTCTGATCTGTTCATCCCCCAGCCAAGGGTTGCCTCAGCCCAGGTGCAGAACCTTGTACCAGGGGTCAATCCCCAGTATCAATCAGTTTCAGGGTGTTCGTGCTTCAAACCACCAATAATTTACAATACATAGCATGATAAAATACATAATTTACAAATTAGGGCTGGCCATGGAGATTGGCTTATGCTGTTTTAAAAATTTAGAAGTTGTAGCACCTTTCTACTGAGGTTTCCAATGATTTTCACAAAATCAGTACTGTTTCTCCCATAAACCTCTAACATGTAACCCTAACAACTTCAAGGCAATATTGAACTATATGAGAATAAAACTAGTTAGGAACATCAAAAACATTTAATATAATTTTTCTCCTCCTGTTTCATTTTGTGGGGCATATCAGTGGCAAGGTTCCTTTAAAATAAATATTCAATGTGATTAAAGAAAGATAAAATATGTTCCTCTGTCTTTGTAATTCTGATTTCATTAAAGTAAAATTTTTGCTTATATTTAGAATGTACTTATATTTAGAATTAAAGTTCTGTCTTACTGAACAAGTAGAATTATTTTTAGGACTTCTTTAAATTCTTAGAGAAGTGAGAAATTAATGGAAGGTAGAAGCTGTCAGAGAAGCTTTCCAGGCTTTAAAAATATTATCCTAATTTTCCACTTTCCATTAAAAAAAATCACAGATGATCTCTTTCTGGCTTCCCCTTCAAGTCAGCAACCCAAAGATTAAGCTGTCAGTTCTTGCTAAAGCAGGCTTTTTCAAGAGTCCTTAAAAAACATTTGCATTTATTCCAAATAGAATGAAATTAAACCACAGACAACCCTCAACACTGTACACAGGATAGAGATTTCCTGCTGGATTCATAGCTTAAACAGAATTTTGCTCTATTCCTTACAAATGGTGTAAAACACCATCTTTTGATATCTCCATGCTTTTTGATGTGACACCACAGAAGGAGATGTATATTGTACCACAAAAATCTCAGTTTCTAGAAACATTGGCCAGGGACTGGGCTTAATACAATTAGGTCTGCTTCTTAACTTTGCTAATGAGACAATGTGCAGCCAAAATGTGTTTTCTAGGAGCTGGTGTCTGGGGCAGTTCCTTGAGGATCTTCTCATCTATCCATTTTGCAAAGTGCAGACATGCTCTTTGATTTTTTCCAGTCACACACTGCTCACAATTCAGCCACACTAGAGACCAACCTGCTGAAATATTTTAATACTGTCAGCCTGGTTCTTTGTTGCTTTGCACAGAAGTTGTCATTGCCTTGTCAGATATTGTACTGACCTGCACAAAATGGGTGTAATTTACTATAAAACAGAGTGGTTAGTTGTCATTTCCAGCAACTTCTGTGTGCGGATCCAGACTGGATGCAAATGTATATTGAACTTTTCTGAGACCCTTATCACAAAACAGTACTGTGTTAGGTGTATGCCATACTGCTCTTTCAACTATCTCAGCTTAGGATTTACATTTTTTTCCTCTTATTCCTAAGTTCAATGAAGCTCTGAGCAACCTGGTTTAGTGAAGGGTGTCCTCACCTATGGCATGGGGGTTGGTACTAGACGATATTTTAAGGTCCCTTCCAACCTAAACCATTCCATGATCCTATGATTGTGACAATGACACTCTGGTTATATCTGTGTGAGAGAATTCCATACCAAACATTTTCAAAAGAAGGAAAAAAATTTCTTTCTATGCCTCCTTAAGAAAATGAAAATCCTGTGCTCTGGTGCACTGGATCTGCTGAAAGACCCTGTTTAAGCACTGCAAATTCAGGAATTCACCAGTGCCACTATTTCTGATGGAATCTGTTTAGCTGCTATTACTATTGGTATTATTACCTGACACTAAGATATTATAGAATTTCCCATCCTTGCCCACAGGATACACATGAATTAATTCAATCACTATAATTCTATGATTAATTTACAGTTTCCTTAAGCCCCAATTCAGACTGCTGAACTGTCACTGAACAAAGAGACAGCAAAAGACAAGTTTTTGAAAAACACGAGAAACATGAATAGTTTAAGGTGAAGGCAGGTAAAGGGAGATTAGCATCATCAGTTTGCATTATGCAGAATTTATCCACTTGTCTCAGATCAACCTTGAATACAAAACAGGAGATTTTGCTTGATAATAGCCTTATCAACCCAAAAAGTTGTGAGAAAAGTGTTTATCATCATTTACCAGATGGTGAATAGTGGTGCAAAACATTAGGATCAGATTTTAAAAGCCATTTAGAAGCCTAAGGAGGCAGATGAAGATGAAATGTTATTTTTGAGGTTAAATTAGTGTCTATGTGTGTCATGAAGTGTCTATACACTTAGAAATACATACTCAAGAAATTTACCCAAGGTCACTGAAAACATCTGTCTCAGGGTATGTGGTAGGATGAGTTTGCACACATGACCTGTGAGCACAACAGCATCTTTCCTGCCTTGAAAAGCAAAAGACCTATTCATTCCTCATAATTTTAGTAGTGGTTTTCCATGCTCACTGTAGCATTGCAGAAAGGTCTGACTTGATAATGGCTCCCTGCCCTGGGGAGTTTCTTCCATTGCGCACATATAGCAAGGAGATGGGTTGCCACAGATAAGATATGGCAAAATTATTGTTTAATAAACATTTTAAAAATCAAATTCTATTTGATTACAACATCTGTCCACCAGCAGTGGCAATGAAATTTCTTCTTAATTTCTTTTCTTCAGCAGTTAAAAAAAGAAATTTCTTTTTTTTCAGCAGTTAATAGAGTCATAACAGTGCTAAAATTCATAAAATCCACAAGTAAGTAGACTGTTGGGGAAAAAAACCCCAGTATTGGTTAAGCACTTTCAAGACCTACCAGTCCTGTTGTAGTGGGATCATAAAAGGAGACAAGCCAGACAATAATTTCACTATTCTTGTGTGTATTTCTGTTCATAAAGACACCAGAAATATTTTAAAAGGAGTTTAAATATTCCTGAGACTGTAGACCAATCATCCGTGTGATTGAGGTAGGTAACCAGATAACCCAGCCATCACAAGCAGTGGGGATCATTTGCATTAGGTTTTCTTCAGTGAAAACATAACTGGAGTCAGATAAAAGAATATGAGAAGACTTCAGGGTTGGGGCCAGTGTTCCAAATTGGAGAGCTCTGCACAGGTGAAGCATCTCTTCCAGCTTTACTCTGTACTTCGTAAATGAATTCTTCTATAGTTGGGTCAGACCAGTGGACCAGAACAGACACATCAGGCACCATTGCTCCCACAACAGAATCACCCTTGCAGCAGCCCCAAGGCTCTGTGGTTCAGATGACAGCATAAACCAGCTGTGCAGAGCCCTGTCACACTCCTGACAGCTGGAAAGTGGTCTCACTATCGAGGCAGGCAGCCCCCTCTCCGGTGGGCTGACCTTGGCTGGCTCCCATACCTCCACTCAGCCAGTCTTTCACTCCTCCTCCACAACAGAGCAGAAGCAGGAAATAAGATGAAAAAGTTCATGGGCTGAGATAAAGACAGGCACAACCCTTGGAAATTACCATCAAAGGAAAAGCAGACTAAAGGAAAAATAATTTAATTTATTGCAAGCTTAAATAGTCTAGGGTAGTGATAAACAAAGACAAAAATGAAGATGTCTTCTCCCACATTGCACCCTATGTTTCCAGCTTAACTTCTCCCAATTCCTCTATACCACAAAGCTTCCCTATGCAACACAGGTGCACTCTTGGAATCAGACAAGATATCTAAAGTGTGCTAGACAGCTAACTTTAGGGACTTGAATTATTCTGCCTTGAGAGTGTTCATTTTTTAAGAGAAACACAGCCAATGCCATTTGGAAGCTTGTGCAATATCCAAGACTTCTAGATAGCAAACCAGTGCAGGGCAGTGTTTGTGGAAGTCCTGTCCTGCTCTGAGGTAGCAGCTACAGTACAGGTGAGACTTCTCACAACACATAAAGTGACACAAATTGTGTAGTCCTATTGCACCATTGAACCAAGTCAGATCCTGAAGCCGCTTACTGTCATAAATTGGAAATTCCGGCTTCTTTCCAGTCCTAAATTCTTGAAACATGTATTTTCTCTCCAAGCTGAAGGGAGAGGGGTTATTTGCTTCTTCTTTATCAAAGTGGCCATGGTCCTGAGATGCCACTAATACAGTAGGGAAAACATGGCTCATCTGTTGCCATTGATAAATTCCTAAGTTAAAAGCTGCATGTAACATGCAAAGTCCTTTATTACGTCATGATCTCAAGCCCTCCTAAGTCAATTAATAATGTTCTGAAGTTCAACAACACAGTTTGGGTTTTTTTTACTTTTTATTCACTTAAAAATTAACAACAATCCAAGTCTCCATACTTCAAACAATAGGTTCTATATGTACAGAGTCTTAGTGTCTCAACAAATTTGAACACTTTCTAAATGAACAATGTTATTCTGTGATCAGTAGCAGAGACTGTCATTTACTTACTGATATTTAAGTTGGTAGCTCAGGGAAATAATGAAGTACCTTAGACTGTATTCTTGAAACTGCCTCAGAAAGTTAGCTAAGTAATGGAGGAAATCCAATTCCTGCATCTGAATCAGGCAGTACTAGCTTCTTCAGAGACGGCTGAAGAGGGAAAATATAATTGTCCAAGAGAGAGAATACCACTGGATTAAGATCTTCCTACAGCTGGCAATTCTTACTTTGAATTTAGTGCTTGTTAAATGATGAGCTTTTGACTAGAAATTCAATGAATTTTCTCCCCCGGAAGCTTTTAAAATTGCACTCACCCACACACTGACCTCCCTGTTGTACTTTTCATGTAGGGTCACAGCAGAAAGTTCTTTGTATATCCCCAAATTTAAGAAAGGCAGGCTCAGAGGCAAAGATGAGACGCTTACAACATTTTTTTGCTCAGGTTAGCAAATTTAGAAAATTTGAGACAGTCATTACAATCTGGTTTAAAATATTCCAACTCATTTGTAACCTCCCTCCTGTTTGTTTTTTTGGGTTTTTTTTTTGTTGTTGTTTGTTTGTTTTGTTTTCTGATACAACATGGTGAAAAAATGTGGATGATTGTAGGGAGCAAAACAAAGTATATGTTAAAAGCTGAAGAAACTACCATGTGGGGCCAGTCTGTCATCAGCTTTGCTGGGTTTGAATTAAGGTATTGACATATCAATGAGTGGAAGTGAGTGAGGGAAGCCCAGACACTCCTGTGTTTCTGTGTACAGGAAATACCTTCGATTTAACTTGTTCTTTCCAAGCTTCTGATTTCACAGGCACCAAATCACTGATTTGTTTGGTAACTTCTGAACTTTACTTGATCATATTGACTTTTGATTTATAAAGCTTGGTTTCATTTGTGTCCTAGATAATAAGAATTGAAGCATGAAAGTTAAATGAAATTCCCAAAAAATCAATTTGTTGTTTAAATGAGCAACAGAATAACAAGTTCTGCTTGAATTGGAATAAGCTTTAGATCAAGTGGAGATGAGCATCTTTCCAGAGATGCAGTATACCAAGAGGTATTTTGATGGAGTTCAGTAATAGAAAGACCAAAGATTCAGTAGGCTTAGTGAGCTCAATCACACATAGACGCATCAGATTATAAATAGGGAGAAAGTGGCAGTAATCTTCTATTTAAGAGCTTAACATTTGAATTGAGACTCTGAAATAAAGCAAATGCAAAGAGTGACAATTGAGAAAGTTCAAGGCATTCCTCTTTCCAAGGTGTTTGGAAAAGGTATGTTGAAAAATATCTATTTTGCTAAGAGATTCAAAACAGTGGCTTGGTTATGCATTTTTGTCAGAAATCTAAAATGAAAAATTACATGTACTCGAGTCACTTGAAAACACCATACTAGTTTTGTATTTGATGGAACTCATTGGAAGAATACTGGAAATAATGAATTTAGCTTATACCCTAGATAAGACACTTTTTAAAATGACTGTGTCACCCACATTTTTATGGTTCTGAATTAAAATTAAAATCATGCTACGATGAACTACATCCCAAGGTACTTAAATTCTGTTGTTCAAGTTAAGCTCAATTTCGGAGTGTAATACCAGAAAAATTCCACTGGGAATTATTTAATTTTTTTATTCAGGTTCAACATGTATGAGAACACTTATACAGCCATTTAAAATCAATCAAGTGAATACAGTGCTCATCAGAGGTGAGCAATTTGCATTCCACATGTCTGAGGTTTCACTTAGCTTCATGGCTTTTACACTCTGTGGTTATATTTCTGGTGTACACTGGGATACATCACTGCTATAGTTGAGTGAGTAGTTCATCACTTCCATCAGGAGCATTCAAACCTGTTGTGAAAAGTTACATATCCCATTTGAGAGTATAACATAACCCCTGGTAGTGGAAATTCTATATCTTAGTGATTCTCAGTCCTTTTTCACGTGAGACCCAAACATCACATTTGTTTCCGCATCTTGTCTGTTTCATTTTCATGAGGTGGGATGTGGGATAGAGACTGGCAGGAAATCTGGCATGATAAAAAAAAACAGGGAAGTGACATTCATGTCTTTACAGGTCAGATACTGAGTGAAGTGCATACTTTCTGGAGAGGTGGGAAAGTGCAAATTAGACTTTGCTTCAGCATTACTCATAATTAAATGGGCTGTAGACTTTCTAAGCAAGTGGTGTATGTCATTTTGTGTGCTTCAAGTACCATCAGCTCAACTCTGCTGTCAGTTCCAACAATAGGCACTGGGGACTTTACTCTGATGGTGAGGCAGTGCAATTATATTTCCCAGTCACAGATGGATTTCAGCTCCCCCCCAAACCAAATATTTGCTTTATTCCTTTCCAGACTATGAAAATATAGAACAATTCATAATGTGAAAATTGAGCTTCTAAAAACTCTGTTCCCAGTATTTGGGCTACGACTTTGAAATTAAAAAATAAATGACAGCTGTCTTCACTCTGCACATGTGTTTACTCATACATTAGTTTGCACATTTGAATAATTACAGTAGTTAAGGGGATTATATGCATACTGTTAAATCTGTTAATTTTCGCATGAGAGGGTTGTCATGCTAGATACCATGTGTTTGTATCATCAGTAAAAGAGGATAAGTTTTCTTAGGTTAAAGCTTCCAGTATGTATTCAGAGTGTCTGATATACTCACAAGGGTCAAAATCAAGTGATGTTTTGAATTCTGCAGAAAATCTCTCACTTCAACTTTTACATTAGTGTGGAAGCTGCATATATGGGAATGTGAAGAGATGACTCCTAATGCAGGATGCAGTAATTGGAAAACAATTACTTATTCAGTCAAACAGCTTAAAATATTTTCTGACCAGAAAGTTAACTTCTGAGTAGCTTTCATTACTTCTTTACTTACAAAATATATCTGTTTATATGCCTGGTTTCTTGGACTATTTTTAGGTTATTGCTAATGTACTGTAGGTGCCTCTGAGATTTTATTGCTCTTTACCTTATGAAGAATGCTCAAGAAACTTTACCGTCAGACTATAAACTCACAACTCGCCCCCAGTGAGTTTTTTCCTTTTGTCTTCACAAGTATTCTGTCCACTTGTACTTCATTTTGATGACAGCAGTAGCATCCATTTAATTTCCATATGTAAAATCCAGAGAATTTTCAGTGTGTGGGTTTGGTGTGGTTTTTTTTGGTTTTTTTTCCCTGTAGTATTGTAGTTCTCAAGGTGAGGTCATAATTGATGTAGTTGGCACATACAGGTTTTACACTTCCACTTGTATCTCAGGGCTTGTCCCCCCTGTCTTTTGAGGTCTGACACTGCTTCTATGGCAGCTTTGGCCATGGTGCAAAATAAAAAATAGGAAAAAGCAAGAAAATTGAGACAAAAAGTAGTTCCCATGTGAGATGATCTTTTCCTTTCACTGCAGGTCACAAAGACAGAACAAGATGGTACAGATTGCTCAAGTCTGTTTTGCAAGCCATTGGAACATTGTGTATTGTGCTTTTTCTCCTTATTCTAAAAGGGAATAGGAAAGAACTGAGAAAAAGATAACAAGGGTTCAAAGATATTGAAGGCTTTTCTACAGGAAGCAGCAGAGTAGGTGAAGATTTTTTTTGTCCTCAAAGCAAAAGATTTCAGAGGAGATATGATAAGCTTCTATAAAATTATGAGTATCATGGAAGGAATAGGTAGGACTCAATTTTTCATCATTCTTTTTAAGACAAGAACTACTGATTGCCAAATAATGAGAGTAGAAGTAATTTTCATATAAACAACAAAAGCAGTGGTTTTACACAGAACATGTGTTATCATTGTGAGCCTTCCTGTAAAATAATACTGTGTACAGACAAAATTGACATTGGTTGAAGATCTCACTAGACAAGCACATGACACACTGAAATTCTCAAAAAATTCTAAAATATGCAGGATAACAGCCAGTTCAGAAACTCCCCTTAGCTGAAAAGAGTTGGAAGGTGTAATAGTATTAGAAAAGCAATCAGCTGCACACTATTTTCTTGCAGATCTCTATGCATGGATTTAGAGTCATGGCTCCATCTGGTTAATTTCTTCTGGAAAGGCATCAGCTCTTGCCTAATAAAAAAACAAAAAGAAAGAGTCTGCTTAAAAGAATGTAGGCAAAATAAAATTATTTTGAAGATTGGTGAATAATGATGGTGAATTTCATAGGCTCAAAAGTGTAAAAGATCCCCCATAGTTTGTGAAGACGACAAAGTTGCCAGGTGTCAGACAACCTGACGTCATCTCCTTGTTTCCAAAGGCATCCAAGAAGCTGGTAAAAAGTCCCTGGTCATGTTCTGCCTGGCAATATGTCAAGACACAAGAACAGCAATGTACCAAATACCTGTCTTCCCTTTCCTGATGCAATGGGTGTCTGGCTTGAGTAAGGTCAAGAAGGATGTGCTGAGGAGTGCCAGAGGCTAAACAGAGTTTTGTATGAAAAGTGAAGGGCAAAGTACAGTGAGAACATCAAGAGATTTTGGAGAAGCATTAAAATTGACTGTAGCCTAGAAAACTCAATGTGTATGTGTGTAAAACAGAAGTAAGGCAATCCCAGTGCAATCCCATGGTCCATTCCACTGTCATTCATCTACACACTGATTTATGTAGACAGTTACTTACATAAATGGGCACTGCTGATGAACTCTTGATATGAGCTGGTACAGGTGCCTTTACAGTGTAAATGGGAAAATTCAGTGAGATAATGTTCAGAAATGCAGAGGAAGGAATTTAAAAATTAGCAAGTGATTTTTAAAGTTATCTTTACATGTCTTTATTTTGAATTTTGAGCCCCTTGCAGACCTGAATTTTCCATAAGGATTCCACATGAGTGATCTTTGAATATATGAAGACTTACCACAGCATGTGACTGGATACACCAAATGTCTTCTGTCAGAGATCTGAATATAAATTCAGGATATACAGTCACACTGCAGCAGAGTACATCAACATTTCAGTTGTTCAATGGAAATGAGCTTGAGACCTGCCACCTTCAGTTCTTCCACAAAAGGCTTTTCTTTGAATCCAGCTGAAATACAGTGGTGTGAGATGTGATAAATGTTAGAATTTTTATAACAACCAATACATGACAATGTCAGATTACTTTTACTTTCTGAACATATCAATTTCTTGTTTTCTTCTTGTCTCCACTGTGATTAGTGGTGCTGGTATGCTTTGTGTTTTTTCTTTGCAACATACTTCAGCTCTTGTATATATAGAAAATGGATGGGGAATTAAAGTATCCCTGGAAGTAAAAGAAATTCCTGCTGTGGCTTAAAAAGTAGAACCAGCAGCTACTGCAATGTAAGCAATGTGCTGATATTTTTGCATGACCTGATATACATAACCTTGACGATACACTGAGCATGATCCAGGTTTCAGACTGAGAGGAACCACCCTGATTTCAGAGGATTTTCTTCAAAAAATACTTAAAGACTATTGCAACCAATTCTGCTCAGCAGGAAGTCTCATTGAGCTGGAATTTTTAACATTCAGTACACTGCAATTAGCTCAAAATATGAACAAGTTTCCTGTGGCAATTCAAAATACAACTTTCAAACAAAGGAATGTTTGCCTTTAGTGGATAAACCACCATGCCAATTTCCCCATTCACCATATAGCTGTAGCTTAAAACTTCAGTGAAGCAATGCTTCCAGCATTAGACTGTTTCAGAATCTGTTGGACCTCAGCATATTAGATTTCTGATCTATCGGATAATGTCAAGGCCTGTGAAATCAGTTTCTCCTATGCAAATACACTCATCTTCAATCTTTGTTCCTGAATCCTAATAAAAAAGCCCTTATTCCAGGTTTATTTTTTGCTTGGGTATGGGTATTTTTAACCTAGATTCTAAATGCAATAGAGTCAACCCTTCATTATTTCTTCTTTAAAGTCTTACTCAAACACTGACCTTTAAAAGTTCTAACTACAGCTACTTTTGCAAGGCCTGCACTTTCATGAAACAAAGCTCTCTCTGTTCTCTGCTGGAAATATCAGATTCAGGCCTAAATTGGCAACCTACTTCCTTTTCTTATAAGATTTAACTCTACTATTAACCACAGACAGGTGTCCAATACCTATTAAAAAAGCTTGTATAAATTATGGACCTCAGCAGAAATCAATCTGCACTCTCGTCTGTTGGGCTGCACAATAGCCAAGAAAAACAACAAACTCAGAACATGCTGGCAAGTAAACTCTTCTTTATGTTTAATAGCACTTACAGGCGACTATAAAATCAATACCAAAAATTTTGACTTGTTATGAGCTGGACTTATGATGGCACTTCACAAGTGACCAGAAAGTGGTACTAATTTTCCTGTCTCTAATTCTAAATCTCAAAGTTACTTGTTGTCAGAGGAATATTATGCAGACACAGATTGTTGACTCTTGGAAAACACAGCCTCCATCCTTGCCTTCTGAGCTATAGAAAAGACAGCTGTACATTGAGTTTCTTAGTAAACTAACTTGCCTACATTTGGCTTGTCATTTTTCAAGACCTGACAACCTCCCCTCTCCTACATGTCCCACTGCCCACATGTATTCAGAGAAATTTTGTCCGTGATGATCCTGTACTTCAGTTCTGATGTGCCCAACCTCTAACCCTTAGCTGTTATTCAAACCATTGCATCAGACGTGGGGTTAAATGAAATAACATTACTTCACAGGAATATGTAACTACCACAGGACAGAAGAAAAAAAACAAACCCTGAAGTCTTGCAAGGGCAGTATGTATATCCAGGTTTCTGCCACTTCCACCCTGTACTCAGAAAAAAACATCAGGTTTTCATCTGATCTCTGGCCTGTGCTAAACTTGTAACAGATTGGCTTTGCCGATCCCTCCAAAATATTCACAAACTCAGCCATGGTCAACCATTGTCCTAGAGACAGTAACACCATTAATTATCCAGTTGGGTTGTGTCTGCACCATAACATCTGTAAGTAATTTCCTGCAATCTAGATAATCCTACAAAGAGATAACTGGCAATTAGTTGTGTGTTGTGTCTTTCATCCTCTAGTACTTCTCTGGCTGGGAAGAAATCACAAAGGCACTCCAGGGTCAGAATAGGTGGGTTTACAAAAATATATGGTCCTCATTCCATGATTATCCCCTAAATATGTGGTCCTCGTTCCATGATTATCCTCTAAATGACATAGTTCCTTTCCCAATGCTTATTCCTCTCACAATATCTAAACATTATGCTCCAGACTGCTAAGTATGTATAAAGGCATTAATTTTTTAAGCAGAGTTATGTTTGGCTTCTATTTGCTTTTATGGAAGTCCTAAGAGTTATTATGTTACTGTATTGAAGAAAAAAAAAAAAAGGAAAAGAAAGGATTTAGAATAGTTTACTCCAGTAAGAGACTGAAATCAATATTGTTTATATGGGCATGAATGTTATTGACTGTGTATTTACAATAACCTCCAGAGAGTAACTCTTAAACTATTAAACCTCCTTGCAAAGTATACAATTTCATAAATCTGACTAAACATTTTGCAATAATAATTAAATTAATTACTAGAAGAAAGCAACATATTTGATAGTTTTTATCCCTAGGAAAAAATTAAACATTCCACCACTGACTTGATTCAAAGAGCCTGTTTTCACCAGCCTCGTATTTGCAACTGGAGAAATACCTTTTTATTTCTGGAAGAAAATGCTTCACAATGAAACATAACCCAAACAGGATTAATCTGAAGACAATTGGTTAAACTTGTATGGAATATTGTTTACAATGTCATTGATAGAGGCCAGCTCAGAAACATGCACCCAGATGTCATTGTTTGGATATAGAACATTTATATGTGACTAAGTAATTAATTTCCCTATCCCCCTTAATCCAAGATTCACAGGGAAATCTGGGCTGAAAATGAGTGTTCAAGAGCTCCCAGAAACAAGATAGCGGAGGAACACTTTTCACTATTTCATTATGTTACACAGAGGTGCCTACTAGGGAACATTGTCTACATGCAAAAGGTATTTTCAGTAGGTCACTGTTACAAACAGCCTTCCCACAGTATGTTGAGAAGACAAAATAATAAAAATGAAAAAGAGGTTCAGAGACATGAGGTGATGAAGATTCACAGTTTGATAGTGGCAGAACTGGGGACCAGGGCTCAGGTATGATGAGTTGTCCCGTGTCTTAAAGAGGAGAATGTATGATTTAGCCTTACATTTTGTGTGAAAGATATTTCAGGAGAAAATAGTCATTGGGAAAGATCTAAATCTGTAAGAAGCGTCTATTGAGTTCTTTTGAGTTTGGGTTATTCATGAAATATTAAAGACTTCAGTTATTTCATCGCTATCTAAGAATTGAGAAGATTGATTAGTTGCTGTAATGAATGCACTCAAGAGAGTGATACGATTCAATCAAAGAGAATTTTATTAATTGTAGCAAGCAAGCAATAAGCAAAAGAAATCAGCGCTGGGCGACAGGGGAGTCTCTGCTCCATTGGCTGCCGCGCTTCTGATTTCCGTGTTCTCCCTTTTAAGTGGTCCGACTTCCGGGTTACGTGTCCTTTCTCGGGTGTCTCTGCGCATGTGCCTCCAGTCGCTGCGGGTCGTTTTCTGCCTTCTGGTGGTCGCAGGATGAAGATCAAGAGCCTTCCTCTTTTGACCTTTCCTCTCTGTTTTCCTTTTAAGGCTTATCTGGGTGGCTTAGCTCTCTGAAATTCAAGAGAACTTGCAAGGCTGTTTTAATGATTATGCGAGCGTCAGCAGCAGCCTTCAACCTCATCCCTATTTCACAAAGCATAGTTTTGCAAAGCATCGTATCTACATGTTTAGGCGAACAAAAGGGTCTCTATTTACCACAGTTGCCACTTTGCAACTGAAATCCATTTTCATTTAACTACATGATTCCCATAATTTTCCTGGATGTGACCCTGGCCAGACTCATCTACTGTCATTCAAAAGACCTATGGATTTTCACGATCCAAGATCTCTGAAAACTAAAGGAGATCATGGAGCCCCTTGAGAAACCAACTTTGCTGATTAATCGCTTTCTTCTTTCTATTTTTCCCCCCCCAACCATTTCCGCAGCCATCAAAGTATTAAAAAAAAAAAAAAAAAAAATCAGTAATATTTTGGACCTAATAACAGTAAATCTTAGGTTTAAACCTAAGGCACAAGCAAAATTTTGGTTTGGACAGTAGAGAAAAAAAACCAAGTTTTTGGGAAATATAAAATAGATAATTGCAGACATTTATATTGGGTTAGCAGGGCAAGAGAGAGAGACAAATTAAAGATTATCCCAAAAGTAAGGTTGTGGCTTAACCCTGATCTCATTTAGTACTTAATCCACAGAAATTTTCTTTCTTTGTGTCTTACCAGTCTTTCTCATTTTTTTCTTTCTGGGTAGGTTATTCTTATTTCCCAGCAGACCCATCACCTGCAGCTGTAGCTTTACCCTTCCTCCTTCATCTCTTTAACTTTCTTTACTTGGCCTTAAAATGGGAAAAAGGCTATAATTCTGATTCATAAATGAAAACTGTTAGGGAGAGCAGAGCATAACTTAAGACAATAAAAAGTTCCTGGCATTCATGCTCTCTAAAGACACAGACATCTAGACTTCTTGTCTGCTGTTGCATGAGAGGGAACAAAAGCAGTCAATAGTGTTAAACATTAAGAAGGAGTGACTCAGTTGCAGGATTCCTGGAATTAAGACTGGATGAATATCGACCAAGCAAAATACAAGCATGACAGAGCAGCAGTATCTTGCAAACAATATAATTTGACTAAGTGGCAAACAGAAAATTATTCAATTTCCAAGTAATGTCAGAGAACAGGTTTCTAATTAGCAAGAATATGAATAGATGAGGAATGCATAATTTATCCATAGGTTCATCTGATGCACAGTTTTGTTCCCAAGGGTTTTGTTGATAAAATTCCTACTCTTGCACTGTCAAAAACATGTGTATCCTCTACACTTTCTATTATCAATTTTATTGTCCTGCTGAATTCCAATGTTCACCTTCATATGCTTGCAAGGCTTTTATGTGTTTGCTTACATTATAACTAAATGTTTTGTATTCCTTACTTTCCAGTTCTGACTTACAATTACTCTCTTCAGTGCAATTACTCCACCACGTACATTCAGTCAAATGTGTTATTCTGTGCATATCCAAATTTTATTAAACAAGGGTAAATGTGTGGTCAATTACACTACCACTCATACAATTGAATCTGTTTTTAAAAGAAGCTCTTGAGCCTCTAGTGTGCTTTCAGTGGTATGAATTGCAGACATATAAATCCCCTTTTCTATCAGTTCTTGTAGTCTGCCTGTTATTAATGGCAAGTTAATTGAATATAGGAAGAACAAACAAGCATACAAACAAACAAGCTTTGAGTTAAGTTAATGATTTCAGATGGTGATAAAGTTAATACACAGAGTATTCCTAGTCTTCCTGAAGCTCGTAGATGCCAGTGTTAATTATCCAACACAACTTCACTTTCTCATTATTCTTTTTTGAAGTATTTCAGCATAACAAAGCAAAAGAGAAAGTTTGGGTGAATTCCCCATTGTCTAGCTATTAGAAATAGTTTTGTTGGAAGCTGTTATCCTGTACATCCCACATTTTAATCCAATTGAAAATCCTCTTTTGAAAATCAAGCTCTAGAGAGCAAAACCAAATTAACTGTAACACTAACTTAGACATCTTGAGAGTATTTTAAAAGACCTTATAATTTGATTTCTGGTGTCTGATCTTTGCAATCACATGCATGTCTCTTAAAGTAGAGTTCATTTTGGTTTTTCTTTCATAAGATTTTTTTTGTTTCTGATGTAATCTCCAACTGCTGCAGAGTGCAAATTCAGAAAAAAAAATATTAGCAGTCGGATTAGTGGGATTAATCTCACTTGAGTTTAGTTAGCTGTAAGTCAGCTGTCTAGGAAAACAGTAGAGAGAAACAAACACTTCTACAAGGCAATACAAATCCTGCTAAAAAACCCAACACATTTATGGCAAGATTATTCAGCACCTCTAGGAATACCTATCCTTCTTTCTGTTAAAGGAAGGGAGTCTAAACCTTAGCTGTACAGAAGTTACAGTCCTGGTGTAAAGCTAGATACAGTGCATACAACCTCACACAAAGATAGAGTGATTTAATGCAAGATTTTATGCTGAATAGATTGGAATAATTTTGCATTTAATGCTATATTCTCAGAGAATGGATGAACATTTATGCCACTTCTTTTTTTTTCTTAAACTTTGCAGAGAATCCTTTGCCAGAGTACGACAGAATACAGACATCACCTTAGTTTTTAAAGTAGCTATTCATATTAAATGGAAATTTTCTAAAATAAGCAATAAAACACAAAGATATAAAACCTGATTTATATATAGTCCAAATCAGGTTGAAATAACATCTAATGAATTTCATCCTGAAGTAAATTCGTATCGTCAGATTTAACAGCCTTTTATAAACTAGATTTATGCTCAGTGGGCTAAATTCTCCTTTCAATTAATTTTCATGAATACTGTTTGCTGCAATGTAAATGAGAAGAGAATCTGTCTCCAAATGCCTAGAGGTCTTTATTGGGAGTTTGCTGATGATGCATACAAGGATACTAAAACAATGTTATCTTCATCTAAGCATAGCCTTAAAATTAGATAGCAGTTAAGATATGTCCTCTTTTATTCTGCTGATTTAGAAAGAGGAATACATTTATTGGAAGAAAGGATGCAGATTAAAAGTCAATGAGATTGTATTGAATCATGGATAATTATTTACCATTGTTTTACCATTATTTCTTCATTTAGGAAAAGACGATGATTCAAATAATATTATCAGCTCAGTGGCTTTATGTTCCATATATAAGGCAAGAAATTGGAATAAATACAAAATTTTCAATCATGAACCTTTCACTTCCAAGCTAATTTTCTTTAAAAAATGATGCTATATAAATACATAGTAAAATATGTACTTTTATCAATAGGATTAGTGCATATATGTATTTCAACATAAATATGCCATTAATAGACATAAACATTGATATCCTGGCAAGAGATGAAAGCTGTTTGAAAGTGATGTAGCTTGAAAGTTGTTGAACACTTTGAAAACATCTCCTATTTTTTTTTTTTTTTAGCATCCAAGAAGGAGTACATGTAATAGAGAATATAAGAGAAATAAAGTAATAGCCAAGAAAAAATTAGTTTAAAAGATCTAATGAAATCTAATAAATTATGTAAATCCATAAGGTTTCTCTGGTAATTGTGGAATAAATGTGTAAAGTGATATGATTTTAAAATTATAGCTACCAGTAATTACTTTGTGGTTAGGAAGAAACTTCCCATGTATGGGTCTGATTTATCTTCATATTCAAGGTACATGAACTAGAAATTGGCTCAGGATAAAATATGAGAAATAAGTGTTAATGTTAATCACAATGTCATTTCCTATGTGGTAGGAAGACCCAAAATTTCATTCCACCCAGAGGCTTTTAGTCATCTAGAAGTGATTATGAAAATCTTTAATGATATTAATAAATATTTCCTTATACTGCCTTATATTTAAGGAGCTCCCTTAAGGTTCTGACTAGAAAAAAATCCAATCTATATTTCTCTAATTAAACAACATCCATTGTGACTCATATTATAATTGTTCTTCTCCAGAGGTGCAAGCAATATTTTATAATATACAAATCAGTGCACATCAATGCAAAAGAAAATCCATGACTTGTGACTGCCCCAGTTTTCCACACTCATTTATTTCAAAAGACTTTTCTCATCATAATCTTTCTTGCCCTTTCCAGCTTTATATTCATGTCTGTAGCAAGTGACCATCCATGCCTATATAAATTTCTTTTTCTGGTGCCAGAAGGAAGACTTTAAATAAAATGAAACTGCCAGAGAAGCTCTATTTTGCACTATTTAACTCTTCTGTAGAATAAAAAAGTCTTCCAAGAACTTAGTAAGTCAGTTAAGCATTATCCATTTTGAAAAAGAATGTAGAAAATATAATTAGCTTTCATTTTCACAGTATTATTTAACTTCTAATTTTCTTTGGCTCAAAATAATACTTTTGGAGTAGGAGAACATACTGCCACAGCTACAATGATCATGAAAACTATATGTGAATTGAAGAAGAAAGTGGTTTTTTTCTTTTTCTTTTTTTTTTTTTTTTTAGGGATTCTGTTAAATGCATTAGTTTCTCAGAGTTTTGTTGAAGCTTCAACATAAAGCATGACTTACAATAATGTTTACAGGCACATTTTCCATATAGCCTTGCAAATGAGACTTCTTTTCTTAGGCAACAATTTCCAGTTAGAAGATGAAAATATGTACAGTCCATTTCATCTTAGCAACACAGCCCCAATAACATGGCAAACCACTTGATTTCCTTGCTTCACAACTCAAATGTTTCCTTCCTGAAAATAACTTCCATATCACAAATTTGGCACAAATTAGTACCACAATTTTGGGCACAAAATACTCATGATATGGGAAAATTATTTCTGCAGCAACAACATAGGCAGGGTCAGGAACTGTATCTACCCAATCCTGTTCCAGAATGTCTGATTACCATTTCCTCTCAGTTTTTCTGTTTCCCAACATACTGTGCATGTGAAAAACTGATAAGAACACAATGAAATGCAAAAAAAATCCCCATGATTCTGTTGCTTTGGAACAAGATCCATGCATGCACTAACACACATGGCTAGTACTGTCATGTGCTAGTGAAATACAGGGGGATTTGGTTAACCCTGATGCAACTTTCTTTGTGTTAACAAAGACTCAGGGTAAGTTGGACTTAGAGCCTGTGGAGAGTGGCAAATCCTTCCAGTGGATAATTCATCCTGGCTAAGATAATTACTTAAAGACACTGGTTTCACTGGGAGTTGAACCTGTCTTAAATTATAATCTTATTTCCCCCCTGCCCCCAGCCAAAACATTTCAGTAGCAGATCCAGTACTTGCCATTCATTTCCAGTTTGGTGAAAAAAATAAAAATCTGTTGAAGTAAAAAAAGGCATAAATCCTGGGATGGGAATGAAAAGCAGTGGGAACATTACCTCCCATGGAGAGAGGCTGAGAGAGTTTGGGCTGTTCACCCTGGAGAAGAGGAGGCTCCAGGAGACCTTCTAACAACTTTAGTTGTTACAAGGAGATTATAAGAGAGCTGGAAAGGACTTTTCGCAAGGAAATGTGGTGATCAGAGAAGATGTAATGGCTTTAAACTGAAAGAGGGCAGGTTTAGATCAGATATTGGGAAGAAATTCTTCACTGTGAGGGTGGTGAGGCACTGGAATGTGTTGCCCAGAGAAACTGTGGATGCTCTGTCCATAGAAGTGTTCAAGGCCAGGCTGGATGGGGCTTTGAGCAACCTGGTCTAGTGGAAGGTGCCTCTGCCCGTGGCAAGGGTTTGGAACTAGGTGTTCTTTTCAGTCCCTTCCAACCCAAACTAGAGGCTCAGAGGGGACCTCATTGCTCTCTACAACTGCCTGAAAGAAGGGCGTAGCCAGATGGGAGTCCATCTCTTTTCCAAGTAACAAGTGATAGAATAAGCAGATATGGCTTCAGGTTGTGCCAGAAAAGGTTTAGATTGTATATAAGGAGGAAAATTATTCACATAAATAATGTCAGTAATGTCCACTGTCAAACATCAGAACAGGCTCCCCATGAAAGTGGTTGAGTTGCCATCCATGTAGTGCTTAGAGATGGTTTGGTGATGGCCTTTGCAGGGCCAGTTTAACAGTTGGACATGATGATCTTAAAGGCCTTTTTTGATCTATATGATTCTACATGTGGGTCTTAGCAGGTGCTGAAATCTGCCTTTAAAAAACATCAGTGCTATTTATGAGAAAGGCATAACCAGGACTAGCCTTTGAGCTGTGAAACCCCTGTCAGGGAAGAGCTTTAACATGCAGGACAAGTTCTTGTTCATACAGTTATGGCATATCTTGGATGGGGAGGCCTGAATACCCTACAGCTTTGCTCACAAGCATGAAGTTAAAATTCAGTTTTCCTTAACAGAAGCACTTGAAGTACAAAACTCATCAGGAGCTGGGTAAGCCAAATCTACAATAGGATATCATCCCTTATCTCAAGTGTTGCAAATGCTACAAATTCTAGACCTTGCAGGAGAGAAAAGGATTCTGTCAATGCAGTCAGCTCTAACGTTCTCTTAAAAATATGTTTTGATGTGCAGGGTACTGCAGGATAGCCTTTAATTATACTACTATGCAACTTAAAAGTCGTGTTCTGAAAGATGGCCTGGAGCCACTAGAGCTTTCTCAGTCGTGAGATTTGTGCTGTACCTCTAAGACATATAAATTGCGCTATTTAAGAAAAAGCTAATAGAAAAGGACAAGTTGTTTTTTTTTTGATGTTAGACCTTTCCTGCAATAAACTAGGCAATAATACAGAGCCAATGTATCATCACTCATCAGCCTCTGTTTGGTCCACAAATCATTCACAAACATCATGTCATATGCTAGGGGTGCCCTGGCTCAGATAACTACTACATTATATGAGAAATTAATCTTTTTTTTTTTTCCCAAAACCCATTGCATATAATGCTGAGTTTTTTTGCATTGCAGCACCTAGACTATTTTTATCAAATCATTATTCATGAAAAATGTGAAATAAATAACTACTACTGTTCCCTGTTTCACAGAGCTGCTGTAGTGTGCCTGACTGTGATGTCAGCTCAGATAATTTGAAGCAGAGGTAGCAGAGGTGGGTATTGGCCATGGTGTCTAAAGATACATTTACCAAAGCGTAGGTTACAAACCAAGATATAATTCTATTAAGTCAGGTTTGTAAAATAATCTCAAATAGATAGTTCTGTGCAAAATGATGTCCTTGTTAGGCCTTACATATTATGTTTTACCTGCTCACCTACACACTACATTTTCCCCTCTCCTTCTTTGTGCTCTGCAGAGGTCTACTGTGCAGAAAGACTGAACTGCAACTTCTCTGTCCATACTACTACTAGTACTACTACTACCAGAAAAGGTGGAAGTGAGATGAAGGTCAAGCTGAATAAGAGGGCAAAGGGATTTATGCATACAAACACATAGTCCTACTTTTGACACCATGCATACCAAGACAAAACTGAGGCAACTTAGAGGAGTTATTCTAGATCTGCATTTGAATGAGTACGTAAATAAGTGAGCCTGGTAGATCCATTTGACTCATTCTAATCCAGGAGATACTGGCTTTTAATCATGAATTGAAGCCCACCAGTATATACCACCTCACTGTCCAGCTTTTTAAAAAAAACCCCAAACCATCAAAGATTTTTTTAAAAAGAGTTTTAAAAAAGTCGGATTTCCTAATATAGATACTGCTATTTATTTTCAGGATATAAAGAAACACTACTTCACACTTCTTTATAAAAAAGGTCTTAAAAGCTAAGCTGCTTTTAAATAAACTACATGAATAATTGACGCACAAATATCAGCAGATATTTGCACTACAGTGTCTCAAAGCATAGTTTCAGATGTTTTAATAGTTCAGCTGTATTTATCAACTACTACTTTGTTGTGCAAGTCTGCATTTTAAGCCCCAGTGATCAGGGGTATAATCATAAGAAAACTGTTTATGTCTCTCTCTACTTACTATCAAAAGATGAACTGTGGATAGCTAATAGAGATTACACACTATGTTTTGCCATCAGCATTTATGCTTCCCAGGGTCATTCTTATCAGTTTAAAGAGATATCACAATGGAAAATGCAGCACTATATCAACAGAAAAGAATGCAAATCTCAGTTGATCAATGGATCACATTAGTTGTTTGGAGATTGATAGCAGCTCCAGCAATTCGGAAGCTTCACAAGTATATCCATAAGGTCAAAATACAATTTAGGACTTGTTTTCTTGCAGTGGTGCTAGTGGGAAATGCCATTTCTATCACTCTGATTTACTTCTTTAGTGGGCATGTCTTAATACAAAAAAATTGTTGCTGTTGTTGCTGAAGCTTCTGCTAAAGCTTCCCTACAAAAATACACTTAATCTGAAAGCTGCAGTATTTCATCTACTTTCAGCCCTTAATAGAGTGGAGGAATTCATTAAGTCATCTGAAAGCAATTTTCAATTATGAAAATGCAATTTAAATAAGGGGAAGAGGAGTCTTTGAAGATGACAAAAGTAGGAAGTGATTGGCACACTCTGTTGTCAGCTGGAATCAATTTCACACTTACAGAAAAATACCTTCTTTAGGGTCGCTAGGGAAAGATCATCCATCAGCAGGGGGGAAACTGCAGGGAACCAGGAAAGGAGAGAGAAAGTAAATCCCTTCTCAGCAAAATATTCAGCAGGCTAAACACCCTTCACCCTGACAAAATGAAGCATCTTTAATATAAGTACTGAATCTCATAGCTTGGGCACTCAAGGCAAAAACTAAGGAATTACAGGAATATAATTATCTGTCCAAATTTGGGTCTTATTCAGGCACAATGCCATATGGCTTCACAAACAGCTTTGTCTCAGCAAGCACAGCGAGGTATCCCTAAAGGTAGTTATAGCTGCTGAATAACACAACAATAACATAAGTAGTGTTAATGCTTAAACATGTAGAGTTTCAAGCTAAGCTTTGCAGTCTGGTGTGGGTGTGAGAGCCAGCTGTTCTTTCCCCACAGTCAGGGATTCCTATGGTGCCAGTTCTTCCTACGTCCTAGTCAAGATAAAAACACGATTAGAAATACTCTGACTCCCTGGTATGCCATGCATCCTTTGCAGTTTCCAGGCTGCTGTTGGGCTTCTACTAAACAGAAAATATCTCTTATGAAAATAGGAGAAGGTGTGATGATAAGCTTGTGCTACATCAAATGAGGCACTGTTTTTCTAGTAAAAAACCAGCATAGGTCTGAAGTCTCAAAAAAAAAAAAAGCCCTGAAGTCAGTTTGTAGAGGGACAGTACTGACAATAACAGGTTCAAAAAGCAGGATTTCGTTCCAAGTAAATACTGTGGAGTGGTGCATAGGAAAAATGACTGATAGCTAGAGCAAGCAGATTACATACATGGGTAGAGGGGGAACATTCCCCTGATAGCACTGCTAACAAATTGTTCCCTCCTCTGTGTTGCCTCTTTCAAACCTGCTCACACATATGTTCATGCACCAAGGCAGGATAATAATTTTGAAGAATCCTTTCAATGATTTTTACTACCTTAATGTAGTGAAGCCAGAACTGTTAAAACTACAATTGTACTGATTATAGCCACTATTTAAGAGCACTGAGACATGCACAAGTACTTGGGAGACTCAGATACTAGGAAGAATTAATACATTAAAGCCATGTACCTTTGAAAGTATATAAATGCAATAGAGACAACTGTGGAATTAATAACGGGAAATCAAAATAGTTGGAACAATTCTCTTCTCTCTGCTATCTCTTCTCAAAACAACCCAGGCTGCATCTCTGGTGCCTGGTGCTCAGCTTTGTATATGTTGTGTGACTGTGCTTGTTTTCACTGTAGGCTAGGAATGTGGGCTGGTTCTTATTTATCCTATTTATTTATCTCAGTCAGCAATAATGAAAGCACTTCTTAAACCCTGTGATATGAAGTTGCCCTGCCAGTGAAGGATTTAGCCTGAAGGAAATCATTACAAGAACTGGGCTTTCCTCTGGTCCCCACAGGTCATCTTTGGGCCAAAGGCAATTCTGCAATTCAAGTTTCTTTTGAAGACTGGTGTTTTTGTATTTACCCAGATACTGAGAATACTACCTAGAACAACACTTCCCTGAGTTCTTCATATGATGGCATTATGAATACACGCTGCATGCAGAGGGGCCTGAAATAAGGATCTGTGAAGCCACACATTTTGCTAGGGAAACGTTGGGAGAGTGGGTCCACCAGGAGGAGTTACAGACTGTCCTGCTTCTCTTTCCCACTGCTGTAGTCTCCAACCAACAAAAAGATCCCTGGTTTTGCTGGGAAGATCTCTCATTTTCCCAGCACAGAAAGAAAAGACCACGGCCTACAACAGGAAGCTCTTGGCTCCTATGAAATCAGGGACATTTAGGTCCTCAAATAAGTTTTAAAAGAATCTCCTAAATTGTCCTCAAAAAAATAATTTGGATGTTTTTTGAAGAACTGTCATCAGGAGCTTAAAATCCCATTTCAGTTTCTGTAGCAGTTAGGGAGTGATTTATACAAGAAATGATAATGCTGTAAGGAGCATTTTGAAGTAAAGTGTCTGTGTACTATAATAGACTTTTGCAAAGATGAACTTCAAATATAAATCCTTATCATAGAGAAGATAAGTATTTATATCAATTCTTTCTCAGATGTCTAGGTGGTTAATAAATCCAGCTCTGTGGTATTATCAGGAGGTATTGATCCTTCTATTTTGGAAGCTATACATTTGCATTGATTTTTGTTTTTGCCCTTTTTGTTTGTGCACTTGTGACTCTTGCTAGGTGGGTCTGTTTGACTATCATTTAACAGTTTTCAAACAAAAAATTGTATCCAGAGTCTGTTCAAGACATATAATGTGTTCATTTTAGAGTATTAATTAGATCGTATGAATTGTTTTTTCTTGCAGTGAAGAGGATTACCTGGCATAAATTTATTAGTAAATTGTATTTATTTATTTCTTCTCTGTTGTACATAACTGTGAAAAATTGTAGCATAGCATCTGGTCTGCTAAAAGGTAGGAAAATTATAAGCTAAGCAGTATACCATACCTTTAAGTCCTTTTTTTAATGTAGATAAACATGTGCTGCATAATGATAAGACATTTTGGGAAATAATTGATCAATTAGACCTTTTTTTCCCCTCTGATTGAAACATATTTATATGTATGATATAGGCTTTGGGAATGATTATCACAGCAGTGAAAGTTATGCCACTTATGCAGATGATGTACTGCTGCAATCCTAAGCATTGCCATTGTGTCATGTAGCTCCAGGCTCTTATAAATGACTTTGAAATGATAAAATCACTGTTCTGGTGTATTACAGGAACTAAAATGAGACCCCAGTGGTTTCCATGCAAATCATCTCCTGTGAGAAATTTGTCAGTGTCAAAGTTAAGTCTGTTGAATTCAATGTCCTCCAAATGAAAGTTTCATTAAATGCTTTTTATTACACATAATGGCCTATTTTACAAGTGTCTAATCTAAAGATATAAGGAGCACCAAGGTACAAGAAAATATTTCTGGTCATAAACAGCCTGCTGATAACCACATTTTCTAATATATTCGTTTATAAGGAAATCTAGAATAAAAGTTGTGTTTCCTTGACACACAATGGATCACATTTCTAATAGTTTGTCATTTTTACAAGCAGAGACCTGCCATTGCCTCAAGAGAAATTCTTTTCTCCATGTACAAGCAAGGAGGATTTAGAAGATTCAACTGACAGGGACAAAAATTTGCATTGATGCAAATCTTTTGTTAAGAAGTGTGTTTAAGAGTGCTTCAGGATAGAGAAGTGAGATTTATGGAATGAAATTACAGATGTTTCCCCCCATCTCCACTGGCAATCAGATGTACCCCATCCTGAAGCATATTTAACATCAACCTGTACAAACTGGCTAATTTATGATGGGTTCATGCAGGTGGATTGCAGTTAACTACAGGAAACATGAACTGTGACTGACATTTATGGTATATAGCTAAGGAAAACAGCAAATAATTACCTTGTGTTGTTAACAGGTTGTGTGTTGTCTCACTCAACCTTCCCTCTCACATTAAACAATGAATACATGCATTGTTTCTCTATGCTATTTCCCTTTGGAGTGTGATTAACTTCCACAGGATAAGATGTTACTCAAAGTCTTCTGACTATATGTCACCCTTAAGACAGCCCTTTTGGTTTAAAGGCATTACATGTGCACATAAATTTTCATCCAGTCTCAGAAGTTTTCCAGGATTCTGAGGGTTCCTCCACCCTATTAGCTGTCACCTAGATTCAGTATACCTTGTCAGCTTATATGAAGTTTCTTATCTTTTTTTTTTCCCCATCTTTCAGTTCAGCACACCCCTTTCCTTCTTGTTTCCTGGAGTCCACTCTGAGTGGATGATCCCAAGAAGGTCCACTCCAAATGCCATTCAGGATGACTTTTGGTTGTTCTGATCCCCAGGATTACCTTCCCATCTGGTATTGTTTCATTTGTTTGCACTAGAGGAAGTTACCCCTAGCATCTCTTAGATGATCCCCTGGCTCTCTTATAGGACCAGTTGATTCAACAGGACAAAATTAATGATCTTGTGACATGGAGAGGGAATGTGGAAGAGAAGATCAATAAAAATACATCAACACAAATTTTAAAACTGCTGCCAAGATTCAAGTGCTATTGATATTGGCTGGATATCTTTTGGACTGATATGCAAAATTAACTTATTGGATTCAGTAGAGGAGAACAGATTGAAATGACGTGTCCGTTGATATCCTGAAGGCCAAACAGATGATTTAATGATTCAGTAAGATTTTAATATATAAGAAGATATTTAACTTGATAAAAGTCTGTAGTCTCCAGGTGATGCTTTACATATACACATATATTTTATATATAATCATGTATCTGTAACACTATCAATTTTATTTGCATTTTATATATTATATACCCCAAGTTTCACCTCAAAGAACGAGCTGAAAAGAATATGCCTACCCACTTGTTCTCCTAGTTGCTGTAGCTTAGATTGCAGCTCTTCACTTGTGTCCTAATCAGTAACTGAGATGATAAAAGATATCTCAGTTCCATAAGACACAGAGGACTCATTAGCCGAGGCACCATTTATATGTCTGGTGACATCCATTTATTTTAACGGCTCTGCCTATTGCTCACTGAAATGAAGTAAATGACTTAAAAAAAACAAAACAACAAATCAGTGGCAATTGTTTTTTAAGAAATCCTGCCTTAGCCAGCAAAAACATGATAGGATTCAACTGTGTAGTTCTTTCTCTGGTCCCAACACAGTTCAAAGCTAAGCATCTCTTTCAAAACCAAGCATCTCTCTCTGATTTCCGACAGCGTACAGTGCAGCTATTCCCTCCTTCCATAAATCCTAGAGGAGTACTAATGTAAAACTTTACTGTGATCATAATTAATGGTCCTTCTTATTTCACCATCTCATTCAATCAATTATTTTATTACAGTAATGTGGTCATTATCTTTTATGAGTGGTATTTATTAAATACAAATTAAAGTGGCACAGTAAATCTTATATGCTCACCTTTCCTATGCTTACTTTTACAGTGATGTGTGAAAATGTTGAAAGCTGTTTGGTATCACTATTTTATCTTTTGAAACTCTAATGAGAAAATAACTTTTTTTTTTAAGCCATGTTTTTAAGAGGAAACACATGCACAAAACAAGATTGTTGTAGAGAAGTCAGAGACTACAAACCAACCCACCTGGCAGGCAGAAAGAAGCTGGCTGAACAAACATATTGGATCATATGAGTTTGCAGAGCAGTTAACATGCACCAAATGCTTGTTGGAATCTGTACATATACACTGTGTCATCCTGCCACTGGCTGATACACAGCCTTAAGCTCATTATCTTTTCTAAATTGCATCTTCTAATTCACCCTTTATGCCCTTATACCTACTAACGAGATAACACTAGGTCTGCCTGACTCATGGTCTGGGGGAAGTGTGTACCACCCACATACCTTTCCTTAAGTCAACACATGAGGACAGCAATATTTAAAATAGAACCTTTTAATTTAGCTTGGCATTACATACTGCTCTGCTCTTAAAATGTAACTGCAAAAATGGTGTTATGGAACTCCACATTTATCATCTCTTGATGGCTTCTATGTCTAAAGAGATCAGATGATTGTCATAAACAACAATTCTGCAAAATTCACCTGGGAACCAAAAGTCAAGCATCTTTTTTTCTGGCCCATGCATTATGACCAAAGATACAGATAAGGACAGAGTTAGAAATTCTCTCAGAGGTAAGAACAAAAAACTTGAAGGGGTGCCCATAACTGCTAAGCCTGTTCTCTGGTGTTGACTGGATGGAACATCATGCAATGCTTTCCAAAAATGGATGTTCCAGAATACTACAGCTATGATCAGGAGGAGTATTTCAGAGAGAATTCCAGCCAAAATGTATTTATGACCAGGTTAAAACAATTTGTTCTTGTGTTAACCTTGTCCTCTGTTTCATATAAGCATTTCATTTTCCAGGTGCTGAGCAGAGCATGACTCCCCTGTATCACAAGCCAAGATCCAAACCAAGGCTTTGGCTGTTTGACCCTTCTTACCAATGCTTTTTGGGTCCAATTAGCACACAGTCAAACACAGGCCCAGTTGGGAGGCAACAGCTAACAGCTGAAAAACAATAAGGAGCAGATTTTTAAATTACCACATGGAAATAATTTACCTCCTCCCTGCTGAGATCAGCATCTGATTCAATGAGCAGTTCTCTCTTACTGTTATGGCCTAAATTAACTCTTGTGACTTTGTCCTGAAACAAAGAAAAAATGCTCATGTTAGTTAGTATTAGCCAGAGGGAAGAAAAGCACAGCTCCACTCATCATACAGAATCCCACTGTAACAGCATTCATGGTAAGCAAATGAGGAATAAGGACATAGCCGTGTATGTAGTGAAACAAAGAAAAAAATCATCCCAGAGGAAAGACTTTGCAGTGCTCATATTGTCATCTGCAGTCTTCTGTGCTCACCTTTCTTGTCTCAATCCCTCAATCCCTGGAAAGGTGATGGAGCACCATCCCTAACCACACCTGGAGTGATGTGTCCAGTTTTGGGCTCCTCATCACAAGAGAGACAAGGAGTTCCTTTAGCAGGTCCAGCAGACCATGTGCTCTAGGGTGGCCTTGCATGTGAAGGGAGGTTGGACCAGGTGACCCACTGTGGTCCCTTCCCACCTAACATATTTTGTGGTTCTGATAAAGTATAAAAAGTAGCCTTAGTACAGCATTCCACAATAACACAGCTGTATTTTAAATTAGGAGGGTGTTTTTTCCTCAGTGTGTTACATTTGCAGTTCACTTTCATCCTGGAATTAGATAATGTACCTAGCTTTTTCTATTTCTATTTCATATTTCCTTCTATCAATCTCTGAACAACTAATGTGATCCACTGATCAACTGAGATTCGCATTCTTTCCTGTTGAAATAGTGCTGCATTTTCCATTGTGATATCTCTTTAAACTGATAAGGATGACCCTGGGAATAAATAAATAAATGCTGATGGCAAAACATAGTGTGTAATCTCTATTAGCTATCCACAGTTCATCTTTTGATAGTAAGTAAAGAGAGACATAAACTGTTTCTTATGATGATACCCTTGATCACTGGAGCTTAAAATGCAGACTTGTACAACAACGGACTTTTGGCAAAATGTTATTTTTCTAGACCTCAGCTTCCTTGTGCCCTGCCTTGTTTACTCTAATCTACAGGCCTTCTTCCTCTTTATGTCCTGAATCTTGGTTATTCTTTTGGGGTATAAAATCATAACCCTTTTTTTTTTTAATCTAACCACAGTCTAACCCAACAATGGCAGTTAGACCCTTTGCAAATGTCTTGGGGTTCTGCTTATGTGTGCGTGTCTCCTTTCCTCATTTAGTATATCCAGCCTAATAATATTTGGTTATATAGCTTTGGATCAGATGTGGCTTACAGCCCATCAGCCTGGACTGAGGACTGGGCAAGCTGTCCTTATGCTGTAAAAAGCTGATTCAGACAGGCTCTATGATGGATAGGTTTGTAGCATCAGTAAATTTCACCTATGTAATTGATTCCAAAAGCAATGTGTGTGGGAGTCCAAGGTGGTCTCTCTGCAGACTGGTAATTCCCTCCTGAAAGAATCAATTTGCTTGTTTTCTTTATTCTAGATATTCCCCACCTTCTAGATCTTGTACTGATTCCCATTTTATCTAGCTTAACTAATAATGTCCCATGTGGGACTATATTAAATGATTTACTGAACTCCAAGTAGATTAGATCTTTTGTTTATAAGATCAGTTAGCTTATCAGGGAGAGCTATCATACTAGTCAGGCACAGGCAATGTTTGCTAAACTGTCCCATTTTCCTTATTTATCACTTCTCATTATTTAACTGATTTTCGTTTGTTGGTATTTAAGAGCATTGCAGCCCTTAGCTCAGCAGTTCAGCATTTATCCACATGCTGTATGAGCTACACCTGTTTTTTTCCAGTCATAAAAATGTTCCTTAGATTTCACAAGTCTAGTTAAAACTCCCTGCTGCTAGACTTGCAGCACTGGGCCAGATGTGGGTTATCTGGTCCTTCAAGACTGTGATAGCATTGCACTTTTTAAGTGTTTCTTCTACACAGCTATTTATTATTTCCATAGCATCACTGGTCATCCTGCCTTTGTTCTTTTCATTCAAGGCCATTATTGTTCCATTATCTTTATTGTAAATTCAAGTAATTCTGTTTCGGTGCCATCACAAGATTGTCTGAATCTCTACCAATACAGATTGCAGATGGCTGCCACCTTTTAGGACCACTGTCCTTTTATTCATGTGACAGTAGAAAATGTTTCTCCGTTTATTCCAGTTTCATTACAGATAAGTGAATCCAGATCTGCAAAGCAAGCAGGAGTTCACAGGGCTGAGGATGATATTATTGTGAGTTAAAAAAATCTGAAAACTTGATAACTGCAGGGCAAAGACTCCTCACAGAAACCGTGTTGCTTTTGCTGTCATGTCTCATTATTACATTTAAGCTGATGTCTTTGCGCTGCAAACAGATACAGAGTCAGCTGTATATCAGAGAAACATACAGAGTCAGCAGCAGAGTGATGTTGATTAGAACATAATAAAACATCAGGGAAAAGGCATTAGAGAGAAAAGCAGCAGGCAAAATTTGGATAAGAAACTAGAGATTTAATTCTGTATATGACATAAAGCAGGTCCATGGCAGAACCAGCAACAGAGGTTGGGCTGCCAATACAAGTTCAGGTTCACCACTTCACAGTACTGCTTCTTTGAGTTTGCTATCTCAGTCTTGGCTAAAACTTATAGAGGACAGAGGCATGAAGGCAGAGTATGTATAAAGGTAGTGCTGTCAGAGCACCTCTCCTGATTTGTACACCGTGCAATGACGTGTACTGAGGGCTTTGCATAAGCCTGTGTCAGTGGTCACGGTGGCAAGAGGCAGTGATACATTCCTGGATGGAGCAGAACAGCATGAAAAGCTTTCCCTCCTTAGTTTCATAGTCATTGACACTCACCCAACTGCCCCTGTGCTCTTCTCTTCTGGTGCCCAAACCACAAAGCCATGATTATTTGGTTTATGCATAGCTTATGCTCAGACCTTCCTAGTTTCTCTGCACCGTTATCAAGGCTAACTGAAAGCACCTTCCTAGGCTTCAGGCTTTTGTTGTGGCCTTTGGAAATAATTTGAAGATGTGAGGGATTTTGTTTGTTTGTTCCCTATAAAGCTAAATCTGTCTGTGCTGTTGCTGCTGACCCAACCCCCTCCTTACTGCAGGAATCCCTGAGTGGCACAGCACTCTCTGATCTTTCTCAGAGGGCTTGTATTTCTCCCATGGAATGATGCTCTTACTAATAAACATGAGACTTAATTTGAACTTCAAATACTAGGAAAAGAAACCATTCCCAGACCGTAAGCAAGAGAGGATTAAACAGGACAGTATCCTAATGGAGCAGAGGCAGACCTCAGTAATTAGAGAGACGCAAGGCCTCGGGTGTCACAGCACAACAGAACAGCATCTCCAGAGGTTGCTTCCCCACACAAAATAGGATGAAGTGTTAATAAAAAATGCGAGGCTTAATTAGGATCACAAATACTGAGAGAAGAAATCAACTCCCAGGCTGTATAATTATAAAAACATTAGAAACTCAAATACTTAAAAAGTAACAGAAATTGTGGGGTGTTTTTTCTGGACTTGCATGGACATAATACACTGTCCATAAGTGCAGGAGCCCAAATGATTTTTTGTCTTATTTGACACTGTCTTGGCTGGGGCTAAATGAAGAGCTTTCAATTATGGTAATGTTTCTCCTCAGCTCAAAGGACAGAACCAGGCTCCTGTAGCCCACTCATCAGCATGTGTGTGTCACTGGGGGGCAATAACCTTTATAGCAAAGTCAGTCTTTCTGAAAAGTGGAAAGTAAGGTGTCTAAAAACCAAACCCTGCCTAAGCCTCAGGTTTTTATTGCAAAATATCTTCTCATGTTTTCACTAATTTCTGCCAGTCTGGGAGAAAATCAAAACAAATTTGCAGAGATTTTTGTTAGCCTGAAAAACTTCAAAGAGAAGAGTACATAGGAATTCTAGAAGAGAAGAACCTATGAGGTCAAATTCAAGGCTGATACTTGCAGTGAGGAAATGAACATTATAAATAATGCAGGCATTGATCTACATGTCACTAACAGTTAAGCTTGTTTCTCAAAAAGGGCTTGTATTTCTAACTCGGAAGTGTATTCAAAGCAGTTTTAGAGCAATTTTGTTGCTTTTCTCCATCTGCATCTGAGAAGCCATGGGATGTTAAGGAAGCCTTTTGTAAGCAGAAATAGCAAAAGCTTCATGTGACATAAGCATACAAAGGAGTCATATTGGGTCAGAACAAAGACTCATCTGAATTGTATTTTTTTTCCCCTGCTAATAGGCCTATTAGGATTGTCTCAATGTGAATACAATAGGGAAAAATACAAAAACATAGCAGGTAGGGGATGATCCTGCTCCAGTAAATTCTACCAGTCCTGATAAGGACTCATTATTTATCTTTTAAAAACACCATGCTTGAAACTTTTTTGTGAGAAATTGTAAATTAATTTTGGTTTGGCTTTCACATTATCCCATGGCAATGCTATTGACATTTTAATTGCACTTCATGGAAAAAAAAAAAAAGAAAAAAAATCACATTTTGTTTAAACATGTTGTCTCTCACCACTTTGTATGGTTCTCTTCTTTTACTCAAGGAAATAATAATCACTCCCTAGTTACCTTCACAATTCTATTATAATTAAAGACTATAGTTGAATAATTTATATTTTAGCTTTTTGGTTTTAAGTTGTAGTGTATTTATTCTGTCCTGGCATGAGATAACCAAAACTGTGTGGTATGATGCCAATATAGAAAAATCTCTTTGAAGTTACCAGATAAACAGCAAGTTCTTCTTGGGCTCTGACATTAGCCAAGGTTGGAGACTGAGTACTGGTCAAAAGCTGGGATTTTAAATAGTGCTTATGGCCTACCCCATCTGAGACCATTCATGATTCTTTCCTCCCTTTGGTGTTAGCAAAGGGGAGAAATTGAGTGATAATACTTGAAAATCCAACTCTTCCCCTAAGGTTTTTATGGGAAGCCACTGAGATTAAATGAATCATTCTAAAGGTACTTATAATTTTAATTTCCCATGACACAGTTTTTGAGTTTGAATACACAGTTCATTGCTCATTCTAGTGCTAGCTTCACAGAGTATTTGAAAAATTTCACAAAAGGGGTAAATTCATTGCCTAGAGAGTTAAGAAAGTTCTTGAACCGAAACTATTTACCAAACAAGAGGAATACACTGACAACTTTGGAGAATTAAGTGAGAAATTTCCACAGAATAATTAATGCAATGTTATCACACCAGTATTTTTCAGACCTGCTATCACAATGGGCCATAAAAACTTGTTGTTGCCTACTGTAGGTCTTTAGCAACCTGAGGCACATTAGTGTGCTTCCTGAGGGTTATTTTAGGCCCATCTCAAACTGTGGATACTTCAGAAGTGACCAAAACTTTTGGCTATGATGACATGGATTATTTTGCCTCCTTGATTATTCCACTGGGATTACTTCATGGTGAATTCATCAGCCCTGACCATCCAAAACCATAGCAATAATGGCTATGTGTTGTAAGTCAGCAGCCGACTGTTTCAAACATGGAAGGAAATGTTCCTCAGCCCATCACTAATTTTTTAACTGTAATTCCAAAGATACCTGAGTTGATGAGACCAAAGTCACATCACTCCAGTGTTGTCTTAAAGCACTGTTATTATAGGATCTTCACAGAGAAAAGCTAGTCAAATTAATGGGACAATGCCATATTTAGAAGTAACAAATATCCCTCTTTTGTTGTTGTTACTGTTTTCTGTAGTGGACTTTTTCTCTCAAATTATTCTTAATGGGAGCAAAATTGATGGAAATGAGATCATTAAGTCAATCTATTTGCAATTAAGTTTGTAAGAGAGAATATATTACAAAGGATAAGGTAAGTGCCATATTAGAGGCATAAGCTGCAAATAAGCATTGACCAGCATCAGTTTTAAATTACAAATAGAATCAGTGCTTATATTTCAGATTTTTCTTGAGGCAAAAGTTCCAGAAGTGCCACATTTCAAAATTGTCAAGGCACCCAGTTGTGCAGACAGGAGCATACTGGAAGTATACTGGACTTTTTAAAAAGAGTTAATTATGAAATAAATATTCTTAAATAATAATAGTAATAGTAATAGTAATAGTAATAGTAATAGTAATAGTAATAGTAATAGTAATAGTAACAACAACAACAACAACAACAACAACAACAACAACAATAATAATAATAATAATAATAATAAATATTAATTAAATTATTCTGCTTCTTACATACCCCCCATACCCTGTCCTCTCTGTGGAAGTGGGGAGGAGGGGTCATGTCTTGTCTTAGCTCCATGTGTTGATTTATGCAAAATATGGCCTTAATGAGAACAAGGCGTGTGTGAAGTTTGAATATAGCTCATCAGATGAGGTAACCCCCATGGGAATTTTCTGACTTTTTAATACATGTGAAAACTGCAGTCTGTTTCGTGTTCCCTGGAACATTACCTCAGATTTGTGTTAATTTGTCTGCTGATATAAATTATCAAAGAAACTTCCCCTTTGTGAAGATACACTGAGACTCTCCTATGAAAGACAGAGATCCAAAAATAATTTGATGCTTGATTACCCTGATAAGCATCAAAAACCTTTGAAAGCTACCTTCAAAGTACTGAAATCTAGACAATATTAGGAGCACTGTCTGCCTGCATGGCTTGCTTCCAGGTGCACTATCTCGCATGTGTCCTCTGCTGAACCTCCCACTTGTCAAAGGCCCTTACCAACATCTTCGTGATTCAAAGGGTGCTCAGGTCTCTCTTCTGCTTTCAAAGTTTTGTAAAGATTCTGCACTAGCAAAAAGTAACCCAAGAAATGTCTAAAGCTCCCTAGTGAGAGATGTGACTACCTCCTTAGACAAACCAAAACCCTTGAGAGAAGGCAGTTCTGTATATTTCTTATTATCGACTCATTGTCAGGGTTTGTTTAAGTCCCTCAGCTGGTTTTGCACAGGGCAGAGGAGTGTTGTCACCTCTAGGTAAATCTGCTCTGCAGGTGGCAGGTCTTGCATCCCAGCTGCGTTGGCTGACTATAGCAAGTGGGTCCAGCAGTCTAATGGATGAATCCAGACAGTAATGGATGCTTCCCTACACAGAACAAAGCTAAAAATGCCTTTGAAGTACTGCCTCTAACCCAGGATGTTTGGTCTCCTCGGAGTCGAAAGCCTGTTTCTCTAGAATGATTTGAAACACCTACATTTAAACTTTTGAGAATTGTCCCCTGCACAGCACTCCATATTTGTAAAGGCATTCCAAATTCATTATTCTTCTTATATTCAAGTTAATCTTTGTATTTAGGTGCATGTTAGGTTTGTTTATCAGAAATTTCAAGCCCCTTGACGCTAAGTGTGCTGTGCTTCTCTGTCAGGAGAGGATAGAGGTTTACCAATTCAGAGTGGAGGAAAATTTGGTTTTTCTTTATTTCTACTAATAGTTCTATTTTTAAAACATAGTGAAACGTGACTTAATGTAAACAATTGTTTCCTTTTCACTTGAAAATTATATAAATCTAAAAGCCATTGAACTATTAAAGGATCTATGCATGACTGATGTGAATTATATTAAGGGCAATACACTGAATTTGCTTTTTATGACCCAGATATCACATGTACAGGCAAAGATTAGCGACTGAAGCTAAACATTTCCAAATGTAAATAAAGTAATGAATGAAATCACATGCTTTCACCTTTTTGACTGTTACCATGAATATTCTAGCATCAATGCTCCAAACAGAAAATGTTGTACTCTGGTATATTATATGCAGTGTTTCTGGGGGCAAGAACTATGTTATTTTGTTTCTTTATCCAGAAAATTTGTCTAAATAGACAAAGAAGTGAAGATAGGGCCATTTTAACCAGGTGCTCTACAGAATGAAAACCTGTGTGCGAAGCACTTGGCAGAAGCAGTGGGATAGAAACAGAGAGAAAGAGTTCTGCCTGCTAGAGATGTATAATTGCTATAATGCAGAGACTTTTGGGAAACATGGAGGCCAAAACCTGAGCAGTACAGTCATATTATGAGGCAGTTAAAAATAACAGCATGACCACCCCTAAATATAGAAAGAAAAATTCTGTTTTCTTGGGATGTAGCCATGCTTTTGGCCTTTGTATTGCAAAATGATTTTGAAAAAGCTATGAACTTGGGAGACTGTATGTGCTGTGGATTAGCTGTTACTCTGTCTTATTACAAAGAAAGCCAATGAGGGTGTTTTTTAACCATGCATTGTTGAAGTCAGCAGGAGATTTATCATTCATTTGTGTAGAACTGAAAATGTTTTAGGCCAACATTGAGCACTTTCAAAATCCCACACTTGTTTATGTTTTGAATCAAATGAGTAACTTTTCAGACATGTTTCTGTTATATCCTTCCCCACCCCCACAGACCCTCTGGAAGCAGGAAGAATAAAAACTGACACTGTTTTAGTGTAGCCACCAAACAATGGAGTTTCTCAGTATTCTCTAGTCATAAAATTCTGGCTACATTGAGGACATATTAAATTATTTATGCACTGTAGAGGTGTGAACTTAGCATTTAAGAAGGAGGGTTAATTAAAATGAATATAAGAAAATTAAAGCCTCCAGATTCTTTCTTAGCAATCAATAAATGAAATTCAATTGACATGTTAATGAGTAAGAAAACTGCACAGACAATACACATCAGCCACTTCAGATTAAAAAATAAAAAGTCAAAAAACATTTAAATTTCACTTCTGTTTCTTCTCTGGAAATGTTGTACTGGTGGTTTAGACTTTTCCAATTCTGACATGAAGAAAAAGATTAAATACATGAATTAGAGACTGTACTTATTCAATTGTAAGATAATATAGGGAAGAAATTACATAGATTTGCAGAAATTCCTACCAGAAACACCCTAAACACAGTGGGGCTTTATTGTATCTGACAATGTACACACATATTCTAAATGCTCTGAATGTTTTCTACTAGAAGAGCTGTCCTACTTAAACACATAGCTGTATGGTTAAGTAAACAAGATTGCCTCATTTAAGACAATGACTTTCAGCCTGTGTTACCCCACACTTATGGAAACTGCTGACTTCTAAAGTGACTTCAGAGAACAGCAAAGAAATGTGAGGTCATAGATGCTATTTGTATTTGTCTCAGAGGTGGTATTTCTGAAAACACTATAAATGACAAAAGCCAGAAACCAATTTAAGAACTGTGTAAAGGATTTTCTATGATGGAATCAAATTGCTTAGCAACTTGATGAATTAACCCTCATCTGCCAATAACTGATATAGTTAAAGTTAAAATAACTGATATAACAAGTTAAAACTTGTTATTTGCACTGTTTCTATAAACATATGTGTGCTATTTTGTGGCCAGTATAGTAGACATGGGCTAGACATGTTCATTTCTGTGTGAAATACCCAGGGACTGGTAGTAGCAAGCTGTTACTGAAGCTTTGCATTTACCTGGACTACAAGACGAAATGTACATTTATAGGGCAAGAAAGAATATTCACATATATTATAAGCTTTTTTTTTAGAACTAATTAACAAGCTTTTGAACCTGGGAGAAGCATCAATTTCAAGGTGAAATTAAGTCAAACTGATTAAGAACTTCTTTGTTCATCTTTTCCATTGTCGGCTTCTTGATTGCTTTGCTTGTTTCCCAGAAGCACCTGTACCTGGTGAGTGTTGAAATCAGATAACTGTCCTAATTCTCAAGGTCTGAAATTCTCAAGTGGAATTGCTGTGTTTCAACAAACAGCTTTAAGTGGCTGGGCAGAAGGATCAGAGCTACCATTCACCCATTTTTTATGTTTTTGTGCTATGCAAACATATATTGTAGACAAACTTCATTGTCCAAGGAAAAGAGATTAATCTGAGTGAATTTAGATATTTAGAGTTCAATGATCTACATCTTCACTTATCATCTAAAGTAATTTTAATCAGTGCAGAAAAAGACAATTCTGCAGAACAATTTGCCATACCCTGGTCTATGTGCTTAAAGAGGAGCAGAGGAATTTTACCCTAAAGACCCTATTACTCACTTTGAGGTTAAAAGGGTGCCAGGGTGATTTTCAAATACATCTTACCCTCACTGTAATATGGCTTGCACAGAAAGCAGAGAAGGGATGGAAATTTATATGCAAGTATATAAATAATTCTAAATGTAGTTACTAATATCCAATAATAAGGAGAGATCTACAAGTACAGATCTCAGTATCTCATCAGTCTTCAATGACTAATAGAGGAAGTGTTTTCCTCTTCAGGAAGCAAGCATTGAAAATAAACAGGTCTTGGGTGTGACTTGCTGTATTATTGAGTGTGTGAAGACAAATGACCTCTGGTTTGGCATTACCTAACTCCCAACAAGGGAAGTACAAAGCGTGACTTCCTAATATAAAAATGACGTGAGAAACACGATATGAGAAACCTACCTTCCTGTTTATTGCAATACACAGAAACCACACCCACCATAGTACCCTTATTCACACAAGACAGCTGCAAACATACAATTCCCATCAGTTTGCAAATTCTTTGATTTGTTTAGGGTTTTGAAATCTATTCTGCTAATTTTCAGATCTTTTATCATTCATATCTGAGCTCTATACAAAATCTAGTCTTTTATGCTTCAAGTAATCATCTAAATTCCTAGCATTTGATCAATTCTAGAAACAGTGAGAAAAATTAAGCTGATGAGTTTTTTGAGCACTGGGGGCTTAAGGGGAAGAAATTAATATTTTTAGAGTAATTCTGCTCAGCCAGCACCCTGCGACATCTGGATTTTGTTGAAACGGGAGAGTGAGGGAAACATGAAATTATTATTCATTAATATACTAAGGAAAACAATATCTTTGTCACATATTCTGTTAAGAAATATTTTTTTCTTATGACAATCTTCCCCATTGTTGTAACCAGTCTGAAATATTCCCATTCAGCTGTGAATGGTATTTCACTAAAACCCTTTCCATTTACTGTGCCAGTTAATTTTTCCGAGCATAGTTGCCTGCAGAGATGACCCTTGATTTCAAACACTGCTCCCAAACACAGACACAGCTGGATGTCAAAAGAAATCAGCCCAAAACATATCTAACACATATTTGAAACCCCTACATATTTTGACTTGCATTTTGATGCCAGTCTCCACATCAGACCCAACAACATTTCAAGAAAACAGCAGTACTGAATGATGGAATCATATTTCACTCACAGTAGGTTGCCCTGGACTTTTTTTGCCTTTAAATATATTCTCTAACCTTTTGTGTGTAGGATCTGCTACACCAATATAAATGTTTTCCAAGGGATTGGACTATTGTTTATTTCAAGGACTAAACAATCCAGCATCTCTGCATTTATTTATTTAGGTAATTATTTCAGCAAAGTCATTGAGCTAACTTGTTTCATTTTATTTTTCAGTTTTAATAGGAAAATTACTACTGATTTTTCTGTATTTTAAATCAGTACCAGAATTCTAACCCAAGCCCTTTCAAGTCAGAAGCTAAAATATAAGACTGCATACTGATTTAGACTGAATGGGTATCTCTTCAGAGAGAGAACTTACAATCTTTAAGGTCACAAAAGCCTTGGTCCCAGAGAAGCCTATATTTAATCTTGGAATTGTGCTCTGCAAAAATAATGAAATACAAGAATAAGCAAGTCTAGTCTAGATTCCATTGTCCACAATGTGTGTTCAGCTCTTCTGCCTTATTCCTAAGAGTAAACTAAGAAAACCCTTAGGTAGGTTTGTTTGCTTGTTTGTTTGTTTTACTGGGGGAATGGATTAGCCCCTTCCAATTTACCTCCTACCTCTGTTGTTCTTTGATGGCTGATATTGTAGCCTGACAAACCTTTCCCCAGCTTTTTTTTTCAGTTAAGAACATACAAAAAGCTCTCTTAAATAATTACCACACCTCCATGATATGGTAAGGAGACACAGAATATGATCTCTGGGCAGGAGCCCTGTTTGCATTAATGAAGTCCCGTGTCCCCATTGCTCTGCCAGAAGACTCTCCCAGAACATGATGCTTAGCATTGTTCTTTTTCAGGCATAAGTGTACTAATGGCCTGGTTATGCCTGCTTTCTCTGTCTTCACTGGTATTTGCACCCTGGCCAACCTTTTGTCTTCTAAGATGAAGAAAATTTCTTTAATCTCCTGTCGTGATAAGAAAGTCGCTACTTTCAGTGAATTTATTAGCTGTGATCCCACATGGTCAAAAGAAATTGCATTTTCTTCGATGCTGAGTGAGCTCTCAGCGAGCACTTTTACAATGGTATAAACATACTTTCTCTAAAGGCACTTCTCCAGGTGATGCACCCCTGGATGCCCTCTCTGTTTGAGTGGCAACATCATGCCAGCAATTTACTATCCCTGCTGTGTTGTTTGCCTTAGGTGATGACCCTTCAGCTCACAGTGAAAGTTATGATTAGTTCACTTCTTTGAAGCATCCAGATTTTCTTTCTTTCTGTGAGATATTATGGTTGTTTCTGAACAAAAGATATCTTCCAACTCTGAGCTATTATTGCATCCCCACTTTTGTATTTTGCTTAATAAAGATAATTTGAGGACGGTTTAATTTAGATCCAAACTGTGATGAACTCTACTGATAATCTTTCTTTAGATGAACAGTTCCTCTTTCATGGACAACCAATTTTCATTTACACAACAAATTATTATTTGCACTTTTACCTCTTCTCTACCTTTACAGTTTCTACCTTCTCCAGCTAATATGATTTTTCCTGCTGTATTGAATCAAAAGATTCAATACAAATCTTCAGAAGTACTATTCTTTTGTTTAAAGAAGGAAAATAGTTTAGCCATCTATCCCAACATAATCTTCTTTTAGCAAAGTTTATTTCCATATTACTTCCATGACTTACTTTTGTTCTTTATCCAATACTAGAACAATATCTTCCATATTTTGTAGTAAAAAGATCATCTGGAAAAACTTCTGCTTTATTTGCAGAAGCTCTGCCATAGTAATATGAAAATGGGTCAATAAGCAAGAGAAGGCCATGAAGTTTAATCCCCTCCATACTTCATTTGTATCCTAATCAGATTCAAGGGACTGCTGGTAAGAGGAGGACTATGGCAGCACAGTATCTTCAAGTATCTTCTAGAGCATATTGGTGTTTATTTATCAGCAAGCCATGAGCACATGTTAAAATGCATTCTGAAATAAAGGAAGCTTTAAGCAAGAGTTTAAGCTTGGTACTTTCAAAATAAATCCTTACATGGTAAAAAAAATTAGGACTGACCCTTTTCCAAACAGATTGACTTCTCAGCTTTTACCATGAATTATGAACCAGATCCATGTTCAGGTAAATCTGAAATTCTTGCTACATCTGAATTCTACATTATAGATTTTGAAGTTATGGACTTCTTATTACTTATTTTATAGTTTGTTTTTTTTTTATTTTGCTTTTAATCTTTATTTATATGGTATGAAAAGATGAGGAACAAGTGTTTTATTGAGACAGGAGTAAATTATGTTTTAGGTAAACAGATAGTAAACTATTAATAGTTGACAAATTTACTCCATGCCAGAGTGAACATTTTTATCGATCACAAACATTACAATAAAACTTTACATATAAAACACATGAATCAAAATGTGCTATTGTGCCTTGCAAGCCTTAAATTACAGTAAATATTTTCAGGAACTGTGTGGTTCTTTAGTGAAAGGTAATACAATATGATTAAGCATCAAAATTAACAGCTTTGCTTTGCGTGGCTTTCAGTCTGTATAAAATACATGCATCAAACAAAGAAAAGTATTTTCAAAAGCATACATTAAAAACAAGGTTAGAAAACATGGGATAGCGTTTTATCTGTGATACACTATGCTGTTGAGAGACTTAAATTTCAATAACTACATCTCAGTGTAAAAAAAAGGGCTCTACTTTATTTTTTTACTACCCTAAGAAGGCCTCACTGAATTTCTGGACTTCATCTGTATTCCAGACACATAGTTTCAGAATTTTTGAGATGTCTGAATGTTGTTTGATTTGCATCCAACTTGCTGACACAGCCCTAGTTTTGTTGCGGATCAAATAATCTAGGTTTTGGGACGCAAATGATTAAGAATTCTTATTGATGATTTATACAGTCCTGAATAAACTCATTTTATTTGTCTTGTCATAACCAGCTTTAATTTTCTGTTCTGCTGGTAAAAAGCTTAGTGCTTGTTTATTGTACTGCTGAATTGTCAACAACCTAATCTACTTTAAAGAGCAAAGTCAATATTGTACTTTATTAAAATAAATGTGAAGTTTAATTATATGTTTCAGTTAACCTTGGATTTGTGTTAGCTTTTATTATTTTCCATAAGTAAATCTTTATTCAAAGCCCTTATGTCCTTCTTCTGTCCATATTTGTTGGGGAAGATGAAACAGGGAAACCTTATGAATATGATTGTTTAGCAAAAGATTCTGAAAATATGAAGCCTAGAATCGAAATAGAAATGAAAGCTAACTTTGAGTTATAGGATACTGAGTGCTAGTTACTGTACAGCCAAAGAACAACAGCCTTGCCAGCTGAAGGAGAATCCCTGTTGATAGTACAATACCCTTCTGCTGATGGTGAATCCAAAGGTCAAGCAGCAAGAGAAGAATTTGAAAGGTAGCTTTTAGAGTCTAAAATATAACACTGTATGGTGATGTAGTAGTTCTTATAGGCTATATGTAAATCCTTTAGAATATGTGTCATATAGTGGTTGGTTACTGGGAATTAAAATGTTCATTATAGAAAAGGATAGAATGTATTGTAACAAGAACTTCACTCTCTTAATTATTCCCTTCTCTTAACCCTTAACTCTTAACTATTCCCTTATCCGCTCTCCCCTCTTTCTCTTCCATGCTTCTCTTGCTCTTGCTCTTAACTCTTACCTCCCCTCTCTCTTTTACCCGCTCTCACTTACTTCTCTTACTCCCGGCTCTTACCCCCTTTTGGCCCCTCTTTCTCTACCCCCTTAATTAACTTCTTCTCCCATGCTCCCCGACTCCTCTCTCCACTCTCTCTCTCTCTCCCCCTCCCTGACCACATGTATGCTGTGGCTGGCGGCTGAAATGGGTCTCTTCCTCCCTCTACCCAAATAATAAACTGTTTCTACCTGAACAGCCTGACCCTGGAGAGCTCTCTCACCACGAGTGCATGTTTTGTATGTCTATACATATTGAAGGAGTTTCACTTTTTGGGCTGTTAGCAAAGGGAATCTCAACTTTTCCACTCTGGTGCCGTGCACTTTCTGGATGTAGCAGCTGTCCGAGGAATGATAATCATTTTAAATCATAAAAAAAATGTACAGGGCATTGAGCCATTTCTCTCTCTCTCTCTCTCTCTCTCTCTCTCTCTGCATTGGGTCTCTGGAGTGACCTGGGCTACCCTTGGCAGTGACATGGGGTTGAATGAAGTACCACAGGACCTACAGGGAGAGCCGAATGTTAGGTGAAGTTTGATCTCGCTGTGTTGCACGTAGGCAATCAAAATCCCCCTGCAAATGGGGCCTTGTTAAATGTGCACATAATTATTAGAATATGCATCTCAAGATGAAATAAACACAAACAAAAAGTGTCCTACAAAAACTTGGCCAACAGGCTACAAGTAAATCTGTAATATAATGAGGACCTTTAAGGTCCTCAGGTTTAAGGCAAGGATTAGGATTACGCCAAGGGTTAGGGCTCAGAAAAATGCAAATCCCAGAGCTCCAAGCGTACTGCAGCTACAAATGGCATGCCAAGTGGATCAAAAACCTCTCATGAAATTCCTCCTTCCATGCTAGTCTACTTATTACCCGAAACTGCCCAAGATGTCTAAAGATGCTCCACCTAGGGTTAGGGATATGCCTAGGGCTAGTGTTCATTAAACTACAAAGCCCAGAGCTCCAAGGACACTGCAGCTGCAAATGGCATGCCAGGTGTACAATGTATGTCTCTTCCTTTAGAGGGTGGTATATTTTTTTCTTCTTAGTTTGGCAGGTCTGTTGTAGCAACGCATTCCCTTGAGCTCTGGGCTTTGTGGTTTTCTGAACTCTAACCCTGGGCTTAACTTTAACTCTAGGTGGAGTAATGAAAAGAGCCTGGGGCTTAGTTTTGAGCTGAGCAAATCTTAAGTGAGGGAGGTATTTTGTTGAAGTTTTCTTTTGAGTTCATCAGGTCTATTGTAGATGTAAAGTCCCTGGAGTTCTGAGCTTTGTGGTTTTCTGAACCCTAACCCTAGTTGTAACCCTGTCCCTAGGTGGAGCATTGAAAAGGACATTGGGCTGAGTCAGGTGCCTCGAAAAAATATGGAGCAAGATATTTTGGTTTTGTTTGTTTTTCAGTTTGGCATGTCTATTGTAGCTGCATAGTCCCTGGAGCTCTTGGCTTTGTGGTTTTCTGAACCCTAAACTTAGGCATAACCCTAACCCTAGGTGTAAACCTAATCATAGGTGGAGCTGTAATAGGCACTTGGGTGAGTCTGGTGATTAATAGAAAGGTATGGAATAAGCCATGTCATGACAGATTTTTTTTGCCATTTGCATGCAGTTTGAATCTGCCAAGTACTTGGGAGCTGTGGGCTTTGTAGTTTTCTGAACCCTAACTCTAGGCATAACCCTAACCCTTGATATAATGCTAACCTTATGTGGAGCAGTGAAAAGAGCTTTGGACTGAGTCTGCTGCCTGGCAAACACATGTGGAGAGATCTATTTTGTGGTGCTTTTCTTTTCAGTTTGGCAGGGCTATTGTAGCTGCACGGTCCCTGGAGCTCTGGGCTTTGTGGTTTTCTGAACCCTAACCCCCTAGGGTTATAACCTAGGGTTAGGGTTTAACTCTAGATGTTGGATTAAAACGAGCTCGTGGTGGGAGACTTCTCCAAGCCCGTCTGGTCTTGGCATAAACAGTTTATTATTTAGGTAGAGGGTGGAAGAGGTCCATTCACACTGCCAGCCACAGAAAAAATGTACTCAAAGAAGGAAAGAGAGAGGGAGAGGAAAGAGGGGACTGAGAGCATGAGAGCAGTAGGTAATTAAGTGGGTAGAGAGAAAGTAAGAGGTAAAAAGCTTAAGAGAGAGTAAGAGAGGTTAAGAAAGTAAGAAGTAAAAAGCTTAAGAGTAAGTAAAACCATAAGAGAGCAAAGTTCTTCTTACAATACATTTTATCTTTTTCTATGTTGAATATTGTAATACCCAGTAACTTTCCAGTGCATGACACACATCCCATAGAATTTACATATAGCCTATGAGAACTGATACATTACCATACAGTGAAACATTTTAAACTCGAAAAGCAACTCTTCAAATTCTTCTCTTGCTGCTTTGACCTTTGGATTCAGTCAGCAAAAGGGTATTGTTCAATCAACAGTGATTCTCCTTCAACTGGCTAGGCTATTGTTCTTTGGTTATATAGTACCTAACACTCAATGTCCTGTATCTCAAAGTTAGTTTTCTATTTCGATTATCTGTTTCATATTTTCAGAACCTTTTGCCAAACAATCATATTTATAAGGTTTCCCTGTTTCATCTTCTCCAACACCTAGGTGGAGCAGTGAAAAAATCTTTGGGCTGTGTCTGATGCCAAGTAGAAAAGTATGGTAGGAGGCACGTTATGACAGATTTTTGTTGCACTTGGCATGCCATTTGTAGTTGCAGTGCACTTGGAGCTCTGGGATTTGTGGTTTTCTGAACCCTAACCCTAGGTGTAATCCTAACCTTAGGGATTCCATAATATAATGAGGTTCCAGGTAATGCTTAGTTATCATTTGAACCTGGAGTTGAATTTAATCCTTTAACAGATGCCTAACAGAAATGTCAGGAAGCAAGACCTGAGCAAACAGTTTTTACTGCTGCAACTGTGGAATATTCAGTGGCCTAGGGAAAAGAACAGTTTACTTTTTTTTAGAGGGAAATTTGAATATCTATAGTTTGACTTTTTTCTTTTTTCTTTTCAAAATTAATTGATATTACTTTCTGTCATGATAAACACTTTTTAAAAAGGGAATGGTAAAATATTCATTTGTTCTTATAAATTTACCTTAATCTGTAGTTTAGATCTTTGCTCTTGAAAATTTTGAATTTTTAGAATGCAATTACTTCCTTCTAAATTATGTACCTTAAAAAGAAATAGACTTTCATCTACAAGTACAAAAAGCTTACAGAAAATTTCAAATTTCTTACAAGTTTCACATTAGCCTTATTTTCAAGGAGTGCTGAGGCCAGAATTCTCATAAGCACAGGTTACATTGGTTCGGCAGGGATAAATCAAGGTCGTGAAATGAAACTTCATGTATTAGAAAGTGGGAGAGGTTCAGAAAGGGTAGTAAAGCATTTAACAGCACCTATTCCTTAATTTTCATGTTTTTACTTCTTCGCAGTTTCTGAGGTACTGCTATCAAGCATGCTATCAAATATAACCTCTTAAATTTTGTCAGTTCAAATTATCTTTCCACCAACAAACTGTTATTGCCAGCAAGGTATTGATTGAAGACAGATTTCTCCTGCCCAATTAAGATGGTGCTCCTGGAGGAATATGAACTGATCAATATTGCCTGTGAATAGACGCCCTCCAGCCTCATTTAGCTCCAAGACCCTTTTAATCTAGTAAATGAATGCATTCAGACAAGGTATTAGCTATTAATTAATTTTGATGATGGTCCTGTATTTTTATTTTTTAATTTTTTTTTTTAGTAAAGAAATTCCCTCTCCTACAAAAGGAGAGATTTCAGTCTAGCAGGATAAAAATCACCCCTTTACAGCCTATATAAGGTCTCTTTGAAGCAGCAAAACCTGTGTGTGTTGGAGAATAACTTCACTGAACTGGCTAGAAAAAGTGAATAAGAAAAATCTAAACAGACACCCAATAGGCAGGGAAAAAAAAAAATCCCACATCCCACTGGTGATAACTTTATGCCCTATAGCATGAGAGTTGATTATCCTTATCATAATGGAAACGTACATAATGACAAATGTTATTAGTGGTATAAAATTACCCAACCCTTTAGAATTTCTGCCACAGTATTTAAATCAAATACCTCATTCAACAATAAAACCCAAATTGCTGAATATGGATTGCATACAGATGTATATCTCTTTTTGTTCATTCTAAGCTCACTTCCAATTTAATTTAACCATGATTTTCCCCATGCACCATAACTTTCATAATTCTCAAAGTAAGTTCCCTAATTTTTCCATATGCAGCTAAGCAATTCAAACGTTTGGGACACTTCTATTTATGCTGGTTTTATTGCTATTTATTTCTCCCCATGGTGATTTTGTAATTTCAGGTATGTTTTTCCTAGTTTTGGGTGGCTGCATTTGGATTAAGGACTACAGAAGTATACCTCAATGCCTTTTAGCGTAGCTGACTTTTTTTGGCTTTACAGATCTTATTCTATTTCAGCACACTTGCCAAGTTATTCACAGTAATTTTCTTTGGAAAATCCCGTAAGAATAAAATATACATATGAAAAATTTTGTCTATTTTGTCTGTTCTTAGGGGTCACAATCTTCTGGTGTTTCTGCACTGAAATAAAAAATTAATACTTTGCTGTCAGGAGGCTGAGTTTGTTTCTACTACTATTTTTCCCTCACTGATGGTTTAAAGAATGAAGTGGTCCCACTTCTTTTTTTTTTTTTCCATTTATTTATTTTTATTTTTATTTTTTCGTTTGAAGATGACTGCCTTTGATTTTATTTTGTGGTACTTTTGATTGTTCTGTGATGGTTAAAGCTGCTGACAATAATATAGGCCATGGTAAGAACTGAAAATCATTATTTCACGTGTAGTGTGTTCACAAATGGAAAGAAATTTTTCATTCTCTTCGGGTAATAAAATTTGCCACAGACAGTGAGCCAAAACTTTGATTATGTGACCCAGTGCAGGTCCTCTAAGGTCAGTGTTGCTCTACTCTTAAGTTCAATAGGGAATAGGTCATGGTGAGTCCTCCAATGAATGCAGAGAAAAAGGTGGATAGAATTCAAAGCATTACATTTCATGAATAAGACATCACAGGACAATATGCTTGTTGATCTGTCCTCTCTTGGGGAAGCCATGGTCATATACTTTCTGGAATAACTTTATGTTTTTCACAAATGTATGCAGACTGAACAACTTGAGAAATCACAAATATTGGATGAAATCACACAAAGAAGTGAGTCTGCAGGTGGCACACATTCTATCTTGTGACATCACACTGCGATAAATGCATGTCCCATTTAATTTCCATGTTTCTGTGTTCCTCCCTATCTTCTGGAAGAGTTTTGAATTTTTTCCAGTTACTCAAGCCAAGTGTTAGCTGTTGAAACCATCTCCTTTGGTCTGATGTCCCAAGAGGTTGGGCAGTTATTCAGTTGTATATAATACAATATTTTGAATTTTAAGTGTTTAAATGTAATTCAATTAAACCTAAACGAGTCTATACAGATTTGCATGACGATGATTCTGGTTTCTAGCATTTACTTAGAAAATACCAGGCACTGTTTTTAGTTTGAGATGCTACAGCTGATCTGTATGAACAAAACAACAAAGCATTTCTAAAATGCATGTGCTGAAAAGCGAGTCTGCAGAGAAGAGAACAACACTGCAGGGTGCCTTGCTTACTTTGTCTTATTGACATTATGTCAGATATGGTCAAAAGACAAGCAAAATGATCATTTTTCTAACCACTGCCACTGTGGAAGCTAAAAGCCAAAATATGATCTTCCTGGCTCATGAATCAATAACAGCAATTACAGGTCATACTCTTCCCCCAGCTACACCTGTATGATTTAATTGTGAAAAAAATTCAGCCTTCGTTTAGATCTGAGGAAGACAGCTGGTCTGCTGCTACTGTTTCACTGAAATAACTGTAATTCAAGGGCATTATACTAATTTACCTTGGGGAGTAGAATTCCCTTGCCTTTCATGGGAAGGCTCAAAGGCTGAGTTGCACACTTTCTCCCAGTAGACTCGCACAGGATTCAAAAAGATAACCTATTCTTTTTAAATCTCGCTGCAAACAGCTGTGTGACGTTGCACTGTTCTTTCATGTTCAGCACTGCATCCCAGCATGTGCTTACACTGTGAGAAGGGTCTTCTATGTAAATCCCTGACTGATCTCACAGGCCTGGTCAGAGCCAGCTGGTGCTTTGAAGTTACTAAAGAAAAAGTGCTAGAGAAGTGCATGGTATTAAAGGTGCTACCACAAGACTACGTCAAACCCTGTGGTGAAGATGTCTGTAGGTATTGTCATTTGAGACACTTGGAGCAGCAGCAGCTCCAATAGGTCTTATTCACATGGGTCTGGAATAAAAATTAATGGATAACAAGTCTGTCATTCCAAAAGATCTCATTTTCTTATAATGTTCACAGCAGATGAAACTCAGTGTTAGAGAAACTTCAGGAAATCCTCAGATCAATACATACAGCAGAGCTACCTTCCATTTCTAACCATCAAGGGAAAAAAGATTTGCTGAATATATGTTCCTCTTTCATTGGGTCTGTAAGACCTCTACTCTCTGCAAATGGAACGAAGAGAATTTCAGGATTATAATTAGATTTTGATTCTGTAGAAATTAACTTTAGCATATGGATTACAATTAACTCCTCCTGACAGAGCAAAGTGCAGAGATGAGCAATGTCAAACCTGTTATAACAAAGGTCAGATTCAAACCACAATTTAAGTGCCAGAAATAAGGGTTCCAAGAATTTTTCAGCTGTTTATGCTCCAAATTTCAATTTTGGAAAGCCCTTTCAAATGCCTACTAACCTTAGCAACTGAACTCAAGAGGGCCCCACTTTTAATGTCCCTCTGTGTACCCTGAGACACATCAAAGGATCTCAGGTGGGTAAATGACTCCCTAACCCTTGGATGACTCACACATGGGATAGACACTGGGCTTTTGTCTCAGGTTTGTCACTGTTCATTAAGTGATAATGATTGAATCACCAAAAGAGTCTCAGATCAGCAACCTGGCTGGTACATGAAGATTCTTGGTGCTCTCCTGGGTAATGATTTCAACAGTCTCAGGCCTAAATTTTTCTATCTTCAGAAGTTCTCTGACTGTTGGCTGCTATGTTAAAAGGGGATGCTATGGTCACTTCTGACTCCTGTGTTTTGAAACAGAACAGAGCTGTGCTCTGCTCTTGGAAAAACAGAAGAAAAGTTTCTCTCTTAGGAGTGACCCCTACATCTGTTGCAAGAATTGCAGTCCCATCTACCTGACAGAAAGTTGCTACAATAAATCCCCAGGTTTCGGGTTGTTTGGACACTCCTCAGAGCATGGCGTGACCCTTTTTGGGGAACATTACAGCACATTATTTCACTGGGGAGTGAAATCCTAACAATTCAACAAGTTTGATAAATTGCTTTTCCCAGGCTGTCTTCTGTTTTCCTACCTGGAAAATAGGTTAAATGATGTTGTTCCACTATAGAACTATTTAAATGCAACGAGGACAATTATTGGAGAGCTTTGTCAAGTGGTGGGTGATACTATATGTGTGTATAATTTATACATGCGAGATACATTGTATTCACTATTTTACCAAACACTTCACACTTTATGGGTCGATTCTAGTATTTTTCTAAGTATTGATTTTTTTTAGTAGTACATGTCTGACTGGACAAAGAGCATTTGAATGTATTGTCTCACTGGTTTTCATTTAAAGTATACTCATTTTACAGAAGAAAAGTAGAATACATCTGTACTTGGTTGTTGTATTGTCAGGTAGGCAATTTCTCCCAAGTTATGTTTTCCTTTCCCTTCTGTGCGGCCTTGGTTACAATTCAAACCGTCAATCTAAACAAACCCCTCTACTTTTGTCAATATTTGTTCCTGACCACACTAAAAGTGAAAAGAAGCATTAAAAATTTCATGAGAAAGCATATGATGATGCTCCAAGCTGGCTTGTCTGGACAAAAGAATCTAAAGAGAGTAGTAATGCTTTAAATAAAAATTTAGCATTTTTTTGCTAATTAAAACCAAACTATGGGATGATTTCTTGTCTGATGCAAACTGTGATTGTTGTGCATAGCAATTCATACCAGGTTAATACTTCATGATGTGATTCTTATGTTGATTTGTACATGCAAGAGAAATATTTAAAACAAATGTGTTCCCCCATATTAACAATGAATTAAAACCAGACATAATATTTTTAAAAAAAGATTTAAAAATATGCTCTCAGCTTATCTCAAAGGAATTCCTTTTAAAAATAGAAAAGATTTTTATACATATTTAGGATTATAAAATGGTGTTTAACTATAAATAATAAGTGTAGAGAGTATAGTTCCTATTGGTATAGCAATGAATAAGAAAATATTTATGCTTTCTCACATGTTTTTTTAGCAAATTCACTATTTTGGCATTTTTTCCTTTGAATTTACTGTTTTGTATACATGAGTAGAATAATACTCAACAGATAAGAATATTAGCACTACTACTACTACTACTACTACTACTTATTATTATTATTATTAATAATAATAATAATATAATTAATTGTTATTTCTGTTTATCAGCAGGCCTTGCACTAAACAAGAAGAGTTTGTTTCAGGAAAAGTACATTGAATGGAAATTCTAATTAATTTTAATTGATAAAGTGATTTCTCCATCTGTCACTTTTGGTTTTGAAGCTAGATTGTTCAGGGTGTGTATCCCCTCTCCTCACATTTCCTTTTTAACTATAAATCTTACTTTTCTGATATGTGTTTTGTTCTTGTGGTCTCTTTCTCTATTTGTATTATTGTTTCTCATCTGCTTAGCTAGAAGACCTAAAGAAATCACAATATGGTACAGTCTGATTACAACCCCTTTTAAATGTACTTTTCTCTACAAGAAACCAAGAGGAGAAATGTAATTAAATTTCTATACCCATATATAATCTGGAGTATCACACAGGTGAAATGGCAATCCTTGAGCCTCTGACTGACAAAAAATTTTAGATTTTCACAGAGAAGCAGCTCATAACTTAATAATCTGATTGAGCAAAACTCTCACCACCATTTTTTTCCCTGTGTTAATGTGACAGAGGTAAGCTTCAGGCCATCCTCAGAAGGTGTGAACAACACTAATACATACTTGTATCCTTCTTTATGTGGTAACTCAGCAAAATCTATTTGCCAGTAATCTCCAGGAAGATATTCCACCTTTGTTACCCTTAGCACTACCCTTCTGCTCATATCAGGATTGTTTCAATGGCAGATTTCACATTTGTTTAATATAGATTAAAAAATTTTGGTCATTCCCCTTTCCGTTACTACCTTTTTCATATGTTTCAAAAGACTTTTCTAATCCCCAGTTGGTGCCTTCATGTTCCTGCTGAGCTGTCTCCCAAAGACAGCTAAATTGTTGGCCTTTTTGTTTTGAAGGGGAAGCAATTTGTTGTTCTGGCTGTTGCTCTATTGGGAATGGCAAGAAGCACGACACAGACTCTCTTGTGTGTTGAACAGGAGAGCAGAGTTTATTATTCTTGATCTTCTTTTATGGACATGTTCAAGAAGGTCTCAGAGGTAAAATTCTCATTGGTCATTAAAGCAACACATCACCATCATTGGTTAAGTGTAACGTCACTCCTTGACTGTTTTCTTAAACACCACTTGCAAAGGTTGTTGTCCTTTACTAAGGATGGTTTGGATTCTTTCTCATGCTTTCTCAGGCCAGAATGAGAAGCCTGTGTGACTTAGTTTCACATAGGCTCTGTTCCCTTGTTGCATTTAGCATCCCCAACTGGTAGTAATGATGGACAAGTGATAATGGACAGTAAATTGTATTAGAGACTTTTTTGTGTTTTGGAGTCCTGTGGTTCAGCACTTCTATTTAAATTAATTTTTTATATAATGTTACTCAATCATTGCACAACTTGTGGACACCTGCAAAATTGTCCTGTGAAGGAGGCTACAGATGGCAAGCCATAAAACCATAAGGATTACCCTCTCTGCACTTTATAATGCTTTGTCCTTCGCTCCAAAATTTGGAAGGTGCATAGTGATGTTAGTAAAGCATTCCACTTGGGCTGCACATCTTCTCTGAGAGGTCAGATTAATTGACTGGACTGTCTTGGCTGTTCTTCCCTCACTCAGCCTACTGCCTTTGCATGGAGTTGGTCCAGCTATATTGTTCAGAGCTGTCTCATCTACACATAGCATGAAAATGTGCTGTGGCTCTTTAATATTCCTGGAGTGATTTTCTCCGTATCATGTAAAAACCCCTTGCCTGGCATGGGAACTGAGCTCACAGTTTGTGGCTCCTAACACAGTATTGCAAGCAAGAGTCTATCCATTCTAGATTTTTAGCTGCTAAATATGAAAAAGGATCTAATATATTTGGAGGTTTTATATAATTGATAATTTTTTATTCTGATCTCTACCAAACACCAACAAACAAACTTTCTACCGTTAAAACAAATGAGTGTGTCTGATGTTCTGGCTGATAGCTTCTGAAAAAAGACAGACGTGCAATCAATAAAATGTTTCTTTTCTCTAAGTGAGACTAGGATAAAGTGTCACCACAATGCAAAAATCTTCACAACCTTTTCAGCTCAGACATGCCCCATTAATAGTAAAACAAAAGCAAATAGAACTGAAGAATCTATTTTCCTGAAAGATCACCAAGATGTTTATTTAGTCACTTAGGTACTTCCCATGAGAAAATACAGGAATGTCTTCTCTGTCAGTAAATTAGAGGTAAGAATATTGCTAATGATAAATTTATTTCAATATAAATCCTGGATGTTCCTGAAGATGATCTTATTTGGATTTTTATCCTATTTTTTTATTTAGCTTTCTCTGAAGTTTCAACTTTAAAGCTTTAGATCAAAACAATTTAAGTTCCTTCCCTATGGAGGAGTGACAGGCACAGTTTTATATTTACTGTTATTGAGAAGAAACTATTCCCTTTTTCATTATGCAAATATAACCAGAAATAATTAGGAAGTATGGTAATAATATATGCAAATCCCAGCACTGACAATTTGTGAGATGTTCCTATTTTATGTGATAGCTTTTGACTTTCAAAGCACATAAATACAGCATGCTTTGTAGAACTAGGAGGAAACAACTGCAGACAATACACTCAGTTACCTTTCTAAAAAGAAATAGAAACTAAGAAAGGTGTCTTAAAATCCTCTCAAATTTATTGACAGATAAGAAGAGATCTTTTGGATCAAATTGTCTCATTTCCTGGTAACAGGCTGCTGCCATGCCACATATTCCTTTTCTGCAAACTGGTGGAGAGTGAGCTTTTGCTTTCATTTCTTCTTCTGAAGAGTTTCTCATAAATTATTCATTCTACGCATCTTCACAATTTTTGGTAAAAGTTGGTTCCAGTCATGTGGACAACATTCATTTAGAATAAAAAAATCCTCCTTTTCTTTCATGACTTGTTTACGGGAGGAAAGCCATTTAAAATGCCCTAAGCTTCTATTTTTCTGTACTGACCAAGGTAAGCTGTCTTTATCCTGCAGTTCAGTTCTTTCTGAATGTTTTGACTTCTCTTCTAGTCCATACTGAATATAGAAGGATGAAAATTTTGTCCAGAATCCCAGCAGAAATTTTTTTAGAGCCTTGTCAATTTCCTGTAGCAGTTTCTGGAAATAATGATCTAATATAATTTCCACTCATTACCACCTGTTTATAATGACTTTAGTGTGGTTGAACCTCACCTTTAACTCCACAAAGTTATTTCTACAACTGATAGGAGTCTTAAAAGAGAGTGACAGCCCCTGAGTGTCAGGCTCTGGATGAAGAATGTCTTTGTCATACACAGCTGAAGAGAGACGTCCAGAGGATGGGATTCCAGCATGGGGGTCTGACTGGGACCATGGCCATGTGGGGGCCTTGTATTACCTTGGTGCATGGAATACACAGTTGACTTCAAAGATCAGAAACTTAGTAAGAGATATTGAAGAATCAGAAAATGTGTTATGGAAATGATGGCTGGACAGATGCTGCTTCCTTGTGAATCTCTCAATATGTAAGCTTGAAAAGTAAGGAGGAAAAAAATGGTCTAGAGTCACCCTCTCTAGTTCTCCATCCATCCTCATATGGAGTGAAAGAATAAATAAAAATCAGGCTCACTGGGTTCACACACTTGAAAACTATCAGGATTTAGCTCCTTATCAGCATTGCTCTCTCTGAGCACACATCATTCACATAATTCTTTTGTCAAATCCCGAGTCCCTGAAGGATTAGTGCTCACTTTTTAAAAACTTATGTGAACTCAAATATGCATTTTCCATTTCACTCTTCCTCTCTAAGTGTAATGTGATTCAGACCCATTTAACTGATATAAATTACATTTTAGAACTATCTAGTTAATTATCAAGAAAGAAAAAAAATATGGAGAAAAAGTAACAGATTGGATTCAATATAATGTAGTCCCTATATTAAAAAGAACCCATAATTTTAAACAATATTTAATAATAAAGTCAGCCCTTCTGGTGTAGCTTAGTTTTATGTCAAATAAAGAAGAGGGAAATAACGTTTTTCAGCTTTGGTAAAATGAAAAATTGAAGTGTGGAAATACTGTGTATGTACAGCTGAGTCAAAAAAATATTTTTCAGAATCTTCAGCAACAGTGCTAAACAAAAATTTAAAATGTGTTGTGCTGTTAGGTGAAGCTGACATGCACTGCTTTGTGTGGAATTTCTAACTTCTTTGTCTAACTTTAATTTTTTGTTTTTCATTTTAGGCACTCTTTGCAGGAGACCTATTTTTCTGAATTAAGGTCTAGAAAATTCACATGGCCACCAAGGAGTGCCTCCCCTTTATGTCTGTTTGAGGTGAGAAGCAGATCACAGCATCCAAGTGAGGTTCATCTCAGCCTTGTCAATTTCCTGCATCTCCTGATGGACATGAGTGTTCAAGCAGCATATGTAACCTGTTTGTCATGCTTGCAGCTAGACAGAAGCCTTCTGAGCTAACAGTGCCCCTTAGTGAATCTGCAGTCCTAGGGCTTTTACTTAGCTGTGTATTTCAAGTAGTTTGTGTCTAAAAGGATGAGTGCTAGTTACCATCACTGAGGCCATAATGGCTGCAAATGAGATTTCTACACTCCCATAAGGAGTTTAAATGCTTCCTCTGGCTGATTTCAAGGGGAGCCCAGGATGTAACTTTTTTAGGCAGTTCTGAAAATTCTGTCCTGCTTAATTAATGTCTGTTCAGTGCTTGTTAAAAATGTGTATAAACGTGAAGAATTCTTGCTGTTCATAAAACATCTATGCAGCAAGTCAAAAGGAATTTATGAGAACCATATAGCAAAGATTTATGAAGAAGTGATCAGATGCCTGGATGTGAAACATTTTTTGCAAACAATTTACACCCTTAAATAGAAGTAGCAATCACAAAATATGCACCTGAGATGAATAGTTCAAGTAGCAACATTTAGACTCAAAAACAGAGAATGTTTAGCTGATATGGATGGGAAAAGTTTTTGTTTGGACCTAATGAAATTCAGTTTAAGATTATGTAAAAAAAAATCACAGAAAAAAAATTGAATTCTTAATTTCCTCAGCAGGCCTAAACTATAGTTTAGGACTTAAGAAGTTTTCCTCTTAAGTGATGTGTCACCCTAATTTCCCAAGTGAATCAGTAGGTGTTGAGTGCTCAGCACTGTTGAAAAACCAGGTCACCTTTGTAAAAGATAATGGAATGGAACTCAAAAAAAGCTCAACATGAAGTTGTGAAAGCATATAGAGGGTGGAGGCATACACAGGGTGGAAGCAAGAACAGGTAGCCTGGAAGGATACAGAAATATTATCCTGTCATCCAGGGACAAACTTAGGCAAGCTAAAGCCCATCTGTGTGTAGCAGGGATGTCAAAGAAAATAAGACCTTCTATGAATGCATAGCTAGCAAAAGAAAGAAGAAGAAAAATGTGGGCCTATTGCTCAAGAAGAGAAGGGACCTATTAGACAGGACATGGATGACTACCTTCCTTGTCTTGGGTTTTACAAGCAATGGCACACTCCAGGAGTTTCAGGTCCCAAAGGCCAGACGTAAAGGATGGAATGAGGAAATTGCTCAGTGGAAAAGAATGTTATGGAATGCTTAAGCAACTTGGACATACATAGATTCATAGACTCTGAAGGGACGTACCCACGAGTGTTGAGAGAGCTGTCAGATGTCACTGCAAAAGTCACTCTCCACAACCTTTGATCAATCATGATGACTGAGAGAAATGCTTAAAGTCTAGAGGAAAGTATCACTCTTACCTTTAAAAAACGCAAGGAGGATCCAGAGAACTTAGGATAGTCACCATCACCTCTGCCCTTGGGGAGGTGAAGGCTGGAAAACCATTTCCATGCACAAGAGGAACAAAAAAAAATCATCAGGAATAACCAGCATTCATTCATCAAGGGGAAGTCATGCTTGACCAACTTGATAAACTTGTGTGATAAAATCTATGGCCTGGTAGATGAAGGAAGGGCAGTGGACATTGTCTACCTGGACTTCAGTAAGGCCTCTGAGACCTCCCTCCAGTAAGGCCTCCCATAAGATCCTCATAGACAAGGTGTTCACGAATGGGCTGGTCAAGCAGACACTGAGGCGGATGAAAACTGCGTGAAAACCACCCAGAGAGCAATGATGAGTAGCACAAAGTCTAATTGGAGGCCAGGAGCTAGTAGTGTACACCAGGGGTCCATACTGAATCCAGTCCCTTTTAACTTTATTAATGATCTGGGTGATGGCGCAAACTCTCTTCAGCAAGTTTGCTGGTGACAAAAAACTAAGAGGAGTGGCCATCCAGAGGAACCACAAAAGGCTGGAGGAATGGGCTGAAAAGAACCTCATGAAGTCCAACAAGCCCAACATGAGCCAAGTGGGTGCTTGCCACAAAGAAGGTAAATAGAATCCTGAGCTACTTTATGTGAAGTATTGGCAGCTGTTTGAAGGAGGTGATCCTCCCTCTATTCAGAACTGCTGAGGCCACCATATCTGTGGTATTTCCCAGTACAAAAGAAACTAGAACATACTGGAGACATTCCAGTGCAGAGCCATCAAGATGACAAAGGGACTAGAGCAACCTTCCTATGAGAAAAAGCTGAGAGAGCTGAGACTGATCAGCCTAAATAAGGGCAGACAATTCCAATAATTATTATTTTGTCCTTATTTAATTATTTATATATTTATTTATTTAAGTTAAAAAGAATGGTTTTTTTAAGAGCATAATGGATTTAACCATTGCTTTGCTTTGCTTTGATGTTCTTGGGCTTTTTTTACCTGTTAGCTTATCAGGGTTTTTTTAGCTATATTTTGAAAATATGACTCTAGGTAAGAAGTCCAGAGTTGCTCCTAATTTTGGAGTACTCAACTCTTTCTGAAAACCTTAAGAAAGAAAAATATCAGCTAAGAGGGCCCTTTTGAAATAATAGAATAATATTTAATTAGGATTATTCCTGCTGTTAGATGTCAGTATTGTTTCATGAAAGTCCAATTGGAAGTAGATTTCTATAGCTGTAAGCAAGATAGCCCTTCAGCTGTGAAGTGTGGAAGAGCTAGCTGTTGGTGTTCAGCACCTCATCTATTAACAAGAGACTTTAAATTACATACTCAGTGGAGCAGTAATCATCAGAGCAGACTCAAGATGCACAATAGAGATTTAATTTCACTGGAACTGTTCCTAATGTAATTCTGTGTGGTGTAGATTATTTGAATTAGAATTTTGGGTGGGCCAAGAAAGGTATATGGAACAAAAACTGGTGTTGTCAAAAAAGAATAATTAGGATCCATTTCAAAAATTAAAATCACATTTGATATGTGGGTTGGGCAGCCTGATTTTTTTTTCAACACATAATATATTTAACCTTTATGTTTTGTTCATGTATTTGATTTTCTACTGTCTGTATAATGAAATGTCTTTTTCTCCTGAGCTTTGAACACTGCTGCATAATACCCTGGGGAGTTCTCCAAGGTTATTAGATCCATTGCTTAGCTGCAAGTTACTAGAGGCTACACTAACTCTCTCCTCTGTTTGGAAAGCTGCTATAATATTTCTGGTCTTGAGCAATGAATAATATGATTAGTACCTTAGGGAATGCAAACAAAAACATTAGCAAAGAACATTTTCCAATATTTAAGAGAGAAGCCAATCCTCAGAACAAAAGTTGCATGTTCTTGAACACTGTCTAATAACATTAACCTGAAATCACTCGATTTAATTGCCCTGTTAAGCAGTTTATTGCATTACTTATGGGATAATAGAATGAGTTCAAAGTGGGTTCATTGCATTATCTTACAAACAATGTACCACATCATTAAACAAGATGATAGAAATCAATGTATTTTATACGAAACAATTATGAAGGCTCATGTAAAGTCTCTAATGTGAATAGTAGAAAGACCTCACTGTCAGAAGGGAAAAAAAGGGCCTTTGTGAGGAAAAAAAACAACAAAGCAATGTCAAACTATAATTCCTCAGAATCAGATTAGAAGCGCAATTCTCCAAAATTGTTAGTTTCCCTGTAGTCTTATAAACTGCTCTAAGCTCTCACTCAGAACTATACAGAAATCCTTCCTTGGCTCACAAATAAAGATTTCTAACAGGTATCTTGTCAGTTCTGTTCTTAGGGAATTTAGCACAGATGTGTGACAATCTTCCAAGCATCTAGCTTGCAAACTTGTGATGATCTATTTTGACTTGTCTGTCCAGAGGGAATGCAAATAGAAATGTTTAGAAGAGCCCAAAGAGAAAGGACAGCTGATCCAATCTATTCTGGAAGAAGTAATTTCATGTTGTCTGAGGGAACTGACAGTGCAGGGAGAAATACTGGCTCAATATCACCTTAGTGACCCTCTGCCTGGTGTATCTGCACTTGTTTGTCATGACATCTTCACACTTGTTTTGCTACAGCCATTGGAATTTATAGATATGTGCATGAATGAGAGGTCCAATTCTGTTCTACATCCCTTCAGAAATGAGAACAGAAAACAATACTGGAATACCCTTCCAGGGAGCAGAGCCAGAGTGAGAGTGGTTCAGTGATCCTCAACGATCTGCAAAAATTTTATTGCTGACCTCCAGAGTCCAAAGGTGATGGGGGAGAGAGTTCAGGAGATGTCAGAACCCCTGGCCAAATTCCATTCATACATGAGGAACATTTCTTGCACCATCTTTCAATATCTATTGCAATGCTGCCCATCTCACACAGAGTGCACAGACTTTTCTGTGCATGCTTGAGGGGGTTTCAAGTGATCAAACCAATTTTCAAAGTGGGTAACTAGTGAAGAGGGCCTTAGCCTCATATATCTGCCTCTTTCCTGGTTGCAATGCAACTAAGCAATGCAGTACAGTTTAATTTTGACAAAGTAAAAAGTACTTTTACAGAGTACAGTCTAATTTTGGCAAAGAGCATTTTTTTTTAGGAAAAAGTGTGATTCTGTCTGCAAAAAATAGTAGCAGGGTGTCACAGTAACTTGGCTCACAGTTAAAATGTAAATTAGGTTCCTCCCAGTAACCTATATCTTTGTTCTCTTAAAATTTTTGGAAATATTTTAATAAATGAGAAGAAATTTCCCTCTAATACAAGGGTGCATTTTTTTCCACAAATTTTAAGATGGGAGGAAGAAGTTCCAATCAAAATGATTTGGCTAGAAATACTGCCAGTGGCCTTTGAGGGTTCAGTATGGTATCAGAAACAAAATCTCTGCACATTATAGATGTTATCCAGAAAAGACAATCTCATGTGATGAGAGCTGCACTGTCTTGTTCACCAAAGCCACGGCTTATTGACCATAAATGTTTATGAGAGTGTTCAGTGTGAGGAAACCGATTGGTTTCACATACACTCCCAGGATCATCAGACAACAGCTTTTATTTACTACTTCAATAATGTAACTTTAAACAAAACGTCCTGATCTCCTGTGACTAATCCACCTTGCTTTGTATCTCCCTCTGAAATTCATCCTCATATCGTCCAGATATATAGTTTTAGTTAACTTCAGCTTCAAGCATCATCTATCCTGATCCTGCAGTGGGGGTAAATGGGGTCTCTTCCCTTCCATGGTAGTGGATGCTGGAAGCACTCCCTGACCTATCCATGTGAGCCTGTTGGTGTTCAAATAAAGCCATGCCGCTATTTGGAAATTTGCCATACAACAGAGATAAATGATGATACTCTTTTTCTCATTTATTCACCAAAGTGGTTTTCAAGCACTGGAACAGGCTGCACAGGAAAGCAGTTGAGTCACCATCCCTGGATGGTGTGGATGTGGATGTGGCATTTAAGAAAATGTTTAATGGTCGACTTGGGTGTGTTAGGTTACCTTAGCTGAGTTGATGATCTTAAAAGTTCTTTTCAGTGTAGATGATCCTGTGATTCCTTTTCCTTGTAAATGTGAAGAATGCTGAGGTCAGTAGATCAACGTTTTGGGTTTATACCACGATCTGAAGAATTAAGCATCAGGAAAAATGGGTACTTTGAACAAAACATACACATGTAGGTGTTCCATAGGTGCATGGCAAATCCAACACTTCTGAGATTGTTCTTATTCTCTGTGCCTGTGATACATGCAGGACTCAGGCATAGCAGGCAGTCTAATACAGGATAGACCGTGGGGGTTTTTTTTAGATTTATTCATAATGGAAATCCTGATATTATGGTAACAAAATGTCAAATTCTCATTTCATGTATAAGCTCTGGACAGATACTATTCTGGTCACTAAAATTCTTGCAAAGAATTAAAGAGAGACAATGTTAATGTAGTCACAGAAGAGACAGAAGTTTATTGCTCCCATTTCTATGAGCTTTCCCTTTAGAAGGAATCCTTTCATGAACGAGGCTTTACCTCCTCATCTTTACCCTTTCCCCCCAACAAATAACTATGCCTGCAGCAAGTCACTGAGACAAGGAGCCCCTGACATACTTGCTTTTGAAAGACTTTGGAGCTTTAGCTTTAGTAGAAAAATTCTCTTGGAGAATTCTTCTGTGTAGATGATATTAAATTGATAGGGTAGTGACCTTTACCAGAGTGGGGCAAAGATTTTACTCTCTGTACAGATGTCTAAAACCTCTGTATTTACACCTCTATAACTCAAAGTGATATGGGCTATTACTGTTCAGTATTTTACAAATTATTTAGAATCAGATAGTTGCCTGAAAAAAAGTAATATTAGTCTTAGTTTGTTTCTTTGAAATTTGATTTGAATTCAAGTTTGCCAATGGGGAATTGGCAACTCAGGAAAAGCCTGACATGGTCCCAAAGTTCTAGCTGCAGCAGGCTAAAACACAACAGCCACATGAGCCTGAGCAATCCACATTGACATTGAAATTGCGCTTCTCTTCTGCTGTCTGGAAGAAAACAAACAGAGAAATTCAATACTTTCCCTTTTTATTGATTTATTTTTATTTTTAGAACACAATTTCATTACTTCAATTAGGCTTCAGTTGTCTGATTTTAGCCCTCATACTTGGCAGGACATACTGAATAAGGTTTCCAGCATATAAAGGCCAACACAATAGTATGGTTGTTAGGTCATCTAAAAGTTAAACAACTTTAAATAGACAAAATTGGAATCAGATTCTTCTGTTCAATTTTCATGGAAAACTACTGAAGGATTTCAGATCAACTTTTCATGAGATCAGATTAGTCAGAGCTTTCACACTGAGTTAAGCAAATTTTCTAGCTATATCTTGTCTCAGACAGTGGTCAGCAATGGATGCTTCAGAGAGCAGTATAAGGATAATAATCCTTTAAATTGAAATGTCTAAAGCTGTCTTATCGATGTGTCATAGAGTTAATCTATGGAGCTGCTCCTGAGCTGTTTTGTGTACAGCTTGGAACAGCGATATAAATTAATAAGTGATTACATCTTGCCATAACTGAGTTGCAGTGCTCCAAAGGAGCTCAGTGTAAACACCTTTTAAGTACACTGCAGCTCCAGGAGGAGAGGGCAGCAACCACCTCAGCCCTCCATACCTGCTTTTTCAGTACCTAAAACCTGGGCAAGCATGTAGTGATCCTCCCCTGTCAGATGCCCTTCCAGCTGCTGGGAGCCACAGCCACCCTGGGCTGGGGTCTATAGATGGAGCTGCAGTCTGTCAGTTCAAGCTTTTATCAACGTGAAATCCCTGCTTATTCATCACATAATGATTCAAAGGGAATACTGGCTTAAGGTTCACCTGAAAACATTGAGAACTGAATGGCAAAGTTTATACTTAGAACAGATAGAGCTATATTGGGCCCAGGGAGGCTAAGGCAAAGGGAAAACTAATTGGAGTAAGATAGTGCCAGTAGTTTTCTCATTATTCTTTGTGAGCAGGAATGGAATTATATAACATGTGCTAAAACCCAAAGAATATTTTTTCTGAAGAGCATTTTTCATTCCAACTCCACCTTTGCAAATTCCAATGGAGATAAATTTACTACATTTCTGTAATTTGTGCCAGCCAGCAAAATTAAAGCCCCTTACAAGCCTTAATGAATTGAGCTTTTTGCATTTCAACATGAAGAGGACGATGACAGAAGAAAATTAGCATAGTTACATAAATGAAGCACTTTGGTGAATGGTGCACTCAGCATTTTAACAGGTAGCAGAGGTGAAAAATTTTTCAGCATTTATAGTTCTGATAGCCTGGATTTTATGGATGAAAAAAAATTATAAAAGTTGAGATCATCTCAAGGGCACCAAATAGAGAAATCTCTTGTCTGGTGTGTACTGGATGGTATATTAGAAAAACTGTGCTCAAAGTCCAAACAGCAGATTAGAAAATTGCTTGACATCTGAAAAAAAATAAAAAAATAAAAATTATCTCTTGGAGAATAAAACACAGCAGCCTTCCACCGAACAGTCAGTTACTTTATCCAGTTCAGTGGCTAATGAAAAACTGATACATAAGCTTCATAATAGACTTAATATTTTTGAGGTTGCCTGATCTTACATGGTGTGTGCAGAAAGACATCAGAATAGAGGCTTATAGTGCTCAACGCTACTCTCATTCACAACGCCAAAGTGAAAAGGATTTGCATGGAAGCAGTAGGCAGGTTAAGAGCAAGCATGAACCTTCCTTTTAACTTGCAAGTAGGCAATAAGGTAAATTGCAGTTTCTAAGCATAATCTATGGATTAGATTCATAGATTACTCCTCAACAATAATTCACTCTTCAACAGCCTTGCTAATTCATGCATGTATCCTGTGAGAGTATGGGTCCAACTCACTCTAGCATCATGAACAACAAATTCTTGTGGGTACAGCATATTTCCTATATTCCCTAACCCAGATGGGCTGCTCAAATGTTGCATTATTCCTGTGTTTCCTTCCAACTCCCCCCGGTCACACAGAGAGCTGCAGGAGCTAGGTAACAGACGTTGAGAATGCCAGCTGTGAAATGAAGGAGAGAGAACAGGAATTACTTCATCCTATCTGTTTCCCCTACTTTTTTTGGTGGGATTTTTTTTTTTTTTTTAAGTGATTGCTTTCACACTCTGACTATAACATTCTTCATATGTAAAGAATATTTACATATGCACAAAGATACACGATTATACACAAAGATACATATCAGAATGCAGTTAAATACCTGTGTGCAAATCCATGTATTGATTCTCATAGAAAACCACCTAAGAGGGAGATGGAAAATAACTATCTGGTTCCACTGAACCAGGCTCTCCAGTCAGAAAGTTACTGACACAGATATAAACATATATGGATGGGCCCTGCTCAGTGTTCAGGTCCTTATTAAGACCCAGTTCTGGGGGACTGCCTAATTCATGTGCATAAAACAAAGAACAAGCACAGACGAGCACCAAACCCATCGTCTGTCCAGGGTGCTATCAGTCTTGTCTTTTGGTACCATAGATCCCGAACCTCTGGATGAAAACAAAGTTTTGTGTGTGAAAAGGACTGTTCTCCTGCATATTCACTCCAAGCTTATCCCATGAGCATTTGAAAGGCTGCTTAGCTTTATCAGAAGTAACTTGTGCAGCTGTATAAACCTGCACTAGTGAGTTTCTTGTTAGACCACAACAGCCTCAGTTTTAAATGATCCCTACTTCCTCAGGAAGTGCATTTGAACCTAACATACTTAAAAATTTACTTCAAATGAGAAAAAAAGATCTTTCTGTGGTAAAACAATAGTGGAAGCAGAGACCTTGTCTTCAAACTTTTGCACACTCTGGAAATGTTCGGGCTGGATTCCATTAGATGATCAACTGGGAGCTGATGTAGCCTAATATTTCTCATCAGTTTGGCTCCCTTGGCTCCTCAGACATCTGCTCCCTCGAGCTTCAGGTAGAGAGTTAGCAGATTCAGACAGACAGGATACACTGGAAAATTACCTCTTAATTCCCAGGAAATGGAAATCCTGTGAATATTTCCTTTCAGGAACGATTTGTTCCTGACTTTCAGAAGCTCATTTTATTTCTTGAAAACTCCCCATGTGACCCAAGTAATAAATAATTTTTCAGGAAGAAATTTCATTTCTCAGTTATCTTTAGTCCTTTGCCATTCTCTAGAGTTTCTATGTGACATCCTGAACAAAAGCACTCCAAGAGAGTGGAAAATTTGAAAAGTCTTGGCTACCTGTTCTAGGGGAAAAGTCTTGTGGGGAGAAATTCGGACTGCTTCCTATTTCTACTCACATCTGCTCTGTGAATCTCAAGGGATCTTGAAACATATGGAATTTCTTCAATAACATTTTTCAATTCTTGCTCATTGCTATTCTGCTCACTATAATATAAAAATGACACACCACTTTTTTAAATTGGTGAGAACAGCACTGCAGGTATCAGTATGATTTTAGATCTTGGTCTGTAACACAGAAAAGAGACATCTTTTCTTAGAGAAAATGAATGTACAAACATGGGGTTTGGGCAAGGAATTATGCACAAGGGTTTCTTGTGAAATATAAAGAGACAAATGAGAGTTGGGAAGAGGGGCAGAAATGTGTGAGGCATGCCATCACTCTAATGGCTTTGGATTGTAACTTACCTGCATCTGGCTGTCTCCTTGGGGGTAGAAATATCTGCCCATCCTGCCCACATGGAAGTTCTCTGATATATCCAAGTCACTTTTGGGAACCTCTGCAAAATCCTTTATCATTATGTCCAGATCATAACTTTCCCCTATTTGTTTTTTCTTGGTTTAGCAGTTTGCACGCTTAAAATAAATGCAGAGCTCTTTCCAAATGGCTGCAAGGCACTTAGAGGAAGACCTGTATCAGGGGGAATGACCAGTGCAATGGGCACTTTAAATTGCATATCTCTGACTAACGTGGGCTAGGATGTGCTCTGTTTGAGCTGAGAGCCTATAGCAGCTGTACCATGAGCAGTGAACTAGATAATACATAAATAACTACTTTAATGCTCTTCCAAAGCTCATTTGTTTTGAATCAGTTCAGGCCAGTTAAAAAAAGCAGCAAGTTCCTTGGAGTTAGAAGGCTGTACTGACAGCAGGTCCATGAGAAATGATGATTAGGATAGAAAATGGCTCAGCACTAACCTGAATTTTGAGTGATCTCATATTCAGGGCAAGCTGAGCAGAATTGTGGCTGTCACAAACTATTAGGACCAGTCCTAACAGGAGATAGGCTGGGATAACTGGATGTATGTTTTGCAGTTCCAGTAGTGACTAACTTCTTTGATTTAATTAATTAGAAGAACATTTATAACAGCAAGTTAAAAGTGCTACAGTTTTCCTAGGATACTTTCTATTCAAGCAATATTTTTTAATCAGTGGCAGAGAAAGCCTGATTTCTTACTATGATGCCATTTTAAAAAAAAAGAACACTTTTGACCCAGATTAATCATAAAGCAAGCAAAAAAAGAAATTCTTAAATTACCTAAAAGATGTGCTAAAATTTAGGTTTTAAAATAAAAGAGAAAGTAGACTGTGTTAATCCCACTGTTAGTCCTTTATCTTTAAAAATCAATGCAGATTGCACCCTTCCTTTGGCTAGAAAAGCTGCAGCTGTTCTGTATTTGATTCAGCCAGCAGTAATCTTGCCCTCAGTAGAGGGCAGGTGATACTCACTCAACTAGCATCAACAAAACCTGTAGGATGATCATTTGATGTTCAAAGAATTTCCTGGAAACCATACCCCGCAAATCATTACCAGACATGCTCCTTGTTCAGGTCCACACAAATGTAACATTGATTTCCAACAGAACATGTCCAGATGAACCTACTTGCTAAATGTGACTATCTTTCATCTTTTTTTTTTATTCTTTAATGTTGTAAAAATAATTTGTGAAAAAGAGGTTAAGAGGTAAGTTGACCACATTAAAAAATATCTGCACAGACAGACAACTTCTAACAGTGCAAGGCTCTTTAATCTGCCAGACAAGTATATGGTACGATGTGGTGACTAAAAGTTGAAGCTCAAAAAAATTAAACTAAATGCTCTGTACAAATTTAGTGACAGAGGTCAGGAAAACATGCCTAGAATGTATTTTCCATCACTTGAAACCTCTGCCCCAAGTAATGCATTAGATTCTTTCTAAGATATATGTTTCAAGTCAACCAGAAATTGCCTGGACCTTTGCAGGTATTAGTGGATATAATTCCATGGAATTAGGGAGAAGATTCATGCAGATACTTAGATTGGACTCAAAAGCAGTGGTTCTGTTGTGAGGCAGGTGACTCTGCCCTTCTACAGTGTAAGTGTATACCGTGTAAGACCCCAGCTGTATACTGCATCCAGCTCTGGATGCACAGGAAGGACATGGACTTGTTGGAGTGAGTCCAGAGGAGCAGCACTAAGATGACTGGAGGGATGGAGCACCTCACCATTGAGGAAAGGCTGAGGGAACTGGGATTGTTCTGCCTGGAAAGAAAAGGCTTTGTCGTAGCCTTTTTGTGTGGCCTTCCAATACCTGAATACCTGAAGGACAATGAAGAATAGTGTCAGACTGAAGGACATTTAGGTTTGATGTTAGGATGAAATTCTTTACTGTGAGGGTGGTGAGGCAATGGAACATGTTGATCAGAGAAGCTGTGGATGTCCCATCTCTGAAAGTGTTTTAAGGCCAGGCTGGAGGGAGCTCTGAGCAACCTGGTCTAGTGGAAGGTGTCTCTGCTCATGGCAGAGGAGTTAGAACTAGAGGAACTTTAAGGTCCCTCCAATCCAAACCATTCAATGATTCTATGATCTTTATCTTTGAAGCAAGAAATTTAGAAAGTTTTCTAAGACCTGAGACACAAAGGAAGTAGTTGTGTGTCCTAGTTTAGGGCAAATTAAGGAGGAAAACTCTAAATGGGATTTCTCCAGGGAAATGCCTCCTCTCTACCAACTGGTCCGGGAAAGGAAAAAAAAATTCTTTGGAGAGAAGTGGAAAAAGCTGTTTATTTAACAGAAATTGAGTAATATTAAATAATAAAACCTCTCGCTGTTCGATGGGATGGCAAGTTTAGGAAGAAAAGTCCTTTTCATGTGGTGTAGCTCGGCTCACTCAGGTTCTTATCAGTCCCTCCGGCGCTGGAAAGTGCCGAGGCCCAGGCCCCGGTGGGCCACAGGCGTGAGCTCCCGGGGTTTGGCTGGGTGTTCAGTCCAGAGCAGGCTTGCACAGATCCAAGAAAACTGGGAAAAAAAACAAAGGTCCAGGGAACTCCTCTGCCTCAGCTAGCTAGAACTAACTAAAAGCCAGAGAGAAGCTCTGTCCCGCTGTCTGTCCGTGCTGCAGACACCACAGTCCAGGAGCGGGATGTGTGGGAGTGATGTTTTTCTTTAACACAAACTGCGCGCTTCTTCTTCCCCCTCTCTTGCTCTCAAAGCCAGTCTTAAAGGTGCAGAACTTAATATATAACATAAACCAGACGATTGGGGATACCAGTATTATAAAGTCACCTCAGGACATTCCACCCCTTATCCCCATATCGTCAACTTATTATCACAATTAATATATATATTTTAACTCTACAACACATACATTATATACAGACAAGGGCATTCATTCATGATTTTTACTTAACAGTCAGATCTCTCTGAGGTACACATTGTGTTGTTTTATTTTTCTGCATTATTCACTATGTGTAACTCGGTCTCCGAGCAAAAACAACTTCACGAATGGGTTTGTCTGCATTTGAAGTAGAATTGATCTAAACTGACTTTCTTAACAAACTTCTGAGATGTACTGCTGGGACTTTTTCTCTATCTACTTTATGCAGGGGCTCGGATTGGGCTGGGCCTGCTCGGTTGGTGGAACGTCGGGTGTCAACTATCTAGGTGGTGTTTGTTAGATGTTGCTCTTAATTTTTGAAAGATCTCTCACTCAACGTTTTTAAGGTAGTTTTTAACAGTCTATTGTACCTCTTCACTTTCCCCACAGCAGGTGTATGGTAGGGGATATGATACACTTACTCGATGTTATGTTCTTTAGTTCAGGTGTTTATAAGGTTATTTTTGAAATGAGTCTCATTGTTTGACTTAATTTTTTCAGGGGTACCATGCTTTTAAAGGACCTGCTTTTCAAGTCCAGGATGGTGTTCCGGGTAGTGGCATGAGGCACAGGGTAGGGTTTTAGCTATCTAGTGGTGGCTTCTACTATTGTGAGCACATAGCACTTTCTTTGGCGGGTTTGGGGCAGTGTGATGTAGTCAACCTGCCAGGCTTCCCCATACCTATATTTGGACCAACGCCCACCGTACCATAGCGGCTTCAACCGCTTGGCTTGCTTGATCGTGGCACACGTCTCACAGTCATGGATAACCTGAGAAATACTGTCCATGGATAGGTTTACATGGTACATGGATGTCACCCCAGGACATTGTGTTACCTGAAAGTTTGGGTATGAGTTTTAACATCTTCTAAGAGTCACATTCTTGGGCTGAGACGGATATTGTAGAATATCTTAATTTGATTTACTTCAAAATACTGATCCTATTCTCCTAAAACCATATGTTATGTGGGATAGAATCACAGATATCTCCATCTTCAGTAGGTCCTTTATGCTTTCTTTATAAATCACTGAAAAGAAATAGCTATTTTGAGGGCATGATTCACCTACTTCTAACATCTCTGTGTGAAACAGACAGACTGTATGCTAAATGTGCTTCTTCATTGCTGGTGATTATATGATGATAGAAGGACAAGCAGATTAAGATGTCTAAATTCAGATGATGGGTTTCAGTCTTACAGTAAAAAATACATGGGCATTGGAGTTTAGATTCATTTTGGTTTTTAGATTCAAGGGGATCAGGTCTCTCCTCATTTAATCTAATTCAACTTTAATCTCTGTTTCAGAGGTTGGGTGTTGTTGAGAGTCAGAGGAGAAGATGCAAATTCTCTTAAACTTACTTAAACTTTCTAATATTGTCAGCTGCAAAATGCAAGAATACTATTACAGAAAAGGTTATTTGAGCATGAATGAAGATATTAACAGAATTTCTTAGAATAGCTATAAGTGTGCTCTGGGTCTCATACAAAGTCCTCCAAAGTCAAAGGGAAATTTCAAAGTTTGATCCAAAATTTCTGTTATCATCTCCTGAAACTGTTGGGAAAAAAAAAATAAATTAGTAAACTGTAAAAATATCAGAGCTAAATTAAAATTCTTTAAGTTTTTTAATGTTATAAACTGGATAGTTTGCATTGTTCAATTTCTTAATTTTCTTCTTCCAGATTCTGCCCATTAAAAAAAAGAAAAATCAGTAACTGCTTGTTTAAAAAAGTAAGGAAATTCTTGAGTTCTTCTGGTTTATTGGATTGCTTTGCTAAAGAGGATAAATGGACCATAGTTACAATTGTTACTTATGGACACTTCTGTTCTAGTCAAATTAGCTTGTCAGTAAGGTAGAGAAACAGTGCAATTTCAAGGTGCTATATATAGAAAATAAAAGTCGTAGGAAAAGCAGAGTGATAAGCTATTGTCTTTTTGTGAAAGAATAGATGAACATGTCACTAGTTGTTGCTTTATAATGAACATTCATGTAAGCATTCAGTTTAAGTTTCATATGGACATACAGCCTTAGCACCATATTTTGGGTGTGACCATTTAATTTTGCTATTTAGCGCACTTCTAGCATAACAGTCCTGCAGTAATTTATAGTCAACACTGACGGTCTGCTTTGAGGCATCAATCCTGTTGGATTAATGAGCAATGTTTAGAAATGTTGCCTGAAGCTCAAACTTGAGTGCAAGTTGGTAGGTGGCAAAAGTTTTTACCAGTAGGTCCTCTGGATCAAATCCTTCTTCCCTCTGCCTCAGCTGAACGTGTTGCAAGTTGCAAGATCCATAGCCAGATTCCCATACACTCCTTTCTCTTACATAGTTCCCGTTCTATAGAAGGGGAGAAATCAATTCTCTTCCTTCTCTAGCAATGCTGGTAGCCCTTGTAAGGGCTGAAGTGGAAAAATCATTATTGGGTAAAAGTGATAAGTGATCAAGCACCCCACTGCATTAAGGTTGTGCTTACCAGTAAGCCATTCAAAGGAACAACCAGAGTTCTTTGAGAAAAAGCAATTTCAGAAAGATTTCTAACCGTATTCTGCAAATTTGCAAAATCTTGTAATATGAAGATGCTTAGATGTTCTAAGATATTTCCAAATTGGAATGATAATTCTAAACTGAGAAAAAATGAAACAGGACCATTTATATGTCATTTGGACTACATAGTTTGATGCCTCCAATGATTCTGGACCTTGAATGCTGAGAGACAAATCAGAGGTGGCACAGAGCAGAAATTTCTTTCCAGCTGATCCCCATGAAAATGGAAAAAAAATAGTCTGGGGTTCATGTAGCTAATATGTAGGATTCTGATTTGCTTTCTTATAGAAGCATTTTTAGAAAGAAAAATTATTCATCCTTCCTTTAGATGTCATTCATTGAACTCCACACTGCCTATAAATAATGTTGAAAGGTGCATCTTCAGCAGAATCTCCTTCTCATGTAAGCTAACCTTGCAAACAAGAACACATTTATTCATGGAGCCAAGGATCAGCTTGGTTGGAAGAGACCTTAATAATAATTTTATTGCAACCTCCCTGCTATGGGCAAGGATGCCACCCAATATATCAGGTTGTTTAGAGCCCATCCATCATGGTCTTTTGAACACTTCCAGGAATGGAGCATCTAAAACTTCTCTGAGTAACTTGTTCTAGTGCCTTTACTCTCAGTAAAGAATTTAATCCTAACAGCTAATTTTAATCTCTACACTTTTAGTTCAAAACCATTCCCTGTGGTCCTGTCACTATTTTTCTCTTTTTATGTCCTAACAAGTGTCTCAGCCTGTCTTCATAGGACAGGTGCTTCAGCCCTCTGATCATCTTCTGGACACGCTTCAACATGTCCACATTTTCCTTTTGCTGAGGACGCCAGAGCTGCAAACAGCATTCACTGCAGGTGGGGTCTCACAAGGGCAGAGCAGAGGGGCAGAATCCCCTCCCTGGCCCTGCTGCCCACGCTGATTCTGGTGCAGCCGAAGATGAGGTTGGCTTTCTGGGCTGTGAGCACACACTGTTGGCTCATGTTCAGCTTTTCATCCATAACGGCCTCCAAGTCCTTCTTCACAGGGCTTTCAATGTATTCTTCTCCCAGTCTTTACTCCTATCTCAGATTGCCCTGACCCTGGTGCAGCACCTTCCAGCTGGCCTGCTGAACATTATGAGGTTCTCAAGAGCCCATTTCTTGAGCCTTTCCCTCGATGACATTTCTTTCTTCTCTTGCACAGATTTCTGTGCAGCTGACAGCAGAATGATGACACCATTACACATTTTCCTATCTGAAATGAAGACTTTATCCTGCCTTTTGCACAACAGATACACAGAAGGTTGACCTTAGCTGAGTGAGACTAATCTCTTGCAAGTTTCTACTGCAGCTGATGGAGAGAACAATTTAAAGCAGGCACCTAAATCAACATCTTAGTAGTAGTCTCCGGAGGATCCTATTCAATTCTATTGGTTATAGTGGGAGACTAAAGAAGATGTGAGGCTGGATTTAGCTTTTGTGACTGAGTCTCTCCAACCTGAAAACACTGAGTGACTGAAACTTCATCCAGCATCCTAAGATTATTGCATTAATGAATTATTTCTGGCCTTCTTTGTGACACTGAGAGAACATATTTATATTGGTCCCTATCCAAAAGCATCTGCCATACACTTTCCAGTCGTAGCACTTCTCATACCTCCACTGGGAGAGTAGATCACTTGAATTATTCACCACTGTTTTGATAGTAAACTCCATCATAGATTTTATAGCTTAATTAGGCACGTAATATTTTGATTTAAATATGGCCCATTTATCTGCATTTATTTCATGTGGGACTCATCTCACCTAATTTTAATTATAAAAGTGTTTGCAACCTAGTGAAAGGGATTCTCTGGAAAGTTGACAGAGAAGATCAAGCATCTCCAGAGTGCAACAAATGGAGTTTTGTAATAGATGAGTGTTTGTAGTATGTGGGATGAATTGCCTTTGGGAGGTTTTGAAGATTAGATAAATATTTATTACACATCCTTAAAGCATTTGTCATGAGAAGACCTAGTTCCACTCCTGGAATTTTGGAATCCACTTGGATATGTTATAAAGCAACAATAATGAGCAGTAATAATTTATCAGACTGAAGTGGATGTCTTATAATTAAACAAGGGGTTTTTGGTATCTATCTGTGCTACTGTTTTGTGGTTCCTGCTGTGTTGTTCTGAAGCAGTGTTTTGCCCTAATTCTTGTTGCCTATATTTGAAAAAGCTTTATGTACCACATTTCTGCCTTACAATGAGGAAAGAACCTCAGGTTATAAATAAAGCATTCACAGAAATTGCAAGATTTAAACACTGAGATTCTTTTGGAAGTATTTCTATCACAAGCAACAGTTTCAGTCCAGAAATCAAGGCATCTTATTCTCTGGGGGAACTGTTTCAAGTCAATCACAGCCTCATGAATACAAAGGTAATTGGAACAGATGCACTTTTTTTTTTTTTTTTTTTTTTTAATAATGCATTTCAGCAGTAGAGGAAACGTTTGTATTCTAGTTAAAATTTAAAATCAAAGGGTGGGTAACAGAGTGGGAGAGAAACAGGGGGAGGGGGAGAGGAAAAGAGCTCAGAATGTCTTTAAAAATTTTGAGGGAGCTTTTATAAAAAAAAAGTTTCCTCTGCATGGAAAATAAAGTAAAGGAAAAAACCATAGCAAAGCAATCAAATACATAGATTTTTATTGTAATTAAATAATCAATTTCCTATATGAGCTATTTCAAGATCAATACAGATATAAAGACCTCATTCAGTGAAGTTGTGCTGCATTACAGCAAAAAGGAAATAACAAAAGGGAAGAGTATTTCACACACTGGTTTGTAGCCTGAAGCCCCCTGAGTCTGCATTGCAAAGCAGCCCAGAAATGTGTTCATAAACTTCTTTTTGAAACACCTGCTGCAAACAGAAGGCATATGGATCCTTGAAAATTCAGATATTACCTGGAAGAATAGCTCCAAAGACACACTTTATCTATCAAAAAGTTATACAAAGCCAATTTGATCTACAATTGGCTTTCCCACCAATGAGATAGGAGCAGAATGAGGTAAAAATATATCCCTGATTATTCCTTAGGATTTTACAGTTTAAAGCGTCTTCATACGGCAACAAAGACTCTTAACACATATAAACAGGGATTTTCACATAATTCCATTTCTTTTTCATTTTGACACAATCATTTCCTGGAAGAAAAATAATCTGTTAGCATCTGGCATTGAAGGAGCTGGAGTTTTGCTGTTATTTTCAGTTGCTTTTTGTTTTGTTAAACACAGAACAAGTTTAATAAAACCTGTCTCAGTTATAGAATTGCCTGCTGGTATAAATATGAAAAAAATTATGGCAGCAGTTTGAAGCCTCATTAAAAATTAAAATCTGATATCATCTACAAAATCCTTTTGACTGCTGCTTAGGCAAGATCAGCAGATGACTGCATATTGCTTTAAAAAAGGAAAGGTCTTGGCCTTTAATGGTAACAGATCTATGGAAGAGCTAAAGGACTCTTCATCTAGAAGTACAACTTGGTTTTTACCTTTTCCTCTGTTATATTTCTTTGGGGAATATTCTGAAAGAAGAATAAATTTAAGATGCTCTAAAAACATTCTGCTGCAATTAGCAAGCAATATATGATGCTGTTCTAAAAATGCCAAAGATAATGTTTTTACACTGCGTTATCGTAACTCCTGCCCTCTGCAGGTTTTTACAAGGTGGAAAAAGAAAAATGTCACAGTTTTTAATTAAAACTACTTTTAAGAGATAAGATAAAAGGTGTTAAACATTTATGCCCTAGGTGCATCGGAATTGATTTCCTTTTTAGGTTACTGCATATAGAACATGTACACACTCAGTAGTTACTCTCAAAGACCTTGCTGCTATGCAGATGGTGGCAGCCTCAGCACAAAACTTTCAAAGCTCCCAGTGGTTTGTTAAGTAACCCCATACCATGTTAAACAGGACAGGAGTTTTTGCTGAGGCAGATGAAGCTCTCCTCTCAGTGTACAGCAACAGTAAAGAGCACAGTGGAGAAATCAAATCTTGCAGTCAGGATCTCTGTTCATACAAGGTACAAGGATTCAGACACATCATGTGAAACTGAAATAAAATTCAAAACCAGAGCTGATCTTTCTGTATGAGTGCCTGAAGGATATCTGAACACAGTAGGAATGCAAAGATCAATGTATAGGGCTCAGAGCTACTTTACGTGTTCACCAACTGTAAAATCTGCAATTAACTGCCAGAGCTAGTTTCATCAGTTTGAGTTACCTTGAACAAAATGATCAGGGAACAAATTCTTTGAGATGAGTTTCCATTGCCTTTACAGGGAAGGCTTCAATGTTGTCTTCTCTTCTGCCCTTAAGAAAGAACTGGTAATGCCATGTAGAGGCTATAGTTAGTACGGATATGCAGGAAACAGAAATATAGGTGAGAAAATTCTACCTCTGATGAAACAGTCTGATTTTCTTTTAGTTACTGGATAAAATATTTAAAATGTGAAAGTTTCTGTGAGAAAATGAGATTCTTGTTTTAATTACAGATTTTATTTTTTTTTTAAGGGGAAGAAAAAAAAAAAGCAAAGGGTGAAAACTGTTTAGACAACACATTCTGCCATATCATCCTAAACTCAAGAACCATTCTACTTTGATGTGTTCGTGGCACAGGACTCACACACACACACACCACACACACATTCTGTATATTTGAGATCTTTTCAGAACCCAAAAAATTCTCATCAGAGCCCAAAGAGAGAAATGAGTATATTAGGATGTGAGTAGTCTTATCCTATAGCTAATGTCTAGAACTGACAGATGAGTTGACATGCTCCCTGAAGGTGCCCACCCTGGGCACTTGCTGGCTCAGATTCAGACATCAGCATTGTGGTGAGATGGCTTCTGTTCATGGCTTCCAAGAATAATTCAGTTGAAATAAACACACAAAAGCCACACTGTCAAGGAAGTTCAGAGAGAATTTTAAAAATAATATTCCTTTTCCCTTCTCTTTCTTCTTAAAGAAATTCATAGGAACAGGAAATAATTCTCATCTAGCTGAGACAGCAAAAATAAGACAGATGGCATGTATGGAAAGATGAGCAGTGATATTGTGCAGACAGCTGAAAGTCCCAGCTGCAAAACTGATGGAAATTGGGACACAGTGGTCATGGACAGATATTGTTATGGACTTGGTCCTTTGAATTGCAAAGTCCCTCTCCTGCCTGGTGACAGAGAGACAGCACCAGTTCTGTGTGTGTTTTATGTCAATGCCAGAATTTCACATTTTAAAAGGCAATGTTATCATCTGCTTCACAGACTAATTCAATCTCTTTCAGATGATGAAAAGACTGTTGAGTAAATCCCTCTGCTTCTTAGCAAAATTTTCCTGAGCTTTCCTTAACTTTACTGGGTGAAGAGGTGCAACATGCAATGTCTCTGAAACAATACTATTTTCTCTAAAATATGGCATTTCTGATTCACTAGTAAATTTTTCTTTAGGGCAGCCTGACTTCTCATTTTCTTTACCAAGTTGCAATAAATGCATGTTATATTCACTACATTTCCTTCTTCAGAACAGAGAGTAGAAAAACACAAAACTCATGTCTTTGATGAATCATGAGTCATTAGATAATAATTGTATTATGCAATAATATTTTTATTTATTTATTTCTTTATTCTAAAATAATATTTTAATGTTCCCTTCTTAACACTCAGGATTTTTGTTATTAAAATTCAAATTTTGAATTAAAAGGTCAAAAGCTAAAAGTGGATATTAACTTTCATGCATAACCATGGTGACAACCACTTACCTGAGAAACCCTTTAACTCATGCCACTGCTTAGTCTTTTTCTGACAATGAAGAAAAAAAAGTCCTGTAATCCCAGTGTCATCTATCACATTTGGCCTCTAATAAAAGTGATGTTTCCCCTTTGAAAAAAGACAGCTAGATGGATTATGCTGGGAATAGCTTGTGTGATCACATCAGCTTGCCAAGCTAGTGGCACACAATGGGGATGGCAAAGTTCCATGCCACTAATGAATTTAGGGAACCCTCTGTGTTCTCAACCAGTGGGAGTCACTGGTTCAGGTCCAGTGAACCATGGGCCAAAAAAAAGGGAGTCAGAAAGAAATATGGTGAATCAACTCTCAAAATAAACTAAAGCAGTAGCACTTTTTACCACAATTTGAACAACTCTTAAGCAGGTTAGAGGCACCTTCATTTTCAATGTGACCTTAACAAGACTTCTGAATTTGTAAACCTTAAGATTGCTAGCACAAGTATTATCAGAGCCAGTTCATTCCAGTTGCTTTAATGTTGTATTCACCTCTGTGAGGTTTGGCAGTGTCCAAAATAATGTGTGCTTGAAGTTCAGACAATCATAATGCAAATGTTATTTTTGTCAGTGAAAAGAAAAGTTTAAAAAAAAAGTCAGTAAACTTAAATGAACTAATTTCTAAGAATTACAAAGAAAGCAGCATGGTAACAAAGATTATTTGCATATGTACTTGATGTAAAAATTTATTTAAAATTTTGATAAAATACTATGACATTTCATAGACAAGAAAGACCTGGTTTATATATCTCACGTAAAGCATTGGGTTAGAAATGTAAACCCATAGACTGACAAAACACAATATTTGAGGCAAAGTTTGAGAATGCACAAAGTTTCAAAGAAATCAGTAGAACCTTTTTTGTGGGTAATGGATTTTTGGCTTATGGAAAAAATACAGCAGGGAAAACAAAAAAAGAAAAAAAAAAAAAAGAGAAAAATGGTAGGTCTAAGAAATAAAAAGATAAAAAGTAGTCCAATTTTCTTGCCTTGCGACAAGACTTACAGTCAGAGGTACATATTTCATTTCTGGAACTGCAAATCAAACCCACAAGTTTAGAGCTGTTTTGAAAGTTTATTCTAGCCTAAAGTTTGTCTTTTATTTATTTTTCACTTTGAAGAAAATACTCAACAATAAGTCCTTAAAAACATGAAGATAGCCTAGATTTTGGAAAATTAGAAAGGATCAGGATTTATTGTGGCATTTTATTCTGAGAATTGCTATTCATGTTGCTTATCCTGTCAAAAATGACAGCAGCAAAGGGTCATCAGTTCAAAGGAGACTCTGATTTATCTTTACATTTATATGGCAGCTCTTATCCCATAGGATTTGCAAGCACTAGGCACAACCACACAAACATGTAGTCCAGAGACTTTTACTGCATCATCTTTCGTTGTCAGGATTGTCAGAGAGAAGACAAGACAATATTTTACAAAAGCACAGGGAGGAACTCAGAGGAAAATAGACATTTTTGAAAAATAGAAAATACCTCAGTATTGAAAACAACCCATTCAGTTACATTTGACTTGGATTTGCATATTTGTAAACAGTTAAAAGAGTAAAATATCTGCATAACTTTCTTGAAAACCCATGCTTATAAAACTGCCTTGTTTACTCTATTCAACTAGAGAGCTCATGTTTGCTTTTCTTTTGCTTTGATCTAAGACAAGAAGATAAAAAGAAGGGAATATTTTTGGGTTCGTTCGGACCAGTTCAGCTTTTCATCCAGAACTGTCACTGACTGAATTGAGAGTTTGCATCAAAATGTATTTTAGTGTAGTTTACTGATGAATTATTTATTCTTTGTTTTTCCAGAATGCAGCAGAAAAGAGAGATACCATAAAAGCCACAAGTCTTTGTAGAGTCAGGACATTATCATCTTATATGCTTATCATACAACTGCAACTCATGACACCAGCTTTATCTAGACAGGTGTCAAATGCACCTGAACAACTCCTGGTCTGGGATCTGAGGGAGAAATATAGCACATGCCAACAATCATTCATAAATGCCTTTTTTTTTTTTATACTGAAACAACTTGGTTGTTTCTAACAGCTCTGATACGAGAGAAGAGCTTAGTATTTATCTGACCTTCAAATTAGCAAAAAAAGGCTTCAGTCAAGCTCTCCTCCTCTCCTCACCAGCAGATTGATTGCATGACCTAGCTGCTTCAGAAATGCAGCCCAAACTTGAGAGAACCCTTGGGAAGAAAATTATGAGAAAATATACTACTGTGAGACAAATTAAAACTCCCACTCATCAGCACTGACCACTTAACCAGACACTAGAGAACATTAAATTTTTACACATCCACAACATTCCCTTTTGGATTCTAAGGTTAAAATTATGTGACTTTTTTTACTACCTTAGTTTATAGATAATATAAAACTTAGTATTGCAGTACACTAATTCATAAAAAGCCTCTCCTTTCTTTAGCAAAAAGAGAAAAATAAATGCTGTGTGCTATGTCAGCTGAAAAAAGTTTTGCTCAGGCAGCTGCAGTTTTTACTAATGCAGATACAGTAAACATAATAAATACTTATAAAAATTCAAATTCCCATGCTCTCTGAGCCATTGCAGTCCATTTTTTATTTCCCTTCTAATCTATAATTTATTCAACTCCAATCTCTTTTTTCCCCCCCTCAAATCAAAAGACTTCCTGGTGCAACAGATCTATAATTATATTGCAACCCAGTATAGAGTAGTATAGAACTACTCTATATAGAACTATATAGAACATATATAGTAGTATATATGTTATATATATAACTGCATTTATTAAACTGCACATTAATATATAATGGCAGTTACACTAGATTAGGCCAGATTTGGTTAGATTAGGTTTCACTTGTTATCAATGGCATCCATTTGATTTACATGTCATTCTCTTTCTGAAAGCCCTGGGGTGCCATAGGAGTGACACAGGCAGATGAAGGGAGCGCAGCTCCTTGGGTGCCCCCTCTTAGCAGGGATAGGGACAACATAAGTGTTAAGATATGTCTCAGATTCTGTGGAAGCTATCTGTCCTTGTGCAGATGTGAGTGGTGTAAAGAGTTCTGGGCAGAAAAGGGATGAACTGCACTGGGTTGATACAGGCTTGGCCAAAACACCATAGAGTGAAAGTGAGAGCAGAAAAGCAAGAGGCATGCTGTTGAATTCTGCGTTGAGAAACTGCCGCAGAACCTCCTCGTATTCAAGCAGGAGCATCAACAAGAGCAAAATCACTGTTGCTTGGCCAGGAATATGAATTTTTCTTGGTCAGGGCAGGAGGTATATCAGAGAAGACAGCTGCCTGCTCAGCCCAGAATGCCAGTGCCCAAGTAAAAGATGCCAGGTAAGTTACAGGTGTGGCATGGTCAGACACTCACCTCAGGGAGCCGCTTGCAGGGATCTTGTCTGGCTATGCTGCTTTTCACTGCCACAGCAGGCAGAGCTGCAGTGTGGGCAGCAACAGGCCCACACAATCTTAGTTGTTTTCACAGTGCAATGGATTCTCACTTCAGTCAAATCCTAGGGACAGATTTAAATTCTTCCTTGTGGATTTGTAATAAGGCATCATTCCAATATTCTGCTGAAATTTTTGTCCCCCAAAGTAGATGCATTTCTCCTTAGACCACTATTTCTTCATGTAAATCCTTATTATTTCCAGTAATTCCTAGGTTTTAAAAGTAGACTCTTCAAACATAATATTTTGTATAAATTTTATATTGTGTACAAATTTTGCAATTTTTACAACACACATGTAGTTTTTTTTTGAATTCATGACTGTCTGAAATATTGTTGTGCATTTTAGAATAGCATCCCTCTTTGGTTAGGAAAATCCCTAGCATTCAAAGAGTTTTTCTCCAGATAAATAGCAATGGAAACAACTTTCTGGAAAGTTGTTATTATTTCTAAGCCTAAATTTGTTTACTTTACACCTTTTAAGTATTAAGTATTGCATCTCTTCCAGCTAAGCTGAAGAGTTCCCTATTGCCACGCTTCTCCATGCAGAGTCTAAAAGACATTAGTTGCTTACTACTTTCCTTTGCTGAGCTGGAGAGACTGAAGTCTCTGAATATAACTCTGTGTTCTACGATTGTCTCTGCTGTTGTCACTGAGGTCTTGAGGAGGCTTGAAGGTAGAGATGGGTGGGCCAAAAAAATGCAACAACCCCAATGATAGCCACAGAATTGTCTTTACCAAACAACATATTATCTTTTCCTACATGGAAGGAGATTTACTGTGTGAATATAACAAAACAGTTTTATAATCACAGGAGGATTCACAACAGGAATGTTTTGCAATATGTAATGCAGAGGTGCCTCACCTGATAGCACTGGGGAACCTGTGACCCAATAGAAGAGTGTGTCCTATGGACATGAGTCATGGTCTCGCTCTTTAGCATCAACGTTTTCCTTCAGAATGACCTTGAATAAATGCATTTCATCCCCTTTTAAGCTTTGAGCAAAGAAAGCTTTCTTTAAGAGTTCACTGAATACATGGCTTTGCTTCAGGCAATACCCTTGATCTCCATGAAACTTTAAGGACTTGATATTCCTGGCTGTAACTGACAAATGGTCAAAACCACAGTGGAATTCAGCACCTTGAAAGGAGTTTCGAGGTACCTGCATTGCTGTGCAGAAATCACGCCTTCCTTACATCTCTGAGTAAAGAGTGAGCGTGTTTGTCTTCTTGATAGCAGTCATACTATACTAAAGCAATAATGTACTCCACCTGCTCTACAATGATGTGGATAGTTTGGAGGTGTTCAACTGGTGGAAATACTTGCAGATAACTTTTAGTTTTGTAAATGCAAGATCTCTCCAATTCCTAGTTTCTCACGCCTGATTTGTAACTGTGAAGAAGAAGTTCAACTTTCCACTGTGTTTTTTTAAAGAAAACATCCCACTAACCTTCTTCTTGGCATTCTTTCCAAGGAGAATTCTGTGGAAGTTCAGTTCATGGAAGTCCTTCCAAATGCACTCAAATCTCTCTGACCTTCAAGATTTTCACAATTTTTCATCATTCATGGACAATTCTGTGAGTGGTTTTCTGTTTCTTTGGCTGAATTTAAGAGGTAAAAAAAGCACAGAGACTGCTCTTCTCACGAGAGATGTCTTTAAGTCGGACTTCAAGTTTAGACATGCTTTAAAACAGTTACATTTTTTAAAGTGCTGAAGAAAATTTCATTTTTTTCCAGTTGTACTTTATAAAATAAAAAAAAAAGTGGGTTAAATCATTTTTCTTTTTATATTTGGACATTTTTCCACAGCAGAAAGATTGACCTCAGTGGGCATCTCTGGTGTTCATCTGTGAAACTGATATTATATGAAAGAGGCAGTGACAGGGGAGAAATGTCCCTTTCCAGAAAAAGCATTTTCAAGGACTGGTTTACTGCTCTTACTGATTTAGTACCAGCCTTGGAACTCAGGTGACTTGTTGCTTCCTGTGTGGGAGCTTGGATTTGTCTTGGAAGCTTGGCTGAGAAGCCGGATATTGAGCTGGAGAGGACGCAGACCAAAAGGTCAGACTTGGTGATGAAAAGCTACAATTAAATAGCCTACAGTCAGATAATTGCAAGTGATGTGAATCAATTCCTTAGTAATTGATGGGTTACTGATAGTCTTTGTCCATCCTTTTAACTCTAGGTTTCTGCAATCATGATGTTAGCATAAATCACCTGTAACACTAAAGGCTCTAAAATGAAGAGTTAGAGTGTAGGATGGAGGAAGTCTATAGACAAAGTTGTGTTACTAAATCTGTCCCTGCTCTGCTGATACAATATGTACACTCTCCTTACTTGCTTAGCAAAATAGCCTAACAGTAATTTTAATTGAAGAAACATGAAATTTGATAAAGGCATAGAAGGCTTTATGAACATAGTCTGAGCATTGAAAGAGTGGAATGTCTTCTTACATGTACTCTACATATTATTTTTTTAACTCCAGCTGTAGGGGAGGTAGAATTAAAAAAAAACAACAAAACCAACTAAAAAAACCCAATATCAACAACAAAAAAACACAACCAAAAACAACCAAAGCCAAGAAAAAACAAATCAGCAAGCTCCCCCTCCCAAAAAAAACCAAAATCAAAACAAAAATTAAATAAAATTAAAAAATAACCACTATAAGACATCCAGTAGAAGTGCAACGCTTGCAAAATGCTTTGACCAGCAAATTAGGAACTGTCTATGCTGCTCACATGTTTCAATACCTCGTATGTCTTAAAAATAAGTGACAAGCCCAGCTGATGTAATTGAGTCCAGTGCTAAGAATGAATGTTCAGACCTGTGGAAGCCTGAAAGCAAAATACTTCTGCAGTTGCACTATGGATTCATAACAGAAAACTTAGGAATTCAAAGGTAATAAAATCTAATAAAAACTAAGCAAGTGGAAAAATATTCAACTGTTAAATTTACTTGAAGATTGTGGTTGCATTCTATTGATTGTAACAGTTGCAGTTTTGCAGGTAACAATCTGACTGTGAATCTTGCTTATTAAAGCTGGTTTATTTTATTACTGGTCTTGTCTCCTTCAGGACTGAAGGTGAGTGGGGTTGAGGATGAAAATGAGAAAACTATGTCATTTGAGGGAGTGAGTCTGACTTACAGAAGGACTAATGCCTATCCTACAGCACACTAAAGTCTGACATATATTGGTGGGAAATTCCCTCTGCCTGAAGAGGGCTAAGGCACCTCCTAAAGGAGCAGGCAGAAAACCAACCCAACCAACCAAAAGCTCTTCCCTGTACTTTTTACACCTCCATGGGGTTAAAATATTCAAACCCAAATAGTCTTCAAAACCGGGGCTAGATTGTCATCCATATGCCTGTAGTTGCATGCAAACACTCAGTTTGCTCAAAGACAAAAAAGAGCAAGGAAACCTATTTAAATGTGCAGTACAGCCATGTGTACAATGACTGACACACACCCAGGAGCAGGTGGCTGGGTCCTGGATGACATTAGCACCTGTGTCAGCTTGCAGTTGATGCTAAGACTTGAGCAAGTTAGGTTCATGAGCCCTGGCTTTAAATGAAGGGACATTACTATCACTCAATCTCCCCTAAGGCCCACAGGTGGTGTAAGAAAGATGTGAAAGGAAGGAAAAAAAGGAAGTCAAGAGAGTAGTGAAATTTAAGCAGAGTTTCTGTCAAACAGGAACACCATAAAATAGTACATGAGAAACCTCCTGCCCAAAAAAAAAAAAAAAAATCCATAATGTTCCTCATCCACAGAGGTTGCACACTTGAAGAACTCATCCATGTTTCCCTAACCTACAGGCAAAACCAATTGCCCCCACTCAAGATTTACTCTTTTTCTTTACCTGAAGATGAAATATCAGCTCCCTCTCCTTATGTGAGGATATGCCACTATTTAAGACAACATGTTATGTGGCATTATATTGTGGATATATTTTTAGTGAACTTAAAAGCTAAGAAAAGGTGATCTCCTTAATAGAAAAGATTAATTGCCTGAACCCTCTTTAAAGAAAAATTTTTAAGGTCTACCTTTTTACTTTAATTTCCTGGAATTCTGGGTTCATGAAATATCAGAGGTGACACATAATGCACCTTACTGTGACTATAAAAATAAGAAGCTATTTAAAGGTACTGCACAACATAACATACTGTGCCAGTGTCTACAATGAACAGCTCCTGGGTCTTTTTCAAGTCTGATTTTCTCTTTCATTGTTGATCATGCTTCATGAGGTCTAAAATAAAAAATAGACCAAACTTATATTCACTTTAAGTTTGAGACAGCTCAAGTACTGGATCAGATTCAACATGCAAATAACCTAATACTGATCAGACACTAACAGATTATTAAGAAAGTACAAAATGGATAATGAAATTTTTGGAGATTTGCTGTCTCTCTGAGCTGAAGTCTACTTCTGGACCATCTTATTTAATTGTCCCTGCTGGACTCATCCTTCAGGAAGATCCCTGTACTTTTTAAAGCCTCTTTATTACTTCTTATATCCATAACATCCTGTGGCAATGAGTTTCACGTTTCATTTTGTGATTGATAGGTGAGGAAGGGAGTTCTGATTTGGTTTTAGTGTATTTTCTAACAATTTTGCTGGGACCTTCCTAGTTCTAGTATTACAAGAACCAGCAATAAACCCTCTTTATTCCTTAAGGGTGCCAGGGTAGTTACTTTTTTTACAGAAGGAGATACTTAATGCATATCTATTTATAGATAAAAAGAGGTATAGGGAGTATATCTGCTGTGGAGAACTTTTTTTTTTTTATTTTCTGAAAATAATACTACATTCTTAATATTTAATTTGTCCTCACTGGGCTCAAGGTCTTATTACTGCTACAATACTATTGTTATTATATATATTTCTTTTATCATTAGGAATTTTCAGATACATGTTAGTGTTCTCACCGGGGCAAGGAGAAACCTGCAGCATGCAGAACAATTTGAAACCTTTAGCATGCAGGACAATTATAAAAAGTATAAAAAGTGCCGCCCCTCAGCTAGCACAGCTGTATGAAATGCAAATTTAGAAGAGACTAGCAGCTTTCTATTCAGCAAAAAAAGGACCAGGTGTTGTTTGGGTCAAATCTCTTAACGCTGATCTCCAGATAAAGAGTTCCAGGCTGTAACAGTCTTATCATCATATAGGTCTTTCAGATACTTGGCTTTTCTGTTTTGCTATTCTTATGATATTCACCTTTCTAAATGTAAGTGGATTTCCTAGGAGGCCTTTGAAAAACCTCTATAAAACTTTTAAAATATCTGTGGACATCTTGAAGTATTTTCTGCTTGGGATCATCTACTTCTTTTTTGATATGCTCTTATTATTCCCTTCAGTTTGTTTTCCAGACAGCTTTCTCTGCTTTGGCAAACCTTGCTCCTGACTGAGGCCCTTTGAATGCATTCCATTTGTGCTGCAAAATCTCTGGAGAGGCTGAGAGCAGATGAATGCCATGCCCTTCTCCTCAACACGTTTCAAAACACTTAACAAAGAAGGTCAGTATGATTTTTTCCCTTTCTGTAGATAAGGATAGTGAAACAGAGAGAGAAAGCAAATGTCTAGTCTCACCAAGGAAATCAATGGCATAGCTAATGGCAGATGTCTTAGACCCAGAGACTAGTCCTAGGTGCTGAGCCTGTGCTGGCTGAGGGAACATAGCCCTGATAGCAGCACAGCAATTTCAGACAATGCCTGTTGGACTTTCCAAAAAATTTTAGTATTTTGATATTTGGCTTTCTTCCGAACTGGAACATATTTAAAAGGTCTCCAAGAGAAAAAAAAAAAAAACAAAAAACCACCAACAAAAATCAGGACCTTTTTCCTTCTGTTTTGAAATATCTCTTGTCAACAGAACTGAAGGATTTTTGTGTTGAGAGGGACTCTGAAAAGTTACTTTTTACTGCAATATACGATAACCTCAAATAATAAAACAAAGGCAAGACAAGGCAGTAACTTCAAAATGAAAGACCCAAATGAACATTCAATTTAGATGTCCATGGTTCTGCCTTCATGAAAATCTCCATTGAGAGATTTAGGAAAAAAAAAAAAGATTGGGAAAAATGAGCTGACATCATGTGTTTAGGGTTTCAATGGCACTGCACATTTCTTAGCACTTGGTCTTTAGCTATTATATTTAGGTATGTAAAAATACTCTGAAATTACACAGTGGACATATATAATAATAGATTTTCCTTCCTTTTCTCCTAGAAATCACTTTGCCGTGACCAAGAGCAACAGAACATTGCTTAATAATACCGAAGGAACAGGGAATTCTCACGGCAGGCTCTATGAAATGGGAAGACATGTGCTTTCCAGGGTGCAACGTGCCAGTAGCTGGCAATGCAAGTTGCAGTAACAACTTTCTAATCTGATTCCAGCAAGCAGAGAAGACTGCTAACTTTCCAAATTCATGTGCTGTTCATCTAAAGCCCCAGCTCTGCAGTCCACTGACTTTTCTCAGCTAGGCTGTTTTATTTTTTGTTCATTACAATTCCAAGCTGGTTTGATATCCCCATGCTAGCAAACCAATCTTTTCACAATCCCTCTCTGAAATAAAATTGAGCTGAAGGAATGTGCTTTATCTGGTTAATTTAGCTAGATAGATATTACATTTTATAATGAAGAATCCCTCAGGACGTGAGATTTGGTTTAATTTTCACCTGGTGTTTATCACTGTGTATACTCCAAATTCTGTTAGTGTCTATAAACACAACAGCAGGTACTTGGACCTTACGAAGATTTCTGGAGCCAGATCCAGAGAGAGATGTAGAGTAATGGAATGGCAAAAATCCAACTTCTAAAATAAATGTAATTTGTCTACTGCTAATGAGAAACAAAACAACAATTCCATACTCCTCCAGAGGATGAAGCCACCTCTTGAATGTTTGATTGCATGAGGAGTTTATGTCTCCACAATGGCATTTGGAATAAAGTACAACATTTCTGAATGGCCTGTATTGAAATACAGGCACTTACAATCTGGTCGCATAACTTTATTTGCATTACACTAGCAGTCAGAAAGCCCAGAAAAATAACATTAGAGGGGGGACAAATGATGAAGCATGTGTATTTGATGATGAAACAAATCACTTAAAAGTTACTGGCATGACAGGATGTAAAATAAGGACTCCTGGCTTTCTGAATAGCAGAGGCAGCTACCTCATAATGGTAAAATATTTACTCTGAAAATCAGCCTATAGTCTATATTTGGATACCTTGTAAGTAAGCTCTTCCCCTCTGTCCGAGTGGGAATTATGAGAAAAGGAAAAAAAAAAAAAAAAACCAAAATCCCAAGGACTAAGTTGCTTCTGTCTGGAAGATCTCACTTGTTTCCTTTTGAGGCAGAAATTATTAATGCGGCCTAGGTTTGGTTCAGTCAAAATTGAAAGAAAAGCATTTCAGGAGCAAATAAACTTCACAGGAGAAAGACAGCCTGACAGGTCATTTTGTCTGTATCAGCCTTAGACATATCAGTCTGTATCAGAAGGTATCAGCCTTACTCTGATGCTGAGTAACAAGGAGAGAATCTTGCAAAAGAGCCTTAAAAGGGAAACATAATATGTTGAAGAAGTATCAGTTTGACTGAACTGGAAAGAATTGTTTCTGGAATTGGTGTTAATTTCAGTGAGAATAGTTTTTAAGGCTTTTATACTTAATATTCAGACTACAGAAGAATGTATCTGCAATCTATAGAAGATGCTAGAGCACAAAGGAAATCTCCACAAAACAGGAAGAAGATAAAGCAGCAGCTGGTACGGATGTTATTATCAAAAGAGCTGTTAATAGAAAAATTGCATTATTATAATTATAAATTAACACAATCAGGGAGCAATAATGAAGGGGGAGCCTTCTGAAAGGCATGGTACTTAACATTCCAGAAATAAGTGTACTTTCTAAAGGGAACATTTAAGACTTCCTTTGCAACTCCATATGTCAGGTCTGAATTTGCTGAATTAAAGATTAAATAATTTTAAAGTATTTATGAACATTGCATCCTTGACCAAATTTATGCTGCCCCAGTTCAGGTGCTGAACAGAGTTGCCTAATTTAGGGCTTCATTTCTTTGTCAGTGGAAGATGTTATGCATTTTTAGAGGTCTCATCAGCAATGAATATCCCAGCAATCCTAGGGAATTTCCTATTTCCTGGATAAACTCTTGATGAATTCAGAAAGACATGAAAGCATCCACAATCCTAACTCATTTTAGTCTCTGAAGTTAGGAGGAGTGGATTCTCTTCCTTCACCCACTAGTGATTGTCAGAAATGGTTCCTCCAGACAGTAAACTTATCTGAACTTTCTTAATGTATCTTACACTCAATCCCAGTGTAAGTGTAAGACCCTTAGGTGAGAAGTCCAGTCTTATAAAGGAAAAGCTTTAAGGTTTAGGTAATTTTATTATTTAACTTTAATTATATGAAAATAGTCTGGCACAGAGAATTTCTAAGATAACTAAAATGCTGCCATGGTAGACAGCAGCTTAAAATCAAGGCTTTGCTGAAATATTGTTACTACTTAGAATAAGTAGGTGGAATACAGAAAAAAGACATTGCAAGGTAAATCCAGGGCAACATGTCACTTTAGGTGCTCTGACTCATCCTGTACATTATGAAACAAGGCATCCTAGGCGGTCATTAGAATTCAGTCACAGAGCTGAATTTGGTGGACAGTAAAGGGTAGAAGCACCTATAGAAATCTAGGATAAGAAAGCCAAGCATAAGAGGGACCTCCTGTGGTTGATCAACTGCACTGGTTGACCTTGAAACTCAGAGTTTATTTCAAGTGAGTGTTTGCACTGCATAATAGTTCATTGCAACTTTAATTGATTACAAAACATACATTCTTGGCTTATAAACCCCAAGAGAATTTATTTGTAGTAAATGCAAATGTAGCCCAAGTGGCTTCATTGGTTGCAGATACCTCCACAGCAGTGTTTGTTTAGATGAATCTCATTCAGTCATAGCTGCAAAATACTTTTTCAAGTGCTGTGCAAATTTAAAACAAAATCCCCTTCCAAAAATATGGGCAAAGATTGAAATAGATAAGAAATAGAGACAAGAGAAGGTACTCTGGAAAAGGAAATTACAAGACCACTGTCATAAATGTTAAGGCTTGGTGCACCTGAGGACCAGTTCTTGTCCTGTTTGGAGGTATTTTATACAACAAAGAACAAAATAAATAAGAACTTGAAACTCAGTGATGAAGTACCTGTGCAGATGCTTCAAACATTCTTCCCAAACTTGTTAAGCATCATATGGGAGAAAGTTGGGAGCTTCTAAACTGAGAACTTGTAAGTAATGAACCTTTTTATTCATGGCCCAATGAAGGAAAGATTATAGAGTATAAAAACGGGCTCTGGCAGGCTCTGAAGGTAAACCTTCTAATTGTTTTGATGACCCTGCAAAACCAATATATCTTAGCCTCTAATCAATTTTCTCTATTGAAGAAAAATCTGTGATAGTTAGGAAAGAAGAGGAATTTTCTTCCTTCATTTTGGTTCTATAACTTCCCTTCTTTTAATGTGACTGTGTTTTATTAGCTGAAAAATGTGTCTGTAGAGAAAGGGCAACACTTTGGTGTTTGGAAATTTGGCCTATACAGACTTTTCTTGAAGTGAAGCTTAATTCATTGTGCATGACACTGTGCAACAGATCAAAACAATGAACTATGACAAAGAAGTAACTGATCACAAAAAATACCTCGTTATGCACTGATTGAATGCTATTTGCATATATAATAATCAAGTTGTGACCATTAGATGAGGTGAAGGGTAGTGTGCATATGTTAACAGAGCTTTTGGATGTCTTCATTATTTTTTCCTATCCTTTATGATTTTAATGCAAAACAGCTTGCACAATTTAAATTAAAGAAAATTTATCAGATGGCTAAACAAACCCCACATTTCTTTATGATTTAATGAAAAATATAAATGCAGAAATGTTGTCCACAGGCATGTCTGCATTGAGGCAAGCTCATTACAATTCATTCCATTAAGCTAGTCAGATTTTTGCAATAAGCCAGTGTGATGAAAATAATTTTAAGTGATGAACTGATACTAAGTAGATCTAGAAATGTTGTACTCTGTCCTTCAGGAGGCAGACAAAGCATGCAGAAATGCAAAGAAAATTGAGTTTAGGTAGTTTAGATTTCTCACTTGAATTAAAAGATAACCAGATGTGTATTATAAAAACATAGAATTTTAGGGTATTTGGAAAAACCTCTAAGGTCATCGAGTCTAGCTGTTAAACCAGTTATCCAAGTCCACCACTAAACCAACATCCTTAAGTGCCACATCTACCCATCTTTTAAATATCTCAAGAGATGGCCACTAAACCAATTCACCATGCAGACCATTCCAATGTTAAACCACTCTTTCTGTGAATAAATTTTTCCAACCTGAACCTCCCATGGAGCAACTTGAGACAATTTGCTTTTCTTCTACTACTTGTTACTTGGGAGAAGAGGCTGACCCGATCCTCCTTTTGGGCAGTTGTAGGTAGTGATAAGGTCACCCTTGAACTTCCTTTTCTCAGGACTAAAGGACTTCAGCTCCCTCACCCGCTCCTCATATGTTCCACCCTTCACCAACTTTGTTGCCATTCTTTGGATGTCCAAACTTAACTAACATCAGAGAATCAAAGGAGCTTGTATTTAAAATTTGTATTCTCTGAAATAACAAAACTAACATTCACAGTAGGATTTTCAAAAGCAGTTATGCTAACTGTGCTCACACAGAAAATAGTATCTTCAAAATGAGCAGTGGGCTAATAAATAGTAAAGTCAAATAATTTTCTGTCAAGAATATTAAGACGTCTATACATATACATAAATATAACCCACCTGTTGTCTAGAGTGGTATTGCAGTGGAATGTGCAAGAATTGGTTTTGAGGTATATTCAAGTGGATTTGAGTCTAGAATTTTAAAAATAGCAGGTCCCATTCTACTGCTCAAATACTTTTGCTTTCTCTGACTATGAAATCTAATTAATCTGTCAGAAAGGAGAATTAGGTGTTTTACTAAATTCACTAAATAGAAGCCAGAAACATGAGATAGTTAGGTAAATAGAAAATTACTCATGGGTGTCCAGAGACTTAAATAAAAAAATAAAAACAAACAAACAAACAAAAGAAAAAGCTGTTTCATTTGTCTGGAACCTTTGCCACTAGTCTGCACTAGTCTGGAAGTTCCATAACTTCCACAAATGCCAAAGAAGTGCTTAAAGATATGGAAGGAAAAAGCTTTAAAAAACCCCAATAAACAAAAACCAACAGAAAATAAGTTTAGGTAATTATAATAAACTCTGTTATAATAATGATTCTAAACCTTGGCCTTGAGTTCAGGATTTGACTCATCTGGGTCATCAAACAACCAAAGTACTTTTCCCCTCCTTCATCTGCCATCTTCCACATGACATCTCCATGGACCAGCATTTTAAAATCCTTTGTAGATGGTGAAAAAGCAGAAAATTTGTTAAATATAAATAACTAGGTGTCATTTTTCCTCCCACACCCAAGTTCATCACTGTGTAAGATGCAGGCTGATTTGCAAAATCTATTGTTGGGGCTCAGTAAGCTCAGTGATTATTGCAAATTGAAAGCATATAACAATCCTTATTTCTTCATGAAGTTACCTTAAGAAAAAAAAAAAGAAAAAAGAAGAAAAGAAAGAAATACTAAGTAAATTGAGTGTGAAAAATGTAAAAGTAATCAAATTTTTTTTTTTTTTTTTTTAAGACTGTAAAAGGAGTTAATTACAGAATCTTACAGAATCTTAGCATCTTGTAGAATGGAAAAGACTGCTGAGATCATCAAGTCCAACCATTTCTTCTGAGTGGATATCACGGCTCCCTGTCTGAGCTGTCAGGGCTATGGTGCCCTTCCTGCATGAACTGCCATGGCCTCTGTCCATCCTGCTGGCAGTGCTCCAGGTTACCTCTGCTCCCAAGGAGCTTCTTTTATAAGACCAGGAGCCTTGGCCACCATCTATTCTGGCCCTGTCCAGGTCCCATTGGTCACTGCCATGTGAGCTACAGGCTCCTGGCAGCTCTTGGCTCCCTGTGAGGTCCCCCTGCTTCAGGATCCCTCCTGTACACCACACTAGAGCACTCGAGAACACTTATGCTGGCATCAGAGCTACTCACCTCAGTGACTGAGGCTGTATGTGTTTAATTATTCCTTTTGTTTAATTCTTGTTCATATGTGGCTTCCCCCAGCTCCCAGTTCCTAAACAGCTTCTATTTAGACTGGAAGCTATTTTGATTAGAGAAAATTGACTTTGGTCAGAGGGAAGCATGACATTTACGGAATAGCTCATGAATGGGCTTGGTCTCATAAACATCCTAGAATGTCTTATTGCCCATTAGTAATGCAACAGGTCCTGTAAGCCCCTATTTCATAGACAGATATCTTGGAACTCAAAACTTGTCTCTAATCTTGCGCTACTGAGTTTAAGTTCAACTTTTCTCAAAGCATTCAGAAATAAGGAATGTTTAAAATGCAATTTTATGTGATGACCACTTGACCTGTTAAGGATGCAGCAGCAGTTTCCTAGGTCTCTCACTCCCTGTTCTCCATTGTTGCCAGTTCTGGGTTTTCTCCCATCCTAGAAAGTGAAGAGAAGCAGTTTCTTGTCCTCTCATTAATAAAGTAGCACACAGAGATGGGGCCAAGAAGTAACCAATTTAACTGCTGCAGAATAAAGACACCCAGAAGATACCACTGCACAGCATCAGACAATTAATCTAAATCAGGAAGAGCAGATCCATCAGTAGCTGTTAAACACCCAATGGTCTGATCACGTATTGCAACTTAGGAAGTATCTAACCAGACCTTTGGTCTATGTACAGCTTTTGTCATGGGTTGTTGTCTACCTCCAGATATGGGGAAGTTAGATCACAGCCACAATTACCCCACAGTCATGGAACATGGTACCCTGTCCCGTAGAAGGGGACAGAGGAAGGTGTGTGCAGAGCACATGGCTAATTAACCAAACAGTATCCATAGTGACTAGCTTTGATTGTTCAGTTGTTTTCAAGCTTGCCTGAAAACAGACCATGTCTTAGCAGCTGGCAATCTCCCTTTGAGACAGCACAGCTGCCCAGATGCAGTTTGGGATAAAAGCAGTCCTTGTGCTATACTGTTTCCCCCATTTCTGCAGGGCAGCCCGGGGCAGGGTAGCAGCATCACTCAGTTTAGAGACTTTGTATCTCTCTATAAGCTCTTCTAAGCAAAGCATGTCATACACAGTATTCTTAAAGCCTCATTCCCCTTTCTTTAGATGCTGAAAATAAAACAGGAGAAACAAAGACAGAAAGACAGCAAGAGAGACAGCTCAAAAATGCATTACTGGACCCTGATGACTCATCAAACATTTCCACACTGCCAGGATTATGGCTTCCCATAATAATACTAGAATTCCATTGCATGTTAGGGGAAGGAAAGCATCATCAGCTATCTCACTACAGCACAATCAGAGTAATGAAATCCGTATATACTCAGAAAAGGTTCACAGAACACTAAAAAGGGTTCAATTTCTCATTCTTTAAGGGAAATAGAATAACAGTCATCCTTCAGTGAAGGAGATGCAATGCCAAAAGGATTAAGGTATCAGCCTCAGATAGCAAAGTCCAGGTTGCCCTCTCAATTTCCACCACTGTACTGGCAGTGGCTTGAGCTGTGAAAAGAAGAAATCCTGCTTCTTCAGTTTAGAGCTAGAGGTCACTGGGCATAAATTTTATCTACCTTAGCCCCATGCAACACCAGCTCCAAGAGTTTTCATGATTTACGTAGACAATCCCAGGGGGTCTCCTCCTCTCAGAAGTAACATAATGGGATTTAGTGTAGTAGAATACTTCTAAGAATAGTAAGAGAAACTAAGTGGGATGGATGAGGATTTGAAATACAAGGATCATCTCATGTAGTGACTAAAAGAGCAAGCCCCTACATTACATGGAACTCCATTCCAGTCTCACGTTCTATGAACATTACAATAACTAAACTGATAATAATAATAAATACAATATTGTACCCACATTAGTTTCAATCTTCTTTCCAACAAGAAAATTCACAAAACTTTTTTCACTACTGTCTGTTTAAAAAACTTCTTGTCTGCATTTTTTCATGTCTTTTTGATTTTGGAAAAGTCAAAGCAGTGTATTTGCATTTTTTGAATGGAACTGTGATGTTTTCACCTTAATTAGTTAAAAAATAAAATTCTAGCTCTCCTAGCACAGTGGAGCTTCATAGGTGATACAGTATGGATAACTCATGGTCCCATTCTGACATGCAGACTCAGCTGTTTTCCCATGGTATGTCTGAAATCCAGTGGCATCCTGTGAGAGACTGAAATGGTTAATGGCTTAGGCATCTCTAAAATCATGGGAGAACTTTTTCCCACTTAGCAAACTGCAAAGACAACTGCTCATTTGTGCCCAGGGAAAGTCTACCACTCCCCAGACTGTGGTAATTTGGACTGTGACAGGAACTTGAGCTAAGATAAAGGGGATGCTATTGTCTGATTGTCCCAGGTCTGGGGAGAAGAATGTATCCACAAGCCATGCTGGAAGAGAGACTGGAATGCTGATGGATCAACAACATTTAAGGGGCAAGCTGCAAGTAACTGCCTAGGTGCTGAGGATGAGCACAACCCGCCTCAGGCTACAGCTGGGTGTTGAGAAAGATAAGGGAGGAGCTAATTCCTCTAAGGCAGGTACCCACTCTTTGTTGCAAGAACTCATTGCAAGGCTTAGGAGTGGTGAGAACCTTCTACTTATTTTTCCCTTCCCTTTCTCATGTTTTCTTAAGAGATATTTTTATGCTTTCATATTGTTATGCCACTATGGATGACAACAACTAAAATAGCTACATACCTGTTTGCCTGTGCAACCAATTCATTTTACAATAAACCCTACATGTATAACATGTACAAACATTGATCATTCAGTGTTTGACTCTAATCCACTTCTAGGGGTTTGTTAACAAAACCTAGATTAACCTCACCTTTTGCCATGGGTCATAATGCATCCACACTGTATCATGAAAGTTTCTTAAGAAAGAGTCCATCTGGAAACACAGAGATTAGTCAGGAAATCAGGAATCCACTGGTAGGTTCAGTCTAAGATGACTGCAAACTATATATTTTTATTTTGATTACAGCAACACCAATCATTTCTTTTTGACAATCATCAGAGAAAATTTTTATTTCTTAGGTCTTCTTTTATAATGGCACTTCATTGCCAAAGTGTGAATTATTTAATGATGGATTATGGAAACTATTTAAGACTGACTACTTTGACAAAACTGGCTTCATAATATTTTTTTTATATATATATTGTTATTTGATTTTACACCTTTTTTAGCATTTCCTTTTGATCAAAGCCAGATGCAATTATTGGGGAAGTTTTTCAGCAGGCTCTGGATCTGCTGAGATCCCCTGATGCTCAGTGACTCCTCAGCAGCCACTCTGAAGTTCCAAGCTGCTCTCAGGCCTTTTGTCAAAGCTTGTATTGTTTCTCAGGCAGCCCTAGTTGCTTGCTAGCAGAGGATGACAGAAGCAAAACTAGACAGAAAAACATCATCAAAACTCTTAATAGTTATTTTTATTATGCCTGCTTGCTTTAGGGTTGTTTCTTATAAATGTCAAAAAGTTTTTAATAAAGGGAAAGTAAAACATTGATTATGAAAAGAAGAAATATTCTCTTTCCATTTTATTAATATGGAATTTTGTATTTTGATTTAAAAATCAGCTTTAAAAAGCTTTAAGTATAAACTATTCTGCTTTCATTGTGAAAAAAAAAATCATGAAAATTCCCTTTTTGTCACTTTTCTTCCCCCCAAAACTGAATTTTCCTTTTTTTTTAATATGGTAGCAAAACAAAATGGGGAATTTCTGAATTTCTTACAAGTCTGCTTATCCTTATGCGTACTGACACACCCAAAGGTCATACCTCAAAAGCTATCTAAAACCCCGTTCCCAACAGTAACCTGAGATACAATTGGAAAATGTTGTTTTTGAAATACATTTCTCCCATTAATTAGTGGGCAAATGTAGTAGAACCACACACATTAGTTATTCAAATGATGAGTGTGTGTCATGAGCCTTGCAGAACCAAGATATTTGGTATTGCAGTTTGTGCTGCATCTAGTGCTGCCGTTTCTTTCCTTGTGGGGCGAATTCCCAAGAACCACCATCAGGACTGCGTAGCAGAGGCAGCAAGGGACCTGCTTCAGGCTGTGTAAGTAATGTGTGTGGGGATCAAAACAGAAAAGGTGAATGAGAGAAGGATGATTGATAGAAGACCTGGAATGTTTTCTAATTAGAATTGCTTTATAATACTTAATGCACCACCATCAATTATATATGTCCTGATGATCATCCTCCTCATCCTTGTTTAGGCCTTAATGAACACTAAATGCAGTTCCAATTACTGTCACATGCAACCACTTTATAACAACTTCTTCCCCAAATGAAGGAGCATTAAAAACAGAGTAAGAAGAAGCATTTAAAATGGCAGGTCCAGAGCAATTATTCTGTGTTGCCTTTCCTTGAGTCAACATACATTTTCCTTGGCCTTAATAAGTCTCCTCTGAATGATTTTCCCTCAAGGGTGAGAAGAGGAAGATGGATGACACAGCCTGGTAATCGGTGATCGATAGTACAGAGATTAATCCAATGGCACCTGGGAGTCACCCAATGTGTCTGTCCTGATCCCCTTCTCATTCTCATCGATGCCCATCAGAGTGCCTGCACACCTTGGTTTTGGTCTTGTGGGATGGTGCCTTGACCCAGCCTGGATGTGGCCAAGGATCAGGCAAACAGCCAGTGTTCTGTGCACTCACACTGTTCTGTGCCTTGTAGGGAAGAAAAACAGAGCTGGCAAAACAAATAGAGCAGGGATTTTTAGTGGCAGCATCCTTCTCCACAGATGTTTTTCCTGATGTGCTGAATCCTGTGTTGAGGAAGGAAACAGAGATGGAAAAGCAACTCTTGAATACCTTGAATGCAAGATAGTACTTGCATATGATGTGAAATGGTGCATTGGGACCATGTAAACAAAGGGCAAGAAATTCCTTCCTACAAATCTCAGGTCCACCCTCAGAAAAATAGACAGAGCTTCCCATCTTTTGCATTGTGCTGCCGCAAAAGCAAAGTTAATTAAAGAATTTTTTCATCTGCTACGACCTCATCAAAATGTTGGTGGAAAACAAACAATAATGAAAGGCTTTTATCAGTTTCTGAAGACTTGGAAAAGGAAAAAAAAGAGGAAAAGCAGCAATTGATGAGATGAATAACTGATAATTACAATCTTGTGAGCATTCTATGTCCAAATTTAAAATGATAATTGTTCTAGACAAGCAACATCCAGATAGGGAGTAAAAGACACCATTTTAGAGTTCTGCATTTTGCAGGAAGACAACAAATATTTTATTTCCAGAGAAAGATAAGCTTCATTCTTTTTTTTTTCATTTGTTTTGTTGTGTGTCATACCCCTAACCCCAGAAATTCCCTTGAAGGAATGGCAAACAAAAATCCTTATCTACATTTAGAAATTTCATTGAAATGGATGATATCTTTTTGGCCAAACTCAGACTCATCTATTTATCCATGTGATCATAGAACCATAGAATGGTATGGGTTGGAAGGGATCTTAAAAGCCATCCACTCTACTCTGAACCCATCCAACCTGGCCTTGAACACTTCCAGAGATGGGGTATTCACAGCTTCTCTGGGTAACCTCTTCCAGTGCCTCACCAACCTCACAGTAAAAAAATTCTTCCTTACGTGTAATATAAATCTCTGCTTTTTTAGTTAAAAACTGTTCCCCCTTGTCCTATCACTATGCATAAAGTTTCTGAATATTGGGACATACACACTAAAAAGTTTTACCTAGTTTGTTAGTGTCAGAGAGAAATGTAATGGAAGGGAGCAAAGTCCCCAATAGCTTTGGTAAATACATGCATCCTCAGCTGGCTGTGTAGCTGCAGGAGGGGAACCCGTGGCCAACAGAGACACCTGTGCCTCCTGAGGCAGAGCCTGATGTCTAATAGACACTTAGAGTGTCATGAAGAGAAATAGTCTGATACCTGAGATTCCTGAAATTGAGATCTCTCCTTGCTGAGGTTTGTATAAGTGGTCCCACTTGTTGATGGATTTGGACAGCCTCCTGCCTGTACTGATGCTCAGTTGATGTGCAGTAACTCCTTGAAGAGAATAACTCTATTATATATCTGTTTTTATTGTCACTCTTCATTCAGAATTAAAACTGCCACAGATTGGATTTCTTGAATCTCTTTAAACTGGCACACCAAAAAGTTTAAAAAAGCACAGAACCTTCATTTGTGGAAATCTGTTTTCCATTTAAGAAGTTCCATACTGAAACAAAATAAAGTGCATTTTACCAGAGATTAAATAAGGCCATTTTCAGGTAGAGGTAAATTGCACTGAGTCAGTCAGTCTCTGATTATCCTTTTCTATTGGAATTTTAATGCTACTCAGAGAAAATCACAGTGAAGGGTTATGATAACTGCCAAAAGGAAATATATTTAGATATGAAAGAGTGGGGGAAAATAACTAAGGTGGTTAAACTAGGAGAAATGATCTAAAATGAGGAAAAGAAAGAAATTAAAAATGAAAATTTAAAAAATGTTTTAGCATCTATGCCAATTAGGAAGGATGTTAAGTGAGGTCAGTGAAGCACTGATGAAGATGTTAAAAGAGAAGGTGAATGTCAGAGGACTCTCATAGTCCTTATACTTTGTCAAAAGAACTACCACATGCCTTCTTTTCCCCTCCAGCTAATCTGCCAGCTCAATAAGTAGTATTCCTTCTCACCAACCTTGAAAAACAGTGGGGGAGAGAAAAAAATGTGTATGGTAACATCTGGATATTATTGTCCTCCCTCACTTGAGGACTTAATGAAACTTATGTACTTTCAAAGCTTTAGGGTGATTGAAGGGACTCCAGCAGAAATGACTGTACACTGAGTGTCACCTATGGGGACAGATGTAGGACAGGGAATGACAGCCAGTCTTTCCTGCCTCCATCTCTTCCACTGACCCTTGCAGCAGGTCTCAGCCTTGTCCTGAGCAGAGGACAGGATTTAAGCTTCTGAGGGGTCTGTGGGTAATTCAGTCATTGGCAACTCAGAGACAGGCAGTGGTCTGGAAATACAGGCATGGGTCAGGGAGTGCTCTGGATTTAGGCTTTTTTCTGACCTAAAGCCTTAAGGGAATATTAAATATAACTTTGATTACATGACTATCCAGCAAAGGGGTATTCTTTGATGGGGAATAGACAATATCTTACCAAAGAATTAAAAAATACACAAAACTATCCTCAGTACGATCAATTTGTGTTCTCTCTTTCCAAAATCATGGATAAATTTCTGCTGTTGTCTGGGAAATATTTTTAGAGAAGTAATTAAAAGTGTGACACATTAAAGGTATTTCTGTTCCTTGGGAATTAATCCGAAAAAAGACAACCAAGACATTCCATCAATTCCACAAGCCTATTTTAGGGTGCTTTTTTTTTTTTTAGATAACAAGATAAAAAGAATAAAACAGCTTTAATCCATAATTATTCCTAAAAACCTTTCCTCCAAAATGGAAGATTTCTCTTCAATAAAGAGAAATATTGTCTATCCTGTGGGAAGACAATTGTGTGCTAATTCATTTTTCAATTTCTCCATACATATTCCTCATTTTAAGGTCTTTAATATCACCTCACTCTTTTATTATCATCAACAAAGTAGCAATGAGGAAAAAAAAGTATTTCTCTTTCTTTCAATTTTTGCTGTAGCTTGTGTAATTACTGTGCTTGGCAAGAGACATGAAGCACTATTGAATTTTCCAACGTAATTTTTTTGAAGAGTAAAATACTTTTGCCTCCCTCTTATGAAACCTCCAGAGGAAAGCAGGAATAAATGTTTAAAAAACAAACAAAAAAGGAAATAAAAATAAGAGCATATAAGTAAGAAAATGTGGCTGACTTCTGAGAATGCAGATTTTACAAGTCATTTGCACAAACAAGCCACTTCAAGGATAACAGCATCTCAGCTGACCCAGATTCCCTGGCTTCCAAGCCCATTTGTTTGGAAAATGTGCACAGCAAACATGACCTGTTTAAAAGCCCTGGCATTGTTGGAAGTACTTTTGCTCTTGAGGAACAAGAGAAAGGTTATTGAAAGTCTCTCTGTGGCTTTCCCTTCTCTTCTGAAATTACAAATAGATGACTACAGTAATAAGATGAAGCCTTCTGTTTAATTCAGAGCTTGATTAAGATGTAGACGAGTCTGTAGCAGCTTGTCCTTGTTCTGTCTATCATAATACCTAAGACTTCATGCTAGACTAAAGCTTTGGATGTCTCCTGATGTTTTCAGCTAAGGGTGTATTAGTGCTGTGGACATGCTATTTGACTAATCAGTATGATAACCACATGGCAGCTATAGATCAGCTGTCTACTTGTGTTGCTCCGTGCTGGAATATATATTTTTACTGTGGGATTTTTTTTTTTTTTCCCTGCACTGATAATGCTAAGTATGGGTTATACTTGCCCTCATTTTGCTGAATTTCTCTGTTCGTGGAGCTGACACATGTTGGAAAAAAAATGTCAGTGCAGAGCTGAATAGCGCCAGGGCAGCTGCTGCACATCCAAGGACCAGCTCAAAAGGAGGGAGAGGTCAGCCTGCTTCCATGCTGTCTCAGGGCTTCACAGCTGCATTGGTACAAAGGCTGCTGGGTTCTTGCTGGTGCATTGATTTCAAACATTTATCAGAAATCCTTTTTATTTAAGCAGGCAAATGCACAAAAATCAATCGGATGCTTCTCTTACACAGGCTGTTTTTTAGCTCTATTGAAATCCATTCTTTCTACCGGGAGGACATGTGGGTACGCAGGCTAAAAAGTTCAAATGTGCCCATATGAATTAAGTATCTAAATCCCAGATGCTTATTCTGAAAATTGGTGATCTTGTCCCTCTCTTGAAGGAGACTGACTTACCCATCATCTTTACGATTGAAAAAGTTCAGCCATTTCATGCTGCAACTGTTAAATCATCATAATTCTCAGAACTCATTGAGAGTTTTCTGTGCATGCTGTGCTGCAAGCCATATAGCAGCTCAGCAGCTGCTGCAGGAACAGCTGAGGCACAAGCTGGAAGAGGGATCCTGTGGGCAACCTTGGGGGTGGGTAGGAAGATCCTGTAGTCTTTCCCTGCCAAGACCCACTGCCCAACCTGTCAGCACCTGCATGGCTGCCACAGAGAGGTCTGACAACAAAACCACAAAGCCACATCAGCGAGAGGTATAGAAGAAGCACTGCAGCCTAAAACCCTTTTAGTTATCTTGGCAAAACCCTGGATGCATGTTGACAGACACCTGCTTTTGCTGGCTCATGCTGTTTCCAACTGTGGTATGAGGGTACTGATGAAAAAGATTTGGCTGAATCACACAGCTTCTAAAAGAAAGGGCTCTGCCAAGGTTGTACCATGCTGAGTAGATGCCCTTCAGAGGCCAAATCCAGTGAGAAAAGAGAAATTTAAAGTGATTTTGAAGCTTATCCCCAAACACATATGTGCAGTAACCCTCAGACACATACCCTCCTCTGTATGTGTCTGAGCAGTCATAAAGTTGTGCTCAGATAGCTGGGTTAAAGACAGGCTTTACAAAAATCCTCATTAACATCTTTAAACCACAGTTTTGGTTGATCTCAAGCAGCCAGTGGAAGTAGCCAGAGCTGGCTCAGCTGATAATTTTTCCACAGTGTGAGTGCTCCAAGGAGAAGCTGCCACGTGACAGGTGGGTGATAATAGCATGGTCCTGTGCCACAGATTGCAGCTCTGCAAAAGGGTGCTTCCCTGTCAAGCCAGCTCATTGTCCATTTTTTCAATCAATTTAAGCTTGAAATTCATACACTGGGACACAACACAGGTAACTGCCATGTGCAGATGAAAACTGCTGCCTTAAGACTGAGCACACTTTGATCCCCAAGGATGCAATCTTTGTACCAGAAAAACCAAATGAGAACACTCACCTGAGATATACTTAAAAGAAGATGCATGAATTATTGATATTCATCCAAATATCAAAACACCCAAATATATAATGTGTCAGCCTGAAAGATAATTATAAGAAGAAAATAATTTCCACCTGCATCTTTCCTGATTCTGCTCTAGAAGTGCCAGTCAGACCTCCAAGGAACTGCAGTGTGAGGCCTAATTCACTGATTCTGTCATTAAAATCTGTGTTTGGGTCTAGAGATGGAGCTTTCTCAGCAAATTTTCAGTGCTTTTCTTGTTCATTTGGATTTTTTGATAAATCATTGAAACTGAATGTGCTCATGGGAAGGAGTGATTTGGGTTAAGTATTTTAGCTGTTTGAACATGTCAAGAAGTCCTGTATCAACACTTCCTCATAAAAGTAAAATCTGAATAATTTTCTACAGGGTTTGGTTAACTCCTCACGCAGAAATAGATAATCTTTATTGTTTTGAATTGTTGATAACAGCAGTAACACAGAAGGGGGTAAGGGTGAAAAACTCAGGGCTCAGGGTGTGTGGGTGCATAAGTGGCTGCATGGTGGCTGTGTTCTGTGACAGAGGAGGAGAGATTTTAGACAAAAATATTTCCCCACTGGAATTATGAAATACCTGGAAGGAAGAAATTCCCTGGTTAAAGCCTGCCTGCACCCAGCCATGCATCAAATATTAACAGTGCATCTGCTGCACATAGGGCTAATGTAGCACAGCCCTGCAGGGAAATATTGAAAATTGTGAGGTTTCATTTCAGTGCTAAGCAAGAATGTGCTAAGGATGTGTGTTGTGTGAGTGATGTGACACTTTGAAGCACTGCCAAACAATTAACAGTAATTTTATGATAAATTTCCTAATGATGAGGTTAGGCTCCTTTTAGGAAAAATGACAGCCATGGTGCCCTATTGAGACTGAAAGGTATGGGTATTTCAGCAATACCCTAACTGTCCAAAATATTGTATGAAAGCATATTGATTTTAACAATAGTTATGACAAGAATGATTTCTGAATTTTATAGTTCCAGAAAGAAAAAAAACACAAACAAACCAGGGCTGATAAAGGGAGAGTGAAGGGTATGTGACTAAAAGGAAAGTCAAATAAGTTTAAAAATATGATCTTTCCAACTGAGTCTTCTACACAATCAATTAAGACTTATTATTTCATTTTAGAGTAAGGTAGAAAAACAAGTTTCCAATTCATGATTTAGGTGTTTCAGATACATAAACCCCTTTGAATGAGGTTTGACATCAAACCCATTTATTTATCTGCTGAAATGTGCAAGATGCAGGAAAATTAATATTTTTCTTTTCCCCAAATGTTCTGGGCTCATTTAATGAAGGAATGATGAGCTACAGCACTAAGAAACTTTAAACCAAAACCTTAGATGAAAACAATTTTGTGAATGAGTTTCTGCTAATGGATTTTGTATAACTCTTCATCACAACCCAAATGATCTGAATATGCACATATCATTCTTAGAATGTCTGCACACTGCCTGTCTGCTTTAGAAAGCTATGGTGAAAATGGCATTTGGGAAAAAAGAAAAGGAAGGGAAGGGAAGAAAAGAGAATAGTATTCTTAGGTTTTGCAAGATTCCAGATTGAGTTCAGGCAGTTTCCCCCACATCCCACACAGCACATGGGGCATTAGCTGACTCCTGCAATCCTCTTGCATGGGTCACCATCACTTAGACAAGGAGCAGGCTGCTCTATTTGCTGATGCACACATCCGTCAAGTTGGTGGCTTTGAAGCTGTGCCAGACCGCTCGCCCCTTGCTCCAGCCTGTTTCTTCTCTGCATGTTTCCTGCAGAGTATTTAATTAGCAAGAGTGCTCAGGGTTCCCTGCAAAGCAGCAGGGGGAAGAGAAAGACGTGCTAACATTGCATCAAAATAAGGGAGTTAAGGAAGGGATGTTTTAGATTAAGCAGGGCTGGTTCAATTCTTCTTGGAATTGGTTGTCCCACAGAAGGTGGGAAGCAGAGAAAACAGACTGAGTTACAGGTCCCTCAGGATAGGGAGCCTTGCTGTTCATTTTGCTACCTGAACAGGTTGTCATGAAAAGAGGGAGCAACTGATCTTAGATGAAAGACGCCTTCTCCTCTTTTCCTCACCTCTTCTTCCTCAGGAGTAACCACACAGGTGCTCATCTCTTAGCAGCATCAATACACCCTGCCTTTCAGGGCTCTGGAACAAGCAAAGCACGTGGTGCCATTTTACCATTCACGAATATCAAACAACCAGTTTGACAGAAGAGATTGTCAGATGATGCCTTGAAGAGGACATTTTAAAAACAGTGTTCTCCTCTTCCATGGATACTACCACTCCAAATGATTTGGGATATCTCCTCAACTCCTGTTTCCAAAAACCTCTGAACAGCTCAATTACTCAGGAAGTGGCTGTGATTGCCTTCTGTGTGTTTGTCCTCAAACCACAATCAAATCAAAACAAGTGAAAACTGCTGCTCTAGGTGTGTCTTCACTACCCTTCTTATTTAGATGTGAAAGTCTAAATCATAGCAAGTTCCTTCTCTGTGTTTGCAGGCTGGTCTCCTAACCCAATAGTACACCTGATCTACTCAATGTCCTCTTCCCCTGTTACATGTCTCAAAGTAACTAAATCAATGCCTACATCTCACTCTTCCAGTGTTTTCTCACGCTAAGCAACAGTCTTCTGATTATTTAATCTTTAACCAATATTTCTGTTCTCTTTCTTTCATTCTGTGGGACTTTGTGAAGTGTTTTGTTTAGAAAATCCCTCATAAACAGTAAATGGTTTGATCAATTTTCAATGTAAAGATACATACTGACAAAAGATCCAGAAGGTGGCAGAGGAAACCTTGGCCCCACATCTGAACTGCAAGGTGCTATCTTCTGTATTGCTCTGTATCCACTTCATGGAAAAAATAAACTGAAAATATGATTCACTGGTTGCTTGCTCTGACAAGGGGGCCAGGGGATACACCCAGGATAGTATCATTAAACACTGTTTTCTGCCTGTATTTTTACAAATACTTTCAACTTAATGTCCTGTTTAAAATTTTCTATACTAAGCATAAATTTTACTTGAAGCTGAATGTCAGTAAAAATACCTTATAGGGTTACGCTTGCTCTGAAATTAAGGGGTATTTATTTTTCTTTATTATACAAATAAGTGCTTTGACAGAGAAAATAAAAAAAATCTATTTTCAAGAGGAAATTTTTTTTTCAATAATAAAATTCACTTTCAATGTTGTTCTAATTGTCTATCAGTCAAGTCATGGGCTATTAGCTGCTTTTTCTCTGAAGAGGTAGCATAAGATATTTAAAATAATTGCAGGTAATACTGAGTGGATTTTCTTCCCTCCAACCTCTGCAAAAAGCTACAGATGAATACAAAAGTGCTGGTTAATATCCTTCCATGAAAAGTCAAGGCTATTTTTTTCAGCTATGAAATTATATAATACAATGGATTAGATAAATTAAATCAAAACCAAGCAAATAGTTCTTGGATAGTGTGAGTATCCTAGATGGGATAGGAGTATCTATCTGTTCTTCTGTATCTTCTCTGCTGGTAGATGACTATCTTAACCAAATACATGGTCTTAGATGGCAAAAGAAATGTAAGTAATCCATCATTCCTATGGGATCTTTTTAAAATCTCTTTACTAGATACACTGAACTAAACTAGGAAACTGTTGAGTGTCTGCTGAGCAGCTCATATGTCAAGAACAAAGGAGTTCACATAGTCATTAAATCACCCTTTATCAATCTGATGCCTTTTTCTGAAGATACTTCATTCCTTGTTTTAGTGATATTACTGTTTTAGTGACATTACATCCACATGTTAACTACCTTTTGCATCAACCTGTCAAAAAACTGACTTAAATATAGCTGTGGTGGTTTAGTTGTTCTGTGGGTAAGGCACCTTCTCAATGCTGTGAAGGCCCACTGCTAACACGTGAGCTAGACTTACCTCCAGCCCTGCAATCCTTTTGTGTGAGCAGCAATGATCTGTTCATGGGCACAGTGGCACAGGTCTGTGTCATGTCTGGTAGCGCTGCAGAGCTCAGCTTAGCTCTGTGTCTTTGAGAACTTGTGTGACAGCAAAGCCCAAGTCTCCTGTTTGAAGACTTTGAGCATGAGAAAAGTTTGTTAAAGTGACTTGAAAAATGGACAGGGGAAGAAAAATAAGATAATAATGGTCTTTTGACAGGCTTTCCCTGGGACAGTTTCTCTTCATATCCTTTTGGGAAAAAAATGTTCTCGGGCCTCATTGCTTCTTTTTTTACTCAGTCCTAGGGTAGAAGATTCTGGTAATAACTGTTCAGGGAGTTTCCAGCACCATTCAGATACAGAGGAAAATGTATTCTCAATGAATATATGGAACATATATGGAACTCTAATTTCATGACAGCTCTGTTACTGTGTGAGTTATACCATTCAATTCTGAGGACAAAACTCATGTCAAACAAACAAGTAAAGAAAGACAAAAATCTAAGAGCAAACTTTCAGCAAATACTCCTATATCCTTCAGAAATAGAAAAGAAGAAAACAAATCTCACTCCTAACTGCTGTTAAAGTCCCTATTTTTCTGCTATTATTACTAAACAAGGTCATAAACCTAACATGGATGGCAATTTAGAAGGAAGCTTGTGAACTTACGATGGTATAAAAGAGGGTTCACATGGTCAGACCAGGAATTCAGAGCCAACATGCCAATATGTCAGACCCCAATTTATTTCTTGTCTTGCTTTTTAGGATAACTACATCAGTTTGGACTATTCAGTTCCCCATGCAGCACACAGCACACATCTCTCAGAGAGCCAAGAACAGAATTGGGATTCTTTATGATCAGCTCCCTAGTGAGTACTAACAAGCAGCCATGTAATATATTGAGAAGGTGTGAGCATGTCAAGCTCCTTGCCCAGCTGGACATAAAAATAGGAAATAAGCACCAAGACAAAAGCCTAACAAAGATATCTGTAACAGTGGCATAGAATTGTTTGTCAAATGCTTTTGATACATGATACTTGCAGGACTGCTCTGCTTTTAGGTAGTTGTGGAAGCTCTTGCTCTCTTGAAGCAAATCTATTTCCTTGCATGCAAGGTATTGAAAATGGAGTTATGGCCTTATGGAAATATTAAATTTCTCACCTATTATTCCTCCAACATTAAAAAGACAGGAAGTATTTTCCCTCCTTCCTTATTTCCATTCTTTGAGACAAGAATTATTCCCCATTATTTTCAGCTATGAATTTTCATTTCTGTTTGCTAGTTTTATCCTCTTGCAGGATCCTTGGATCTGCTTGCATTTATCAGAATGCTCCAAAGAGCAAGATTTTAGTTGACATTGGTTCATGGGTTTGGAATTTTTTTTCCATCTGCATTAATTTTTTGAATGACAGAATGTGTTTTATGCTTTCTGAGACCTTTAAATAAAGTTTTATATTAGTCAGATGTGTTTTTCAGAGAGCTTTCATGAATGTTTTAACCACATCTGTTAAATGTTCTTTGTCTCATTTAGATGGGTAGATATACAGGGCACAGAACTCATCTTTGATCCCTGACAAAAAAAAGAAGAAACTTCCACTTCTATCCACCATGAATGTTCATTATTCTGCGTTTGAATTGTGTGTTTTGAATATCCTACAAATTGTCTCTCTGTAGCAAACTTACCTCAAATAAAATACAGAATATATTTGTTTTCAATATCATAGAATCATGGAATGCTTTGGGTTGGAGGGGACATTAAAGATGATCTCGTTACACCATCCACTAGACCAGGTTGTTCAAAGACCCTTCCAACCTGACCTCAAACACTTCCAAGGATGGGGAACATACAATGTCTCTGGGCAGCCTGTGACAGTGCCTTCCCACACTCACAATAAATAATTTATTCCAAATATCTAATCTGAAACTGCTCTCTTTCAGTTTAAAGCTATTCCCCCTTGTCCTATCACTATATGCTCTTGTCAAATGTCCCTCTTCTGCTCTCTTGTAGTCCCTTTAGGTACTGAAAGGCTGCAATAAGGTCACCCTGGAGCCTTCTCTCAGCTTGTCTTCATAGGAGAGGTGTTCCTGCCCTCTGATCATTTTTGTGTTCCTCCTCTTGACTCTTTCCAGCAGGTCTTTGTCCTTCCTGTGGTGGGGACAGCAGGGCTGGACACAGCACTGCAGGTGGGGTCTCATGAGAGCAGAGCAGGGGGGCAGAATTCCCTCCCTCACCCTGCTGGCCACACTGCTCTGGATGCAGCCCAGGACACAGCTGACTTTGTGGACTGCAAGTGCACATTGCTCAGTCATATTCAGTATTTAATTCACCGGTACTCTCAAGTCCTTCTCCACAGAGTTGCTTTCAATCCACTCACTACCTATTCTATATTTGTGCTTGTGATTGCTCCGGTCCAGGTGCAGGACCTTGAACTTGGCCTTGCTGCACTTCATGAGGTTCACATGGGCGCCCCTCTCAAGTCTGTCCTGATCCTTCTGCATGACATTCCTTCCTTCCAGGCAATTGGATGCACCACAGAGCTGCTTATCATCCACAAACTCTCTAAGAGTGCGCTCTATCCCTCAGTCCATGTCACTGACAAAGACATTAAACAGCACCAGTCCAAATACCAACCCCTGAGAAACACCACTTGTCACTGCTCTCCCCCCAGACACTGGGTCATTGACCACAGCAGCGTTCAGCCAGTGAATGCAGCTTTCAGCCAGTTCTTTATCCATCGAGTGGTCGTTCCATCAACTCCATGTCCCTCCAGCTAAGAGATGAGGAGGTCACACTGAACAGTGTCAAAGGCTTTGCACAAGTACAGGCAGATGACATCAGTTGCTCTTCCCTCATCCACCACACTGCAACTCCTTTACAGAAAGCCACCAAATTTGTCAGGCACAATTTGCTCTTTGTGAAGCCATATTGGCTGTCACAAATCAGCTCCTTATTTTCTCTGTGCCTTAGCATGGTTTCCATTTAAGATCTGCTCCATCATCTTGCTGAGCAGGGACAAAAATTCATTTAAGAGGAAAAGATGTATTTAGCATGGTTACTTTCTTATTTCACTTAGCTTTGGGTACTTAATGGAAGTTGTAGTGCACAGCAAGGGAATAAACTGTTAGTGCTCAGGGTTGGGCTGCAACCACTCATTTTGAAACGAAACCATCCTATTTTTCTTTAAAGCATTATTTAGTTAACCCATAATCTGTGAAGAGTGGAATTCCTCCATCAGTTCTACCCAGTCTCTTTCACAACATTCACGGAAGAGATGTATGGAATAAATTCAGTTCTGAAAAGAAAGCCCCAGGTTATTTTCACTGAACAGTTTTTATCATAGATATTGTGAACATTATAGAAATATCTGACCTCTAATTCTCCTTAAAGAAAAAATACTATCTCCTTGGGACACCATTGTTATCCCATATCTCTGTAGAGAAAAAGATAAAAAACATCAGGAAAAACTGTGCCTCTACAGAAGCAGAATTTTTCCTGCTGAATTTCAAGCCATTTCTCAGCATCCAAGAAGCTGAAAGCTTCACACACTTCACAACTCTTGTGTCCCTGTGACCTTGGTGGACTATAAAGACTTGGATGTCAGACTTTCAGCTGTGGAATGTAAAACTAAGCTTTTTGACAAACCCCATCAGTCAGTGCCTCTGAACAGTGGCTCAAGAATCAGGACTTACCCTTTCTCTATTGAATGATTTATCAGAGTGGTAGAAAATATTGAGCTACTGCTTAAGAAATGCCAGAGGACACTGGACCCAGGAAGGATACATGCATAATTCATGACACTGATCAACAATATTCATAGGGAACAGTAACTACTTACTTTTCCCACTTTTTTAGTAGACTTACATTTTATAAAAGAAAATTGCACAGGCACTCATCTTTATTCATAAATCTTAGGGCAGATATTTTCTCAAACCCATTGGACAAACTATACATGCAAAAGAATATTATGCATGTATTATTTTCCAAGACCATGTCCTGAGTTATGGGGAATAACTGGAAGATGGGAAACAAAGAGAGGAATCTGTCAGTTCACCCAGGTGCTTTAGATCTGTAAAATTCACTGTCTACCATGACATCATCATGAATCCATAGGTTTCTTCCTACTTTCAGCTGTTAGGTATGAAATACAAAACTTAAAGCTTTTTGTCACTTAAAATAAAAAGAAAGCTCTAATTGAGCTGAACTTAATGATGGCATGTTTGTTCTCTGCCATGAATTAGTGTTTGACATTGTCATCAGAAGCCACTTGATGGAGGCATATATCAGTTTTAGGGGGAAGGCGTTCGTTTGGTTAAATCTGAAATTCTATTGTCATTAACTTCTTTCTGTCACTACCTACAAAGGGGGAGCTGGTCACCCTAGTCCTGGCCATTTCTGGGAAGTTTTCATGCAGGTTGGCTTCCCCCATTAGTTAAGCTGAAATACCTTCCCCTGCTGCAAGGACAGAGCCCTCAGGTACACATGGTCACTGTGATGATATCGCACACAGCTGATATAAATATGGCCATTTGACTGTGAGGGAGCAACAAACATGTTTAAACACTGGTGTATTGTGCCAATCCAGAGATTATGCTAGATGTGTCTTTCCTGTAGATCCTGTGTCATGGTACCTGGTCTGTTGATGCTTTGGACAGATGAAGATGTTTGAGAAGGTACTAGACTTCTAGAATTATGTACTTGAATTGCTCTTTATTTTAATTTTTATGTTCATTTTTATTTTTGCATCAATTCCTTGCATCTAGTTGGAATAACAGTTGTGCCTCAAGGGCACAAAATACTGAAATACCAAATTACTGAAGCAAATGCATGTGCCTTAGATCATGTCATATGGGGCTCTTAGAAAATCATTTCTGCACTTAGAAACAACACACATTGAAAAAAAAAAAAAGACTAATGTTAAAGCTTCAATAATTCATCAAAATTCAGTTTAAATAAATAATAAACCAATAACTAAACACCTAATCATCCAGCTCCTGATTCTTTTGACTCATTGTTTATTAGCTTCTCAGTAAATTAATTTGCGTGACTTACCAAGCTAAATGATTAAGAATAAAAAGGTTAATTGAAGGTTGGAGTAGGATACATTATTGAGCAGTTGACATATTGCCTTGATGTTATGAATAATCTGGAAGTAGTTCAATAGAGTTGCATCCACTATTCCCAAGTCTGAACTTGACCTGCAGTCTTTCTTGCTGAGGCATTGTCACTTCTTTTTGTCTAACAGGGTTGTGAGTAATTTGGTTTTTTACTTCCCTTCTCAAGAATATGAATTATTAATAACATGAAGAATACATTGAGGGAAGAAAAAAACCAGAGTATATCATATCTCTCCAAACCTATAAGAATTTGAAAAAAAGGGGTAACAAAAAAAGTTAAACATCCATACCTGAGGTTGCTCGTTTGCATGCCAACAAAAGATAGCGAGGGAACTACAAAGATGCTTTGAAATGAGAGGATTATTAGAACAAGAAGAATTTTGAATTAATCAGGGCAAGCTTGTATAAGCAGATCTAAGATGCCAGAGGGTTTGGAAACCCTTTTTCTGTAAATCACTTCCTATCACAGATACTCTTTGTGAAAGGAAGATGGGGAGGTGAGCATAGGGGGCAGATGGGGAGGAGGTGGTCCCATCTCTGCCATGCTCTGAATTAATGCAGAAGTCAGGCAGCAGCTGAGTGTGTGGAAACAGAACTCTATATCAAAAACAAAGGTTTTGCAACTACTGTGCTAATGATGAAGGGCAGATCTGCAGCAGGTTTTATTTGCTGGAGATCCAACAGAGGTAATGCAAATCACACTGAGTATCTATCCCTCCATTTTTTGCTACTTCTCCCCCTTTCCCAGCCTCATCTCCTTTCATTTTTATGATAAACAGGGCTTGAACTCTGCTGAACCTCACAATTCTGCATCTCATTGATGACTCATTAAGATTTTATCATTCCAGTGACATGTTATTGAACCCAGTTTCCTTAGGGGGCTGGTCTGGTGATTACAGGAGTAACCAGTGACTGCTTAATCACCCACTTCATTATATTCATATTAATAATAAATACCAGGAGGTAGACAGTTATAATTACATTGCTAGTTTAGGAAGACATGAGCCTATAAAAGTTGGCAACACTAAAATACGAATTCGGACATTTATATCGTGAATAGATGTGACTTGGAAGGTGCAGAGAAAGATAAGAACATAAACATGGTTATTCTAAAGAGTTATTGTCACAGCAATCATGATGCTGTTTAATTAAGCATAAGAAAAATACTTCCTTGAGCATGAGCAGCTTAGAACAGATCATGAAGAATGATATTCACAGGTCTGGTTCAGAAGTATTTTCCATCCAGGAAAAAGAACAGAAAGAACCCTCTAGAAGCCTTGCTGTGATGCTCTTTGGAGTAAGAGGCAGCAAATATCTATGTCCATAATGTCCCTAAAGTATGTCACATATCTCCAGGGTTGAACTCTTCCACCTTTGATGCGCAGATACTTTGCAGAGCAGGGGTTTTTTAGCACTGTGTAAGTCTCACAGCGCAGCAGTTCCCCAGACAGCCCCTCCTAACTCTAATGAACTGTGGCAAACACGCTGAAAGGTTTGACACAATATGATCCATCACAAAGTGGCAAAATGCTGAGCTGGATGCACACTACACTGAAGACTCAGACAGGAGAGGCTGGTTTCTGGTTTACTATATGTGCCTATTTAAAGATTAGATGAACTGCCATCCAGAGGAGCTTGTTTGCTACAGAAGCAAAGGGTGACTATCTAAATTCTGACACCTAAGTTAAAGAAGATGTTGAGTGAGGGCAGGAGAGGGAACATATAGGACCAAAAAGTCATGAACAGCAATAGTATTTCTCCCAAAGCAAAATAATGCTTTCATGGCTGAGAATTTCTCAAACCACAGATTTATAATAAAACCTGATATTTCTGAAAATCCAGAGGGATATCTTTCGACTCCTTATTATGTTTAAAAAGAGGCCTCGCTTTCTTTTATTTTGAACATATTAATTTTTTATTGTAAAAGTTTGTTTTCTCATAACTGTATATCTGTACAGTGCAGCTAAAGTAGTTGACAAAAGAAAAGAGAAGACAGAGTTGCATCCTGAAGAGGACTAATAAAAGTCTAGCCTAAGTTCAGAAGGTGTATGCTCAGGCAGATCACGACTTAATTAATTTCCTAGAGCTACACATATTTATATAGCACATTAAAAATGAGAGAGCTCAAATGAGCAGAAGCTGGAAATGTTGGTTGACGTTTCTTCAGACAAGGGATTTAGTGCTCCCAACTGCTAGCTATTGTGTAAAACAGGAGGTTCATAATTGTGCCATCTCTTGTAGACAATTTCACGTGGTTTGAGAAATGCGTGAGTTTGGCCTGTAAGGAAAATAAGCAGTGTATCCTAAAAAGGCTTAGACTAATAATCCTTGCAAATAACTCAGTGATTATTTATCTGAAATGACTCTGGGATTTAAACACTGAATGTTTAGGTGTAAGACAATTTGATAAGCTTGAAGAAAGTGGCTGACCATGCCACCAGTCCCAGAATACTTGGTCTCTTGAGTCATCTTAGTATTCCAAATCTCCTTTGGAATCTTGGAGGCCAAGATATACCTCCAAGTATGTGCATCCAGAAGAATCTTGACTGTGTTGCAAAGGTTCTAGCTGGTGTCATACCTCAGTTTGAATTCATCATTATTTGCTGGGGTCATATTTCTTCCAGGGAAGAAACTTTTTGTGAAGCTATTAACTTCAGTAGTGGGGAGAGATTTGGGGGAGTGGATCCAAGTGAAATAAAAAAATAGCTGGGAAAAATAGGATCAAAATTTTGTGGACAAAACTCATGAACATCTTATAATTCTTGAAAGATGGTGCATTAAAACTGAAAACCACTGAAGGGCTGTAGAACCAAGACCAGGAGATAAAGGAATGTTTCTGCAGTTGAGCACACATTCTTTAGATAGACAGAAGCATGCAAGGGTGATTTTGAGCAACCTCATTCATTTATGTACTTGTCCACAAATGCATACATGAGGAAAAGAACAGTCAGCTCATTGTCAGCAAAAAAAAAAAAAGTATAGAACAGTACAGGAAAACTAGGACACAAAGATTCATCTTTATTGAAATGGAACAGCTGAAGGTTCTGGCACCAGAATACGTATTAAGTAGATCAAGAAAAGAAAAAGTACTATAATCCAGCTATTTAAAATTTACAATACTTTTATAAAAATAGATTCAAACTTTGCTAATATGCATTTTGATTGACTATACATTTTCATCTCACATCCATTGCTCCTTCAGGCTCCACATCCCTAGTTAGGCAAATAGCTGGCCTTTACCAGATGACACTAAATTGAATTCACCATCTGAGCTACAATTAGATAAAGCACTCACTGCTTTATTCTTCTGAGTTACTGGAAAGAAAAGATAAAACCCCTATAGTCTTGGCCTCTAAGGCTTCCCACACAAAAGCGTATTGCCTCACCACAGTGAAATATGCATAATTGGTTAGACTCTTCTCTAAAGATACAATTAGTAACTTGAATTCTAAGCTCCTCCTCTGAGAACAGAAATAGGTATTCCAAAATCATGCCTCACAGTTCCCCACCCCCACCCCAGGTTTCAGCAGAGCTTTGGCTTGAAGAGGAGTGTAAGAAATACCTGCTTACACAAGAGGACAAACAGAAAGGTAACATTAGCCTGGACAAGATGAAAGTGCCAGGAACTTTGTAGTACATAGCTGAACTCTCCACTGAAGAGGTGCTGGGGGAGTGATTTCCAAGAGCAGAGACAAGAAAATAAAAAATTCCTCAGAAACTGGTATCTTGAAAAAGCAGAGTAAAACAAATCCTAATCTCAACAAAGGTTAAATCAGACTCTCATGCTTGTTAGCCTTCTTTGTGATAACTTCTACCTTATATTTGGATGAACATGTATGCTGGCTTCTAGTTCAACCAAAGGCAGAAAGAGGCTTTTATTCTCTCTCTTTGCAGCACTCACCACAGAGAACCCAGAAATGGGCACAACGATGAAATAGTTAAAAAATACCACTAAAGATCTCTGAACTAGAGTGTGATATCTACTGATTGTTTTTGCTCTGAGAAGATTAACCATGGAATGTAAGTACTCTGCTACACCACTCAGCTCTTCCAGAAGATAATTTTGTAGGATGTTTTTTCTTACTAATGCTGCAAGCAAGCAATTACAGGGAAGTTCCAATCCAAGCAGTATTGTGCCACTTCCCATGTAACTATGTACTGTTCATATATCTACCTGTATATTATACGATTAAATGACCTCTATAACCCCTAGAAAGTCCAGATTGTTTGTCCATTAGCAGTCTGTTCTTTGGGGACTGAGTTGCCAAAGCAGAACACAGAAGTTTTTCAGTTCAGAGGGAGTCACTTGAACAAAATCCAGCACACATCTATAGCAGATAGATCTCTTGTCACCACAGGAATGATGAAGGGTAGAAGTGTTGGAGGATTTGGTGATCAAATTGAAGTTATCATTATGCAATAACTTCCTGTTTCAACTGTCCCCTCTTGCAGAGTTGTAATCATTACCTTTCAAGAAGTGCAGAAACTGAGGAGCTTTGCTTGTAAGGAACAGTATCCGAAACGTAAAATGCTATCCTTTTGTCAAATCCAAGTCTGCTCTTTCAGTGTCATGCATGCATTCATCCTTTTTAAGGGGAGCTTTCTACACACCTTAACAAGTGGTCATTTTTTTCCTGCGGTTTTGGCATTGCCATAGGGAATTACAGTAAAGTCCACAGAAATCTCTTACATGTCGTTGATCAGTCACTGGGTATAAAGGACTGTAGATTCATAGAAATAAGTCTACACCAATATATACACTAATATACAACTGGGAATCTATCAATTTTCCAGTGACTTTTCTAGACAATATGATATTTCCAGGTGCAGTACAATGATGGATTTCATGGGAGCTATACCGAAATAAATCTCTGATGTGAATCTGCTGTGCCAAAACTTCCACAGAATTTGATTTATTCTAGACTTCATATTTTTTCAAGTCTGGTTTTATTCAGGTCCAGTATATCTGCACTGGAGATTGGCCTTGGGCCAATACTAGGAGAAACAGTAAAATGCAGAACCCCCTCCCATAAAATTGATTCAATCAGCTGTTAATGTCTTCACTTATTTTCTTTGAGTTATTAATCTCAGAAGGTTTTGCAGATATTAATCCCTTTTTCATGATTCAGTACATTCTGAAGCGCTCTCATGACCTTTAGTAAATATACTGAATATAACATGACAGTGATGCAGGGATTTGGGGGTGGTGTGTGTTTGAAGTGTGTATTGCTTGCTTAATTTCAAGAATCTCTTTGCCCCACAGTACATAATTCCACTAGGATTCTAGTAAAAAATGTGGGTGCTTGGTCACTTTCTGTACAGTGGTTCAATTAATTTGCTCTGATTAACTGATTCAGATAACACATTCAAGGTTTGGAATAGGATCACTGACTTCATGCTTTATGCCCTCCTCAGTCCTCCCTTCATGTATGCCTTTAGGATCTACCTTTCAAAATCTGCAGCCGTGACACCTTTAGAAGATAATCATGAACAAACCATGTAAAAGAACAAGTCCCTGGGACTGCCTTTGTCATTATGAATCTGTATAATATTGACTAAACAAGAGACAGTTTTGAACTCTGGTTTGGATTCCACCCTCCAGTTCATAGGGAATCAGTAGACTAGAAAGTCATGAGGAATAAGAATTTGTGCACAAGAATTTGTGTACAAGAATTTGCAAATAAGAATAGTTTCAGAGAGGAAGAGAATGGTATAATCATGTAATTTTCAATGTACTCCTTTCTCAATCATCTTGAATATTTACTGATCTCTGAATATTAAAGACAGGAGCTTTATTTGTCAGGCTGGATGAGACTCCTTGGGGAGGAACAGCAGCTTTTGCTGTACCTTATGAAACAGTGAATTTTCACTGAAATATGTCAGTATAAAAAACACCCCAGGATGACTGAGTGGGAAAGATGATTTGATATTTTAAGTAACTTTTACATACAATAGTAAAATTCTGTCTTGAAGATGCAAGAATAGTGATCACAGAATCATTAAGCTTGGGGAAGACCTCCAAGATCATCAAATCCATCCTGTGATGTGGAGCACCACACCCACTAAACCCCATTGGGCAGTGTCAGGTCCACACAGTTTTTGGAACACCTCCAGGGATAAAGACTTTTCTATTTCTTTAAGATTCTTTCAATGAGGAAATTTTCTGATATCCAACCCGAGCCCCCCTGGCACAACTTGTGGCCACTTTCCCCTTTTCCTATCACTAGCTGCCTGGGAGGAGAGGCTTATCTGCACCTTGCTACAAACTCCTTTTACATAGTAGTATAGGGAAATAAGGTCTCCCCTGAGCCTTCTTTTCTCCAGATTGAACAACCCTGGTATCCTCAGCCACTCCTTATAAGACATAGGTCATGGTCAGTCAGCATTGAATTCTCGTGATCTCAGTGGGGTAGGAAGTCACCCACAGGCTTGAAATGAAGGGGGCACTTCAGCATCCTACCATCTCCATCCATAAGTGTGTGCCTCACTGACTCAGCTACACTCTCAAATCAGTGAGAGGATGATTTGTCTAATGACAGGTGTTTATGAAAAGGTGAATAAATTACCTTTCCAAAGAGCCTGCTTCTTTCCATTCACTCTGTGCAGAGAATAGATGTCTTCAGATCCTACTCTGTAGAACTGAAAGTAAAATCCAGTCGAGCTTCCTTTGTTTCTTTCACTGTCTCTTAGTTTATAGCACATGGTAGGACTAATCTGTTGCTTCTGTATAAACAAAGGATTTTGAGACTAATTCAATATTTCATATTTGTTTTGGTTATTAATCAATCTCAGAAGAAGTTTATTGAATTTTACAGAACAATGCTAACAAAATTGATCATGTAATGATGTGATATTTTATATACCATCAAAGACATTATAAAAATTATTTTATACTGATTTTTTCAATATATATGATCATTCTGTGTATCTCTAAATGACAGAAAACTTTTATTATTGCAGAAATGGAAACTTCTATTTTGATTTTTTCAACTTTGTTCATTACTATTGAAAATGAACAAAGTTTTTGCTATATATGGGAAAAACAAGTCTGCCTGATTGTATTTCTAAATTGGAAAATGCAGTGGTTATCTTACAAACATGAGTGTTTTGTTAGAACTAAAAATAGTTTGAAAGCCTTTCTTACCTTTTATATTGCTACCTTTGTAGACCTTTATTTCCGACTGGAAAGCAGGACACTGTAACAGGGTCTATTTCAGACCATATTTAGAACATTTCAGAACAAGGTCTTACTTATTCTGGCAATATTTTCTAGCCAACTTTTTGTAACTTCTGTATCATATATTTAATACACTAGAAATTTCACTCTGGGTATTTTATTATCCTGATCTAGAAGCATTCTCAATATTTTCATCGAAATTTCCCATACACACTCCAGATCTTTTAGCAGTTTGATTTCTTTAATTTCTCATAAATCTCACATACTGAGAAGCATCCTAACTCAAGGATCACTGTGATAGCCCACAGAAAATGCCTGGCAGTGCTAAGGTACAGCTGATCATCAACAGTTTGGGGTTTTTTTCAGGTAATTGACAAAGAAAGTGAGAATACAAGATCATGAAGATGGAAAAATGACTAATTAGTTGAATAAATTATGGCAGTTCAGGGATTTCAACTTTATAGAGGTGTTAATAGGAAGAACATGCTTCAGCTTCATATTACAGTAGAGAAATGTCTGGGTAAGGCCACTGAGACCCATCAAAAAAACTTTAGAGTAGGAGTATAAAAAAGAAAATTTGGAAATGAGGTATTTCCATGCTTGATCCAAGAGAAAAGAGACAAGTGAAGCTGCTACTGTAATGGATAAAGGAGGACTATGAGCCTAAGTACCTGAAGTGAAGTAAAAATTAATATAAGTCAAGACTGTAGCAAGGCTCCTGAAGTGATGAGGAAATAGGATTATTCCCCTTTTCAATAGAAATGTTAAGTGATTTGTCTCCTGCTGCTATGAGACAAAAGGGAAGAACTTGAACTCCTAGAGGCTTGGATTTGGACAAGGTTAGAGATCTCGCTCATATTATTTGGAAAGCAAACACTACATAAAACACAATTAGGAAGCTTTTTCTTCTTTTTTATATTTTTTTCTTTTTTTTTCTTTTTTTCTTCCAGGAGATCAGACATTATGAAAATGATTAGGCTACTATTTCTGGAGATGGCAGTCAACCGTGTTTTCCAGGAAATCACAAGATAAATGCACGGAATACTATTGCTTTAGACAGAGTTTTTAAAGGAAATGCAGATACTATTATAGTCTTTTTCTCCTTTCTTTTTTTTTTTTTTTCTTTTTTTCTGAACCATGGTTGTTTTCAGTTACCTGTAGAAATCAACAAAAACAACTGCATTGGAGGACCCTGCTTTTGAAACAATCTCAGAATTGAACAGAAAGAAGACTGGGTTTCTAGAAGGCAATGACTTCTGAATTTTTTTCATGGTCAAAGGACTGTACTGTCAAGAACATGTCCCTAAAAAGGGGAAATCTTGTTGAAAGGGACTTCAGTCCTAAATGGATGACTCTTCAATCAAAAAAGATGCTAGTAAGTAAGGAAGGTACATACATGAGAAAGAAAATGAAAGAAGTCATCATAACAAAAGGTTATATCCTAGATATCAAGAAGAATAAAATAGAGAATTTTCCAAAGGTGGGATATGCTCATCTTTGCAAGGCATATTAAAAGAAATAGCCAGGTACCATTCAAATGGAACGTCTGTTAATGAAATTTGCTCATGACTGAGTTTCATAGTGTATTATCAATATATAGAGATGTCAGAATGTCAAATTAAAACATGCAGGGAAACTCCATGACTAGAAAAAGTAGGAACACAAACAATATAAGGAGGAAAATAATGCAAATTACTATCATTGGGTTGATTATCAGCCGGAAATATCTGAGGAAAAGGAGAAAGTGGTTGTGTTAAATGATTGTAAGATGACAATGAAACACCAAGGAATTTTTCATGTAGAGGAAAGTTTATTCTTAAAATACCTCAAGAAATGGTGACCTCCTCCAGTGCCATCCCACTCTCTGATGTTCAGATCATATTAATTCAAAGTGAAAAAGAAGTAGAAGAGGCTTTCTGAAGTGGTCAAGAAATGGAAGAATGAAAGAGTTTTGTTTGATCAAACCCATAAAATAAAACCTCAAAAGACGATAAGATCTTTCTCTGAAAATATTTCTGGAGAATGAACAGCAGGAGGAGGAAGAGTCACACAGTCTTCAGGAGAAAACCCATGTGCAAACACATAGGTATGACACAGATACCAGCAAATGTAGGCTGAAAATTACAGAGGTTGTCCCAAAGTCTTAAATAGTTTAACTGTACTTTTCTGCACTTAGGGAAAACAGAAACACTGTTCACTATAATAAGTATATTTACTAGCACCCAAACCCTGGAAACTGTAGTCTTTACTGTTACTTAGACATAAATTTAAATGCCAGAATCAAACTTTTCTTAACAAAAATGAGAATGAAATTCAGGATACAAGTTAGAAATCAGTTAGAAAACATCTTATCATCAGTCTTTTTGTTATTTTGTGAGGATAAGCACCTTTCACAGTCATAACCAATAGCCTGAACACTCCTGAGGGATTTTTTTGAAGTACAGTATAAAGAAAATCTTTAGTAAAAAGCAGTAATAAAATATCTAAATTATGAGATGTACCCAGTGCTTTTTAAAACAAAAAAACCAAAAAACCAAAAAAATCCCAAATTGATTTAACTTCTTAAAACATTCATTTCACATGAGTAAAATCATCACCACTTACGTTAATAGTGCTATATTTGGCTTCCAGCCTGATACAAAATGAAAGCAAATCTAACCCAAAGAGCTGTATTTTTGTAGCTGTTAGGAACTACCAGACATGCCAGCACAAACAATTTCAGACAGCTCCACTCTGTGATAGCATACAGAAGTATTTTGAATATTTTACTAAGTCAAATCAAATACCAAATTCCCAGCACTAAGAAACTGAGCAATTGTCTAGGCTACTCTCTGGGTGTCTTGTCATATTGCCTATATGGGGTCTTTGTCATTTTTCTATGCCAAATAAATTAATGCTGTCTTTTGATTCTGAATTCATGAAAGCTTAGAAGAAACTTAATTATAATCTGTATTTAGGAGATTAGCTTGTTGCTTGTATATCTGATTCAGTAGAATTACATACAATATTGATTCTGGAGAATTTCCATAGGAGGAAGGTACTACTATATTCAGCGACATCACTGCATTTCTTGTGTAGTTCAGTGATGTTTCTTAATTCAAGAAACCAATGGCCTGCCACAAAATCACACTGCACTGCCCATCCTTTGCTTTCAGTCTATTTTATTCTCTGCCACAAGTTATCCTCTTCTAAGTAATGGCAAAACGAAAGGCAAAACACTGCTATTCTCTTATTATTTAATAAATGCATTTCTCTAGCACCAATAAAGGAGACTGTGGAGAGCGGTGCAGGTTGCTGAAGGCAGAAGGACTGTGCATTGTACACTGTGCTCATTATTTCTTTGCTCACTGCTACCAGAAACAGCCACGGAAACAGAGGTGGTTCAGCCACGATCCTTTGCCTCAGAGGGCATTTCTCAAGGACATGCAGAGCATGAAGGAGTGATCAGGTGCTAGCACTCATTGTGTGTCTGTGCCCCGAGCAGCTGCCACCATCCACCACGAAGAGATCGTGTGACCACTGTGCTCAGGAGGGGCCGAAGAGCACAAAGGAGAGGCCAGAGATGCCATCTCAGGGTAGGAGATTCAGGTTCATGATTTCCGGCACCTGTCTCTGGCTGCAGAACGTGAGCAATAGAAACAGGCTTGAGCTCTGACTCCTTCCCCTGCTTTGCAGGAAGGGTTGTAAGCTACCTTATAGAAACAGCACTAATTCTCTACCTCACCACACCAGTGTTATTGAAGTATACAATGCCATTAAAAGAGATAAAATTACCTCAGGTTGAAATGGGTGTCATACCCTGGAGAATCAGACCCACAGGAATGAAAGGATTTCTTTGTGTAAGGGACATGCTTTGAGGCATAAAAGATTAGTAAATGCAATTGATGTACTTTCTTGTCACATATTGTAATAGCTTCTATTTATTGGTGCTATTTTTAAACAAGCACAGAATTAAACTTGCTATTTCTTTTCCGATGAACTAAGAGTCTCAGTGAACAAGACATATCATAAACCTCTAATCCTGAGAATCACAGACTGGAAATGCCAGACACCACACAAAAATATAGCAACATGTTATGGCTGTTTGTCATTGCTTTTTGTTTAATAAAGTTATATATTTTCTGCTACAGATTTTCCTAAAAATCTGGAGATCTCTACAGGCTATTAAAATCATCTAGAGTGAAAAACAAAGTGCTTCTAAAGGTTTCCTTCTGCCCACCATATGTTGTTAGAAAATTGCTTACATACACAGGTATCACGTATTAGAATTCTGCAAAACTGCCAAATCTGCTTCAGGTAATCTTCCCACACGCACATAAAAAGTGCCAGATTTTGAAAGGGAGTAAATGCATCATACATGAATTTTTCATCTTGTAAACCAATGGGATTGAGTGACTAGCCTCTAGCAAATTTGTCCAATACAAAGAAGGAAAGCATGTGTTTTTGCAGACTCAGGACTATAAGAACAAATCAGGGAACCACAGGGCAGAAAATATGCTTTAATGCAATATGTATAAAATTTGGTAGGCCTTGGCCAAGCTTCTGGAAAACATATGTGCTATAGATTAGAATAACTATGTTCAAGTGACATCTTCAAAAGCACCAATATATGATGCTTTATTGAAAGCTGATAAGTTTTAAGGTCCTAGCTTCCTGAGGAATATGCAAGAATTACATTATGCTTGTTAGGACATCATCCTCCAAGCTCAGCAGGAAGATGAAAATTTTTAGAGGATGAAAAATGTAACGTATTGGTTGATCTAATTTGTCTTTTCCTCTTTCCCTTTCTCCAAGAATTGCAAATAAGGAGTATAATTCTCCCTTCCCAAAGATATCAACTGTTAATAATTCACTACAATGATTTTGGACATTTTATATTTAAAGTTTGCATACAATCTGCTGATTAAATCATATTATGAATAGTCAGATGGATATCGTATTTTAAAAATTACTTTCTCCTGCCACCACAAATTTTTGCAACAAATGACTGGCCATTTTAATAAGAATGAATGCAATTATTTTTACAGTCTGTGCTCTTTACAGGCTGGTGTGCTTCATTTTCGTGTAAGAAGTCAGTGGGTATTATTGGAAAGGAGGAATTTTGAAGTTGCTATTTGTGTCCATAATTTAGACAAAATTATCTTGCCTGAAAAAATAAATAGAATGTGCAGGGCTTCAGTGAAATCATGGAACTCAAGAAGACATCAGCCACTGAGTATTCTTTTTGTTTTCCATAACCCCCATGCTGATATTTTCACTTGCTATTTTATCAATTAAAGCATGAAAAAAAAAATAAGGAAGTTAATATGGGCAAAAAAATCCTGAAGGAAAGCCAGCAGAGTGAACTTAGTTCTTCCTAAGGACATATGTGAAGTCGGACTAGCAAATGGACACCTTAGTTTTGCATCTTTTTCTTAGGTTTGCTCTCTCAGATTATTTCATCTGTATTAATAGAATTATACTTCAAGTTGATGTAAGTTGTCCAAACTGAGGGGACTGTCTGGATGCAGCTTCTTTCCACAGAAACTGCAAAGAGTGGGAATCAGCTGAAGCCCATCTCACAATGCAGCTGTTAGTGGTAATTGTCAGAGCTCAGATGAAACATAATAAAACATTGCCTCAGGGCAAAGATAGATGACTAAGTGACACATAAGGATGTAAAATCCCCCAAAAATGCAAGGGGATTGTGATAGATTGGCATTTAAGAAAAAAGTAGGAAACACCTATGGAAGGCTGCTGGAGGCTGATGGGAGATATTTTTCCCCTGGCCAATAACTGGCCATTTCTGAGAATTCGCAGTAGTTTTGACCATTGAAAAAGTGAGATCAACCTGTGAACACCGCCCTTTAAAACCTAAGCCTGGGAATTTCTTTGTCTCTTTGTCTCAAGCTGTGAAAGGTAACAGAGCTTTAGCTGGCTCCCTGTCCCCTGGCCAGGCCATGTGGCCCGGGCAGGGGCTGGGCTGGGCCCAGCGGCTCCCGGCCGGGAGATGGGGCCTGCGGGGCTTGCCCCGGGCTCTGGCCGGGCCGGGCTCTGCTGCAGCTTCCCGGGAAGCCTCCGGGGTGGCTGAAGCTTTTCTCAAGAGCGTCCCAGCTCTGAGCACTGCTGAGCTGAAACCTGGCAGCTTGAGCAAGATTTTAGCCCTTTCACTACCCAGATGAGACTTGCAGATTTAATCCTTTTTCCAGAGAGAGGGGAAGAGAGAGTGATCAACATGTAAAGAGACAACATAAACTATTAAAGACAGTGAGGACAGGAATTAAGCCTCACATGAGAAGAGCATAAGACGATGCATTAATAAGCTGAAATATTCTTTTGTTAAAACTATGGAGATAGACAATAGTGTTCTGAAAAAAACTCCTTTAATACATGAAAGAGTATTTTAGGGAGATGAAGTATTTCAAAGTGTAGATCTAAGCAAAGGTAATTCATTGATGGAGCTGAGGGAATGGTGAAGTAGTTCCAGTATGAGATGCTGGAACAAAAAAAGAGAAGTGAGAGCTGCTGAAGACTTGTGGCCCTTAGGAAAAAGAGGAAACTTCTGTTTCCAGAGATGATCACAGAGACAGATGAAAAGAACTTTTGCCTTTGAATAATTCATCCTTAAAATGACACCCCTTGAATCTATGGCCCACGAACATACCTCAGAATGGTGTGAAATGGGAGCAAAAGACTGATGGCAGAGTTTTCTGGGTGGCTGGCATCAGCAAAAAATAGAAAACCATGAGACAATGGTTTTCTTGTGAAAAACTCTCCATAAAATGACAAGAGAACTTCTTTTTCTCTACAAAGACTGATGAAAAGATACTATATAGCTGAGACTATTTTAACCACCAGGTTTTGTCTGTATGTTTTCAGTTGGACCAGGGAATGGTTGGGTGGTGGGGGAAAAGGGTTTCTGGAGGTTTTATTCTGGTTTCTTATTGTTGTGGTTTTGTTAATAAACTTTCTTTATGCCTTTTAAGTTTTAAGCCTGTTTTGCCCTTCTCCTAATCCATATCTCACAGAAAGAAATAGTAAATTTTTCTAGTAATTTTTTAGCTAGTGCTTTAAAACCATGACAGGAATGTAGGTATTTGTCACTGAGAACTTAAAACATCCCCTCTTTCAGCTACTGTGTGTTAATGCCTTTGTGAAAACAGAACTCAGATTACAAAATTAGATATACTTGAAAGAAATATCTCTGCTCTGTTTTGACCACAGAACCAGGCAGGTATAAAACCAGTGATCATTGGCCTCTGTATGTACTATACTAGTGACTTATGGAAAATTACTGAAAAAAGAAAATGTGCTTTACTTCTTAATGTCATAGTGCACTTAGCCTATAGATGATCAAGCTACAAGGAAGAGACCTACTGTATGCCTGCAAACACAGAGTGCAAAAGCAAGGAAGAACAGAAACCGCAATGGTTCTTAGTTTCTACTTCATCATCATTAAACTTGATCCTGCCATGCCTTAATTTAGTTCCTTAATCACTTAATTGTGATATATATCCTCAGTCTCTTCTTTTTACCCGCTCCACTATGTACTATCAAATGAGTATTTCCTGAGACAAAGAACTGATGCCAGAAACCAACAGTTAGATATAGACCTGATTTACCAAGGTACAAAGCAAGAATCTCCCTGAAGACAGCAGAGATAGGTTGTGAGTCACCTGTGTTTTTCATTATTATTTTAGGGACTTTTACAACAAAGGGGATGGAAGGGAGAGGTGGAGCTTCAGACATTCTGGTTTTGAAGGTGAAATCCACCATTCTAAAAGGATTTTAATGAGACAGAAAAATTCCCATGATGCAAGTACATACATCTGTGTATGTGTACACATTGTGTATGTTTGTGTATATATGTGTGTGTGTTTATATTGTAGCATGATTCTGTTTTGCAGCACAATTTGCTTGAAGTGGGAGCAGGTGAAGATCCTTAGATTAATTTTTCCCATTATGCCACTACTTCTTTAAACTGAAAAAAACCCTCAAAAAAACCCACCAACATACCCTAGGAAAAAAAATATTGGTGTCAGAAAAAGGTGTGTAGACTGGCTCCAGCCTGAAAGACAAAGATGCCTTGGAAATAGGAGCTAGTTGAGACAAGCAGTCACACTCACTGACTACTCATTTCCAGCTCTTTGACATCCCTCCCTTCTGTATATACTGCTGGCATTTCTTAGCTCAGGGCCCTAAAAACTGCTGGTGCATTCAATGTGACCTATTGACAAAGCATTACTGATACCTTAATTGGCTCTGATGAGCCCTGTGATTATGCTGATTCCATTAGCCACAGCAGGTTATCTTTTTACACTTCAGTATTTTGAACATCGATGAAATTCTTGGTGTTAGATTCCCAAGTAACTCAGTGTGCTTAAATGAGCTGCCTGACTCTCCATCAACCCAATTTCACCCAACATTTCTCTGAAATTGTTCTTAGGTTATGACCTCATTGAGTAAGTTTCAATCAAGAGTGAATTTTCGTAACGTTCTGTAAAGCTGTGTAAATGAGTATTTATAATGGGAAGCATGAAACATCTTCACCTATAACTATACTCCTGGAAGCTGAAATAGTAAAATAGCTTACCCTGTTCCATTTCATATTGTATAAGGTATTAGACTGAGAAGTTGGAAGTACAATTTAATTCCTCTCTCCAAGTACATTAAAGGTTTTTGGCTTTTTTTAGTTCCTTTTACTGATGCTGTTTTACATTTTTGCCCTTAGCATCCAATAAAAACAAAATAAGAGAAAAAGACAGAAGAAATGAAACTGCTGTGGAAAATAACCTCAGAGAACAAGACAACTTCATTTACAATCTAATAAAATATTTTTCATGAGTGTGGAGGGGTGGAAAGCTCTCTGTAATACCAAGTAACTCAAATCTGTTGTGTTGAGAGGAAACAGAAAACCCAGGTGTCATTGTGAGGGGGGCCACACTTCATACAACTGATCTGCACCTAGTAACTACAGAAACAAACTACAAAATTAATTGATAATTAGGAGATGAAGGCACAGTAGCCACTATGTTTGATCAATAACACTCTGCAAGGAGCTTCTGTGTTGACATTTTATTAGTCTTTTTTTTAGTTTGGTGTTTCTTAGCTTCAACTTTCCCATGAAGCATTTCCTACCCTGCTCTGATCCAAGTCTGATGTCAGTCTGCCTAGCAGTGCTGATTCACCCAGATAGTCCTAAAAACCAAGAATTACTCTCCTTACCCTATAAAGATTCATTCCATTTCCAGTTCTTCCATTCAGGAAGTGAATTCTGGTAATTTAAAACTCATTTACTGCAGTTTCTTTGGTGCAGCTGAATTTTTCTTGGGCAGTATAATGGGTCCTAATCAAAAAGAAGCCTCTAAGAGGTGGCAATAGAAACAACTATTTCTGACTTGAATCATTTATGTCACAGTTGAGATTTTGTGCAAATATGGATAATACAGAAAACCTTCCAAAAACTATTCAACCACAGTGCAGGTGCTGCTTAAAGCAAGTCACAAATAGAATTAATCAATATGCTGATTATGTGATCATGTCATTTGTAATTAAGATGGGGGTTATAAATTTTTAATAATCTTCTCATCTCTAGCAAAGTTGGGGTTTCCTTTTTATCCCTGCCCTCCACTTCAGGTGTGTAAATTACATACAGAAGTGAAGGGAAACTGAGGGTATTATTCTCCTTAAATTAAAGTTTTATCCTCAAAGAAACAGTAAAAACAGCATTTGATTTCCTGTTGTATTCAGAAATATATACCTTTATTTGTGAACTCCATTGTTAATCTCCTTCTATCCTCGTGAGAGTCTTGATGGCAACATACATACATACAAACAGTATGGAAGTGTTTATTCATTTTAATCGCTGGTTGGTGGAACTAAAGTTCAGGGAATTGCATTCTGATGCTGAGTTTGGGAAGGTCACTGCCACCTCTTTCTTAACAACTAGTCTTGTTTCAAACAAGGCAGGGTCCAAACAAAAGCTGACTGCTGTATGAGGAAACTGAGCACACTTTAGAGCTGTTGCCTTGCAGTTTGTTCCAGGTCATGTCTTTACAAGACAGCAATCTGAGCAGTACAGAGATTTGCAGCTGAGAACAAGCTGAGAGCCACTGTTCACCAACAGTACACACTCAGCAGAGAGTATTGATCACTTGTGCCTATCATTTACCTTTTTCTTGTTTCCTCTCCTTGACTTTTTCACTGGTAACAGCTGTCAGATCATTCTCACCTCTCCAATGTCTTTGGTAAGTAGAGCAGCAGGAACAAACACATGTGTCTTGCCTCACAGTTTTCAAGAGACAAAGCTTGACTTCCTGGCAGTTGCGAGAACCTTGAGGGAAAGGTTTGAGGCCACCCAGCTGAGCAGATGTGCAGCAGCAGCTGAGGAGCTCTGCTCCCAGCCACTCCTCCAGCTGCAATCGTTATCCATTAGTGAGCAGCAGTGTTGCTCCATTACTGTGTTGGATCCAACCACAGGCCTTCTGCTCCTTTCCCAGAAACGATTCCTTTTATCCTGCCAGTCAGCCTCAGCCTTCTACTTTATTAATTGCAGGCTCAGCTGTGAGTCCCTCCACATGGCCGCTCTGGGAGTAATGGTCCGTGAGAAGTCTCATTAGTCTCCCGTGTGGGCTGCCCTCACTGCCAGATCCCTCAGAGGGAAGAGAGCAACTGTTAGCTAAAAGCTGCTTTCCTTCCTCACACAGGTGAGACACGGCAGGACAAGTGAACATGGAGTGATGGGAAAAAGTGATGCCATCTCTTCCCAGGATAGTCTTTGCAGACTGAGAAGTCACTAAATGCCATTAGCATGGTATTTACTTAATACCACTTCTGAGCACTGCTGTGTGCTTCTCTGCCAATTTTTACCCTCAATATCCCTAGCAGCAGCTAAAAACCACATTCAACATTGTAGCTCTGTTATTTTGAGACTGGTATGAAGCTACACTAAGGCCCAGTTCTCTACTTCTAGCATTGAGAAGTTAATGAACTAACTCACTAATCCTGAAAATGTGTGGACATTGTGTTGCTTTAAGCATGTGGTGAGTCTGTGAATCTATTGGCAATGTCTCTCTGCATAAAATAAGTTTAGAACCATAGAGTCACACAACCACTTATGTTGAAAAAGACCTTTTCAACAGGTCAGACCCAAATCTTAACCCAGCACAGCCAGGTCCACCACTAAATCATGTCCCTAAGTGCCACACCTACATGTCCTTTAAATCACGCAAGAAATGGCTACTCAACCACTTCTCTGAGCAGCCCATTCCAATTTTTGACAAAGCTCTCCATGAAGAAATTATTTCTAATACTTAATCTAAATCTACCCTGGCACAACTTGGATGCAGTTTCCTCTTGTTCTGTCACTTGTTACTTGGGGAAAAAAATTCACCTCCACTTTGACAAAACCTCCTTTCAGGTTGCTGTGGAGAGTGAGAAGGTCACCTCTGAACCTCCTTTTCTCAAGGTGAAACACACCCAGCTTCCTCAACTGCTCCTTATCAGTTTTGTGCTCCAGAATTTTCCCCATCTCTGTTGACCTTCTATGGACACAATCCAGCCCCTCAATGTCTTTCTTGTAGCGAGTGGCCCAAAACTGAACACAGGATTTGAGGTGAGGCCTAATCAGTGCCCAGTACAGGGGACAGTCACTGCCCTGCTCCTGCTGGCCACACCACTGCTGATCCAGGCCAGGGTGCCACTGGCCTTCTTGGCCATCTGGGACCTCTGCTGGATCATGCTCAGCTGCTGTTGTCTAGCATCCCCATGTCTTTTTCCACCTCACAGTATTCCAGCCATTCTCCCCCAGCCTGTACTGTGCCTGGGGTTATTGTCACCTAAGGGCAGCAGCCAGCACTTGGCCTTGTTGAACCTCATGCACTTGGCTTCAGCCGATCAATCCAGCCTGTCCAGATCTCTTTGCAGAGCCTTCCTGCCCTCCAGTAGAACAATACACTGGACCAACTTGATGTCATCGGCAAACTGACTGAAGATGAACTTGATTCCTTCATCCAGATTGTTAATAAGGTAAAGATTTCGTTCGTAGCTCTCTGTGAGATGAGGGTCCATAAATTTGTTCACAGTGAAAAACATGTATCTGGGATGAATGGCAGGCTCAGTAACACTGCTAACAGAGCCAATTTTGTTATGTCCTGCAGACCTGCTGTGATAATTACACTTTTTCTGCCTGGCTCACTAGCCTTGTTTCTGACATGGCTGTGAATACCTACAGACATGCACACATGCCAAATGATACAGGCATGAAAATGGAGCAGAATAGAACCGTATCAGAATGTGGGGGCATTTTTTGGTTGTTGTTTTTTTTTTTTTTTTCCTCTGCCACATTTTGTATTTCCACACTGAAAGTTCTTAATTTTCATTTTAATTATTTTCATCTCTGCAGATATGCACTCACACACTGTGGGGTGGCATTACCCAAGATTGAAAATGACAGTGACAAGCTGTACAATCCTGGGGGTGATGATTAGGAGTTATTTTCATGGTATTATGTGAAATCACTACAATAAAACAGTCCATACAATGCACTCTAATCGCCTCCTTACCACACTATTAAATCCTATAACTGAAATTTCCTTGCATTTCTGCTGAGAACTAATGCAGCATGAAGATTGAATTATCTCATGTCCATTTAAAGATAACTCTTTAGGTCACTAAAATGGGCTGAGCCACAATGAAATAGCTGCACCATAATTTGGCCTGGAAAGGACAAACAGAATATTTGTGTTTTGGGCATACGTCCACAGCAAGAAGTTCATTTCTTCCTTCACCTTAAAACACATACACCCAGAGGATGGCTGGGCATGGGAGCAGGCTCCCCAGGGAAGGGCTCGCTGTACAAGGCTGACAGAGTTCAAGGAGTGTTTGGATAATGCTTTCAGGATCATGGTTTGACTCTTGGGGGGGGTCAGGAGTTGAACTTTGTTGATGGTCTCTGTGGGACTCTACCCTGTTGGGATATTCTATGATTCTGTACACACGGAGGGACATGTGCACTCCTGTGCACACCAGTGTGCACACAGCATCGCACAGAGCCGCAAATGCAAGGAGCTGTGATCTCAGCCGGTGCAGGAATGCATGGATACCCCTGTGCACACACGCCGAGCCACGCCGCTGAGGTGTGTCCTGCACGCAGCCATGCACACACAGCGGACTGCAGGCACAGCAAAGCATGAAATTAAAAAAGGGTAATAGGCACTCCTAAATTTAAAATTCATTGCTTGCTCTTTTAAATCTAGTAGGAATTAATTTTATGTGTTGGACATAACCATTACTAGTTTTCTTTTTTTTTTTTCAAACTGAGGTCAAGCCAGATGGAAGGAAATTGCAAGTGTCCTAAGCTCACACTGAAGATATTGAGATGGATGAAATGATGAAATACTAAACTCATTAATTGCAACAAGGATTTAATATGTGACATCCTTAGGTTTGAAATTTCCTTATAGGAAATTATGAGAATAGAGTAGCTGAAGGCTGTGTCCTATGCCTGCATATTCTCCATTAATCTCTTCCCATTCTGTTTCCTAAAAGAATAACCACACTGACAAAGCCTCTACAAAGGGTCTAGGAGAAGAGAAATATACTAAAAATACTGCTCCTGCCACACAGCATTTACCCCAGCAATATTATTTCCAAACGGTGGCAGCTTCCAGCCATTCTTTGTTTAATAGCTGGGGATTTGGAGTCAAATGGGAGTCTTTGAAATCCTTTACAGTGATTCTTTATACTGATGGACAGATCCTTCATGATAAATCTTTTTCATCATGTTGCCATTGCTTATGTGGAATACAAAATCATTAATGAATAATCCCCTAACTACATGCAATATAATTGGGTGAATAATTTATAGAAAACAATTTAAAATTTGTGCCCACTTTCTACACACAAACTATCCACAAATACATTTTAATTCTCTGAGATGATTTCCTCATTCAGTGTAACTTACTATAATTACAGAAACCTGATATAAAGTATATTAAATCAGTAGAAAGTATTTCATTGAATTCTATGAACTCTAGATTAGACCTACAATTATTAGTCCGTAGATAAATCAGATGTTCAATAAAGGTACCTACAGTCATAATTTTCTAATTCTTTTGACTGGAAATCTTTCATTACTTTGTTTAGATATGCACCTAGGGAAATGGATATGCACCTAGAGAAACAGATATACTGCAGACATCCAGCCTCACATTTAACTTTACATGACTCAAGTGCTTTTAAAGATGCTATCAGGCCATTTTTTATCTATTTAGGCATCTAAATATCTCTCTTACATAATTCTTCAAATAACTCTAAATCCTATCACACTATACATGTTTCACTAGCTCTCAGATTCTCTTGCCTGAGGCATTGGAATAAGTTTTACTCCCAAACTAAGGTATTAAAAAGCCTGCAATAAGAGACCAAGCAATTCAAGACAGGTAAAGGGAAATTCCTTATTAAAAGTCTCATGCACTATGATTTTAGCTGATTCCAATCCAATTCAAATCTAGGACAAAAAGACTAATAGAACAGACAATTCATGACTATTCTATCACCAGCAGTGAAACTCAAAGCTCTTATATTGCCAATATAAATTGCTTTTTTTCCAAATCAGAAAATTCTACCAAGAAAAAAGAAAAAAGAACCCAACAAAATTCAAAGCTGCTTTTTCCCCCTGTATAGTAGATTTGGGTTATATTTCCTCGAATTAATAATTCTGCTTTCTCTTTTATTTTGCCTTAAGCAGTCATCTGGCTTCAAAGAACTGCTGTGTTTGCTTTAACTCCTCTGCAGTAGAAAATACCTTATTACTGTAATGAGCTAATGGTTTAAAACAGGGCACTTCTAAGCTTAATGGAGGCTCATTAAGTATTCATTCATTAGACAATGCTGTTTGTGATAAATACACCATTAAGTCACTATAATGCACACTATCAACTACCAGCATGAACAGAAAGGCATGTGGGCCAGTAGCATCTGTATTGCACCATCTTGAACTCTTCTGCCTTAAAATACTGCTGTCATACAATTTCCTGTATTGAAAGCAATGATTTGTCATCTCTGCCGGCTGATGTTTGATTTCCAGCCCAGGTATTTGGTGTTCATTCGGCTTCTGCAAAGAGGTTGTCCTGGCCTTCCTGAGTGGGGTTTATTGACATTTCCTTACATAAAGCCAGGTCCTCAAATGAGATGGGAACAGGTCTGTAGAAAGGGAGAAGTTACACTCAAAGGAAATAATGGGATCAGTGGGAACTAGAATGATTTGGGCTGCCTCTTTTGTGTATTCCAGACTCTGTTTTTGGTAGCCTATATTAAGATCACTCCAGATAAAACCATGTGCACTGTGTGTTTGTGTAGTCCCATTGTACACTATTGCTATTGCTAGTAACAAGTTACAGGCTTTTTACTCAGTTTTTACTCAACAGTGAGGCTTACCAGACTTGCTCTGCCCAAACCTGGCCAGCCTGAAACTCTACTAGTTTAGCTGCCACAGAATTTGTTTAATTTAGGGGTGTCTGTGGCTAATTTATTTTGGTTTTGTTATCTTTGCAAAGTATGACTATAGTTTTATACAGATAGCAGAAAGCAGCAATTATCAAAGATGTTCAGAGAAATACAGGCTTGCTGTGAAAGAGGACACCTTGTGAAGTAGAGATTAGGGATGGCACAGGCATGCAGACGTGGGATAATAAGAGATGGGGCACAGCCTGACACTGGCTTTATAACCCCATAGTTATAAAAAACACACAAAAGATCAGTTAAAAAATGCAGTCCGGGGTAGGTCAAAAATAGACTTTAGGGATAAAAAATAATGGAATTCTCTCTAGTGCATGTGAAAGGCATCATCTATAGTAAGTTTAGGTATGATGAGGAATTACAGAATAATGTAAAAAGACCAGGTATAAAAATAAAAATAATCTAAAGATAAAAATAATCTAGAACGGATTGTAGAGTGAAAAAGCACAAACATAAAATATTTCCTTCTGCTGAAAAAATACAGGTGCTGACAACTCCCTCATCCCAAACGGAATCACTGAGCTTAAGGCTAGGAGGAACAACAGAAAGAATACCAGGAAAAAGGGGGTGTATGGCAATTAGAAATTACTGTACTTGTTCATTGTTATTATTATTGTTGTTGTTTTTTGTTGTTGTAGTAATATTTTCTGTATTTTCTTCTCAATCTATAGTATTTACATCTGAACTAACAATGCTAAATTGCATAATAGACTGTTAAGGTTCCAATTATACTAGTAATGAATTCTTGGCTCTTAGTCTGTGAACAGGTATTTGAGCATGACCAGGGCATTGCCACTAGGGATGTCAGTGCCTGAGCTGTCTTTTTCTACATCACATCTCCCAGTGTCTAAAATCTTCTTGGGAAATACTGATTCCATGCAAACAGTTATTCATGTTTTTCGGACTGGTGTTCTTACAGCCAATGGTGAGTGTGTGACTTTGCCACAGACAGGGGCTAAGTCAGCATTTCTTTATTGCCCAGTGTATCAGCAAGGTGTGCATCACTCTTAAAAACCAAATCAGTCTAGATCTAACTGTTCACTGGGGTATCCCTCAGTGCTGAAGTCATACATTATCAAAAACAACCATATGACTGAGAAAAAGATTGACCTTTTCTTAGTATGAGTTATATAGAGTCTGTTCTGCACTGAGAAGCATTTATTTCTTCTAAGAGCTGTAATGTGTTTTTGATGTTGTGTCAGATTAAAGCTGGATCTCATTCTTTATGACAAACTCCCTGGTCATCTATCATGCATTCGGGCCAGCTCATACACTGGCTTAAGCTTGGAGTTAGACAGCTGTCTCACAAAAGAGTAGAGACATATCTGAACCCAACACACTCCTGGTCCTGTCAGTATCGATAAAATTACCTGGAGTTGACTGAAAGTGAGAAGTGGAACCCTTGCTTGGACACTGCAGAGATGTAAGCTGGGTTCTTTTGTATGACATGAAGGTTTAACAATTAATTATTTTTCCCTACCTCACCTCTGCCCTGTTCTTATCCTGCAGTGCACCTAGTACATCCTTGCAGCTGATTTCCACCCCTCACACAGCCACCTGCCAGAAGGTTAATGCAGGGCTGTACCATTTGTGCAGCCTATGCTCTCTATTAGCAGGACCTTTGTAGACAGGGCCACAGGGCTGGTATGCATTGCACATGCACTTCTCTAGCTCAGGCAGAGGGGGGTAATGCTCCTGGGATCAAAGGGGTAGGAGTTTTATCCCTTCTGCCTCTGTGCAGCTCTTAATGGTTTAAATTGAACGTATGTGGCAATTCCAAAGGAATTACAGCATTTTAATTTGCATAACATCTATTTCTTTGGATCTGAAGCACAGATTTTCAAAGACATGTCTGAAGGATGAAATTGCTGAGTAACAGGGATGAATTTGTTCTAATGCTGCTTGAAATTCTTTGAAGTTCAGGCAAGTAAAAGTCAGACAAGCAAAGCACGATGCTACAGAATTAGTCAAAATAAACCTTGAATACTTTTTTGAGTTGATTTCTTAGAACTTCCTTTTAACTTGTTGTGTTCTTGGGTTTTAGCTAAATGGCTGCTATTAGGAAATACATTAAATACTTCCATGATGGCCTGAACAGGTACCTCAATATATTTATGGTAAGCAACCAAATTTCACAAGCAGATGATTTACTTCACTCATACTTTTAGCCCAGTGAAATGTACCATAGGTTCTTGTACTAACACAGAAAGGATAAGGGAATAGAGTAGGAAAGGGAGTGACCTATTTTGTTTTTTCTGAGTGTTCTCTCACTGTAGCCAAAAAACATTTTCCCAGGCACAAGCTAATTATTACCTCAGACACATTCTGCATCCCTCCTGGATGTGTTCTAGACCATCTAACTGCATCTCATGCTGTACCTGCCTCTTATCCATTAGCCAGATGTAAATGTAATTGATCCAAACTGCAGAAGCAAATTACTGTATTACATATTTGTGGTTGTCTTATTCTAAAAAACCCTGAGTAAACTCCAATGTGCACACTTTTTCTGAGGTTAGATTCTTCGATGATCTGATGTAACATTTCATCCAAATTGAGGATCTCTGCTAAAGACCATAGCAAAAAGCACACCTTACAAGATTGAATGATGTGACTGAATCTCTTCCTCTCCCCCATGATTTTTCTACTTCTTGTGTTCATGATTTTACTTATATTAACTTTTTTCTTTGTGCCAAATTCACCCAACTTCTTGCAACTGATTGATTTTCCAAGTGTCCGTTTTGTAGATCTCATAATGATATATCTTGGAAATCATTAGAAAGAGAATTAAACAAAAAAATTAATCACACACCTCAATCATATAAGTCTGTTGCTGCATAATCTTTTGTCTCAACCTATATATTTCATGGTTGTAAAGTCACAAAACAGGCTTCTCTATTTATTTCTCTGCCTTCCATCTCAGTACATGGATTATAGAATGCATGGATCCTTCTATTTATATATAATTATATGATATATGGAGCTTTATGATAAAGGACTCAAGTGAAATAACTAAACCTATGTCAATTAAGACTAATGTTGAATCCAAACCAATATCTCAAAACCAAATGGCTTGCTGAAAGTGGAGAGAAACTTTCTCTATGAAACAGTCTTAAGTAAAATCAAATCCAGTATAATCCTCTTACTAAGTAATATTTGACAGTTCAGTCATGTTTCTCCAGAAAGAAGGAACTTACTTATTTTAAGCTCCCTGAGAGACAATTTGCATAATGATGATCTTCTCATAGAACTAGATTGATTTACCCTTTTTAAACAAGTATCTCCATAAACAGAGTTTGAAACAGGTGTTTACATGCTTGTTTCCAGAGTCTATCAAGGCTTACAGCAGAATGAGCTCCTCCCTTGCATATATTTCTGCTCCAACTCAAATGCTCTCAAGACACAGCTGTACTCTTTGATATGTTTTTGCCCAGTCATCAGTCCCATATAACCTGCTGCTGCAGGTCTCTAGAGGGAAAGACAAAGCTGCGAGATTTTGACTACCCAGAAAGAAATTGTTAGAATTTCCTTAGAAAAGGATCCCATGAGTCTTGCTCTGATTCTGAAGAAATATTCATTCATTCAATCAATATAATGATGTCTATAGTCTTTAAATGTTGTTTAAATGGTTCTTCATCTATAAAGGAAATGAAATTAAAAAGAAGAGATGGTGGTAGGAAAATAAAGAGATAAGATTAAAGCTTTGACCACACAGTCAATAGCAATTAGATATGAAAAGACTGACTATATCTAATTACACATCTTCTTTCCTGTACTCACTGGTTATATGCTATAGTTCTCTATTCTGTGACTATGTTGACTTGTAAACTACAGTTAGTTTTAGAGCCACTAACATGAAGGTTTCTCAGCAAGGCTTCCCTGTTTCTGTAGCCATGTGCATTTGAACACACTAGAGGTGGTCTGTAGCCTTGCATAAATGTGTCAACAAGGGATGGCTAAAGCTCAGTGGTTTCTATGCCTCATATCTTCAGACACATGCTAGTTTTATGCTCCCTATGCACTAGCCCTCAAATCCAAAGATATTCCTGCTCAGATGGGAAAGGGAAGGAGGAAGAGCAGAGCTGCTTCAAACCTTTTTTTCCTCAGGTATTACATTTATAAGAATCAGACCATGATTATTGAAGTACAAAACACTCGCTCGTGGAGAGAGAGTTCTCCTGGGTCAAGCTGTTCAGGTATAAGCAATTTATTATACGGGTAAAGAGAGGGAGAGACCCGTGTCCACCACCAGCCTTGGCATCCACATGGTCAGGGGTGGGGGGCAGAGAGTGGAGCAGGGAGAGCAGGAGAAGAGAGGTTAAAGAAGGGGAGGGAAGAATCAAGAGCAAGAGAGGGAGAGCAGGGAGAACCAGGGAAGCTTAGGAGAGAGGGGGAGGAACAAGAGAGGGGTAAGAAGGGGAAAAACAAGAGTAAGAGAGGGAGAAACAAGAGAGCAAAAGAGCGAGAGTGGGGGAGTAAGAGAAGGGAAACCAAGACAGCGAAGTTCCTGTTACAATACAATATATCTTTTTCTATAGTGAATATTTTAATTCCCAGCAACCAATCCCTAAGAGATACACCCACTAAAGAATTTACATATACCTTATAAGAACTACTATATTACCATACAGTGTTAACATTTCAACCTCTAAAAGCTTTACAAATTCTTATCTTGCTGCTGGACCTTTGGATTCTTTATCAGCAGAAGGACATTGTTTCATCAACCAGGATTCTCCTTTAGCTGGCTGAGCTATTGCTCTTTGGATAGCACTCAGTATCCCATGACTCAAAGCTAGCTCTCATTTCTACTTCGATTCTAGGCTTCATATTTTCAGAATCTTTTGCTAAACAATCATATTCATAAGGTTTGCCTTTTTCATCCTCCCCAACACATTTTACTTAGTCTAACTGGTACTGGTAATCCTGAGACTAGCTTCAACTCAGATGAAGTTTTTCAACCTTCTGAAAAATTCTAAGAAAGCCCTTAAAGTTGGTGAAACCTAAACAGCTCTCACTGGCTTTCCTTTCAGATCATGTATCAATGCCAAAAGAATTAACTTGCAAGGGTGCTCAAATCTTGTATTTGTAGTTGCAAGGGTAGGCTCCATCTCCACCTAATAAAAGGGTAGACTGAGCAGCTGCACATTTGTTCCCATGTCAGATACAGAGACTTATGTGGGTTGCAACAGGCAATACCCACAGTAAATCTGCGTCTAGAATCAGATGTCTTTGGCAAGACCCCAAACTATAGATCCCACTGAACAAGATGGCTCTGTCGCCTGTGCTAGAGACTTCATGTACATCAACGACCATTTCTGGGATTTAGTGTTTGCTATCATGGGTACTTGGGACAGATAAACGATCAAGGCAGTTTTTATATTGCTCCAGAGCATGAAGTAAAATTGGTAAAACTGTCAATGTGCATGATTCCAATTAGGTGCCTTGCTGAGGAATTACAGCAATTTTTGTTGGCTCTGAATTGCGACCATTCTGTGCTGACCTCCTTGTCTCTGTGCTACTTAACTATGCCACTTAGAGTGACTATAGCTCTTCACTGTTCTTTCCTATCCTCTACGGAGGTGTTACCTTGGTGATTTGAAAAAAAGAAGAGGTGTTTTCAGCTACTTCCATTCCTTAACCTTCAGACACCATCATTTAGCAACAGTACTTTGGAGTGTGCATGTGCACACCTGTTTCAGCTGCCTGCATGGGTGCGGTGCTTGGCACAATAAGGCCTTTGCACTCCATGCTCTAAAGTTGCTTTAATGACACTTACACACATGACGAAATAATTTCAGAAATTAAACTTTGGGAATAAAAAATGTTTTCTCTGTGTAGAAAATGATACTTTCTCGCTCTAACACATTTCAGTGGCACTTAAAATAGATGGCTGTGCTGGTTTTTGGCTGGGGCAGAGTTAATTTTCTCCACAACAGCCAGGATGGGACTGTGTTTTGGATTTGTTCTGAAGATGGTGTTGATGATACAGGGAAGGTTTTGTCATTGCTGAGTGGCTTTTTCAGAGCGTCAAGGCCCTCTCATGCTGCCACACTGGTGAAGGGGCTGGGGGAACATGGGAAGTTGGGAGGAGACACAACTGGGACAGCTGACCCCAACTGACAAAGGAGATTGCATGCCTTGGGTATGCAATACCCAACTCTTTTTCTGAACTCATGAGTTTTCTCACTTTCTCACTCTCTTACGTGGGACTGAGTTGGTGTCCTGGGTTGATTATGATGTTAAATTGTATCCCCATTCATCCATCTAACCCAGACACAGGTTTTGTATTCTTAAAATTTCATCTAAGAGTGAAAGTGAGTTGAAAAAAAGCACCAAGTCTGTTATCAGAGACTGTACTTGCTCCCCCCACATCCCAAGAGAAGGTTTTGACTACAGCACAGGCAGACAACAGGAGACAGACTGCCTTGGCTTTCCAGCTAGCCAGAGCAGAGAGGTCTTCCTGGACTGTTTTCTTTCCCTTTTTTGAAACGAATCGAACCTGCTCTGGACTGGGGACTCGGGGGAGCACCGGGAGCTTGCACCCGTGGACTACTGGGAGCCCAGCCTGGGCAGTAGCATTTTCCAGCGCCAGAGGGACTGATAACAGAGCGAACACCCACAGGAAAGAGACCCTCTGAAGTTTGTCATCTCTTCTGAAGGGCGAGAGGTTTTGTAATTTGATATCGTTCATTCTTGTGCTGGGTAGTGCTGTGCCTGTGAAATAAACAGGTTTTTTTCCACCTCTCTCTGAGAAATCTCTTCCCAAACCTGTTGGGGGGTGGGAGAAAGGGGCCACGTGGGTTTGCTTCCTGGGGGTGGGCCCATTGAAGGTTTTCTCCCAAATTTACCCTAAACCAGGACAGTTGACATTAAACTCCAAGCCTGCTGTGGATGTATTAGGACTTTACAGAGACGTACGTGGACAGTGGTATCCATGTAATTGATGACCTCCACTAAGAACTCTCAGTCTAAGGGAATACCTTCTATCTTTCCTTGGCAGTTCAAATCCACTCCAAAGACAGAACTTTTATTTTTTTGAGGAAAAAATTGATCGTTATGAATAAGATCTACTCTGGTTGTGTCGTACATTCTGTCAGCTTATATTTAACTGCATGACATCCATGTTAGCAGCAAAGTGAGTCTGACAAAATTGTTCTACTTGATATGGAAATAATGGTCTGGTTCTGCACATAAACTACCAGTCTGCTTTAGAATTGTTATTTGAAAAATAAATATTGCAAAGAAAATTGATTTCTTATTTCTTCTCCTACAAGAGTACAAGGACATAATCTCTATACTACTTCATACACATGATTTGATTTTTTGAAAGCTCTCTCTAGCGTATACCTCTTACCTACAAAGGAGTTTAACGCTTTTGACTGCAATATATTCTCTGCTTTAAAAAATTCAAAAATAAAAATACCCAGTGCATAACAGAAGATGAGAATATAATATTTTCTCATTAAAAAACTGCATGAAAATACACTAACAATTTTCATATGGGAAAAACATTAAAAAATAGTCAGTAACTTAGCTTTCTTCTCTTGGAAAAATTTATGTATAGATCTAAAAGAAGACATAATTGTTTATAAAAAGTGCCATGTAGTGAGGAAAGTTTATAAGAGAGGCTGAGTTATTAGAATTTGCAGAGCACAGCTGTCATCAATAGTGATCACCCATAATATTGTGCTAATATAATCTGATTAATGTTATTAAAAAGGTTTGAAAGTTTTCACTTAGATTTGTATTGTCATGCATGAAGAGACTATTTATAAGAATCAGACCATTTATTTAAAGACTTGTCTGATTTGGAAAGCTTGTCTGTCTGTGTCTTATTCCAGAGTTCCTACTCAAGGACTTCAAAAAGATGGAGTTTTTCCCTATCAGACTGTCACTTTTATTTATTTCTGCTATGGTCTCAATTCACACCCTCTCTGGCTGTTAGTGGAAAGCATGATAGCCCTCCCCAACAAGACTTTTAATGACATTATGATTTCTATAATTAGAAATGGATCAGCCCTAAAACAGGATATACAAAAGTTAAAAGCAGTTGAGTGGTATATGCTGTTTATGTGACTCTTTAGAGATAGATGAGGCTAAGATTTATCACATGAAATTTTAAATACCTAAGCAAGCCAGAAGATTAAGATATCACAGGGACTGGTAATTGGTACAAATATCATAGATATTGTAGACATCTCTATTGACAATGACAAGACTGAGACAATGACACCTTCAGAGGGTGAATCATTCCTGCTAAGACTCAAGGGTTTTTCTGAGTGCACAAATGAAATTTGGTTCCTCTAATATGCAAAAATCTTGCTCAAATTACTCTGCAGTGAACACTGAACAAGTGCTCTCACAGACTCATCAGCTCCATCAACCACATAAATGAAATGTGAGAAATCCAGGCCTTGATGTTTCAGAAGACACATTTGTAAAGACTGCCTAAAAAGAGAGATGCTTAATGCTAAACACTAGAAATGGGCATGTGAAGGGATCTGAATATCCCTAACTTTCAAACCATGGCTGAAGAAATTCCCTGTAAGACTGTATTGGAAAATCTGAGTAGCATTCCAGATCCAGGACAAGAAGTCATGGAGATCTTCTGGGTATTAAAAAGATCCGTTTCTCCTTTGTTTCTTAAGATGTTTCAGAATCCAAGTGATTGTCGATACTGAAGAACTCAGAAAGTAGGCAGAAGGCAGATATACTTCTGTATTTTAATAGAGAAGGTGAGATGACACAGTATACATTATTCAACACACAGCAGCTAAATGAAAATAATGCATACACTATGTTCTTGAGTCTTTTTCATTCCTGTTTATGAAAATTTTTATTTAAACTTTGACAATTAAATTCTAATCAAAGACAATGACTGGGCTCACATGTGAAAATAGATCCACATATGTTGCTGCATGGTGGAAGTCCTTTCAAAGTTAAGGTCAAGAAAACAATGTACTTCTGGGTTTATTGAAAATGCAACTGAAGCAGAAATTAAAAAAAAAATCTGCAGCAACAAATTTTAAATTGCCTCAAAGAGAGAATTATGACCTTATAGTTGGCAAAACAATAGATAGGCAAAGGAAGAGATTTTATAAGGTGTTGGAACATTTAGAAGATTATATTAAGGTAGTGGTCTAGACAAGTGTCTGGGAAAGCACTGAGCAGAGCCAAAGAAGGGATGCATGCTTATGGCTCTTCCAAGGTGGTTAGGATGGAATGAGTGATATCATATAGGAAAACAGTGGTGAAATCTAGTGGGATGCTCAAAGAGAACAGGAGAGCTAAGATCTGATACAGTATACAAGACAGGGCAGCCAAGATGCAAGGGTTATTAGAGGTGTTTCATGTCAGAGGAAGGCAAAGATGAGGGAGAAAACCTGAGCTATCACACAGTGGGGTTGTTTACATACAGCTTAATTAGCACAAGGACTTCAACAAATCTGAAGGAAACACTTCACCTCTGGGCTTGTTCACATACCAAGGTTATCACACTGTGATGTGCTACATAAAATTAGCTGTAAAGAGTAAGCTTGCCTGAGGTCCTATCCTGCTTTTTCCAGCAGAGTTTCTGTTCCTCCTGTCACAAGCTGACTAAAGATTATCCTCCTTTCCCCAAGCTCTTCCTTGCATTTTCTTATCCAGCCTTTCATAATCCCAGGGTTGTGCAGATGCCAAACATAATCTTCTGTGTTATCAGGAAACAGCACTGCAGGGTTCCATTTAAGTGGCACAAGCTGTCGTCTTCCATTGCTGCAGCTTTATAACTATAAAAAGACAATTATAGATATTGTGAGACTGCTAATGACTGCACCTTGGAAGGCTGAAAAAATTAATAGTGACTTCAGTCATCTGGAGTTATGATAGCTTGCAGGTGAAAGTTTGAAGATCAGTGCTTAATATATAGCCATGCCTCCCAAACAAATTATTTTGGTATATATATATATATATATTTAAGAGGAATATCATCAAATTGTTGTTGTCTAAATATTATAGATGTGTGCCCTTGTTTTTGGATGCAACTCATGAAAAACCACTGTATCTCTTTTGGTGTTGTGGCTGATTGATCAGGCAGCTACAGCTAAGGACAAAACTGGAAACATACAGGCATTAGTTCCATTAGCTGTTGCAACTGTTGTTTCTGTTTTTCTTGTAACTATAAACTATGCAGATAGCTCATAATTACTCACATAAAATCACTGGCACAACCAGTGAAAGTAGTGAGTCTATTGCTAGTTTTACCAGAAAATAGTGAGTCTCCATAATATTGATAGATTTATTGTGTGTAGTCTTCCCATCAACTTCACACATGTTTAATCATCATCACCAAGATTATGGTCATATTGTAAAGTAGAAATTTCATATTAGCTTCACACTGTGTCTTCATATGTCTTTATATAATTATTAAATTTAGTTTGTCAAAGAAATAGTGAGACCTCAGTCACCCTTTCAACCATTGACCTCATACATTACAGATTGTGCCAGAATCCAGATTAAGTGAATAAATAAAGAATAACACAAAAGATCGTGAAAGCCCCACTTCAGGTTAATATGTGCTCAGAGAATTGAATCCTACTTCTTCTTTCTTCAAATGCCATTGGAATTTGCACATACTAGTTATCAAAAAGTGCCTGCCACAGTGGCAGCATAAAATACCTAGCTCTGTCTCTAGGCAGTGGTCCAGCATGAACATACTGATGCTGATTTCAGAAAGGATTTAAACATTGTTTTACAATCCACTTTAAGTCTTTGTGCTGCTGGAGATACTTTGGAGAGAAGGGTCACACACTGGACTTCAGGACAGGATGAAGGAAATCAGTTTCCATCCCAAAAAGCTCAAACAAAAGGTGTGAATGAACTGCTGTTATAATTTGGATTTTCAAGAGTGTAAGTGAAAATTTTAGTGAAAGATTTGTTCTTTATGCGAGGCAATCCTATATTCCCTTGGTACTCCCATACACTAAAACTAAGGATTTTAATTTTCCTTTCATAAGCTATAACAACCATATATTTCCCTCGGTAAAGGACATGCAGAATATTGAATAGGTACATGGCCACATATGATTTTTTTTCATCATCATTTCCTCCAGTGTAGATCATAATAAAATGGATGAAGGGGATCCTTATGTTAATATTGCCCTGTTTTACATGGGCAAGGTTGGAATTGGTATGTTTTATCTATTCCATGAATGCTGTCCTTATAAATTAAAACTGCCTGTAGGCAGCTTTAGCCTGTGCACCTGGCAGAAAAGCAGATTTGTTTGCATTGTAGCCATGAATTGATGCATTTTTCTTGATTTTTATTAACTATTTCCTCTTCTGTTTATCTCTCAGGAGCTTACTAAGCAAAAGTTTCTCTGTGTCTACTGAATCTGAAAATTTAAAGAATATTTATATCTGCTGGATTATACACTGTAATCATGCATGTTTAGACCAGCTTCTGAATGAACTGATTCACTTTTGGCCTTCTGGAGTCTCAGTCCTGAGGTTGTACTTATATATATTCCAGCATTTTCAGTTTGGGGAAACAGCAATTTTATACAGTCTACAGACATACAAGCACTGCATATGGAAGAAAAATCATCAATACATCATCTAAAATCATCAAGGACCAGCAGACTTCTTTAAAATTCAGAGTACAAATCAAATTTTGATTCATTTTCTAGAAGACCAGTCTCTCCCTGTTGGCTATGGAGGGAACAGAGAAAGACCAGCTTTCTATTTTTGGCATCTAATTTATATACCTAAAATAAGGTGATGTGATTACCCTCTGAAACCTGAATTCATCTACTATAAATTAGCCATCTGGAGGTTTTAAATGATTAAGTACCAATCCATGATTCGCACTGCCTATCCTCAGCCCTCAGTCAACATCAGCATCTGCTGTTCATCCAGATTTAGGCAAGTGAAAGTCTATCATAGATGCTTAAGCTGCCTGTTTTGTTCATCTGCAGAACCTTTCCACCTCCACCCAAATTAGACACCCAACCTTTATTAAAGTACAGTTCCGATTAATCCCCTTAAGGGCATCTGTCCAAATCTTAAAACTCCTTAAATGTGAGATGGTTCTTAATTCCTGCTGAGCCTCAGACCTACATGAATACCCAGTAGGGGAGGGTCTTAGAAAAACTGAGTGCTGTACTCAACCTTGACCTCCTCCTACCATCATGACCTTGGAGTTAATAGGCAGTGAAATCAGAGAGGCAGAAGAGGTGGTAACGAAATAGAGGGTTGGGTTTTTGTTTTCTTTCTCTGAGGACCTTTTAAACCTTCTCTGGCCAACTGTCCTTGCAGTAGATTGGACCACCTTTGTATTTTAATTAACTCCTTCTCTTTTTTTAACATGATGAGACAGTGGCATAAATTTTCCAGAGAAGCTGTGGGTTGCCCACAGCAGAGGGATTGAAACTAGATGATGTTTAAGGTCCCTTCCAACACAAACCATTCTATGATTTTCTAATCCTTTTATGGGCCTTGAGATTAATGTCTTTTAATTACTAATTAAGTACTCATTTAACTTTGGTACTATTCTGTCATCTAGTCATAGAGTATGGTGAGTAGTAAGTGACGTGTTTTTTAATGCCCAGTCTAAAACAAGGAAGATTCTGGGTGAGAGATGGGTCTTAGTTTGCTAAAGGAGGAGGGAGGAACACTGGCCCTCACAAAAAACTTTTTGCTGCCATTTGCACAGGTCAGAAAAAAAGCCAGATGCCTCATTCAGGATGAAAACCTTTTGATCCAAAGTATTGAAGTGGCTAAAGAGGGGAAGTGGCTGTTTGGCCTGGGGAAGTGGCAGCAAAACAAAAACCATTCAGCTGCCCTTCAGGAGCTGATTTATTACCCTTTGGCCATCTGACTTAGGAGAAGGGAATCTAGCCCTGCATTCATGTAAGTTTTCACTGATTATTTCTTGACCGATTGATTCCTATAAAATTTAACCTGCGAAGTCTTAGGAATGCATGACCATTATGTCACAAAGTCTCATAACAGTATGCATGACATCAGTTGGAGGGATCCAATTGAATAATAAAATTCAGGTGCATGGTAAAGCAGAACACACTCCATCACACTTCTGGGCAACTCATTGTTATGGAAATATGAACAGAGATCTTCATATCTCATTTACAGAAAGAAAAAAACCAAAAAGTATACAAATTAAGATCCTGGAAAATAACTTTGTTCTTGTGCCTTATCCTTAGAGCATGGTTATGATAAGGGATTTCAGTTTATGAGGTGACTGTGTTTGAAGTCGTTACATTATGTTTACCACAGAGACAATAAGGGTATATCTCTGTTACAAGGCAAAAAACCCCAAGATACACAGTTTCAGCACAGTACATTTACATTTACCCCTATCCCAACAGACAGTTTCTGAAACTAAATAAAATTACCTTGATTTTGATATAAGGAACTATTTATATTTCAGGAAGGAATGCAACCATATGGTATTCAGTCAGCATAATCTAGATGTAATGGGACAGATGTGGAGAGTGAGGGCATGACTATAACAGCAAAACTCTTCATGCTGAAGTTTATAATGTAACCTGAATAAACTTTCTATAAAAGAAAATTATCAGGTAGCAAAACACTGCACCGATCTTTCTGAATTCTTGAGACCCTTTGTCTGGATATTGCCACTTTAAAAGATGGTAATGTTTAGGTAAAATGCTACCTAAAACATTGCTTGAATTCCTATTCTCTTTTATGGGTATCAACTTGTTTACTGGATTTTTTTCACATGGGATAAAAAGTACATCCCTTTTTGCATGGTTGGCACAATCCTTGAGGGGCATGACAGTAATTTCCTTCAGAACCATCAGGTTAAAGCTGTTCATTTATGTAGTCTGAATTAGCATTGCTTTATTTTTCTATAAAAATCTGACTTTTTAAAAGAATTGTGTTTTTTTCCCCTCTACAGGTTTATCCTCCCTTCTCTGACCAGCCAGAAGTTATTCTTTCTAAACAACTTCTTTACGAAACACGGCTCCCTCTAGTTAAAATCACATCCTAAGGAGAAGATCAGCAGACTATTGTGCCTGATGTTGTGCTCTCAATTAAAGAAAATATGTGGAGTACTCCCTATCTGCAGGATATACAACATTTTTTGAACTTAGTATCTATTTAAGTTTTTCATTAACTGATTGGCATTTTTTATTATTATATATTATATATATTATATTATTATATCCACTTTTTATTATTGCCTCATTTGTTTGTGAGGAAAGAAAAATATATTAAATTTTCCTATGGAATTAAGCTATCTTGATGGAATCAAATTAGTACCTGTGTTTGTCATCTTGAGGATTAAATACACGGAAAGATAAGGGTTTTTTTTCCAATATTTGCTTCATTTTCTTTGACCTACATATTGTTGTGCATGATAGTGTCAAGGTAGCGAGAAAAAGGAAGTTTTTGAACTTTGAAGCATTATATATAAGGCTAGAAAGATCTATAACAGTAGTTTGTGGTTTAAAAAAAATATATATATAAATATAGATATAGATATGTAAAATAAATATTCTTTGAATTAATGTTTCTTACTATTTGAAGTCCATTAAATAATAAGCCATGAAAACTTAATGAGATGCCTTTTTCTGAGTACTGGAACTAAAACAGGCACAAAATAGGAAAGAAGTACAAACAATACTGAGTGGTCTAGTGAGCACTAATGCTTCCATGACTCAAGAGAAACTTGTTTTATGGTGGGAACTAAAAGAAGCACTTCCAAAGACAGTTAGACATTTATTAAGACTGAGGACTATGCAATTCATCCAAACTCAAACAGCTAGTGACAAAGGACTGAAGAGAAACTTCAGAGTTAAACCTCTTTATTTTGCTCTGGCTGCTAGGCAAATTCCTAGAGAATTATGCTGGAAATTTGCAGCCCAGAATTCAGAGTGAAAGCACAGCCAATTAGATAAGCAATATAAAAATGCTAGTATGATTAAATTATGTCTTGATCATGCTGTGAAACCAAGAACAGTGTTAATTTCCATTTTAAATAACACACATAGCTCAACTCTGTTTGTTTTGTTGGACAGCGAAGCCCAGATTTTAAGAAAAAATTAGATAAAGAAGGGGAGCCTGTACTGTTGGCATGACAAAGTACTTGGCTACACTAAACCTCAAATTTCATCACAAACTTAGTGTCAACAAGTCATCCAGATGATTAGATCCTAACTTGTACAAGACTGTCTAATAAACAGAGTATTCTAAACACAATGCAGCTTCTCAAAGTTACACAATGCAGGTTCTTAACTACATGGCAGCCTGTGTGAAAGGCTTTTCAGTGAGTCAGAAATCTGGCAGGAGGCTTTGATTCCATTAGATGAAAACCAGAGGAGACATAGGAAACCTTGCAAAAAGCAAAGGAATAGATTTAAATATCGTCTCAAAATATAACACAAAAAGCCTCAAAAAGTTTATAAAAAATAAAATGGTCTCTGTCTACTCATAATTTTTGCACACACACAAAATATATTTTATTGTAGTTTGTGTCATTCCAACAGGTATCTAACAATCAACCTAAGGTTTAAGGGGTCAACATTTATATTTATCTCAAAGGGTTGTGAAACAATGGTTCTCTTTTGCGGCTGCCAAGCTCTGGGAAGTTAGGTTTTGCAGACCCATTAAGCATTGAAGTGTGTACCCAGTTTCTTCCAGCTTCTGCCAAAGATTAATCAGAGATCCCAGGTGCCTATGGCACAGAAATGAAGCCATGTGACAACCCAGAACAGATGAGCTCACCAGAGCAGTAGGGTAGGGAACAGGCACTAGGTTTTCATTTGCTGTGTCTGGATAGCCCAGGGGACAGCACCAAGCTGCAAAACAATTTTTTTTTTTGGAGGCCACAGGCTCATGTTGGTCCTGTCTGCATAGAAAAACTCTGAATTATGCTGACTATTTCATGCTGAATGTTGCTATGCATCCCCAAATCACCAGGAATCAATAGCAGGCACAGTTAGTGCAATGACGCTCTTGTGTTATTAGGAACTAGCAATTAATGTCACACCTACATATGGATATGGATAATTCTTCCAGTGTATTGTTTGCACACCCAAATGGGAAACATAACTAACTAGAAAAGGAGAAGACATGGTACTATTGAGATCCGCTCAAGCTGAACAGGGAGTCCTTTCTTTGTATCCTAGATTATTTGTACCAAGACCAAGTCTTGAAAACCTGTGGAGAAAATTATGTTCCTTTTTCAAGTATTTAGTGCTCTGGAGCTAAGAGATTCTGTCTTCCAAGATGATCAGTCTGGCAGGTCTCACTGACACTTTATAAAGAATTCAGCTTGAAACAACTAAGTAATGTCTAGACATGAGAAATTGTACATCAACATCTTTTAAAGTGTCCTGAGGATATAGAACAAGAGTTAGGAGTTTTATGTCCCTTGATAATTTTTTTTCTTCCTTTATGGGGAAGTAAGATCACAGAGCTGAGAGACACAAAACAAACATTCTCCTAAATAACTGGAAATTGAAAAAAAAAAAAATCCTCCAATAAATATTATCACCTTGCTTGGAATTCAAGAGTGAATTTCCTGATCTAAACTTAGCCAGATACATAAAACTACAGCTTTTGCCTACTGCAAAAATCAGAATGCAGGCAGAAAATGTTCAACACCGGTAATTTCCACTGAAGCATCATGAGTCAGTCTTTCTTTAACATTCTCCAGGTATCATGTATCAAAAAATAATTCACACAATGTATTTTTAACAAAATACCTCCCTCCTCCTCCCTTTAGTTTTTTTTTGTTTGTTTGTTTGTTTTTTGGTATTTTTTTTTTTTAGGGAGAGGGGAGAGCAAGGCATCTAATGAAGCAATCAGAAGTAGTTAAAGCCTTCTAATAACAACTGAAGCACACAGTTAACAGCGCTAATTTAGCCAAAAGCATCATGGGGAGTTTCCTGTTGATACTATGTTTACATGTGGTTTTGGGCTCAGGGCCATGTTTACACTCTCCATTACCAATATAAGCAAAAAGTGTACTGTGGAAAAAAATGGCATAACAGAAGACAGAAGGCCTCTGTGTTAATTAAAGTTCTGTGTAATTAGAGATCAATGAAGACAAGGCTACAGACCTGACACTGTCCTTCCCTTCAGTACCTGGTGGTACTAAAGAGGCACCTGGGCTATCTCTAATCTGAAGACCTTTGCTGTTTTTCCATTTACAACTCTGTTTCCTCCATCATTAAAACCTTTCATCCCAAGGAGAGTCACACTTCAGAAAAGCATTTTGGTGTCAAAATTCAGCACAATTATTAACAGGGAAATTTAATATCATGTTAATTTTAACAGTAAACTTTTCTATTTAAATGGACAGACTGCTCTCTCTTTTTTTTTCCTTTGCTTTGTTTTTTCATCTGCTATTGTACTGAGAATACTTGGAACACTAATATAAAAAAGGGTTGAAACCAACTGAGCCAGAAATTTATTGCTCACACAGTCTGTAGGAGAACAAGGCTCTAAGCTAAGTCACTGGGCTCTTCAACTTTAAAGGATTCTGAGCACACTCAGATCCTTTCCAGAAAGGTGTGTGGGCCCAGCTGGAAATATGGCCCACACACACACCCCCTCACCCTTTTAAAACATCACATGCAGCTGGTTATTGTGCTAAAGGGGGGAGGGAAAAGCCAGAGAGAGAGGGGGGAGTTTTGGGGGATGGAAAGCAGGGGCTACCCAGGGGAGCATGGGTCCAACAGCTAGCAGGGGTTTCACCAGCAGGAACATCTCTGCTGCAGAAACAGTCTCCTTAGGGTACAAATTCCCCTGGAGAGTCTGGCTACCTTTCTGTGCCTAATACAATTGGAAAAACAATTAAATAGAAAGGCTTTGAGTTGCACAGAACCTTGAAGAACAGTTTCTTGCCTAGAAGTTGTCTGCTTTTTTTCCCAGTAAATTTCAAATCAAAATCAATTGATTTAACATGAAGGATAACCTCCCAGCACAAAACAGTGATTTTCTTATATTTGGCAGCAAAGAGTCAGTAATGGTTGGTAGACAGCTTAGATGGGAAGCCTATCTAAAACACAGTGACATTTTCTGAGATCCAGAAATGAACTCATAATCACAGGACAGGACATACTTGTCAAATCTTATATTTAATTTGCTTTATAGAAAAACATTTATAATTACAAGTCTTCTAGAACTGCATGATAATATGGAATCTGATAATAAAAACCCCCAAACAACTATTTTCATTCTCAGTCTCTGAATAAAAGGGGAATAACTTTAAGGAAAATTTATTCCACCTATAATATGCTGTTTTTATCAATTTAGTTCAGACAGCTTCCTGAAAATTAATGAATGTCACTGAAATTATTTTCTTGCTGACTTGGTGTCTCGGGGATTACCAGCCTGACAGAAAGAGGAAAAATATATATACACACACTTCTGGGTACAGAAATTATTTTCTTTTTATCATGTATAAACAAAAAGCAGTAGTATTTTATACTCCAATAATTTATGAGCAAATATCTTCACTGACACAATAATTTTGCAGCTACCCACAGCAGAAATGATTGCATGATGTGATTTTGCTTGAGATGTATAAATTAGAATTTTGTCACAAACCCAGAATATTTAGCAAGGCTCTCTGTCTTCACTAGGTTTCATTTATATATATTAAAAGAAAACAAACAAAAAAAAAAAACCCAAACCCATAAGGATCTAAATTAAGGGCTATATAGCAAAATAAAAAGGATTTTCAAGTATGGCTGCCTCACATTTCAGTGTATCTAAATTAAAAATGAGTGATAGAAGAACAGTATCACCTCATCTTGTGTCATGAAGCCTTTAAAGCAAAACTATGAGAAGCAAGAACACAGCATGCATTTGTGGGTTTACAAATTATGTCAATACTGTATGAAGTGCTGAATATACCATAAAGTGCTGGATTTTGTACCCCTGGTTTAATCATATAAACCATTACATGTTTCTTTGTCCTGCTGCAAAGCAGAACTCACAGGCTGCAGCCAAGAGATGGATACTGGGCAAATACAGTGAGAAACATCTTGACCAAACCAGATTTCAGCTTAAATACTCAAAACAAATGCTAGAAGTTTCCAACAGCAAGGTTTTGAGATGGAAATGAAGTATTTTTCCCATACTGAGAGTGAAAAACCCTCCCAAAACATATGATCTTTAGTAGAACCACTAAATTAACAAGATGCAGACAGATTTCACATTAGTTTCTCTGTTGGACATCAACAGCATCTTGAGGAGGTTTCTAGCCTTAGATTCATTCTGCCTGACTTCACACTGTAAATATCTACATCTGAACATGTATTCTCAGCTGTCCATTTTGACAACAAGGAAAACTAAGTTTTTTTTAGAGCATGATTCATCTTATCTGTTGTAGACATCTGCCGTAGGCTAAACTGAATTGCCCTGGCAATGACTCAGTCTCTCTGGAATTGCAAAGGGAGTCTGGGAAGACCCACTAAGGTGAGGGGATTTACAAAGGAGGCACCTAAATCTGAATGAAGGAATCTCCCTCTCTGTGTCAAAGGTGTGAAATACCATCTCTCTCCTATGCTCCCCACTCCCTTGCAGCAAGAAGCAGAAACAGGGTGGGAAGTGATAATTTGTTTCTACAGTTCTTTTTTGGACAGGTGTCAGAGCAATGTTAAAAATGTAAAACATAATTTAGAGCACAGGTTTGGCTAGGATGAACTTCCTCTCATTTCTTCTGCTAAGGAATATTAGCAGTCCATAACAGCATAAAAATGAGCTTTGGAGGATGAAATAAAGGCAATATGCAGGCTTCCCTCTTATTTCTACTCTGCAAAGAAACTGAGTTTGCTGTTTACAAAAAGGACTGGCTCTAAATGTGATCTCCTTGCATTAATTTGAGGAAGATGATTATTCTTAGAGCCTGATTATTTTTTTTTTCTTGCAGAGAAAATTATAAGTTTACCACTATAGATTATTAACTTGAGGCTAATTGTATAGGTTAGATGCTTAATGGATAAATCAGAGGAAGAAGTATCTTCTCAAAGAGAAAAAATAAAAGCAGCAGTGAAAACTATGTACAAGACTACTGAGTTTTTTCTAGTTCATCTGGACAATAAGAGCATGACTAAACAAATATATGAAATAGGAGGGAATTTGAAAATTAAAGTGATTGTAAAACTTGTAAAACTCAATAATGCTATAATGAAAGACATTAAAATTTGGTGAAAATATTTGCAGTAAATTATACTTCTGTGTCAGTTGTCAGTGGGTGGTTCTTCAGTTATGTACTTGGATTAATCTTCCTATGATTCCTGTATATTTCTTTTTTCTTCTCTGAGACTATTTTTGGGTTCACCAAGTAAGATTCTCTGATGAAAAATAAAAGTTAGAATATTGTTTGCATGGTAACAAGCTTCACAAAGCTTTTTAAGAGCACAGAAGGCATAACAATGTTCAAAATACATTGCCCTATGTTTTTCCACATGAAATATTTACCTATGTCTTCTTAGAGACTAATTTTACACAGAACTGAATTAATTTTCATATTTCTATCTTCACCACTTTTAAAGCCATTGGCTAAACCTACCAAAACAGGAAGGAAAAAGCTGTCAAAACAAAACGTACTAAGCCAGATACAAGATGGTGTGAGTTTGAGGCCCCGTGCTTTCAGAGCTCCCACAGGGGCACACCACAGCCCATTCTCTTCCTCCCCTGTTCATAGGGGAAAAAATATTAATAGGAAAAATGGAGAATGTTTTGAAAAGCAAATATGTAAGGCCCAGTAGAAGACAAAAACAAAAAAATATTTTTAGTCACAAGTGCAACAAAATTAGTTAATCATGTTAATCAATAGGCATGCCAAGAAGTGATGGAGCACTTAAGATGTGTAAAGCTATGGCTCTCTTGGTGAAGCAGAAAGCAGCTGTGTCCAACATCCTCAAGTATGCAGGAGAGAAACTTGCTCATGAGCTGGCTGTATCTAAGAAAGGATCAGTAAAAGGATCTCACAAAAAGATCTCATAAGAGACAGAATAACTATCATCAAGTGCCCCAAGGTGCCCATCAATTGCAAGAGTCCTTTTTTGAGAGTACAGTGTCACCACTATCCCAGCTCTCCCCATTGAAAAGAACCATGTGGAGAAAACTTCAGTGTTGAAAAGTCTGCTTCAGGTAAGAGGGGATGTGAGGAGGACAAAAAAACCCAAACACGTGAGAGTTATGTCTTGATCACCATCCTTAGCCATTTCTAAAATTGTAATTTACTTCTTACAGATAAAAAAAATGTAATGAAGACTCATAACTTTGTCAGAAATATCTTTAGTATAGTAGCCATTTTACACTGAGGATATTTGATGTAGTTTTGTAATTTTTTTGTCGTGTTTTTCCTAATAATTCCTATAATAATTCCAATAATAATTCCTATACATATTCCTAAAAAGCAGTTCACCGAGGACAAAATTGAAATCTGAATGGAGTAATACATGGATTGCTTCTCCATCTCTGGAGACTCAGATTCAGGCTCTAATGGGATTTCTACAAAAACATCAGGTACAATATCTGACTAGAATGACATTGTAGGTCATGATTATTTAGATCTTTTAGGACCTATTCAATATGTTCTGTTGAATATTTTCATAATGCCAAAATCTTTCTGTTAACGGATTTTATCAAACTAGTGCAATATACAATGTTGGACTCAAGTAAAGTACAATGACTGTCAGATTTTCACCTCTAAAAGGGACATTCAAAGCAGTCTTTTTCTTCTTTTCTCTTGTGAGATTTGGAATGACTGAAATCCAAGTCATTAGCATTCAGGTTGTTTATGGCAGTACAAAATGGTGAAAGTAGTTTGAAATGAATAGTATCTTAAAGTGTGAGACATTTTGTGAAATTATGCATCTGTTTCTTCCTTGAAAAATTTGTATGCCAGCCAAGGCATAGCAAGGCAGAGAAGCTGCAATTAAATCAGACAAAATTTTATGATGGTGTCCAATTCAGTGCCCCAGCAGTCCAGGTAAGGAATTTTTAGCATTCTCAGTGTGCATAAAACACACTTTGAAAATAAAAATAGAGTATAAAACAATCTATATAATCTTCTCATATTTTATTAAAATAACTTGAATTTGTAAATTTACATATATTTGAAGATATTTAGAAAAGGCTCTAAATATATAATCTTGTGATCATGTTAATAATTCAATTATTATAGTACTCACAAGATAAATATTTACCTGAGAGTCCTTAACAGCTTAATTGAACACAAAAAGGCTACCATGCAAAATAGTAGAAATGCCTAGCAAAAGATCCTAATCACATTTTTGATGAATATAGATGGCAGTCAAAGTGATAACCATTTCCGACCACCTGTAAAAAGCCTTTAATTCAAACCCGGCCCAAAAAAAAAGCTTAATTGCCAGGCTGGGAGCAGTCATAGTAGCAGTTTGTCATCTTTTTGGGTCTTGGTTCAGAAATTAGTCCCCAGTGAAGGAAAATATGCACATACTTACATTTAATTTCAGAAGCACGTTTGCATATACCTAAAATTAAACATGTACTCAGCTAATGAGCTGAAATGCATCTTCAAGGGCTAGAGTCCAAAGTCTTGGTTTGCATATCATATTCAGAGTTGTCCAGACACACTAGTTATATTAAATATTACCACTGGATTTTTTTCATCTTGCTTTCATTACTATATCCTCTTTTTTTTTTTTTTTATGTTAATTTAAAGTAGCGTATTTTGGGTCAGGTATGCATCATGAAAATGCTGGTTTTGCCTCCAATTTTTGTGTGATCTCTATAAAATTTTTGACTGTCTGAAAGTTGGAAAGTACAAAAATTGATACATAAAAATACTTGAAAGTAGAATCAGGTTCATATGCTAAGTTGAGCCATATGGTAAATTTTACAAAGTGTTAGTAATGGTTTCTATTTTACTATCAAAAGTCAAAAAAATGTAATTTACTGCTGATAAAAAACCATATACTACGGCTGTTTTGAAAGGACTTTGGAAAGTTCATACAGATTTAGAAAGACATTGATCAAGGAAAAGTGTGAGATGCTGCTGTATTTTATGTGTTTTTGGCCAGAGGGAAATTAAAAGGCTGAATTCAACCATGTTCCCAAAAGACAGGTGACAGCAAAATAAAAAGACACCCTAAGCACGTAATTCAGTTACATCAACAGAACAAAGATGTTCATGATAAACTAAGCTCACACACTCATAGCCTCATAGAATGGTTTGGATTAGAAGGGACCTTAAATGTCATGTAGCTCTAATCTCTCTTTCATGAAGGACACCTTCTGCTAGACCAGATTGCTCAAAGCCCTGTCCAACCCAGCTTTGAACACCTTTAGGGTTAGATAAGTGCTAAATGTGTGAGGCAGATCCTACACATTGCATTTGATGTGATATTCAACTTAGGAATGGCTCACAATATAAACATCCACCACCTCCAGTACAGATGGCTCACTTTGCTGAGCTGTTTATTTTGTAAGCATGGAGAGGTGAGGAAGGTTTGCCTCCAAACCTGGGGTTCACAGAAGTTATGATGAGTGCCAGGACACAGAAACAGCTGAGAGATACCAGGTTGTGGCTGCAGAGGTATTCCCCTACTTGCTCAGCCACCTGTGGGACTCTGCAAATCAAAGCCTTTTATTTTGTGACTTAGAGCACAAGCAGCACAATATAGGAGATAGGTAGAATTGAGGTGACTTCCTCATTGGGTCATTGGCTCTTTGTGCCATTTCTATGTTCTGGATGGTCCTTCTAAAGGAAAATACATGAACATAACAAACTTCTCCCCTCTGCATATCTAACCAGCAGACTACAGCTTCTTCCCATCCTGGCTATGCACTCATTCAAATTGTGCAGGCAGTGAGTTCTCTGTAGCCTCCTGTCCTGGATACTTATGTGAAAAATCAGAGCTGTGGGCTCACCTCCTGTTAATTTGCAGTAGATGACTGCTCTAAGTACTGGAAGAAGAGGTCTACCAGCACTATTTCTACTGTATGAATTATTGCAGAAGTGAGTTAAGATGTAAGAATTTAAGTGTTCTCTTCCTGAAACTCAGGCCCATGGACAGAAGTTTTTATAGCTAGACTTAAGAAAATATTTGTTGATTGTTTGGTTTTGTTTTCCCATAGGGAATCAAAGCCATACACATTTTCCCTAAATAAGTCTCAGAGAAAATGCATGTAACTATACTTCAGCTAAGCATGAGGGAATTCAGCCCCAAGGGAGACAGAAGCCCAAATGCACCCAAAAGGGCTTCAGGGATGTTTTGTGAAAGTGAAAGACATCTCTTTTTTAATGGTATAGGTGGGTGGATGCTGTGTTTCGAGCTTTGGAAAGAGATCAGTTCTCTGGACTTGACTGGCAATTTATAATCTGCCTTGTGTTTTGTTTTGTAAATGAAAGGTAAAGAAGTAGTCACTAGCAACAGTAGGGACCTCAGTTCTGATTTTTCTATGTCCATTTCATTAGAATGACATGAGTGACAGAAATGGGAAGTGGTGCAAAAAGTCCTCACCCATTCCCATTATGTCCTCAAAAGGACAATCTCTGTTCTCTCCTCATGCACTTTCTACTTCCTGTGAAATGTTCTGTCTTCCCTTCCCCACAAAACGCAGTTCTGTAATTCCTAGGTCTTCTAAGTAATTCTGTTCCCACAGGAGCTACATGAATGTGTCCTATCCCATTTCACTGTGGCAATGAATAGCACAGCAACAAGGTTAGAAGAAATACAAAAAAATAAAAAGAAGAAAAAAAAAAGACAAACATTATACAATAGAAACCATAATAATGTAGTTGTAAGTTTAAAAAATGCTTGAAAGTCTCTTGCTTTGTCTTTCCCATTTCATATGGTCCTGCTGCTAAAAAAAATTTCCCTGAGGTTCCTGCTGCATCTCTCCTATAAATGATTCTCTTTGATCAGAATCCAGTTCAAGCAGGGCTTTTTTTCAGTCTTACAGAGGCAATGATTCCATATCACAGCACTGAAACCCTTGACAGCTCAGTGGGGGTGAGAAGAAGAAGCAGGATTATCTAAAAAAGAGAGAAAAAAGAGGAAGCAATTCAAAGTCAGGCCAAAGATGACAGGAGAATCAGGATAGCAGCTGTACAAAATCGTACTTGATCTCTGCCAGGGATGTGGTATGTAGGGGTGAATGACAACTTCTAATTAAAGTTGTGACTGATTACCATGTAAGAAATGACACAATTTGTTGAAGACCTGGATCCAAAGATGAATCACTTTTATTTGTGGAAAATGCTAATTTAAAGTTATGAATTTTTAGAGGAACATCTGTGGCTTTTTATTTTTTATTTTTTTTAATATAAATTCCTTCCATAATTAAATCTTTTCATTTTTTTTACTGAGACTTTTAAATTGTCTTTTATCCAAGCACTGACTGTGCATTACAGTCAGTAAGGAGGAAGAAATACTGAAAACAGTATTTGGAAGAGACCTTGACAGTAATTCAGCAGCCCTTATTTGAAATTCCAGGAATGATGTAGTTTTAACATACACTATCTATTGTTGTGTAATAGATTCACAGATCTCTATCAAGCAACTCAGGATATTATTTTTCAGAGATTTTGAATTGTTTACTTGTCACATATGCATGTGAACTGAATTCATACCCCTTTTCAAAGAGACACATGAATATAAGCATTATTCAAACACATGTGCTGACTCACTTGAAGGTACATTTTGAAACTGGATTCACACAGAGATTAGCCAGCTTCTGTGTGGTTTTCTCTTGAGAACTGCCTCAATTATTGTTCAAATTTATATTTTTCAATGCAGAAGACTAAATTATTGTCACCTTTTACTGGTTGCTTCACACTTCTCAGGCAAGGCAAAGCCCCTGGGAATCCACCTGGTTCAGAGTTTTCTTGGCATGAAGCCTTTGCATGGCCAGATACTGCTTTTCCACCTGTTCCAATTTGGTTTTACATGGAATTTGTCTCCATGGTATTTTTTTAATCTTTAAATACTTAAAACATAGTGTTTAACATTTTTAATAAGATCAGTATCTTAAAACACAGTCACATCAATAAATATTTTCCAAACACCTTTCTTTACTGCCTTGCTTCAGAATTCAAATTACATTTTACACTTAAAGGTAAATCAGAATTCTGAGGCATTAATTATCACATTTTTACACGATTCAGAGTTATTATATACCTCTAGGCTGTTGTCAGATGATCTTAGCTTTAAAAATGTGGGAATGGAGAAAAAAGATTTTGCATATTTGCTCATGCTATCATTTATGCTTGTATTTAGCTTTACAAAGCTGAAAGTTAAACTGTGCATTTATTTTGCAACTCTTTATACTTTGTCTTTATGTAAACCACAGAGAACAGGCAATAAAATGTGAAAGTCAAATTTTATATCTGGTTTTTTTTCTGAAGTTACACATTATCATGAGTTACCAATTAAGTTACAAATGTAAACACCATCTTTCCCTGTGAGATTAAGGAAACAGGTAATTGAAGCAATTAATTAATGGTAAAATTAATATGCAAATATGAATGTACTTCTGCCCAATTCTTCTCCTTACATTTAGCATAGGAAACATGGTGTTGCAGCAGTTATTTTTCTGTATCAGAACATCTCAGAGCTATGGCAATAAGATGTCATTAGCACCATTCCCTCTTCAGCAAGGTCTGTACTGTGCTGTATTATGATACTGAAGCAAATTACAGGAAAAAAAATAAGCCTAGAAAACTTCCCAAAAATAGAATAAAAATCTGATCAGAAAAGCAATGTGCATTTTCATATCACAGAATCACAGAATGGGTAAGGTTGGAAGGGACCACAGTGGGTTCACCTGTTCTGATTTCCCTGCTCAAGGGAACTTGTTTTTACTCAAACATTAAAAAGCCCAAGTGCTAGTGAAACCTACTGAGCAGAGAGGACAAGAAATACTTTGTATTCTTAACTGACAGCTCTGCTAATTCAGCCTGAATCCCAACTGCTAACTTGAGTTATGCTCTTTTAAATCTCATCACTGATGTAGAAGCTTCTGTAGGTGAGTTATCATCCCAGCCTCACAGATTCCCTTCTTTTCAGTAAGTTTTTACAGGTGCCATTGCTTTGTCCTGCATTTTAAATTTTGTGAAGCAGTTCTGGTATGGTGATGATGGTGCACAGCAACAAACCAGCATTTTAATTAATGTATGGATTTTGTGTTCTCTGCATTAAGGGCATTAAGTAGTCTCAGCAAAGATTATTCTGGAAGCACATAGGAAAATACTTTGCTCAGTGCATTGGTGTAAGCTTTAGAGAGGGCCTGCCCTTTAAAGAGGGCATGTGTTTTTGCTTACTGTTTAGCATTAGACTTGCTCTAATACTTTAAATCTTCAATTGAAGATCAAAAGGCATCATTGTGGAAAAAGACACTATTTAAAAAGTAGTGAAGAGGTTTCTGGATAAATATTGAAAATATTATTTTTAGAAGGATAGTATTCTCTAAAAGCTGTGACGTATTCACTTTTCCAAGCATTAAATGCTTCTTTTAGGCTTTTCCTGTATCATAATTTAAATAAAATATGTAAAGCTGGCATTTTATGTCATCTCTCTATAAAATAAGGCAAGCTCATAAACCAGTCTGAATGCAGATGATAATAATATACAACTTTGGTTCAGAGAGCACATATTCTTAAATCCAAATGTACCTTTTGAAGTTCAACCCCTTATATTTGTCACAGCTTTCTTCTGCCTTCTCATGATAGAAGTCTCTCCTCATTTCTATAAAAATAACATTTGGTGGGAAACACAATTTTGATAGCTCCCATTCTGGATTACATCACAAGGAGCTGGACATTGTGCAAAGGTAAGCTGAAGACAAACTCCCTTTTGTAGCATTGTATCAGGCTGTTTCCAGATCTGACACAGGAAAGAACTCATCAGCTTCACTTTCTAATGAGCACTGCCTTTGCTTTCATTATCCAGGGATATTTTAATTTCATACAACTGTGCCAGTGCACTTCAAATTTCTCAAACATTCTCTTATGACTGGTCTCACATTTTTTGCTCCTTCATTTTCCACTGATGGAGGAGATTCCTGATGATAGGAAAGATACAGTGTACCCCACAGTGAGACTTAAACAGCAGGAATGTGAGATGGTGGAGGCTGATGACACAGCTGCATCAACTACAAATATCCTTGGGGAAAACCACATGAGTCCATTGCATGGACAAGATTCCCACCCAGACCCTCTGATCAGCATTCTGGCTGGTTGAAATACTACTGCAGCAGAAAGAATATCCTCCAGAACAGGGTAGGAATGGTTGGCCATCTGTCACCCATGAGAAGTATCAACAGCTGTTGGGATTTATTTTGTTCATTAACATCTTGCAAGCAGGTTAGAGGTGAACAAGGAATATTTTGATATCTTTCCAGGACCAAGGTAATACTTTGCTGCTGAAGCAGTCCTAAAGAGGCCCACCAAGAGATGAGGTTAAGTAGTAGGTTCATATCCCAGAAAGTGATGGGAAAATACCTAGATTGTCATGAAGAAATGTTATGGTTCTAAATGACCTTGAAAAATGGTTTTGGATGCCTTGATTCAGAGCTATTTTATACAGTTTGTGCCCCTGTAATATCAGAGGTAGGGGAGCATAATCTCCTTTAGTTCAAGAGCTCAGGACACTAGCAAAGAAATTCAGTTGTTATAAACCAAAGTAACTGAAAAATAGCAATTTGCAGCATATTATCAGTATGTGCAAGGCAAGAAGAAAGGTTTTAAGTGAGATATCCTACTGGCCTTCTGTGGCTTACATTTGCAGCTGGTCTTAAACAAGCACTTCTGTCAGCAGAGGTGCATCACTTTCTGGTAGCTAAGAGTCTCGTACAATGATTCCAGTAATGCAGTATTTTTTTTTACCAGCTGATGACTTTGACTACAGATTTTTAGTTCATAAGAAGTTAAAGTCTTTATTTATTTATTTATTATTATTATTATTACTACTACTACTAATACTAGACTGGACATGACAATGATAACCTGGGAACTTCACTACAATCTCCATTGCTGTTGCTCTTATTAGAAGTGGGTTAAAATTTTTTGTGAAGGCTGTTTTCACACAGACCTTCTGGTTTAAAAAGGTTCTCATCTAAATGTAAAGCTAAGATAATGATACTATTTTCCTGAGATTGGGAAGTCAAGTTAATGAACATTAAAAAAGAATTTTGACATGTCCAGATAGAAGGCAGGTACAACCAGAATGTATATTTTTTTCCCTAGCCTGGTCTAGCCCCACAGCTTGTAATTATTCCACCATGTACACTATTAAAACCGCATGTTTTATTGTTGTTCATTTTTATGTTTTCTGTTTAAGTTTTATAAATTTTATAACAGGCAATTCTTACTTTAATGATCTAACAGGGGTGGTAAATGTTTAAATCAAATTGACTGTATCAGGGAACTACAACCAGACAAGAAAGTATCAGTTACAGCAAATATAGGACACAGATGTTTATAGAGAAAAAGGAGAAAGAGACAGATCTTTAAAAAGGTTTAAGTTCATTCTATATTTTATGATTCTTTTAGAAAAGCTCAAAATAATTCAGGTAATGGTTTACTCTGTAAGGCACTTGATCTTAACAAAAATGCTTAACAACAGAATGACAAGTAAACAGCTGTTCCAAAGCCACCAAACATTACTCCCAGATTAGCATTTTGTTAATAACACTGTCTCAAGGAATAGACAAGAAAAAGGACATTTCTTAAGGACAAGAAAAAAAGCCATGAATGCATGCCTTAAGGGAATATGAGATGATATTTATTTTGGTAGAAAGAAAAACTAGAATTTTTTATTGCAATGAAAAAATCCATAGATTTGAAAATTGTCCATATATTCCAGCATCATAAACAATGGGCTGTGATTATAACAATCTGGAGTGGTTCATGGGAAAAAAAAATATCTATTTTCCCCTTTAACACTGTTGCCAAATATAAGAAAACATACCCTGGCCAAGCTGATTATAGCTGTTCTGAAGTCATTATCTGTAGTTACATTGCTGAGCAAAATAGTGTGGAGTTAGGGAAAGACCAGCTAGTAGTAAATTCGAGCCAAATTAATGTCCTTGATACAACCAATAGTTCAAAAGAAATCCCAAAAACTGCAATGTCATGGGGGACTGATTTGTATGTGAATAAAACAGGTTGCCCATAGAGGTGGGAGATGCCCTGTACCTGGAAACATTCAATTTCAGATTGGATGAGGCTGTGAGAAACCTGATCTAATTGACAAAATCCCTGGTCACTGCAGGGGGTTGGACTTGATAGGGTATGAAGGTCCCTTCCAACCCAAACTATTTCATATCCTTCTATGAAGGACAGACAGATGTTCTTTTTTTTTTTTTTCTGTATTTCTCTTTCATTTCAATTCATAAGAGCCACAGCATACTACAGTCTCACCTGTAAGTGGTGTTACAAAGGAATGTGCACATGTTCTTAAAGAGTGTGCCTTTCCTAAAGTACACAAATTTAATAAGAGCAATAAGAAACATCAATGCTATGACTGTCTGCCTGTAAACATGCAACAACCTTCTATCTTTTCAGCCTTGGTCAGAATTCATAAGGAGCTACAAGGGAAAAAGTCCAGATCATGCATTTAAGTGTTAAGTATACAGTGCTGCTGTCCATCACTGCATCTGACCAAATCATCAACACCTCTGTAACTCAAACTTTGACCCTATTCAACTCATGAGGAGAGTTGAACCAAACCTGGAGTAAAATATGATGTGCTCTCTGGCAAGAAAATACTGTGAAACAATCTCAGTGTGAACTTGTTGACTAGAATTTCATGAACTTAACTTTTTTCTAATATCAGCTGGTTCAAAGAAACTGACAAGCAATCCTTTAGTATTTCATACATTTATACCATCTACTTTGGAATACAGAAGAATAAGCAGGAAGGAAATCTTTCAGACTCTGCAATTGCCATCTGGCCCAGAGCACTGAAGCATGACTTCATGTTCTTGAAACAGTATATTGCTTGCCTAAAGCTATCAGTTTAGATTCATGGTCTCCATCCCTATCTTCAAAGCCCACAGTATCCCAGAAATACCATTGAAACACCAGGTATTCAGTGCTCTTAACATAATACTGATATAAAACTCATGCATGCTCATAAAATGGATTCAAACCAAACCTCTGTTCACAATGTGATTAGGAGAGAAAGATGGTGAATTTACACAATATATTTAATGCTGTCTTTATAGGCAGCCAGGTAGTCTGCTGAACACCATAAAGCCCATGTAAAACAATTGACACTTACTATCAGACTGCCTTCACAAGCACTTGAAAATTATATGGTCCTTTAAGATTTCCTTACAAATGTAATAGCAGAGCATCTTGTCATATCCCCGAACTCTCCTCTTGCAAATGTTATTCTGTAATTCTTGAAAGAAATAGAGAAAATGAACCCAAGATGAGTATTTGACTACTGTTGATGGTAAAATACATTTAGAAACAGTAATCAATATACCAACCACTAAAGGAAGTATGGAGTAATTAATGAGACAGCAAAGAGTTTCCATTATGGAAAAAGACAATAATGACTACATATGTTCTACAGAAAGGATATTGTAAACTATGCCACTGAAGATTAAAGTTCCTGAATTAGCTTTGTTTGCTCACTTGTTTTAATATGAAGTGTCATTTATAGGAAGCTACACATTCTGTACTGCATCATAAAAATTTCCTGCAATGCAACACTTTACTTTTCAAGCATGGCTTGCATTAGGGTAAACAGGGTACCAGTAAAGAAGATTCTACATTATTTCTTAATCAAACCTTAATAGTCCTAATACAGGTATCTTTTCTTAGGAAAGGACTGTCTAAAACTCAGCAGCTCGGGTGTTCTGTTGAAAAACAGATTAGAAATGGAGGTACAAATCCAAGGCTCTGAAAATTAAAACATCCATGAACAGTAATAATAAAAAGTATATGACACCTGGGTATCTAGAATCACCTCTCACAGGTGAAAGAACAACTAATAGGCTGGAATCATTCTACAGTTTCCAGAGAGAAATAGAGATCTTGAAGATTAGAAGAATTTGTCATCTCTCTGGAGCTCATTGGAAGCATTTATTCCGTAGGCACATAAGTGTAAATACCCAGTGGGCAGCATCCTTGTCTCTAAGGTTCAAGCACTTACATTTCAGTGAGGTATAACCAAGTTAGGTAGCTGCTGTAGGATTAAGTCGATTTTTCTGTCAGATGATACAGAAAGAGTAGCTTGTACTGACAGCAGCTCACTGACCACAAGGTTAGATAAACTAGTCTACGTTAGTCATACGACTCCCTGCTATGGTTTGCAATAAGGTCTTTAAGCCTTGAGTGTATGCATGCCATTTTAAAAACCTGAACTAAAATCTAATGGAAGTTAGGTCTAAATCCATCCTTTACTGATAATCTGTTTTAATCCTGTCACTGATGCAGCAGTACCTTGATCCAAGAGAAACTCATACCATCTATAGCACAATCTTATCCATTAGGATAAAAGATATACAAAACAGAGGAAAGACTTAAGCCAAGAGTTATCAGACTCTTTTATATCAATGGTGGAATGCGTTTCTCACAGTTGGCTGTGCAACTTTAGCATCAAACATCTAATTGAAAACACTTTAAATGATATGAACATTCAACTAACATGCTTAAAGTGAATTTTCACAAACTTCAATTGGAGAACTATGTTCTAAGCTGCTATGCTCTCTCAAATGAGAAGTGACAGCAAATTCATGCATACATCTAGATGATTATATATAAAACATGAATTAGTGCCATGCTAATTGACAACCTTCTCTAAAATTAAACCAGGAACAGTCCTTTTCCAGCTGTACTTCTGCTATCTTGAACAGATTTGTGTTTCAGAGATGAGCAGCTCTGCTGGTTCCAGGATCTGCATGTTGAACATCTCACCTCATTAAGTGTCACAACGCCATAAATTCTACACAACCACAGAGGTGAAATATGGTGTGGTCTGGGAGTACTTCACAAACTGTGAATGGAATTTTCTGGAAGCACAGCCCATCCATTTCTGGAAATGACTGCCCATCTGCAAGTGATCCTGACATCCAAATTATAGGACAAGGACAGTGTAGGAAAACCTGATGGGGACAGCCAGCCATGCCAATCCAAACAACCTCTGCTTGCTCCCTTCTCACAGCCAGGCAGCCCCTGCATCTACTGCCTTGCCTGCACATGTTGCATGGTGTAAGAGGACTAATCATGGGTTTCTGTGTTGCTGAAAAGCCTCAACTTCATTCATCACTGTTTCCATTTCTTTTTTTCTCCCTCTCTTTCCTTTATGCCTAAAGATCAATAGATTATTCAGACATACTGCCTTGTAACTCGATAGTGATCTGCCCCAAGGAGTGATGGTTCAACCATTTTTTTAATCTGAGGGTCTCTATTAGCACCAGGATGTGACAATGATTAGGAGATCAAAGCCCAATATGGTAGAAGAAAATCTTTCTTTTACTGTCAGAGGTAAAAAGTATGGAATTATAATGCATATTTCTTGTCATCCTTATGCTTTCCCCCTGTTAATAATTATGCTCCTGTTCACTTATTCATATATTTAAAAAAATTCACTGGTTTATTTATTTTCTTTGAATTTATTTGCATGTACTGTGCCCTCTCATCAACTCAAATGCTAATAGAGATTCCTTGTATCATTTGCAATAATAATCAAATTTTCATCCTTTCATATTTATTGGTGAGCTTGCTTTGTCTACCAGATTATACATCTAATTCTCCTCTAAATTCACTAGTAAGAAACTATGGTATGATAAAAATAATGTTTATGAAAATGTAATTTACACTCTTTGTGATAGGGAAAGTCAGTCATACTAAGTAATGTGCATTTTAGGGAACATATCAGATATGAGCAATGCTATTCATGACTGAGAACTCCCAGTTGATGTGCTGTGAAAGATTGTTTTGTATCATTTGCAGAATGATGATGCACAGGACTGGGATCTCATTTCTGCAAAATCTAACATCATTTAAATTCGGGTGAAGGAAAAAAGGAAGTGATCATTGGTGTGGAGTAATGGGACCAGGTGATGACTGATTTATTATGTCAGAGATGAAGCTTAACTCTGATCTTTTAAAATATCTTTTCCGTGGAAAAATAACAGGCATTTAAGTACTCTATCTGCTAGATACAAAGAAATTGTCAGCACATTTCTGGTATTGAACAGTAATTCAGCCTTTAATTGAAGGAGTCTCCATCTGTAGTTCAGTTAGGTCTTCCAAAGAATTCTACCTGCTAACACTTGTGTGGTAAACTGGTTACATAGGCAGCAAAAATTATGAAATAGAGCTGTATTGAAATTTTTATAATAATCGTATATTTCTGTGAAAAAACAGGGGACTGGAAGGTGCTGCTCTTTCTGACCTTGAAATGTTAATAATAAGAGCTGCGAAGCTTGTTACCTTATTTCATCATTGTCTGGCCTGTGGGATTATATCTACTTTACCATGCATCTTATAAAAAACCTAGACAAGATTCTGCATTTGGTGGGTGTGATGGTTGGAAATTTCAGTTGAAGTTAAAAACACAGGTTTCATCTAGTTAATATCTTGCTGAAACTATAATTAGAAAAACAGTGCTCCCAAAAGAAACAATTATTTGCTGCCTAGATTATTTTCTAGGTGGGAAAAAAAGAGATTTTTCTCTAAGATGTAGTCCTGTTTCCAGAAGAATGGTTGCTCTTATTTTCTCCAAAATGAACAAAGGAAACTGAACAATGAAAAAAAAAAAAAAATATGTAGGAAGCTAACAGATCAGAGGAGTAACAACAGTGGTGTATGAAGAAATCTAAATAGAGGATCTATGTGTTATTTTGAAACAAATTAAGTACCTTCATCAACCCACATGCATAGGGATATGAAATACCTGGATGCCTTTTTTCACAATCACTACTGTTTAAAATTTCTAGGCTTGCTTTGAGAAGTTCAACCACAAACATTCTCCAAGGAAGATGTGGCCATTGGTCTTGATGGAAGTATCAGCATTTCCCCCCTTCTGCGACAGACTTCACTTAGGGAGTCACTATTTCCTCCCTTTCCTACCCTAACATGTGCTGTTCACATCTCATACCAAACAGGACCCCAGTTCCATCTCCATACTTATTTTCACCCCCTCAGTTACCTGGTTTATGGGGTATTCCTGGAAAGGTTTTGTTGGCAAAGAGCTTGCAGTGTCTTCTGTGAGAAGCTGCTGGAAGCTTCCCCCATGTCCAGCAGAGCCAAGGCCAGCTGGCTCCAAGATGGACATGCTGTTAAGTCTGGGTTGAGAGAAGGTGTTTTAAGGTTTGATGTTTATTTTCTCATTGTCCTGCTCTAATTCTGATTGGCAATAAACTAATTTCCCCATGTCAGATCTGTTTTGCCCATGGCATTAACTGACGAATAATCTCTCCCTGTCCTTAACTCATGAACCTTTTGTTACATTCTCTGTTCCCTGTCCAGCTGAGGAAAGGAGAGACAGAGCAGCTTTGGTGGACACCTACTCTCCAGTCAGGGTCAACCCACCACACCTTCTCATATTCCACCACTGTCTTGTTATATATCATTCCAATGGTATGTCAGCATACTTCCCTCAACCATAAAACCAGACTAAGTATATAGGTAGCAAGAAAAGGGAGCTAACAGGAAGGTATGGGATGATATACAGCAAAGCACAGATGATATAACTTCTGAGTGCTCAAGCAACACTGGCTGTGACTCCCTTCCACCCACTTCTCAGCAGGATAAGGTTAGTCAGTCTGCCAGAGCCTGTGTTAATGAGTCCTAATTTCCACCCCCTGCGGCTCATTTAAGAATTTGCACAGCTTGCAGGATATGAAGCGTCATATGCCTCGTGTAGAGGATGAGGATAGTTAATTTCATAAATCAGAGGGAAGTTTTGAAACTTGTCAAATGTCTACTATTCCTGAAATAGAACTATTTTGAAAACCCAACGGATAACTCAAACAAAACAAAACAAACAAACAAAATAAACAAAAAAACCCCCACCACAAGACATTTAAAACAGAGACATTTCTTTTGTAAAGGACAGCAGTAAGAACACTTAAAGCCTTTATTCAGTCCTCAGGCATGGCTGAGGGAGTACAATGGTCTTGAAATGTTACCATATAAAATGAGCAGAAGGCAAGTGAAGTTTCTTTTTACCCTAATTTGTGACCAGCACCTAGCCCTGGAGGCCTTCATTCAGCCTAAATTCCACATAAGCCTTGGTATATCTTTGTTGGCTCTGGGCTTTCAGAGGCAGGCAGCCAATGGGAAATACCAGGCTCAGAGATTTAAGTGGAATTCAGGCTGGGGGAAAGTTGGCTGAAGTATGATTTTCATAGATTTGTTTTTCCTTGATGTTAAGATAACTTTAAAAATATGTCTGCTTGCACTGTAGAGTAGTGTTTCTCAAGTTTTCTCCATGGGAAACCCAAAAATACTTTCATTGCTTTTAATTTATTAAAAAAGTCAGGCAACACCAGTTATAATAATGACAAAGCCTTGTGATTTATTCAAGTGTGTTTTGAAAAGATGCCTTCAAGTAACAGGAAAGAAGGACTAATTTTTTTTTTTAAATTGTTTCTAACAACACTCCAATGTGTAATAGAAATTGCAAGGGCATTTTTATGAATTTACAACCAGACTGATGATAAACTCTTATCTACAACAAATAATTAATAGCCATTTGAAGTGGACACAACAAGAAGTCTTGGCTCTGGGAGTCTACTGAATGCTGTCTCAGCTTGTCCAGTGTATTGTAATTTTGAACACTTAAAAATTTTCTCTCTCCAGTACCACCCTAATTCCACTGCCTCTGAAATTTAATGGCAAGTACAACTGTTAATATGCAGATGACATCTCAACTGAAAATTTAGTAAAGTCAAAACCCAAAAAACGTTGAAAATGTTTTCTGCAGTCACTGAATTATTCAGAAAATGGGGGAAAAATGAAGTAAAACCCCACAATCCAAAATTCTTTCTGTAAAGTGATTTTTCTGTTAGTGATTCCATATAAGGTAACATCAACTAGAAATACCTCAAATTGTTCAGACTCCAAACAGTCCTTTTTTTAGACAATTGAAAATTTTGGGATTGATCCAAAATGCCTTTTGTTTTTTGTCATCGATCAGCAAAAAAAAAATCATTATTCACCCTGCTATGTTCTCAGGACGATGGGATAGCAAGGCCAGTTCACCACAAATTCTAATGAATACAAAATATACTGCTTAAAAATGGTAAAATATGATTAATTAACAATATTGTTAAAATGTAAGGATCCAGACAAAATTAGCTCTAGATCTTGGACCAGTCTGGGAACACTGAACAATGCCTGAGGACTGGAATTCCAAAAATCACTTTAAAAGCTTTCAGGCTGTTCTCTCAGTTAGAAAACTTGTTTGAGAAGAGAATGATGTAGAGGGAAAAACAATAAAGGTCACATTTCTCTGAAGACTTACACAGTGTGTTTAACAATAACTGGGTCTCCAAGGATGTCAATCTTTAATTTCAGGATATCAAATCAGTACAGTAAAAGTGAAAATGTAGAAAATAGTTTAGCCAGAAATGGAATTATTTCAGAAGTCAAAAGGGATAATTTCATGTTAGTATTTTTCTGTCTGCTGGAATTACCCATATTGAAACAATTGGTAAAGTACTTATAAAGAGTTATGTGGGTACTCAGAGTAACACTCTTTTACAAGGAATCTGTAGATGGGTGGATGCCCACAGCACATCTGGGGAAAGCTTGCTTGGCTGATGTGTCACCACAAGCCACTAAGATAAAACACAGATGCTGAAGCTCCAGAATGGAGTACTAACTCTCCCAGGAGAGATTTGATCATGGTTTGGTAGGAACATGCTCTATCTCCAATGGAACAACATATAAACCTTTTTTTAGTTTTTATTTTTGTATAAAAGCTATAACTCTAAATACTGATGAAGGAATAACATAAGGGAGACCACATGCGAGCAACTGGAGGAGTTCAGCATTGTGAGAAATTTGAAAGTCTCTTTGTCACTGCCATGTGAATCTCAGTATGGATCATGGATGACTCTGGATTTTACACCAGACTATTTTTAATTCATAATATGGCCATCTTCCTGCATTTTGCTTGATTTAGAAAAATCTTTTTGGTCATTCACTTTTCCACTGTGGATATAACAATCTTTATAGTATACGGTACAATAAGAGGTAGGTGAACAGGAAGATGGGGAGAAAAATTGTGCCAAGGCAACACATTTTTGGACAGTACTTACTATCCACAAATGAACACTTCTCAGTAGTCATTCCTACCAGTATCTCTTTGCAAGTGACTCACAATCAATCTCAAATGGATGCTTGAAGTGCTACTACATTGTGGTTTGAAGGATTATACCTCCAAGTGGAATCAAGAAGAATTGCTTATCTAATGAATTCTATCATTAGAGGAGGATGATACAGAAGGAAGGTCAATAAAAGGTGCTGTTTGGACACCAGTGAGCCACTCGCAGCACTTCAAAAAGAAGTCCAAAGCTGTGAGGCAAGAGTTAGTCAAGTAAGTTCAGTAACAGCAATTTAGTTTTAATGCTTGGTGTAACACAAAGAGGTGAAAAATCTCAGATAGAAAAAAAGAACTATATTTCTTTTAGGTATGAGAAAATGTTCTAGCAACAGAGACCCTGTCTCTGATGCTAGAGAGAGTCTCCTTAAGCTGCAAGGCAGCATGACATACATCTCAGCTTATTCACATACAAAATTTCTCGAGTAGTTGGCATTTTTCCATCAGTTTGCCATTGAGGGCTATGAATGCTCCCTGTTTTCTGGAGAGTTTTTCAGTAAGATCAATTACTGGGATACAGTCACATTTCAGTTTGACTTCAAACACTCATTTTTAATATGAACTAGCAAACTTGCTGATGAGTAATTTTTGTTCCCAAAGAGGCTTAATTATTTAGCCTCCCCATTCTCTTTGATAGATGCATATTCCTTTTATTGGCTACCATGACAATGAAGAAATTAATGATGGGATGTAACAAAAACTTTCTGTTCCCTCAGGTATATAACTTTTCTCTAAGTTTTCTCTGAAGTAGCTGAAGCAGCAGCAGAAGTCTGCTGAACTATGTAAGCCAATTGTAGAAGTACTATGTTAATAAATACAATTTCATTAAATTCTGGGGAATGTCTGCTAAATTGATGTGGAATTCTCTGTCCCTCTTTTAGATCACTTTAAATCTCTGTTGATCACCTCATTATTCTGTGAGGTTCAAAAAGGCTAAGTTCCAGCTCCTGGACTTGGGTCAAAACAACCCCAGGCAGTGCTACAAGCTGGGGGAAGAATGGCTGGGAAACTATGATGGAAAAGGCCCTGGGGGTGCTAGTCAAGAGTGGATGACCATGATCCAGGGTGTGCCCTGGTGGCCAAGAAGGCCAGTGGCATCCTGGCCTGTATCTGCTATTGTGTGGCCAGTGGGACCCGGACAAGCTGTCGCTGTACTGTGCCATGGTTAAAACAGCTGAGCAAGGCTGAGATGATTCTTCTCATTCAGGATGACCTCCGTTCTCAGAGGTGATCTCCCAGCTCCAGATCCAGCTTTTCTTTGAGCAAAATATTTTGTGTGTGATGCACTGTAAATGTTGTAGAAATGAGACTATCATATTATAATTCAATACAGAGTTTCCTCTCTCCCACGGTGTACAGAGTACTAAGAGATCTTTCATTATAAAATGCATCAATGTCTTCCTCTGGCCAAGTCAGTGGAAAATGAGTCCTGGCCACATTCAAATATTCAATGAAGCAAACAACAACAACAAAAAAAATAGTAACAGCTTGTTAAAGAAAAGTAACAACTTTCAGTTTTTGTCATTCTGGTACTGCATATTAGGTAATTTAAGATTTTTTTTCCCACCAGGATGTCATCCCTTGGTACTCTACTAATCAAATCCCTGAAGAGTCCAAAGTCTACTCTCCTGAAGTCTAGGGCAATCAGCTCTCTGTGTGCCCTCCTCATTGCCCTAAGGATCTCCATGATTTCATAGTCACTGTAGCCCAGACTGCCCTTTAGCTCCTCATTCCCACCCTTGTTGGTGAGAATAAGGTTCAGTGTAGCATGAGGGAACAAGTTGTATCACAGCACCTCTCCTTGTTGGCTCCACTATCATTTGGAAAGGAAGTTATCATCAATGCATTCCAAGAACCTCGTGGATTGCCTGTACCCAGCTGTACTGTACTCCAGCAGATATTGAGGTGGTGGAAGTCCCCCATGAGGAAGCAGGGTTTGTGAATACGAGGCTGCTCCTATCTGTCCACAGAGGGCCTCATCCACTCAGTCTTCCTGGCTGGGTGGCTTCTAGCAGACCTCTGCTATAATGTCACCTGTCCCTGTCCTCCTTTTAATTCTGACCCATAAGCTTTTGATTGATCTGACCTGGAAGATCCTGATAAGCACGGTGTCTGAACCATTTAAAATTATTGGCATCACAGATTTAAGTCCTTTCAGCTTTATTACTGTCCTTTCTATTTCTGAGGAGGACAAGTCATGTTTCATGTCTGGGAAATGTTCTGCTGAGGTTTTAAACCCTAGTCCAACCATCTCAGCATGTTAGGATGAGGCAATAACTTTCTTAGCTTTAGTTTTCATGGTTAAAAGAGGCCAATAGATGAGGCTTTGTAGTCCAGTACAGCTGCAAGAAATAGAGTTTCTTTTCACGTAATACTTCTTGTTGTCAGTATAACTCAAAACACTTAGCAGAGTATCCCACTTTTGTGCAGTGCAACACCATATGTGAATGTGAATACGGCATCTCAGTAAAAGCTGGTAATTATGGTTAGTTTAGCCACATAAATGTCTGGATTATGCTCAGTCCTGAATGCACTAAATTCTAAAGCACATTCAGAGCTCTAAAGCAGCTGAATCTCCCAGTCTGCAAGTAGTCCTTTTGCCTGTTTGAGTTCTGGAGCCACAAATTTCGCTTACCAAAGGATGATACAGGGTGGAATGATAGATGTTGGCTCATACCTAAAAAACTGTCCAAGCAAAGGAATACATAGAAAAGTTAATCTATTTCACCCTGTCACTTTACATGCCAAGAGACTATTGCCAGCCTAGAAATTAAAAAAATCCTTAAACAATCAGTTTTCTCTGCTTAACCCTTTATACATGTGTTTTAAATGATGCACCACTATACAGGAAGTTGCAAACGGAATTTTCCTGAAGGGCTATATCTGTAACAGGAATTTAAAAAAATTAATGATATTCCATATTTCAACCACCCTTTGACTCAGAACTTGACATTCATAGGAGAAGCTGTTTCAGAGTGGTTGATATTATTTCACTAAGAAATCTTGTTTGTCAAAGTGAAAAAAATCAGTTGAGAAGTTGATTTTTAGTATCTTCTTTTGAGAAAAAACTGTTTTGTTCCAAAATTTTTTAATTCAATATTTTAATTTTCTGTTTCAAATTACTTTTTCTCTCAAAGGTGTGATTTACTATGTAATAATATAAATAAAATTTCTAAAGATGAGGTAAAATTAATATTTTGGATATTATAAAAAATAAATGCAATCAATTATACCGATTGGAGGCAGAGCTCGATCTGCTAGGATTACACTTTTTTCATGAATTTTGCTTTCTTTCTGTGTGTTAAAAATCTATCTTCCCACTTCTGCTTATTTGGGGAAGAACTCATATGAACAAACACACAGAGAACATCTTGATAACTGGAATTTTCAAACAGTTTGTACTGCAAGAAATGCTATTCCTGATGTACTAAAAATGCCATCTGATTCCTACTGTGCTGCTTTAGTTTCACAATGTTTCATAACTCAGTTTCTAATATGCTGAGAGTTTACCTAGTAAGGCAAATAAATAATGATGTTTATTAAAAGTGTATCTTTGCCATCAGATCAGATTCTAATGCTGTGCTTAAGGCATACAATCTCTATAGTTTGCAATGAGATACACATTTTTTTACAATCTCCACTGGATTCTTTTAACAAAGGCTCTTGAAGTGTCCTCTGAATCTACAGAAGCCTGGTTTTTCCCTCCAAGATAATAGATGGCTGCAGTGTGCTTGAAATGTTCTACACCTAGACCCACAACACAATGCCACATTTCGCCTTTCACTTCCCTTTTATGAGCTGGCAGGAAAACTGGATTCCCTGTGGAGATGAAAGCTTACTTAAGTGTGCCACACAGTCCTGTGTGGACAGCTCTCCCTATTGTCATCCCTCAACAAAACACCTTCCAGGAGGAAGATACAGTCTAAGTGGCATTCTTCATTTTCTTTAGATGTCACATCAGAATTAAGTTGCATAAAAAACTGTAAAGAAAAAATTCTGGGCTTGGAAGAAATTTTTTCAACTGAGGCAGCCTTTCAGGAATCAGTTCCCTAAAACGAGAGTGGGTAGTATTCCCCAATCTTAGTTTCTTCAGGAAGTTTATTTATGCATTTCTTAAAATGCATGCTGTCAAAAACATATTAGAAAAAAATTACATTAATTAAAGTTGTTGTGTATTCCAACTAGATAAAGAAAAAAAATCTAACCATAAATTCTACAACACACTTAACCTCTAAAAGCAGCAAATATCTTCTGCTCATTTTGGGTTAACAAGATTGCTAGATAGGTGGGTCTAAAGCATAGGGCCCTTTCCTGTTCCCAAATTTCAGTAGTTCCGGCTTCTTTCTAAACTGTGTAACAGCGGAGAGAGAGTTTGATAGAGAAGTGTCAGATCTCCCTCAGATTCCCTGGAGGGACAGGTGCCTGCAGTAGGCACTCTGAAAACAGCTCAGTTCTCCTTTCTTCTACTTCCCTGGTGCTACATCTGTGAGACTGACAGACCAGCTCATGAGGACTGTGGTGGGACAGCTGGAAAACATTGCCATGGGCTGATAATCACAATTCCTCAGGCAAAGATGGTTTGCTGACCTAGTTTATGCTTGTACTGAAGTACATCAAACATGTTCCTACAAACATCTGCCACAGCTCTTGGGGCTGGTGCCCCCACCAGCAGGCGCAGGATAAGGAGATAAGGAGAAATGACCTTATCCTGAAAACGACCAGTGAGAGCTGTCCAGAGTTGACACTGAATTGAGGTAAAAGCACCTTTATGAACCAGGGCCTGGAGGAATATCTGGCTGACTATTTGAATCACACAAAGCGGCAAAAAAATAGGATTCTTGCATCAGCAGTGAAGCCCAGCGTCAGAGATGCCTTTGTGCCTTAACATCAGTAGTGCTCAGGGCCTGGAGTTTGCAGTTTTTTACCCTTTCCCCTAAGGTGCTATAACACTGGTTTTCCAAAATCCCTGTGGCACTTCCCCCTTGTTTCTCCTTCTTTATGTTCAGTGCTGTTGCCCTCACAGCCTTGTGCCTGCCAAACCCTGGTGTTTCTCCTCTCACGGGTTCTCATGGGAAGCAATTGCTGTTAGCATAAGAAATACCTGGCTTCACTTCTTGCCTTGCAGATTTCAGTTTACACAAAAGAGAAACAAGAAAAGCAGCACAGTAGGTAATAGTGAGTTATATATTTGACAAGTACTATCCAGGGCTACATGTGTAGAGTCTCAGCAACCAATGAATGTGCAACATCTGTGCCCAATTGGGCATGCTCCAGCCAGGGCTAATAGTTTCACAGGCAGAAAAACGGACTAGGAATCTTGAGCCATCCCTGATTAAAAGTATTATGATGTTGGGGTAAAAGCATTGTGAAAGTGTCATCATTCTTCTTCTCATCACTCATCTTTGCTGTGACTTCTTGCTGCAGTGAAGAAAGACCTCACTCCAGGACACTCATTCTGGGTATCCATCACTGTTCCTCCTTCCTGGCCACTGGAGAGTTCCCCCTTTCTTGTTCCCTTTTCTCTTCCTTTCTCACAGCCTTTCATGTTCCCTTCTCTCCCTCTTCCTCCTTTTTCCCAAATGTAACTTCCAAAGTTAGATTCGACTCGTGGCATGTGCCTAGCACCCTGCTCACACATCTTCACGCATGAGGATCTGTCTCACCTTCCTGTGTGCTACAAACATCTGCGCAATTAATGGGAACATGTGAACATGATACCAGTGTGTATCAGCTGAGAGTCTATACATTACAGGACACCATGAGCTAGAAGTGTTAGAATGAGGCTATGGAAGATTTTACTATGTCACCATGCAGATTTCCAGTCTGTAAATCAAAGCTATCCTATGAGCACCAAATTCACTCAATGTATGAAGATATACAGGTACACTGCAGTACTAGAACCTTTATAAACTGAATTTTGAAAAGTTTTTATTAAATAAATAATCTTCTTTTACCATACTTTCAGCTATATCTCTTCTGTTAATTCAAAATATTCCCTAGATGCTTTTAAAAATAGCTGAAATTATTAACCTCTAGCTTTTCAAGGGTAAAAAAATCTTTTATTATGAAACCCTTTGCACTTGGTGTTTGATGTGAACTCTGATCAAAACCATTTAAAAATATATTTTAAAGTTTCTGTAAGTCAAGTTTCATTGAGCTCAGGAAACTTGCAACTATTTTAAGATAGGAAGTATGGGAAGCAGCATCAAGAGGCAATGATGTTTTCAACACAAACATTTTTCTGGGTTTTGTGCAGCTTTGGCTGCATTTCCCTTGTTAATGAAGTACCTGTACAATCCTGTTCCAGCTGTAGTGTGCACTGCAATGGTAGATTGCTACTTAGATTTTTACTTCAGATCTTTTACTAGTTATTCACTATGAGAAAACATAGCATGACCAAATTTCTAAATGCAGATTCTTTAGCTTCTCTCACATTTTTGTCGCAACTTCCCTTCCCACACTGGTCTTTACCACCAATTACCACAAGATCAAACTTGTTATTTGTGGAATCTATGAAGCTAGACTTCATTTATATCATAATTTTATTTTTTTTTCTCCAGATGATGAATGAAGAGGTCAGAAATGGGGACAGGCAGGTTCCGATCCTGGTACTTGAGAATTTTATTATTTTTTTGCATTGAGCTAAAAATATTTTAGAGATATAAGTATTGGTGAACTGAAAGTACATCTTAAATTTGAAAATTAAAATTTTTAATGGTTCTTTAACATCTTCCTCTATATTTTCACTAATTGTTTCTACCTCTAGTAGCAGAATCCTAGTGCAGAAAAAATAATTCCCATTTGATGATTCACATTTTAATTTTGTAATTTAATTTTATATTTGCAATTGTAAAATTATTTCTACCTCCATTCTTAAAACTTCTGTTGCTAGTTTGATGCTGAAAAAGTGGGAGACACTTCGGTGAAGTTCTAGAAAAATATCTTCAATACTTTTTATTGGGCTCTTACTTCAATAATAGGCTCTTTCTGGTCCTTTGAAACATATATCCTAAAAGCATATAAAATGGTCAACAGAAAACGGTCAACAGAAAGAAGGCCTTCATTTGCTCTTTTCGTTTTGTGCCTCTTTTGTTTTTTTTTTTCCCCTAGGAAAACTTTGCAACATTTAACAGGCCTATTACATTACAACAGTGGACAGCATGACATATTTCCTTTATCTTAACGAATCCAGAGGTATAGCTGTTACTGCCCCTGGCAGAAAATTGTCTGAGGTAATTGATGCTTTGCAGAAAGTCTGGAAGAAATCTTCTTTGGCAGTTCCAAAGTGAGTCATGTATTCTGTACAACAAACCATTTCTCCATTTGCTTCATGTTTTACGCTCTAAAAGAGCATTTCTGAGTGGTCATAAATGTATTGTGAATTAGTAAAGATGCCATTTACAACAATAAATCAGAAATCTGCACTGGATCTTTTAGGTTTGACCTTTGTTTCCTTATTATTTGTTTCACACTGTTGTGTTTCTTCCAACCTCAAGCAAGCCACAGTGTCAGGGAAAGGTGAGCTGTGTCTCATGTCTGTGCCTATGCTAAGGGTCATCTACATCCACATAGGCAGCTGGAGGCTATTTGGGACATGCTCCATATCCCTAGCTGTAATGAGAGCATGGACCCTCAGTTCACTGGTGACATCTTCATGCAGATGCCTAAATTTAGCTATCTCAAACAGAAATTGCTTTCACCAATTACTTTTTATGGTGCTATGGGGCATCAAGCACCTGACAAGGGTGGACAACAAAATCAATTAAATTGCTTTATTGTTTCATCAGGCTTCTTTTTTTCTCATATCTTGTTTTATACTGAGATTTTAACTTCTGTTAACTAGGAAACACTTTATTTTGTAAATTAACAGTACCAGCACAAAGTCCTTGGCTAGGGTTCCTAAGTGTTATAATAATATAATTTTACTCTCTACTTTCCTAGGCTGTTACAAAGTGCAATGAAGTAGTGTCCTTCAGTCAACTGAAAATAATCAGTAGGAGAGAGGCTTTGGTGCATGGATGAATCCAAACCTTGTGTTGCTCTCATGCTTTTTTGTGCACTGTCATGATTTTTTCAGCAAATTATACTGTAACAGAAATTATAGCAGACATCATTAACTGTAAGTGAATCATAGAAAATATTTTCAGAAAATATTTCTAATCCCATTTTATGGATGAATAGAGTGAAGCAAATATTTAAGGTTTGTTTCTCCATTTATGTTCTGTGTTTGTCCATCTACTGATGAACACTTAATTGACAAAAGTTATATTGAGTGCAGAACCTCAAATAATTAGGGAAGTATAACAGTACAAAATAATTTATTTCACCAAAAATGGAAGAAATTAGTGCTTTTGTGTGTCCCCCTTCAAATCCCTCAGCTCTCAGTGTCCACAAGTGCAGAAACATCTCCCTGTAAAAACTTGAGCAACGGCCCAGAAAATTGATTTGTTTGCACCACAAATCTCTCAGATGGATGAAAGGGATGGAAATTGATGAAACAAAGCAAGAAGACTGACTCAGAAAATATGGTAATAGAGCTAATAAAGTTCAAAGTCAAAGTGCAATTCTTTAAATGTCAGGGAAAAGAGAACAGTATATTAAATGCAGCATGCAAATATAAAGTCTTTTGGTTTCCTGTGATCCATCCCATTGGCACAATACAATAGTTATTTCTTAGACCACATTCTTGTCATGATATTTATAATCAGAAAATGCAGTTCTGAACTAAGAATTAAGACTTGGTTATTCAAAAATCTGCAGGAATCTCAAAAAAAAAGATGATTTTATGTATCTTAAGACATGGAATTTTGCTCTGAAATTACTATACTTAGCCTATACCATGTTTTCAAATTTCAGTAAATTTCAAGTAAAGCATACAAATTATTGTTAAAGAATTGAAATGCTGGAAAATTGAACATATTGATATTTAAGCACATCTTATAATACTTAGTGACAAAAATTTATTGGAATTATTACTGTGAATTTCTCTTCACGTTCCATTATTACAATTTTGTATTATCTTCTCATTCTGTTGATGTAAGAACCTTCAGTCTTATTAATATAGGCAGCTATGGAATTTAAATAGAAAAAAAAAAATTTTACTCCCCCATGGTTAAGCAACCATTCAAGCATGTTAGAAGTCAAATGTCAAAAATATCAAATGATTCTCACTGCTCTTTCATGAGTGATTTCCAAATTTCTTTTTCTATTTCTATTTCTATTTCTATTTCTATTTCTATTTCTATTTCTATTTCTATTTCTATTTCTATTTCTTTATATCTATTTATATCCATGAAATTTGAGAATCAAGTCCACATATGACTTTCCAGGGACAATTTAAATAGCTTTATCTATCCATTTCATATAGAAGAGAACTTATGAAAAGTTAACTTTTTTCTTTTTCACAAATACTGTGACTTCCACTATCTAGAAAGATGCATTGATGCATTAATCCCTCCTAACTACAATTCACAATTGTTATCTGCCTATTTATATTATTTAGTTTCTGGGACACAAAACTCAACCCAGTTCTAGCTAAATTTATAAATAAAAAAAAACTGCAAATAACTTCCAAACATAGACTTCTGCATGAAATTATTATAATTTGTAACTTTGTTCACCCCTGTAATCTTGTATCCTTTTCCCTCTTAGTTTATGAGCTGTGCATCAGAAAGAGAATCCTAAAATTATCCATCTGTAGCAAATGTTGGGTTCCCCCTCTTAAAACTCAGGAAAACAAGAAAAATTCCTATCAAACCAAATTATTCTCCCATTTCATTACGGCCAGTTTAGTCTTCTTATTTTATTTTTGTGTTATAGAAGAAACAAAGCGATTACTATGTCTAAAACTAGCAGTCTGCTGATCCAACTTTTTGCGCCCCAAAATAATTGCTGAGACTAAATTTTTCAAGTTGAATTATAAACTCTCTAAACATGCAGCTCTAGAGATTTCAGATTCTGGTTTAGTCTAATCTCTAGAAAGAATGGAATTTTTGGATATTGGTTCACAGTGGACTTTACTCCAGTATTTAATCCATTGTAAATGCCATACTTCGTGTCATACACTCCACTGCTATATTAGCCCTTAGATGCAACAAGAGGACTTAATTTCCCTCAGATGTGTCAGAGTGAAAACAAAGTCAGCTGTTTAAGGTAGGAGTTAGGGAATGAACATACCAAGACTAAAACAAAATTAGGGATTATTAATCAAAGCTTTTAATAGCTCTGTTTCATGATGTTTTCAAGAACCAATGGGAAATGACCTCCAGGTGTCAGAATCAGCAGTAACAACGTGCTCTGACAATAAGAAAATAACAAAAAAGTCATACAGAGCAGAAATGTTCGAACATTTATGTTATCTTTCATTACTGTGAGCAGCAGACATGCAGATATATGAGTGATGCTAAGGAAGTGTAACTATAGGCTGGTGAACCTGGTCTGAAAATTTGCTTCCAAGTGTGGTTATGTTCAACTTGCATGTTTTACAACACACAGACACAGACTGAACTGCCCCAGGGCATTTCTCCCAGAAATGAGAATGGGTTGGTTCATCCCTTTTCTATGGATTTGTTTATTAGTGATACTGATATGATACTGTCTTTACTCAAATCTGAATTGCTCATCACTAGGACTCAGATATAGCTGTAAAGAGGAACTCAGATGATCAGCATCCTTAATCTACTTAATATACTTAATATACTTAATATACTTAATATACTTAATATACTTAATATACTTAATCTATTGAACCCTCTGGAATAAAAAAATTTGCCCAAACCTTTCATTCTGTTTCATCTTTATACAGCTTGGCAGGACATATTCTCCCTGGACAAGAACAACAGCATCCTCTCCAGACATCTATCAAGGTCTTTTCTGGGGTCTGTACAACATGAAAATATTAATCTGACAAGTTTCTTAATTCAAAGGTGGTTATAAGAAAAACTGTTAAGTGAAATAGGATTTGTCTTTCTGGCCTTTATTTCTATGTTGTAGTTTTCTGAACATGCTGCACCCACTAAGCCAAGTGAATCATATAATTACGATTAGTGCTCCCAATAGCCCTGTCAGAAATGAAGGTTTATATAGACAATCTCTGATAACCATTTATTATTTTTCTCTGGCTCACTTAGCTGTGAATTTTTATGGGAAATATTTAAATAAGTGTTCCACTTGACAGAACTGACTGACTGAAAAAAAACCCAAAACACAAAGGAAGCTCAGAGGGATTTATTAGAACAAAAATTTTAACCATTGTACTGCAAACACATCAGTTTTTATATTCTTGTACAACGTTTTATCTTTAATCAAGATCAGATGGTACAAACTGTAACATAGACAGGACTAGATAGGTAATCTGAGGCAATTATAAAATAATATGGACCTAATAACCATATGAATAAAATAAAAAATTAGAAATCAGTGTTTCCCTCCTTCTGTGGAGTTGAGTTTTGTATCTTTTCCTGTTTCCTTTAGGTTTAAAGGCCTCCAAGGGAGAGATTTGTCCCCTGCATCTATAAAATAATAGCACAGTCAAGCACAACTTCAGTTCCCTTTGGGATGTTTGTGTGCTGGTTAGAAATTTTATATTGATATTTTCCTTTTTTGACATTGGTTTTTTTTATAAAGTTAAGATTTTTATTCCGTTTCCTTTTAGTAGTCTGTAAATGTTATAGCTACAGTTTTAACACTGTTCCTTTTATGATTTTACATTTTATTTGTATTAAAGAAAATATTTTCCAATATGTTGTTTCCATCATGACTTTTAAGGGAAGAGAAGCAATATTTATTTCATTTAACCAAATAAAGTAAACTGAAGATTAAAATTAAGATATTGGAATTCCTCTAGTACAATACATGAAAAAAGGTAATTGGAAAAAATATATCCCTTCTAATTACTAGTAACTTTCTAAGAAAACAATCTTTTTCCTTCAACCCATGCTATGCTATCTTCAACAGAGATATCAGGGAGTTTTCTTTTTCTTTAGTTTGAAAAATTATGATTTTTTTTTCTTATCTTTAAAGCAGATTGAAAAAGAAACCTAATTTAATATGACAAAATATTTCAGAAAGTCTTTAGGTGCTAATCAAAACATTCCTATTTTGATTTTGTTCTCCTAAGACATTTTGAAGTGAAAAATCAAAACATTGCTTTAAAAACACCAAAATTGGACTTTTCAGCACTTCAGAAGTCTATCCTTGCTGGTTTTGATTCTCAAAATAATTTCCCCAACCCACAGACACAAGCACTGCTGAACTGGCACACGATGGTGCCCACAGGAGGGAGCAGTGTGTGCCACAATCGTTTTCGTTAAGTTTCACCTATGGTTTCATTCACATCCAGCAGGATATTTTCTAAGAGCAGATTTAACTCTAAAATCATGTGCAATTCTCTGTGAGGCAAATATTTAAGCTTCCCCTGTTCTGACCTCAGGAATACAAGAATGTGTGCTTCAGTGCTTTGCCGAGTAGAATTCCTCACTAGCACTCAGTTGCAGGGCTGAGGTTGCAAGCTTTTAATAAGGGATACACAAATATGAAACAAAAGAGTGTCAACAATCATCAAAGGCTTGGATTTTTCATTCCATTGCTAACACATGAAAACACATGCATTAGGAAGATCTATATCTGGTTAAGTATTTCAATGGTGAGATGATACTGATTTAGCGCTATCTATCTTCATCAGTTACAGAAGGCCTGAATTGATTTATAATACACTGCATGGATTCTTTTACAAACCATCAGATCTCTGTCAGGGATTTAAAAACTGGGTCAGTTCCAAAAAAAAAAAAAAAGAAAAGAAAGAAAAGAAAGATTAAAAAGAAAAAAAAAAAGAAAAAAAGGATAATGTTTAACAAGTGTTGTATGATTAACAGGTGTTTTCCAGGCAAATTCTTTTGATCAGCTTAGCCATAGGGGGTTTTTTTGGGTGGTTGTTTTTGCTTTTGTTTTTGTTTTTGTTTGTGAAAGGCTTTGCTTATTCTAAAGGGAGGTAAGAGTTCTTTAAAAAAAAAAAAAAAGGAGCATGAACCCACCAAGTAAGACATTATGACACCATTACTCCTTGCTGGCTGTATTCCAAAACCCTTCTCTAAAGAGCCAATCCAGGTCACTTAAACTGATAGGATAGTGGGTTAGATGGACCTTTAAACAAACTTGATATGTTCAGTTTCATATCTTATTGAATAAGTCATAGAAGAGAGATCTGACACGTTTCATTAACAAGTCTGTTGTTTAACCTTATTTTCCTGTTTAAGCCATTTTGAATGTTGGGGTTTCTTTTTTTTTTTTTCTCCCCTTGCTTTTTTAAAATGAAAACCTGTATTTTCCTAGTGTACATATAAAAAGAGGCTGCAACTGCTTGGTAAAGGCTCTCCCAGGGTGTCCTTGCACCTTATCCTGCATCACCAGTGAGACCCACCTGGCTGGTGTGGTTAAACCAACCTGGAAAGTCGATGTTGAAGGGCTTCAGTACACAACAGTACTCATGTAACCACTAACATAAGTCTACAGGGACCAGAGAGACACTACACAAATAAATTAAAATCTCCACCAGACACCATTGCAGGGGAGGGATTAATCTCTTTATGCATTGTTTAGAGCCTAATTCACTCTGCTACTTTTAATTTCAATTCCTTTCTATTCAACTTTTTCAGGAGCACACCATGTCACAAAAATACCTACAGGATCAAAGAACTCACTATACTGAACCCACCAGTCCCTTTCCCAGCTTCTAACCAGAGCTGGCCAGAATCAGAAGATTTAGAGAAGGCTTTAAACAACTTACATTTTAAAAAATGGGAAAATCTGGTTCCCATTTATCACACTCTAATAATACTTGGTTGTTTTAAACCCTGACTAACAAGATTTAGAATAGATTTCTGTTCTGGTTATTCTTGTTCTCCAAGTATATCTCCAAACTATTTTCGAAACTTGTGAAATTCTTTGTCTCAATAGCTTATTTTGACAATGACTGCAAATTCTGTACCCTTGAGGAAAATATATCTTATATTAAATTTGAATTTGCCTTGGATAGTATTTATTTCTTTATCATGTCTCTATTCTTACAAGGTCTTCTTCTTTCAGTGTCTGATTCTTTCCATCAGGAAAGACCACGAAGCTGCAGAACATCTGTAAACAAAGCCAGAGTGGTTTAGGCCAGTAGCTGTCTCTAGTAATGGACAGCACAGAAGGATATAAGAGGTTTCTGCAGCATTTACAAGCCTGTAGAAATCTTCTCATGGCAACCTCTTTTCTGTTTTATTTTGGGTTTTGGTTTGGTGTGGTTGCTTATTTTCTTTTTTTTTTCCCTTAGGATCTTCTTCAATGTATTTGGCCCTTTCATTTTTAACTCATACATATTTTATCACGTACAATATTCTGAGTTTCACAAGTTATGTGAAGTACCCCTTTATTTTGATTTTCCAGACATGCCACCTGCTAGTTACATTTAAATCTCCTTAGATCTTGTATTGGAAAAGACAGTAAATAATGATTCCCTTTTGGCCTGTTCCTTGACTCTCATCATTTTACGGACTCCTGGTGTATCTCCCTCAATGCCAATTAAAGGCTTGTGCTGACCTGTAAGGAAGAAGCCATCATGCCCAGCCATCTAAACACAACCTCCTGACCATTTGAGCTCCCACCCAGGGTGGCACAGAGCCACCTGAAAATCAGGAGAAAACCAGATATATTCGTATGTGCCTACTTTGTGCCAGGTGACTGTGCCAAGGCTCAGGATATATTTACTTCTCCAGAACACTGTGCCCTGCATTCAAAGCTAAATGAAGTATCTTCCACTGGAAGCATAACCCAAAAGCAAGTTCTCTGAGAAATGGACAAGCCCTACAATCAACATTCATGTCATTATTTCTGATGATTTTTTTCCTAGAGAAAGAGAAGAAAAAATTCTATTTCTCTGGGCATTTTTTAAACCCCAAAATGCCTCCAACAAATGGACATGCTTAGGGAAGCTCAACAAATGTCATTGCCATTCTGTAAACATGCAGAGAACCTCACAACCAACAGGAAAGAAAAAATAAGTTTGTTTTTTCATACCCTGGAAAATATAATACAATGAACAACTCTGCTGGACAAAAAAATAAATTGTGCTCCTGGCTGACGAACTAGTCAGCTTTGGCTACCTGTTGCCTCATTTTCCTGTCTGCAGTGTCGTATGCCCTCAAGACTGTCCTTTTCTTCACAGGCTTCTTATACTTTGCATCAGTAATTTTTAAAGTTTGCAGATCTTATGGGTCCCTAAAAGTGGATTGGCAAACCTGATGTGCTGTGTTTAATTCCAATATTTAACCTTTTTCCTCTTCTACTTCATAGTAAAAACATACTGAGGCCAGTATAGCCACTGGGAAGAAAAGGCAAAGAGAATAAAACTAAATATTTTTGTCAGGGCTGAGAAATTATTTTTTTTTTCAATTAAAAAAGAAATTCAATATAAATTTTATTTTGTTAAAAAAATAAAATTATATGTACGATTTAATGTCAATCATTTTATTCTTTCTTTACCTCTAAAAAGGCATTTCAGTCTTTTCAAGCCAAAAAATATTGGTTTGATACCAAAGAATTGGCAGATTTTCTCAAAAGTGTTGAAAGTAGCATTATCATGTTTCCATGACAAAATATATCACTTAATATTAGATACTTTAAAATGTCAAAATTAAATGATTCAGCATTTTAATATCCCTCCCTCTTTATTTCTAAGTTGGAATTATTATGATTACATTCATTTCCACCCACTCTCACTCCAAAACCTTCTTATTGTTAAATTCTCTGTTCCTCAAATTCTTCCTGATTGCTCTGGGTAGAATGGGTTGCTCCAGCCTAACCATCAGCCTCTGTGCTGCACTTGGACGTACTGGTACTTGGAAGGACTCCAATTGCAAATCCATCACAGCAGCAGGGCAGTTTTAGTGCCCTACTGCATGGGACATCAAAACATCAAAAAACCCAAGGAACTCTCTGACCTCAGTAATTTTTCTCAGCTTCAGTTCCCACAGACACCAAAAATCTTGTGTTCTATCACTGCTTTAGTGAATGAGAACTTAGTTTCTTCAGCTGAGAAATCCAATTTAAAACTCATCAGGGAATACCGTTATCCTGTAAACCACAAACACAGGAGAAAGCAAGCATGAAAAAACTGCTCAGCCAGGGACTAAAGTAAGTGGGTTATTCTGCAAGTAATTCATTCACTGATCAATTTTAGTGGGAGTTGTGGCTAAATCAGGACAGAAGGAGAAATACACAATGGGTCTAAACCACCACCATCTGTATAGTAATGTTTCTGAAACAACTACTTCCCAAGTTTTTCCAGCAGCTGGACAAAACCCATATAAAGTAATTTCTCAAGAGATTTGTTCCAGAAATACTGCTTTTAATATGCACCATTTCAGTTACTACTTTCTGACCTTGCATATTTCGGGATCTCAGGCATATCCTATAACATAAAATAAATATTTTCCCCTCTAAAGTTGCTGTCTGTTTTAGATTTTGTGCTTTATTTGAAAAACTGTGCAGTAAGTGATTTTTCTATCCTATTTTAATTTAACAATCTCTGGTTTCTTGGTGCATATCATGTAATACTACTCCTTCCACTTCCTGTGTGTTCAGGTAAATTTTTATTTTTGTCTTTCTTTAAAAAGGTCATTCAAATCTTTTGCATTCCAAGGAGGCCTTATGCCATTCATTAAAAGGGTTATTAAATCTTACGATTTCTCCTTTTCTTTTTCCTTAATGACATTTAAAATTACTGCTGTTTCAATTTCCTTTATTTGTTGCAACAGCTTTATGAGAACTCACTATTCTTTCCAGTAGCTAAGTGGTTTACTTTTTCTTCAACCCTTCCCCTGACTCTTGATGCTACAGAATCAAAATTCTTAAAAGAAATCCCCTTCAATTTTCTTTTTGGAGAGTTAAGCACTTTCCTCTTTCCTTCTTTTTTTTTAATGCAAAGACATGGTACACCTCTGTTTTAGCTCTAATTTCTTAAAGAAAATGATCAGCTTAAATTGGATTTTTCTTATTTTAATATTCTCAATATTTTGTGCTGTCATCTTGAAACAACTCATGGGTTTGATTGTCCTACTTATAGCAATATTTATAGCAATATTTCTCAGTGGAGTACTGTCCAGAGCAACCTCCCCTGCTCTTGAGTGGACTGGCGAACCTCTGCAATGGTCTGAGGCTGAGCCTGGAGGAGTCTGCTGTGGCACCACATGCAGACTGCTCCCTGATTAATCCTTCCCAACCTCTGCAGATGACTAACATATGATCTAATCCAAGCTTTTATCCATCAGATTTTGGTATAAAATTTCATCCAATCATATTACCTTGCCTTGATCTTTTCATCTTGGGCTTGCCACCAAAGAAATTTCTACTTTGGCCATGGACACACCTCTTACTAAAATCCTTTCCCACCTGCCTTTTCTCTGCCACGATAAACTGAAGTTACATTGGTTTGACGAAGCTGTCACAATGCACCATTCCCCGTTTCATATTTAAAACTCTGTCTCTATTTTGCTAACTTGCTGTGCCTATAAGCAAGAAATTTTTGCTTTCTTCAATCTATTCCTCAAGTGCAATCATACTTGGGAACAGTTATCAAATATCTTCACTCACATCCTCCTCGAGAGTTGCTCATGATACCAAATTTGACAGTGATTATGCCTCTAGGACACGGATGCCGGACTCCTACATGTCCCACAATATTTTTTCCCCTTTTATCTTCATGCAGTGTACTGCAGATAGGTGGCATCTCTTAAGAGTGTTGTCATGTCCCAAAAAGCCCCTTTAGGGGTTATCTAGAACAGGAAAAATGTTATCTCAGTGCTGTTTCTCTTTCCTCTTGTTGAATTTCCACTCTATGAGTAATTAATTACTTAATGAAACACAGCTCTTGTTTTTACTTAAGTGTTTATGTAAATTGTATTTTATGAAGAACTATGTATATAAACTCATATATACTCAGAAATTATGTAAAATGTTATGCAAATTGGTCTGCCAGGAAGAGGCAAGCTCATGAACTTGTATGTAGCAAGTACTGGTTCATAACCTGCAGAAGATTGGGACAAGCAGATGTAATTCAGCTGGATATGATATTATTTTTATGAAAGCTGTGTCAAGCCCTGGTTTAGATGACAGGAATTAAGAGGTGAGGCATTTTCCTAATTAAATCAGTAATCAGTAATATGAGGTTGAAGAATTTACACTGAACAAAAATGTGATTGGAGGAGTTGGCATTGTGCTCTTGCAGCCAAGAAGCTCAATAGCATTGTGGGCTTCATTATCACTGAACTATAGATTGGTTTGGGTTGGTGAGGACTTTAAGGATCATCAGTTTCAAATCTCCCTGCTGTGGGAAGAGACGATGCCCTTTAAACCAGGTTGCACAGCATCCCACCCAACCTGTTCTTGAACATTTCCAGGGATGGGTCATCCACAGCTTCTCTCAGCAACCTCTCCTAGTGACTCATTACTCAGTTCTTTAGGTAAAAAATTTCTTAATAAAATCAAATCTAAATGTCTTCTCTTTCAGTTTCAAACCATTCTGCCTTGTCCTATCATTACCTCTCTATATGAAAAGGCACTATCACTCCATTTCATAATTACCCTTTAAGAACTGGAAGATTCAGTGAAGTCTCACTGTAGTCTTTTCTCCATGCCAAACAATCACAACTCTCTCAGCCTGTCTACACAGAAAGGGTTCTCCAGCCCTCCGATCATCTTTTTGTCCTCTTCTGACTTCACTCAAACAGGTCCATGTCCTTATGTTGAGGATTCCAGAACTGAATGCAGTACTCCAGGTGGGTTCTTGTGAGGGCAGAGTAGACAGAGAAAAAGAATCATCTCGCTCAACCTCCTGGCTGTTAACATTGTCACAGCCAAGAGGTCAAGGGGAGTGATTATTGTCATCTCTTTAGCATTTCTGAATTTATGTTTGGAGTACCGTGCCAAATTTTTAATTCCCTGGTATTCCAGAAATTAAAAACAAATTTCATTAATTTTCCCAGTAGAGGACAAATCTCATGTGTAGAGCATGAGACACTTAAGGAGAGGCTGAGGGATCTGGCCTATTTCAGCCTGAAGAGGAGAAAGTTGGGTGGATACCTAACTGCTGTCTTCAATGCCTCGTGGAGGAGTTATAAGATAGCCAGACTCTTCCAAGACATGGCTAGTGAAAAAAAGAAGAGGCAGGGATCCAAAGCTGGAGCAAGGGAAATATCAGCTAGGAATAAAGATAATACAAGTCACAATGAAATTTGTCAAATATTGGAACAGGTTGTCCAGAGAGGCTGTGGGATCTCCATTTGGAGATTTCCAGAGCTCAGCTGGGGAAGCTGGAAAGCATTCAGGTAGAAAATCAAAACCAAAGTTAATTATACCTTTGTATTGTTTGATTTCTCTAATACAATAACTAGTTACTTACACCTGGTAGTTTAGCATAAAAAAAAATTAATTTGCTTTTACCTTCTCTCTCTCTCATAGTAAGAGAGTGAATTCATGTTGATCACAGTGGCATCTCAGTACTCCAGGACTGGTGATATTAAACACACTTACTGTTCCTACACTGTGATCAGGAGGCCCAAGGAGTAGCAGGGTGCCTCTCCCCAAAGTTGTGGGAGGGAGGAATTTTTCAGACATGGTGATGGTGAGTCATCCCCCAGGGCAGGCTCTGGCTCTCTATCCTTGCCTCAGCAGCATGGCAGGGAAAATACCTGTTTCACAAGGGACTCCTCAGAAAAGAACAATTGTCTTTTATTATTCACAGTATAAGGAACTTGTGAATCTTGGCCCATAAAGGGGCCTCTTCTGTGCTACAGCAGTAAAAATGACAATAAAAAGAACATTGCTCTGCATCCAAAAGGAAAGAACATTTGTTGAATAAGCTGCTATACCAACATAAATAATGATGTCATGGTCTAGCTCTTTGTCTCTCTGTTCTTTTTTAATTACCTTTCTAGTTTCCTTCTTAGGTATAGAAAAAGGGTTTGTTTGGAGTTTTTTCCTCTCTCTGTATCCCTTTTACCTGTTGTAATTTTTTTTAATCTTGTTTTGATTTGTTTCATAGTTTCAGGTGTCTCTAAACTCCAGTGTAAATTCTATTTGCTTGATGGAAAGAGAAGACAGGATTCTGTGCTCTGCAGGGAAGCAACCCTTGAGACATCTATGTCTTCCTTAATTTATTTTCCATTGTATTTAGTAGCTTTCCCAGATTAAAAGTGATGCATCAGGAAAGATCTCAGTTCCTATCAGCTCATCAAAAAGATGAGAAAACTTAGATGGTTCCACCTTTTGGGATTCTGTGCAAATCTGCTCATATGCATGTGCAAGGATAGGTGCGGATATTTGCAGACAAAGGAGGCAGCTTTGAAAATTGAGAATGCATTAAATCTAAACCAATCCTTTTGCTTCTCAAAACAGAAAGAGAGAAATGCAAGGGGAAATCTCCCTGCCCTTGCCACAAGAGTGACATGTTCTTCGCTTTCCTGAGAATATTTTGCAGTCACATTCCTGAAAGTGAGCTAAACTTTTCTGAAAACACCTTTCTAACACTGTGACAAAATTCCATCCCTGAGGTGATCTGAGTAGCTGACTGTCATATGTGCCAAACAACATGCACTCACTATGAGACTTTTCTCTCAGAGAGCCAAAGATAAATTATCCTTATAGCCACTAACCTAGAAACAAAGGACCCTATCCCTTCACTTCGTAGTAGCAGAATAATAATCACCTGACACCACATAATGAACAAAACCTACAAAATGTCTCTTGCTGCAGACAGTCACAAACACTCAGAAAAATTATTCCTTCTAGCTAAAAAGCTAGTAATTCCCATCTGTTTTTTCCATTAAGTATTAGCAAAGAAATGTGAGAGCACCATACATTTTATTCTCTCATTTCCACACTTAGACCCCGTGAAAAATTGAATAATGTCTGTGGCAAACACCCAGCAACCCCTCCCCCCTCCTCAGTTTTGTATGATTTCTTGATTTTTGAAATTAATTGCAAAATGTCTTGACTTCTTCCTGCTAGGAAGCACAAATCTAACTTCCTTCACATCAAAAAATGTAATACTTTAAAACAAATGGTAAGGTTTGAACTGTATGACTTTGACTGATTATTCAGACTGATTCTTTCCTTACCAATGCTTACATAAAGTTATAATATATTCTTTGGTTTCCTTGTTTATCCTTGAATTTTACTCTGACATGAAGAAGAACAGAACCTCAGTGAGAAGCTGATATCATTCTGGCATGACACCATGTAACTCAGTCGATTGTAGGAGAGTAACACCTGGTAAGTATGAGCTTGACAACAGTCCAAACTGCTGATTAAGGTATCAAAAATAAAAAAGAAGACTTTTACCCTGCTAGGCTATTATATGCCCTTCTTTTGGACTTGAATCTCAGAAATATTAAATGCTTTAGAAAATCCGAATAAAATTTCAATACATTTACCCTATCATTATAAATATTTCATCTGTATTACTAATTGGAAAAACTACTTTGTATTTTTTTTTTATTTCAGATAAATATGGCTTTCAATCTTCACATAAAAAAAAAGAAAAAAAAGATTCTGTTAAGCCCCCAAATCTTTCAACTGATAAGTATGGGTATAATATTTTATATTACATTTCTATGTTCAGCCATGCCACAGATGGGACTAATTTGAAGTTTTAAAAGGTACATGATCCTGGCTGTCTGTATATTTTGTTTTATGTTCTTTTTTGAGTATTTTCTGGGAAAAGGTAGACTACAGGATTAACTTTCAGGAGACTGAGGATTAGATACCTCAGTGAGAATAAATCTGTGATTTTCAAGCAAGACAGATGTAATATTTTGTAAATGAAAATATCTAGGGAGAGAATTATATTCATGGAGGGTGCTGACTTGAGTGCTGGGAGAGCCAAACTGCTGTCTTTGAGAGCCAATTTACTGTAGTGCTATACAATATTTACTAGCTTGAGGCAGTAAGCTTCTTCCAGTCCAGGAAGGTAAATGCCTTTGTCTGGGCAGGGTGCAGCACTGGCTGTGAGCTGGCATTGGAACAAGCATGCCAACCAAGTGCTGTAGCTTCCCAGAGACTAGGAATACAAAGGACATTTCTCATTTGGGGCAGGGTGGTAAGAAAAGCTAATAAATAGCCTGCAGTAATGCAAAAGATGGTGCAGACAACCTCTTGCCCAGAGGTGGAGTCAAGGCAATCTGTCCAGTCAGGAAAGCTCCCATGTTTTTGACCCTGAACATAAAGTTACCAGGCCGTCTGTATGACTGTCTACTCATGAACACTTTTTAACCTACAATTAATTAGGTGTTCTAAGCTTCAGATAAAAACCTGCCCCTATATTCTCTAGCAATGGAATAAACTGCCTATTCACTCCTGAGGCACCCACATGGAGGACTGGTGCCCGCTACTGACAGGCTCAACTATGTTGCCCATGACCACAAGGCTCAGTCCTTTTTCTCTGCTCCTCTCTAAAGTAGAGGCACTGAAGTAGAGCATGCTGGCATCCTTCCTGGCACAGCTATTTATCACCTAAACTATGCCCTTTAAGCATGTTCTTTGGAAAGAACCCAAAGGAAAGCTGCCGAAATCTCCGAAGAAGGAATATACCCATCCAGATATCTTTTTAAGATTGGTGGGGTGTGGGTGCAAAAAGCTATGAGACACCTACCAGAGAATTTTTGCTCTAACCAGTCTATTTTTAATTTGTAAAAAAATATCTCCAGGTGGCCAACCACAAATTTAGGAATCCAACACACAAGCCCATTTTAAACTGCCTACGGATACACCAGACAGAAAACAAGCTTTAACAGCAGTCATACACCAGAGGTCACCTAAATTCATTGTGAGGAGTGGGATGGAGAGGAGCATACAGAAGTGATGCAGGGTTCTTTTGCGCAGACAGGAAATTTTTTTGTGCTTCTTGTGACCCCAACAAGTTTACTGCAAGCAACAGGGCACAGGCTTACAACCTTTGGTTCTCAGTGTTAGCAGCAATCTAAGGAACACAGGGGGAAAGGCATATGAATTCAAACACAAGTTATATTGAAGTCAGTGGCAAAATTCTCAAAGAGAACAACTGAGTGGAAATGGAGAATGGACAAAAGGCACATGGGGAGAGCAGACAAAGCAAGGGAAAAATATGTGTTGGTAAGAAAGACTTGCGAGAACAAAAAGCAAAAATGTTAGGTGGGTTTTCTATATATATATAATGTAGAAGAATAGAGGCAAAAAAATAAACTTTCATTAATGTCCTTTTGGTTAGTTGATCCAGACAGCACCCAAAGGCATGAAGCAGGGCAAATAGAGGAACAATATAATTACATTTCTACCAAGGGAGTAAACAAGGAAGTATTCTTCTATACAGAACAAAAAGGATGGGTGTTCAATTTCAGTGAAGCAAGCTTTGTTGAAACTGACACTGTTGCATAAAAGTGAAAGAGAATCATGAAAGGAAGGGGCAAGTGAGCGAAACTGGTAGGCATTCAAAGTAAAATTCATGTTTGCCCCAGAGAATGTTGTGTATCTGCATGCTACCTACCCAGTAAATATATTGTAAAGGAAAAGGCGTGCCAATGTGAATGAAAAATGCTCTGTCCAAAGTGATCAAAGTTACAAAGGGACCAAATGTGAGAGATAAAACGGAGATTATGGAAGGGAGAGATGAGAAAGTGTAGAGAAAAGAGTAACGTGAGGAGACAATAGAAGAGATAGAAATGTGTTAGGGCAGGAAGGTCATCCAAGGAGATTACAGAGGAGGATATTGTAAATGTAAGATATTATTAACTAAAAAATAGATATGGCAGTGACACAAAGTTCCCTGCCTCAGTTTTCACAAAGCAAAAATAAAGGACAAATGTTAAAAGCAGACATGAAATTTCCCCAGGGAGGAAAACGAAGTATTAGAAATAATACAGGAAATCTCAGTCATGCCAGAACAGGTAATCAAAAATAATGGTCAAAACCATATACACCAAGAATATATATGGAAAAAAAATCCCCCTCAAACTACCTCTACTCAAGCATACTTTACAACTTGCTTTATAAGGAAGAAAAAAAAAAACTGAAAAAGAGGTTAGAAGAGAGAAGAATAAAAATTTCAACTCACAGCTCTCTTTTAAAACATATTGATGACAAGCTAAAAGCTGTATTTCAAATACCCAGCCCACCAATTCTTCCCTTTTCTGATAAAATAAATGTCTTTGGAAAATAGCAGAATAAAACAATCCCTCAAAGCCTGTACATTTCACTCTTTTATAATCCACATACCCATTAAAGACATAATATGCTACCACTGAAGACAACTGAAGCATGTAGTGCTGATTTCACTTGGCATTGAGTCATGCCTCAGCTAACAGAACAATTTGCATGGCCATACTGGAGAAATGGCATCAGCTGTATGCTGACAGTGTCCCCACCACCAGTTCATGCATGTTCATCACTTCTTCGTGTCTCATACCCTCCAGGTGGAAAATGGGATGTGCAATTGATGCCAAAGAGTTTGAGATCAGTTGGTGACAACTTCTGTATTTTAAGCATTTGAAGACTATCCAAAAAGCTGCTCCTTGGGACATACAGAAGAAGAAATTGTTCTATGTACCTCTGTATTTCTCTGCTTTGGCTACCCACCCTGCATAGAACTACGGGGCAGAAGAGCAGCTGCCTCTAGGCTCCTGAGCTTTTCCAGTTACTCATGTTCCCTTGTGTGTACCAAAGTGCAGGTCAACAGGAGAGAAAAGTGCTACTTCTGTCCCCACAATGCTCCCAAAATTCCTGCTCTGCTGTCAAACAAGTGTAATGACATACTGCCAGTTCCTCAGGGAAGCTTGCAACCACTGTGTTTTCAAGCAGTGCTGGATGAAGATATCTAAGACTCATCAACACAATAGTGTTTGAAGAATCAGCCTTGAGGAGCTACCTATTTGACACTTCAATGGAGGTCCCTCATTCTAAAGCGACAAGAGATTTTCTTTTACCCCTTTTAAAAATGTTCACCAGCAGTAGGGCCTCTTCTAACAAAACTACAGCTGGCTCCTGCTCTGAGTTATTCTGGAATTAATTCAGACATTTTCTTGACTTCTACATGCATATAGAGTTGCTCAAAACCCCACCCAGTCTGGCCTTGAATCTAGGGATTCAAGAAGCCATAGAGAAGCCACAGCTTCTCTGAACATCCTGTTCCAGTGCTGCACCACCCTCAAAATGAAGAATTTTTTTCCTAATGTCTAATTGAAACCAGCTTCAGTTTCAATTTAAGCTCATTCTCCCTTGTCCTTTCACATGGTCCTTTCACATGCCCATGCGAAAAGTCCTTCTCCAGCTCTCTTGTAGCCCCGTTTAGGTACTGGAAGGCTGCTATAAGCTGCCTCCAGAGCCTTCTCTCCTACAAGATGAACAACACCAACTCTCTCAGCCTGTCTTTGTAGGTGAGATGCTTCAGACTTCAGATCATCTTGGTGACCCTCCGCTGGAATCAGTCCAACAGGCCCATGTTTTCCTTGTTAGGCACCCCCGACATGGACTCATTTGAGAGAACTTTAAATGCTAGTAATTAACTTAGTCACACAGTACTCTTATCTCTTTCAGTTCCCTGGATAAGATGCCAGGCGTAATGTGGCAGAAGCACAGTTTTTGCTTAGTTTTATCTTACATATAAGTGGTGTCTCATATCTTGCCAGAAAGGAGAACATATATGTGAAAATGAAAATATACATGGAAATGAGACAAGTAAAGCAGCAGGAATAACACTTCCTTGAGTATACTAGCTCCAAATTTTTACTGAATCCAGAGGAATAGTTGTCTTCTGTCTTATGAGTATCAGCAAGTGTTCTCTGATCCATCTGAGAATTTAATCAGTGTGGTTTCTGTGGATATTTTCAGAGGTGTGAATCCCAGCCAGTGGATTCACATTGGCTGTACTGAAATTAGACTGATTTACACCAGATGAGAAAGATTAAGCAGCAGAGCAGGAAACAAGAAGCAGAATCCAGACTTGGATCACATTCCTACATGTATCTTGAAGACCTTTAACCTTCCCAAGTGGTCAGTTACATTGATTAGACCTTCTGGTGTATTTGTTTAATTAAGTTTCCTATATTTGAGACTATATTTAAGGCTCTACTGAGTCAGAGGAGAAATTCCAACTTCAGAATAAGAAGGAGCTGTACAAATGAACCAGGCTTCAGTTCAAGAAGAGCAGTCAGAAGAAAGGTTTTTCCATCAATAAGTGACAGTTTCAGTTAGGTTTGCAAACAGACAAACATCCAAGCTTCTGTAGCAGAGGCTTCCCTGCAAGAACCTTTTGATACAAACTGAAGCTACACCTACAAGTGCTCAATACATTAAAACACTAGAAGGCAGAAAAGAAGTATTTGAGCTGCATTCAAAAGACAAATGAAGGAGATACAAGAAATTACAGGAAAAAGGGCCACAGTATAGGAAAATATTATTGAACATGCTATCCTGCTTGGGAGGAATCCACCTGAGCCATTGCATATTCTGGACAATCTGTTGATGATTAATGGAAGGAAGAGGGGAGGCCAGTTACCATCATTTCTGCCCAGTGCTATGAATCCAAAGCATAAATCAGGTTTTCATCATATTTTTAAAGAGCCTCTGTGGAAAACACAGAGTATCTCTCAGGTGGCAGGCAACAAGGGCACTGTGGAAACTCACCTTCAGTAAGCAGGCACAGTGTTCTACTGGTTTTTCATGAAGAATTAATTAGAAACAAAAAGATATATTCATCTGGCAGTGAACAAGAATCTGAAGAACATTTTGTAAAATATTGCTGAAATATTGGAGGAGGTGAATGAGGCCATTCATCAGCTCAGAAAATCAGCATTTGCACAGGCATAAGCTATTTTGGCATCTCTAGTGTAAGGGTCCGTTCCTGACATTCTCTTGTTTTACAGAAGAAGACATTTTTGGGATGTGTTTCTCTGACCTGTTCTAGTTGTCTACACCGGGATGAATTTAATTGTACTTCTTGCTTAACACCTCCTCTTCAGAAGTGGAATAATCATGCTGCCAGAGCCAAGGAACAATATGGACAGGAAAATACTGTTTGAATAGTTCAGCATCATGCTTTCTAAATTGCTGGATTACAGGACAGGAAAAGCCAGTCTGAATTTCTCTGTACACAGGATGCAAAATACAGTCTCATCTTTCATCTCTTATTTAAATTACCTGAATATGATCTCCATCCCTTATTTTCTTCACTAGGCTCTTGGTCAACAAGGACTTTGGGAAAAAACATGGATTATATATTATATTACATATTCTATCAGGTGTTGAATTTAGAAGAATTTAGAATTTAGAATTTTGAAGATTTAGAAGATATTTAAGGTCTTTCTAAAGGTTTTTCAACCCAAATTTTCTACAGTTCTAAGGGGTCTTTTTCTACAACTAAATGAGATATTTTAGCTGTACATTTTAGTGACTCAAAACTGGAATAGGAAAAACAGGAAATATATAAAGATTAAGTTAAGTTTATCAAACAGTTCAGGTAAAGCAAATGAAACAAAATACAAATTCTTAAACAAAAAAGAAAGTCTGCTTTAATTTAAGGTTTTAGAGAAGTTTTGTCTTCCTAAATTTACATTAAATTTTTGAGATATTAAAAAAATATCAAACAAGCTAAATATTTTAAAAAGTAAATATTTAATCTGAAGTAAAATATTTTAAACTTTTAAAATTTATTATTAACACAATTATGCTCTTAATATTACTGATTCCAATAAAAAAGAAAAAATTAATGTGAATATATTCATATATTGAAGTTTCTGCTAAATAGCATCATAATACAATTCTTTCCATAGCTTAGACTAACACAAATTCTTAAAAAAAACTTTTCACATGGTAGTGCTCTGATCCAGTATTCCACCTGGAAATGAATAACCTGATTGACTTGTGGCTTATGTAATATTACATCAACCCTCATGTGGTCTTCATATATATTTGTAAATACGTGTAATTTATTTTTAATATTTACATATATTTCATAATGCTTGAAGACCCAAAGATGGTCATAATGGAACTAGGCTACTAAAAACACGACACAGTGCTTGTATTTAGAAACTGCCTAAACTAGCCAAGAAAAAATTCCTGCATCTCTTCTCACACATTCTCATTTTCTGACGACAAAGGTGAACTGCTGTATATATCTAAAAATATGCTTGGTTAGGCCATAGATATATGGCAGGCAACAATATGTCTGAGAATCACTTATCACTTTCAGTTTTAGTGACCGATCTTCTCAGATGTTGTATAATTGTACATTCTATCAGTGTCAGAAGCTTATGTCCTGATAGGATTTAGAGATGCAAGTAGAAGGTGGACACAGGAAAGGATCTGTGCATACTAACAGATGTCAGTTGTGGTCATGATTCTCCTTCAGGTACGATTAATCCCTAAGAGATGAAAAAAATAACATCTTTCTCATGCAAATTTGTGTTAGAAAAACAGAGCAGAACAATTGGAAGGCAGACCAAGCAAAGCTACACTGCTGGCTATGCAGCCAAAAGATTAAGTTTAAATGAGAAAAAGGGTACAATTTGTCTTCTGATTTCCAAGATTGTAGGGTTCACTTGCTTCACATTGTCAGGCTTTTCTGTACACCTGTGACCAAAGAAATTTAATTTTCTTAAGTAAAAAAGAAAGATGAGAATCATATTTAACTACATCGTTTTGCAAGCTAGATATGGAACACATAATTTCCTTCTAAGTATTTTCATAGGCTTTCAGGGAATGGTTCTGATTCTTAACGTAATCTCCTGTAGTTTTTGACTGTAGTATTGACTGCAACTGAATGAGATCACCTTATATTGATCCCAAGTCTCACCTTCAAAGCAAACTTATTTGTTTAATCTGCCTCACCAATTTTCTGACTGATCATTTCTAGTCTGATGTCATGTTCTTTAACTGTTCACATTCTTTCTCTTCAGGATGAATTATTCATCATTTGGACACATTCCAAAATGTATAGACACTTAAAAGACTGGAGATAGTTCATGCCATTGAAAGTAACCATCTCTGGGAAACATGCTCTCCTTTCCTGACCCTGCCTCCTAACCTCCTGCAGAAAATGCTTTCTGCTTTCAGAGCCTTTTCCCTGAATATGGTCTTCATTCTTCATCAAATTACCCGTTCATTGCTCCCCACAAGCATGTGGTCCCACGTTGGTCTGGAACACATAGAGGGTTATTGAATTACATGGTTATTTGTGACCTGTAAAATTGATACCAAGTTTATTATAGTGCAGCTGACTTGGTTTCAGATTTCAGACGTTATTAATCATAATAGAAAAGAGTGTAACAGCAGGAGCAGGTCTGGTGGAGGAGACTTCAGACTGAGAATTGTCCTATATGTAGGCTGAAAACCAGTTAAAACTATCCATATTTTAAGCAGAATTTGTAACTTGTGAGATCTCTAGTTCATTACATTTGCTTTTCAGACATCTAAACACATAAGGTGAATTATGCCCTCAGAAGTGTACCATTGCTTTTATCTGGGGAAAAATAAAAATACATAAAAAATAATCTCAAGATAGAGAGACAAGCCAAAATCCCTGTTCAGGACTTCTTCATTAATTGTTGAAATAGTTTTGCAAAATGAAAATTTATGAAATACTGAAGTATAGATTCTGATTAAAGTTACCATAGGGTAAACTGGAATTGTTCCCATGATGAGAGCAAACCTATGTAAATGAAAACAGAATCAGAGTTTTGTGATATCAATTACCTAGAGATGGTTTATATCCATCCCATTGGAAGTCATAAGTAAAAATCTAACACTTGAGCAGGAAAAAGCCCAGACACACATAGAGTTGGAGCCATGGTTAGTTTACCTTCCAATGCATTTACAGAAATTGGAAAAAAACTGCCCAAAACTAAAAATTATACTTCAACAAGAAGTGCTGTTTCTTCTAAGTAAATATACATTCTTGTGACTTCTGGGAAAATCATCAAGTAGGAAGAGTTTAAAGAGCTGTGGCTCACACTAGAGCCCCATTAATGCTTAGTGTGGGGCAACAGCTGGGTTTTTAGGGGCTATATGACCATTTTTGTTGTGGGCAGCTGACTCTAGGTGACCTGTTTATGCAGGGGAGTTGGTTAACAGGATCTCTAAACATCTTTGTTGCTGAGATACATCAGTGAAACTCCTTGCTGCTTAATGACATTGAGGCCAGAAGTCAGAGAAAGACTCACAAAAACTTACTGGGTAACCCCAGCCACTAGCTATTACAATACTGAGGATGAAGATTTTGAAGAGAGAAAACATGTTATGCTTCAAAAGCACAGGCTAGCAGAAAGCAAGAAAAACTTTCACAGTTGGCAGGTATCTTTAAAGCTGCATTCTTGACCCATGGGTTGAATTATGCAGCGCTCACCATGTTATTCCAGGTATTAGATATATATATATATATAAATACACACACACACACATATATATATAATGAGCATCCTGTGTATTTTGCACTGACAAAATACAGGATACTCATTACCATGCTGCTATGCCTTCAGTTAGTCAGTCACCAAAAGGGGCTTCTGCATACCCTGGATGGGGACTAATGACCTACCACAAAAATAGTTTGGTGTATTAAATTCATGCATAATTTCAAATTTGGGATTAGTTTTATCAAAGGCAGAAGGCAAAGTTTTACAGAGTATTTGAATACTTTTTTGAAGAGACCTGAGCTCTGCAGCCTACCTGCAAACTATAACATTAAGCAAAATTTATGGGGTGAATCACTAAAAATTATTTGCCCAAGCCTCTTCAAGAGCTCAAAGGCAATGTGTTGACACTACAAACACAGGCATGAAGGAGAACATAACACAACCATTTATACTCTGTTTCTTTACTCTAAAAGCTTCTCCAGTTCTGCAGAAGCTTTTAGAAACTGTCAATTTATTTTAGGGGTATGCGGGGATATTCAGGCCTGATAGCAAATAATTTTGCATAAAGCTTAAAATTCTAGTTCATACATTAAGGCTAAATCCCCAGAGTACTTCTCAGCTTCTAACAGTGCTGCTTAGGAAAAGAAGTGATTGCACATGCAAGAGAAAATCAGAAATAAAACCCATCTATGCTGAAAAATTGAATACCTAATGGGAAGATAAATAATATGCAGCTTCAAAGTAAGTCTTGCCACACAAATCCTATAATCACTGTGAGAAAAAGGGATTATGTAAATATATTTGTTGATTAGAAAAATTACATATTCAAAATTATTTAATTTCATTATCCACTGAAAGTTACACAAATACCTACTGTACCTGCATTTTTCCAATCCACCTTTTTGTAATTTTTCACAATTATTATCTACAAGCCAGACAATGTATGACCCATGTGACAAGCTAGATTTTGTTCAACAAATGTTTATCATGTATGTGCCACGAATTATTGTCGTGGTTTTAAAGCAGTAACTAAAAATTACTTATTTCTTGCTGTGAGATATGGATTGGAACAAGAGCAAAACAGGCTTAAAACTTAAAAGGAATAAAGAAAGTTTATTAACAAAACTACAAGAATAAAAACACCAGAATAAACTTCCAGAATACTCTTTTATCCCCCTCTACCTGATTATTCTTTTGTACATGTGACAACATAGAGACAGAAAAACTTTAGAACTTTGGTGGTAAAAACAGTCCCAATTCTTGCTAGAGTCTTTTCATCATCCTTTGGAGAGAAACAGAAGTCTTCTTCTGCTAATTTATGGAGTTTCTCACTAGAAAACTATTTCTGTTATAGCTTTCTATTTTTCTGATGCCAACTGCCCCGAAATCTGTCATCAGAGATTACTCCTCCCATTTCACATCACTCTGAGGTGTGTATGGGCCATGAGTCTAGGGATGTCATTTTAAGGATGAGTTATTCAAAGGCAAAAGTCCTCTTCATTTGTCTCTGTGAGCTTCCCTGGAAACAGTTTTCTCATTGCCCTCAAGGCTTCAAATCTTCGCTTCACTCTGTTCCAGCACCTCACTGTATCACAATTATTCTCTCTTTGCTCAAAAATCCACATTTTGATCACTCCATTCCTCCCAATATACTTTGTCATGAATTAAAGGAGTCTTTTCAAACTACTATTGTCCATCTCCATAGCTTTAACAGAAAGATATTTCAGCTTAAAAAGCATCTCCTTATTCTCTCCCTATCTAAAACTTAACTCTTTTCCTCATTGTTGTTGGTGGTTTTATGATGTTTTCTTCATGTTGATTGTTTCTCTCTCTCTCTCTCTGTCTCTCTGGGAAAAAGGAGTAAACTGTACGTTTTATCTAGGTAGTAAAAGAATTAAAGCCTTAGAAAAGCTGCAAGAGTTCATGGTGTCAGGTTTCAGTCCAGCAGCAGAAACTGAAAACTAAATTAAGCTGGCCGGCTCTGCTTCTCTCCCCCCCCCTCCCCCCCGCGGCCTTGTCCGGCCTGGAGCTGGGGGGGAGGAGGCCAAGACAGAGCCTTGTTACCTTTCCAGAAGCCAGAAACACAAAGAGAACAAGAGAGCTTTGGCTGTACATCTTAAGGGGGTGTTCACAAGTTGACTTCACTTTTTAATGGTCAAAACTGCTGTCAATTCTTAGAAATGACTGATAATTGGTCAGGAGGAAAGAGTCCCATCAGCCACCAGCAGCTTCAACTTCCTTAGCTCTCAAAACCACCTTAAAAGTAAAGCCACCCCATGACAATTATTTTAGAGCAGAAAAGTCTGATAGCTAATGTATGAGTGACAATAAAGAAATCTCTTCACCTTCTTACTCACAGAAAGACCAAAATTTTAATGTCTCATCTTTGAGAGGTAAAAGATGTGCTGAGTGCCCAGCCAGAGGTCCCCTCGGTCAAAATGTACTGCATCAGATGTGGAACTAGGGCACCAGGAAGGGATAGGAAACGAAAGAGAAGATAATAAAAATTGTGAGGCACAGAAATAATAATGTTTGACACATGCATAGCCAGATAACCAAGGCCAGAAGATAAAAGGGACACCATTGGAACATACATTTTCCCAAGAAAAGGAAGGACAGCTATAAATATTGGAAGACACTCAATCAGCCTCTGGTGAAGCTATAGGGAGAGAAATAAAAAAGCTTGAACACCTAGTGGATCAGCGTGGGTAAAGTGTTTTTCTGTTAAGAAGGTATTTACAAATTGGAGAAAATAGGACAGCAGTAACAGTCTGAGTCACATAACTGCTTGGACATGCATGGGTTGAGTGGTGACCCAGGGATGAGAATAGCAACCTCCAGTACTTGTATAAAAAATATATGGGATCCTGATGAAGAGTCCTCCCTGAGAAGACAGAAGACAAAGAAAAATCCTACTTGGAATCTGTGATTTGAGAGACTGTCTCAATTCACAGGTTTTTTTAGAAGCAAAATAACTACTTTAAGGTCTGGTAGAGTGAGCCAGAGCAACTAAAAAAGTAAGGCAAGGAATTGTGCAAGACAGAGCTTGCAACAAAGAGGACAGCCTAAATGAGTAAGGAACTGTATGAGGCCAAGGGAGAGGAGGCTGCTGGGTCCTCATCAAATGATGAGTTGTGGCCTTGCTCCCTGGTTAACAACCTCTAAGCACAGTAGAAAAGTATATGGGAAGGAAAATATCAGCCTGAGATTACATAACTTCTTGGGCTAGGGGTTTGCAAGTCATGCCCTAAAATTTAAATCTGATCTTTGATGCTGCCAAATAAGTTACAATGAAGGTTAGATGTGCATGTCTGACCCACATACCCATGTTCAACTACATCAGATCACCAGTCTTTATTGAAAATGTCTTTACAATTGCTCCACAAGGCAGGAAAGGATCATCTTGTAGCAGCAGGAGCACGGAGAGACAGACGAACTCAGGGAGAGGTCATTGTAGTGCAGGGAAATCAAACAATACCGCATTGTCTTCAGAAAACACTCTGATCACTGAAAGGCCCTTCATCTCCAGCCAAAACTCACACAGTCTAACTATAGTGTGGATATAGAATTTGTAAGAAATGTGACTGAGTTTTGATTCAGCCAGCTATATCTGTGGTACTTCACACCGTACTTAATCCAGTGGCTCTTCAGGTCATTGGCAAAGAGACAGTCACCCTCTCCTCTCCTTTCTCCTCACTCCACCCCATCAAATGGGCATTATGTCTCCTTTAACACACTGTTTTGGTTTAACACAGCTTGGTTTTTAGTTAAAGAAAAAATCCATCAGTTACAGAAGTGGTTCCCTGTAAGGGCCTTGGCAGCTTCCTTTGGACCTGACAGAACCAATCAGTTGGCTAGGTTGAATATTGACAACCTGTTAAACCACTCAAAAGAGCTGAATACGCCTCTGTGGAAAACACATTTAAAACCCTAGGAATGTCTCTTGCTTCTTGAACAGGTAACTGGATGTTGGCCAGGCCGGGCTCCTCCACTGCATGGCCTGCAGGCCTGGTGGGGTCAGACCAGGCCGGGCCCTGCCACTGCTGCACCCCAGCACCCACCACCCAGCACGGCCAGGCTGGCCCGCAGCTCGGCTGAAATTCTGCTGCTTCTGCTGAGTTTCGCCAGAAACCGCTGGGCATTGGAAGGGGAAGCCATCAGCCCAGGGCATAATACTGCTGAATCCTAGCCTGGCTGCTCAGATCCTAATCACCACCCCACCCAGCATGGCCACCGAAAAATCCTCCACTGTAACCAGCTCCAGCCACTGCCCGGCAGAGATCACATGGCCATCTGCAGGCCTGGGCAAGCTCTTTACTCTTTTGATGCACAGATGAAACCTGCAGATATCAATCCTCTCTTGAGTGACAGAAAGGAAAGAATGAAGACACACAGAGATAACAACATAAGACGTGAAGGTCATTAAGAAAGGAGTCAAATCCCAGATGGGAGGAGAATGAGGAGATGCCTTAGTCTTGGGCTGAAATTTTCTTGTGAGGCTATGGTAAAGATACAATTATACATCAGACTCTTTCCCCTGTAACTCATGGAATGTATTGGGGGGATGTAGTGTCCTAACCACAGCCTTGAACAAAGGCAACAGTGCTGAAGTGTGCAGATGTTGCAGTAGCTGCGATCCAATCAGAAGTTTGAACAGAGAGAAATGAGAGAGATGACAAACCTTGCCCAAAGAATAGAAGAAAAAATCCTGTTTCCCAGACATGGATGGAGAGAACTTTTGCTTTTATGCTAGAACAGCTCATCCTTAAAACAGTACCCCATAAAATTGCCAAAGCCTATGAAAGCAGATATGGGAAAGCTGAAAGTCATGGGAGGGACTTTAACTCTGCAAACAGATTTTCCTTTCCCGGGTGGCTGATTCACTGTGACATTGAAGTCATGAGATAAACTGTTTATTATGGAGAAGTCTTCATGGCATGGCAAGAGAGATTCCTCTCCCTAAAAGAACTGAAAAAGACTATTGTAGAGGTGGCAAACTGACTGAAAGTCCCAGGTTTTGTCTCTCTACATTGTCGGTGGAAAAAAAAAAGGTGTGAGGGAAGGAGAAGTGTCCTGAAAGTTTATTTTGATTTCTTATTTTTTTTTTTCCTTTTTTTTAATTCTGTTAAAAATTTCTGTATGAAAGTTTTCTTTATACCCTTTAAAGTTTGAGCCTGCTTTGCTCTCCTCCTAATCCTAAATCCTAAATTTCTTGCAGCAGAAAATGAGTAAATCATTCTAGTGGGTACATGGGCATTTGGCCAGCATTAGACCCTCTACATTAAATTGGTGCGTTGGCCGGGAAACTCAGATTGGCAAACCAAAACCACTACACATGTGAGATTGAATAATCCCTTTCAGGATTTAGATAAACAAGGAGATTTCATGGAAATCTTCTTGGTTCATTTGTGTGTTAGTAGGTTATTTTTCCACAGATCAGCTGGACCAACTTCAGTTGCAGCTCTAATGGGAAACAGTAGAGGTGAACAGCTGTGGACCAAAAGCAGAAGGAAACAGCACTTTGGAGTGCACTGGTAAGTCATGTCTGTTTGAAATATTCATCAGGTGACAGACCATGTCTCCCTAGTTCCAATTTCTTCTCATAGAACAGAATTAGTATTTTTTTCCTTCCATATAAGAAGATAGAAAAACACAACTAATGACTGTGGACCACTAAGCAGTGAGGACAAAAGCAAGTAGAAAGTGGATATCAGCTAGTCTTTTTCCTGAAGGCCTGTCAGTTTAACAAAGCCCTTGTTTGACTTTTGGATGGGTTATCAGCAGAACTTTCTTTTTTTTTTCCCCAGGAGGAAGCCCAGAAAATAGAATGTTTCATTTGTGAAAAATTGCCTTTTAGGGAAAGCGAATATTACAAAACAAAACAAAAACAAAAAAACCCAACCCAAACCAAAACCAAAACCAAAAAAAACAAGAAATAAAGGAATATTCCTAAATCAAATAAATGAAAATATGAAAATTCCAACACAGAACAAGAGGTCTAAAAGAAATGAATTAAGAAAATTATAAATTATTGCATCTCACTTGCGTTTAGTGTTGACAAAAGGAATGTCTATCATCCAGACATTAGTATGAATTCTCTCTCATCACCTGAGAGAAAGAAGGCTGTCTAGAGTCTCTGTCAAGGTCATAGACTTGTCTCAAGAGCAAAAGCTCAGTCTTCATTGCAGTGACTGCCTCAAGTCTAGAAGTCTAAGTATCCAAGTCCAAATATTACAGTTCAATACTCGTTTTTGTAGTCAGTCACAAAATACTTGTCATGCATATTCTCAAATATAAAAAACCCCAACCTAGTGGAACAGTAATATTGATGACTATGTAAAAGTTAGAACAAAATGAAACAAGAGAAAAGAAATCAAGTTTCCTCCACCTCCAGTGCCATCGGGGGATAACTCTGGAGTCAGTGTAATCTGATTCTCTGACTCTTCCAAGAGTTTGTCTTTCTCATCAGACCTAACACAGCAGTCGTTCTCACAAGGTTCAGGTCACTTTGCCTACCAGCATTCATCCAGAAAGCTGCTGCAATGATTTTCCATAATTTATTGTTTTCCCAGAGCACCAGGACATGAATCCCTTAGCTGAGTCATCATGCTGTCATTCATCCATCTTTATTCCCAGTGCCCCAAATAGTCTTTGTTGCTCTCCTGATTTTTAGCACTCATTCAGAATTGGAAATTTGGGAGAAAACTGTGGCATCAGACTTCAAAGGAACCACAGTGTCCTTTGTCTTCTGAAACTACTTTTGCTTAGGAGAATCTCACATTAAACATCTATAAACCCATTTCCTTTGGAAAATCTCTCTGTAATACCGTACTTTGCTGTGGTGTCCACAAAATGTCAGTGGTATGCCACAGCATTTTTTTTCTAAATAATTTACTGTGTCCTGATCATGATGGCAAATGTCATTTCTGCACTTGGTGTTGTATGCCATTTATGGATACTTGCCCTTGTCTTGTCCTCAGGCTTTAAGACCTGAGGATAAGGCCTGTATTCTTTGTCCTCAGCTGCATTTTACCTTGGCCAGTGGAGTGGAAACACATAATAAACACAAAATTTTAATCCCATTTCCTTCAAATAAAAATTTATAGGTTCTGATTCATCAGTCATGTGTCTTCTACTAATAAAATATTGCACCATTATGTTGCATGGAAAGTTGGCATTTTGAATGGACCTCCATCTGGAATTTCATTTTTATATATGGTCTATACTGATGCCTGAAGTTAATATTGTGCCTACATTTCCATTCTTAGAGCACATTACCACAAGCTTATAAATTTAACCTTTTAAAATGAAATAATGTGTTCTCAGACAGCTGTCAAATGGCTTTAAAAAACCTAAATGTAAACAGTTGTTATGTTTGAGGGTGAAAAAACCTGTGTCTTATTATTATAGAATTTTTGTAAACCTTATAAAATATTTCTGATGGCTTGGAAGAGAAGACAGACTTGAAAATTAGACAGTGAAATATAACTTCCTGCCGTGGGTTAATGTAAGTAAACCTGTTTTAATTTGTCTGTCTTCTAGAGTTTTAAAATGTCTTTTTCATATGCAGTGCTCTTCATATTTAACCTGTAAAGGACCTGCCAAATTTGATTAAAAATTTCCAGTAAATTGTCAATGCTTGCGCAGTACTGGTATTTTGAACAGAACAAGAAATTAAAAGGAAGATGTTTTAAAGATATGTACTTGTGTGGAAAATTAATCTAAAATACCTACCTACATTATGTGTGCTTAAACAGCTATTTATATACAAACCCACAAAATTTTAAGAATATACATGTAAAATAAACAGAACTTATTTTTAAAGCTGCCAAAATATCTATTGATGCAATTGGAATTAATTAAAATGGAAGAGAATATTTCTTTCAAACAATAAAAGTTTATCCTTCAAATTCCTTCATTTTCTTCAAGTAAGTCGCACACTTTATTTATCATTAAACAACTTGTAAAGCTTTTTAAACTATTTTACATCATAAAATATTTCATAGTTTTCATTCTTATAGTACTTAATCATGTAATTTATATAGTTCATAGTTTGTAACATTTCAACGTCAGGAAGAATTAATAGTGTGATTTAATCCAAACACCAAATAACCTTGGATATGAAATTTCATCCAGTTGTTTCACACTACATTGATGCTGGTGCCTGTTATGGCACAAAAAAGTTTTAAAATTGCATCAGGTACAGTCACCCAAAAGTAAATTTTTAACACTTGAAAAGTCCTAACATACTGACAGCTAACTCAAAGGAGTGGAAAACCACAAAGTAACAGAAGCCAAGCAATATGCTTCAGTTGGCAAGAACAAAAAAGGTGAAAATATTGAAAGAACTGATGGAGAAAGAGAGAGAGGAGACTATAGCCTAGATTCCCACTGAGATTTAAAGGCAATTCACAAAATTAAGACAAGTAAGAGATCACAGGCATGGCAGGTACCTAAGGTAAAGTACTCTCTTTGTATAAGAAATATAAATTGGTGTAAGTCCTTTATTTCAATATAGCTTCCTAATGCCTATGCACCTCTAACCAACAAGCTATGAAACTATTCCCTGTTTAGCTTTCACTTTAGCCCACAAGCAAATGTATGTCCTGCACAAATTGTTGCATAACACAGAGACAACACAGGCACACTTGAAAGAGCACCCCTGAACGTACAGCTGAAACAAAGGCATTTCCAGCAAATTCAGTAAATTAAAGTAGCCCTAGTTGACATTAGTTTAGCTGTAATTTGACTAGGCCATGAGGGCAAACACTTTCTTCTTCTAAGAATGAACTTTAATACTCAGAAGGGGTGCAACTTTATTTATATGTTTTAAGTATTGCATTACATGCACTTGCCCTCCCTGCATTAACAGCCTGAAGTATTGAGACCTTCTAGAGTTTTAAGGCATGTTATAATAATAATATAATAATAGAAGAGATTCAGATTTAATAACTCGCAGTCTAGATGTCAGAAAGAAAACAGTAACTCCATGCTGTAGGCACTTTTCCTACTCTTCATCCTTTAAAAAGCCCTAGGTTTATTTGATGGCTAACATGACAATTATTATTTGATTGTTCTGCAAGAAAATTACCATAAATAAAGTTTTACATCCAGTAAAACATAAGAATCACTTTATAAACATGATTTGAATCCTAAGGAAGTTTCCTGTTTCTTGACATTACAGACAAATAAATGACTGCATTGGGAATGCCCTTGAGAACACATAAAAAACTGGCAACTTCTGAAATGAAGTGTGAAATATTTTAAGAAAACAGATGTGTCTTTTTCTGATGCACTGATTGTTACTGGAATATCATCAAGCTGTAGGCTGATAATTAGCTTAGCATAGAATTATAATTTTTAATGGATATATAAACAGGTGAGTTGAAGAGCAAAACACACATGCTGAGCAACAATCTGCTTCCACTCTGCTAGTTTGTCTTTTCTCCTGAAAAAAATACATTCATATGGTCTCTTTGATTCAGTGATTCCCAAGCCATGTCTCATCCATGTGCCCATTTCATCCTCCTGCATGGTTCCTTTGAGGTAGCTGTGAATGGAATGTCTCATGAATTAAGAAGCCCAGCTTCCAAATCATACCTCATCAAATAATAACTTTTGGTCGTATAGTTTTTTCACCTCCTCAGATTTCCATTCATACTCCACAAAATCCTCTTGGTTATTTTTCCTTGTATAAATCAGATACTCTCCAACTATTTTACAGAATATACAGTTCCACAGGAAGACAATCCAGTGGAAAGTGCTCTGCCTTACTCACAGGAGCTGGTTTTCACTCTGTCTTCCCATTTGATTCATGTTGTAGTAACTTCAGAATTTGCAGCCACCCAGAAATATTGCTCAGTGAGCCTTCAATGCATTTTTTATTATTTAAAGACTGCAAACAGAGAGAAACGTTAGATTATGGCCAGTTGCAAGAGACTGAGTTAATGCTATCTTAGTGAATTAATGCCTCTTAAACTGAGGTGGTGCCATTAAGTATTCTCTAAGTACTTGGCTTCATTTAAAAGACTTTTGTGTTTCTCTGGGTCTATATGAGTAGTGATTCAGATTAAACTCTTCAACTTTGTATTTCATTGAACCAGGAAAGCAGGTATAGATTAATATTAATGTCAGTTTTTCTCTCCATATTTTCCACCTAAAATCATGCCTACACTTAACCCCTGCTAATCTAAATATCACATCAGATCTGGTCTGTTTACTTTAAAATTTGAACAGCAAAAATATTTTTGTCTATAAAGACCAAAGTTATATTAAAAAAAGAAAAAAATCCACCCCGTCAATACCAATATGTTTTAGGGACAGGCTGAAGAATGATTTTTTTCCCTTGAACTCAATAGAGAGAGTTTGGAATCTCTTCCCCCAGGCACTATATAAGCCTATCTTCTTTGAAAACCCTACAACCAGAGTCAACTTCCAAGTCAGCAGTTATTTTAATTATCTTCAAGTGTAGAACTGAATTAAAGCAACTGCTGTGCTGGGAGTCCCTGATGTGTGCTTCATCTGATTTCGAAGTGTTTGGCATCTCTAGACAACTTAAGGAGACTAAAATCTTTGCAAAATACATAAATAAATAGATAAATAGAGAAAATGCTCTAAAAATAAAGCTATTTAAGAATGAAATTAGACCCTGTTACAGCTCTCAAGAATAAAAATGCATTAATGGGACTGAATACCTTACACAAGAGATGATGCATGGCCTGTAGTATTCCACAGCCATTTCTGCCACAGACATTTTCCAGTATTCCAGGCTGCTCAAAGCCCAATTCAAACTGGCCTTGAACACTTACAAGAATGGGGCATCTACAAGTTCTCTGAGAAACCTGTTCCTTTATCTCACCAGCTTCATAGGGAAGAATTTCTTCTTTATACCAGTCTAAGTCTACCTTTTTTCAGTTTGTAGCCAGGGTGCTTGAAGACTGGATCCATATCTGAACCCAGCATTGCAGTGTTGCAGACAGGCTGTGCGCACAAGACATTCAGTGCAGAACACCAGGATCTCTGTCTGTAACATGGGTATTGAGGCATTTTCTGTCTCTAAAGCTCTCAGCAGGACAAGGTCCTCCAACATCCCTGAGCTCATGCTTCCTGCTGACACCACTTCATTTGATAACACTCCTTGACTTGTCCATTACCCAGGTTCGAAAGAACAGGCAGCATCTTTTGCAGATCTGGTTAACATTAACACACAGAAGAACCACAGCTTTTCCTCCATCCTTCTTGCCTCTGTCATCATTTCTCCCATGGTCCCTTGGACAGTGGGCTTCAGACTGAGTTAACCAAAGTTTATTGAAAGTGTCTAAAAGTGTAAAGAGACTCTTGAAAGTTCAATCAATGTTTATTCAGAAATTTTTCAAATGCGAATCACTTATGTAAAGCCCTGCAGCCCAGAGACTCAATTCGGATTACTTACAATTACCTGAAATCATTTGAGCAGAGAAAATCTTCCTCTTTTCAAGCTCTTTAAGATCAAAGAGTCAGCCTTCACCCTTTATGGCTTGTCACTTTAAAACCCTGAAGTAATAATCAGAGGGCACCTTTTCTCAAGAGCGTCTATTATATACAGACTACATAACTGTGCTGCAATGGAAATAGGTGTGGAAAGATACTTGGGATTTTTTGTTATATTTCATCAGGTGCCTTTAGCTTCTTTCTAAGGGTATCAGTTAAATTTCCCAAAAATCATCTTTCCTCCTCTCTCTGGAGTTTCATTTTTACAAGTTCAAATGTATATTTACTCCAAAGCTGTAAAACCATTCTTTAAAACTCCATGTTCCTTAGGTCATTTACATTGCAGAAAACAAAAATGGGGACTATCCAAAATCAGAAGTCTGTTTAAGATCTTTATCTTTAACCATGACCCTACAAAGCAGAGTCCTCTATTTTGCCTTCAGTGTAACACATCAATCTGTGCCCTAAAGGGTAGTAATCCCTTGTAATCTGGATCCTCAGGAATCTTTTCCTCTTCCTCCCCATAAGCATTTGAATACAGTTCTGTTTTTCCTCCTGCAAAACAACTCTTAGCTGAAAGCAACCTGTTTTGTGCAGCATGTAGAGCTGAAAGCACTTACTGCTAGGTTTGAATTTACTGCTCTCTTTTAAAGTAGAGAAAAATGACTATTGCCTGCTCTAACAAGCAGGGGACAGTAAGACACAGTGAGTCCTCATGTCAGACTTCATAAAATCTATTCACAATCAAGCCTGGATTTTGGCAGTAGCTGTTGTGTCCACTGAAATTCCATTTATGCAGTCAGATTTGATACAGCAGAAAGGGTCAGATGACACCAGTCACCGAGATAGAGAAGCCCGAGATGGCAGTTTCAGCCAGAGGCCACATTTCTAGTGCAAGAATCATAGTAATAAAACAAAAGAAATGTTTCATATTTTGGCACTGTCATTCTCTCTATAGGGTAAATAATTAGCTTTGAACTGGACAACTCATAAGGACAAAATGAATTGCAATATTATTCACTGAGAGCCTGGTGGATAGCTGGTTAGATCAGAAGAAAGGCAAAACAATCATCATCCTATTAGCTTCTGGTTTTGTTTATGTCTTTTTAAAAACTAAGGATTACAATTCATGTGTCAGCAAATGAAAATGTTGGTCTAAAATTCATCAGCTCCCCCATGTTGTGAACACTGTAAAACAACTAAAATGCAGATTGCCATAAACTGCTCATGTTTCTACCATTTTAGACTAGTCAGATAGATTCCATCTCCAGGAGGAGAAATATACTTTGTTAGATAATGGGAATAATCATCACGTATGCCACTGCCACTGTATGGCTGCATATGTAAGCACCTAGCATTTAAGGAGCACTAATTAAGGCCAAATATTCTGTCTGCTTTTATTTTCCCCACTTGCATATGTGTATTACAACACAACCACTAATTGTGTGACATACAGTATATCAACTGCAAAATAAAATCAATGCCAACTATATTTCCTCACATTTAACAATGTGGGGCAATAATGTAAGACTCTTTTAGCCAAATCTCAGAGCATTTCTGGAATTTAATCACCTGAAACCCAGCAGAAAAGCTGCTAATGGAGAGCCTGGGGTATTTTTCAGTGATGGTCCTGAGGGGTTCATTCTCCATCTGTTCTGCAAGTCTCTGTGTCCTCCTCCCCTCCTGCTGCCAGGCACTCCTTCTGCCTTAGGCCAGTCACAGGATTATGAGTATGAACATCAACTTCTCTTCTGCTTACACAGCTAGGTAAAAACCTTCAGAAACATGCCTGCTGGGTAAACCCACTCATTAGTCAGAGATAGGATAGCAGTGGCCCCAAACCGACGGACCAGAACACACATAGAAAGCTGCTACCTGGGAGCTCCAGAGCCAGAAATGAACCAAGAGAGGTGTTTGTGCTATGACACTCTAGGGTTAGTGGCAGAGGCCTAGGCTTTGATGGCATGCAGGTTTCCATGCTGTTCTTGCTTGTCCCAAATAGTTTCCAGGTGGATGTGATTAGTGGTAAAGAAACAACTGTGATGTTTCTAAGCAGGAATATTTTGCCAAAGGACTGTTACCCTTTTTATGTGTGTACCGGAACTGAGATTCATAACAGCTAGGAAACCAAATCTTTATTTAGGCAACCCAAGCAGTGGCCTGATTTTCTACAGCTTCTACTCCCCTGGAGGAAACAGAAGCTCTGGGCACTCAGTAGGATTGAAAAACTACCCATTAACTTCTAAATCTACAGCCATTTCACAGCTGTATCTCTGTTTCACACCATGCTGTTCAGTTTTTGTCAGCAGCAGAGAAGAGCCTCTCACACATAAAAAAAGGCAGACGGCTGCTCAATGCACTGATCTCTGGTGTCCCTCTTTGGAAAATGCAACCCATATGGCTTGGTCAAAGTTGCTCACAGATTGCCTGCTGCATCTCCTCCCACTCCTGGACCTCACTGTCCCAGCAGCTTGCCCTTCCCTAATACCACTGTTACATGTAAGACAAAAAAAGAGACCATTTTATTCATTTACATGTATAGAGTAAAACATAATTAAATCACATACTACAGATGCGCTATAATAAAAAAGAGAAATAGTAAAAGCAATTATAGGCTGGCATACTTACTGCTTCACATTTAAATAATAATGTGAACTATTAAGTAAACTAGGGCATAATCAGCTGAGGTTCATTAACTTATCTCACTGTAGAAATAGTACTACAATTCAATACAATTAGGTACATGCTAGCAGGAAACTCTTTTTTGTGCACCACGCTGGGTCTACTGTTAGAGATGCTGAGGTATTTCACTTCTGGATGACAGCTCAGAGCATGCTTGTGCCCCTTCAGGAGACACTGGAGACCCCATCAGTACCACTCTGCATCCATGCCCTTGCAAAGAAATGGGTGTTGCATATGTCATTTCACTCCAGTGCTGTTGACAGTCATGGAATCCTGAAAAAACTGCTAAGAATAAGCCAAATTCATGTGATGCTTTTTTCTGGCTCACCGAAAAACAGAGGCCAGACAAAGTTAAAATAATAAAAGTGGTTATAGTTAATGAAGGGCTTTAACGTACATTAAGGGCAGATGAAGCCTCCCCAAGGGGCTACACCCAACATGGACGATGGTCATGAGTTTTTCAAGCAGATATAAATTTGGTCCATTTACATATAAAGTTCCCTTTACAGCTTCAGGTACTGAAGTCATATACCCCCAGTTTTCTCCCCCAATTCACTTTTCGTTATACTTTTCAGTGCCTGAGGCAGTAGGGTGTCCTTGAATTTCAGGCTTAGAGGATTGTTTTGTCTGACCCAAATGTGAAGACAGTAACTAACACTCTATATATGGAGTTTAGAGTTATACACTGATGCACTACAGGATTTAAAAAATGTAAAAGCTAAAATCCTAAAGCATCACATAGGCTATTTTCATCTGGGTTAGCATTACCTCTTTTCATTTAAGGAAAGCAACAATGAAGGCATGTATGAAGGAGATATGTATGACATTAGCCTGCATACAGCAGGGGGTCTGGTCTGAGCAGACCCAAAATTATTTCAGATAGAAAATCTTCAGGACACTTCTGGCTTCTAAAAGCCCTGGGAGACACTGATTCTGGATAGCTTAAAGTCATGCAGGAGAAATGAAAATAAGTCGAAAAATCTACATCTGGCTATGGCACTTTTTGCATGTTATAACCCACAGTAGATTTTGTCCCACCTCCAAATGACCTCATGAATCCCTGCAGAATAAGAAGTTAAGACACAGAGCCTTTGAAAGGGTGTCCAAACCACTGAAAGCAAGCAGCCTGCACAGCTGATGTCCATCCAGGTTTGTTTGCTTGAAATAAGAGAGGTGTGGATAAACTGTCTATCTGGTAAAGTTCCTCCCTGTCCAAGCACAATCTGATACACTGGTAGTGGGCACAGGCAAAACTGCACCACAAACGCCCCAGCATTTAAATAATATGGGAAAATCACACATCACTGTTTGACTCAAAGGCCTCACCCATCTATTTTTTTTTTTTTGTTTGTTTCCTAAGAGTTAGCCAAGGCAGGATTTTGGTGAAAGGCATTTGGCTTGAGCAAACAGAGGATGCTGATAGATTGTAGTGAGCATCTGGAGGACTGTTTGTGATAAATGCCTGAAGAATTTCCCTAATTTTTCTTGAAGTACTCCTTACTATTGAAACACTTTTGAATCTCTCATTTTCTCAGCCTGTAAATAAGTTTGTTCAGTAGAAACTGTTTTTCCTCTTCCATCTGTGTTTATCAAGGAGATACAACTTTGGACCAGATGGAGATGCTGAAGGTCTCCCTGAGACCACCAGATGGAGAGTGGTCAAAAACTTATGCAAAAGGACATTATTCTTTTTGGACAGCATTTTTAATCACAATTTCTATATAACAGCATATGGCACAAGAGAGTAAAATGCACAGCTGCTGAGGGAAAAAATACTCTGTCATTACAAGCTAGGTTCCATAAATATTACCTATTAAATGATTTTGTAATATACTCTTCAGGTCACAGCCCTTATGCACCCCTAAAATGCATTCAGTTATGCATTTTTCCAGGTTATATGAAGTGACTATGAGTTTCAGCTGCCAATGTCTTCAAGCAAAGGGACTTGGAAAAAGATGCTCCACAACATCTTTACAGCAGGTGTTATGCAGAAAACTCAGCTTAGGAAGGGGATGTTTTTAAATCTGGTACCTGTGAACACAGTCAGGCAGAAAGTATGTTACAGAAAGCTCAGATGAACAATTCACCAAAAAGTCCTAAGCAGGGATCTGTTCAATAAAAACATGGGTCAAACAACAGGTCAAACAATTGCTAGCACCAAAGGAACTCATGTTTAAATTAAATCCCTCTCTGTGTTTGACATTAGAGATCAGAAAATGAAGCTTAATTGTCTGAATACATTTACTCCAAATTCCTCATTCAGATGCCTATACCAGGGAGCTAATAAGCTGGAACTTGAAATTCATGGAAAATTCCACAAATCTCCTATGCAATTTTCTTCTAGACTGAGGAAACAAACAATCAAAGGAAATTAAAAGAAGCAAAGTATAAATCCGTTAGACTCTGCAAAAGGTGATTTGAAAATGCAAGATGTAATTTTTGACTTACTGGAATATTTAGTTGCAACAGAATATTTATTTTTGTTGTTTTATTTTCAACTTTTTGAGTTTCCCAATTAAATTAACCACAATAAAATCAGATTAAGAAAAAGAAAAAAACCCATCTTTCTAAAATGAAATGCTTTTGAAAAAGAGTAGAAAGTAAACTCTATTTACAAATGCAAAGTTGTCCTCATACTCTTGAGAAGACATAGCATTTCCCAGCAGAAAAATGTTTCTTTGGAAAGTATGTGACCAGAATACAAGGCAGCTCTCTATAGAATGTCTGTGACAGAGTTTGCATCTGTGATTATAGTGCTTCAGAGGAACTTTCTGCAGTATATGTTATCTAGACATACACCATAGCTCTGTGGGTAAACAAAGGAAATCTTAGGTCAAACTGAAAAAAAATATAAGTACATTTCAGGAAAGAGAAAATGAGCAGTCCCTCTGGATTGCCATTCTCAAGGTTTTTCTCCAATGTTGCTTCCGAGATGTCTTGCAAATGGATTTACCAGGACTCCACAGGCCCCAGGTGATTAAACTACTGAAAGCAGGGAAGAGTATTCCATTGCACATGTGTGAAGTCCATTCTTTAATCATATTAAACCTCATAGCTTCAGAAATACGTTATAGGCAATTTCAAACAACAAAGGCCAACTGCTACTTTTTTTTTTTTTTACTGCAGTTTACCATATCCAGATCAAATCAGATCATATTCTTTTTTACTTCTTTTGCTTTCTTTGTTAGGCTTGAAAAACATTTCAGCTCCCATTAATCACTTCCTACACCCCAATAAATAAGTTAAATTACTGACTTACCTGCATACACAGCAATCTTCCTACTTTTCTACCCTGATCATACAGCTCTGCACATAATGCAAATTAGCAAAACGAATTTGGTATTCATTATGATGGTAATGAATATTTCTTTTATAAAATGCTTTGAGATCTAATGACATGAGGCACTGTATCAGAGTTGGCACTAACATTTACTATGTATTTATGATTATTATACCTCTTATAAATATAATTCACTTTCCATGTTATTAAAATTCTCTGTACACTTGTAAAAATTCCCACTCAAGCATCTCAAAATCAGATGCATTGTTTCTGTTTTTTGGACATCGTAATTAATCTGTTACATTGTTGTGATTAAAGCTTTTCAAAGTTCTGGTTCTTGTAATATAATCACCATCATTTTTATTCATTAGTAGTTGATGGTAGTGACCACAAAGTACTCAGCAATTTCCAGACATTCAGAAGGGAGAATAACTGCCCTAAGGAGCTGAGAGTCCAAAAAGGAGCTCATTAAAACAGTATTTAATTTTTTGGACTCACTGAAATCTGTATTAGAGCCATTCATATTTTGATTTAAAGGTTTTGCTCTGCAAAAGATGCAATATGGGGCTTAGTTAAGAAGTGATCCTGTAAAGCAAGAGTGAGTGTATGCACATGTGCTGAGAAATGCACTGCAGCCTCTCATACTTTAAATCCCAATTTTCTGTCTGGGTAATGTGGAGTACACGAAGTCACAGGAAGAAGGTGCTGTTCTTATATCACATTTTCCTGCTGCTGGTCCCCAAGGGCCCTTTTCCAAAGCTGCGGGTGCTTGAGCTATGGCTTTATTTGAAAGAGCACAAAAATAATCACATCCTGTAACTCTGGGTCAGATGCCTGACCTATGAAAGCAATTTTTTCTGGCTTTATGTGGGTATAATGAAATCCCTGCATAAAATACTTCTTAAATATCAGCTGCCCACACCTGACCTTCTGTCTCAAGAGACCGTATCCCCTCAACCGCAAACTTTCGAGATCATCAAGAGCTAGAAGGGTGTGTGTGCATGTGTGTGGGTGGGATATTATGATTCTGAAATAGCTGAAGGTATCTTCATCTAGCTTTACAAATTTATCAATTTAGCACTCCTACAAAAGATCTCAACCAGTATTTTCTTCAGTCTAAGCATGAAACAATGAAGTGAGTAACTGTGCTTTCACTAGGAGTGGAAATTGTACCTGGCAAACAGTTTATAGCAGAAATTCAAACCAACGGACAAAGCATGTTTTTTGAGGGTTTCATTTAACATTTTCTGTTATTTGATTAACATAGTTTCTATTAGCCTAGCAGCAGCTGGGATTTGATTCTGTTTATGCAGCAGCTCAGAAAACAAATGATACTTTTGAGCAAGCTTGTGTCCCCCAAAGCAGTTTTTTGATGTAGTAATAGCAACGTGTCAATTCCTTCCTTTCACTCTTCTTCTTTCTGTGTCTTTGCTGTTCTTAAAATAAATTGCATCCTAGAAAATGTGGTTTATCTGAGACAAACAGATTGAAGAGCTTTGGGGTTTTTTTTATTGTTATTTTCAGTTTATACCAAACAGCAGCACAAGGCCCAAATCTTTATATTCCTTTTTTTATAGTTTTAGATCTGTCAGTGGTTCTCTAACCTTCTACTAGTCCCCTGCCCTGTTCTTCTTTAACACTGATTTTAATGCACTTGTTTTGAGCAAATTATCTAATTTCCTACAACCATATGTAATACCAATCTGCAGTAAAGTCAAAAAGAGATTTTGGTAACAGTTACTTATTTAAGACTGGAACTACAAAACATATATCGTATCTGCTATGTCCACACAACTTGACGTATTTAATTTGTCACTAAAACTATTTTTTAGATAACTTAGATAATACTTCTAGAAGTGTTTTAATCAGGTGCTGAAGCTAGTCTGTATTCGTCTTGATGGGACTTAGAGTGCAGGACTGTCAGTAAACAAAGAAGCAAATGAAATAAATCCTATTAATTAGGGTGAAACAGTAACAGAGCAGTTCTGGTTTTACAGATGGGCAAGATGTCTGATTGAATTTCCCAGGCTATGCAGATTGGATGCAGATGGTGTGGAAAGTGGTCCAGAACTCAGAATTCATATAATCAAAAACATGCTTAGATCCAAACAAGAATGTTTTCCCATGTGATGCTGTATAGCTTGCAACCTTATCACAAGTATTTGGTAACTTTTCAAATCAAACCATAACATAAACCTCACACAACACAGCACTCAGCAAAGGCTCTCATTAGTGATGCCACTATAGCTAATAATTTAATAATAGCAGAGCTCGTGAAGGCAAGTTATTTTGGCCCCAAGTTATAGTTTCCTATTGAAAATGCTGACTGATAAGTGCATGGGCCAAGTGGAGATCTGAAGTAAGAGCATTCATTGTGTAGGCAATATATGAGCAGCACCTGTTATCAGTAAGACAATAGCACTGGAAGAACTTCCTGCCAGTGAAAATGTCCTAAAAAAATCAGCAATGTATTATTACATTGTAATACATAATATCCTCAAGATCTGAATCTGAAATTTTGGATGCTTCTCTTATATAGACATTAGACCATATTCATGACTTTTCTTTAAATAATGACATCTCAGAGAACAATCTTTTCCAAAGGGAACTGTGACTTCTTACCCCTTGGAAGGACACTGAGACTCTTCTGCTGACTTCAGAAACCATCAAATAGCTGACTTCCCCCTTCAACCCTATTCAGCTTGCAAACTCATACCCCTTTTTACAAGGACATTGCTTCAGTTTTAATTTGAACATAATAAACCCTGTTTGAACAGCTATTACAGTCCCCTTGATGCTATTCTGGTGTTGTAAAAAGCCAAAAATATGTGCAACTGCTATCTATCTCTTGTCTGACATAAAAGCTCCTTGCTTCACTATCCTCATCAGGAAGAATGAGCAAGTTTGCTGAATGCCTGGAGGCAAGTACTGCATGGGAAATAGTCTTTTTGTGCTTTTCCTTACACTTGCATCTAGAACTGACCTCATCTTAACTCACACTATGACAGCAGATACAATGTTTATCAATGAATTTAACTCACCTAGTGCAGCCTTCACCTCTGCACCAAATCACCTTAATCTAATGGAATAAAGATTAGGATTGAGTGAGAACCAGACTCAGTGGATTTGCAGAGGTGTCCCTAATATTTCAGCCACACATTTGGGCCTTTTTTATCCTCTCTCATTTTCCTTCTAGAAATGAGATATTCAGTCTTTAAATTATTTAATCTTTGAGATAAATATCAACCAGAAAAATTAGTACACTGAGTTATGTAAGACATTAGATCATAAGAAAATACACAGCAAGACTTGGTAATTAACTGGTATAATGACAGTTGTTAATTTTTAAAGGAACAATTCAGAAAATTACTCAAGTTCAAGAACTTGTCATTGTGTCTCTAGTAATAGATTGTTTGAAGGTACTGTTTGTAGGTAGCAAGACATCCAGAAGTAGAGCAAGAAGAGAAGTAAAAATGAACCTCATATATTAATTTGTACACTCAATTTCATAGAAGAATCACATTTTATGTAAAGGCAGTGAGCCTTGTCAGAGACTTTCACAAAGAATGATATATTAGTGGAAGCTCAATTTTTATATTTCTCTCAAAAGGTCTTAATTAGCAGGGGATGATGAAAGTGAACTTGAAAAAAAAACACCAAAGTCACTCTGTAAAGAGAAATGCCATTAAATAAATCCCCATCACTTGGCACTTTAAAATTGAACTTGAAAAATGATGGTCTAAAATAAAACTGACAGAAATTCTGCTGTAAGGCACCTCCAGAGTTCATGAGACTCACCAGATCTTGCAGCTGGGAGAAAAAAATATGTGAAGCCATGAAGGAGAAAAAAGAAAAGGAAAAGCTCGTAATTGTGAGGAAAATTCACAAGTGAGGAATACCTTGTGAAGGTATCTCAAGGGGAGTGGGAAAAACCTATCTCAGATGTAGCTGTCAGCTGCCAGCCACAAGCAGATGAGCTCTGTCAAATTCCATATCCAGCAGAAACTGAGTTTCTGGCAGAAGCAGAATTTGACAATTTTCTCTCCAGCTGGGCTTCAGGGCTGGGGCACTTAGGGAGTCATGCTGTCTATGCAGCAGCTCTGCTTTACTTTCTCTCCTTTTTTTGGCATATTGGGAAAAATTTTGCTTTCTTCCTAGAAGCAGAAGTGAATATGACAACAGTCATCCCAGTCAAAAACTAGAGAGACATCATTTTGCTTTTTTTGAATCACAATTAACATTTTCAGCAGAATTGAAATTTAAATTTTGAATAGCTCCAGGTTTCCCTGGTGTTGTGGAATTAGAGGAGTCTGGAAATTACATCTATAAACTATGTATAAATCTCTGGACAAGAGGCAACATCTGTGGCATGATATAGTGCTCAAAAGTAATGGAGAATAAAGAAACAGCTGTCACAGCATCAGATGATCAGGAAGAAGGTTAAAAGAGGGGAGAAAATGGAAACATATTTTTTGCGCTAGCAGAATTAAACTGTGAAACTCATTAACACAATTCAGAAAAGCCAATGGATGCAAGATCTGATTCCCAATAGTGATGGAAAAGAGTTGCCATTTAATAGAATGGACCACATAAAACCTCCTAGATCAGGAAGTCCTTAAAACAACAAAAGAAAGAATCCAGGAAAGGTTATGGAATATCTGTATTGTTTCTTATTCTGTGTCTTTAAGCATTTGAACACCAGCTACTATCAGATAGAAGGATAGTGGGAAAATGCCCTGTGGTCTGAACTGCTGTGGCAGCTTGGAGGCACTGGCCATTGAAAGCTGCTTTATGTAGTCACAGCAGAAAGATGTGCAAAGCCCAAAACTTTAACTGATGTTTAGCTGAGCCTTATCTTCAGCTTGTTAAGGAGAGGTTACATGTGTGGATCATTACATAGAAGTAGAAAATTGAACATTGCCAGACAACAAGTCTACCTGCTAGGTTAGTTTTACCAATATCTCTGCTCCAATAACACTAATTTTCACACTTCTAATTAAAACTTACAGAGTCAGAAGTTTTATGAATAAAAGAAGTCTTGCTCACCACACATCCTTTCCTCTTTTGACCTTATTGTCATTTCTTCTAAGACTAAACATGTCTTCAAATACATAACATAAATTGCTTTTGAAAGTACTTGATTTGAATCTGGCTAGGATCAGGTGTTTTCAGTTGACTCTCACTCTCTTCTTAAGACCAACAAAGAGAAAAAGAAATATTTAATAAATCCATTCCCTTAGAAAAGAGATTTCAAACTAAAGAATAGAAGACTGAACAGTACCCCAGAATAATGAAAATTGGTTACCTATTTTTACCTCAGTTATTAAACCTTTTTTTCACTTTGGCTCACTTGATTCCACTCTTTTCATTTCTTCATTTGTAAAATGGCACAACAGTTTCCTGAAATACTGTAAAATTCAATGTTTGCAATTCCATGTTTGCAATGTCTTCTGAAGACCATACATGACCAATATAAAAAGAAATAAAGCCCATAAACTGCTTCTCTTCCCCAGGACAGTGAGACAATTATTAAAAATAATTGAATGGGACTACTTACCTTGAATTAATTTTATGACAATTATAAATATATCTGGATGGGGCTGCTTACCTTGAATTTACTTTATAATTAATGCTTACAAAATTTTTGTGTCACTGGAACAATTTTTTAGTAAAACAGTGGTTATCTGCACACTGAATACTTTCAAACTCTTTGCCATTACATAATAGCATTTCGTGGGGGTGATCCATGATTTAGTTGTCTTTAAAACTGAGATTTTGGACAAAGACATGCACATGAGGACAAGCAGACTTTTGAAAGTTATGACACATTTAAGTTTTATTGCATGTTTCGAAAGAAGGCGCTGGAGATGAATGCCAAATGGGTGGTCAAGCTCATACTTGAAAGTATGCCATATTCCAAAGCAGCTGATAATAAATGCTAAATAAATGCTTGTATGCACTTCCTAGCAAAGATTTGTGTGCTCACACAGGAGAAGGAAAGTTTGTATTGGGTTTTACAATAACCACATGCAAAGTCCTCAGCAGCCTTTTAGATTTAAAAACCTTAATAAAAGACTGTTTCTTAATAGCATCATGTTATAGATGATCTCATAAATTACAGACACAGGTCATGGCTTCTGCACCTAGAAGATCACAACCTTCGGGTGGCTTGAAAATGCCATTGAGAGAGTTCAAATTATAAAAGTCAATAAAATGAGATGTGAAACCTAGCATTGTACATGCTGCTAGAAGACCATGTATAGGTAGACATAAACATTAAACCTCTGAATAAAATTATTATATTTCAGCACACAGGGATTAAATTAAAAAAATAAAAACTAAAAAAATAATAATAATTAAAAAACAAAATCTACGAAGCTAGGAATCACCCTTGAAATCTACCAAGTTCAACAGTAGACTTTGACTTAGTTCTTCTATTGCAAAAATACTTCTGTCCAAGGTGTGCTTATGTCCCAGTAACTGTCATGTTTTACATGCCTGAAGTTCATGCTCCTTCAAGTACTGGAATGTGTTTAACTGATGCTAGCACCTTTCCCTGGCATCTGCACAAAAGGGCAGATACATTTAACCTAGCTGAGCACATCCAAGTGAGATGCATAAATTAGCAGTATAGTCATTTTAAGGACAAGCTCACTTTGCCTGCCTTTAGTTGTCTGAAAGCTTGACACTTAATCATGATCTCTATAATATGTGGAGGTAGACATCTCCAGGAGATTCATTCCGTTCTGGACTAGCATCTAAAACAGATAAACTGAGTCATTCTTGGTTACATCTCCCTCTCTTGAGAACAGAAGGAATTTATTATTCCCATCAAGATTAGATAACCTGGATAGCCAATATGAATGAGATGAAAGAACCTCTACCATCTTTTGTAGTTAAAAAACAAAGGCACCACCCATGGATAAAACAGTCACCCACTGAATCAACCTCTGGAACGTCTACTCAGTGACATTTAAAATAGATTTTCTGTTGTAAAACTGCCCTTTACTTTTTTTCCCCTTCAATTAAAAATATAGCATTACATGATTTTTGTTTCAGGATTAAAAACACCTCAACTAAGACCTTACTTTTCCTCCCCATTTTTATTATCATAAAAAACCCTCAAAAATAAAAAAAAACCAAACATATAGCTTCTAATCAGAATATTTTTGGGTTTTTTTGAGATTGATTTGTGAAAATCTGAAAAATATTCTTTCAGTCATTTCTAGTCCAATCATCTGTGATTTAAAAATCCATCTAAAGTAAGATATATACTATTCTAGTAGTTAAAAAACTGCAGCTGCTTTTATAGGAGCATGGTTAATACTCTGTCTATGGTGTTTTGGCCAAATTCCAAGCCAAGTAATTACATTTACATACCTAAATTCACCATGGTTGTTTAATCTGGATACTGCAATATTATGTAAGCTCGTTTAGCTAATTTAGCACCTACATGAACAGCATAGGTTCAAAAGTTCAACTAAAACTTTATTAGGTTTGCAGTCTGCTTAATATTACTTAGCACTTAATTAATCTGCACAACACCCTTGTGAGCTACTTAAGTTAGTATTAACAGGAGAGTCTGTGAAAAAGGAACAAAAGGACAGGAAAGAAAATGTCCATCCTATAATGCCATCTCTCATTCTCAAATAGGTGTTCAGGTGCCTATAGTACTTATTTTTAGTTCAATGGTATTTAGTTTTGAAAAGACATTAAATCAAAGAAACAAAATGCAAAGTGACAGTCTACCCCAATTTTGGTGTGTCTATGCACTTGTCCAAAGAATTTCCAAAGAAAAAAATAACATTCTTATTTTCCCTTACATATATGGAAGCATTGGATACATTTGCCGAACAAGGGAAACTGTGGTGGGAAAAAAAAAAGGCAATAATAACAATAAGGTAATATTACAATAATGTGAGTACCTGATCGATGTACTTATCGTACCACTGATGCGTAGTATCACAAAGGGCAACCTGGAGAACAACCAAAAACCAAATGTCTTTAATAAAAAAACACTGAGTCCCGTCCTATGTTACATGAAAAGTTCTCTGTGCTCAAATTCCTATGTCAGCACCATGTCAGTAAACAGGCTGGTGGAATAGTAGGCATGTCCAAATGCAAAAGAAGGCAGTGCAATTGCAGGTTATCTGAGAAGCTGCCCTGTGGAAATGACAGCTTTGATGGAGGAGGGCTCATAGGCATGAATTTGCTCTATCCTTCTGCCTAAGCCCTTCATAGCTTAGAGAAGTATTCAAAATGCCTAGAACTTGTTACTCTCTGTGTCTCCTGTCTTGTGGGAATTCTTCTCTGAGTTGTTTCTTGAGATCCTACTGTTTGATCCATCTCCACTCATCAAGACTGACTCCAAGTCTTTAAGTCCTATTTTCCATCTAACTTTCCATCTTTTCTGTGTCATTGGTAAGGACAAATTCTTTCTGTGCTGCAGGTAACTCCCTAAGAGAAAGCCATAGAAGTGTAAATCTAGGCTGTAAAGGGACTTGTGAAAGTGTGGATATGCATAATATATAAACAAGGTTGAAACAGCAGAAGAGACAAAGATTTCCTTTTCTTTTGAAGATTATGACTGCAACTGAACTCAGTGATAGACACAGACTACAGTCTGTATGGACGTACAGTGAGGTTTACATATGGTCCTTATCACAGTAGTAGGATCACACTTTCAATAACTTTATGTTTGCAGAATGCTTAATAAAGAAAATTAATGTGTTCTCATATACATTGAAATGGTACACACACAAAAAATTAAAATTATTTGCCGAGGAAAACATATAGGATAAACGTAAGGTGTGTTTAAGCAAATCTCTAGTCCCTAGGGAGGCCTCTAGTTACTACACATCTTTCTGCTGCACTGCACTCTTGATTTTCAGTAGTTTTTACAGGCATGACTGTTACTGTTATTAATGCATCACTCATGGCACAACATGAGAAATCCAGGATCCTGCTAGAAGATCCATGAAGGTAGAGCTACAGGCTTGAGGTACTCTCTGATTTCAGGTGGGTCTTCACAGGCATGAGGGACAAACCTTTGCTGAAGATGAGCAGTAGACATAAATATCTTCATGGCAAAGGAGTTATGAAGTGTCAGGTGTGTATCAAATAGGATAACAGCAAACCTGACATGGTTTTGTGATTAAATCTTGTTTTTACTTGTTTACTTTCCCTGCCCCATTACTCTTGTTCTTCTTCACTGCTCTAGGGAAATTAATTTCTTCTCTTTCTAAATTATTTGATATGGAACAATCAAGTCAAGAACATGAGGATGGTAACAAAAGCTATTTCCTCAAGCATTTTTGTATATATATATATATATATATATATATATATACACACACATTGTAAGTCAAGGTGTCTGAGGGAAACTCGTGTGATCCATGTACTAATTTTTATTTATTTATATATATATATATATATAACATCTTCAAAGTACTATGTTAACTTAGAGAATAAACAGCAAGGATAAATAGAATAGTCAAGCCTTTTCCTACCTAAAAATGTACATTTTTATCACAAGAAATTGCTTCAATCTTTCTTTCATGCACTTTGTCGATTTTGTAAACCCCTCTTGACTTAGCATTAATTTCTTCATTGAAGCCTTAAAGAAAAAGAGGGTTATACCTTTTCATCCTCAAGACATTCAGCCCATCAGCAAACTTTCCTGTCAGAAATGAAGAGTTCTCATCTTTATAGTGCTTCAACAACATGCTAGAAATGCAGGGCTTTTTCATGCCAGTGGCACTTGAAACTGAAATGAATTCCAGAACACTGCAATTAAAATACCAGGAAAATGTAACGAAAGAGACTTTATATCAATTCAGTATAGCAGAAGGCATGATAAATCTTCCATCTCTGTATAAAAATGCATCCCATTATTTACTTAAATCCCCAGCAAAAAGCTACAGATGTAGTGTAGTTTAGGGAAAGTCCAAAAGCAAAAGTTTCCTGCATTTTTAGGAAGGTATCACAGAGATCATCCAGGGTCAGAACAACTTTCCACACAGTACTTCCGAGAAGCCCCCATTTTTCTGGGTGGAATCAAGTTTTTCCAGCCAGGCTGATTACTTCAGACTCCCTGCAAATTCTGCCAGAGTAGAAAGAAAAGAAAAATAAAATATCTATTTCCAAGCCAAGGACTAGGATTTAATTTTCCATCTTAAAAATCTGTCTTCTCTACCTTTCAAATCTGGTTGGAGACAGCACCTCTCTGTCATTAGCAGATAGACAAAGCTGAGACAAAATGCCTCCATGGGAAAAATTGATGAATTGAAATGGTACTCTACTCAGGGACTTAAAGGTAGCTGGGATAAAAGGCACAAATAGAGATGACTCGTGAGAAGAAGGGAATCAGATTGAGGATTGTTTTTAAAGAGGAAAAAGAGGGTGGCGATTCATGAAGCTAGAAGTCAACAAGAAGAGATAGAAAAACTACATGAACACCATGGATGGTTACCACTGTGTCCTTTTCCTCCTATCAAATGGCTGCCTGTGCCTCATCATTTTTTGTGCTGCTGATTTCAAGACACCAGCTCTTCAACTGGAACAACTACTTACCCAACTCTTTTTGACTTTGCCATGTAATTATCTCTGTTCTCCCTTCTCTTTTGTCAGAGCCATGTCCTGTCAGTTGCCATGACTCTATACTTGGTCTCTCATAATAGGAGCAGGGTGTAGTTGGTTTCTCTAGGTTGCCCATGCTGCGCTGTGTCTGTACCTCACTAGACAGTATTGTGTTCCATTGATTATTTCTGTTTCATCACCTAAAAATAGCTACACTGTGGCCTACCAGTGATGCATTGTGCAGTTAGGAAATGGATACACTTTTCCTGAGAAGACTAAAATGGAGAAAAAAAAAAATCATTGATTTTGTTAGGCATGGCAAGTTACTGCCAAAAATAACAATACATTTCCTCTCAGAACTACTGGTGGCCCATAAGCAGCAAAATTTATCCAAAGCTTCAACCTTTGATATAATAAACTGGATAGACAAAAGCTGCCAGAACTGTCATAGGAATGCAATCCAGAAATTTACCATATACCAGGAAACATGAACACTTTGATTTTGTTGTGAAATTTGCACTTTGTACATTGCATTCCACCTATGGGCCCTTCTCTCAGGCTTCACCTCATATTTAGTTGCTTTTTATTTTTTTTTAATTTATTCCAGATGGTTTTGTCCTTTCCCTGGATGATGTGGTTTATTTGTCCTACTTCCATGTAGACACAGGGGATCTCCAGCAGATCAAACAGAGCCCACCATCCAGCAGGTCTGACCAGTGGAGCCGGGCAGTGACTCCACCTTTGTTCTGTCACCTAGCATGCCCTTTGGATCAGAGAATTGTCTCTGATCCTCCAGATAAAGTTTCCTCCCCGCTCTCAGGTCTTTCAGTCGAAGGAGTGATGAGTAATTCCCACCTTCACATGCAGCTAGGACATCACAAACCCATACACCTAAGAGCAAGACTGTAGAGTTATCTCCCATAATAAATGCACAGCTTCATGGTGCCATTAGCATTCCCAGCTTAGAAAATCCTGCACTCTTCCACTATTATTCCCTCTCTTAAACACACACACACACTGTCTCATTGACCTGTCTGACATTTTCCGGCTGCAAATTCTCTCATTATTGCCTATTTAGTTTTCTCAGACTGCTGTTCACAACCTGATCTCTGCACTCAGGTGAATGTCCAGCTGGAAAAAATAAGCTTCCTTTTCAGGTCCATCCTGGTTTTAATCTGTTACTGTTGCAATAAATCCCCTATGGAGGTTTTCTTACTTCCTATTGTTTTCCCTCTTCTGCTATAAACCTCACAAATATTAATCTCTTTTGGTCCTGATTTTCCCTTGCCTCCCATCTTTTATTTGTCTAAAATGCCTGCCAGGACTTTTCACACTTCATCATGTCTCCAGCAATACCGGCTCTGGGCCAATGCCAGAGACTGCAACTTGACAAAATATGTTGCAAGGTGGCTTTTCTTCCACACCGTCTGCAGCTGTCATCTTCTCTCAGGGTCTGATACTACAAATTAGGCAGAGCTGGCAGGAGACCAGAAGTTTTTTACCTCCCAAAAGTTAGATTGTGAACAGAATTTCCAGGGAATTTTCCTTTTAGATAAGCAGCCTGGGAATCAAGGCATTGCTTTATGTTGACATTTTCCTCTCCTTTTGTTTATTGTGCTGTGCCAACTTGTACAGATACTACTACGATGCAATGTCTAGTCAATTTGTGGGCATCACCTCATGCCATGCTAGTCTGGACTGTGAAATCTGTTAAAGAGTGTTAAAACTCAGAGGGAAAATATCAGAAGACCAACAGCTTCAAGCTGCAACAAATGCAAGAGTAAATAACCTGGGGACTCCTGGAGGTTTTGGTTCATTGATCTACAAGCACTGGTTCACTATGAGCATGGCGATAGGTGTTCATATACCCTAGCAATTTCTCCATCAAACACATGCTGCAAGCTCTAGGTTTTGTAGACCTACTTTTTTTGGACCAGCAGCTAGAAGTGATGTGCTATGTATATTTTGAGTTGGGAAGTATCACAGCTTCTTCATAACCTTCCTTTACAAGTACATAGGTGCATTTTGTCTAGCTGGATTAGTGAGAATGAAAAAAATCTATTTCTGTTACTGGGGCTTTTGTGGGGGTTTGTGAGGGGTTTGGTTGCTTGGTTGCTTGCTTGGTTGCTTGGTTGCTTGGTTGCTTGCTTGCTTGGGTTTTGGGGATTTGTTTTGGGTTGGGTTTTTTTTTAAGGTTACAAATCAGGAAATATGTAAGGAAAGGCAAAACATGACTCAGCTAAAACCAGTTATCTTTCAGAACTCTGTCTGGTCCAAACCTGAGCAGGAAAGAGTTTCCTGCATAAAATGCTGCCACAGAACTTCTCACCAACACAAAAAAGGTTAGCTGCACTGCCTGCTAAAGACATGCCAGCTGGAGGCTCTCAGGTTGTTGTCTTACAGCCCTGTAGTTTGTGCTTTGATCCTTAGAAAAACACAGAGAATAGTGATAGTAAGGTTTAGTAAGATTAATTTAAGCTGATGATGTAATGGAGAGCTGGTATCTCAGTGCAAGGAGATCATGGAACAACAACAAAAAAAAAATAGATACTTGCTATGTGATGGCATCAAACATCGTCTAAAACAAAAAACAAAAACAAAACAAAAATTCAATGTTTGAGGTTCCCATGGGATGAGTGGTGTCAGGCAGGGTTGATTTTGCAGTATTTTAAAAAGGGATGAGCATGAAGGAAGACTCAAGTGGTTACTAAATGTAAAAAGCAAGCCTCTGGAGGCTCTGGAGACTGCCTTTGACTTCATTCCATCAGTCACAGCTTATCTTAAATCAGATCTCCCATTTGATCCATGCTTTCTCAGAATATTTTTCTTTTTTATTGTTATTATACTAGTATTACATTATGATTTTTCTGTTCTTTTTAAATTCCAGCTTCCTTAAGTTCAATTCATAAATTCTGATGAAAAACCCTATGGTAAATTATAAGTGGTGTAAATAAATTAATTTGTCTTGACTTCAGTGGGTTTTGGTTGATTTCTGGACAGGTTGTCTATATTTATACCCAGTGGGGATAAAAAGTCATCTTTCCTTGGACCGGTTCAGCAGCCTGATACAAAGGGAGTCATCAATCCTGGACTTCCTCAGTAGCTCTGATTCTGATCTGTTGTGTGACCTTCTGCAAGTTACTTGACTTCCCTCAACTGTTAATTTTTTTCCTATGCTTAAAAGTTTCATGAAAGGCTTCCTGTTGGAGAGTCTTTATTTTGCTTTATAATCTTCAACTGCTTACAATGACAGCAGGCTCAGTCTCTCTACACACTACTGTAATACAAATAAGTAATAATAATGCCTGGTTGCATGCAATGTTGACAAACTGAGAAGCAAATTTCTCCCAGGATGCTTTTCCAGCTAATGTATGCCTATATTTATTTGAAAAAAGCAAAGCATATCCTTGTGGGACCATTACCCACCTACAGCCAGCAGGCATACCAGTCCCAGTGGAATGCCAGTTATGAAAACTACAAAAATAATCCAAAAGGAGAATGCATTTAAGTTTCTAGTTTGAAAAATTTAAACATTTTTGCTGGCATGAATATCTCTTTTTAAAACAGACTCATACAATTTGATAGTTTGAAAAATAAAAAAAAAACTATGACGAAAACATAAATATTTGAAAATCTGCTACTGTTCTCTCTGTGTTCCTGAACACTTCTCATCTTAACATTTATCAACTACATGGTTAGATCAAACAGTCCACAGAAACAGAAGTGAATATATCAGTGTGAAATGGACTAGTTGCTTTTTTCCATTTGGATACCTTTGTTTCAATTTATATTATATACAAAGGAATCCAGTCAGATTAACTCATATACTATTTTTTCTAAACCAGAAGCATGTTGCTCTTATTTCCCAGAACCTCCCACCAATGCAAAAGGCACACATAAGACCACTTTGGTCAAGATCAATGTAATCATACATTTTTAATCTTATTTAGTACATTACAGCATTTCTACACTGGCAGGGCTGCACTGCTTATCTGTATTCAGCAGAGTTAAAGAACAAATGAAACTATCGCACGGTCCTTTTAGTATATGGTATCTCCATCACAGAAACATGCTACACATTGTTACTAATTTTCAGCTATCTTTTTACTAGGTTAAATTGATCTCTGCATATTTGGCTAGAAGATGTTTCCTCTAGTCTTTGGATCAGAATGTTTCTACTTTCTGTATCACCTCTGATTTTTCTTCTTCTGAAAGCTTGCTTCTGAAAATGGTAAAAATTAAACCTATGCTGCTTCCACCAGTGATTTATACAGGAGCAAAGAGATCATTCCATATACCATTCCTATTCATTGACTTTTTGCTTAGGAACTATGAATCACACTGTCTTTTTGTCCATAGTTTCACACGAGAACCTGTATTTAGTTATTATCTCACTGTGATGCTCCAAGCCCTTCAGGATCTGTTTTTACAAGAATGTGAAGAAAGAAGACCAAGTCCAGAAAATGTCAAAAATTGAGAGAACTGGAAGGACACAAACAGAGCAGTGTAAGGTAAGTCTTTCTCATGGGTCTGAACCTGCATTAATAGTATTCATATCTCAACAAAAGACAGGTATTTTTAAAAGTTTACATTCATCTCTATTGTGAAGAGTGTTAAACAGACATTTTCAGAAGATGATTCATTCTGTTAAGGGACAGGTCTGTAAAAGAGGCAAGTGAACTGGCCCCTGAAGATAAATCCCTCTCCTTTATTTTGATAGAGAGCTACTACATTTTCACCTAGTTAAATTTTGGAGACATTAATCTGTGTCAGACTTGTGCCTTCACCTGTCTCTTCTCTGAAAATTCTGTAGGCATATCTTACATTTTTTGGCCCTGAATATGCATTTTTTACTTGGATGCATTAAAGAAGAATTTATTTTACCAAGCTCACTTTACCAAGTGTGAGTCTGTAGGGATATCTTGTTAACAGAGAAAATTTTCCTGTATTTTTTGCTACTTGCCACAGTTAAAAGTACTGATATCATATTTAGTCTTAGTTCATGGAATCATCGAATCATGGAAAGTCTTGGCTTGGAAGAGGCCTTAAAGATACCTAGTTCCAACCACCTGCCATGAGCAAGGACACCTTCCACCTTCTATGTTGCTCCATCCACCCCTGCCTTGAACACTTCCAGGGGTGGGGCATCCACTTCTCTGGGCAACCTGTGCCAGTGCCTTACCACCCTCACAGTGAAGAATTTTTTCCTAATATCTATTCAAAACTTACTCTTTTTCAGTTTGAAGCCATTCCACCTTGTCCAGTTCCTACATGACCTTTTAAAGAATCTTTCTCATCAGATATTAAATTATTATTAAAAAAAAAAATGGTTGCACCTAATCCATAGGACTGGAGGACAAAGTGAGAAACATTTCCACTTGATTAATTATTGAGGTCTCAATTTGGACTACAGTAGTTACCCAATTTCTAGTTCATTTTATGGTTTAGGGTTTTTTTCCATACATCATTATAATTTTACTCTTCATTGAAACCAGGGGTAAGGCTTGACAGATAATTTTTATTATAAGTCATATTTGTATAATTAAGGGCAATACAGATTTGTCTTTTCAAGGGCCTTGTGAGAGGTTTAATACTGAATTTCCTTAATGGCTCTTGAAAATGCTGGACCATATTAAATCAGCATTTTAATCCTAGTCTCCCCAAAGTGTGTTTACAAGTTACAGGCGAGAGCAAGACGTATTTCTACACATAACATTTCCTCCTCTTCACACATACGTGACTATGCGTCAACAAACTTACAATTTGTCTGTGCAGAACATTTCACACAGAGGTTGGTATGTTTATTAGGAATTCAGCACACATTTGTCTTCACCAATGTAATGGAAATGGAGCAAGAGACAGCTGAAGCTATCATTCCTTCACTCTGCTTTTCACCAAATACTAAACAAAGAATAAACTCTTGTACCAGATGTTCATATCATGGTGTTAGGAGGCCAGAGAAGAGAGTAAAAGTTTCTCACCATCTTATTATAAATGCAAACTTCTCTGCAATAGAACTCATATGTTAATGTTTTGGACTGATTAAAATCTGTCTGAAATATTTCAGAAGGGTGAGTTTTTTCTTACTGAGTAAGTGGGGGTTTTCATTCCCTTCTCTTTTTCTTTAAATAATCAGAAAAAAAGCAACCTTATTTTGATTAATTGAATAGTTTCCATAGCAGCTGTGAGCCAGGTGGCTGGAACCAGTTACTTATGATGCTAAAGTAAGGGTAATTAGTTTATTTTTAATCTTTTAATCCTGTGGGAGTGGAGTTTAGTGTGTTAATGGGAGAGGTTTCGTGGAGAAGTGTCTTGATAATCTGTTATTATCATTTAGTTTTATTGATGAAGCTCAGGCTTTATATGAAAAGAAAATGAGTGGAAAATTCTGAGGCAGGGCAAGCTACAATTTTCATTCTGGCTTAAAAATCCCTAAAGGGCTTTCTTATATTTTATTCTTATCAGGATTTTTTTATAACTGAAAACCTGAGGGATTTGGTTCAAAGAACAACCTGTGTTCATGCAGAAGGACCTGCTTTAACATAGCAAAAAAAGGGCATTAATTGCAGAATGAGAAGGCATGGAAAACATATTAACTGTGTCATTCTTTTACCAGCTCCTATTGTTGAGGGAGGGCTGATTTTGATTATTTTACAATGTGTACATTTGCTGAGCAAAAAAGAAATTTTTATTACTTAATAGTCCTGTTTCTTAACTTGATTCCCCAACCCTTTTTTTTTTAAATTCCTCCCACGAACTTCTGGTTTTAGTTTTAAAGCTACTTGTTCAATTACCTAGTTTTCCAGGTTAAAGAAATACATTTTTTGGTTTAAAACATGAACATGGATCAGTGCATCATTTCAGTATTTTCCATGTTCTATGAAGGCTTTCTTTTCTGTGGATTAAGGCCAATTAGCAGATGGAGATTTGTGAGCTGGAGAAAGTCCAAGGGGGAGGAGGCGCTTTCTTTCAACTAGAGGCTCACTGACTTTACATCTACTATCAGCAAAATATTTTATTAGAAGAAAAATCCCTTCTCGGGGATACTCTTACTGCCATTTCCCCCCAGCATATTCTAAAGCTACCTGAACAAGTGAAGAATACGAATTTTCCAGAGCTGTGCTCTGCTGCACAAAGATGAGCCCAAATTCACACCACCTACCCTATTTCCTGACTTAGGCATAGTTGTTTCTTCCCCGCAATAGAGGAGTTGTAGATTTGCAGTCAAGTTTAGGAAACGCTTAGAACTGCTCCTGATCATCTTGACTTCCCTTATCTGAATTAGAAAGCTAAGTCAGGTAACCAGGAAAAGCTCAGACTGCGCCTGTGATCTGCTGCTCTTGTACAGCAGTTGTGCAGGCTGTGGTTGTGTTTGCTTCAGCTGGTTCTAATTTGACACATACTTCTGGATTTAATCTCTTAGTAGCCATCATTTAGTGAATTTTGCCTCATGACACAGCAAAGTCCCAAGGCATGTTTTGGGTCAGAGTTAACAAGATGCGCTCCAGAAGCACACCTATTGCATTCTCATCTCCAAAAGATGCTCAGTTCAAGGGAAAAGCAACAACCCAAACAAGCAGTGTTTACACCAGGTCCTCAGCACCACCACCTTCACTCTGCAGATCCCTCTGCTGGGTCTCACTAGCTACTACTGAAGTCAGAAGCTAACAGAGAAAGTAAAAAACATACAAACAAGATGGTTTTATGTCTATACAGTTACAAAAAAACCAAGATGTTTATTTAATCCTCACTTTTGATCCTCTTCACTGATTACTGTGAAAAGTTTGTGTTCCATGGCAGGACTATCCCCCTCAGCTATGTCAAGATTTTTTTCTGGGAGATTGCTAGTTCTTACACACCTAAGAGGTACCATGGAGTATGGCAAGAATTACACGATATGGGTGACTCAGTGTCTTCACTATGATGCCAGAGGTTAGAAAGCATTGCCTTAGCGGGGCAGGAAAGGATTATTTGCCTGTTTCAGACACTGTTGAAGGTGGAAATGCACCTTGACCCAGTGGAGTGCTCTGAAGAATTATCTGCCATCAACTGGATGCTGTTACACAAGAATTTGATGACTACATGACTTGACATCCACTATCACTACACTGTTAAAATGTAGGATTTTTATAACTAATTATCTCATTCTAAAAGAATGATGTAGATATGGCCAGCATTTTCATATGCACAATACATAAATGTTCAACAAAGTTTTCATTGCATATTTTCAATCTTATTTCAATATATATAGACACTTATGCATTTATTTAAAAAAGTATGAAGGAGTAGTAGACTGGGGCATCTCTGTCTGAGCTCCCGGACTACCTCCTTCCTCCATTTTTCTCTTTCTGGACCCTCTTCCCATACTTCCATCTCCCATTTGCTTACACCTGCTGCTCAGTGAACAGCTTCATTTGAAGAGCAGCTAATTGTAACCCAAATTCTTCCCTCACTGACCAGGTCTGGTCCAGTCACTGCAGCAAGCAGATTGATAGCCTTCTCCTTAAAAAAAAAAAAAATTACAGAAAACAGTGCCATAGCCTACAACAAAGAGCAATACTAGTAAAAGTTCAAATGTTTTCTTTCTTTTTTCTTTGTTGGATGTTAATAAGCTCTTGTTCTCTTACATAATGCAACTAGTTTGGTTTTGTCTTACCATATTATAGCGATAAAACATTAATTGTATTCAAATAATGACCTTGAAATAGCAAATACTATAGATTCCAAGGTGAGGGAGTGGTCAAGATGTGGTAGGATCATTTGATGAAAGAAAAGGAAAAGCAAAAGCAAAAGAAAGAGAAAGCTTTGGTGGCTACTAGGATATCAAGGATATTTTTTACCTTGAAGAACCCATCTGTGTTTCCAAACAAAATTATGTGAAGGTCAGAGGTCTCCTTATTATGCAGGTAGGACAGAACAAGGCTGAATCCTATCCAGCTGAGCTGGTTCTGTTCTTTTGAACCCTCTGGAAACATAAACATCACAGAATTCCACTGTGTAGCTGATTCATTTCTTGGTCAGTTCAATCAGTTGGCTTTCTCTTCCCTTGGAGTATTTTTGGACTGCATCTTCAGAGAATGTTTAACTCTTCTTCATTTACACTGTAAAGTGTGAAGGGTGTTAATGGAATACTTTTTCTTACCTATAGTGAAATCCAAAAAAACTACTTTAAGCTGTCTGTTGGAACATTTTTTTAACCTGATCATTATTTACAAAGTATTCCATTCCAATATGTGGAAGGGTGAAATTCTTTAAATACTTCTACTTTCAAAGAATAAAATGGTCATGAAATGCATGTAGAGGGAGGAAAAAAAGGCTACTCTTAGTTCAAAAATACAGATTTAGGTTTGTGCTGGAGAGGTGTCAAGCTCTGTGATTCTCAAAGAAGACAATACCACTGAACACTACTCATTAAAAAAACCCCTTTCTACTACTGTCTGGGTTTCGATTCCGAATAAAAATTGAATGTGACATCTCCATCCTGTCATGAAGCTGCCTTGGTGCTCACTATAGTCCTGAAGCTCAGGGAAAAGGGTTATGGAATTTAAAAGTTGTACTTTACTCCTTTTCTTGCTTTCTCAGACTCCATTCTCACAGAGTTGTACTCCTGTCGTGCTTTGCTTGATTACTGAGATAAAAGATATTGCTGTTGAAAGGCTGGAAGGTTACAGAAATCAACAAACCCATGGTAATTTGCCACAGCTGAGGCTCTGCCTTCTGACTTACCCTTTTATCCATCTTGTGATGTGCTCCTCTCCCTCTCCATTCCTGCAATCTGCAGCCTTTTCCAAGGTAATTCAAGGAATCCTTCTAAGGAATGATTTTCTACCATAATTGCAGTTTATGATATCCATTTCTAAAATATTTATTAATAAATAAGTAAGTATATGCATGTATAAGTTTATATACCTAACAGAAGATGGCACCAGAACAGCTGCTGACATTGACTAATGACTGTATTTGCCAGTGGAGCTCTATCTACTTAAAAAGACTTCGAAAAAAGCCCACTTTAATTATAAAAAATTTTTGGATGGATAAAGGTATAGGTGTATGTGTCAGTAGAGGTTTATTTTCTCACTTTTTTCTAAATTTTTTTTTTCTCCTTTGAGAAAGGCAATTCTAGGAAGCTACTGTATCTTAAGATTGAAAATGAACTTTAATTACTTTCAATTTTCATTATGCTATGTTTCGTGCTGTACTGTTAGGCCTTTAGAACACAATCTAAATGAATTATAGAAAAGACAATGGTAAAAATAAGAACAATCATATCAAGAAAATGCTGTAGGTTTAATGTCTTTATTATTAAATGGCAGCTTCCTGTCATAATAGTATAAAATGAATAGTGACAACTGTCTGTTCCTTGAAGACATTAGTGGACATTGTCATTTACTTTGAATTGGATTCAGAGCACATGTGAACAAAATTATACTTCTCCTATAGCTTGATGATAATAAAAGTATGACTGGAAGATGTTAGCATTTCCTATGTATAAATTAGTAATTCTCCTCAGTGAAGATATATTAATGAAGCAGCAATGCTTGAGCAGTAGGTATCACATTTTTTTCTTTTTAACATCTCATTTCTTGTAGATACTGACAGTTTTCAAGCTGAGGTATATATTTCAGAGAGCAAGGTCTTGATGATATGAGCATATTGTACTATATAAATAATAGCTTCTGTGAGTGGGTCTTGGCACATTCTTTCCAGTGCCAGATTCTTTTTCTCAAACTGTTCATGTGGTGAGGGAAAAAAGGACTTGCATTTTTCAAACAGGCTTTGTTCTTGTCAGACTGACAACATTAAAACAAACATAATCATCTGTTTTGTCATCATTCTTGAGTGCAAATAACTTTTGAGAAAAGGTTTGCTTCATTTTAAAAAAGAAGAAAATGGAAGATGCATGGGCCTGAAACCCCAGGGCCCTGCTTAGATGTCTTTACAACTTGAAAAAACACATTTTATTAAAGACAGGGAATTGGCATCATGATACGATTCTTCTTTTATTGATGCCGTCATTATTGTGGGATAATGCATGACTAAGGCATGAGACCAGGATCCCATGTCTTTTTCCCTGCTCATCTGTAGTGGTAAATTAAATTTCCTGTGTTAACCTATATGTTTTCAGAAGTCTTTTCCTTCTCTTTGCATAGCTTTATTTTTTTCTATATTTACAATTAGGAAAAGGACTTAGTAAATGTGAAAGTGCTATGAACCATTACTGGAGGAAAACCACTATATGAAGGACTACTTTCAGAATTTGGAATACATGTTTTGAAGTGTTTTGTAAAATTTTCTTTTCATCCTGAAACAATGACATCTCACCTTCAAATTTTGAAGAAATTATCATGTTCTACTTGGCTCTTGGCAGGCTACACCTGAAATACTGTGTTTAGTTTTGGTCCCTGCTATAGAAGAGCGATGTAGACAGGCTGGAGAAGGTCCAGAGAAGGGCCATGATGGCCCTGATTTTTTGGATACTTAATAAAGCTTAAAAGGTTTAAGTTTGCCCTTAAAATTGCTCTTGCCAAACTGAAAAACCACTTATCTCTGTGCATATACTGAAGAAGAATATCTCTGAAACTATCAAAAACTTAATTGGCTGTGGGACTGAGAATGGAAATAAAGACTGGGAAGCCTGCTGTATGAGAAAAAGCTGAGAGAACAGGATGTGATCCCTCTTGAGAAAAGAAGTCTGAGGGAAGGCCTAGTCACCATGTTCCAGTATTTAAAAGGTGGCTACAAAGAAGATGAAGCTCCTTTTTTTACGAGGAGTCACATCCAAAAAACATGGGTAATGTGTACAAGTTACTCCTGGGGAGTTCTGTCTTCTCAGAAGGGCATTACTGAGAACTAGCACAGAATATCTGTGAACTTTCCATATTTGTTTCAGATATGGATAACAAGTGATTTTCATAATGACTAAATAAGGCGATCACTGTATGTAAACCTTTCTACAACATTCAGAGAAGGAAGATCTGGTGATTGTTATAAGAGAAACTTTGCACACGCATGTACAGTAACAAGGGCAAGCAGATTGCAAAAGCAGAAGCATGTGGTATGAAGCCAAAGTTTTTATGACCAACTGTAAAGAAGTGGTGAAATGCATTCCATCTGGAAAGGATTATGACCCAGAAACTACTAAAAGCTAGACTGCCATGAGGACCTGACCATGTCTGACCTCTAAGTTTTTTTCAGAAATATTCAACTGATCCACAGTAAGAAAAAAGATGAATATTTGAACTATAGGCTTGTTTTGAGTCTTTGGATCTCTGCAGAATTTTGGCAGGGGATCAACTGAAGGATTGTGCAGTAAAGAAAACTTTCACTACAACAGTGGCTAGTCTCAGAATCTAAAATATATATTTTGAAGTGTTTTTTTAAAATCTTATCTCCATCATTGTTATTGATCAGGGCACTGGGAGCTTTGTTGGATGAAAGATTTTGCCCTGAAATAACTGGATGGAAAAATATCTCTCTTCCAGTACTACTTCTTAACAGTATATCACTGAGATATTTATAGATGTTTCCTCCACAGACATCACAGAGAAGACCTTTGTAATGATTTTCTGTAGAAGATGTTTTTCAACAATAGGCATTCTGGGGAGAGCAACTGACCTCTTGCCTAGCATGGGAGCTCCTCCTGATATGTCTAATGGGTTTATTGTCTTCAAGGCTGGTCAAAATTCAGTTCAGAGAAATGTATCTGTGGCTGAGCATAATAAAAATTTCCAGCACTAAATCCCAAGAAACAGAACCAAGACATAATATCTTGGATGTTGTGTATAGTATGTCCATTCAATTTCCTGAAGGTTTTCAGTTTCAGAGCAATTTCCTTGTAGCTTTAAGCTTTAGCACTTTCAGGTACAGGTTTTCTCATGAAAAAAAGAAAAAAAAAAAAAAAGGAATAAAAAGCCTAGAAAGAAAAGAAAAATGGTATTTTTTTCACAAGGGAATGCCAGGTTATAACCCAACAGTCTATCATAAAACAATACTGTTTGATTGCATCCCAATCTGTTTCAGTATGATTTATGTGTTCCCAAAGTACTCAGAACCATGCTGTAGGAAATATATTAATTCCAGAAAAAACACTTTATTAAGCTGCAAGTAAGGTACAAAGCAACTAGTATATGTTTGATCAAGAATCTCTTTTTAAAAAACTGAAATACATCCAGGAGAAAGTCTGGGATTTAAAATTTAGGTTCCATGTCTCAGGAACAAAATACTAAAATAACTCAAAGTACTAGTACACAACAGCTCAGCCTTTATAGTTTATTTATTGTGGTCTTGATCCTGTTCTTCAAATCAGTGGAAAAGGTCATTTATTTGGTGGAACAAATTCTTTGAAAGCAGGCAGAAATCCTAGAGAGTCACTTAGCTCCCTGATTCATCTCACATTTGAATTTAAAGTGTAGAATATTTTGTTCTTACAAAGCTTAATTGTTCTACAACCTCCACATCTCCTGTAGTCTTTCCTCATACCTAGAAATGGGTCCTAAACCCCATGGAATGTTCTATCGTACATGGAATGTTGCATATGAATAGGTATTGTCAGTGTTGTGAACTTTTAGATCAGGTCTAATGGAGAGCTCCATTTTTTTTGGGGGGGGGGATGCCAGGTGAGCAGATTACAAATTGATATTGATTAACACAATAAATTATGAATGTACAGCTCCCAGGTCATTTTGCAGTAATAAAACAGACACCTCCATTCCCCCTAGCTCTCCAGTCTCAAAAATGTTTAGATTTAAAACCCTTTCTGTTCTAAATACTTCTCCAGTTATCTCTAAAAAGAAAAAAAAGCGTATTTGGTCTATGAAATGTTGGGTATTTTACTTCAGTTTAGATCAAGTTGTTGGGTAGTGAGAAAAAAAGTCAGAATTTCTGCTACATGGGATTTTGCAGCCAAATAAGGTAGTTCAATTACTTTAGAGAGAATGCATTATTTATTGACCAAAAGGTCAAAGGAGACCATGTGGTGCAGGGAATTTTCAGGAGGAATGGTGATCATTTGTCAAGAGAGAAGAAATGTACATTGATATGTGAAGTTATTATCCCTCTCCTGATCACAATTTGACCTTTGTCTTGCTAGAACTATATATCACCCTAAGGGAGAGGAAAGCAGGGCACAACCCACAAGCAGGCAGGAGACTTAAGGAACGATTAGAAGAGCTAAAATGAATGGATAAGCAAGAAAAATGGGCCATTTGTACACACAAACATTACATGTGTTTTAAAGGATACAAGACAGTTTTATCACAGAGATGGGGTGATATGTAGTCCTTTCAAAATCTGAAGGTTTATACTAAAAACAAAACACTTTTTTTTTTTTTTTGAGTCAAGCTTTTCAAAATATTGCAATTCATAGATATCTTAATTAAATTAGCTTTTCTACCAAACCCAGTTTATTCTGTTCTTATTTTTTTTCCTTTCTCCTCTTTCCGGATGTGCTATTCATAGGTACATGATAAGAATGGAGGAGGAAAAAGGACAACAAATGGCAGGTGTGTGAAAGGTTGAATAATCCACAGATGGAAAAAAGCAATTTTGTTTTGTGACCTGTTGGAATATAGAGATTGTACATGTGGCAAGGGTAAGAACAAAATACATCTTCTGCTATGATTAAACTCACAGCACACTGTTCTAATGACAGGTTGTGTGGTGCACACAAAAACACAGGGCAGCTGTGCAGAAAGGCAGGTAGAATTTGTCACTTCAGAATTTGTTTATTTCTGTTTCCTAGCATTTTAAAAACACAATACGCCCAAAGTATTAATTGTTGAGACAAAAATATAGAAAGTTAATTTCTAAATCCTCCCTGCAATTTTGTATCAATAGGAGTCATGGGAGGCAGAGATCAAAGATGCATCTACCAATGTGTGCATAGATAGCTATTCCATAAAAGTTTTACATTCTTCTAGTGGGTTTGCCCTGGCTCCAGCTAAGCCTCACACAGCTTCTCACTTGCCTCCACCCTTGAGCCCTGAGGTCTTACCTTAATGCCCTCACAAATGTATTTACAGGTATATGCTATTCAACAACATAGATGGAGTTTATCCCACTCTGTATCTAACTTTGCCGTTCTGTGTCTCCTGCTCAGGTGTTCTAGCAAAGTGCAGGAAAATAGTAATTAGTAAAATACATATCGAGGAATATTCAAGTACATCATTAAAGTACAACTATTGGGATCACTGAGCTGTTTTCCCTATTAGTTGGTTCTATTTTCAGAGTCAAAAGTCCTCAGAAAACCTGTCTTTTCCACCAAGCATTTTATTTCTAATCCTAAAATCCTAACCCAACCAAATCAGTAGACAGTGTCTACATTTTGTCTAATGTATTCAAATTACAATTTAGAACCTTATCAAACAACAAAAAAAAAGTTATCTATGTTAAAAGAATTGTCTTTACACTCAAACTGAAGAACAGTTTTTCTGTGTAATATATTGCCAAGCATAATTGTAGTTAAATACTGATAACTGTACAGAGTCCTTTATTTCACTGGAGTTGCTGATGATAAAACTTCTTTCTGGCAAACTATAGTTATAATAATTTTCAATGTTAATTTAAATTTCATTACAAAACCCTCTAAGGAAAATAGGAGAGAAATTCCTTTTGCATTTTATAGTGAAAGGAAGGCATCAAATTTAGTGTACAGAACTTCCTAGCACCAGTCATTGCTGAGGATGCCATTCTAAGATAACCAACTGCTACTTTTGACATCCAAAGTCAAATCTTTGGATGGAAACATTCCACAATGCATCCCTGAGAGAAGCTAGGTTTTTCTATAATAGATAAGTCACAACAGATATTCAACCTCACATTTATAATAATTTTGCCTATGCTGAATCAAATGAATAAACTTTTTTGTTTGCAAAATTATAGTTCACAGAAGCTCGGGACTGGCAGTCTGTAGAGCAGTTGCATCTTTTCTGTCAAAAATATGATTTTCACTTATGATCACTGAAGTTTCAGTTCATATTTTATTATTAAACCCTTAGGCCCAGGTAAGCTTAAAAAGTCAGCTGTGCCGAGTCTGCACTTTATGAGAGTAGGAAACCTTCCAGCATTTGTTCTTCAGAGCTCAAGAAAATTTCTGCAACAAATAAAACATTTTACTGGTTGGATCAGGCTACACAAAATTCAAAGACTGTGAATGAAGAGACTCAAGTTAGGTGGAGGCTGGTCAAGGGTCATGCCTGGCATCCACCAGAAACTAAGAGCAGATGAGTAATTGGCGGCAGGATTACTAGTCCTGGGAGCTGTTTGTGAGGGAAATGAGAAGTCTGAACAATCCTATTAGAAAGTATAACACTTAAGCCAATTCACTGAATAATTCCAAAACAAACAGATCTTTTCCTAAGGTTGAGAAATAACTGTAAAGTCTCATCATTTTTATGCTATATGAGTGGCAAATTTTTTGGCTTTTTGCTTTTGGGATACTCTCTGACAAAAGGTCTCGCCCATTAAATTGGCCTCTAAAGACTTAAACAAAGAAGTGCTCAGAAGTGCCCAAAAGCTGCAGCAGAAATGATTTTGTGAGGTAGATAACATCACTTTGGAATAATCTCATAGGAAGATGTAATATTTCAATTAAAGAAGAGCAATCCATCTAAGAAGACACTTTAAATTTGAGTTTATGTAAAACATTTAAGATGAGAAATTGCAAAAAAAAAAATGTTTCTGACATCACAAAAAAGAGAGAAGCAGTTCAATAGGTACCATAGAACTCTGAAAAGTGTCATATGGCATCTGTATTATGATTCACAGATACCTCCTCCATCACTGCTTTGCAATCATTCTGCAATTTCAAAGTTGTTTCATGTCCCTGCCAAACACTTCCAAGGTTTGCCAGTATTCAGGAAAGACTAGAAGAACTTGGTAACATCTGGACTCAAGGGGTATCTTCAACAAAGTTATTATCAGTATGCCTGATCTCAATCAGTGATTTCATGGTGAATGAGGTAGAGAGAACAGAACTTAGCTGGAGTAGCTCTTTATTTTTTCTTAATACAAAAGTCAAAATTACCTGAGTTAAGATGAACTCCAAAGCTATCATTTTCCCCATTTTCAAATGATTGAACTATCAATCACAGAGGACTCCTGCCTCAATCAATGTAAGAACTGAAACACTGTTGATGGTATCTTTATACTGTGAGGGTTGCAAAGGAAATATCTGTAGGTTTTAATATGAAATTTTAAACTGATTGAGGCGTAACAGTGGTAAAAAGGAGAAAAATTCATCCTGAATAATTTATTAATGATTCAAGATTTTTAATGAAATAATACGATTTGACCTTTTTTTTCCCCTTTAATTCATTTCTTTTAAAAATTCTAGATTAATTGATCCAGAATAGATGGAGGTTTAGAAAAAGTTGAAATTACATGTTTTGGCATTTCCAAATAGAAGATGAAGACAAATTCAGTTGTTTTAATTAGCTGATTTCACTTGGTTTCTTTTTCTGTTAAATTCAGTGAAAAATTATGTTTTTATAATACTGCCTCCAAAAAGTTAGAGCTTTATGGCTGCCTGACTATATATATCCTAGAAACTATCTTGAATGGTTGTATTCTCCTTAGCCTTCTCTGAAAGAACAGATATCCAAATATAATATTTTAAAAAGGAAATAGGTTGATGGGAAAATTTAGTTTAATTTTCTTTTTGAAGACAACACAAAATATTTCAAAATATTCAAAATTGACAAGCTGATAGAAATTAATTTAAAGGTTGTGTTGCTTTTTTTCCATAATCCATTTCTGTAATAAATTATAATAATGAAAATTTTCCAACCAGCATATGTGCTCTAAGTAAGATAGTAAATGTAGTCTGCATTGGTTGACTGCATTCCAGTGTGAAAATCCAAAAATAGTTGGGCCAGAGAAGAAAAGATGGCACAGATTCTCCAAAGAGAAATATCCACTATATCAATGATGTTGTCTGGGAGGACTGAACACAAGATTCCAATATTTTGGTGGAAATTTGTGCTGTTTCCCCATGGTTGCATGATATAGTTAATGGAATCATAGGTCTTTAGCTTTGTGGAGAACTAATGAATATAATTTTTATCAGTGAAGAAAAAAGTAGCAAATAAGTAAGAGAAGTTAAACAAGCAATATTAATAAGGAAGAAATCAGCAATAGTTTTAATCCAAGGCTATGAGGAGTTCAAATTCCGGTTTGAGGAATTTCTGGCTGCTTTTTCCTAATCCTACTTCCATGTCTTAGTCATGTCTGTACCATTTGGGAGGCTGTGCCATGCATTAGATAGGTCTAATGAATCACATCTACTTGCAAAGGGGCAGATTCAATGCTGTCGTGCTGGGGATATACAAAGATGGTACCACCTCTGAATTTCTTTCAGCCATAGAAGAAAGAAATAGTAAAGGTTCTGTAATTCAAATAAGTGGAAGTGGAATTTCTGCAGAATTTTTAAGAATCCACAAATGTAATGGGTAGAAAATAAAATGCAGAACTAATGAATGCCACATATGACAAAACACAGTAATAAGAGTCCTTCTGTTCCCTCTGTAGGTGAAGAATGACTCTATGAGAAAAGATAAAGGGTGCCTGGCAAAAATAATTAACCATATGTTCCTGCAGCCCTCCTTCATCACTTGCAATTTGTATAAAATATGAGCCAGGTCAGATGCTGCAAATGGATAAGGTGACTGCAGCAGGCTACTCCCACCCAAGAGTGGGTAACATTAAAAACCTGAACTCAGAATCACAGGTGTGGCTTTATAGACATTTACACATTTATGTGTGATAGATAACTGCATAGAAGTCTGCATGGGAAAAGAAGCAAGATTGTTACAAAGGAGCAAGACTGATCTCACCAGTGGAAATACTCCAGGTTTGGTTCATCTAGGGTGTCCTATGTTGCCTTGTCATGCCATTTAATGTACCTATTCCCTATTGATTTCTATATAAAATGGGATAGTATTTCCTAGCTTTATGGAAGTTGTATTAAGGGAAAAAAAAATAATTTGGTCTTGTTGACTGTTACACGAGTCATAAAACTAGACAAAAGGAGTCTCTACATATGGATAGATACAATGCATACAGAACATTATTTTGAATTTCACGAATTGCTTTGACTTTATTCAATTTCACTCATGTATTATTCCTTATTCAGAATGAGAAAAAATCAAGAAAGCCCTGTAGGCCTTGGATCTGTTTCTGTTATATTTTTTTGCAGTGCACACTGACTCTCAGAATGGTATTGCAGTGTCCAAATAAACTTGAAATTGTGAAGAATTCTAAAACCTGTATCTGTATGTGGGGGATTTCCATGACCTTCACAATTCAAAGATATTTTCTTCTCCTTAGAATCAGCAGGAAAATCACACCATATGACTCATAAAAACACCAGCACATAAAGCTTTCTATGGAAAAAGATGTGCTTTAGCTTTGGAATTTTCAACAAATTGTAATGAATTATAGGTTTTAAAATGTTATATGTGATTATATGAAATTATCTTTGTTTTTGAGAGACTCAAAATCCTTTACTTCAGATGGTATGTTAAAAAATTAATAGCTAACAAAAAAAAGAAAAGGAAGAAATATTGCTAAGGTAACATAATAAAGTAGTATGATTTATTCTTCAGCTGTACATTAGAATTACTTTCTCATCATATTTTTTTGGCCTGAATTCTAACAAACAGCTGAAGAGAACTATGACACGTAGAAGAATTAACCCCACTTACAGGGAGTAAACAAAAATCCTTTGTTTGCAGTAGCTCACATCACAAAGAGCTAGAGTTGCTAAGAAAAATAACAAATTAATGACAGCAACCGGTGGTTAATATCAAGAAATACATATCAACATATGGTATTTCATTTTCCTTTACTGTCTTCTTTAATTTTGGCACTTATATATATCTTCAAGTGAATTTACATTTCTGGAAAAGAAAAGCTGGAGATATCCATGGAATACATCTATGACTCAAATGAATTCATAATGAGCAGAGTGAAGTTTAACATTCAGGAAAGTGAAAGGATGCAAGTATAACATTCCTGATTATATAAGTTGGAAAAACTAAGATGTTTCTGTTCCACAGAAAACTGTGGAATTTTAATTCACTTAGGCTTGCTTAAAGCTTCTGAATCACTTAGTTTCATAATGCTCACAAAGTTTAGAGTACTAGACTGTGGAGTTGGGTGAGAAGGCATAGTTACGTTGAACTAGTAGTTGCAGCAAAACATGTGAGAAGGGCTTTCTCTGTTATTTTTATGGTTTTATATGTTCACAACATGAAAGTCCTCCAAGGAATCCTGAGGAGAACATGACCCATTGAGTGCTTTATGACCACCTGATGTATCTGTAAGATCTAATGTTGTACTTGTTCTGCTATGAGAACCCTACTAATACCAGCTTTGAGAGAGCAAAATGCATCCGAGGAACTCATTTAACCGTTTTGGTGTTTGGGCATTCAGATATCAAAATTATTTAATGAATTTAAATACTAAGTCCACTCAACTTCAATCAGATGGCATGGGTTCACAGTCTGAGAGCTCTGACCTCTGCCTAACTACTAATTTCAGGAAGTTTGGCTGGACAGGAAAGAAGTGCTGAAGGGCCTGATAAAAAGAAGATCTGGGGTATCAAAAAGGATGAAAAACTTGGGAAGCATAGGTGATATAAGCTTTTCCTGAGAGGCAAATTTCTGTGTTGTGGGGTGCCTCGCGGAGGCAAAGACTTAGTTTCAGATAAGCATTGTAAAAGGAAAGGCATGGCTGTAAGCCATGTGTGTGAATTTGACCCCCTGTGTTGGGGGATGGGCAGTGTGAGCCCTGGATGAAGTTACTCTACCCCAAACCCTTGTGAAGGGTGGCCCAGGAGTTCTGATTGGGTTTGAGTCCCTGGGGGGTTTCTCCCTTGCTGTGTTTCTAGTGGTCCCTGACCCTGAACTCCCCCTTCAAGGGTGGAGACCCTCAAAGTTCTGTCCCTCAAAAACCCCTATTCAGCCTCTGTTCGGGGCTCTCTGTTCTGGATCTGAGTTTGTTCCCATGCTGAATAAATGGTTTCATGAACAGGAGCCCGTCTCGTTGGTGTTACATGCTGGTCCCCAGAACCTGTGGCTTCCCTGGATGTGGTCCTGCGGTTGCGGACTGCAACATTTCTGTGTTCTTAAATTCTGTTACAGTTGTGTTTTCTCCATTTATTATTATCATACTGTGAAAAGACCACATGAAAACCTTGAGTTATGAGTTATGCAACTCATCCTTTCTTTTTAATAACTATACACTTGTTAAATGAATTTATTTTTTCTTTCTCTTTTTTGTGTTTTATTATGTTACTATTCAAATGTGGATTTAGAAAATCACTTTATTTTCAAAATATATTTTGACTGAAATATTTTCACATAATTAGCCCATCAATTTGTAAAGATAAAAAATCAAAGTGAGAGCAATGAGCAGTTTCTACTTTTCACCATTTGCATGCTTTTTATCCCTTTTTGCACCAGTGTGTAAAGGCAGGCAGATTGTTATTCTGCATATTTACAATAAGGACAGAACAATAGAATAATTTGGGTTGAAAAAGACGTGTAAAGCTCATCTAGTCCAACATCCCACATTTTTGACGAGATCAGGTTTATCAGAGCCCAATCCAACCTGACCTCATGTGTTTCTAGGGATGGAGCATCTACCACCTCTCTAGGCAAGCTCTGCCAGTATTTGACCACCATCATCCTAAAAATCTTCCTTATTTTTAATCCATATGGACCCTTTTATAGTTTTAAACCACTATCCCTTGTCCTATCACAACAGGCCCCACACAAGAGAGATGCTGACCTGTTGGAATGAGTCCAGATGAGTGTCATTAAGTTGTTCACAGTCTGGAGCTCTTAACCTATGAAGACAGGCTGACAGAAGTGTGGTGTTCAGCCTTGAGAAGAGAAGGCTCTGGGGACACCTTCTAGCAGCCTTTCAGAAAATGAAGAGTGCTTACAAGAGAGCCAGAGAATTTCCACAAGGGTATATAGGGACAGGACAAATAAGAATGGCCTTAAGCTGAAGGAGGGTAGATTTCAATTAGGTCCTAGGAGTAAATTGTTTACTGTGAGGGTGGTGAGTCCCTGGAACAGGCTGCCCAGAGAAGCTGTGGACTCCCTGTCCCTGGAGGTGTTCAAGCACAGGGCTGGGTAACCTGGTCTAGAGGAAGGTAGCCCCGTCAATAGGAAGTGCATTGGAATTAGATGATGTTTAAGATCTCTTCCAACATTAACCAGTTTATGGTTCTATGATCCTTCTTATAGTCCCCTTGAAATACTGAAAGGCCACCTAAGGATTCCCCAGAGCTTTCTCTTCTCAGGCTGAACTCAGGCCATGCTTGAGTATATTGAGCTGGTATTCTTTCCAGAAATCTCTCTTCTGGGACAAATACCTGCATTATTTTCAAAAAACACAATGAGGAATTACAGAAGTTAAAGTAACTCCGCTATTAAGATTTGAGCACTATATCTGAGGCTGGTGCAGAAGCAAAGAAATAATCTGGGAAAACTATTTTAAGCAAGGAAAATGTAGGTATAAATATATCACATGTATTATATTATAATTCACTTACTTGCTTCTCACACTGCACAAGAAAGAATGCTAATGACTATGGGTATAAATAATCAGTGCACTCATCAAGCTATAGTTCAGTAAAAACCTGAATTAATGAATTAATGCAAACCTAAAATCATGACTTTCAATTTAGTTGTTATCCCTTGCAGATTAATAGATATATGATTTGCAAGTATTCATGAACATCAGTTATTTTTTCTTCTTCCCAGGAGCAACTCTAGGTAGATAAGATACTTTTCTGCATTCTAGGATTGCTGGAAAAGGAAAAGATGCAATGCTAGCTAGGCGCTGATGTCACTAGTAACACAGGTGCTCTTTCTGTCTATTTGCATCAGTAATATTGAAAGACTGAGATGTAGTCTCAAGAAATAAAATGCTCTCTTTGGGTAAAGGCTAGAATTCTTTGTATCAGTGTTCAAATGAATACTTCTGTAATGAGGAATGGGCAGAACAAGTTTTATTTCCATCTGCCATACAGACAAAAGTAACAGGTAAGGTTCAGTGTGTGAATATCATTTTCCTAAAAGATGAAAAAATGAAATTAGTTATTTATCTGAATTCCAGTTGGAGCATGGAATAGTAGCAGAGACTATCTGGAGACTAAAAAACAACATAATAATGAAGGAAGGTGTTCATCAGTTTTAGTTAAATTGATTAAACTGCTTCTCAAATAGATATTTTGGTCTGTAGAAGAGTAATTGAAATAAAAGGTCTATTCCGAAGAGACCAAAGGACTTACTAAAAGACAAGACATAAAAAAATCATAATTTATTATGCTTAATAAAGGGGTAATTAAATCAAATGCAATGGGGTGTCATATGTTATACAAGTGAAGCCGTGACAGATGGCCAACTGATGCCATCTCAATTTAAACTTCAGTTACAGTCTAGAAAGTGGAAATCTGAAGAGTTCTATACCTCTTCTCTAATTCAAATATGAGGGAAACACAATGCAGACACAAACACTTAATTTAAATAATTTCAAAAATATTTATTAATTTTTTTCTAAATTAAATTACTGATTACCTTGTAACTAAAGCAAAATAAGAGCAAGCATTCAATTTTCCTATAAATAATGCTAGAAAAGCTGAGATAGAATAATGCCTTCAGCAGAATAACAGAATAAACTGAGTTGGAATTGACTTATCAGGATCATCACATCCAACTCCTGGCGCTGTACAGCACATCCCCAACAGTCTCAACACATGTTTGAGAGTATTCTGATGTTTCTTGAGCTTTGTTAGGCATGTTGCTGTGACCATTCCCCTGGGGAGCCTGTTCCAGCGCCCAACCACCCTCTGGGTGTAGAACCTTTTCATGATATCCAACATAAACCCATAAACTCAGTTTCATCCTGAGTTTCCCTGGGTCCTATCACTGGTCACCACAGAGAAGAGATCAGGGCCTGTCCCTCCCCTTCCCCTCACAAGAAGCTGTAACTGCAGTGAGATCTCCCCTCAGTCTCCTCCAGGCTGAACAGACCAGGTGACTTCAGCCACTCCTCATACAGCTTCCCCTCAAGGTCCTTCACTATCCTTTTGGTCCTTCTTTGGACACTCTCTAATAGTTTCATGTCTTTTTTCTATTTTGGCATCCAAAACTTCCCCCAGAATTCGAGGTGAGGCCGCCCCAGTTCAAAGAAGAGTGGGACAATCCCCTCCTTTGCCCGGCTCTGATGCTGTGCCTGATGCCCCCCAGGACAGGGTTGGCACTTCTGGCTGCCAGGGCACTGCTGCCTCATGATCAACTTGCCATCAACCAGGACCCCCACGTCCCTTTCCAAACCTCTGCTTTCCAGCCTCTCCTTCTCTGGTCTGTAAATACACCCAGGGCTGCCCCATCCTAGGAGCAGATTCTGGAAGTTCCCCTTGTTAAACTTCATAAGGTTGGTAATTGTCCATCTCTAATCTGTCGAGTTCTTTTTGCAGTAGTTGTATTAATGATGGCAAACATTTTAGCCAGCAGCCAACACCCCACTAAAGGTAACAGAAAACCTTGGAGTCTTCCAAAATTTCCCCAGAGCACTAATGTATTCTGTTTGCTATGTAAGGAGTTTAAAGTTACATTGAAATTTTGGGACTGAGAACATTTCTCAGGGGCCAGTGTGCACTGCTGGTGTTGCATTTTCATGAGATGAGTGAGATGAGTCTCGGTGATATAAAACTTCATTTCCCTTCCCCTAATGCAAATAATGCAGCTGAAATCAGGTTACAAGGCAGATAGTCACAGTGTGAGCCAGCAGATTTGTAAAAGCAGAGAGTCATGGAGCCAGGACTAGTGGTTGTATGGTGTTGAACTGATCATGACTGCCCAGTCTTAAATGTCTGTAACTAAACAATGTGAACAGTAGTTGTGAACTTGTGTAATTAATCTGTATTTCTAGAACAGATTAAAAAAATTATGTATGTGTATTGTACCACTCAGAGAGGTTTTTATAACCTTGTATAATAAAAGTATGACTATTCATTAAAAGTTTAATAAGAATATCAGAATATTAGAATATTTTAGGATACTTTTTCATCCAAAAATTCCAAGCTTAAGCCACATTTATAAAAACAACAATTAGGAAAGTTTGAATGCATTCTGCTTGCAGATTACTGTTTGAAATGGATTACCATGTGAATTTTACATGGTAGCAATTGGACTTTTCTTAATTTCTCATTTAGATGTATTGGACTACTTTTTAAAAATGTACTTAATCCTCATTAAAAGCCTAGAAACAATTTCTCCAGCATAACTGCACCTTGATTAATATTCTGAGTGACTGCTCGTGTATCCTTTTACAAACTAAACGAGAGGGTATTAGGGAATATTAGGATCACAGAATACTGGGCTTTCAGACAGCCAGAGAGGCACTGGGTCAGTATGTCAAACACTTGAACAGCTCCCTGGTGTTTAGACACCACATTTATTTGTCTGCACCCGCTTTCTGGGCTCCACCTCCCTCTTTCCCAGCCCCAACAGGGAGCCCCAGAGGAGGTGGGGTTAGCTGTGAATGATGAGGGTCTGAGATGTGGCCACAGCCCTGGGTGTCAAGTTGTGTCTGCACAGGCAGGAGTGACAACAGGCTGTCCATCTTGGTCACTGTCCTCATATGCCGGAGCTGTCATTTGCTCCTATGCATTCAAGCAAATCTGAAGAACAAGAAACTTTTTCCTGGGAAGCTGAGTGCTGGGCTGGCACCACTCTCACCCTGTTACGATAGCAGCTCTGTCACAGCAGGCAGAGCACGGGCAGGGGCTGTGTCACCAGGGGCTGTGTCACCAGGGGTTGGTGGCAGGGCCAGCTCAGTGAGGATGTAAAAAGAGCACTGTATAAGATTTAGTTTGTTATTGCAAGGCCCACAGTCTGGCCACAGTTGTCATGAATGTGATTTAGGAGCAAGGAGCTACATTCATGGTTGTGGTGGGTTAACTTTGGCCAAGGGCCACAGTCCCACCACAGTGTTCACTCTCTGCTTCTTCTCAATGGGACAGTGAGAACAGTGTATGAAAAATGGTTGTTGCTTCAGATAAAGCTGGGGAGGTTGCTTAACAGTTACTGTTACAGGCAAAATTGAGTTGGCTTAGAGAAAATTAATTTAATACATTGACAATTTAAATAGATTTTGGTAGTAAGAAACTGAGACAAAAATTAAAACTACATCTTCCCCTTTCCCAGCTTCAGCTTCACTCCTGACTCCCTTAACGTTCCCAACACTACATGGTGTAGGGGGGGTGAGGAATGGAAGTTATGGTCACTAAGTAACCATGACTCTGCTGGTCTTTCCTGTGCTCCTGTAGTCCACCGGGAACTGCTCCAGCCTGTGTCCTTAACAATGGCTGCAGCGTGAATTTCTGCTTCACCATTGCCTCTCTGAGTGCCGCCAGGCAGCACCTGGAGCACCTCCTTCCCCTCACCCTGCTCTCTCCTTGGTGCTCGCACTGCCGATTCTGCTTTTCCCCCCTCACTCCTCTGCTCTTCCAGCTTTTTCTCCCTTTCTTAAATATGTTTTCACAGGGACACCGCACACTTGGCCCAGTTATCTCCTGAGATGGGTCTGCTGGAGCCAGCTGGAATCAGCCTGCCTCTCCTCACAGAGCCTGTGCAGCTCCCCCCACCAGCATCTCTCCAGGGACAGCCGGCATTCTTGTCACCTGTGTGCACTTTTCTGTGGCCCAGCTCTCTGCTCTAGAAACAGTTTTGGGTTCTGCATGACCGCACAGGAGAATTTGAACTGCTCACCTCCTAACATGAGCAAGAGCACAAAAAGAGATTATTTATGGAGTCAGAAAGGATCGTGACAAGAATGATGATGCAGAGTATACCAAAACTTCTGTTTAACCAGGAAGCATCTACTCAGAAAAGAAATAGCATATTTATCAACTTGCTGTTTTAATACTTTTGATGACGTTTCTACACCTCACAGAGGTTCATATGAAAACATAACCCATTTTTTTTTCATCTTAAATTGAAGTGCAGTGAGACTGGTGGAGTAATATAGAGTGGCACACATACCACAGGGTTACAGATATGCATAGCAACTGAGCAAAGCGAGAGCTAGTTGATGCAATTTTAAATTACTGCTTTCAATCCAGGCAATTAAAATCACTCTTACTGAGATTTACTGTGTTAGCTGGTATTTCCCAGGAGTGTAGGATATGAAAAACATTCCAAATATTAGCAAAGAAACATTTTAAACCACAATAAGAAAAGACATTAAACTATTAAGCTGTTATCCAAAGGAGAGCCAGGAGTATGGTGAGAGGTCTGGAGAGGAAGCCTTATGAGGGGCCCTGAGGTAATTTTTTTGCAGCCTAGAGAAGAGAAGACTGATTCATTGTCATCAACATCCTCACAAGGGAAGTGGAGGGGAAAGTACTGATCTCTTCACCCTTGTGCCCAGTGACAGGAGCCTGAAGTGGAGTCAGGGTAGGTTTGGGTTGGATATTAGGAAAAGATTTTTCACCCAGAGGGTGGCTGGGCACTGGAACAGGCTCCCCAGGGAAGTGGTCACAGCACCAGCCTGACAGAGTTCAAGACATGTTTGGACAATGCGCTCAGGCACATGGTGTGACTCTTGGGGTGTCCTGTGCAGGGACAGGAATTGGACTCGGTGATCCTTGCAGGTCCCTTCCAATTTAAGATATTTTATGATTCTATGATTTTATGGTATTGATAACAGTCCTTAAGCATTACTAGAGTTCAAACTTTCTCCTTACAAGATGCTGGACTGTGTGGTTTCTCAGTAGCAATCTTCTCAGTCTGTGGTATGGGAGAAAACGCAGTTCTCACTCGGGTATTCTTCACCTAGCAGTCAGAGTATCTGAATGCACATGTTCAGGCAGTATGTTAAGGCAGCATGTTAATTTAGGGAAAGGAAATATTCTGCTCCGTCACCTCTTCTAATGTCCCTTTAAAAGAGTGGTTTTTCACAGCAAATGTTATAGGTGGAGGTTTTTTGCTAATCTTCCTGAAGGTGGGCTAGAGAGCTCTTCAGACAAATCATTTGTGTTCAGCTGTCATTCTAGCACAATGACAAAATCTGTCTAAATTGGCAGTTGTAAAAAAGGGTGACAGCAATTCTTTAAAAGCAGTGTAAGTCAGCAAAATTTAAAACCCAGTTTTTACAGGGGACCACAAAAGGAATGTTTTCTGATCTCTGTAATTGCTTTCTTTTTGAAGGTCTGTTAAGCCAAATTGCAGATTGAAAGTTTTTCTACAGAAAAAGCTATAAGATACTGTAAAATTATAGAACTTCCAGAGCAGCCTGAAAAGATGAAGCCCTAACAGATCTTACATCCTAAAGTACTCATTTGACTGTGTGCAACCCCTACCCAGAAAAGTATATACTTGACATATCATGGACCAAAAGAGATGCCCTACGTTAAAGAATTCCTGAGTACTAATATGTTAAGAATATATCAAGAAAGTTGATGCAGTTGCAGATGAGAACTATATATGTTCCTGACAAATGTGTATCACCAGAGTTTGTTAAAATTTAAACAAAGACAAGAGAACTTAATTTTAAATTAGTTCCACAAAATAGTTTTTGGTCAAGGTGGATCAAGTTTTAATGTTACTCAGTTCACACTTTTGAATAATTTTTCACTCCTGAGGTTTTTTTTTTCAGTTTTGCTTGTTATATGTACTTAATGTGATGACTTTAAAAGATCTTCTAATAAACCTTTGTTACCATGGAAACAAACAGTTTAACCTGTTCAGTATGTTCAGGAAAAAAAAAAATCAGTCAGCTTCAAAGAAAGAAACCATTGCTTTGTTCATCTAAAAGCTAGAGACATTCCTTTTCAGTTTAAGCACTGAAAAAATAATTAACTTAAGTGTTAATATTTATTTTACAAGTAGAATCTATAATAGAACTGCTCACTTAACATGTAAGAAATATCTGTTTTAATCATAGAATCATTTACATTGGAATAGATCGTTCAATCCAACCATTATCCCAGCACTGCCAAGTCCACCACTAAACCTTTCCCTAAATGTCACATCTACACATGTTTTAAATACCTCTGGGGACACCAATTCAACCACTTCACTGGGCAGTCTTTTGCAATATTTGCAACCTTTTTTGTGAAGAAATTTTTCCTAATATCTCATCCAAACCTCCCCTGGTACAATCTTGAGGCCATTTCCTCTTGTCCCACCACCGGTTACTTGGAAAAAGGGACTGACACTTTCCTATAATCTTTCAAAATACGATCTTCTTTAAAATAATAATAATAGTAAAAAAACTCCCACTAATTCAGCACAAAGAAAAAAAAGTTTCAATGACTAAATCTGTGTATAACCAATTTTAACATTAACAGAAGTGACTATAATTTAAAATATTTTATTTATTTATTTATTTATTGACATTTAGAAGTAGGCATACATATATAGAAATATATATATTTTACATCTGCAACCTGGGGCATTTCATTATATCTAAAAGACATGTTTGAATTAACATAAAGTCAAAAGATATTGAGGAAACTTCCCTTTTGCCAGGTAAATTCAATCAGATACACGTTTGCTGCATGCTGGAGCAGCATGCTGTACATCTATGAATGAGTATACTCTGCAAAGGAGATCAAATTCTGGTCTCCTATTTTTATATCTGTACATTCTGAAGTAAATTTATATATTTACTATCAGGAAAGATATAATTAGCTTTTTCTGTCACTAGAAAATGTTCTCTGTTCCATGACCTGAAACAAAGACATGCCTTCTAAGAAGTCTCAATTATCTAAACCACATGCCACCAATATTTTAGTAAAAAATTTTTAGTAATATGTTTCTTTAATTCAGACTGGTAAATGTTGAACCTAATAGATGGTATGGAACCAGGAACTGTGAATCAAAAGAAGTTAGTATCAGACATAGTGTGTTTTCAGCTTCAGTGATTTAAACAATTTCAATTGTGAACTGCATCCTGTTCTTTCTTATCTCTTGAAGGTATAAAACAAAATGTGTAAAGATAAAACCAGTTCACTTATCTTTACTGCAGCAACACATCTAAAAGTTTTGGGAAGAGTAACTAAGTATGAGAGCATTGATTAGGGCCCCAATCACTGCCAAGTAGATAATTTCACATGGCCTACAGTTCATTTTCAGTGTACTCAGATATTTGTGGCATTATTATGACAATACAGTAGTCAAAACTAATAAAACCCCTATGGATCTCAATAAACTTATGAACTTGATGCTACTTGAAGGGGGTCATATTCCATAATCCCAGTCTTAAGGAGTCTCTCAGCAAATGTGACTTACATAGGAATTCATTCAAAGAAAAATAGAGGTTTAACAGAACATTTTCTCTGAGTGAAGGACATCCTGTATAAAAAGGAACAGTGTGGGTTGTGCAGAAGATCTGGGTCCTGAGTACCATAGCAATGCTATAAGGCCTAGAAATAGCTACATTGACGAAAAGCAGGAGAAAATAATAGACATCCGATTTAGACTGTCAATATTTTTATATTTTCTGGTAATTTTCAAAATGTCCAGTTTCTTTATATTTGATTTCTATGTTCAGCATTGCCAAGTCTGAGAAGATAAAAACAGAAAATAAAAGTAAAAAGAAAAAAAAGTATTTTTCTGTAGTTCTTGGATGCTGCTTTAGAATTGAAGAGAAAATCTGTGTCTTTACAGTACAATTTATAGACTAAAATAAAACCTTTATAGCAAGGAAATAGTCTCCTCTGCCTTCTACAAGATGAAATCCTGGCTCCATTATGTCACAGAGGAACTGTTCTAAATGCCTTCACTTAGATCCCGATTTCCCCACAGATTTACAAAGTAGTTTTAATATTCAGTAGATCACTATGTCATTCCTACTCAGTTCTATCTCCATGTGCTTCTATGAAGACACTCAGCAGAAAAGGACATGCACTTATATATTTCTGGCCACAGTTACCATGGAGCTGTCTGTCAGTCACAAGAGCAGGGCCATCACAGGTCAGGACCTTAAAATAGTTATCCTTGGCCAGCTGTGATTCAGTGAGTTTACTGCTCTGGCTCTTGCACATGGAAAAACTTACATGGCTACATGGAGGCAAGAAACAGTTAATAACTTTACTATTCCTGAAAACAAGAAAGGTTTTATGCCAAGTCCCTAAGGAAGTATATTCCTTACTAAAGAATTTGAAAACTTTGCTATTTCTATTATGCTATTTTTGCTTCATCTGCCTAATTGATAGGTTCATTAAAAAGGAAAATAAAAGATGCAGGAGTATGCAGAAAAAAAAATTTACATGCAAAAGCAAACACAGTGTATAACGCTCTTGGAAGGTCCCAGTTTCTAAATCCTGGCTCCCCTCTGCCTCCAAGACATGACTGCAGAATAAGCACTTTCAATGAAGCTGTTCAGCCAGAGATGGAAGGAATAATTCAGGATTGTATTCCCTTCCACTGAGGCTGTTGATGACAGTTCCCATGAAGTGGAAAGGCTCAGATAAGGACTGTTGTGACTTAGGTGTTTCTTAATTCAGCTCAGTGTTTTAATTACTAATTTCCTAAAAGTGGGTGATTAATGCTCTCTTGGATATTTAAGGTGGAAATGGTAATATTTCAGTGACAAATTGGGAACCCCTCAAGGTTATAGTTCTGGAACTATATGAAACACAGAAAATGGATTGAATTCAGTAGATAATCAAGGATGATGACAGGTTTCCAGTATTAATTCTCATATCTTTCAGAGTGAAACTTTACCACTTTTTGCTTCAAAATAGGAGTTTTCCTTTATAAACTGTTCTAACTTTTAAAAATTCAGCTAAGATTCTTACATCAGTTCAAAAGTTAATAAAATACAGCATTTTGTATCTCACTGAGAAATCAGAGGGTTATCTTTCTGAAAAACAAAGGAAAAATTGCATTTTGGCTGAAGACAAATTACTATGCCCTAGAAACTTTTCTGTTGACTTATCAAGTCCTGTGCCAAAATCACAGGACAGTGAATTGGAGTACTATTTTTTCTCTTTCTAATTGTTTCGAAATACTGTTTGGTGTCTGTGAAATCATATTTTACACCTTTGTTCCAATTTTGTTAGACACTGCTTATTTAAAGCTGTAAGAAAAAAGAATAAAAAAATTAAAGAAGTCTTTTGCCATTTCCATCAGCATAAAAGTAAGCAGAAAAATTCTAAATACCCAGGATTTTCTACTGGAACTGAGAAATTTTCCATGTTACAGTAAACAACAGACAAAACTATAAAATACAATTATTTCAATGAAAGAAAAATCATGAGATCTAACCCCTTGCTCTTTTTTTTTCCCCTGTCTTATGTACTCACACTGAATTAAAACAACCCCAAAACCAACAAACACAGAACTTTAATTTATTGCTCCAGTTACTGCATGGATAGTGATTATTCCATGTAGACTCTTACATACGTGGTATGGAGATAGCTATATTGACCAAAAAGCATGTTAAAGGAATGACTGAAAAACAGATTCCCTAACCTAGAATCAATGTGACATCTCATTATCAGCAATGTTCCTACTACTCCCTGTATTATGTCCAACCTGCAGTACTCCTTTTCCCTGTTGTCTGCCTCAAGTTACATCTTGCAACTCTAAAAAGGTCTTACATTTTTCTGATATTCTTCCCATAATTCTAATCTGCGAGGCTTTTGAAAGTAAAGAATATTATCTCTGAATTCCAGCCACATTAACCAAGCAACTGTGAGCCACTTTTAAAAAAATGTTGTTAAATAGGACGCATCAGAGGTGGACAAGTTTCTCTCACTCAGTGTGATGGCTGAAAGATATGATAAAAACTGTAATTTTGCTACAAAAACATTCCTGACAAGTTTGACTATCCATCAAAAAATATTCCCCCAGTTACAGCTCATATTTTCCTTACCCATACTTGGGGATACAGGTAGGAAATGTAACAGACAGCAAAAAGGAAGGGGGGGATGTGAAGGGTGTATAATCCATCAAGGGTATGGAATGATCTTTTATTGCAAATGTAGAAGAACAGAAGGCTTGTAAGGAGGAGGGTGGAGTGGAGTAATATGCTGAGTCATACAAGGAAAACAGAAAATATTAGGGGTTTTGTATATTATTATTATTATAATAGAAAGCACAGCTTTGATTATTATTAAGAATTATTTTTTATATACTCCAGGTTGTCGAATCCTGGTTGACTGCTGGACAGAGAAAGTGATTGGAGGTAAACTACACAGGTGATATCATGTGGGAAGGGAGGGCCCAAAAGGAATCTTAGCTACCATTTCACTACTTGTGCTTTCACTAACCTGAGGGCTCTTCTTATATCAACCAAGGCTGATAATGATACTCTGTGCCTGGAGTAATAAAGAAGAGAGGCAAGGGAGCCACTTTTTCATTCTTTGTATTCTCCAGGGTAATCACAGATGCAGTACAACAAAGGAGAGTGGATTGGAAAGCCATCCATCTCTGGGACTCAAATTAATGGCCTTACACACATAGCACAAAGGCTGTGTTCTTCTATTAGTCACCTACCAGTTACATTTTGAGGGGGAAAAGGAAGCTGAAAAAAAGCAAGAGAAACACCAAGACTGCTTCTGAGCTGACTCTCTCTGAAAAATTTAATTTAATTCTAATTGTTAAAGAGAGGGGCAATGACAAACAGCTTCTCCAATGACAGGTCATTCACTTTTATAGGTTTTAAAAGACCAGATACTACTTTTCTAGGAGAAGAAATGTTTCAGCTTTCACAACACATAAGAAATTCAGACAATGTCAGATAGCAAATAATGGGAAAATTAGAGTGATTTCCAGTTTTGCTGATGTTATAACTAAGACTTGTCTTTAAGTGAGGAGTCATCTTACAGTAGGTTTAACTTCTGTTTTAAATTTTTGTACTATAGTTATAGTATCATTAATTATTGGATTAATTTATATTATTGAAAGAATATAATACTTAGAAGGAGACTAAACTAAGGACATGAAAGGTATTTACAATGTCAAAAAGTCTCTAAATATCAGTCCAGAGCTCAGCCCAGAGCTCCTTATTCTTTTGCTAAGTGACTCCATGAAAAAAATTCGAAGAGTGCAGTAACTATAAAACAAAGTCTTATGGCAATCCCGCAATGTAGTAGGAAAATGTAAGGAGAGAATGGCCTGATATCATTAGACAAGCTGCAAAGTAAGGTGAGGCCTGATAATTTCATACCTTTGTTCTTTAATAAGAACTAAAGAAACAGACTATTGCACTGAAAATCAGAGTTTTGCCTTCACATAGATAAATCTGACACATTCTTTGCAGAAACAGATCAGTACTGCTGCCTGGGGGAGCCAGCATAGAAGTAGAAAACTGGAACTGTCTGTGATCTGTCAATAAATGCACAGAAAAAGTAATTAAGATTGGCTTGAAAGTTAAAAGGATATCCTTTAAAATAGGAAGTATAAAGTGATCTCCATTTCTCTTCTGCTTTCTTAACCTTGATTCTAGTTTTATACAATTTTTTGCAAGTTATTTTTAAAAGGGAAGCTGAAAATGTAATCATGTTTCCCAGATACTGGGCTTTAAGAAAACGTAGAGGGTATTATCATTCACATTTATAAGGTGAGGAAGTACTACTGTGACAAGGTAGTTTGTCCTCTTACACAGCATAGACCCCTAGGAATTCTTTGACCAAATTCAGTGTTTAAATTACAAGCAATCTTAATTTCAACTTTGTAGAGAACCCATCACAACACTGAAGTGTTATTGCAAGCATTAGTCACTTTTAAACTTTTTAAAAAAAGTTTAAAAATGAGAGCCTAATTCCTATTTTCTATATTTTAGATACTGTTTTCATCCAGTGGACCATGCTATAGCTATACCTGCTGCAGTAAGACTATTTAGCCTCTGGGAAGAGGGAACTACCAGAAATCATCTATGGGAGAAGCTGGAGGGAATAGCTGACATGAAGCAGGGGAAAATATGCATCCATGAGCCTCTCAAAGTCACTGCTTCAAAGGTAGCAGTGTCAACTTCCTTTGGAGAAGTGCAGCTTTCGCTCTCTCTTCTTGCATTCAGAACTTTCCATCTCTGTGTAAAAAGCCTTTACTTATGACCTATTTACTAAAAGAACCACATAAATCTTCATCTCATTCATTATTTATAATTTTATCAATCTTTCAGTTTCCTCCATATGGATTGGTAATAATTTTATGGGGTTGTTTTGCTTTGTTTTGCTCATATAGGACATGACTAAAATCACCGGGCTGTGAAAGGGACAAGAACCAAGACCTCTGGAATACTGTGTGGCACCAACAGACACAGCACATCCCATCTATTTTCTGTGAGCTATTTATGGCACTTAAATAAGTGCCTCTGTAGAATAAAGTAGAATTCAAAGGAAAATTTGGGCACATTTATTTACCCAAAGTTTATTACATTACAGTACATTATTATTTGTATCTATCTGAATATTATTTTAATCTAAACAAGTTAGTTAGAAGAAGTCTGTTTTTCATAATGCTGTATTGCTTGCCATTACTTACAATGTCTTCCTTTTCTTTCTTATTAGTCAAGCCTCATACCAGCTGTTTCATTGTCTTGCCTATGCTAAATTTGAGACTGATGAGCCTGTAATTCTTCGTGTCTTTTCCCTTCCTCTCTTTCTAGACTTGGCACAGCTTTAGCTTTCTCCCACTTGGCTTCCCCACAACTAGTAGGTTTAATGAAAAATAGCTTAATTTAAAAATAAAAGTTCTTAGGAGCAAAATTAGAATGTATGTAATTGTTACTTAATTCTTGGAACTGTATTTAATTCCTTCAGATTTAGAACTGAATTACGTATAATTTACTCTATACAGAAATTGTCTTTATATAATATTATAAAACAAGTAAACATACTTTTAAAATTTATTTCACTAAGAAAATATATACATAGATAAATATTCCTACAAGTAACTTGATTTCGTGCACTTACATGTATTTTGTCTGCTACAGTACTTCTGAAACAGATGAACTGATTAAAAAAACACAGTTTCTTCATATTGTTTTAAAAAGCAAAAAAATAAATATAATTTTGTGGGAAATGGAAATGTTTTGCAAAGCTTATAAATGTAAAGCATGGACATGCCAATAACGATTCATCTAACCAAATGAAACATATAGAGATTTTTGTTTTTAAATGTTTCTCAAAGCTTCAAATTTTTCATACCAGTCCCTAGAAGGAGAAAAAAGGTGTGTACTGCTGAAGACTAATATTTTAGTCCACTCTCCTAATTTTTTATTAATTTCCCATTTTCAAGGATGAATAAGAATAACAATAACTCGAAAGTGTTATTGTATAAATTATCATACTTGGTGTTGGACATAACTCTCCTCATGTACTGCTGTTTCCATTAAAGATATAATGACCCTAGATTTCCATGTTTATTTGTTGCTAAATATTGCCCACATGGCTGTTTTTTTATATTATTATTTTGAACCTCCCATCATTGCAACAGGTAAAAATACGTAGAGCTAGATAAATTACTGGATGCATTTTTAGGTATATGTATGAAAATACTGTTATATGTATTCAACTATATGGAGATAGGGGAATACGCATTATGTTATTTATGTATCCCTTAAATAACAACATTAATAACAGGTAATAATTCTTGTCAGCTTGGCCCTGCAATATGAGGGATCAGGAGCATCCAATCACATACAAGATTTTGGAAAAACGAATGAAGTTCTGCAAAAAAAAGGAGAGGCACAGCTTGTAGGATACCACAGGAGAGAAACACTGAGCAGTGGCTGCAGTTGAAGAATCAGGCTTTGACAGGCAGGTATGGGAGAGGATGAGTAATTTAGATCTGATTCATTCAAGGGTGAAGCAGGCATGAGTTACCTGCAGAGTACTCAGAATTATTAAAATCAAGGTTTGTCCTTGGTTAACCCAAACTTGTTTCTGTCTCATTCTTAGTAACTATGCTTTCTCATTATTGGCACCCTTGTACTTGTTCTTCCATTCTTCTCTTTCTAACCATTTGAAAATGGATCTTTTTGAACTTGGACAGCTTTTATGTCTTATGGTCCAGTGTTGCCCATTTTTGTTATTTCATTTTAAGTTTTGTGATTTGAAGATTTTTATTTTTTTTAACTGCCGGTCCTCAAAAGAGTGGCTATATTTTTTAGTTGAGAAAAAAATAAAAGACCTACAAAGTATCCTGAAACCCTGTTTCAAGTCCAGTTTGGAGAGATTATAAAAATGTGCTCTGAATCTGCAAAAAACTGCAAGGCAATAATGAACAGCCCAGACATTTTCTCATTATTTTTAGTCCAAGCTTTTATCTGCAGTCAAATTCATGACATTTGAACTTCTAGAGTGGAAACACTGTCATTTTTCAGTGTGAAGTCCTGCACTTTTCAGAAGTGTCTGAACAGCTGAAAACATGGACTAGTGCCACTGTGCAGGGTTGGAATCAGGCAGGAATTTAAAGGAGTTTTAAATGATTTCTTTATCACTTAGCTCCTGCCTTCATGCTGTGGTAAATTCCTCCTCCCCACGGCAGGAAACTTGCTTTCCTATGTGGTGAGTGTATGAGACAGATGTCCAGATCTCTATCAGGGAAAAGTTGTAATGTTGTACCTCATAGACAAAGTGAGCAGCTCTCCCAGTCTGAAATCTTGTGGTTTGTCATATGCCTTACATAAGCACATCTCATGGAGAGTATGTCTTCATACTTGATGCAAGATAGGAAAAAAAGACAAGAAGGAAGCAGACAAACATTTGTTACTTGACCACAAAAAAAAGCAAAAAAACTGAAATTGAAACATTGAATCATCTCAATTATCTCAATTTAAAACATGATCCTGTCTCTTCTAGTTGAGTAACAATAAAAGTGCAAAGACCAAGCTTAACTCATGATATTCCCCTGCTATTTATACACATGCAGGATTTATTTTTCTTGCATTCAACATGCACTCAAACTTCCTTATATGTCTTGTGTTCCTTCATAATTACACATACACATTTTTATGTCTTCCATCCTTCCATGCACACAGATGGAGGCAGAAGGGCTGATTCTCTGAATAATCACTGCAAAGAATGTCAGCTGCCAGTTTATCTGGCTTCTGAGTTGGCTGAACCTCTATCCATCCACCTCAGGTGAAAAGCTCAAACATTGGAGAATTCATATAACCCCATCAGAATACAATGACAATTTCATACAAGCTTTGTCTGCAGTTCATATCTGCTGTGTCTTAGGAAAATAATTGTCTTTTCATTCTATAGCTAGAGGAGACAGTGACAGCAGAGATGATGTGGAGCACAGGTTTGGATTAGGCTTTATAAACCTACAAGGCCTGATGCACACATTTCTAGGAAGAGGACGTTGAAGGGATTGTGGGAATTATAGAATAGATTGTCGTACAAAGAACCTTTAAAAGTTACCTTGTCCAACCCCCATGCAATGACCAGGGACATCTTCAATTAGATCAGGGTTCTCAGAGTCTCGTCTGCCCTGACTTTGTATGTTTGCAGGGATGGGGCATCATATTCCACAGTTTCACCACACTCATTGTAAAAAATTCTTCCTTATATCTAGTCAAAACCAAACTCTCTCAGTTCAAAGCTATTGCCCCTTGTCCTGTTGCTAGAGGCCCTGTGGAAACAATCTGTCCCCAGCTTTCTTGTCCTCTTTAAATACTGAAAGGCCTCAATAAGATCTGTCTGGAGCCTCCTCTTCTCCAGGCTGAACAACCCCAATTATCACAACTGGTCTCAATAGGAGAGAAGTTCCAGCCCTCTGACCGTTTCTGTAGCCCTCCTCTGGACCCACTCCAATAGGTCCATGCCTCTCCTGTGCTAAGTATCCTGAAGCTGGACACAGCACTGCAAGGAGGGGTCTCAGCAGAATAGAAGGAATAGAAGGGGAGAAACCCCTCCTTTACCCTGCTGGCCTCATTGATTTTCATTCAGCCAGGATAAAGTGTGCTTTTTGGGCTTCAAGGGCAGGTGGCTGGCTCATATTTAGCTTCTTGTCAGCTGGCACCACTAAGACTTGCTCCGGGGCTGTTCTCAATCCCTTCATCCCCAGCTTGGTGCGTGCAAAAGATGCACCCAAACTCCACTATCTGTAAGGTCATTGTTATCCATGCAAGGTGCAATACAGTTAGAACTGCTGTGATGTAACAATCTTCTGAAGAAAAGGCAAATCCCTGATTCCTGAGGTTATTCCACTCATTTGATCATCAGGCTTATTAACCACTTCAGCCCCAAGTAGTACTTGGGGTTCTGCAGAGATGAGAGATAACAGATCACAAGGCTCTCAAGCTTCTTTCACAGAGCTGCCAAATCACAATCCTTAAAATGGAAAAATTTAAAAAATAACATGGTAGCAATTATTAACAGCTGCCAATAGTGCTGAAGCATGACACGAATGAATCTATGCAAGCAGGACTTCCAGTATTGCACATCTAAGAAAAAAATAAATTAACTGCTTGGGTTAAACCCCAAATACTAGATCAACCAATCATTTCCAGCCATCAATTTGCATTTTTTCTCAGTTTTTCTGTTGACAACAAAACATTTATTAATTATATAAGATGAGCTAGGAGCTATGGTGCAATTATGCCAAGTTCAGTATTTGACAGAATGTATTTGGGACACTAATCATGGAATTTGACTGTAGCTAAGAGGACAGAACATGGTTTTTTTTGTCTCTCAATCATTTGTATGTGCACACATACTAAGTATGAAAAATGGGTTCTGCCATCCAACTGGGAAGCTATAAATTCACCCTTTTAGTCCTCCCAGCAAGAGCATGTGTGGGTCTCCAAATATAGCTTGTTATGATCAGTGGATTGGCACATCACTGCAAGGAAAAGAAAGCCACTGAAGTAAAGCCACATTAAGAATATGGGTGAGGACTATCAGACCATTTTAATTCCAATTTGTTAAACATACATTACTAGATAGGTTTAGGGACCCTCAAAATGTGAAAAATTGTAACAGAAGTGAAGTAATACCTCTTATTTAGATAATTTATTATTACTTGAAAAGCCTGAGGGAGCTGGAGGACTGCCATAGCAAATGGAAATTGTCTTTGGTAATATAAATTAATTATGATTTCAAGGAAGCACTAATGGGAACAAGCAGAAATATCTAAGATCACTCTGTGAGACAACAGAAGAATGACATCCGAGGATCCAGCTTCACTTCAAGTGACAGCATGGACTAATCAGACTGGAGAGGCCAACAGAGCTCAATTTGTCTCAGCTTTCCTTTTCTCTTAGATCTTGCAGACGGCTGATTTCACACATCAGATACTTGCCAATTGTGCATGGTAGCCGTGGTCTAATTTAAGAAAAAAACTCTTAAAAGATCTTTCAAACTTTAATGCACATACAGTGTATGTGTAGAGTTGCCTGTGTATGGATATGATACTAGTCCCAGGTCAGGCTACTTGGGTGTCTTCTTTTAATTCTTCCATAGAAGAATATTTTGTAACGTGCATACACAGAGTTGTGCTGTACATGTTTCTCTTCATCCTTGCAAAACTGATGTAATGCCTTAACCCTCCCACCCATTCCATTTTAGAATACTGCATTTTCTACAGCCCAAGCCACAGTTTGAACACACTACAGCAGACTAAAAAAAAAACCATGTGTGAAGCCTATAGAACTTTAAAATGTACATGTCCTGGGGTAATTATTTCAAACTTACTTATAAGAACTTATCAGTGTTCCTCTATATGTTCTAGCAACTCCAGGCTAGCTAAGGAGATATTTGTGGCCACCCATGTGGTGCGCCATATTTCCAAGAGCCTAGATCTTGTAGGGCAGAGCAGAAATGCAAAGAACCCTGGACCAGGTTTGGAAGGCAGTATGCCTTCACTAGTGCAACTCTGCTCCTGACCCAATGCAATCTTCAGCAAAGATAGGCATGTTGGTTACTGTCTCAGGATGACAGGTCCTGCTGACCCCCTGGGGAAGGTCTGCTCTGTTCCTATTCTCAGAGCATGAATATTCTCTTTAAGTCCTCCATACATGTTTCTGCTGAAAACTGGAATAATTATAGAAATGTAAAACTGAACTTCACCTCCTCTTCAGACATAAGACATGAATAACAGTTTGAGGATTATTCTAAATGCTATATACTTGTACTCTGGGCTATTTTGGCTGATGAATCAGATACAATCTTTTTGGAACAACTTTAGAGTGTGGTTAGGTTTTTAAAATACTTTCTAGATATGCTGTACCTCCCTACACAGCTTTGAGTTACAGCATCCAGGAACCGTTGTGGCCAAGAGTGCAGGTTATTTTCCTGGCCTTGAGATGAAGAACTTTGTATTTCCATATTCTTACTTCTATGTTCTATTTTCAAATTCAAAGCTAAGGAGCAAAGACTTGTCAACTGTTCATTCAGCCTCTACTGCTAACATGCTGTTAGCATGGGAGAGTGTGCACCATCTCTCCAAGACAGTGACTGCGGCTGGGTTTAATCCACTGTGAGCTCAGAGCTCTGCTTGCTGCCATCATGTGTCTAGAGGACAACAAGGAGCTACATGTCTGTAGTGGGTTAATCTTGGCCAGCAGCTATGCCCCTACCCAGTTACTGTGATACTCTCCCTAGAGGGGTGGGAGAGAGAATCAGAAAGACAGAAACAAGGAAAACAAACTATGGATTGAGATAGAGACAGGTCAACAAGTGAAGGTAACAAAAAAAGGGAAAACCCCATCCAAAAATAAAAAAAAAACCAAAACAACCCTAAAACAAAGAAAAAAATCCCTCAAGTAATGCAAAAACAATCATGCACTACCTTCCACTAGCAGACTGATGCCCTGCCAGTTTCTGAGAAATGTCTGCTTTGGAAAAACCAGGTCCTCACTCCCCATAAGGTTTATTGTTGAGCATGACCTTAGGCTGCATGGAATACATTCTCGGTCAGTTTGAGTCAGTTGTCCCAACTGTGTCCCCTCCCAGTCTCTTGCCCACACCCAGCCAACTCACTGAGGGGGCAGAATGGGATAGAGCAAAGGCATCAGCACTTATCAAATAGTGCTTAGCAGCAGCTGGATCATTGGTGTGTTATCAGCACTGGGTTGGCATCGGTGAAAAGCACAGCACTATATGGGCTGCAATAAAGAAAGCTCCAGCCTAACCAGACCCAGTGCAGTGGTTTACGTGGTTTATAGCACAGCTGTGAAAAACTAATATATAATAATTTGAAGTAATCAGAAGAACAACTGAGGACAACGGTGCTTCTCACTGTAATGCACCCTGGTGCATCTCCCAGTGGGACCAACTTCAGGAGTGCCATTTCTCTGGGCTATCTATCCCTCTGACTTGAAGTTAAGAAAATAAATATTTCCAAGCATATATGAAACTGAGTTTCCTGCCAAACTTTCATACTGTGCAAGAGAAATCACCCTGTTTTTCTATCAGTATTGGGAAGCTTCTTGCCTGAGCCTGTGGTTTCAATAACTGATTATTCTCTTTCCTGAAATAGCTGGATGAAGACTGGTTTTGTCTAGAAATTGATAGTTTCTTGGAGATTACCTTTGTCTCACAGTCAAGCAGCAACATATGCAAAACTAGTGAGAACAGCTTTTTCTTTTATTAATGCCTTATTGGGTCTCAGCACATCAGGAGACAATTCAAAGAGCCAAAAGTACATAAACATGGTGCTTCTTTGCAAACCACAGTCTAGAAGGTACTACATTTCTGGCAGTATTTCTAAATATTTCAGAGGTAAACCTGTGAAAGAAGAATCATAGAATCATGGAATGAAGTGGAATGGAAGGGAATTTAAAGATCATCATTTTCCTGTCATGATTTTCCTTTCTAAACCTCCTGTCATGAGCAGGGACACCTTCCCCTAGGCCACGTTTCTCAAAGCTCCATCTACCCTTGACTTAAACAATTCTTGCCGGAACTTAGGTATCTAGTGCCATTTCAGAATCTTTGAGACCTTCACCAGGAATAAAGGACATTTTAAAGCAAGGTTTAAGGGAGGTGCATGCCCCTCTGAAATAGGACACACTGCAACTCCAGGGTAACTCAGCTAAAATGAGACAAGTGCTCCAACAGTTTGTGTAATCCAAGCACATATTTAGTTTGAGAGCATTAAGAACTTTTATTATAGAACAACTCCAGATAAGACGAATTTGATTTGCAAGAGGATAAAACAATTTTAAGAGAAGCCAGAGGGCTTTCAAAAATAATTGTGTAGTTATTAGTCCTAAATACTGTAAAAGAAGCTTTTCCAAGTCTTTCCTAAGCCAGACATTTAGTTTGCTTACTCCTCAGTAAGACAATGTACAATGGCTTATATCTGGTTATCCAAGATTACATAACCGGACCAAAGGTACAGCCTGTGAATCAAAATGAAAACATGCAGAAAAAAAATTGAAGCTTCCCTCAAATACTAAAAGTGAATAGTAGTTTTATATTTAGGTCTTTCGTAAAACTTTAACACCTTCATGAATATCATGCACAAGGGAGAAAAATAAAATTTGAAGGTGAATGAAAAATATAGATAAGAGATTATTTTCTGTGTTTCATCCAAAGGAGTTCCTTAAAGCAAGCTACAATACATTCCTTTTTATCAATGTGATTTATGTTTTATTTCACTGAAATAAATGAGCTCAGGCAGAACTACATTCTTCCATATTCTCAAAAAAAGCAAAAGAGGAGAAAGAAATGCTTCTTCAACACTATTTAGTGGGTAAAGTACATTCTACCCTGGCCTGAGATGTGCACTTATCAACATTAAACAGAGCCAGCTCTATGTCTCACAAAGTCAGAGTTGCTTTTTGTCTTCAAAATTACTTCAAAAGAGACCTGATGGCTATGCAAATCTTCAAACAAATTTTCTCTTGAATAGAACCTTATTGTAAAGACCAGAGAGAAGGGGAAAATGTGGTCACCTCTAGGCAACCCTGAAGAGTTAGTGAGGGAGATAGACCACAGAAACCAACCAAATGGAAGAGTGACTGTTTAGGATGCTTATGAACTGATCACTCTTAGCTGTCTCCAAAGTATTAAAAAAAGAGAGAGAACTGCCAAGGTGAAGTATCAGTCCATTGAAGGGAAGTCATTTATCATTTTATTTAAAACCTTGTGCTGTCAGCCTCGATAAATGAAATGGTCCATTGATATAATTCAAATCACTGATGTGTGGCTCCAATATATAATGCTTAATTAGGTGTACTAGATTAACTTATTTCTCTGTAAAGTGTTTGTGTTTTATGGAATGAGCCATTTAATTAAAAAGACTCAGTTAGAACATTGGCTTTTGTCATAGCCAAGCCCTTTGATTACCAGTAAAATTCTCAAACTAAAAAATCAAGTCAAGGAAACTTCATCTAAGTTAACAGTTGAGAAGACTTTTATCTCCCTGACATATATGAAGTCCTTTAATTATTTTATATGAGATGTTTTGAAACTACTCTTTGAAAGGTGACTTCTTTCTTTGGCCAGTTCAGGTCTGGAATTTAGTGTGTGTAAGCAGGCAGAAACTCATATTAATTACCTCAGCTGGTACTGGCTATAGTGAACTAAGAAATAAACTTCTCTAGTGTCCATCCCATTCTAGAATATGTATCTAAAATAAATGTGAATAGTTGCCCTTTTGGAATTCCTTCTCTTTTCATTTACTGTAGAGAAATTATAGACAACAGATAACTACTAGCTCAGACAAGACTGATATCTCATACACTGATAAAAAAAGCTCAAGTTAGATAAATACCAATGATACAAACAGTGAAACAAAAGCTTCCAAAGAAGTTATAGAGATTTCAAATTTACAGTGAATAATTAATTTATTTTTTTTTCAAAAGGGTTGAGCATAATGCCAATAGAATACTCAATACAGGGCACACATATGTGGCCACACACACTCATCGGGTTTATGATGAGAGGGAATTTGGAAAGAGGGTTGAAAGTTTAAGCTATTTGATATGTCTTTTCTGATAAGAGGATAGAAACATTCCGTAAGTATATATATTTATATATTTCCCTGCGACAGTTTCCTTATAAAAGTTCTTTTGTAAAAAAATCATGACATCATAAATTTCCTGCTACATCATCCTTATGGTTCATCAGTGTAAATTTAAATTAACGATAATTAAAAGTTGCAGTTGAAATCAGAATCCTTAATGGCTTTTTTTGAATTAGTGACCCTCTATATCTGTTTGTACTTTGACAAAGTCGTATGATAAACAGAAGGAACTACGATATAGAAACTATGATATCACACCACGTTATTTGCCTTTTTAGTATTTTGTCTATGTTCAGATTTAGAGACCCTCAGGAAGGCACTTGTATCCACTAGCACCAGTGACAAAACTTCTGGTGATTTTACTGGCTTAGGATATAACTCCTAGAAAGTAATAATATGTATATCTAGGCTACAGAAAAAAAGCAGCTCAAGTCTCTTATTATTAAGCTTTTTTTCCTTTCAAAACCTTCAATATTGGTAACTAGAAGGCAAAAAAAATATAAGTAAACCCAGCGAAAATCAAATGTAAGAGTAAATTTTTTTATTAACAGGTGAGCCTATAGCAGGTAATTTGCATGGATTAAAGCATTTATTTTCTGAAGATGTGTTTTATTAATATAATTATAAATTCAAAATAATTGATTTTCTAAAAAATATCATAAGGTGTATCTTCTTATTCACATGTTTCTATCCCTGTACATATTTATTTTACTTATCAGCTTCACTAGAAATCTTTAAATTTACAAGTACTCTCTGTTGCTATTACATTTTGCCTGATAGTTTCCTTGGAATTTTAGCATATAATTGAGCCCATGTGCGTGGAACCTAAGCACCAAATTCATCCCCATGGAGCAAGTCAAAGGAGGACTGGAGGGTTTTACTTCTAAAAAACAGCTTAGATATAAGTATATAATTAAATTAAGCCCTCCTTAGCAAGTTGTTTAGGTTTGTTTTGGTTTTTTTTAAGTAGAGATTCATAGTCAAAATGAATGAATGACAGGGAAGATACTTGGAGGTAATGTTTCATCAACCCCCAATTAATTTTCTTTTTCTTTGATTATTTGTTTGTTTATTGTTCTAATCTTTTTGTAATGGTTCAGTGCAACTTTTTTTACTGCTGTCCTCAAAGTATAACTTCCATAGAGGAAATTTTGTAGCCAGACCTCCTCCAGCTATTTTCCATCCAAGATCACAATGTTCTGTAGCTATAAAACTGTGTCATTTAAAATTATTTAGTTGATCATGAGTATTTTGCAACTGAATATAGGTTAAATATTAAGCAGTCACCTGCTCTTCAAAGAGGGAAGGAAGAATGAAACACTGGTCCATGAAATGAGTACCAGTGTCAATGCAAACCGTTCGACATAAGAAAGCCTAAAACATAACACTGAAGTGTTAAAAATGTGTATCTCAAAAACTCAGTTAAAGGTTCCTGCTTAAGATTTAGAATGAACAGATGTATTTTTCAGCTTCTCTGGAACACAGATAATAAACTGAGAAAAATCAACACTTTCTATGCTTGCTGAAGTCTCCCTCTTTAAACAAAGAGATTATCAATAAGAAACCAATGTTCAACTTAAGGCTTTTCTTTCTTAGAAGTATTTTACTCTCATCTTCAAGGGAGCTGTGCTCACTTCTCCTATTCAGGTGCGGAAGATAATGCCTCGATCATTGTTCCTCAAACCCTCGAGTTTACTTCAACATTTTTTCAAGACAGAATTGTGTCACCCCTATTTTACAGGTGAAAAACTGAGGCATTGAAAGTCTACAGGAGAGATCAAAGCACCTCATTAAGTACTTCTTATTTAAGCATTTCAGTATCTCAGGACTGGGATTCAGATTCATTTTAATTTCATCAAGCAAGATGAAGTTCCTAATTTAGAAACCTATTTATCTTCACTAGTTTTTTGTTGTCAGCCAACTGAGATAGGTTTCATCTGAGTGAACATTTGAATGACCCCCAGAGGAGAGTTAAGCTCCTGTATGTGATTTCCTCACTACAATGCCCAGTGTGCAGTGGGGTGAATCTGTGCTTTGATGTGTGGATCCAGGGCACTCAGAATGTCTTTGGAGGTGTCATATGCTTCCTCTCACAAAGAGTATCAGGAAAGCCCCTCTGCTGGGTGCCAGGCACTCTTGAGTTCAAGCACTGTGGTCACTGCCAGTGGATGTGAAACATCCAAATGCCATCTGAATGCCAAATCCCTCAACTGCCTGAGAAATGAGGATCAGAGCATGTGGTCTCCAGTGCTAGTTAAGTAGTCTGACAACTGAGTTTCTGAATTACACATTTTCTTTTCTTTGTCATCCTTCATGCCTCAGGGTTGTAGCATTTTGCCACTGCTTCCAAAGAAGCTACCAGTGTCCTTAACCTGTTCTGTAGCTTACTGCTTTGAACACTGTGAAGGAGCAAGGGACCAAGGAGGATTGAGAACCAAATGATATCTCCTGCTTTGTGAGTGCTCTAAGTGACTGCCTCTTTTGCAGTAGAGGATTTCTGTCTCGGGAACAAAACAAAACAAAAAACCAAAAAAAACCCCAACAAAACAAAACAACAAACACAAAAATCCCCCAAAAACCAAAACCAACCAAAGAGTAAAACACAAACAAACCAAAAAAAGAAATTTTAAAAAAGCAAACAAGAAAGACAATTGTCTGAAATGGAAACAATTGCTCAACACAAATCAACTGCTTGATTGGCTCAGCCAGAGGATCAACCCCCAGAGGACTGACCCCCACCCAACCTCTCCCCTAGTTTAGTACCAAGCATGATGCCATATGGTATGGAATATCCCTTGAGTCCATTGGAGTCAGCTGTTCTGTCCCCTCCCAAGTCCTTGTTCACCCCCAGCTTCCTCACTGATGGGCTGGGATGGGGTGAGGAGCAGAAAAGGCCTTGAGACTTTGTAAGTGAAACATCCTGACTCATCAACACTGTTTCCAACACAAACTCAAAACACATCCCCACACTTGCTACTGTGAAGAAATTTTGCTCCACTCTGGCCAAAACCAGCACATTTTTATTCTAAGTGGGTTTTTATAAATGAAGGTTTTATGCTCTGTAACATCTCAAATGCTTTTAGTAGAATTCTTTTAACATGTGTGCAAAGTGCATTTATTCAAACAAAACAGGTTTGCTGCATATGAATTTTTATTTTTGCAAATGTGATATACCCTTAAAATCTGTGGTAATGTTACTGTTATATGTTAAGCAAGTATCAGTTTAGTAAGATAGTGAGATAAATTTTCACTGTATTTTTAACGTTAGAACTATTCTGCTAGTTTCCCATGCATCACGCTGAGTTGCATATTTAATTTTCACTAACATGTTAATCAGAAATGCAAGAAACAAATTTATGAATGGAAGATTGTTCTGGAGGTTCTAATTCCTTTTTCATATCAGTCATAATGACAAGTGAGAGTATTGCAAAATAATGAAAATTCTCACTTCTCTTGTGTAAATTTCACAGGCAACTGAAGGTGATCTTTTCTATTGTTGAAATATAATCCATTGGAGTGTATCAAACACAAAAACAGATGTCTAATTATCAAATAATCATTGATGTTAGATTTTTTTTCAGAGTGGCTATTGGGAGACTAGGACAGGTCTTAGAAAAAGGAGGAAAAGGTTCATTTCATCATTGTCTTCCTAGAGGTGAGAAGAACAAGAATTTTCCATATTCCATGTTCTATGTAGATGTAGTGTTCTTTGTAGCTCTTTAAAATGCTAAGAAAAAGTCTATACAGCCACTCAAAATCACTACAAAGACAGGTAAAACTCTTGCAGAAACCATTTACACCATCAGCAGGCAAAGGGCAGTGTCCTTGCTAAAGGTTAGTTCATTTCCAGGGGTTCTGCTCCAGTGGGTCTGAGAGGTCAGTTCCAGCTCACAGCTGAGTAGCTGGCTAGCTGCACCTCTATGGAGTGAAGTTACAGGTTAGGTTTAGACTCTAACAGAGCCTCAGGATGGTGCATTAAATCTGTGGCCTCATGTATTCATTACACTTAATCTTAAAACTCCTGGGAGGCGAACTATTATTGTTGTGTAGGGTAAGTGACCAATAATCTGTCTAATTGAAGGCGTGTTTTGGTGTTTAAAAAAATCATCCTTGCACACTGTGGAAAGTCTCCTGAAAAGTAGACCATTTCAGCTGTGTTCGTCTAAGAGTCAGTAGTGAGAGCATCCAGCAGAGATATGAGAGAGGTAGAAGTAATCTTTACTCTCTCTGATATGTTATTTCCCATTTCTGCTTCAGCCTCATGTACAGCCATGTGCAAGACCTTTACTTTTCAAACTTGTTTTTTAAATTCTGGAAGGATTTATATTTTGACCAGAAACTATATCCATTTTTCACACCGATACTTATATTCTCAAGGGAGACACTAGTTTAAGCTAGTCAAAATTTTCTGATTATGGAATATATCTGTGAATTTCAAGGCAGTTCTGCTCACAGTATCAGTTTACAGAAGAATTATTAGACAAGTCAGCAGAAAGCTTACTTGAAGTCAATGAGCAACAGACTCTTAGGGCAAGATTACTCTCTAGCCATTTGCTGCTGACACACCACCCTAATTAATAGTCTTTAGTTCAGCTTATTTGCTTTTGTCCAATTGTTGATTTGCCACCATATACCTTTCATGAGATAGGGAGGATAAGGGAGGGATGTGTGGACATAGAAGGATCATCAGGGTGTGACCTACTTCTCCTTAAATATGTGATGTGGTCTTCTACCAGTTGCTTTGGGTCTCTGAAAATCTCTGGCACCTGCTGACAATCAGTGATGCACAGAAGTTACCTGTGTCTGGTTACATTGACCCTGGGACTTCATCAAAAAGCATCAATGTCAACAGTGCTGTCAGCACCTTTCTCATGGTGTCCTGCTCAGCTGGCTTTAAACAGTTGTCACAACAGTTTCTCCATTGCACTGCACTTACTGTTATTCAGCAAGAAATTGGAGTCTATTATTATGTTTCATGTATAGCCTGAGCTGTAAATTACTTTGCAAGGCAATGGGGAAACAGGACTCCTCTGGAAGAATTACAGGCTTAAAAACTTAATATTCAGTTTTCAACAGAGGCTGTCAGAAAACTTTCCAGCATTTTCTTTTTGTGGAAAAGGATAACGGCCTTCCTCAGCTAGCACATACCCATAGTTTCTTACTCTGGAATTCTTGGCAGACATCTCCTTCATCACTTACACCATCAACAGGACAAACTTTGGGCCAAATTCTTCCCTGGTTTATTGGCAAAACTGACATCCAACTCCACAAAATGCACAGGAACTATGCAGATTTCCTAATGAACAGTTCCTAATCTCACACTTCAGGTCTATCAAGCCTTCTGGAATTTCCCCAGTTGTGTTTCTGAAATTGTGCTTGGTATAATTATTCTCATGTGTGTTCTCATCATTACCTGCCTTGTTCAGCATGGTGGGAGGCAGTATCTTGCAGATGTTCCTGCTGTCTCCCTTTGGAGCTGAAAAGAACAATGGTCTACTTGCCATCCAGAATTTTTACAACTTTGTAACTAGCTTCTTGAAATTAAGTAATTAAACAGAGAAAAATACGGACTTTTTTTATGAGGACAAGTTTGCATGCTTCTCCTTGAAATAATCTGTGACTGTTATGGCCTCTCAGTCACTCTCTCAAGATCACTACATGGCTCAATCATAAATATTGCTGCTGAAGTATAAAGTATTTCAAGCATTTGCCAATTTATAACTTTCCTAAAGTGTGTTTACAGATTGTAGGAAAACAACAATCCTTGAAAGCATGAAGCAAAAAAAGATTCTTTTTGTTCTACCATCTTTTCTGCACCTGCTTAACTTTTAACAACCAAGTGAATCTAGGGATTTCATTCCGGTCTTTAAAACAGTATTACTATATAAAGCATTCAGTAGCAGACTGAGATGCTGAGTTTAGAGCCTAGATTAAAATATTCAGAAGAAAAAGGCAGACAGCTGGGAAGGGCAACTCAGAACATGCATGTTAAACTGTAGTTATAACTTCCCTTTTACTGATAATTTTAAAGAGAGTACCTAATCTAGTTGCTTGAAACACGTCCATTCTACTTACATTTGAAAATTTAAGGGTTTTATATTACAAGACTTTCTGTCATTTTTGTCTGTGCAATGCATTATTGGCACTAAAGAGGTAGTCCAAGTCTTCTCCAGTCCCTGCCTCCAAACTGTCCTTGAAAGTACTACCACAAATTCAGGTAAGTGTTAGAAACTCCACTTTATAAAACCAGAGAAAGGAAGTGATTGATCTTTTGCAACTTTACTGTGTTGATTAAATGTTGTTCCTTACTATCTGTAAACATTTCTAAATCAAAAACGAAACATCAGATTTAATAGGAGATGGAAGTAGCACAGAGGTACCACAACTCAGTGAGGTTTTATATCTGCTGTTGGAAAATAATCACAGTCTTCTCTTAGCCATTTTGGATTTTACTACCCATATCAGTTCATTCTTCCTTCTCATGCTAGATTTTTTTGCATGTTTAGAAAATTTCTGTATAAAAGGCAACAAATGCCTCTGAGTGGGAATGCCCATACATGGAAAGCTGCTGATGAAACAGCATCTTACAAGCAATGATTGTGTCTGTGTCATTCTAAATGGATTTCAAACCAGTGTGGCCTGAAACAGGCCTAGACTAGATCTTGTTTCTCTCCTTGTCTAACTGTCCTCTGCTTAGCATGCAAGCCCTTAGGGCCTGGAATCTATCTGCACAGAGTACAGATAAATTTACTGTAAAATTTACAGTTTGATAAAGCTCTCAGACATATTCGGATCAGGTAGTCCCTGCAGACTGGGATCACCAAAGTTATTTAATCTCCTTGGTTCCACTTAAGTACCTTCCTTGAGTGGGAATCTATGTCTATAGACATAGTCTGTATGTTTAAACACAAAGCCTATGTGGTTTTTTGGGCTGTGGGTCTCCAAACAAATTTGACACACATTACTTTTTCCTATATATAATGTATTGTCACATTAAGGTTTTCAAAGACATTTAAAAGCTAATTGAAATGCTGTCATAATTCCAGAAATTATTATTTTTTATTTGGTGGGTTACGATATATAATAAAATGTGCCACATACTCTGCAGGCAGATATGAGTAAGAACGTAGCCACTGTATGGGAGATATTACAATCGATAAAATTCAAGACTGCCAAAGGGGTAAGAGATGAAAACAGGAGAGAAATAACAGATATGTCCTGCTAAAAGCTGGTTTAATAATATTAGACCAATTTTAAAGCCATTTTATATAACATCTTAAAGTTGTATCCAGGCTCTACTATAACTGAAGCTACAGGTAAGATTCACCTTTCATTACAGTGAACAGCAAAATTCCCATTCATTTTAGATCTCCATTTGGTTATTAGGGCAAATGTTGATTAATGGATGAGTCTTTTTCTCATTTTTTTCTTTTCAGAACAGCACAAAATTCTAATAATCCAGTCATCTTTACCCACCTCTAAAGCTCTGAAGAGCTGTAAAATATTAACTGGACACTTAGGTGCTCACATAGTAGTTACTCATTTATAGTTTTGTTGTTTTCTTAAATCTAGATTCTATTTTAGGTTCGAGTATTTGCAATTTCAAATTAAGAAACTCAATTATTACTTTCTGTAAAGAAATTTTCCTTTTTAGGCATGGCTAAGAATTTTAAGATTTGTTTTTCTTAATATACCAAAGGTGCTATCTGAGACAGCATCATGAAGAAAGTGAATTAGACTCCAAGGCCATCAAACTTTGCATGCCCTAGCTTACATCCCCCTCTTTATCATACCTAAACTCAGACCAGTCTCTTCTAGAGTCAGCAGCTTCAGCCATTGCTCTTTTACTGACCTCCAGAGAACTGAGACCACCAATTTGTCATCCACAAAGTTATCCAACAGATCCACAACAAGAGATGAAGAGGTACCTAAATGGAGATAAGTGGGATCAAACCCATCTTGCTACTCATGCTTCTCAAGATGGACGGTGAGAAGGTCTTTGGTGTCAAAAATCAAGACAGAGGGAGGAGATGGGCTTATTGAGGTATGCATCTTAAGAGAAATGTCCTCATCAAAAATCTCTCAACCCAATACATTACTTTGCCTAAGCTCATTCACTTTTGTCTATACTGTGGAGGTTTTCCTTCTGCTCCAGTACAGAATGGACATTCAAGACAACTTACCTGTCTTTACTTGTTTTAAAGAGTGCTTCCTAACATTTAGCATAAGTGATCTTAGCACCTGAATTCCCAAAGCAACCTTCCATTGCCATCTTTCTCCTCTTGAATCTTCAATTTAAAACTTATTTCATCAGTACTTATTTCATCAACCCCTTGTCTTTTACCAGCAGTAGGTTATAATATTTTCCATGAAATTGCACATTCTGCAGGTCTGGTTTTTCTGTTTACCACAGGGATGTTGTTAAAACATTGGTGTTCATCCCTGCATGTCAGCATTCCATGTGTGTATTCCAAAAGCATAACCTTCTCTGTTCTATTTATTTCTACACAGCAGTCAAAAAGTTTGCTCCCACAGATTGCTCCCAACCCACTCCAGACATCACCTCTGTAAGATGGGGACAAAGACCATTATTGTCTTCCTAAGTGAGGAGAGTGCTCTAGCAGTTCAAGAATAGACAGAGCTGAGCCTGTGAAAAGGATTTCAGATTTTTCAAGCTGGGCTAAGAAACACTGTTAATGAACATTGCTGTCAATGTAATTCATGGGCTTAGTTTCTGTATGACCAAAAGAACAAGAAAGGTTGGAGTAATGTTTTGAATTCCAATGTCAATTGTAATTTATCTTATTTAAAATAGGAAAGCCTCCTTCCTGGGTGATCTTAAGAAAATTCTTCACTGGAAATCAGACATGATAATAAATCACTTCTTGGTTTTCTCACATGAATAATTTGTGTCTTGTTATGCAAAGCCTGGAAGCTAATTTAAAGTTGAGAGCAGAAATACACTAATATCAATGTCTCTCATTTCCAGATTTGGTTTTCAGAGAGGCAAAAACACTGTGTAAGAAATAAAATAGAATACTGGAAGGCTAAGGAGCAGATATCTGACATGTTAAAGCTTAGCAATTGTAATAATGCTGCAACACAACAAGCAATGTAGCAAAAAATGTGATTGGGGCAATGTCACCTTGAGCTTCAGTCCTTCTCTCTGAATTTATATGTATCTTAAGGAGAAAAGGAATCATAGTATATCTTACCTTTACACTGGAAAGGAACTGACTGCATAACAGACAAGGTCAGGGCACTTTATACACTGAATTATAGAAGGGAGAAAATTAACTTTTTTTTTTTTTTGTGGACAGGTAGTTTTTCAGTCTGATCGGTTCCCTGGTCATTTCCATTGCACAACAGTCAAATACATGTACAAGATCAGGAGTGGAAGGGGGCCACAAATAAGCAGATGGAGTGAGAGTAGCTCAGGACTGCTTCCAATGGCTGCTCTGGCTCACGTCAGCTGGGAACATATATCAAACTGCGTATGAGCTGTTGCCTGCTCTCACTTTGGACAAGCTGTGAGAAAGGGTATGACATTTAGTTGTAAACATAGAAACCTGCCAAGTGATTTTTGCTCCTGGAATATCACATTGTATGGACCAGATTCAGGTGGCCTATTCCACCAAAATCTTTCCACCAGATGTTTCCCATCAGTTGTCATGATTGCACCCCACTCAACACCTTGCTTAGCCCATCTAAACGGCTGAAGTGTAGAGTGTCAAAGGTATTATATTCCATTTTCTGACAGGCTCAGGAATAACACTGAAATAAGCATTGCCTGGGTATGTCTCTATTTCTACTGTCAGCCCTACAGCCCACTAAGTTTTCAAAGACAGTTTCAGAGACTCTTCTTTATTGCTCGAGAGAGAAAGGTGTATTTTCTGGTTGGAAAATAAAGTTTTCAGTACATAATTAAGAATTTTTAACTCTATTTAATATCCAGCAAATAATCAGGATGGCACATGGGGGATAGTGGTGATGTACTGAATGGCTTAGTATTCCAGTTTCTCTGTTTAATACAATGAGGAGCCTTTGTGGATTATATTACTTCATGCTTAAAATTAAAAGTTGAGTAGATGGTACACCATCTCTATGTGCAGGAGGAAATAGCAGTTTCTGGGGTGTGTTTTGCAGTTCACTTGTAGTGGGTTTGTTTCTTATTTTCTTTTACCACTGAATAGTGAAGAGTTTAAAAATACTCTGACTCTGAAAATTATTTGGGAAAAATACTATTAATAATGTAGAAAAAAAAAGTCCTACTTATCTTTCTGAATCATTAGAAACCTGGGGTCTGATTCAGTCATTTTTCTTTCCCCATGTTGCTGATTTGAGATCACTATTAAAAAAAATTATATACCTTGATTCTACTGAATAATCTAATTCTGTGGAGTGGTTTAGATTTGCCAATTTCGTTTCCCGGCCAATGCACCAAATAAATGTTGTGGTTTTAAAGCAGCAACTAAAAAATCACTAGAAAACTTATTTATTTCTTGCTGTGAGATATGGATTAGACAAGAGCAAAACAGGCTTAAAACTTAAAAGGAATAAAGAAAGTTTATTAACAAAAACTACAACAAACCAGAATAAAACCTCCAGAACAACCCTTTTCTCCCCCACTACCTAACCATTTCCTTGTTTACGTGACAATATAGAGACAAAAAAATCTTTGGAACTTTGGTGTTTAAAACAGTCCCAATTCCTGCTAGAGTCTTTTCATCAGTCTTTGTAGAGAAACAGAAGTCTTCTTCTGCTAATCTATGGAGTTTTTTCACAAGAAAACTATTTTTCTTCATAGCTTTCTATTTCTCTGATACCAGCTGCCTGGAAAATTCGCCATCAGTCCACTCCTCCCATTTCACATCACTCTGAGGTGTGTATGGGTCAATCAGTCTAGGGATGTCATTTTTAAGGATGAGTTATTCAAAGGCAAAAGTTCTCTTCATTTGTTTTTGTGAGCCTGTCTGGAAACAGAAGTTTTCTCTTTGCCTCCCAAAGGCCACAAATCTTCAACTATTACTTCTCCCACTCTGTTCCAATATCTTACAGTACCACAACCACTTCAGATGGTTTTGCTCAAAATCCACACTTTGAACACTCCATTCCTCACAATATACTCTGTCATGAATTAAAGGAGTTGTTTTCAGAACACTATTGTCCATCTCCATAGCTTTAACAGAAAAATATTTCAGCTTATTAAAGCGTCTCCTTATTTACTACCTCTTCCAAGGCTTAATTCCTTTCTTCACTGTCTTTGATAGTTTATAAGGTCTCTTTACATGTTTATTACTCTCTCTTTCTCTCTCTGGAAAAAAGGATTAATCTGCAAGTTTCATCTGGGTAATGAAAGGGTTAAAATCTTGCCCAGGCCTTGTAGCTGGTCTTGTTATCTCTGCCTGAGTGGCGGCTGGATCAGTCTGTGATGACTTCTCTCTTTACTCAGCAGTCTCTGATAAACTCAGCAGCAGCAGAAACTGCAGCCGAGCCGGGGACCTGCCTGACCCGGCCTGGGCCCACTCGCCTCCCACTCCCCGCCCCCCGCGGCCTTGTCCGGCCTAGGGGGGGCGAAAGCCGAACCGGGGCCTTTTTACCCGTTCAAAAGCCGGAAACCAAAGAGAACAAGAAAATCCCGGCCTTCCATCTTAAGGTGGTGTTCACAGGTTGATCTCACTTCTCAATGGTTAAAACGGCCGCCAATTCTCAGAAATAGCCAATAATTGCTCAAGAGAAAAAACTCCCATCAGCCTCCAGCAGTTTCAACTTCCCTAGCTCCAAAGCTATCTTAAAGGTAAAGTCACCCGAGGACATTCTGTTCGTACAAATCTGAGCTAAATTCATTAAAAGATTTTATTTAACGTATTTCCTTACACATGTACCAGGCCTGTTTAATTTTGGTAATAAAAATAATTATGAGTGATAACATTGCATATACAAAGGCTTTTAATAGAAAGGTAGATAGCCTTGTAGTCCAAACATTCCAGTTCTGTCTAGGTAATCTTGGTTCTAATTTAGATTATATAACAATTTTGTTATTTGTAATTTAGTTAATTCCCTACTCTTGTTGGTTCACATTTGTCTTACTTGAGTTAATTAGATAGTAAAGTAAGGTGTTATGAAATTTGCAAGTGACCTACTGACAGAGGAGAGAGGCTAGAATGCAAAGTACAGCTGTATATAGGTACATATTTGTTCATGTGCATCAGGTGTCCCAGCCAAATTTAAGCACCTTAATTGTGGTTTTACATAGGGTTCTTATACGCTTCAAATGTTTAGGTAAACATAATTTGATTGATCACTTACACCCATACTACTGGTTATTAATATTGGTAAAACTTCGCAAAGCAACCATATTTTTGCAGCACTCTTGCTGCTTGTCTATAGATCCAGACACCCCTGAAGTCATTCTCTATGTAATTACTTGTCTGTGATGCCAGATGATGCTGGGAGGGCTTCAAAGACTTGTTAGAGAAAAAGCAATAATGTGGCCAGCAGGACCAGGGCATTGGTGTATTGTATGTACACGTACCCTGTGTTTGGTACTCATGAAGCCACACCTCAGATCCTGTGTTCAGCTTCGTGTTCCTCACTGCAAGAAAGACACTGAGGGGCTGAAGCGTGTCCAGAGAAGGACAATGGAGCTGGGGAAGGGTCTGGAGCAGAAGTGTGATGCAGCTGAGGGAGCTGGAAGTGTTTAGCCTGGAGAAAAGAAGGCTTGGAGGAACTTATTGCTCTCTATAACTGCCTGAAAGGAGGCTGTAGCCAGGTGGGGATCAGTATCTTCTCTCAAGTAACAAGCAATTGGACATAAGGAAAACACCTCAAGCTGTTCCAGGGGAGGTTTAGATTGGATATCAGGGAAGATGTATTCATGAAAATTTTCTCACGTCTTGGAGCAGGCTGCCCAGGGTAGTGGTTGATTCACCATCTCTGAATCAATCTCTAAGACATGGAACTTGGGCATATGGATTAGAAGGGAACTTGGCAGTGCTGGGTTAATGATTGTACTCAAGGGTTTAGAAGTGTTTTCCAACCTAAATGATTCTATTTCTTTAGAGGGACTAGAGTGCTGGATTTGTCTTCATTTTCCAGGGGTGTCCTTTATCCTTCATGGGCTGCTCTAAGCTTCCAAGAAACAATATCTTTATTTACAGAGTTGGTCTGTCCTTTAGTTTGTTTTTTTTTACTTAAGAATGAACTATATCAAATTTTACTATGTCCTTAACGTACACTGGATAATGTGGACTAATTTATATTAACAAAGTTAATACACTGTCATCCTACAAAGACTGATTGATATAAAAGAGAAGAGATTTTTCATAACAAAGACTGGCACAGATTGCAAAGTCAGTGGAGGAGACAGACTTTCAATGGGTGCTCACATCTCAGGTCTTTTGAAGTGACCTATGAAGGTGCCATTTCCTTTCTGTTGACAGCAGAGGATGAATGAGTGTGTACCTAATGACAGCACCTTCAAACTGACTATATACCCTTGAATAGTTCCTATTGCAGAGAACCTGAACTGGTTCTTAATGAGAAGAGGTGGCTTTGCATGGGCACCTGTTGTGAATCTCTGTCCAGTGAAGTCCTTCTCTAGCCATCTTTGTGTGTTTTAGGAAGTATTACGTGCCATGCTCTGTACGTGCAATATGTGTCTTTTTCCATACACCTTTATAGCCACAAATGTTTTTTCTCTCAGTGAAAAAAAATAAGGTGTGGCCAAGAGTATTTATTTTCATCTAATAAGGCATGCAACTTACTCTTCATTCATATTTATCACTATTGTATTTCAGTAATGCAAGTTGTTATGCAATTCTGTTTATGAATATGAGATGAGAATAAATCAGGCAGTGGGATTTATCTGACATAATATTAAACATCTGCAGTGTTAGCAGATGTGTTGATGTAAATTAATAACTCTCAATACTCTAACCTAAAACCTCTAATACAAGGGAAATTAAAATTGTGCCTGCCTGTAGTGAGCCACATGAAATGGTTTAGATGGTTTCTTTTCCACTATCTGTATTCTATTCAGAAAGTTCATCTTCTCCACTGGATTGAGAGTGACTAGCTCAGATGTACACATTGCAGCATGGATGTCTGCATTTAGTGAGACTTCTGCCTTCCAAAATGAGTGAAATACTGAGATCCATGGCTCTCTCTCATTCTGATTTTGACAGGTCAACTCCAATACACATATGCCACACAATATTCTGTACTCCATACAGTGTCCTTGTCAGGTCTAATATAACAACCTCAGTCTTCTATATCACTATCCTTACTCAACATGGGCTGTCTGCTGGTAGGAAAAGGTGATTGTGCCTTTTCTGCCTGATTTCTCTCATGAGATTATCTGTCAAAAAGCAGCTATGTTTGAAAGCTGAGCAGTTTGGAGCATTTCTATCTCCTGACTCATTACCTAAATGTTTTTGAAACAAGAACGACTTCACTGTCTCTCACCTGTTATTAAGCTTTTGGCACTTTCTCATGCCTGATGTTTCAAATGAAGTTTGGAAAGCCCTGTAATGTATTTAAACATCAGGGTAATGTAGCAGCTGGTGAACACATTCCTACCTGGACTACACAGATAAATGACTTGTGATTCCAAGATGAGATTGATCAGTCTTCGCAGCTTGGTTTTGGATGGATCTGTGCTGTGCATCATGTTGGACTAGCTGGAACATTTACATACTATTACCCAGTGCTTGGCAGAGATATCCAATTGAACCCTGCACACAGGACAGCATTAATTCATCACAGCATATAAGTTAATTACTCTGGTCTGCTGGCAATGCTAATTAACCAGGGCACAGAGACACACTTACTTGGTTATTTCTCTTCTGTTTCCAGAGCTGGCTTGCCTGGCACAGCTCATAAATTTATACACCTTTATTCTTAGCCTAAAGGAGATATGCCCTGGAGTGTCCTGGATCATAATGAGTGTCATTTCCTGGGTAGTCTCTTTAATTTCAGTGTGTTATAAATCCATTAAAACTATCCAAATATACCTGTGCTAGCTCATCACAGAAAAACATTTTGTTCTTCCTGCTACCCAAAAAACCTATTTGGCTATGGGGACAATCACCTTTTCCTTGGAGAATCTCATCTAAGAGTAGATAGAAACTAACAACAGTTAGCCATTTTAGCCCAAATAATTTATGATTTTTTTAGTAACAAAGCCTTTACTACAAAACACAATTTGCATTTTACAGAACTAAATATGTTAGCCGTGTGGTAAATTATTTTTTTTTATTTGCATTACTAAACATCAAATATATAGTTGGGGACTAAGACATTGTTGTGCAAGGAGCTGTCTGACTGTAATAAAGAGAGACAGTTTTTGTCTTAAGGGAGCTTGTACTTGAATTGCCAAGAATGATAAAAGAGAAACAGAGACTGAGGATGAAATAACTCACCGAAGCTCATACAGCAGATCAAGGACAGAGCTATATTTTACTTCTCCTTCCAAATGTTCTCTGTCTTCCTTTATATACTTTTTTTGCAAGACACTAAATGAATTTGTTAATTTTTAAACTCCATGTGAATTCTAGGCTCAGTAGTCACATGATAAACTCAGAGACTAAAATCTCCTTAACAGCTGCAAGAGGTAAATTCAAACTTTCTTGTCAAATGAAAGCCTACTGCTGGGAGCTCCAAGCTCTCAGGGGCTGTGTGTGGATTGTCTCCACATCACCCTGAGCTGCTGATAAAGCAAAACACATGGAGTTCATTCAGATTTTGAGACACACAGAAAGCTTGTCATATGGAAAGCTCTAGAAAAGCAGGGAAGAGGAACAGATCCAAAACACACATTTACTTCATATTTTAGCACCAATTCAACTTCTCTCCAGAGCATGGAAGGTGAGTGCTGGCTTCTCAATAGCTGGCTCAGGATGTACATTGGAAATGTTCATGAACCTTCTTCCCATTGGCTCCTGACAACTACAGCAAAGAAAGCTAAGCCCATTTTGTGTACAGTATTTTAGGAACACTGAAAGGCAGCATATTTCTTGTTGGTCAGAGTTTTATTCTATTTGAGAGTGATTGATTTTGTGAGAAATGTGTGTTCATAAAGGTGAAGATATGACTCATGGCAATGAAAATCTTAAACATCTGACTTTGTCGTGTAATTTTTCCTATTCCTCAATTTCATATGGCTGAAGAGCAAGGGGGATTATTAAAGTAGGAGCAAGGGGTAACCAGTGTCACAATTACAGAATTAAACACAAAACAAAAGGGTTTTTTAAAAGTTAGGATGATGCTCAACTGCTCAAATGCCCAAAACATGCAGTGGAATAAGCACTGTACTTTAGGGAGAAGCTGTTTTGCTGTCGGATTTTGCCTATCACAAGTCATCAAATATCATCTACTTACACCCATACAGAGGTCAGCCATGGAGTGTCATATCACTGTCCCATGTCCCTCCAGAGGTAAAGAGTGAAATTGCAGGTGTATCAATGCTCACAGCCCAAAATAGTCTGAAAATCTGCTTCTTCATCTGTCTTTTTAGTTTACTACAAGATTGATAAGACGAACTGATATGGCATTTCTATTAAACTTATGTAGTATAAAAAAAGTGGAACATGGAAATACTGAAGAAGGTGTATGTACACATTATAGATTCACTTATATGTAAGAAGTTTGGGTATCAGAATTTAAGTCAATTTCATCTCCTGCTTTTGTCCTCAGATTAAAGTGGAGTCTATTATCAAAATTTTACTCTTAAAGTATACTTTGGGATTCTAACAGACAAAAGATAGAAATGCTAAGACACCTCCTTGGTGCCTTTAAAAAGTAAAAGCTTAGAAGCATTTAAAAAGTAAACCAAACCAGCTTGTTAGTAGTTCTTGAATGGTCTAAATGAAACAATAAGTAATGCTGGGAAAAAAATTCTGGCTTCTGGCAATGCATGATGTCTTATCTTCCACACTCTTGACTACGCATTAACTGAGCCTTTCCTAACCTGGATGTCATCCACTAGTACATTAATTGTATTTCTCCCCTGCCTGACAGAACATTTCACACTAACAAAGATTCAAGAGTTCATTATCACTCCAGTTCAAGGGGTCTTAAGTATTAATAACAACATAAGCCTATAGTACAAGTTTTTTCATAGATTTAACATGAATATATATTACTCCACAGTAACTTCATGGGCATGCCATGCAAACTGCTGGAAGCTGCTTTTATTTCTACAAAAAAATTTAAAGTTCTAGTTTTCACTCAGTTCTGTTCGTCTAGAGCCCTTGTTCACACTCCTTTCCCTGAGGGCAACTGCCTACAGGCTTGATGCATGAGCTTTGATTTCCACTGCAGTCATAACAGTAAGCCACAAGTGTTATCAGTATTCTGAGGACATTTTATGTTTTGTTGCCCCCTCTGTGACCAAACCCAGAACTAAGCAGAATATTCACAGATGTAGATCTGCATTAATTCACTCCAGGGCCAGAAGGGGCCATGAGACCTGTACAAACTGTAGCTGGATTAAGGCATCTGTCTTCTGACTGACACACAATTTCATTTGAAATACATCAGGAGACAGAAAATTCTTCCCAAGTATAGCAATATAGACAGGATAAAATGTTGCAAACTTTTAATTATCTTCACTAATAGGATATTATGTCTTAAATGGCATATTTTTTTTTTCAGGTGCTGAATCTTGTTTCTCCTCTGCCAGAAATGTTGGGGGAAAAAAAACAAAACAAAACACCTCCTTCCATCATCGGAACTCAGCACGGAATAGAGCTCAATAGAGCACAGAATCTACCTTTGTGTTGTAATGTTGCTTTCTAATCTGTGGATCATTTTACAGGGATCCTTTTGAGTACAAGTGTATCTGCACTCTTTTTGATGTAGACAATACAAGTCGGCAAGATACAGTGATACAGTATCACTGCCATGTGAATAGAAACCAGAGTTGAAGGGATTCCCTGATCATATATCTAGAACGGTTTTGATCCTTCAGATGACAGAAATCCACTGAGAGCTCAAACTGAGTTAAGTACAGCTCCAAGGTCTTTCTTTAATTTATTTCTTCCCAGAAGTCTCCAGTTCTGCAAATATAAAGTGCTTTTTCTGTTCCTGTATTTAATCCAGCTGTCTGCATTATTTCTGTGTCACCAAACTGCTGTCAACTACAAGTTTAACCAATGGATATTTTCTATTCCGTTATGGATCATTTATCCTCACAACACCCTTCTGAAAGAGAGGTGTACCTTTCCTACCCCTGGAAGCTCTTTGAGTAAATAGTAGAAACACTAAGGCTCACAAGCAGTAAAAATAAACTTCCAAGCTTTATGGACCTCTGGTGAAATGACCCTGTTTTGCTTTGGATTAGTCATGGAATTAGGTCTCCTGTAGTACTGCCTAGGCAAGATGGACAGGTTCAAAGATGATTTGGAAGTAACCTGCACTTGAAATGGCTTACTCCTATCAGGGCTGATGTGTTTCTCCTTATCTGTCATTGAGGCTTATGGAAAATGTTCTAGCATGAAGGTAAGCCCTTGGAGAACTTAAGCAGCTGAATGGACTTTGAAGTTCTGAAGTCAATCTGGAAAAAGGTTACTAAAGCATATCAGATTTTTATGGATCTATCTTATCTGGATCTTATGATGGAGCTAGGAATAAATCACATGACAGGTAAATCTGTGTGGGGCAGAGTGGCTCAGCTCATCTGAATGTGAACATACCCAGGGTATGTTCACATTCATAAAAACCAGACCAGGGATGTCAGCACTGTACGCCTGGCTCATTTCCTCTGCTTGGTTCCTAGCTCACTCACTGGCTTTTGTTTAACATTTCAACTAGCTCTACTAAGGCCGTGACCAAAAACAGTTCTGAGGTAGCTCCCTAGAGAGAACTAATAAACATCAGTAAGATAGCAACAACTTTAAATTTTCTCTTTCTGCCATGTATAGCTCTTACATATTATCCCAGCAAACCTTTCTGTCTGATACATCAGCACAGGCAGCAGATGCCACCCAGCGATGTGCTGTGTAACCTCCAGTCTGATGGGCTGATACATTGACCTCACATTATTTCAGAAAGTTTAAAAAAGAAAAAAAAACTACTTCTCTCTTTGGGTTACCACCTAGGGCCCAGACTTGGTAAGTAGTATGAACACAACTGGGCCATGCAACTAGGCCTCAGTGCTTACAAAAAGGTCCTTACTCCTCTTTTGTTATTGTTACACTGAGGCAAAAAACCTTATTCTTATCAACTTGATCTGTTCTCCTGACTGTTTTTGTGCTGACTCCTCTCAGCAAGAGAGAATTCTCCTGCAAGGAATCTCAGCTTTGGTTTGTAAGCATTCGCTAAATAGGGAGATAAGTTATCCACAAAATTTATTGTGTTTTCAAGTGCTGTTAACCACTTTTTCTCAGGGTAGAGATCTTTTCCTGCCTTTTTATTTTTTTAACAGTAGAGGCAAGGCCAAAAAAATCCCAACGTGACTGTATACTAAAACAGTTGACTCTTACCCATATTCATGCCTATGTCCCTTTGAAGACCCTATCAGGATCTTCAGATGCTCTAATTATCCCAGCTGTCTCCAGGCCTGCGGCACAACCCTCCCTCTGTTCCAGACCCTGTAGGTAGTAAGAATCTGCAGCTTGTGGTTTGCCAAGGAAAAAGCAGGAGTGAATTGAAGCACACTGACACTGCCTGTAGCTAAATAGCAAAGGACTGCTTAATTATTAATTTATCTATCTCTCTCTCTTCACACTTCACTTTGTCTCTCTTTACAGCATGAGGACTTAGAGAAAACAATAGCATAATGGAATTAAGAGGGTGTTTTCTTGAAAGGAATAAAACATGGCTATGCTTCTTGACAAGTTGTAGAGAACGTTTACACTAGAAAAGTATCCAGTCTGGAACATCAGAAACTTGAAAACGTAGGCATAGATTCTATCAGCTCCTGGGCTCCCCAGAGTTCAGCTGAACTCCAGGACTACATCCTCATCTTGTGTTCCGCTTTCCACTGGGAAGGTTGTCTTGCACCTTGCAGAGGCACAGGAAGAGATGTTTGCTCTGTCACCTCCTCTGTCAAGTGACAGATGTGCCAATAACATAATGAGACATGCAAGCAATCCTCTTATGACCAACGCCAGCATTAGCTGGTGTCAGTTGATCAGTGCATGTCCCTCAGGGCATATAAAGCAGAGAATGAACTGGGACCATCTGTGAAGAAGGCGTCAGGGAATGGACTACAAGGCAGCAAAAGAGCCCCAACCTCCTTTCCCTGCCCAAGGACCTTGTTGGGGCAAGGCACCAGGGATTCCACCACAGCACAGCGGTGTTGCCCTGAGCCCTGGTCACCAGTCTCAGCCTCAGCTGCAGATCATTCTGTGTGCAAGAATTCAAGCTAACTGGTCTCCTGGTTTCAATCCCAAATTTTCATGTTCAGCAGAGCACTAAAATGTCAGATTTGTCCCAGACATCAATCTTGTCTCTTCTGCAGTGGAATTCCTACTCACTCATTAAAACTCTATTCTTCTGCTTTTACTTCTGCTTTTACCACTCTTCACAGAGTGTCAAATGAGAGAAAAATCATAAGGTACACTAGTTTTAATTTTTTAGCATTCACACTGTCCTCCATTCAACTGTCTATATAAACAAGTGTTAAAGAAATCTTACAAATTCTTTCTTCCCTCCCTAACATACTTTTAAACTTAGATGTCAAACAAGTCATATTTTTCTTCCCAACACTGCCAAAAATATTCAAAACACTTATGTAACCACTGCATGGTTATCCACGTGAAGGATTACTGCAGGTCTGTGTACATGCTATGCTGGAGAGGTCAGTCTCCACAAACCCATTCATCCTGATGATGGCATTGCTCTGACATGTGTTAAGAGCTCCTCATTTGAAAATGCTAGCTGATGCATTTTAATTTCCTTTCAGCTTTCCATTTCTCTCATGAAAGGCAAGAAGGGAAAAGTTTGGGGTGTTTTTTTTTTTTGTTTGTTTGTTTTTAAATCCATTTCTGCTGCTTTCTTCTAAGGCCTTTAACCGGCTACAAGCATCCCTGTTTTATTCTTAGGAAACAGAAGAGTTAGCTAAACTTATAAATTAATCAATCCCTTTATTCCTTTACCTGCCACCTGTACTCTACCTCCTCTTTCAGATCAAAATTAGCAGTGATTTGTGCAATTGTTACTAAAAGAGACAAAGAAACATGATGAGTTAACATCAGTACCTATAGTAGGCAATGAAGTTTCCTTCCAGATATAAAGCTGATATCAAGAAGGATCATGTATTAAGATAAGGAATTTACTTTTCCAAGGTCTGATTTTTCAATCCTTTCTTTTGTTATTGTGGTAAACTATAGGTTATGTAAAGCACACACTTTCTTCTAATGGATATTTGTTCTATGAAAAAGAATTACAATTGCAATCCTACAGAGAAACAGGAAACTAACAGCTGTTACATTTACAGATTTTTTCTTTCCTTCCTGCAGCATGTAGCCTGAAAATTAATGTATTATGTTATAGTATTGGGAGAAGACAACTCCAAGGCTGAAGAGAGTGTCAGGGAGGAAGTAAAGTTAGGTGTCTCTCACCCTAGTTCAATTACCTCAGCTGTTGCATGCCTGCAATTAACCCATTTCTGTTGTGTTTACAAGAAAAGTTATAGCCATGTCTTTTTGAGGAACTTGTTCTTGTCAGCATGTCTGACTTGGTCTGAAATTCATGGGCAGACTAGGTTATGGTGAGGTTTATCTTCCCTAGTTAGAGGTGTTTTCAGTGTAGGCATTTGCTTCTGAACTCATCCCATGAACTACTTTTAAAATCAACTTAAGGAACAGGCACCTTTAAAACATGGTTCACTTGAACAATTTAAAGTAATTTCTTTTCATATTGTTCTCTGAGCTGATTCAGCTTAGTAACGTTGAAGAAAATGACCCTGACACTCTTTCTCGGTTGCATCCTCACCAGGTTAGTGAGCTAAATTAACTCACAAAGTAGTGCCACTGAGAGAGATGAACAGAGAAACAGGCAGATGTTCTTCAGCCTGCAGCCCTTGACACCCAAACTCTGTTTATCTTCCCATTTATATGGGAATTTGTGTCATATGTTTATGAAACAACATAGCCAACTGTTTCACTGATGGGGATGTAAGCATTCTTGTTTAACATAAGCAATGTGGTTTCCGAGTCAAATGGATGTGGGGAATGCACTGAAGATTGCAATTTTAGCAGCTGAGATGAAGGTATGAATGAGAAAGGGGAATGGTATTAAGTTGATTTAATGAGAATACATATAAAAGGTGACTATGAAAATGCAGGGATGCATTCAGGTTTTTTTTTAATTTTTGGAAAGAAAGAGGTAAGAGATATTGTAGACTCAAAGCCAGTCATAGTCAAGCTGTCATTGAAGACAACAGGTGAATTTTCTTCAACATAAATTGCAGAACTGATTTTAAGAGGTGGATAAAAAAGCACTTATTAACTTGAATTAATATAAATTTGTGTTGTGTTGTAACCCCAGCCAGCAACAAAGCACCACAGAACTACTTGCTCAGTCCCCCCGCCCCCAGCAGGTTAAGGGAAAGAATTGAATGGGTGCAAGTAAGAAAGCTTGTGGGTTGAGATAAGACCAGTATAATAATTAAATAATAAGAAGAAGTAATTAAAAGGAAAATAACAGAGAGAGAGAGAGAGATAAATAAAACCCAATAAAAACAAGAGATGCAGCAGATAGAGTTGCTCTGACTGATGCCCAGCCTGTTCTTCAGCAGTGAGACCATCAAATTTCCCCCCATTTTATATGCTCAGCATGTTGACATACGATATGGAACACCCCTTAGTTGGGGTCACCTGTCCCAACTCCCAGCCTCTTGTGTCCCCTCCCAGCCTCTTGTGCCCCACAAGCTCCTCATTGGCAGGAGAACATAAGAAGATGAAACATCTTTGGCTTTGGGTAAGCACTACTAAGCAACAACGAAAACATCAGTGTGTAATCAACATTATTCTTGCCCTGAATCCAAAACACGGCACTGCACCAGCTAATAAACAGGAAGAAAATTAACTCTATCCCAGTCAAAACTGGGACAACTTAAAAATCAGATGATAATACACTGGTTGAGAAAAAACAGATTGCTTTTCCAACCAAATATATAATATGGAGATGTAAAAATTTACTTTGATTTTAAATAGGAATGTAGCTTTAAGACACAGCCAGAGATACACCTACAGTGTATTTTGCTGATGGCATGTCCTGTTGCATCTATCTCACCTGTGTCTGAACTCCAAAAGCTAAGCCACAATTCATGCACTTCTGAAAGGCAGAAAGCAGCTGTACTGGCGCCAGCTCTGAAATACAGCCGCCCATTCCTTACAGGCCTCTGGTTTAGTGCTGGCAAGTGCTGCAGTTCAGTAATTTCAAGCACCTGAGGAAAAAAAAATAAATTAATACTGGAAAATTAACATAGGGATTTATTCCATGCTAAAATTGACTTCAGAATTTTTTTCCAAGGATATAAATATATCTGAGTAACTAAACACAAGCCCAGAAGAAAATCAGTCTTTTGGTATATTTATTCACCTCTCTCACAGGGGTATTAGAAGAACTGATTTGACCTAGACATGTAATATACATCAGGGTTTCTAGACAAAAGGCTGTATAAATTCAGAGTTCTATTACAATGAACTGAGTGTGCTGAGAGTGCTGTTGTAATTTTAATAAAATTAATTTAATTTGAATTGGTAAGCAGTTGCTGAGAGACAGCAGCTCCCACTCCCACCTGTGAGGAAACCAGACCTTAACAGAACTTTGCACGATATATAAATGTGATAATGACTGCATAAAATAAGTGAACAAATGAGTTGCAAGCCAAGCAGAAGAATACTTGAATTACATCCCTTCCCAGGCTTGATTTAAGCTAATTCTAAAAGAATCTTCCCATAAAGAAAGTACAGACCTTTTTAGATAGTAACGCTAACATAAGTTAAATTCTTATTGTAGGCATTAGTCAGGCTTGCATTCAGTCAGCTCTCCATTAAAGGTATACTTACATGAATGTTCTTTGTCTGGACCACAAAGCCAAGACACAGTTGTGAAAGGATGGATAGTTTGGATAGTGTGATTTATTGTACTCTGAAAGAAATTGTATTCAACATAATCATGAGGCAAATCTAGGCTGTGAAGGGAAGATGGTCTAAGAGATCAGAAAGAAAGGAAGCATTGCCGGTCAGTGTAATAGAAAAGTAAAAAGAGGAGATGTCAGACCAGGCAGAGGAAGAAGTTTGCAAAAATTATGTGGAAAATGGAAAGAAACATTTTTGAGAAACGTTAAATTATACAGATGTAGGAAACAGGAAAAATTCTGTCTTTTTCCTTCCTATGCTATTTTCAAATTGGAATGACAGATTTTCAGGAGGGAAAGTTACTCTACAAGAGGCAGAAAGTGTTTTTCAAGGCCATAAATGATGAGAATAAGCTTTGAATGGTGGTAAAGGAGATGGCACAGGAATCAGAAACTGCTTAAAAAGCCTTTAGAAAGGCTGTAAGAGAGGTCCTGTCTCCAAGTCAAAACTGCTAAGAGACTACTTGAACCAAGAGAGTTCTGAAAGGATTAAATATCTCTCCTGTTTGGCAAGGAAGCAATCAGGGCAAGGAAAAATACAAAGAACAAAAAGAGAAATTCTACTTGTTTTAGAGACATTCTACTTGTTCTAGAAAAAGCCCCAGCTTCCCACCTCCTAAGTCCATGAAGCAACCCCAGAGCTACTGAGCCACATTTCCTTCTTCTCCTGGGTTCCCATCCTGTGGAAATTGCTTATTTTTTTTTTTTTACGTCAGCACAATTTCAGCAGAAGACGTGGAATCTCTGACAGCTGGGAAACAGTTTTATGCTTGGTAATCATGGTTCTCCCTAGTAAACAAAAGATGTTGGAATGCACCACCTCAGCTGGTCAAGAGCCTAGAGGTTAATTTTCCCATCAGCAGACCGTATTGACTGTTGATTTAGTGTAGAAGTCTGGGAAAGGTGCATTGGAAATACAGCCATTCTGTTATAAAAACAATGGTATCTTTCAGTCTTGAAAGGCACAGCTGAGAGCAGGTAGTCTACATGCAGTAATAAGAATTTATTTATCTCTAGAAAACCGAAAAGAGCAGAGTCATTGTAGATATGCAGTTGGACACCAACCTACAGTCTGTGAAGATTGATCCAGGCTTAGAAAGGTTTAGGAATTGTTCTGTGACCCAGTAGTGGTTCTCCACTCCTCTCCTCATCATTTCCCACAGTGTAGCTTCAGCTGTTCTTCACACAGCTCTTCTAAAAGTTGGGATTCCCATTCAGAAGGGCTTGTCTCTCCCTCCAGTGAAAAACAGGAGTTTCTGCTCAAAGATTAGGACACCTAAAGGTTAAGTGAAATATATGTCAATTTGCCTCCTAAAGGCATTGTGACAATAGATTTAATAATGACTGTGATATGATTAGATAATTTGGAAGTGGGAACTCTCTTCATACTCTTATAGGTGTGTTTTAAGGCACAAACTCCATTCCAATCCCTTTAGGGCTCACGTCTCCTTCAGACCTCTTCCCAGACCCATGTGAGCCAGGAAACAGGCTGTGCAGCTGAATGGCCCTGGCATTGTCTCCCCCTGTCAGCCAATGCCATGGCTCCTGCTGAACCAGACCAACTCCCTTTGGAGGCTTTGGGCCAGAGCCATGTCTGTTGGAGAACAAAGCCACTGCCCTAATGCTCTTGTCTTAATTGAACAAACCTGCATAAACCCTCTATCAGAATAACACCTGGACCCACTGCTTGTTCTCATCTTGTTTCTGCATTTTGCTGCTGATGCATTTGTTTCAATCTCCTGTGGCTCCCTGTATTTGCACAGTAACTTGTGCCATTATTGCTGGGCTGTGTAATTGCACAGTGGATCCCTCAGTAGCACTAAATGTATAATTATGAAGTTCTCCAAAGTAGAAGGACAAAACAACTGTTCAGTGTTTGCAGCCAATGGAGTTTTACTGTATGTGGTTTTCATACTGCTTAGTTTGCTGCCTACTTAACTTTCCATAAAGTGTAATTATTTTCTGGGTAGGGTTGGAAGACACATGGAGTATAATATATTAACTGCGCTTCTTATTCATAAGGTAACAAAGACTCTGAATCAAGTTAATGCCAACAGTTTCCCTTGGAAATAGCACAAATAATTTGTCACTGTTCATTACTCTCATGCTACTATACCACTGCTGGCTTTACGAAAGACAGTTTCTAAAATTATCCAGAGGAGCTGATTGCTGGTTTTGGTATTGTAATGTTTAAATGGACCAAAACAATTCAAGATCTATGCATTTAACCCAAGCAAATAGAAGTGTTTTGCTTTTGCATTTGTCTTTCTGGCATGTATGGATTGTTTTCTTTCTTTCAGAAGGATAAAGAACACCCAGTGGAACACAGAGAGCAGAGAGCCAGCACAAGGCCCCTGTTTAAGTGGGGTTCAGACATTTGTCTTTTGAACAGAAAGCAGTCTGACCTGAGCCTTTCACCATTGACAGGAATATTGGCTCTTTGAAAGCAGGGGCAGCAACAGGGGTATGGCCAAATTGCTTGAGAGACTTTCACAAACCAACTGAGATTTCTTCCTAAAGGGACAAGCTGGACCAAAATAGATAAAAAATAGTCTCCAAGGTCACACACAACAGCTTTGAAGTGAAAGAAGGAATGGAAGTGAGATTTCCTAAATGCTGTGGCAGTGCCAGGTCCACTTGCACACACTATTTAGACCCTGTAGCCCACCCAAAACTCATTACGACTTCTTTATAAAAGAAGCGTGTGTTCCAGTGAGTCTGAGTTTATTAAATAGTCACTGGAAATTTTGATGCTTCCTTTAGAAACATAACCATCTACTCTCCATGTTTGCACTGAAAAGGGCTGGAAGGGGGAGAACAGGTGCAGCCACAGCTTTCACATTCACAGGACTGAGGAAGCTGATTCACATGTTACTTGTGGTTTGTCTGAATTGTAGGAATGTTCCTTACAATTGAAATAGTATTATATCTAAATTCATAACTCTTCCCATCCAATAAACATCCCTGTCTTTGATGGCTGGAGATTCACTCCCCTCCTCTTTCACCTTAGTGCCTAACTGGCTTCAGACACCCTGCTATCCTGGGAGCAGATCAGAGGCCATCTGTGATGGGGAGACTTACATCCTACAATCTTGGAATGCTCTTTTTCAGACATAGAAATTCTCCCTCTCACATTCCCAAGTGTGAAGGGCTGGCTGGAGCCAGGGTTCCTGCAGCTCTATAGCAGATGCCATAGGTGGGATTCCTTTTTCCCCCTCCCTAAATTTGGAGCTACAGGCTTCACCAAGAAGAGAAGCAGGAGGGCTTTCTTGCATATCTGAACAGAGATGGGAACTATTTTCCCAGTGAGCTCACTATATTTATTGTCTTGCAGAGAAAAATGAGTAATATAAGACTGGATCTTCAGTCTTCAGTCTTGGTCCCATCCCTTTGGTCTTCTGACATGAAATAAGTGGACTGTTGAAATCTGACCTGTATTACAATTGTATAAGTCCAGAAAACCTAGGGGAAACTGGAGGAAATGGCAACTGAGCTTGAAGTGATATTTTTTAGTACAAAGAGAAATGCTTTGTTGGACTATTCTGAGCTCCACTCCAGGTTTCCCCAGCTGCAGTGCCTGCTCTATTAAAGCACTTCACAACAATTCTGGAAGAAAAGGCTGTTATATAAAGAGATCCAATTTGAAAATTATTATCCTAAACAGTAAGCTTTAATTTTCAAAGCTGTCAATCTCCTCCATTTCATATGTGATAGGCACAAGAGAAAATAAAAAATCAGGGTTTAGATCCTGTTTTCTAATTCTTTGCTTCAGAGATGGTATTTATTATACTACTCACTTTGAATTTTTCTGGGTTTTTTTTTTTTCCTTTATAAAGAATTTTCACTTTCAGAATCCTTCTCTCTTTTCCCCATTGTTGCATGTCACCTGGGTGCTCACACAGACTCACTGTGGTACTGGTTCTCTTTAGTAAATCTTTGTTTCACTTTCAGTGAGCTACCCTTCCCCTGTTTGAAGGGTTAAGTTTCAATTTGTTTAAGACAAGCTGATGACAGGCTAAGCAGAGCCATACTGCAGCTCTTCCCAAAACTGCAGGAAATTCAGATAATAGACAGTAACTTCTCATTTCAAAAGCCTGCTAATAATAATTTTTTTTTTGATCCTGATAGGGAGAAAAAAGTCATTAATTAGCTCTCTTGGCTAATCTGCCTTCCATCACACCCCAGTACATTGTGTAGGACTCCACAGCTTTATATACCACAGCACAGCCCCACCAACAGCAATTACAGTTCCTTGCCTGTCTGCAGTATCTTTGTTCAGCAATTCATCTGAAACACAGTCAAAGCTGAAACTGCTACCAGCAATGGCACACGAGGACAAAAGAATATGAAAGCCTCAAGTAAGCTTCAATACCATAACAATGCTTCTCAACAGCATGGCATATCAATATGAAGTCCTTAAAATGTAGTTTAGAATGCTAAATAATAGCCTTAACACCACCAATAATATATATAACACTGAACTGAACAACTGCTAACTTCAATAGCTTCTAATTACAGATATTCATCTTTTCCCATTAAAACTGCTTTAATTATAATAGATGATTAACTGTTTTCTTCCAAAAAATATTTTTTCCATGTAGTCCTTTGCTTTTCAAAATAGTCCTTGCTCTAGACCTGCATTTATTATTCTTTCCTCCAAAATCAAATTTTATTTGAAAAGTAAAAATTTCTAATAGTCATTTTTAAGTAATAATTTTCTCTAAGAAAGCCATATCCAGATTGTTTTTGTGTATTTCTAGTTCCTACAAGCAATCCTTGTTCTGAGGCAAGAGTTCTTTGTGTTTGGTTGTTATTCTTCCCCAGGCATCTGAATTTCACATACTTAAATCCTTACTGTTGCTTAAAAAAAATGTATACTTGGATTTGTACTGGAAACTCTGGATCTTCTTGTAGTTTGACCTCAGTTCTGAAGATTTATTTGCTTAGATAATTGAATGGGCCAGGAAATTTCAATTTCCATAAAATTTCTCAGAAATGTTTTCAATACTGTAACCTAGGGTGGAATTTGACCAACCTTTGACATCAGGCTGTTAAGATGGGCCAAACGGTAAGGCAGAGATGATGACAGAATTACAAGAGGAACTTGATAGAAGGTAAAATAAATCCTGAAGAATTCTAGACAAGTAATGCTTGATGCAAGAAGGTTTTGAAAATAAAGACTAAAAGATATTTTGGGGGAAAAAAGGGTATATAACAAATTCCCTTTAACTACACTAATTTTAGGACTTTTCTATCAACACTTAGCAACATACTCTTTCCCCAGTTGGTTGTTTCCAAACATTCCATCACACAACCTTTGCTAGGATAAATGTTGCAAGGGAATATTCATCTTCATTTTACATGGCACCAAATAATCCCTGCCAGGCACCAGGAATCAATGGCTCCTATTTTACCTTGAGATGACAGATACACATTCTGTTTCCTTGCTGGCCAGAAAAAGCTTAATGAGAGAACCATGTTTCCTGCTTAACATGCTGAATAAACTGCTGTCTTGCCATGAGATGCAGAAGAAAACTGCTACCATTGCAGAACTTCAGTGGGTAAGAAAAAAAAATAAAAAGAGAGCAAACAGAAACTGAGCCCTGTGAAAGGCAATGTCAATTGTAGACTGGAAAAATATTTTGTCTTGAAGCCTGACTTATTTTCATTTAAAAATTGTGATCAAACAGGCATAAGGCCCATTATTCTGTCTCCCATTTAAAGACTTCAAGTACAGAAAATTCAGGATGTGTTTAGCAGAATTGTTAAATAATTGAAAATTGCATGTGTTCTAGTTCAGCATCTAGTATATAAGACTCTGGTCTTCTCAGGAATTTTCCAAAGCAGACAAATGCCCTTGACCACTGCTGGAGAACATGGAAAGAGGGGAGAAGGACAAAGCCATTCCAGTTATTTTCTTTGTATGCTGGAGATCATCCTTCTCTCTTCAGTGAGAGCAAAAACCTATTCCTAAACATATGCTGAAGACCAAAACAGACATGGGACATGATATTTATTTATCTGCTCCTTAAAAATGGACTGTATGGGAGGTGAATTCTTTTTTATACTCCTTAGTGACCAGACTGATGCCATCCAGTCCTCCCATTGTGTCTCCCACAGATGCCATCATCATAGACAGAATAGCAGTAGTCACTGGACTTTAGACGCCCCCACTGTATTACTATTCAGAAAAAGAAATAGGAAATCAAATGTTATACCAATGTTTAGATAAGATATACTGGGTTTTATATCCAAAGCCCACAGACATCTAAGAAACACAGTGGAGAGGGTACTCCTCTTTCGCTGGGTCAGCAGACAGCCTGATTTACTGGCCAGGGAAAGTTTAGACTGCTTTGGCACCATGCAAATGACACATCATTTATGAATAGTATCCTCCCATGGGGAAATGTCTGTCACTTAGGAACATCTATCACAGAATGACAGGTCAAGTCAACAGAACCTGTGAAGCAAGATCATCATGAATATAATGAGCGCTACAGCTGCAAGGGTTTTGGCTGTTGCTGCACAGATCACACATCTCTCCCACATCTACCCTTGCCAGTCCTTGTACCTGAGTAATTTCCCACAAGGAAATGCTGTGTTGTTTGGTGTTCTACAAACAGCATAACTGATTCCTTTATCTCAGAAAACTTCTTACTGCACTGTACAATTTCTGTGCTCTCCAGACTGAGTGATAGAACTTTTCCTGACTTTTCTCAAGTTAGAGATGTCAAGCCATGTAGGATCTCAGGACATAAAATCAGGAAGAAGATCAAGTTCCTCAAACTTGGCTCATAGTTCTTAAATAGATCTGAGGCAGACATGTCAAAAACAGCTTCCTCCTGTCTTCCTCTGTCTCACCTTAGTTGCACAAACCCAACTTCCCTTTGCACTGGCACTTGTTTGGCTGCATGGTGAATGCAGGGTGCTGTGAACACCAAAGGGATTCTTTTACATTAAGTCATGGAGCTGTTTGTCTCACTTGCAGCAGAATAATCCATGAAGTGAAGCAGGATAGCGGCTAAAGTATAATCCTGTCTGGGAAGTAGGGGAGGAGGTGGGAAAAGTAGGAGTGAAGAGCAGCCCTTCATCAGTAGCACAGTGAGATCACATAAAGCATAATGCAAAACCACATTGCTGGTCTCAAGCTGCTCAAAGCACATAGGGAAGTTTTTAATCACCTTCACACCCCTGATGTCTAGGGCTTGCTTTACCTCCACTGCAAGATAATGTAGCCCCTAGGCAGAGCTAATTATGTTCACCTGACTGCACTACATGTGATCTATCTAGCATCCCCTTTTCAGCTCAGCCTCTCATGCTGGAATTATTGTGGAAAGAATTATAGTTTTTACATTGCATGACCCAGCTTCCCTTTCCACAGAGAGCACTGTAGCAGTTTTACAAGAAAATCTATTGAAAATGCTTTGAAAAACACCTTTCTCACCTGAAGCAGTATCATTTTGCAAACCAGTGTTTATATAATATTTAGGAGTCAAATGCACTGAAATCAGTATGAGTTATACTGCATAATTTTAAAAACTCCTGCCATGAATAGTATAGGGGCAAGAACTGTAGTTGTGTAAGGCAAATAGCTAAACATAACAGTGAAAAGCAGAGGAAGGAAAACAAAGAAAAAGTTGTGATTTTCTTTTTTTAGTGTCTCATTAACTAAGGGGAATGAAGCCAGGTGCAAAATCTGTTCTGTTTAAAAGTTTTATTTGATAATATTTAAGGCGTCACTTTTCAAAAGGAGCAAGTCATAAAAAAATGAGGAAATTTAATATCTTTTATATATATTAAAATTGGGAGCAATTAATTATGTCTAAATGTGCCTCAGTAAATGTTCTCTTTAACCTAAAGGAGGCTTGCAGTACTGGGCTATAAAGGTCATTGAGGAAAGTAAGAACTAGGAATTCTCCTTTGAGCAACAAGGTCCTTAAGTAATCCCAGATGCTACATGAGCTGCTGTTCAAGATGAGAAATAACCAAAGAACAGGTGCTATTGCTGGAAGTGTGGGGCTCAGATGAAACAGTTGGAAGTTCTATGAGCTGTAACAGAGCAGATGCAGCTGGTCAGAGCGCCTGCCTGAGCAGGAACAAGATCACAGAATTACAGAATGGTGGTGGTGGGAAGGGAACCCCTGAGATCATCTGGTCCAAACCCTTGCTCAAAGCTGGGTCAGAGAGAGCAGGCTGGTAAAGGCCACATCCACTTGGGTTTTGAAGACCCTCAAGGAGGGAGACTCCAAAACATCTCCAGGTGATCTGTATAAGCTTGCAGAAATAAATAAATAAATACATAAAAAATCTGTTTTTCAAAAGGAATTCCTTATATTTCAGTTTGTGCCCACTGATCAGCATTGAAAAGTCTGGCTCTATCTTCTTCAATCCCCACCATCAAGTACATCAAGTATGAGTACTTTCACTTGCCTTCCTGCACATCAGGATGCTCCATTATTGAGTTTGGAGGAAGTGATCCTTGAAAATCTAGCAACTGCCCTTTACTTATCATCTCCTCAGGAACATGAAAAAGGGAAGAGGACTTAGAAAAGGCCAAAGTCTACTCCCTTCAACAGTTGTCATCCTGCTTTTTACCCTGTTTATTAGCCTTGAAATCCTGAACTCCACCATTAAAAAATCACTGCATCCAATACTGTATGCAGCTTTGACATTCCTGAATCATTATTCCTTGCTTGCAAGTATCAGACCATCAGGCCATCTTTCATCATAGACTAATAATTCACCTGCACCAGGAAGCTGTCGATCATGCACTCTAGAAACGTTCTGCATGCTTGTGTCCTGTTAGGTTGTCCCTCCATAAGATTATGGGTTAATTGTATTCCCCCATAAGGACCAGGGCCTGTAAAAGCCAGGTCTCTCCACTTTGTCTGAAGAAGGCCTCATCTATCTCTACCTGATCAGGTGGCCCGAAGAAAACACCAAGTATTGTTGATTTGTGCTGTAGTCCTGACCCATAAATTCTTGACTGGCTCCTCTCCTGCACAAAGGCACAACTCCATGTGTTCCTTCTGCTCTCAAATAAAGGACAAATCCCCCTCCTTGCTTTCCTATTCTGTCCTTCCAAACAGCCTACATCCATCCATCCATCACAGGACTGCAGCCATATGAGCTAATTCACCAGGTCTCTGTCAACCCACTTAGTGAGATGGCAGCCCTAAAACTTTGCATAATGCCTCTAATTTCTCCTGGTTTTCCCTGTGGTGCATGGATTACTGTGCAAGCGCTCCAGAGAGGTATCCACTCATGCTATCTTTTTCCCAGAAGCCTCCAGAAGGTATCTTGATCTTATCCCATAATCCTTTCCTGTAGAAATTCCTTTTCTTTGTGTAACTACTCTTGGGGGTCCTGTTTTATATTTCTTTCAGTGTCTCTTCTATCCAAATCATCTATACCCTTTGCTTGCCAATCTGATTTCCTACTTCACTTGACTGTGGGTTGTCTTCCCCATCCCCTGTCATTCCTAGATGCCTTAAGGGTTTGATAACTAGATGCAAGGTAATTTATTTAATCAGTAAGATCGTTAATAAATATTAGTTCTCAATCAATGAGCAATCAAGGTCCAACCATGCACATATTCTCTTGAATTTCATAAATACTAGATCCAGCCACCTGAATCTAAAAATAGGATAAGAATTTCTTATCCTTATTATTCCTTAATATATTTTTCTCCATTTGGTATTTAAAAATTTTTATGTTTCGCTTTGTGAAAACACCTTGCTATTGTGTGTCTACCAGACCATAAGAGACAACTAATGCAATTCTTAAAACAGCGTGAAGCAGTTTTGGAAACATTGTTTAACTCATTCAGAGTTTTGGTTATGAATAAATTCTTGTCCATTTTTCTTGTTGTGAAGACACACGCCCAAACCAGAATCACACATGCAGTGAACTCTTCCTGTATTCAGCTTTATACACTAGAACAAGCTTTATACACGTGAACAGCTGAGGGAGTATGCTGCAAGCAACAAAAGAGAGATGGTTGAAAAACTCCAGTGAGTGAGGAGTTATTGTCACAGCAGAGATTCTGCTGTTAGTAAATATGATCACTATGCACCAGAATTAAATTCCTGTTCTCAGCAAATAGAGATTTTTTTTTTTTTTTTTTATGAGGATTTAAGAATATGAATCAATCCTTAAGATTTTCTAACAGATCTATCTGTACCTAGGGGACCTATCCTGAAAATATTTCATCAAAAGACTGTATAGAGCTCTCATGTAGACACAGCTACTCATGTGCTTGGATTTCAGCTTGGGTATTTCACCAGAATGTTTTGGTTTTTCAGGTCATTACTGATCTTAAAAAAAAAAACAACATGGAGAAATGTTACTCAAATATGAAAAATGTAATATTTTAGAAACTTCAAAGGTCATAAAAGACCTACACAGACAGTTCCTTGCACTGCATGTTCTTGCATTTGTCAGCTATTGTCAAAATCCTGAAATATTCATATATTTATGTTCTGTTAATTATCATCCTTTAATTATTTATTGAAATCTCTATCAATTCAACTTACTGATAGAAAGGACGAAAAGCTCTTCCTTGTGCTGTGCTTTTAGCCAAGTTGAATAGATGAAAAAAGGTGCCAAGGGCAGAAGAGAAAGGAATTATTTCTCATCAAGAAAGATGCTAAATGAAAGCTGAAAGGAGTACAAGAAAAGGGAGAATGAGGCCACAAGAGACACAGGCCATGGGATGGCTTCTTTTGACAAAGGTGTTTGGTGGCAGAAATTTAACTTGGAAACAGCTTTTATTCCCCAGATGGTAGCTCAGGACTATTGCATTCTTGGTTTCTCTGTCAACAATTTCAGTGTGCGTGGGAAGCTCAAACCAAGATAGGAGAGTGAGAAGCAATTTAACATGTTAAGAACCATTACACCGATCCTTCATATTCACACAGAACACCCCAGAACTAACCTCACCTGCTTCTGTATTTGCCAGATTGTGTCAAGGAGGACAGACATTCAAAAATTACCCTGAATTACATTATTTTCTTTACATTCTTTCTTCTCCTTCTCCCAACTTGCTTTCACTATAGCAAATACTTTGCTGCCAGAAATCAAGTAAGGATCAAAGGCATAAAAAGAAAAATGTCACAGAAGGAATCCAAGAAAGTGGCAGGTATAGAATCATTTTCCCCATGGTGATACCTTCACATCTTTCAGCAGTTTAGGAATTCACTGAGCTGGAGATTGAACTTGAGCCAACATTATTGCTTTAAAAGTAGCAATCATTTTTTATTGCTTTAATCATTCATACATTAAAACCCCATGGACTAAGTCAAGGGATGATTGCCTTTTGTGGGGATGGAGCGACCACAAGGAAGTGCACCTCAGTCCGCAGCAAAAAAGAAATACTTCAGTTTAATATTGATCAGAAGCCTTTCAGTGATGGAAAAAACCCCAGTGTTTTGCTAGTTCACAAATTCTGTGGCTGTTACAGGATATAACACAATGTTTAAGCAGCATATAAAACAATAGCAGGATACAGCACATCATTATAGACAAAATATTTGGAACAGTATGTGAAAGTGGTCAAATCCCATCCCTCCCACCATACAACTCTGTTCCAGTCATCATCATAAAGATATTGACTGTATTTTATATAAGTGCATTAGTGTTTGTGCAATAATCTAGACCACATTTCCTTGCTAACACTGCAGGCAGAAAAGTCTACATAAGTCCCATACTGCCTTTATCAGGCCACATCAAACTGCTGAGAGACCAATTTACAAGATTTATCAACTCAAAAATGGATGCACTAAGTTCATTTCTACAGATTAATTAAAATTAGCATTGTGTTAACATCTTTCTCCTCTTGAAAATACCTCATGCCAATGTGACTCCAGATTGCTGAGCACTGACACTATCCAAGATAAAGAGCATATTTTTAGCTTTTCTGCCCTCCTACCATGAAAGAGGAGGATGATTTTGAGATAATCGTGTTGTTATACTTCAAATCCTTTCTTAATCCCTCAAAAGTCTTTGCACTTAAGGTGTTGTACTGTGTGCTACTAGTCGTGCAAGGTTTGAAATTACCAAATCTCTGTGTGTCAAATGTATCTGACCAGATCCTGCAACAAGCTTGTTATAGAGAGTTGGATCAATATGGTACTATCCTTAGGACAATTGTCTCACAACTCTCTCTCTATTCAGTAGCTCCAAATCTATCAATCATCTGTTGTGATGATCAGAGGGCTGGAGCACCTCTCCTGTGAAGACAAGGCTGGGAGAGTTGGGGTTGCTCAGTCTGGAGAAGAGAAGACACTGTGGAGATTTTACAGCACCTTCAAGAAAAGAGAAGGCTCTAGGGAGACCTGAAAGCACCTTCCAGTACATAAAGAGGGAAACAAGAGGGCTGGAAAGGGTCTCTTGACAAGGACGTGTAGTGAGAGGACAAGGAGGAAACCGCTTTAAACTAAAAGTAATGCCTTAAGTTTTAGCTTTCATATTTTTCATATTCTGTGCTGCCTAGTAAGCTCTCTTCACAGTGTAGGTAGACAAAACAATTTATTTTCCAGCTTGATACCAAGGACAATCATTAAAAGTTTCAGGCCCAAAGGCAAAAATAATGGACTGGAGAAAGAAAACAAAGGATGGGACTTCATAACCTGAAGCAGTGATTGGACAATTAACCCAAATATGCAGGCGGACCAAAACTTACAAAAATGTAAGACCTCGTGACCAGTCATCCATTTTGTGACCATTTTTAGGTCCATCTTGGGTGTTGCCCTGACCAGGCTCTTGTACTACCCAAGGTGTATCCATTAAGGCTTTCAGTAATTACCTACTTTATTCTTAACTCTAGCTTCTGTTTTAGGTCAGCCTTCTCAAGACATCAGATCTGGTGACCACGAAGGGACAGAAGGCATCAAAAGAAAGGAGATTTAAATTAGCTATCAGTAAGAAGTTCTTTATTCAGAGAGGCATTCAGTTAGGCATTGGGCAGTATTCCAGAAGTTGTGCCTGCCCCATTCCTGGAAACGTTCAAGGACACATTGGTGGCGTTTTGAGCAAGTTGGTTTAGTGGAAGGTGTCTCTGCCCGTGGCAGGGGGTTCATAAAATAATTGTCTCTAAGGTCCCTCCCGTTACACGTTTCTGTGTTTCTATTCGGTTTAGAGAAAGGAGTGGAAAACCCAAATTTTCAGTTTTATTTGTTGTATTTATGAGAGATAATCTGGATCTTTAGAGCTTTACTTTTGAAAGTAGTCATATTTGATGATATAACCACTTGAAATGAAATTGTCCAATAGTACAGAGGAGTTAGAGCAAAAAGCCAAACAAAAGTTGCCAGCTATGAGCCAGCAGTAGGTCAGCTCCAAAATATTTTTTTTTCCCCAGTTTGTATTGATGAAATAAGTTCTTTCCTTTAACTAGGTGGGCTTTCTATGCTAATTCAAGCATTCCCTCAGAAAAACAGCATCTCAAATTATTTACTTAAACAATTATAAAGGCATAGCTATTCAGGTTAGGTATTTGATACACAATTCAAATAAAGGTGTGTCTTTGTATCATCTCAATCTTTTCTTAACTGAGTGAGTGTTGTTGGAGTTTGGGGTTTTTTAATTTTTGCCAATATGAACAAAATTTTTTGATTGAACTTGACAACAAGAATTACAAATTTATTTTAGAGTCAAGACTCAGGTTCTTTCATCCTTAAGTTTTAGAAGACTCTTGACTTTTTCTTTTCCCGAGGCATGAGATAATATCTCCCCTAAGACTTTGGCTAAATCCTAGAATAAAAGAGCAGAACTGTTCTTAATGATATTTATCTGTGCATACTGTCTGTATTAATTTTTTTCCAATAAAATGTGGAATAAGACTTTCAAAGCTGCACTTCTTTTTCAGAGTTCCAGATCCAGCTGGGAGTTTTATTGAAAACTACCCATGTGAGAATACTGACAGTGTAAGGACTGATTAAGTGTTCTAAAACAATTAAAAGTATTCATATATGGAGAGAAAATTATTGTGGGAGAAAAAGATAAAAAGTATCTTCATGGGACTTCTAGTTGTCTATCTGCAGAAGCTCTTCATTGTTCCTTAAAATCATACATGTGTTTGGAATTTTTATGCTCAAGTTTCCAGTGCAAATTGCACAGTCCCACATTCTCAAGAATTCCTCTTGCAACTTCTGTCCTATTTATTTTTTCTTCTCTCAACATGACATATGGATGTATTATATGCTACCTTCTTCCTGCGCACAAACATGAAGTCTGACATCTTCCATGGTCATTTAGTATTGATAAACCTTATTGTTTCTTGACTTTGTTGCCTTACACTGAGTCTAATATTAACAATTTTAAATTTATCTTCACTTGCTAAATCCTTGTTTATCAATCCTTTAGTCTCTTCTCTTCAAGTTAATATTTGACTTTATTCTAGTTATTTTTCTATATTTCTTTTAGCCAAAATTCCTTCCTGTGGGTCACTACATCAAATTCCTACTGAAAGTGCAGAGTACTTATATGTATTACCTTTGTCTTGAAAATCTATAAACTTATCAAAGATATATATCAAATAAGTGTCATGTGATTCCTAAAATTCTTCCTGTTTATTCATCTCAATGGGATTAACAGATTAACAGGTTTTAGATTTAAAAAAACTCAGAATACACAGACATGTTTTCTGCTTATCTAGAAAAAATCCTTATATATACACCCCAATTTGTCTCAGACAAATGTGAAGAATTTAGGCCTCAGAAGTAAGACAGTCTAGAAATTTTTGTGACAATTGATAATATTGATAGACAAGGATATCTAGGAAAAAGTCCCATGTTACTGGATCAGCTTCCTCCAAAGGTATCTGCTCTGTCCATGATAACATGCACATTGAAGCTCATGTTCTAGCAAACCTAAGTGTACCATGTTTGGGCCATGACTGTGTTGAGAACCTTCATCACAAAGAGATACTTGAGTCTTTCTACACCTGACTTCTCAGCCCAGCTGCTTCTTAGAATATCCAAACAATGAATTTGTCCTCATTTGCTTTTGGAAATCAAGGCACTTACCTTCAGCATAACTTTTTTCCATTCAGTGAAGTTAGATGAACTTTCAATCCCATCACTAACACTGAAGTGTGTACCTGATCTATAATCCCATCATTATTTATTATAATTATATTTTTTATAATTAATAATTATATTATAATTGATTATAATATTATCTTGTCATATTTTGCTATGTATTGCCATAGCAATCTCCCTAGTTAAAAAAATGTCTAATAATGTGATATGTGCTTGTCAAAGGCTCTTCAACATGTAAACAACCATTTTTATGGATGTGGAAACAAACGTATCTGATTCTCTTTTAAATTGACAAAATAAAAAGGTCATTCCTCAGACAGTCAGGGAACTGCACTTAAATAATATTTATTTATTCATCTCTTCTCCTCTAAACGTTCTATATCCCTGTTCCTTTAGAAGGACTGTAAGTAGAAGTCGTATTCTCTGATGGAAATCCAAATGTCGCATATTATTCAACAGTTGGTTATTGCTTTAAAATAACATTACAAAAAAGTTTAGAGAAAGAAGAAACAGAAAGAACAAAAAGTCCCGTCATGATCCAATTTAATCTGCAAGTGACATTTAAATTGGCAAAAAGTGAAGATATGATTTGATCAAGATTCAGAGATGATTTATTACTTCTCTTGTGATAAAAGCCAGAGGCTTTCAGCATGTATGAATACTCCATTGTGCTGAATGGTTTACAGAGCATACTAAATTTCAGGCCCCTTCACTGTTCTATATTAAGAATTTTTTAGAAGAAAATTTAAGGATCATCCAGATTTTTACTCCCTCTGCCAACAAGTATCTTGAAACACTACTGACTACTTCAGTTTTAATACTCCTCGTATTAACAAAGAATTGACATCTAATAAAACAAAAGACAATAGGTAGGTACTGACAGAAGAAAGAATGAAAATAAATGAAAGAATCATAAGGGCACTGGGCACTGGCATTATCTTAACTCACTTCAGATAATTTAGACACCCAAATCTGAGCTTGAAAGCCACATCTTTTTGCACAGACAATGACAAGAGAACAGTGTATCTAGACTGATTTATATAAGTACCTTCAATAACTTTAGTGAGATGTGTGTTACTCCATACAAGTGTCCATATTTTTTCATAAAGCAAGCCTCAGAAGACTACCTGAGATTAAGGGTACATCTCAAGCAATCATTATGCATAATGCAGCCCTGCTTTCTTGGAGATGGCTGAAAACCTGCCTGCTGCTGGAAAGTAGTGAGCTAATTCCTAATTTTTTGCTTCGCTTGTGTGTGCATCTGTTACCTTCCTTTTTAAACCGTTGAATGAAAACCCACACAAGTTTTCTCATTTTCACACTTTTGATTCTCTCCCACATCCCACTGGGGGCAGATGGGGTACTGAGCAAGTGGCTGTGTGGGGCAGAGCTGCCCAATATGGCTAAATCACGATGTAACACATACAACTTCAATAATGAAGCAGTTATTTATTGGCTAGCACACTGACAAATGTAAGGAGCTCCTAGCCTAAGCTTTGGTTCACCATCCTAGTAAGTTACCTGAATATTCTTTGATGGCCAGGCAGGCATAAATCAGGAGAAGGGGTAGCTTCCAATTCTCACTGAATTGTATTTTCCCACATTTTTGAGCTTCCAGCTTCCACCAACTTTGTCAGCTCCTTGTGTTTTGCTTTGGGATCTCATCTTTTCCAATGTCGATGTTTTCTGTCTTGAATTCTGCAGTCTTCATCTCAACAACAATTTCTGTCTCTAATTTAACTTTTCTGTCTTCCATGGGTCAGCTCTAGAGCCTTTCTCACAGTTCCTTTTCACAGCTTAGCTATTTCCTCTGAAGTCTGAGCCAAAGTTGCACAGCTGGGCCACATCAGACTCCAGCCTGGGATCCTTAGACCACAGAAACAAAGCCATAGAAAGTAAAAGGTTAGAGAGGGTTTACAGACTGAAGAATATAGATCATTTCTGGAAGAATATCAAAGGGGAAAATTTATGTGGGCTATGTAGATGTACATGGGGTGTTTCTCCTGTCTGAACATAAATTTGGTGACAGTGAGAATTAGAAAATTGGGAAATGTAGTTTGTTGAGGATAAGGAATAGTATTTTGTATAGTTTGAGATGGGAGAAAAATTACCTGATGCTACCTTCCACAATGCTAAGAGATAGTAAGAGAAAGAGGGAAAGATACAGGAAAGGATTTGAAAATTATGAGCAAAAGGAGATTTTTCTTTCTATGACAGTGAAATGGAAATGAAAGAAAAAAAGATAAAAGAATATATGGTCTGGGTAGAATATGACCTTTGCTTCAATGTAGTGAAAGTAAGAGGGGTTAATGAAAAGCCTCTTGCAGTGGTGGAAAAGCAAATGCATATACATGAGAGACTTTGCCTACAGACAAAACATAAGTTCTACAGGTGCCATGGAAAAAGGTCATCAGCATTGAGAGAGAGGCCTTTCCAAATAGGCTGCCACATACTGGAGTCATTGGCAGTGGAAATAATATTTTAAGAGTGTGTGCACTACTGACAAAGAATAAATGGACAAACTCAGTAAGGTAAACAATATCCAGATACTTGTGCTGATTTTATACCAGGAGAGAACATTTGGGAGGAGATACTGTAATAATAGCCTGAAAACAAGCACTTTTCCTTAGGATTCATTGAAATAATAATTTTGATGTGTGATAAGAGTTGTATTTTGCCCTTATACAGAAGAATGCCTATGAACCTGCCCAACCTCAAACACATTCTTATATATCCCTTGGCACTATGTCAGCAATCTGCAGCAACTTGTATTGTGATCCAGATATGGAATTAAATGTTTCTGAGATGACAATTCTTTGTTAATTTAAAGAGAGTATACTGGGAGGATAGTAGCAGGAATAAGCAAAAAACTGCTGAAGGAATGGACAAAAATCAGAGCTTCTAACCCAGGAAAAAATTAATATTCTCTATCTATTCTCCAGGTAATATTTCTACATCATATTCATTACTGTCTAATTAGTATTCTTTTATCATGCTTTATGAGAGAGACTAATGTAATTATATTTTAGCTGCATTAGTAAAAAACAAAAAACAAGGAAAATTATAAGATTCAATTAAAAATTATGCTAATTTGATTGGATGGAAAATTGCTTATGTAGCATACAAACTTATTACTAAGATATATTGTCTGTCCGTAGGAAAAGTTTCACAGTGCTTATAAGTATTTATTTTACAGTAGTTCATTCCACAACAAGGAACAATCAAGGGAAAATGAAGGGAAAAGATTTCTCTTACAAAAGATAACACCTGTCTCAATTTATTAACAAGTTCAAAGGATCCAGTTCTAAGAAAGGACCTGGACTGGCAGTTTGGATGTGTTAACCTGCCATGACACAGAGATACCACAGCTCATTACGGACAAGCTGGTTTGCCTTTTAAGAATAGATATATAACATCCACAGGGACAAGCCTTATTACTTGACAGCTCTGATGAGTCCATGCTGAGAACAGAGCTAATTTGGCTCTACTACAGCTCTTTCCTTAGGCCTCAGAAGATTTAGAAGTTTTTCCTTGAGGCAGGTTCAGGCACCATACTTGTTAGCTGTGCTTGGGGGAATATTCATTCTTTTTAGCTGTGTTGCAGTTTTAAGGTTGTTTTTCCTGTTTATAACTGAATTCATGTAGACCTACCAATAAGCCTGGTCTTTGATCTTGATCACTCAGTGTTGCATAAAGATGTGGCAACAATTTCTAAAATAACTGCATACTCAGAAACTCACATAACATAGACACCTTGAATAACGTTAAAGTACTTATGGCTAATAAGAAGCAAGATAGGATGAAAGATTATTGTGTTCTTCTTTAATTACTCAGTGTTCTATATATCATACTTTACATAAAATTATTTTTAAATACGTTTTTGTAGAAACTTTATTTCCATTGATTCATAGCTTATGCCTGGATGTCAGCATGCCTTAAATATTTAATCTAGGATGTATTTTAGCCTGCAAAAGAAATAGAAAAGTATGAATTGAGCAAAACATAGTTTTTCAAAAATCAAAATTTAACATTTCCTACTCTAAGATACTTCCTACTATTTCTGGGAGATGAAAAACAAAGGAATTCTCCATGCAAGACAGAGTCTGTAGTTTCTTCTCTCAATGGGAAATCTCAAACTAAGGCTTCCCACAGCAATGGCATACCATCAAGTGAAAGCACAGAGGATGGACTAGAAACGTCTTGTGTGAGTTTCCACTTTGCAAAATAAGTATTAACACCAAAAAAGTAAAACTAGACTTATAAACCAATCATTGCAAGCCACCTGCAAAGAAAAACTTGACCTAATCTCTGTCAGCAAATCAGGAGAGTATGGACTTGACAGAGCGGCACTTGAATCCATTCCAAAAGACCTGGAAGTCCAGGGGCTATAGCACTTCTCCTGTGACAGTGAGATCTTGCTTTAAAGATCATTTATGAATCAGAAAGAAAGGAGATTTGAGCTTAGGTTTCCAGGAAACTGCCTTAACTTCTACATCACATTCCAGATTTTGGTTTATAAAACCTGACTTCATATGAAACTGTTTGCAGAGTGCAAACAAATTTGAGCAAAGTCTTCAGAGAACTAAAATACCTTTAACTGAAAAATTTATTAATTTATATGAAAAAGTCCAGTATAGTCCAACTCAGTAGAATATATCTCATTTAACACAAGATATATGAGAGCTCAATGCTTAATCTAAAGCATTTTCCCTTTAGGGTTACTATTGAGAGAATTAATTTCAGAAGGCAATTTTTTTCTTGCCCAGCTCACACACCTGTTATACAACACTCTGAATACACCTTGAAGTACTTTTAAAATAGCAAAGAGTTACTCAGACATGTTTCCTGTTGGTGACTGGCAATAGGGAAAACAAATATCACACAATGATTCTTATCATTGTGCTTTTACTACTACACCCAGTGTTTATTTGTCATTCAGGCTCTTTCTTCACCTGCAGAGCTGCAATTCTTGGACTCGTAGGAATATGAGGGAACAAGATGATCAGAACCAGAAACAACTGAGCCTGAGCCACCTTCACTTTGGGAGGGAAAAGCTGAGGTGACAGACCTGGAAGAGAATGGAAGCAACCATCTTCAAACTTGCTCTGATCTTTCAGGGGATATTATTGATTGCCTGGAGCTCCCCAGGCTGTCAATTCTTGCTGCTCATCCATGAGATTGCCACCAATGACACTGCCAGGTATTACCTTGAGAATATCAAGAGTGACCACTGACGTCTGGAGTTGAGAGCAAGATATCTCCAGTTTTTTTTGAATTGCTGTACATTCTTTCTCTCACACACCTGCTGTATTAGTAGGATGAACAGGTGACTTCAATATCCTTATCTGAATTTGATAAATATTTGGTTCAGTTTCTGATAGATTGCAAGGGAAATTTGTATTTCTGACAAACAGCTGAAGTTTGCACTGCAGTTGGCTGTCCCGATGGAGCTATCGGGTTGGGCAATCATCCCAGATTTAAATAGATTTTGAAGATCTCTCTACTACAGGTCAGTCCAAAGATTCAGATTAGGATCTTTTAAAACACTTGCTATAATTTGCCTCCAACTACTAAGTCAGTATACCTGTTTGAAAGACAGAGAACAATGGGAAAATGATTTTTATATGATCAGCAGGATTAAAATTTTTCTATATGCTCTTTTCTATCAAATTAAGTGCAAAAATGTGATAAGGTTACTTTATATTATTCCCATCAACATAATTCTGAATAGGAAGGATTTCACTCATTATTTGTAGATTGCTGCTTTACAATTATATCTTAATTGACTTGATCACCAACTTGAACACTTAATATTACAGTATCATTAGCCTATTTATTATTCATCTAAATCATACAATTACAGCAATTAAATTGGTTGCCTTTTAAACACTTGGTTCAGTGATCTTTAATTAGACATCTATGAGCTGAATTACATGGAAAAGGTGCTAAATGTTACAACTGTAGTGAAGGGGTTTATTTGCCATATCATATGGGACAGATTTAGATAAATGTCATATGTATTAAAGCATGCTGCCTCCTTGATACTTTCTGGTTACCTAGTGGTTCAGGGACTACGTTCTGAATAGCATGGTAGGAAGATTCATCTTTTTAAAAACCCATTATAGGCTACATCTAAAAGGACCATAAACATAATGAAGCAATTCAAATCCAGAGTTTAACTTGCAATATACTAAATGCTTGGTGGTTTTCTTCCTGTCATTAATTTTCACAGAAGAGAAAATCCTGGTTTCATGTTTACAGGTTACATGTGCTTCTTTAGAACCTGCCTGCATCCTCCCAGCTCTTTGTTTCCATGCATACTACTCGTCTGTTCTAAGAAATTAAATTTCTAGTGTGCTAGGCAAGAATTTTTGCTTTAAATGCATAGAAAGAAACACAGGGTTTAGTAGGAACCTTTCTGTTTCCACAAATACACCAGCTCAGTGTTTCCTCTCAATCATAAGGCCAAATTCAAGGTACAGAGAATGAAGCAGAAAGTATAATTATGCTTCACTATATATTCATGATTTGTTTAAATTTTTCTTAAACTCTGAATACAGCTATAACTCCCTAATATCTAAGAAAATAGTGAACTGCAAAACATTGAGGGAAGAATGATCAAAGATATGTACCCTTGTTTCCTTCCATATGAAGATGAACTGAGTCACTAAGTATCTCCAGTCTGGAAAAGACATGATCCAGAGGAGATATACTAGAAATCTACAAAATCCTGAAAAGAATAAAGAATAAAGTTGAGCAAATTTTTTTTATTAATTTTGCATTCTAATACAAGAAGAATAGTAGGAGCTATTAGTCAAATTTAGTTGAAGCAAGATGCAAAACCAAATAACCAAGCAAGATGCATCACAGACTTCCTACTTCGTCCAAACAGATTGCTTCAAGGAGGACAGGAACATAAGGCATCCAAAACATATTTTGTTTTCTTAGCAAAAATGTTTTCTTTTGTTTACTTGTAGGGTTTTTGGTTTTGTTTTGTATTTTTTTTTGTTTAGGTTGTTGTGAAAAATTTTCTGCTGAAACTTTATCTAGTACAGAAAGAATTAAGAATATTCCCATTCCTTAATCAGAATCTATGTTTTATGATCTTTTGCTGCAAAATCAGCACTTCCTAAGTTCTGAAATGCTGAATAACATGATAGTCAAGAGATATATGGTCAACCACAAACTAAGATACAATTTTGGTTTTTGCTTTCCATATTATCTTGAAGAGTCTACATAATCCACTGTTTCACCTCTCCTTACATGGAGTAGGGATAATATTTTACTATTTCCCATGGATGTGAGAGAACAAAAACCTTTAATGAATAAGAAGTCTCTAGGTCTTACGCTGATGATCACACAAATGCTTAGCAGGATAATACAGTATTCTGGCTGTGCTCCATTAATGAAGCCATTAACAATTCAAAAAAGTCAATGATGAACTTTAAGGAATGAATAGAAATAACAGTAGTAAATTTCAGAAAATCTTTGATAACATTCTCAAACTGCAAAATGAAGAGTATCAAATCATTAACAGGGAGTTAATTAGAAGTGAAGCAATAATACAGGGAATGTGATAGGTGAGATCATTATATGTGGTCTAGTGATATAAAAGTTCTCAAAATCAGGTTAATCTTTCTACTATTGAATGAAAAAAAGGAAAAAAAAACCCTGCTTCATTACATTTCTCAACTAAGACATTTTCAGTTGTACAACAAAAACTGATAGATCACAAGAGTGATAGCTAAGGCTAGGAACATTTCCAAGAACCTCAGGGTAATTCAAGCTATATCTTAGCTAATGACACATTTCCACCTCTTTTTTTCCCAACACCTTGTAACCTTCTTCTATGACTTAGGATTCCCTACTGATGTCCCTACTGTGTCGCTTCAGAAAGACTCAGATTATATTTCAACATAATTTCCCATAATTTGCTTTTTTCCATTGTGTCTATAATTTCTTTTGTGTACAGAAGGTTAAAGCAAACTTCAAAATTACATTTATCTATTTGAATTTTGCACTGCAGCCTTTCCACCATGACTTACAGACTATGCTACAGATGAAAAGGGCATATTAACCAAACCCTGGCCTCAAGGGCAAGCAGTACTAATTATCTTCCATTTACTTTTGTTAACCCTCTTTATAGATGGGTGTTTTGCAGATGGGGAAAGTAAAGTTTTCTTACTGACTCTCCTCCATCTGACAGTGGAGATATATCTTCTTCTTAACCTTATTGCTGTTTACTTTTAAATAGTTTTTATCAGAAAAGAAAAGAACAAAGCCTTTTTATGAGCACATTCACTGCAATAAGAGTGCCAACACAAAGTTAGTGAAGTATATGCAAGGCAAGGTTTAAAAATAAAAACAAAATCTAACTAAAATGAAGAAGATTCTTGTAATGGGCTTTTCTATGAGTCAACTGTGTACTTATGAAAGCATTGCTTAATTAATTAAAAAGAAGTGAGTAAAGTCATACAGCAGGGAGATTTTAATTCCTTCAACATGGTTTCATGCACATGAAACGTCCAACTTTTCCTTTCCTTCACAGAAATTTTGCACAATGCAAATATATGTGTGATTTCACTCAGGTAGACTGCTGTCATTTAAACAGTCATGTGAAGAAGAGTTCTTCCATATATTTAAAAAAAAAAAAAAAAAAAAGATTGAAAATTTTGGATGCATCAACTTTCCTCTATCCTCATATTTAGATATTTTTTCCAGTTATAAAAAATTTCTTCAAGCAGCAAGTTACATAAAACACTTCAGCACCTGTAGATTAATTCAAGAAAATACTAAAATATCAACAGGTTATATGCTCTTAAAATTTTATTTCACAACTCATTGTTTTAACTACCCACTTCTTAACTAACCTGCTGATGTTTCTACCAGAGGATAATTCTCACCTTCTGGCTTATGCAGATATTGAAATTGCCCTGCAGTAATGTCTTTCTCTCCCCCAAGCTCCCTATTAAGAGTGATTCCATCCTAGTTTTAAGTACCTTTTTACATATCACCTGGAAGGAACAGAAACTTTGAAACCCTTCTATACCTAGAATATCTCAAACTTGCTTAGGCATTTGCTTAAATTTACTTGGTTTTCATTAAATCTCAGCCGCATCTATAACCATGTATAGGTATAAACTTCCTTAAACAATTTCTCTGTGCAGTAAGATTTTCTGTGAATTGATATCATTGTAATATTTCATCCTTCAATCTCAATGTAAGGATTAATAGGGATGAACTGATAAGAGCGCTAGTGCGCTCCTATTTGAAACGAATATGAGCATGTGGGCTTATTTCCAGCACACAGCATTTTGACAGTGATCCTGCCATCATTCTGATCTGCTTTGTATTCTATCTAGGACCAACAGCTGTGTTTATTCATTACATTCAGCTGTTCCGGGGTCACAGTGACAGGATGGTATTTCCATCTTTAAATATTGATGGAGAATTAAGTTATAATAGTAAAGGTCTCAAGTCACTGCTTCCTTCAGATGACAGAAACTTTTGGGAAGCTCTGGACGTGAAGGATAACTTTGAGGCTATCATTAAAGGTATGGCCTGAAAAAGCATAATGTGAAGCTAAGAAATCTTCTCCCAAGAAATTAAGAATGTGGTGTGCAGTAGTCCAGTGATATTCTTGCCACCTGTCCATAGTGTGAACCAGCAGGGCAACTTCTTTATGTAATGTGGTGTCCCCTATCAAAGGATAATTTGGCTGTCAGTGCTAATACAGAAGCAAAGACCTCAAAAAGTCTACTCAAGCCCAATGCTCACTCGTTGTGCAAACATATGGATGGATACTGCAGGATTCCCTAATATATTTATTACTTATCACCATTCCCCCATGCCTGCTTAAAAGCAGTCTTCATTCTCCCACAGGGGTTTCAGTTAATACTTTGTTCCTGGTCTCATTATCTAATCATGTGTATTTTTTATTTCCTACTGTGATTCATGGGAAATATTATGCTCCAGTTACTGCATTATCATGTTCAGTGAATACAAGCTAGTGTCCTTTGAGTGACCTCATGTCTGCTCTACCCTGCCTCCAAGTGATAAAAAACAGCTACCACTCTGCTGGACTTGCAAAACATCTGGATGAGATGTTTGCTTCAAGGAGGCTACTCCTCTTTCACTGACTTTCCCATTCTCCTTCATTTTACAACTTCCACTTTCATACTGACAGAATAAGACTGGGCTGGTCTCTTCCCTCAGTCGGAAAAGTAGTTATCCCTTTCCAGGGGTGCACATACATATGACTTCTCTGGAAGATAACACAAATGCATAACTTGAAGTTTCCCCTCTCCTTACTTGCAGAAATACCTCCTGGACCCTCACAGTGATGAAAAGGCTTTCAGTGTCACAATGGTTCAAAAAGAGGCAAAATGAAACCACTTGGCTACCCATTCCAAACTGCTTTCTCTAAGGAATGCCTGAAGTTCTGTCCTCCAGCTGATTGAAACACAGAACACCTCTGAACTGGCAGTGCAGGACACTTCTCGCAGCTTACAGCTACTGCTAGACAGGCTGATGCACATAGACTCCTTCCATGCATGCACATAATTTGAAAAAAGACCAGCTGAAGTGTTCCTCACTCTTGTGTGGAAGAAGTCACAGTGCTATCTTTCGGCTGACTGGCAACCTCAGCCCCTGCAATAGCAAAACAAATCATCCTCTAACCTATTGAAGTGTTTAGTGATATGTAAAAATGGAGAATGGACAAGACTAGCATTTTTATTTTTCTCTGAGGACACCTGAACTAGATGTCACTCAACATCTTTGCATGATCCAACAAAATAGAGGGAAAAATCAAAAGGAAAAATATATTGAAAACTACTTTTTGAAATTTGTAAATGAAGTGGGAAAGAGAAGGGCATTAGAGTTTAAGTCTGTCTTAAGAACTTGTTGACACGGTCTTTGTCATAGCCACCAAATTGGCTAAGAAAGGGCAAAGAAGGATCTTGAAGTGGTGTCAGTGACCGAATAAATATATAACTTAGAGAAATTTTCAATATTATAAAAAATATTTAATCAGAGTACCTTTTTCCCCAGTCCCCTTCCCTCTTCACCCCACAGCTTTGAGTAGCAACAGTTCCACCAGTCTCAGAGATACTTCCAATACAATCCACCAGCTGTGGGAGCATCATTTCCTTCCACATGGCATTAGGTACAGAAGCTTCTGCACTTTCATTTCTGAATTTCTTTGCCAGTGAAAAGCAATGTTTTCTCACAAGGTTTTACAATCCCCATGGTTCCTCAACAGTGGCTAGGAGAAGAACAAACAAAAACAAGGTAGATGAATAAATATAAATTAACAGAACAGCTACAAAGTTATATTAAAGAATAATTGCAATAAAATTCAAGATTGACCTCAGGTATCTTCTTCCAGAGTCTTTCCAATATCTTCCACATTGTATCACAGAAAAATCTCACAATACCAGCAACCCAATAGGAGGGGAAAAAAACCCCACTGCTACCCTATCTACCTGCCAGTGTAACAAAAGTCCCTGTATCCTTTAAGGAAAATCAGTGCAAAGTAATACGCTCCTTCATTGTCCTAGTAGACAGGCCCTTTAGAATAAAGCCTACAACTTGGTTCCAAAAGCTCTTTCTTAGGTTTATTTTGTTGGCAAGTTTCTCACAAAAGTTATCTTTTGCAAGCCAAGACAGTCTGTAAGCACAAGATAGAAATGGCCATAAGCCCACCTGCCAAGGTAGCAATTTTTGTAAGTTTTTATTGACAAAGGTTTCAGAGTATGCTAGAGATTACGCAAATAGCTTTTGGCTGTCTAGTTACAATTACAGCTCTCTACTGTGTATTTTTTCAATAGTAGGCTGATCAATAGGGTTTTGTTTACTCAAATATCAGAAGATATCTGAGGAGAGAGCATCATCTGTACAGTAAAAAAAATCTATTGGACAGACAAAGGAAACTACCGTGCTTGACTATCTGTGAAACTTCATGCCCTTATTTCATTCACTCCATTTCCCCTCCCACATTTTGTTTCATGTCTTATTCTGGAGAGTTCTTTGTGATGGACTGACAATGTGACCAAATAATGCTTAGTAAAACAAATTTCCTGTCTTGTGGAAGTCACAGGACACTATTTTAATATACCAAGCAATAACTATGGCATTTGTTTTTAACAATGGAAATTCTATTTCTACTTTCCATATTTCCCATGATAAATGTTGCATGTTTGTAAGTACCTCAGTGATTTTTCACCCCAATCCTGAAGAATAATATCTAGACTTCTACCTAACATACATGTTTTTTAAAAATTATTCTAATTCTATTAATTCAGCTTCATTGTCAAATTTTGAAACACGGTACCAGAATTGCTATCATTCTTCATTCTATGTACTCTTGGAAAAAACTGTTTGTGCACTTAAATACTATTGCATAATTTGTTAGAAGAGTTTTACAGGTCCTTTTGAAAGTGTGACCTTTAATTCTGCTTTGCTGTGGAGAAAAATGTCAAGTTTTTATCCATTTTTTAGTTAGCTTAAAGTATAACACACTGACAAGGAAAAATACACTTTGACTGCACAAAAAAGTTAAATTTCCAAGAGAAACATGGGGAGTTTTGCCTAAATTAAGGTGCTGTCAAACTTTAAAGAACAACAACAACTCATCCACTGAATGAAAGACAGACCGGACACAGACCATCTCATGCAACACTGCAGTGAGCATGAAATCACATATGCCAGAGCTGCAGATGGTTTTTTTAACTTTAACCTAGTTTTGATTAGAGACTACCAAAATAACCTTTCTCACACTTTCATTTTACAGAGGTGTGTTTATGGTTGCCTACTTGATTGCACATGCTGAATGCTAAATAAAATCACCACCATAGATACAGAGTGAAGGATAAATATTGGAACATTTTTCCTTACAGACACTGTGTGTTCATAAAGCACTGAAGATCAAAATTACTGTTTTGGGCAAAATAGATGGTACTTTTAGGATTTTGAAACTCTTAAAAGTAACTGCAGAAGGAATTCAATAAAGGGCAGTTGATGAGACATATACGTCACATAGAAAAGCTCCCTCAAGCCAGAGGGAATCTATGGAAGTCTAATGCCTTGAAGCATAAAACCATATTGCTTATACAATTTTATTAGAGCAGATTCTTATGCCAAAATAGACACAATATAAAGTAAATAATAAAAATACATTCTAATACATCACTTTATTACCCTGCGGGATGTTTAGTGAGAGATGCTGTTGCTCTACTCTTTAATCTTGTTGGCCACAGCATACCTTCAACACATTAAAGAGACGGAGAAATAACATGGCAGGATTGAAACCCTCACTTCTATCAGTTTGTGCAATGTGCATTTTGAGAAAGATAACTTTTGTCTAGAAGTACTCCTGAATGCTTGTGTGCCAAAATGAAAGGCAAGCAAGAATCCCCAGCAGCCTTTATCCTTCCTTCTGTGGAGGACTCTGCGGCACAAATACAGGGAGACTGAACAGTAACCCATGTGCACATATCCACAAGACCATATAATAAATGCTCATTTATTCCAAAGTGTCTGATATAGCATTCACTGCATAATTTTGGTTGGCCCTGAGGGCCTAAAAACATAGTACAGGCACAAATCTTGGACTGTTATTACCTCACACCATGGAGACAATAAAATGGATTCTGCAGAAACTCTCTAAATATGCTGAGAAGAAAATGTTGTGTCATACAGAGCAACATATCAAACCAAGGTGCATGGCTGCAACCTCGATTTTTTTATGCTTGGTTCCACTCTAGCATGAGTTTTCTCCAGGGCACAGGACTGGATTTGTGTGTAGTTGCTCAAAGCTGTTACATGCAGGCTTTTGTTTCAGTACTTCTTCCCATGGGTTGCTCTGTAATGTAGTGATTATTTTACCTTTGCTGTAGCTTAAACACTTTGTTAGGATAATTCTTCAAGCCTATGAAGGGTATCAGCCAGGACATCAAGATTTCCTTATATGTGTCTCCAGGTATAATAATATTTTGATCACAACATAATGATAAAGGAAAAATATCTCATTCATACTATTTTTTTTCTTTTTTTGTTTTGTAGGGTTTTTTTTTCCTTTTTTGTGAGTTTTGTTTCTAGAGTGTGCATCAGAAGGAACCCTGGCTTTTTTTTTCTCGCTGTTTCCATGTTATTTTCTTAAGAATTATTTTATGGCTACAGAGGTTTTGGGAAATGAGAAACTTATTTTACATAGGGAACTCATCACTATTCTTTCATCCTGTCTCCAGCATTTGTCATTCTGTCCATCTCTTTGACTTTAGGGAGGTACCTAAAGTCTTACAGATTGCATCACAGAAATTAAATCATAACACCAATTATACTAATACTACTAAAAATAGTTCCTATTCCTACAGTCTGAAATTTTTTACCATAGGAAGAGTCAGTGTAATGATCCAGAAACACTGATATCAAAGTGATTTAGATCTGAGCAACTATTGAAGAAAAGATTTCAAAGAAGCTATTGCTGAAGTCATGGGAAAAATTATTTAGTTACAGTATACCAAAACTAAAAGCTGGGACCTCCATGCAGACCTGAAAAACAACAGTTAATTTTATCTTTCAGGTGCATTTAGATTTGAGACAGCTATTGGACACAGGCTCAGGATAACCTAAATGACAGAAGGAAAAGGGAAAAAAAAAATCAGGAGAACTAGACATTTCATCTTGGCTATGTCTAGTCTGCCATTAAAAGCTTTGCTGCTACGTGAGAGCACTGAAGTTCTCATTGAAAACAACCAGTGTTTGAAGAAAGACATTTTGTGAAGCTGCTACAGTGAATTCCTCCAGACCACTTGATTTGTCCTTTATGCCTTTGTGTCACTTGGCTCACCTTGATTCTGATATTAGTGGTTATGAAAATAATCAAACACAATATTTCTTTAATGATTGATGCCAGGAATATCCATATAGTAGACATCTGAATGCAGGTAATCCCACAGTCTTTCTCTTCTTTTTTAGTTTCTAAGAAAAGCTTGAAAACATACCCTGAATGTATCTTGTTAACTCAGATGAGAAGGAAACAAGAAAGAAAGAATAAAATGCTGTAACACACCTTAAAAAAAAATTGCATTGCAATTTCTATAGCATTCTCAAAACTAGAGTGTGCAGGAGGGAAGGTAACGGTTGATTTTTAAATTGCTGGGAATACTGCAGCTGGAAAAGGAGGTTAAAATCACCTAATAAATTCATGGTGAGTTTGGCACGATAAATGGGGTACAAACTAGTCAGTAATACATTCAGGTTCAGAACTGAAGATAAATTCTGCTCAGAAAAATAGCAAAGCACTGGAACTTTCTTGTCAGAGTATTAGAAGCTAGAAATCAACATGTTTTTGAGGTAGGGTGCAATTAGCTTGTAAATGAAATTCTGCAGCATGGATGCCTGGGGTAACAGCAAACTGGCTCATGCACAGACCTTTTCAGTCTTCTGCCTGTGACCTCATGCTGGCTCCTACCATTACAGCATTACATCATCTTTTTTGGCTACATGGGGCTCATCACTAAAGGTTTTAGGTTTTATTAAAAATGGAGAGGGAATTTGTACATAGAGAATAGGAATTGTTCCATGTTTCTGCATCTATTCACAGATGCTTGTGTGTGGGCAGACTAGATTACCATACTGCAAGTTTTACAGCATTTGTCTTACTGAATTTCTTAATTTTTAAACAGTGTTTATATTTACAGCATATTTATTCTAGAATTGTTCAGTTAATTCATGGGCAGGGGGAAGAAGAGTTAATATTTAGCATACTTCAACATTTTTATCAGTTGCCTGTAAAGGACAAGAAATTTTCTTCCTATTCCACTAGCAGAGAAATTTGGTTTCATATTTTTAACAAGAAGCTGTGAGCATTAGGCCCTCCAGGTTTGAGTAAACACATGGGTTGAGTCTGACTTTGTGTGCAAAAGATGCTGTAGATGTGGACCACATTCAGCCAGATCTGGTTGCTCTGAATATCGTCTGGCTGAGAATTTTACGCAAAAAAAGCAGACATGGGGAGTACTGATCACATCTAAATTTAAGCTTCTACAAGAGAAACAGTTACACAAGATTCCTGATTCAGTAGGGATAAATTTTGCGTTAAGTAGCAGAGCAAGGAATTTCTATGCATCCATCATTATCATTTAGAGATAGGTTACATGCACTTTTACAGCTGTGCAAAAGACATCTGCTTCACAGTGGCCTTGCAGTCGTTGCAATAGGACTATGTGAATGATTAAAAGCCATTAATATAAACACTAACCAGGTAAAGGAGGTTGTGGGGGGTATTTCTTTGTCTATAGTTCTTTTTAATTTGCCCCATATAGAGTGAGTACTTAGCTGCTGGAGAGAAATATATTCAGATCTTACAGTGCATCCTGATTAATGTCATCACTTCCCCAAATAAGTGAAAAATAGACAAAAGTTTCTAGAAAACAGTAGGGTAGAAGGTAGTAAGTAGGAGGAATGCATTGCTGTCTAATGCTCTCTCCTGAAAGGAAACTCATTAATTATATTCAGGACTTCAGTATGTTCAAGCAAGCCCCACAACATCAAGATATTTTTCACCAACAGTACACCAGTCCCAGAACCCCGTATTTGGATATACAACAACTCCCTTGTCTCAAAATGCCCAGGTCCCTCCCAGGTTTTCTAGCTTAGAGCTTTTCACACTTCCCAAATCCAACACAGAACCCGAGCAGTCCTATCCTCATTAGTCCCAAGATCTCCATCACCGGCTCTAAGACTTCCCATCTAACCCTCAGACCCATCTAACTCTAATACCCCCACAGCCCTATGCTCCCTCAACCTTGACCTAAATTCCTTCCTACACTGATCTCCTGCCCTCTCACCCCCGCTCTGCTCCCCCCCAGCCCCAGCCTTGCTCACACCTGGGGCTCTGGGGAGCCAGGCCAAGCGCAGCAGCTGCCAGCACTTGAGATCCAGCGCTGTGTGAACATCTCCTCCTTCCTTCTCCCGCTGCCTGCCTCCACTCACCGCTGTCCTGCCATTCCCTGCTGCAGCCTGCCAAGCTCTTTGCGAAGCTCCTGCTGGAAATTCCCAAAACCCAGGCACGGGCTGCACTTGTTCAAAAATCTGCTTAGATGGTGCTCCAAGGACAGAAAAGGAAGACATATCAGGGAAACCCAGGCAGCTGATAGCTCTGCTCCTGCAGGGAGGCAGCTCTGTTTAGTGGCAATAAGGACTCTTGTTTTAATAATAGAACACAGCACTGTGATTTAATTAGCACTTATAGCAACATATGTCAGATAGCAATAGCTTTCAGTAGGCACTTGTGAGAATTGTCAGGACTGCAGACTTGGTGCCAGGGCAATTCTCTGCTCCTGCTTGCAGTGATGTAAGTCCCATGTAACTTTCATTGTTGATCTTGTTTTTCACTGAGAAAAAGAAGGAAACATCCGGGATGACTGTTTATCTATTCAAACCATACAGTCTGTCAGTTTTTTATCTCTTCTTGTTTTAGATGACACCTTCTAGCTTTCCACCTCAGTCTTGGCTGTTCAATGATGAGTAAGCAGTAATACTGATGCTAATAAATTGCAACTCCTGAATGAAGATTTTATGGCTGTCAGTATCAAACTGTGTTCTGCCTTGAAGCAGAATATGGCATCACATCATTTTTTCATTTGCTCAGATGTATTCACATTGAGAAAATGTAATTAAATTGAAATATGCCATCTGTGAAACTCCATATTTGTTTTAGTCACTGGTAACATGGATGATATGAAGCTTATCTGTGCCATGCTATTCATAAGAAACCACTGCACAAACAACAAATCAGGTGTGATATTCATTGAATCCTAGAAAGGTTTGGGTTGGAAGGAACATTAAAGATCATCTAGTTCCAACCCAAATGCCACAGGCCAGGGACATCTTCCACTAGAAGGCAGCTTTGCTCTGAATGAGCCAAGGGAAAAGTAGTCAGGGGATATTTATTTCTCAAGGTGCATTGCTAACCTGTATCTTCTCTGCTGGGCTCTGGTGTACACAGAAAACATTCACTCAATTATGAATCCTACTTCAGAAGTCACTTCAGGCCCCTGTGAGTGCTCTACCAGACACTGAGAACTCAGTGTGTGAAGGAAAGAAAAAAGAGTGAAAAGACTTTTGTGTGGGTCATTGAAGTCTGATTCTTATGTCCATGGGTGACTGTCAGAGAAAAACAGACTTCTTTTTGGAGGAATGTGATCCAGTGCGCACAAAGTCCTGTCTTCAAGCTGGGTGTGTTGATCTTCATGTCTTTTTTTTTATTATTATTTTACACAGAAAACTGAAAAGCATGTTCAACTTTTATTACTTTCTGGATCCAAAATTCTGATTCAGATCTTACAACTAATTCCATTTTTCTCACTTGGCTTGTACAAAGCCATGGAAGAAGACTCGGAATGTCTATTACAAACACATCTTCAGAAAAAAGGAAGTTCTTTTGAAATGTTTTAGAAAGCCTCCCTTTTTGTTTTATATCAAACTGTCGTTCTGAACAGAACAAAGTTTCCTTTTTTCCTATTTTCATCTAATTCTAAGACTTGTAAATAGACAGGATCATTGTGTGTGCTTCACTTGCAAGATTTTGTTCCCTTCAGAGCACACTCATAAAAGGGGAACTTTTTCCTCCCATTTTAATTTAATTAAAAGCCAAGATATATTCGAAGCTTTGAGCTGATCCAGGGAGAAGATGAATGATCAAGAGTATGTTAGCACAGCTGTGGGTAGCAAGGTTACAGCCCTTCCCTCAGTGAGCAGAAGTGCAGGCAATAGGTTAGAAAGCAGTCCCATGATCCTCACAAAATAGGTTTATTAAAACTAGACAGGAAGGGCAAGATAAATAAGAGTTTGAAGGCAATGAGAGCTTGAAGTATTTCAGTCTCCAGAGGTGAGTGGACTTGAACAGCCTGCAATCATGCAGACAAAGGAGAAGGTTTGATGGCTGACTAACGGCATTAAGGCAAAAACACATTACACAGGTTCCTTCATCATTATCTCAGGCAACTTTCATTCCTCTCTCAGTAGTAATTTATCTCAGAGATTTCTAGAGTAATACCAAACTAGACTGACACATTCATATCCATTTAAATCTCTTCAGCAAACTGTGCATAATCTTAGAGGTTCTTCAGAAATTTGCCAAATTTTGCTTTATTTATGTATTTATTTACTTCATATTTTACACCTTGGCTTTTTCTGAACAGGATAATGTATCCAGCCTCCAAAAATCTTACGCATTCCTAAAGGTAGACTATTTACGTGACTTCTTCTTTCCTTTGACCACTCTAGTTCCATCACCTTCTGTGAAACTGTACATACAACTCTGCAAAACTGTGCATTTGTTGAGGCAGTCACACAGCCTAACTTTGAGCATCCCCCTTCAGATGGTTAAGCTGGGATCCTGGGCTTACTGTGTAGTTAAGAGAGACAGAGAAGCAATTCAGACCACGTCCAGACTCATGTCAGGATATGTTCTCTGTTTCTCGTTCTGTTGCAGGATATATTTTTTCCTATCAGACCTGACCTTTGTCTTTAAATTTTCTCTTTATAGAAACCAAGGCACCAAAGAGGAGAAATTAAGTAGAACAGGATATTTTTGTATCACCGTTTTGGCATTTAGGTCAATCCATGGTGCGCATGATGTTAGAGAACATCAGATTTCACAGCATAGATTTTCTCTCTAAAATTCCTGTGGAAGAGTCTAGTGTCTGCCTCCTGATATTGTTTATCCTGACAGAACCAAACTATCAATATTATGTAAAGTTTCATGGTAGATATGTGTCCTACTATTTATCTTTTCTAATGGAAATAGTCATTAATGGTAAAATAAATATTCAATTTTTTGTAGTCAAAGCAAACATTCATATATATGCACAGAACTTGCAATTTACTTCACATCCCTTGGGCACTTGTTCAGATCATTAAAAATATTCACCAGACAGAAGTTCTGCACTTACTACATCTATTAGTGTCTTACAGCCACTTTGAACAGGTGCTGTGTTCAGCAGCTGTGCTATGTAAATTAGAATACAAGCATTTCAATTCAATTCATCACTGACATATCTGCTAAACCAGGCTTTTTCAGCTAATCTGCCTTTATCCTCCATAATTTACCTCAATCCTGTTCTTAGCATAGATTTTACCTCTGCTGCACATCAGTGTAGTTAACTCTACAAACCATCCTGACTCACTGCAGTGGTACACATGAATCAGTTTCCAGACTGACAGCAGCTTGGCTGAAACACTGTCCAAAATAGATCTGAGCTAAAAAACCTCACTCAAACTATACAATCTCTACTTTGCAGTTGATGTTGATTTGTCAAGATTAAATGCAAAAGGCATCCTGCTTTTCAGTGGGCTGTGCCTCACAAAGCACATCCCAGGTTTAAACATCAGAGTACAAAGGTTCACCATTGCCAAGTCAGACCTCTTCTTCAGGAGTGGTTCCCAAAAGGAGTAGATTTCTCTCCTAAATGGTGATGACAGTAAAAATGTTAAAAGTCAGAAGAAACTCATACTTTCAGCTGCTGAAATGTTTAAAAAACAGTGTATAAGTGTTCTTGAAATTTTACTTCCAAGCATGCAGACAAATCTATCTTGGGGAACTCTTTTCAGCTCCTGTAAAGACAGCTGCAAACCTATAGGACTGTGTGACAGCAGAGCCCTGGGCAGAGATGCAAGCATCCTTCACATTTCAGGGCATTTAACATCTTTAGAAGTCCCCCCAAGGTCCCCAAATGGTCACAGTTTAATCAGTTTATTAAACACATCCATGCAGCTTGAAGTCAATCTCTTTTTCCAGTCATCTCAGCAGCAACCATGCAGTTTCAGTTTTCTACAAAGCCTCTGGGGTACCTTTGGTGTGCTTTACACGGCTGTCATTCTAGCTCCTTTTCTGTCAGTAGCACCTTCACACTGGGAGTGCTATTTATGTAGCTTCCTGAATTTTTTATGGGGACCCACACCTCTGTTTTGGCAGCAGAGTTACACCCTGAAAATTAGCACTATCACAGCTGTCTTTACCAATTCAGTATGTAATTTGCACAGGTGTTTTCTTTGAAACAACTTGCCTTAAATGTCAGATTGCAGCCTATTTGGGTGTACTAAAAAAGCCCAACATATCAACATTTATTATTTTGAAAGGGAAATTGTTCTCCCTTCCTTTTTTTTTTTTCTTTCTTTTTTCAGTCTCAAAGCTATGTTCAGCAGGAAAAAGAAAACATGAAAACATTGTTTCCATGCTCTTTCCCTACCCAGGAAATAATCTTTATTGATAGACACAACAAATTCAGAGCAGGGTTACAGGGAGACATTTACAGTGTGTCTAATTATGGAGGTCTTTAAAAATCTTTAACTCTACAAAGTGACATAATTTTCAGACTCTGAAAGGAAATCTGTCCATGAGCAGAAATACCCTTGTGCGGACAGCTAGACACCTAGAGTTCCAATTAATAGCATAAATGAAGGATTCTATTCTGCTTTTTAATGCACAAACATACTAATGCATTCTCTAAAGAATACAAAATATGACATAGAGCACTTCACTGGTTGAAAGGAGAAAATTGAAGTTGCAGGGGAACCTTCAGGATCTCAAATGCCACTTGGTGCTTTGGTTGAACACCTGTTAAAGTCCTAAGATCTGAAATTCATCACACCTGTTTTCAGATGTCAGCAATGTTTGAGTCCATATCTGAGTGGTTAACTGAGAGAAAGATGCACTTTTAGAGCAAAAGTCCTCTGATTTGTTTTAGGTATCTATCTTAAAGTGAGATGACTCGTGTCCTTTAAATGCCTCCTTTTTCTCATGTGATTACTTAAAATGGGTTATAAGACCAAGCCAGATATGATGCTGACAATGTAATCCTCTAAATTAAGTGAAATCAAGCTAATCTGTCACATGTTTAATTGCAATGCAGAGAGGAGGCAGAGAAAGAACAAAGTTTCATCTATGCTCCAGGACATGACTAATGGACAACATTGAATATGGGCAAAGACAAAAAGAGGACACATCAGTTCTCTTTTCTTCCTAATTGCAAATTTTTTTTTTTAATCAAAAATTTCTATTTATTTCCAGCATCACTTCTGTGATAACTTCTGATGTGGAGATAATTTGGTAATTATCCCTTTTGTTATTGAATACTAAAAGTTAAAACTGTTTTATATGTTACATGTCATATTTCTGAACTTTTAAAGGTAAAGTTTAAGATTTCTGGTGTGAAAGAATCCTGACTATAACCTCAGGGACTGAGAATGTTCTATGGTGTTTTCCTGATATTTATTAGCTAGGTAAATGACATACCATATTCAAAGTAATCCAGAAGGCTCTAATGATAATTTAGAGGATTTTTTTACCTTGCCTGATATTCTGCTGACACTCTGCCTGGCACTGCCCAGGAGGCTGTGGATTTTCACAGCCTTGAGGGCACATTGCTGACTCGTTTTCAGCTTGTTGATCAGGATGCCCAGATCCTCTCTGATAAAGCTGCTTTCCAGTTGTCTGGTGCCAGCCTGTTGGTGCCTAGGATTATTCCTCCTCAGGTGATAGACTTGAAGATTCCCATTGTTAAATTTCATATTTTTTTAGCCAAATTCTCCACCCAGTCCAGGTCCTCTGAAAAGCAGTACAACTACCTGATGCACCACTCACTCTTCCCAGTTTTGCAAGACTAAAAGCCAATTGAGAGTGCACTGTGTATTCTCTTCTAGGTCTTTAACGAAGATGTTGCACCAGTATAGAGCCTTGGGGTGCATAGCCAGTGACTGACCTACAGGTGAATTTTGTGCAACTGGTCATAACACTTTAAGCCCAGCAGATCAGCCATTTTTCAGTCCAACATCCTGCCTACTTATTTAGTCTGTTTTTCACCACATTTTCAATGAGGATGTTGTGGGAGAAAGTTTTCAAAGCCTTATTAAAGTCAAGCTAGAGAATATCAGCTGCTCTCACCTCATCTATGCAGGTCTTCCTGGATGAGAAGTCACAGTCAGAAGGCTGTGAGGCTGCTCAGGAATTATTTCCTCTTCATAAATATGTGCTGATTAGTCCCAATCACCTTGTTCTCAATGCTTTTGGACATTTCTACAGCTTACGGAGAAAGGAAGAGGAGAGGAAGGTGCTGATCAGTTTTGTCCATGGTATCCAGTGACAGAATACACAAGAATGGTTCAAAGATGCTCCAGGAGAGGTTCAGGCTTAGTGTGAGGAAGCATTTCTTTATCCAGAGGGTAATCAGTGTATCAGGCTTCCCAGACTGGTGAGTGATGCCCCAAGTCTGTCAGTGTTTACAAGGTGCTTGGACTTAACTTAATAACGTGCTTTAACTTGGATTGCCATTAATTGCTCAGGCAGTTGGACTAGATGATCATTGTAGGTCCCTTCCAACTGAAATATTCTATTCTATTCTATTCTATTCTGTTCTGTTCTGTTCCGTTCCGTTCCGTTCCTATTCCTATTCCTATTCCTATTCCTATTCCATTTAACTTGCATTCAGGATTACTCAAACCATCACATTCTCAGAGATGTAGATGAGGCTGACTAGCCTGTTGTTCCCTGGATTATCGTTTCTGCATTTCTTGACAATAGAAGGGGCATTTACTTTCTTCCAGTCTTACACTGAAAATTCAAGAATTTAAGCTAAAATGATGTGCTTATCTGTAGTGACTAAAGCGCCAGCATGTGTTCAAAGAGAAATCCCTGGCACAGAGACGGAGTGGACAGAGACACCACTACAGTCTCAAGCCATCTGCAGTAATTGTGTGTCAAGGTCCCATTACTATTACTGCTCATCATAAAACATATGGTGCGATAAAGTCAGGGCAGGGAGATTAAAGTTCAGCAGAAGAGGTCTGCAAGGTTAATGCATGAAGCCAAAAACTGGCATGTCACCCAGTTCTGCTAATTACTAACCCTGTTAAGATGCTTAACTAAGACTCAGTGGAAATGCAAAGCAAATGGAGGCCTAGCTTTCATTATCTGTTTTAACTGAAAACAAACAAAAACTACACAGACCAATTCTGAATCAAAGCTCATAACTCTCACTGATGCTTTCACAGGGAAATCTCTCTGAACCTGTAAGAGGAATTTTAATATTGCTATCCTCTCTTTAATGTTGTTCGTTCTCTTAGCTCTTTTCACTTGTCCAGCATAAAATTTAGTCCCTGAATCAATAACTTACTCCTGCAATCATGAAAATCTTCATTTATAGCCCAAATGCACCCTTAATTATGTTAATTAATTAATTATTTTCTGCAGCTATTACAATAATGACAATTTAGAAAAAAACCTTGTTGAAATATTTCTGGGCATAGAAAGCAATTCCAGAAGAACAGAGAACATTCCTCTGGGAATGTTAAACTATACCAATTGCAAACATTTTCAGGGTTAACACCATAAACAATCCTCTCACTCTTAACCTGATTTGCACAGATTTAAATAAATTTATACAAAAACCTATGAATTTCAAATCTGCTGAATATCTGTTTTCCCTATTTATATCCAGTGCTAATTCTGTGAAAAAGTCTTTTTATAGTAAGTCTTTTAAATCAGAAGGAAGAAGTGGAATATATCTCCACAAACCTGTGGAGGCAAATATAGCTGACAGTGTAAAGCAATTTAGTAACATGTCGTTCAACACCATCAGGAAATTAAACTCCAATTAAACCACTCCCCTTCCCCCTGCCTGTTATGGTAGGAAAAATACAAGGTGGAGACTATGGGTTGAAATAACAATTTACTGAAGGCAGAAAGCAATGGAAAAAGAAACACACAGTAATAGCAGCAATCTTAAAAAACAAAAGTGTACAAAAAGAGAAGGTGCTTTACACACTGAAGGTGTTCACTACTTAAACTTAATTCCGCATGGCTGCCAGGACAAAGATGGCTGCTGTTTCTACAAACAGCTTTCACCCTCCCCAGGCCAAAGACACTGGAAAACAATTATTGACAAATCCCCAAAAGGTAGATCCTCTGCATTGCACTGCACTGCTGCTTCAGATGCTGAACTCATGCAGCTCATGGATTCCATGCAGCTGCTACAAGCTCTGCTGCTTCTGGCTACTCCACCCTGCTCCTCCCAGCTCTACTCAGGTTCCTTCAGCTCAGTTTCTTTTGGCTCTGCTCTGCTTGGTTCAGCTTGGCTCCTTTTGGCTCACATTGGACTTGGCTGGGCTCAGGCTTGTTTCCACAAGTGCAGGCACTTCCCGCAGTGGTGCTGCATTTCACACCACATCTTGGCCATTACTCAGAGGAGCAGGCAGGGGAACGGCAGAGGTGGCAGAGGATGCAGTCCACAAGGCTGATCCAAACAACCTTCCCAGCCCTGGAGAGAGGGAGGCAAAATTGTCCATTTCCAGGATGTGCTCACCTTTTCTTCCCCCTGGGAGCATGCTGCGAGCAAAGATGTGGGTGGTATAGAGCAGTAACTTGGGCACACTCCCACGGGTCTCAGTGCCACTGCATCTCTGCAAACAGGGTACACATGAACGGTACTCAGGTATCAAACACTTCTGCATAGTGCTGGCACAAATGACACAGGAGATAGGAGACACCTGTGCCCTACTGGACTGACAGTGCAAGGCAAAGAATACGCTTGTTCTTCTCAAATGTCAGTAGGGCTATGGGTGAGTTCAGCCCCAGTTGTCCAGATATAAAAAGAAAGTGTTCTTGACACTGTCAGTAGATTGTCAATGCTCTTCTGTGCTGCAGACACAGTCCACTCCAGAGGACAATTCATCTTGTTCTGTAACAGAGCTAAAAGAGGTGGAAAGAACCACAGTGTAAGGAATTTCTTTAGAAAATTGGACCACTAGACTGCATAATTACTGTTCAGCCAACTAAATATGCCACTTAGGACTTGATTCAGTTTCCCTAAGAAAAGTTTTTTTACTGCTTGAATAACCCCAAGGAATCTTGCATTGGTCTCCACCTGTTTCTTCAGAAGGACATGATCAGGCCTCATCTTCCATTCGCATGCAGCAGTCTGGTATGTCTCAGATTCTCACAAATGTTGTGTTTAAGCAATCAAAGCTGGCCAATGTTTAGTAGTGTAATGGAAAAACAATGCTCACCATCAGTGTATACAGAATTATTCACCCAAGCACCTGAAGTCATCATGATAAATGGAGACAGACTATATTGCAGAACTTTGAAAGGGTCTATGCCCTGGGGCTCCCAGGTCTAATCAGCTCTCACAGATCAGAAAATTATACATTAAATATTGAGTACTATCCAAGGAGTCAGAAATCTAAGCAGACCCAGAATTCAAAAGTCATGACTTCCAAACTGGTTAAAATATACATCATTATTTGGCATGGATCAGGAGCGCTACTCATTAAAGATGTATGCGAAGAAGTTTTCTATTGATTTCAGCTATTGGTCTGACTCAATATGAGCTGTTCCTTCAAATATAAATACCTGTGTTGTACCTTCAGAATTCCATGAGGCAGCCTGGGAAATATTCCATGCTTTGTGATGATTGCTCTTTTTGTTGTTTTCCTCTTGTTTTGGAGATCAATATTAGAGATTTGCTCTTATAAGAGTTAAGAGCCTGTTCTTGATTGAATTATTGCCATAATAATCTACCCCCTTGAGCTATTATAAAAACTGACTTCATGTTGTTGTCCTAATGACATTTGAATATGATGCAGCTGTCTGAATCATATTGCTATAACTACCTTTTGATAGCCAGAAAAAAACATTCTAATCATTCCTCTACTATTCCAAATACTGTGATGAAAAAGACACCTCTGAAAAAAACCCACACAAAAAATCCAAATCAAAAAAAGGAACAAAGATGCACAGAAAATTGAGGCTTCTGAAAACTTTTTTTTCTTAAAAAAAAGTGAATTGCAGTATCCTTTCAACATTTTTTTTTTTTTTTTCTTTCTTGAGAAAGCTTTTGAATGCAGTGGGATGGCATTGTTCAAAAATTCTCTTCTTCTAACCAAATCCAATTCCAGGTCATTAGAGAGGAAAATCACTACTAGCGTCCAAGTCATGATGGGAACATGCATTCCTAAATTAATATAAAACAAGCCTTTACTAAGACAAACAACTTGAAGAGACTTGTATCCAACTACTTGTGACTAGGGAAAATAAGCCAAATTGTAAACAAGTGTATCTACCTTGCAAATGCTGAGCTGAGACGAGTTTTCTGGAGATACCTGCACTTGCCCCTGAGGACAGTATCAAAGACATCTTCATGACTAGAGTGAAAGTTGCGCACACAAATAACCCAGGCATCCAATCAGACTGCTGTCATAGCTCACACCCCTGAAATGGTTTGTCTCTGTATTTTTAGCCTATTCAAAAGAAATCACACATTACATTATGATCCAGGAGGCTGGCAGGCTGTCAGCACTCCACAGAAATCCCATGTGGACAGGATGAGAGTGGCAGGTGTAATGCACCATCTGTACAACCATCTGGAGATCACCCTTCCTCAGAGTGCAGGCGTACCACCACGGCCTCATTCTTCTACCACTAACATGTAAGGAAATTTCATAGACTCATAGGATCCTAGACCAGTTTGGGTTGGCTCCTTAAAGATCATCTAGTTCCACCCCCTCTTTTGTGGGCAGGGACACCTTGCACTAGACCATGTTGCTCAAAGCCCCGCCCAACCCAGCCTTGAACACTTCCAGGGATGGAGCATACTCAGCTTCTCTGAGCAACCTGTTCAAGTGCCTCACCACCCTCACAGTAAAGAATATCTTCCTCATGGCTGATATAAATATGTTGTCTTTCAGCTTAAAGACATTCCTCCTTGTCCTGTCACTACATGCTGTGGGAATGAGGCGTACAGATAAGGAGACATGATGTGAGATATGCGATGGAGAGATTTACATTAAATACGGTGTGCTTCGGGGCTGATAGGTTATGAGTTTCTGCTCCATCCTCCTGCAAGACCTACAGTCTTCATAATAGTCTCTCCCTTTGTAATTCTCAATATCTCTAATTTACATATAAAGTGACTACAGCAAGGTTATTTTACTATAGTCTTGCCTCCACTTCTCCCAAAAGTATAAATTGGCATTTGAAATCCTACATGGCAGAGGATGAGAATACAACCTTGCAGACAAGTTGATGGGCTTGCTTCTCTCTCTTTCCTAAAGAAAGGATGTCTCTTTGGTAAGATTTATGTTTCCAACTCCATCAGAGTGTACCTGGAAATACTCATACGCAGCACTAAACATTCACATTTCTTAGGTCTAATGTATTTATCACTGGAAATCTCACAAAAATCTGTAGCCTCTATATTCTTCAATACACCAGAGTGTCAATTTCTAATCACAAAAGTTCTTAATAAACTCTCTCTTACTTACAATGGCAAATCAGTAAATCACACTATTCATGAATCTGGGATCCTGAATGTGGCCAGAATTATAGTGTAACCACACTATTGATACATCTGATATCTTACTGAATGTGACCAAACTTCTAGTTATATAACTATATACTAAGTTATAATTATAACCAAACTGGTTATAATCAGAAATTAAACTAAGCTTCACCCAGCCCCTTTGCTCTTTGAGGACAAGCTAGAAAGCAATGGGGTTTATTTTCTGCCAAATTTCTATATTTTTAATGCAACACATGCCCTGGTAAAAAGTCCCTCTCTAGCTTCCTTGCAACATCCAATAGGCCCTGGAAGGCTGCTGTAAGCTCTCCCTAGAGCCTTTTCTCCTCCAGACTGAGCAACACAAGCTCTCCCAGCCTCCTTCATAGAACAGGTGCTCCAGCCCTCTGATCACCCTGGTTGCCTTTCTCTGGACTCACACTAATAAGTCCACATAGTTCTTATATCAGGGACTGCAGAGCTGAGCATATAGCACTTCAGGTGGAGTCTCATCCAGAGTGGAGTGGCATGGGGAGAATCTCCTTCCTTGGCCAATTCCCCTTTTGATGCAGCCCAAGACACAGTTGGGTTTGTGGGCTGCAAGTGCACATTGCTGAGTCATGTTGAGCTTCTTGTCAACCAACAGCTCCAAGTCATCCTTGGGACTGCTCTCAAGCCATTCTCTGCACAGCCCATATTTTTGCTTGGGATTGCTCTTACCCACATACAGGACCTTGAACTTGGTCTTTTAGAACTTCATGAGTTTTGTACAGGCCCACCTCTGAAACCTATCCAGGTCCCCCTGCATGATATCCCCTCCCTCCAACATCTCAACCTGACCACACGGCTTGGTGTTTTTGGAAAACTGGATGAGGGTGCATTGATCCCACTGCCCATGTTGCCAAGAGTTTAAAAAGTGCCAGTCCCAATACTGACCCCTAAGGAAGGCCACTTGTCACTGGTCTCTACTTGGATATTGACCACAATTCTGGAATGTGACCATCCTGCCAATTCATTATCCACTGCATGGCCCATCCATCAAAGCCATCCCTCTTCATTTAGAGAGAAGGATGTGATGAAGGACAGTGTCAAAACTTCAAACCCTTTATCAGACTCACTGTCCACCTCCCCCCCATTAAAATATCATTAATGGAAGCAGAATCAAGGTCCTGATATAGGCTAGAGAGGAAGATGCTTAGCACATGGCTGATTTTTCACTTTTTCCTGCTAGAGGCTATGATATAGCAGCAAAGAAATAAAAGCTAGCTGACAAAATTTATTTATCAAGCCTATTAATAAATATGTAGTAGAACCAGGCAAGGTGTCTGGAAAATATATCTACAATGTAAACCATATATACATAGAAGTCTAGAAATCCTTTTACTGTGAAAGCAGTTTCCAGAATAGTATCTTTCATTGGAGCCAAAATAGCCCCAAATTTCTTAGTATCTATTCTGGTCTATATTTGATGGACAATAATTAATATGTGATACAGTGATAATAAAAGACATAGTGATAATAAAAACAAGGATACACTAACAGAAAATAATTCTGATGCTCAAACAAGAATAGCAGTATTTTAGGAACATGGTTCTATTTCCTGTCTATAATAAAGTCCAATTTAGGATTCCTTTCTTCTGTATTCAGATCTTTTTTTTAAATTTCTCTGTGATACCAATAGAGGAAGAAAATGTAATTTAAAAAAATCTTGCTTAAAAAACCAATAAAAATAGTAAAAAATCCAAAGGTTCTGATGCCATTTGTTTTCCATGTCACATGCTGTTTCTATGAAGTCACCTTATGGCAGTGATGCTGCCTTTATAGCACAAATGTGCACAGTGTTCCTGGTTATGCCAGTAGAATCTAGGTAACTTTAAGCATTCAACAGACCAATCAATAAATATTTTAATATAACCAGGAAAGAACATCTTCAAAGCAATCTGTATCTAGAGTATCATATTTCCATAAATACCTTTACCCTGAAGATAATTCTCAGAATGTATCTTTAATCAGATCCAAAAACCACCAAAATATCTTCCTTTCCTTTATTCTGGGGTGACTGTGGAAGGTGCATCCCAAAGGGCATTCCAGACACTCACTAAAAAATAAAGTTATAGGCATGTATAAATCCAAAAATTTGGCTTCAAGTTAAAGCAAGCACTTCTACTTCCTCTTTGTTCCTCAAGAGAGAGTAGCATTTTCATATTACTGTTCATCCCACCTCTCAGAAGTCATCTGTCACAGGATGATTTGTTTTCAGGAAAGGTTCTCTCATTGCACCCACAGTGACTTCAAAGGAATAGATAACCTGTTAAGGGCAGGTGCCTTATTTGTGAATGAACCAAGCTCAGTGACATGATTCCCTATTTATTAGTCAAAATAGTTTTTTCTAGGGAACTCAATAATTACTTTCAAGTTTCCTCTTTGTTAAGTATAGAGGGAGTAATTCTTCACCCATATGAATGTATATGTCAGATATACAAATATGTATATGTCAGACAGTAAACACATAATTGATGCAATCTTCCCCCTCCAGGTTGATATTCAAAACCATCCTCAATTTTCTGAACCACTTAGTTGCATCAAATAGCTTTCCAGATCTCTTTATACTCACCACAGTTCATCCAGAATTACTTTTGCACATGGGACCAGTCTCATAATTTTAAAGAATATTGAGTATTCCTTTATTAACCTAGAATATTCTTTTCTCCCTTAGTTAGCTGCTCCACTGTTTCACAAAGTATTTAAAACCTGAAACTATGGAACTTAATTCCCCATGTAAAGGCACTTTATTGATCATAAAGACCTTGGCAAGTGACAACTACAAAATCCTTCTTTCCTGTGCTAATCCATATTGGCAAATCTGAATGCTGGATGCTTTTTTCCACATTTTGCTACATGGGCAAAAAAAAAAAAAGACTTTTTTTGCCATTACAACTGCAACTACATTAAGGGGTTTTGTGCCCTTGCCAAAGATCACACCTCATCACATCGCTATTTCTAATAGCTATACAAGTAGGAGGTTGCAATGCAGGCACATACATGAAGAAGCAAAGGATAAAAGACAAATATTTTACTAAAGGACCTAATGTTAAGATGGTGAGCATCTTAGTTTCCCATTAATAAAGAGACCTGTCAAATTAATACAATGCATAGTTTTCAACAAAGTGTATTCCCTTAACTTAAGCATGTGGTTAAATCCCACTGAAGACAGTAAGAGTTAAAAAGGTACTTAAAAAAATTATTGTAGGAAGACTGGATCATTCACATACTTTAAGGCTTTATTGTATCAGAACTTTTGACCACCATAGAACTCCCAATTTCATCTATCACATATCTGGATCCAACATGAAAACTGTCTGGCTAAATATCCACACAGGGTAACACAGCATATTAATACTTCATCCAGAGGTTAGAGTACCCTAATTTTGTTTCAAGGGGCACTCCCTGTACTTATTTCAAAAGTTCTATCACAACTGCTTGTGATACTGACTCCAGGAAATTAAAACCTACCCATTTCCTGTCTGGTTAGATGAAAACCATCACATACATGCACACACACACTAATTGGTTTATCCATATGCAAATGTTACAATTAGGGATTACGGCTCTGGAAAGTTAACATCTTAATCAGTGTATCAGAAGGCTAAAGACATCTCCCATCAGTTTTCTCAAAAATGCATTTTGAGGCTATTATAATTTTATTACCAGACTGATAAATAAACTTTATCCTCTGAGCTCATATGAAATTTTAAGAGGGGGGAAGTACAGGAGCAGGAGAATGAATATAATTTTTTAATACATAGGAGGAATCAGGGACTGTGCCATGGCTCTCCTTGAAATAAATTGTATTTGTTCTTTTTCCCACTTTTAGCATTTCCAGGTGCCCGTCTGTTCTTAACATCTTCTTCAGCCTCAATAAATTTTTTTGAAACAAGGGTCTGTCATACATTCAGTGAGTCACAGATGAAAAATAAAAGTAATACCTCAGTGGGATAAATACACTCGAACTGGAGAACAGTTGGAAAAAATGTATTGTTTTTTAAAATTGATGGTGATACACTTTAACAGTTTTTTTCCAAACTTGTTTTGTTTTAAACTGTCAGAGAATGTTCACTGAATGCTTTATAAGCAAAACCATTTTTTCCTAAGGCTATACAAACAGTACTTTATAAGAGATACCCTTTTCTAACACTGATTAAAAGAATTTATGAACTCAGGGGAGTCATTAGTTGAGATCAAACTCTCAGGCCACATTTACACCTTAGGAAGTATAAATTATTTGTTGTGCTGATTGCCTGAGTCACCTCCCAACCAGGAAAGACACGCAAGGTCAGAAAGAAATGGTGTTATCTGCTTATGGAAGCAAACAGGCATGAACATCTATTGTACACACTTTTTTTTTTCTGTTCATGTCAATTCCTTGCAGTCCATCAGAATATCTGAATCAACCTCTCTTCATATGAACTCCCACTAATTTATTTTTATTTGCATTTATCAGAATTTGAAAAGATAGCATGTGAGCCACACTGATAGCCATGACCATTTCATCTTTGAAAATCTGGTATAGAACTATTTGGACTGAAGAAAGTCAATGAAAAAACAGACTTGAGAATTTGAGGAGAATGTTGAGGAATTCCTTCAAACATGTCAAGTGAGGCTGGACCTTGTCACACAGCACAGTCCCTCTGAAAACCCAGGGTGGCATGGTTATTTGTTCAATACTCTGGTTAGTTTCAGTGGAAAATCTGTTTCAGTAGACGTTTGGTAGCATTTTGTCACAGCTTAACCCCATCTGGCAACAAAGCCCTACAAAGTCACTCACTCACTTCTCCCCTGCCCATCCCAGTGGAATAAGGGAGAGGTTTGAAAGGTTAAAATGAGAAAATTCATTGGATTAAGATGAAAACAGTTTGACAGATACATAAAAAGAGACACACAAAAGCAGAGAAAAATAAAGAATCTGCTGTGGGCCAGCAGATCTTCAGAGTTTTCTAGGACAACAGGGCTTCAGTGACTTGGGAAGAGAAACACCATCACTCTGAATGTCCCCTTTCATTCTTCTCCCCACTTTATGTACTGAGCATGATGCCATATGGTATGAAAAATCCCTTGGATCAGTTGGAGTCAGCTGTCCCAGTTGTGTCCCCTCCCAACTCCTTGTGCACTCCCACCCTCCTTGCTGGGGTGGGTTGAGGAGCAGAAAAGGCCCTGGCTCTATGTAAGTCCTGCTAAGCAGAAAGTAAAGCATCCCTGTGTTATCAACACTGTCTCCAAATGCAAAACCCAGACCTGCACCAGCTACTATTATGGACATTGACACTACCCCAGCCAAAACCAGCACAGGTCAACTCTCAGTGCTGGATTTAATCAGTAGTACTGTACTGTCAAACCAGAGATGGTTTGATGATTTTTATTGCAGGCTTGAGCCTGTGGAAACCTGACACAAGTCTCTCTTTGTCTCCCATACTTCTACTCTCTCATGCCATTGTTTGCAGATAGTTTTTTTAGCATATGATCCATAGGTGAAAGTAAACTTTTTCATACCCACTCTTCTGTTTTATTCACTGTAAAAACTAGGCCCTATTCTTTGTTTCATCCCCCCCCATATATTTAGCTACTCCAGTACTTTCTAGAGCTACTCTAGAGTTGCAATATTGCAACAGTTTACTTTCCTTTTTTTTTTCCTAATCTAGGAAAAAATATTTTTAAATACCATTATTTTAGAAAGAGTAATTTCTTTAAGTTCTCTATACCTCAACAGACCTTTAAGGGGTCTGTCCAAAACACATGAAGTAACACAGTCAGTAGTAACATATATACTATGTGAAAGGACAGAATGTCCCATTGTACACCCTGTATGGCATTGCCAAGATAGAGTTGCAAAACAGTGGATTTGAAACAAAAAGTATTACTATGTGTTTTTAAAGTAATTTATTATAAAATAAGGGGTAGATTTGCATAACTGTACTCCCAACAAGGATTGAATAAATCAAAATTCAACAGGATGATTATTTTTAAAATTGATATTATAATAAGAATGCTTTGTATCTTTCATAAAAATATTGTAACCTGTTAAGAAACTCCCAGTCACTCTAGATGTCTTCTTGTCTCTCTCTTCAACTGTGCAATGTTATTACTGAATAATAAACCCATTCCATCTGGAGGTCCCAATGTACATATCTCTCTCTAATGAGGCCAGCTCTGAAAATTCAGCTTCAATGGATCAGATATGTTTATTTACTTTTTGCAGATGCTAAAGAGGTTTTGGCAGAAACCTTTTGCAGGAGTGCAGCCAAATTGACATTCATTGGTATTTCTGACCTAGATTTGAACCAAGGCTGAGAAGATATTTGAATTCTCACCTTGGAAGCAATTAATCTCATGTAATTCTAAAGACAAAATTTAACAGTGGGTATCACAGTTGACTTCAGATGTCTACATCATTTTATTCTACATGTAAGCTCCAACTGCCATCAATATAAACACCTACATTTGATCAGATGGATCAATCACTTTCTAGACTCCATTGATTGTATTGATGAGAGATGCTAAACAACTGCCTAAACATATGTTTGTAGCACTACTTAACCCTCCACAGAGACTTGCCAACATCTGTACAATGCTGGCATATGTGACACAAGATCTATGGAAGCCACCTGTCAGTGTGGAGTAAAATATAGGGGCCATCTTATACCCTTAGATATCATATGCCTATGTGCAGACAACTGACAATTCCATTAACCATACCCACTGGAGAGTAGACAAGTGTATGTCCAAACATGGAGCATTTAGGTTTAGGTTTTTTAATCTCCTTCTGAAACTTTTTTGCCTCCAACTGAGATGAGATGTCCAGAACTGGTGTCTTGCATTGCTCACATTGCTACCCATCATGATACAGAGGTAGGAGTGCTGAGGCTGAGGTCAGGTTATCACTAAGTCAGGGTTTGCATTAGGCATTCAAGCTCACTTTTGCAAAATACCAGCAACATATCCTGACTTTCTCCGGATCTTCTTATTCTGGCCTCAGTAATGAATTGTTCAGTGTCGTTCTGGTCATAGCAGAGCATAAGAAAAACTACATGTGGTTTTAGACTTCTCTCCAGCACAGGCAAAATTTAACTTTGTGGCCTTAAGGATAAAGACAAAGTAGTTAATATGCATGTCTTTCTGCTTCCCTCCCCTCCTACTTCACTACTGGAATGGTCCTCCAACAATAGGAAGAGCAAGCCCGAGAAGGCACTGGCGTACTGGGCACACAGGTGGCAGAGCAGCAACCATCTTTTATCTCAGCTAGGAGGCTCGGTTGGTTTTTCAGCCTTCAGAGGCCATGTCATGTGGAAGTGCCACCAATTTAACTGCTACACATTATCTTCTTCCCTAAGAAAATTTTTAAACTACACTAAAATCTGGAAGAGTGCCAAGCATTTCACTGTGCAGAAGTACCACTGCTCACTCCTCAAAATCTTCCTTGTGAATCTCTTTATAACACTCTAAAAGTGGTGTTTTCTCTCTTTTTAAAAAACCTCTCTTTTTGGCATATATTTTGCAAAAATATTAGCTAATGATGGGAGGGGGTGGTCTCTAATCTATTCAAATTCCAACCCTTTTACTAAAATATGAATAACTTGTGTCACTGTTTAACTCTTGTCTCTTTATTCAGTAATGTTTTCAAAGAACATGAGTTCTTCGGAAGCAGTTTCTCACTTTGAACTCAAGCATTATTCTTTGTCATATTAAACATTTCTGAAATGGTGCTGAATACTCCAACTCTTATCAAAATGTGCAGCATGTTTTCTGCAGACAGATCACACAAGCTTAGGAACTCCTCAGCATCTGGAGCTAATCTTGCAGATATCTGATGTCTGGAGTCTGTCTGAAGCATGGACACAGAATCATGTTCCCTGATGCAGAATCTGTTTGACCCTTTTGATTGTCTGCTCTTTATCCTCGGTCTTCAACACAGTGCTTTAAACACAACAGGTGCACTACAGCTCCTATAAAACAAACCTGAGCTTCAGTCTAAGGGAAAGGAAAAACTCTAGGGATAGCAAGTCTGGGCATTATGTGGTTTGTCCTGGGAAGTGATTTTAGCACATGTTATATCAATTCAATATTGAGTATGAACCACCAAGGAACTATGAAAATCCCAACTGTATTAAAGGGGAAGCACTATACAGATATGATATTGGTCTGTCAAAGATTTGCATGGAACTGTAGCATATCGAAATTCAATGAGTTGTTCTTCCAAGGTGTTGTCTGACAAATGCTATTGATGTTCTGAAAACTTGCTACATTCATAACATTTTTTTGTCACTATTGCTTACATTGCAGGTGTACCTAGAAGGCTCTGTTAGTTGTATCTCTGTATTAGTTGTACATCAGAATCAGTCCTTCAGAACAATCCATTCTGCCACTTCAAGAACTGCTCAGTTTTAGTTTAAAAGTTCTTCCCTTTTAAGATAAAAGATTGCTTTCAGCATTTATCTCAGTATAGTCTTCAGCATTCATCTCAGTATTGCTTTGAGAATGGCCTACTGTGACTTTTCAAATCCCAACCTTTGATTATTTTACTGTATGTTTTTTATTTATAAGATACTGATGCAAAGAAATAATGTTGAACAACAACCCTTTGTACTATTGAAATGTGAGCACAAAGATACTCACTGACCTGAGGAATTTGAATTTCCAATATAAAAGACAAGAGAGGAGGTGGATACAAGTAGACTGGCAGGGCTGATGACTGAGCAGGTACTTCTTATTTACCTGTTCAAGTCCTTACTAAATAACACTGCAATTCTTCCAAATAAAAGGCTTATAACATCTTTGCTTAATGCTACTTTAATTCATTCTCATAATTTTAAACTGTGATCAATAAATATTTCTACTGTTTCCTTTAGGGTATTTTAGGATTCTGAAAAACTTATTTCTTTCTCCTGTTCTTTTTACAACCTTTTGTAACAGACTACTCACATGAGTCTGTTTTATTACCATGTTTATTAGATAACTAATGTTTATGAAAAAAAAGGTTTTTCTCTGAAAGGCCAATGGCTCCCTCACTATCCCATTTCATTGATTTGCATAGCAAGGTTTTGATAGTACAGGGGTTGTGGGGGAGGAGACTTCTGTGAGAAGCTGCTGGAAGCTTTCCACATCAACAGATCAAATGTCAGCCAGCTCCAAGATGGACTCACTGCTAGACAAGTCCAAGCCCATCAGTGATGTGGTGGTGCCTCTAGGATAAAGTGTATAAGAAGGGTAAAAAAGAACCTGCACAACTGCAGCCAGCCTGTAAATGTGAGAGGAGCAGCCCTGCAGGTTCAAGGTCAGTGAAGAAGGAGACTCAGGAGGTGCTCCAGATGCCAGAGCAGAGATTCCCTTGCAGCCTCTGGTGCAGACCGCAGTGAGGCAGCTGTGCCCCTGCAGCCCATGGAGGACCACTGGGGAGCAGAGACCCACCTGCAGCCCCTGGAGGGACCCAGCCAGAGCAGGGGGATGTCTGAAGGAGGCTGTGACCCCATTGAAAACCCACTCTGGAGCAGGCTTCTGGCATCTGCGGCACCATGGAGAGAGGAGCGCATGGTAGAGCAGTTTTGCTGGCAGGACTTTGAAGCCCTCAGGGAGTCATGCTGTAGCAGCTCATTCCCGAAGGACAGCAGCCTGTGGGAGGGTCCCATGCTGGAGCAGTTTATGAAGAATTGCAGCCCATGAGAAGGACTCAGACTGGAAAAGTTAGTGGAGGACTGTCTACTGTGGGAAGGACCCAGCTGGAGCAAGGGAAGAGTATGAAAAATCATGCGTCTGTGGAAGGAACAACAGACGTGATGAGCTGGCCACAGCCCCTACTCCCTGTCCCCCTGCACCCTGGGAAGTTAACCCAGAAAAGAAAGAGGGGAGGGGGCTTTGTGGGGGCAGAAGTGTTTTAAGGTTGGGATTTTTTTCTCATTACCATATTCTGATTTGAATGGTAATAAATTAATTTTCCCCAAACTGAGTTTGTTTTGTCCATGATGGTAATTGGCAAGTGATCTCTCCCTGTCCTTAGCTCAACCCATAAGCCTTTCATTTTCTTTTCTCTCCTTTGTCCAGTTAAGGAGAAGAATGATAGAGTAGCTTTGGTGGGCATCTGACATTCACCCAGGGCCATCTAACCACATCACTAAGTCAGAAGCGCCCTTCATGCATAAAACATTTACCAAAGTTTTTTGTTTGTTTGTTTGTTTACATTACTACACTTTCTATTGATTTTTTTTTCTCTATGGTTATTTCATGGTCTAGTTGCTTGTTCCTCTTATAGGATAGTCTAGTGCATAACCATGTTTATTTTCTGAACAAACTCCCACCTTTTAACAGCTGCCATCTATTCATTCCCAAGACTGAACAGTTAAACTGTGCAGCATTGTGTTGCACATAATAAGGGTAACAAGGACTTGAGTGACATGTTTCTAAAAACAAACAAGCAAACAACCCTCTGAATCACTAATAAAAACTTCATTATACACAATACAAAATTGACTTATTTTCTCTTAGTACTGAGAAACAATCACCTTATGTGAATTTTTCTTTTTCTTCTTCCCTCCAGTTGAAAAAAGAAAATAAAGAGAGCAGAGGAAACAAAGTCCAATCCTTTAATTAGGGAACCAGCATCTCTGAATAACATCCAGAATTATGCAATAATATTCTGCTAAAAGAAAAAAAAAAATTACAAAGTTCATTTTTAGCTTTTCCTCATGTACTTTTTTAGTGCTTGAGGAGAACATGACATGCATGTGGAGCCCAGAGGAGACACATGGACAAGTGGTATGCAACAACCTCTTAAAAGCAGAACCATAGTCTGTCTGCCCTGTAGGACTTAGACAAAAACTGTGTGGACCTGAGCCAGTCCATGGCTGCTGACATGCAGCATAGGTTTTATTCCTCGTGCTTTTCTTATTTAGCTTCATGGAGATTAGCAATGGCATTTCCAGTTCTTAGAGCTCCCTCCTCTCTCAACAGACAAAAACTCAATATATGGCCAAAATCCAAAACAAGATGATTTTAATGATCTGTTCTTGTAATGACCTCTTCCTGATACTTTTGTAATGATCACTTTATCCATCAAGATAAAAAATCAATTTGTAAGTAGAAATCTTGAATAGCTAAAAATTAGCTAGATTGCTATTTCCTACCTCTGTGGAAGTCTATATTTTGATGGACCCTGGTAAAAAACTATGTTACAAGAAGCTCCATTCACTTCAAAATATTAACAATATTAACAATATTAAATATTAACAAAAAGTCTGTCTGTTTACTTTCTTTTTTAGTAACACGTCTTAAAGATAAAATACCAGCAGTCCCACTGATTACATTCATAGCACAATTTTATCAATGTCCAAGTCATACACATCTCTTTTAGCAAGGGATCCAGAATAAAACTGATATAACAGTCCGTTATATCCTTTAGAGAATTCAAAATTACTTCACATTTTCTGTCTCATTACATTTCTACCTCTCTTTCCATATATGTAAGTTGTCCATAAACCCATAATATCATACTCTCCTAGAGTGCATGCCTGCACTCTAGGAGAGTATGATATAATTGTTATATCAATTCTCCAAGGCTCCTAGTATTTGCATATGCAAACTGCAGCCATGGTGATATTTTTTGTTGATGGACATAATCCTGCTGTTAATATCCACAGAAGTCTTGATATGTATCTGTTGTTTTATCTATTGCCTCCAGTATACCGTAAGTCTCCAGCCATATTCATTAGATTCAATTAGTGACATTCTGCCCTGTGACAATCTGTTAACAGAAAATAGGCACAGTAATGCTCAGAAAATTATCAAAATAAACACATTATAAAAAGCATTAGATGACTGAAACCACAGTAGACTAAAATTCATCAGTGCCCATGTAATTTACAGATCATTCTATGAAATTCAATAGAAATAAATAAGCATAGATAAATATATAAAATTTGAATAAATAAAACATAAAAAAAAATAAAGAGAAAATATGAAAGAAATGTGGCAGGCCCTAACACTGGCATTTACTCTGTTACTCTACTTTAAAACTGGAGTGCTGACCCTTAAAATTTTGTTGGATATGTTTCAGTTTATTTCCTTTTGAAAATACAATGTTAATAATTTTGCTAGTGTTTATTTATTTATAGTTAGCATTTCTTGATGATTTCAGAATTTTTATCTTTTCCCATCTCTATGCCTTTCAATATTTCCATTCTTCTAATTTTAACTGATCTACATTTGCCATTGCAACATCTCTGTCCAAATTTCTCAGCCTGTGATCAATTTTAAAGAGTGAACTTTCAACATTATTGATTACTTGGGTTAAAATTATGTTAAGGAATGGTGGAATATTTCTGCCCTTGTCCTGGTTTCTTTCAAACTATTTTTCTAACTATTAATTTGAATTTTAGTATTGTTTTCTGGCATACTTGGAGTTCCTATAAGTATGATGGTGTCTATGGGTTTAATAAGCATGGTCTTGATTTGATTATGTAGTTTATGTAATTAAAATTCATAGTGAAGGGAACTGGCCTTCCAGATGGATGGGAAACAAGTGATAAGTTTACCTGGTTATGTGCCACTCTACACTCTTCCCCACTGTAATTTTACTTTTGATATGTCTTCCCACTTTGCTTTCAGGAATGCAGTGCAAAGCAATATAAAAAGCCTTAGTGAAAATGAAATATTATTAATATTATTTCTTCTTTGCCTATATCACCGATTATTCCTTCATAAATGAAAACTATATTTATTTGAAAAGATAACTCCTTGTGTTTCTGCTCTTCTTGTTACCTTCCAAATGTTAACTCTTTGTTTTAGAATTTCTCCAGGACTTGAAGTTTATTTTTTCCTCCATTTACAAAGGTATAAATTAAGAGTACTCTTTCCCAATCCAGCAATACCTTTTATGTCCTCCACAAGTTCTCAAAGACAACGACTACTGTATAAACTTTGGCCCATACAGAGGTCAGAATCAGAAGGCTCAGACAAGCACAAAACCTGAAAATACCAAAATATGGTCAAACAAGATCTGTTTCTGCTCTAGGTTGAGCTATTATCCATTGCTTCTAATAAGTTTTCCCATTCTCATAAGCAAGCTTTATAATGAACAGTGAAAAAAAAATCCTTTACCTCTTCAATTTGGTTATACCATTTAGAGATAGCTATTCCTTTACACTGAATAAATTTTCAACACTTCTTTGAGTCTTCTATTGATAATCCAGTCAATGAATGATTTCTTCTTACCTTCAGTTTCGCTTTCTAGCTACGGTTTATCCTGTATTGTCCATGCTGATCATGTTCCTACATTCTCCTGATGATCTGTGTGTGTGTAGCAGGCTATGCTTGTCTCTCCATTATCTACACTATTTTGAATGCATAAATACATCATAATTTAGCCAAAAGTTTTTAATATCTTTTTTAATCTTTATATTCACTGAAATACTGTGTGATTTCTTGATAAACTTCAACTTTTTTTTAACTTTTATCAGATCTTCCATACAATTTGTATGTATCTATCAAAATCTCCTGGGTTTAGAAGTTATCAGTGCACAGAGACAGAAAGACAGAGAGAAAGAGAACAAACTATAGGAACCTGACTGGAAGTATCCGTGAGTGATCTCTCTGCTTGCACTGAAGCCCATTTGCAGATAAAAGTACAGTCCTAACCTACCTATCCAGCTGAGTCAAGTCTATACAGTTCCAGGGATTCCTGCTGCTGCACTAACCACTTTGGAGCTGTGTCTCCCCAAAGCACTTGGCATCAACAAATGAAAACAGCTACAGCCTGCTGAAAACAGCATGTTCGGTTTTGCATTCAGTGTGTAAACTGTAAGCTGGTTTCAACCATATTTTGTTACCCTTTGAAATGTTTCCTCAATAGTAGGTTGCACCATCTGTTGCACTGTTTGCCTGCATGTTTTGCTTGTTAAACTGCTCCCCCAGCAGCACACAAAAGAGGAACAGTGGTGATGCCTTTCAGGAAGATATCCCTGTCCTCCGCCTATCTCCTCCCACCACAGTGTTGCAGTGCACACAACAGATGCTCCCCTAGTCCTACCTCACGCTTATTTGTTCTAGGACCTAAGCCAAAGTCCACTATAAAACCTATGGGACTTTAAAATTTGGCAATCTCATTCCTTGTGAAGCCTATAGGTTGGTTTTATGTGCTAAGGGCACAGAACCACACATGCCAAAGCAAAATATTAAGACAAATCATCTTAAGATTCACCAAGGAGTGTGAGCTCTGCCACAGCTAATCCAGAACACCCTTTTAAACATGGAAGAAATATTGATTGGAAGTCAATAAACCTGATGTTTATTGTCCATCTACTGGAATAACAATACTTAAATGGCCCTAGTATGAACTCTGTCTCCTGGTTAAGTGTTGGCATACTATCATGACAGGAAGAATACAATGTCTTGGTTCATGTAATGAAATAGGGCCTTCCTTCAATTGCCTTTCGTTCTTAGTATCTAAGCAGCAGGGAAAAAATTTAACAGCTTTTCTTTTTTCCTTCTTTACTGCTGTGTTTATTAAACCTGAGCAAATAACATGCAATGACTTTGCATGAAATATTCTCTGAAACATGTTGACAAAGCCTTGCACTATTCTATATAATCCTAAGTTATCCTCTTCATTAGCTGGATGAATGATGGGATGAAGGGGAAACCCAGTGAATAATGCATAGAAGTAAGACTACAGAACGCTCTGAGTAAATTATGCAATCCGAATATATTCAGCCAGTTCTGCTCTGAATAACATGACACAGTTTTCTTGTGGCTTTAAGTCACCTCAGCAATAGGGACCAATGAGGAGCTGAGCTCACTGAATGGGAAATGTTTTTCAGGATGTAAATCTGCCTTGAGCTATCAGGGTCTCTGTCCCAACTCATATCAAGGAACTTCATCCTGCAGGAATACAATACCTCAGTATCATTTACAGAGAAATGAACACCTTTCTTGTGCCAGCTTCTGCTCAAAGGTCATACCCATCACACATGGCCATAGGATTGGTGTGATACATTAATATGATTCTCTGATTTGTCCCTACAGCTGCTATTTTAGAGAAGTATTAACAGATCCTTGCTTTTTCTTGGGTTCCCATACAAAAGATTGTCATATAGACAAACAAATATTTACCTACTACCCAGTCTTGACAGCAAATCAATTAAAAAAACAGAGTAAGGTCACCACAATGGAACTTGATGACAACACCTAAAGTGTTTCTTATGAAACACAATGGCATCTGATAGATGAAGGAAAGATGGCCATACATAATTAGCCATGCCAGGCTTCCTTTGTAACAGAGAAAAATCAGGCATCTCTACACTGAAAGTAGGCTCGTTCTGAGTAGGAATTTGAAACAAGTCAGATGAATCATACTCTAAAAGACCATTGGCTGAAGATGGAAGCTAAGATGACATGTCTCTGCTGCAGAGGCTAAACGTGTATATTTGACCTGGAGTGTGTTCAATCCCACCCACAACCCTGGCTGCACACAGAGGCAGGTGCAGGTTCCGTAACAGAGCTATGTCATAGTGTGGGAGCACACCAGCTGGTACTAATGATCCCTCAGCTTCACTGGGAAATCTGTCCCAATATTTCTGTGTCCAATACAGTGAACCAGACACCAAAAGAAGATCTGGCCTCTTGGAGTTTATTTCCTCCTCAACAATCTTTTCCAGGTGGCTGAGCCCTGATCAAATATTTATAGAATTAAATATTTCTCTTCTCTGTGGGAGGCAAACAGTAAAAGTACAGATCCTAATTTGTTTTTGCAGAGGGCTGGAAATAACAACAAACAGGTCATTAAAACTAATCCTCTTTTTTGTTGTTTTTAATTTCTTTTATTTTTTCATTCCTTGCAGATGCAAATAAACTTTTCAAGGACAAATCTGAACCCATAAGTTTCTTTCTCATAAGAATATTAACAGGTGAGTATGACTGTTTCAAGAAATCTGCACAACCTCTTCTACCACAAATGCTTCTTGGTTTTTTTAACCATAGAATTTGGTAACTCCCAGATGTCCTCATCAGTGAGCATGCCCTCACACAGTAAGGTCTGCACAAATCCAGACACAAAAAAAGGCTCTCATTTCAAAATGTTTCAAAATGTTTTAAGGCAGGAGACAAAACTTGACAACTTCTCTTTAGAAAGTGGGGCTATTTGAGGTGCATGCCTGTAAAAATACATTGTAGTTACAGGTACTTTAATCAGTGAAATTTTTTAGGAGATATTTGCAGGCACAGAAACTCATTCTACTTACAGTGCTAACATTTTTTCAGTCACGTTTTTGTTCTATGTCAAAGGAGATTACCAAAAGTCATTTTTGGACAGGGTTCAGGTAGGCAATTGTATGTTGCCACCCTGTTTGGGAGAACAGTATGCATGGTGCACATGTGGGCTGTTCCACACATCAGTATCAAAAAGCTGCCTTAGGTATATTTTCTTTACTAGAAATGACATAGTCTTATATATGTTCTTCTTTAATGCATCTGTACTAAAATACAGATTTGGTTTGGTTTTATTTTTTTAAGAGAGGAAGAGCCTCAGCCATTATTTGCTTAGGAAATTTCTTTCTTTTTAAGTGACTGCCTGTAATTCAAAGCCACTCAAAAATCCCCAGCTTTCAAACTGACAGGGAGATGAGACACAGACATGTTGAAGCCTGTTTTGCCAACTGCAGTCCCTCCTGTTGCATGCCACTTTCTCAGCAATGAGGCTTTCCTCAAGATGCAGCACTACAGATCTTCATCACCATATTGGTCAAAAAATCCTCTGAGTAATATTTTGATTCTCAGAAACCTGCAATTCTTTTTTTTCCTAGCAATTCAATATAAGAAAAAAGTGATTTTTATAATCTCTGGGATAAGGTGTTTTATTTCCTCTTACTTGTTTGGGTTTTTTCAGCACAAGCTGCCATGGAACTTGACATAAACTTGACCAGCATATGAGGACAAAGGGCTATATTGTGACTATCTTCCCTAGTAGTCCCAATTTAGTCATCCTTACTGTCATATTGTCTAGGTGATGGAGCAATTCAGTTCACTTCCACCCACCACTGTCAGACACTTTAAAAAAATTCTGTGAAAAGATGTTATAAGAATATGTAAATTAGATAGAAAACAGTTCTGTTTTCTCATAACATATATAGTATGTTACATATTTTCTATGTCTCTAACTGGAAGTTTGGGAGTTTAGGAAAGTGGACAATTCATTCTTTCTACTCAACCTGCTGAAACAAGAGAAAATAAATTATATTTTTAAAGTTCTTTTAAGCAACAAGCAACAAATGATTGGAGAGCTAGTATCAGCAGAACTTTCATTATCAATGACTAAATTAGTAGCTCATCTAATACTGTTGAAACAACAACAAAAGCACCAAATCAGAGTATTGTAAGTCAGAATGTAGACAAGAAGATGATCCTGAACCTTTTTGTGGTTGTGCAGAATGTCATTAAAAGTCTGTTCCTACCACATCTTCTTTATGTCCACAGAGGAGGTTCAGGTAAAAGATGTCTGCTTAGCTGGAAGATACTGACACTGGTGCTGGGAGAGTGGAGAATAAAGACAAAGAATAGAAGAAAATTAAGTGTTGGATTCATCTCATCTAATGTCATAGTTTTACAGTGGTGAGGCCATTAAACTAGTTGTCCTCTGGTAATAGAAAGTGGGAAGGATCAGACACTTGTAGGTACCACATGAAAATTTGGGTCTGATTTTCCAGCATGTCATGTCATGTGACCCCCACCAGACCAACACAATCTGGACATAATGACAGCAGGGAGCTGTACTAAGCAGTGACTTGCCAGGATATTTGCTGCCAACAGGTAACAGCACAGTTTAAAATATGTAAAAGAGAACAATGAGGTGCCATGGTGTTCAGAGGAAGCCTTGTAATGCTCTTACAGCACAGCAACCAACATCTCGGGAACCACAGCACAGCATGGAGGATGGGAGTAATCAAAAACAATCCATGTGTTTGCAAATGAAGATCTTAGGTTCTCATAGGATTTTCAGAGGAAAAAAACATAACAAAATTGAAGGACTATGTCATGGGGTGGCTTTACCTTTAAGGTGGTTTTGAGAGCTAAGGAAGTTGAAGCTGCTGGTGGCTGATGGGAGTCTTTCCTCCTGACCAATTATCAGTCATTTCTAAGAATTGACAGCAGTTTTGACCATTAAAAAGTGAAGTCAACTTATGAACACCCCCTTAAGATGTACAGCCAAAGCTCTCTTGTCCTCTTTGTGTTTCCGGCTTCTGGAAAGGTAACAAGGCTCTGTCTTGGCCTCCTCCCCCCCAGCTCCAGGCCGGACAAGGCCGCGGGGGGGAGGGGGAGGGGAGAGAAGCAGAGCCGGCCAGCTTAGTTTAGTTTTCAGTTTCTGCTGCTGGACTGAAACCTGACACCATGAACTCTTGCAGCTTTTCTAAGGCTTTAATTCTTTTACTACCTAGATAAAACGTACAGTTTACTCCTTTTTCCCAGAAAGACAGAGAGAGAGAGAGAGACAATCAACATAAAGAAAACATCATAAAACCACCAAATACAGTGAGGAAAAGAGTTAAGTTTTAAATGGAGAAGAGAGAATAAGGAGATGCTTTTTAAGCTGAAATATCTTTCTGTTAAGCTATGGAGATGGACAATAGTGGTTTAAAAAGACTCCTTTAATTCATGACAGAGTATATTGGGAGGAATGGAGTGTTCAAAGTGTGGATTTTGAGCAAAAGAGAGAGTAATTGTGATACAGTGAGGTGCTGGAGCAGAGTGAAGCGAAGATTTGAGGGCAATGAGAAAACTGTTTCCAGGGAAGCTCACAGAGACAAATGAAGAGGACTTTTGCCTTTGAATAACTCATCCTTAAAATGACATCCCTAGACTCATGGCCCATACACACCTCAGAGTGATGTGAAATGGGAGGAGTAAACTCTGATGACAGATTTCGGGGCAGCTGACATCAAAAAAATAGAAAACTATAACAGAAATAGTTTTCTAGTGAGAAACTCCATAGATAGCAGAAGAAGACTTCTGTTTCTCTACAAAGGTTGATGAAAAGACTCTAGCAAGAATTGGGACTGTTTTAACCACCAAAATTCTAAAGTTTTTCTGTTTCTATATTGTCACATGTACAAAAGAATGGTCAGGTAGAGGGGGATAAAAGAGTATTCTGGAAGTTTATTCTGGTGTTTTTATTCCTGTAGTTTTGTTAATAAACTTTCTTTATTCCTTTTAAGTTTTAAGCCTGTTTTGCTCTTGTTCTAATCCGTATCTCACAGCAAGAAATAAGTAATTTTTTTAGTTACTGCTTTAAAACCACGACAACTATCATTCAAGTTCTTAATGTTTTTAAATCATAATCTTGGAAAACACATACAACTCAACAAGCATCGGCAGGTGCCATGTGTGATTTCTGTTTAGATTTCACACCGTGCTTTGACTGTCACCTAATGAAATAATGTATCTGTTAAAAGCTCATTGATTTTATTTACCTTTCTGACAAGTGAGAATTCAGTGCTCCTTGCCACCCTGTAGGACAGTATTTGCATATAATCTTTTGTGGAATCTCATTTATTTTGTGGAATTATTTTGATTTATGATAGTTCTGAAATCATTGCACTTATGTTGATAGTAGCAAGAAGAGATCAGTCACCTGAAAAAGTCCAAACTTCTGCTAAAAATGAGACAACATTCATTCCATCCAAGGAATTTTATTTAACCTTGAATCATCTTCCCAAGGCAGCCCACACAAATGTCCCAGAGATCTTGGGGTAAGTAAAGCCAACAAACATCAGGGCATAAGAATTATTGTAGCCTCTATTTTAAGTCCCTAATACAACCTGAGCATATAAAAATTATTTCACTGAATTTAATTAAGGATTGGAGCATTTGTGTAGCACTATAATTGTTAGGAAGCAGCTGGCTTCTCCCTAGGGGATGGAGGCCAGAAGCTGAGTGGGACAACTGTGGTGGTCTCCAGCCATCCCGAGGATCTCCAGGGGCCAGGTGGGCCAAGGGGAGCAGGAATTGTTCTGGGGTCAGCCTTGGTAAGTGCCAGAGGCTGTGCAGCTCGGGGAGGAGGCAGTGAAAGATTAGAATCAACTCGGAGGGACACCAGTGTCAGACACAGCCCTCAGGTGGCCCGGCAAGGACACCAGGACTGGAATGCTGGCCCATGGCTGGGCAGAGGAGGACTGAGGGGACTTGGGATCTATGTCCTACAGTGTCACCAGGACAGGGAATAGCCCTGGGTGGCTGAAATGGGGCCCTGGGCCATGGGAAGGAGGGGAGGCACTGGGCTGGGCAGGGACATTAAAGCCTGGCAGGGCCCTCAAGGCCCTGGAAATACCTAAGTACCATAGTGCTATTTTTATCTATGAAAGATTGGCCAAGTCAAATGTGTCAAGTATAGATTCTATACATGTGGGAAATGCTAAAGAAAGATTGTTTTTCTGGCAGATGTTTGAGTAATACATTTCTCTTCCTCAGTACTGATTATGTATTATCCAGGATATTGGATATTCCAAACCTGTCGAGATTTAAAGGCTCATGTTTTCTAACTGGCGAGTAAGGAGGGAAGTTCTTCTAGAGAATGTCAATTATAAAATTGAGCTTTGGATGTTAAATTCCCAGATTAAATATAAAATAGATTACCTTTTATTTTTTTCTCCACTCTCAGCCTTAAGCTGACAAATTCAGAAATTTCAGAGTCTAAATTGGCACTGTTTTCTTAAAGAATCTCTAAATAATTGTCAGTGACATCTCTTTTCTGCAAGTTACTGTACCCAATCTGGCATCATGCATGTCATGCAAACATCCAATGTACAGATATATAGGGAATATAGGGAATATAGGGATATAGGGAAGAGCAGACTGTGAAAGTGGATTTGTGGGACACAGGGTTGTTGATGCTCCTCAGTACACTTTGACTCAACTGCAGCTGTGCGTGAAGGTCGGAGAATCTGATCTGCAAATCCTGGGCAAACAGCATTGCTGTGTTTAACCAGAATAATTTTTTGTGCAGATGTTCACCTTCTATGTAGATATGGGGAAGAGGATGCTTTTGCTAGAGCTTGTAGCATTAATATCCTAGTCTCAAGGAGCACTGAATGGTATTTCAGAATGGTTTCTACTTAGGTAGCAAAGATGACCCTTTACCCATAACTTTGAATATTTAGTGACTTACAAAGGAAGTCAGTTTTGCTGGCTTGAAACTTGCAGAAAATGCTAGAGATTCTTGCCTTCAGATGATCACTGCAGTGGGGCTTTGATTCATGCTTTGTGGGTCTCCATTGAGTGTGGAGCACAACTGTGATGTGTTTCTGAGCAGAAACTATTGAACACCTGAACACAGAATTGTGCTTCAAACCCAGCCTTCCCCGATGCATGAAACACAAGTTTTTGTGTTCACACTAACCTATTTATATTTGCCTCACACAGTGCCTCACCAGGTTTGAATGTGCACAGAGGTTTCAAATAGAAGAAGAATCTCTTTTGAAATAAATCAAATGACAAATTAACTCTGCCTGAGGAACCCCTTGCCACACTGAAGATTGCTGAAGCCCCACCTCTTCAGGAACCAAAGACTCTTTCTTGTCCTTCACCTGATGTGATGATAATTATATACCTGTCATCCTAGCTACTTCTTTTAGCATGCAACATTCACATTTTCCGCAACAACCTACCACTTAGTTCTCTTCCACTTTTTAAATAGTGCTGACTGGTGGTTTTTAATTAAGCCTTGACAGTTGAAATTTGCATTCCAAAAGCCAGATGAAGGTGCTGGCATTGGATTTTCTAATATTTTGGAATGGGTTTGGATTGTCAATTATTTTATCATGCAGAGCATTCTACTTGCACACAACCATGCATGCAGGTTCTACCAGGATCTTCCAGGTTCTACAAATGCTGAGTGCAAGGTTTAAGGCTACTTCCCTAAGAGCATTTTAAATTGGCATTTCATGCTTTAATGCTTAGTTAATGGAGTATAAACAAGCATCCTAAGTGATTTCTGTAGCTCTAAGAGAAATATTGTTCTTGTCTGGTTCGTCATTCATTTGTACATGCCAGCTTAAAACATTGCTGTGAGCAGGTGGACAATAGCTATGAGAAGTTTTATCAGTTTCAAGATTTAGGGGAGAAATGACCCCCTAAATAGATCCTAGAATGGATCACTACAACATTTAAAGAGCTAAAGTATACTTTTCAATTTTCTGTAAGAGGTTCTCAGTCCCACTAGAAGTTCTTGACTTGACGTGCATTTAGCTGAACAAACTTTCCCTTTGTATCCATTGACTTCATTAGATTTTGTGCTTGACAGTGGTATAAGTGAAGTAATTTCTGATTAGGTTCTACAAGCTAAAGCTTTAAATCTGCTCCAATTAATTCTTCTTTTGATGAGATGAGGCATATGTTGTGCTTCAAGCTAAGCCTCCAGCTTTTTAAGGATTTTCCATATAATTCCACTGATGATTAGTCACTGCAGGTAGAACAAACACCTTTTGCTGCCTTTATGACCAGTAATAGCAGAAAATTGCAATTATGATAGAATAACAAGGATGGAGCTCACAAAGTCACCTCTTCTGTCTTAGCATGAACTGTTAAGTTATAGAGCATATACTTGATCAAATTCCTGAGCTGAGAGATACTTTGAGAAAATGTAGAAAACAAGTTCATAGATTGTATTTCTAAAATGTCTTTTTTTAATCTTATGACATATGGACTTACCATCTTTTTCATTAATTATTTCTTATGGGTCCAGTGTGACATCTGAAGCATAGCAACAACAGTATGTTGACAGTGAGATGACAGCTGAGGTGAACTGACATCCGTACCAAGAGGTGTCTACTGGCCACCTCTAAAAGAAATACCACAGTCAGCCTAGAAAAAATTTGCACCTTTATATTACTTTAATAAGGTTTATTTATATTCTTTATTTTCATAGCATCTTTGGATCAAAATCCAGTAAAATTTCTACTGTACTGCTTTCACAGCACTAAACAATGTTGATAGGATATTTTTCTTTTAAAAATTAAAAGAACTGTAGCTCAGTTTATATCTGGTCACTGCAAGATGATTTCATCACAGCAAAAATCCTGTAAATAAAATAAATTTTAAAAACAGTTTTTAAATTGTCAGGCACCAGAGTAGAGATTTCCTTGCAGCCAATTCTGAAGACTATTGTGATGCAAGTCATCCCCCTGAAGCACATGGAGGACCACACTGGAGCACATACTCATGCTGCAGCCCATGGAAGGCTCCACTCTGGAGGAGGGAGATGTGTTCTGAAGGAAGCTGCAGCCCATGGAGATTTCACGTTGAAACAGGCTCCTGGTAGGAGCTGCTGTCTGTGGAGAGGAGCCCATGCAGGAGCAAGTTTTCTGGCAAAACCTGTGATCCCATGGGGCACCAGAATGAGAACAGTCTGTTTCTGAAGGACTAAGCCCAGTGGAAAGGATCCATGCTGGAGTGGTGCATGAAGGACTGCTTCTCCTGGGAAGGACCCCATGATGAGGCAGAGAAGGAGTGTGAGGAGGAAGGAAGAGAGATGAAGTGTTATGAACTGAACTAAACCTTCATTCTCTTTGCACTGCTTAGAGGGGAGCAGACAAAAGACTCAGGAGTGAAATTAAGCCTGGGAAGAAGAAGGTTAGGGGAAGATGTTTATAGAATTGTTTGGGGTTTTTTCTCACTATCCAAGTCTGTTGTTAATTGTCAATCAAATGAAATAACATCCCTGAACTGAGTTAGTTTCACTTGTGCTGGCAATTGTTGAGCAGCCCTCCTGTCTTTATCTCGACCCATAAACTTTTAATTGTATTTTTTGCTCGCATACAGCTGAGCAGAGCAACTCAGAGAGAATTTAAAATTATTCTTCTGACCTAATAATTCTGAGCTTTGACTTTGGGAAAGATTAAGTAAAAAATCTGCAATCCAACTATCCTTCTTTGTTTATAATTCCGTTTGTCTTCATTAGGACACACAGCATGAAAGAAAAACAGTCTACATGAAGGTGTCCGAGAGGCCAGACTGCCTTGGGTGCCATTACAATCCCATTACCTCGTGCTGACTGAACACTCAGAACAGATGACTGAGTTATAATAATGTGTCCAGCTTAGTCAAAATTCATCCAAAAACAAGTTTGATTTTGACTTGGTGTCCTAGAAATCAAATGTCACTTGGAAACTAGAAGTTTCTCAGATGACCTCTGCTCTGTCTGGATAAGATGGCCTTCCTAATTCACAAGAGTGAAAACCACTCCTTCAGCAGAAGAAGTAAAATTTGAAATGAAAGAAGGGGATATAAAACCAAGTGTTTAATATACAGGCAGCACAGATGATGCAGAAGGCTGCAGAGAAGCAAGATGAATTAGCCTCCCCTAGCATATTTAAAAAAAAAAAAAAGAAATGGCACCTTTCAAGCAAATCCTTCTGTGTAACAGAACTGGCCTTTCCAATGAAAATGGTGCCAAAAGCTTTCTCTTGGAGAAGCCTAGAGTTCATCAGGCTTTAAGCAACAATTCTCTTTGGATTATCTGATTCACTGTGTTCCGGGGTAATAGCAGAACCACTGACAACAAGGTAAGCACAGCAAGATGATCATACACTTTCTGACACCCATGCTTCAACCATTCAGCAAAATGAGATAGGGCTAAACACCATACCAGGAAGGAGCCTGGTTTGACTTTAGGGGAGAAGACCAGACCAGTTCTTGCCTGGTCTTTACCTCTAAGCTTTTGACAGTCAGACACCCATTTCCTCCAGATGAACAGGTAAGACTTGACTGATAGCAATAACATCCCAGCTGGATAATCTTTTCATTCTTTTGAAACAAAGACCCAACAGACATAAAGTAGACATTGTGAGACTAGGGGCTGTTCAATAAGTTATCTTGGTTGGAGAAAGTAAGGGCCTTTAAAAGGTAAATCTTAGCAGAGATATTTCTCATCAGTCTTTTCTACACTTTATGACCTGGGACTCCTCTGGTTTCATCTATGTCTGGGTTTACTTATGAGACCCATCCCTGTGTGTCCATAGCCCCTTCTATTCTTCTGCTCTTTCCTTTCATGTTTAATATATCATTGCCCATCTTGGCTGCTGAGTCTAGGGGTCATAAAGACCAAGATGGGAACTACATTTGATGGAAAGATCATCAAGATTCCTCTTTGCAAATAACCAGAACTGTCAGCTGGAACTGAGCTGTCAGTTGGAATTGTTGCTTAAGATTTAAGAAGAGGAAAGTTAGAGATGTTGTGTCTTCTGTGAAGATATTTATCTTTTCTAATAATACATATCTGCCTTTCTGAGTCAAGAGTGAAGTGCTGAGAGTCCTGGGTGCTGCCACTATTTGGAGCCATTGGGACAATCAGCACCTCACAGCTATGACTGAAGGGAACTTCTGACGACTTGCTGAGAACCTTTGATAGAAATAAAATCTCTGAAAAACTCTATTGCTGTTGACAGCTGATAGAAAAGGACTAAAGAAGACTTTTGAGGACAACTGAGCTGGTAAGATTTTGATCCCTCAGGGCCTTAAACCCCTAGAGACCAAATAATAAAGATCATAAGGAGCTGTGTGAGGAATAAAAAAGTAAAATATTTGGGATGAGATTATTAAAACCAGAGAGGCTTAAATGCATTTGCCTGGAGAGAAGGAGACTAAGTGGAGGGTGATTAGATTAAGAAGATCATATGGACTAAACAGTTTCTTCTCTTAACAATGTTATATATCAGAAAGACAATAGGACAGATGATTAAATGAAAGGGCAGTCCATGTGGACGAAACAGAGAAAATAAGAACAATATGCAGCCTACATCATCCTTCTAGAATTTACTCACACATTAAATCTTAATGTCACCTCCATGCCCAGATTTTTAAGGAAGTGAGATAAGTTACTGCTTACTAATGATATGCAGTATCAAGTAATTTAATATAATAAAATAGATAACAAAAGGCATAAACAACTCCACCATGATGGTCAAAGGAATGTTTTTCTGTCCCAATACCAGGTGTATTATTCCATAAAAGCTTAGATATTTTACTAGAGAACCTTACTTTTTTTAAAGCCAAAAGTTCACCATTGTCAGAAACGTGACACGGATCTAGACAGACCAATGGCTTAACCTGGCATGACAGTTTTTAGGAACCAGTGCCTGATCTCTGTGAATGTAAGAAAAGCACACAGCGGGAAGTCTTAGAGCTGGCTTCTCTGATAAAACCTGCAGTATGGTGGAGAGAAACAGAAATAGGTACAAGTGGGTGTGACTTCACTGAAGTCTATTTCCAGGTGCTGAGGATCTAACCTATTATATTTCAAATACCATCGTGGGTTTTTACTCCCCATGTATTCTTTACCTGTCGAACATGCATAATGGTGGGATAATTTATTTTGCAAATGTGACAATCAATGTCTTCTCCACACTTTGTAGAGGATTAAAGGCAGGAGCTGGAGGCACCAGCATCACTGTCAGATTTCCCAACAAGTCAGTCAGAGATGGCAGCATTTTCTATTGACATAGCTCAGCTTTTTAATTCATCCTCCACATGCAATATTGAAAATGCTTGTAGCATCCTCAGCAGATGTCATGTCACTGTGTAGTCTTGGGTTATAATTAAAGCTCCTTATTTATCTGGGAAAGGTGAAAACAATAACTAAAAATAAAACCTTATACAAAACTCATCTTATGAGCTTCTAGTAAGTTGGAAAACTTTTGGCAAACAATAATAATAAATAAATGTTTTTCCCACCAGTAAAGTTGCTTCTGGTAGTTCTAGAGACAACCTAAATACTAGCATGGTTAAAAAGGAGATAATTAATGGAAGAGCTTTGCTTCTCATAGTTATCTAATGAAAATTATTGTAGTCTTTCATAAAAACGTTATGTATGAATTGGTCTAGGACTGAAATTATGGGGTGCCTTGGAGAAGATTAATTGAAAATACAGAAATTGAGTTTCTTAGGGGAAAAAAATACTTAATGAAAAATATTTTAAAAATTCCATAAAAGAAAAACCCCCATTCATTTAGTTTTACCCTTGTTTACTTCTGCTTAAGGTAACCACTGGCATACTTCTTTTGCAGCTTTTTCTCCATTCTCTCTTATTTTTTTTCTTAGAAAGGCAAGAGAGTATTTAAAGATAATTTTCTCCTGCTTATTTTAACAACTTGACATAGGTTTTGTTTTATTTTGGTTTTCAATATGTAATTAAGGAAAATGCAAAATTCTTTGTTATGGTTTAAAGGACTAAAAAGTGAAAATGAAAATGTAATTAATTTTTTAAAAGTTTTTTTTTTATTTAGTTTGTGTTTTTTAAATGGAAGAAATATTTTTATAAATATTTGCATGTCAATTCTCCACAACACTTTCTGAGAAACATATCATCTTTCCCAGAAGCCTGAGTATCTGAAAATTAAAGATAATTCCAAGCCTTAGTTGATTTGGGCAAGTGTCTTGCCCAAATTAACTAAGTTAAATGACTAAATTAAATAACTAAGCATACTCCCTAAATCACAATGTAGGAACAGTCATCTTGGAATCAAAAGGAGCTGTGGATTAGAGTGAGGATGGGGACAATTTACCAATGTATTGATCTGACTGGTTATTCTGAAGAGAAACATCAATAATGGCTGAGGTTTCATTCATCCTTAGAGCGAATCTATTACCAGTATTGACAGGTATAGCTCAGGGTCTTGGAGTCCAGGCCCACCATCTTGCAGTTGAGGCAAACAACTGCTATGGCTGCTTTGAAAATGATTTTTGAGAGAACAAGGTAATCAGACACAGGTAAAATCAGTTCACCCAGGGGAAACCACAGTCTCTTGTCCACTTCTATCAATCTAGGGAAGGAAACAGATTTCACCCATGAATGACTCTTCCACTGTTTTCTCATAGACTGAAAGAACACTGCTTCTAACCCTCAGTGGAAGGGGAGATCTTAAATGCATTAACTGTGGATAGTAGCCTTTGGCTGATTCCCAGTGCACTCATTTTGCTTTCCTGCAGGATGGTCACAACTGCACCTTGTGTAAACCTTTATATTCTCTGGCAGAAATTCCCAGACATGCATGGGAAGGGCTGCCAGGAGAATCTCAAATTCATTGCCAGTTTAAACATTGACTTTATGAATTCCCTGATGCTTTCTCATCACCCACAAACAAGTCAAAACTAAAATAAATTGAAGAACTGAAAGCAAGGTGTAATGTCCAGATCTACAACAGGATATTTCATTGCTTACTTTTAAAACGCTTCTAAAAAGACTCAGAATTATCATCATCATTTTGCATATTGAGAAACTGAGGTATGAGGATGTGATTTGCACAAATTCAGTTCATGCAGAAAGCAGTCTCACATTTCCTGAGTCCTAGCCCACTTATGCTGAAATTAATTTAGAAAATCCCAAAAATATTCAGACTTAGAGTCCCAAACTGTGAATTAATAAAAGCAGAGGAGAAAAAATAGGATAAAAAATTGTAGGAAGGAAACTTCCTAATATATAAGGAAGCCAATTTGTCAGAAAGGAAAGGTCAACATGCTTCCTCACCCACAGTTGAGATATTCAGTTCACCTCAGTATACTGGAGCCATTGGCTACCTGCTGCATTTGACAGTAAATCAGGCAAGCTCCACTGATTTATAGTATACACAAGGCTGTACACTCAGCAGTGATCTCCATTCACCTGCAGCCCCCCTCAAAAAATGGGCATGCTGACAGGGACAGCCAGCTGTGGAGAGGCCATGGAGGGAGGGGTGGGGAGGGAGTGTCTGAAAGTTTAGCTTTGATCCACCCTGCCAGAGGATCACCTGTAGTGACAAACAAGAGTCCAAATCACCCAGAAAACACCAGAAAGAATTAGTGTGAATGAGTACTAGCACAGTCCAGTCATTGTCTTCTCTAATCCGGACCATGAAGCAAATTTTTCTCCACCATGAAGCAAATTTTTTGGTGTTTTTTCTGCCTCCCATTGCTGTCTATGTATCCAGCTGGTGATTATTGACTGCCCTTTGAAAACAGAAATAGAGAGACATGAGCAATGCATAAACAGGCTGATGCTCAGAACAGCCAATCCTTTCTTACAGTAAGTCCAAGCTAATGAACCATTCTGGATGATAGGACTTGCTCACTCAACACCTTAAAAAGACCTACTGCTTCCCTTGCACGTTTCACTGCAAATTCCACGTTAACACTCTTAAACACATTGGAGCTGGGCTGAAAATGGCACTGGTGTCCTGACAGACACCATGCTAAGCATGAATTGGGAGCATATCTTGATAGATGGGAAAGGTCCTGACAAACTGGACCACATTACTATGAGGGTGGCCACTAGACTAAGGACAATGATGATTTTTCTTTTATTCAGCAGTTGCTATGCTACATCCAGAATGCTCCACCCAGTTTTCAGCTCTTCAGTCCAAAAAAGATGTTTGCAAACTGGAGATAGTTCAGGGTAGGGCACTGAGATAGTGAGGACTGAAGTGCATGTCCTGTGCAGAGAGGCTCAGACGGTTGGGTTAGGTCAGCCTGGAGCTGAGAAAGCTTAGGAGGAACCTACTGGTTGGAAGAACTTGGCCAGAAAATTCTGTTCTTGGATGTTTTCAGAACCTTATTGGACAAGTTTCTGAGCAACCTGCTCTGCGATGAGCAGATGTTTGACTAAAAGATACCCTAAAGTCTCTTCTAACCTGAATAAATTGTATTATTCTATAAAAGAAAATTATGCTCTAATAGGCGAGGCTCTATGTGTCTGATGGCTGGGCTCAGTTCTGCCACAGCTTTCTTGTGCAGGCAAGTTATTTAACCAAAGATCCTGAATGACATTTGAACATCTAACCCTTTTTACTTTCTTCCAGAGGAGTCAGGTAAGCATGTAAGAATTAGAAACCTATGTATATTTGTGGAACTATTCCATTTTGTAGAGTTCTTAAAGTTGAAATGGCAAATAAATTGGAAGATCATGGTGATGGTAAATTGACTGATACTTTTATTACAGTGATGGGAAAAGTCAAAGGATCTTGATAATAGCAGTAAAGTTCAGTGAGTGTTCCTAAATGGCAGGGTTGCTGATAAATAAATAAATCATGCAGCCTATAATTAAGATGTAAAGAAATGCCCTAGACTTTCAATGTGTCCACTTCACAGGTCATAGACCATCAAGCAAATGAAACACACACTATATTTTCTATATTTTGGGTGAATACCCATCCTCCTATACTTCAAGATGAGGAAGAATTAGCAGCTTGCTTGTTATCAGGAGGGCCTGACAAAACTGATTTCAGGGGAAAAAAAAGCAATCCCTGAATTGCAGTTAAGCCAGACAAATCTTGAAAGCTGAGCAGTTGAAACATCAAACCTGTTTGTTTGACAGAGAGAAAAACAGGTGATAAAGCAATGAATTTAAGACCTAAATGCGAAATACGCTCAGAATTTTGAATTTTAAGTTGAACTCAAATTCCTAGTAGACACAGCACCAATTGCTGTATTTATTTAGTTCTGAGTGTTGCTTTGCTCTTTTTAGTTATCTCACCTGGTTTTGCAGTGTGAACCTCTCATTTCATCACCAAAAACGAATCCCTAGCATCTTGGGACAGAGCAGACAGAAGAGAGTACATAAAATATCATCTCTGCAACCCCTCAAAATGTCCCTTTGTGCTCTTCCCTGTCATCTTGTCTGGTTTGAAATTGACTGGGAAAACTAGATGTGCTTTATCATTTCCAAGGGAACCCGATATCTAAGTTGTTTGTACCTAAAACACTGGACTCCCCCTGAATATTTATAGATCTTAAAGAGGATCAAATTATTTACACCAGAAATATGCTTCAGTCAAAATAATCCTGAGCATGGGTCACATAGCTGGTGCCTGACATTTATGTTAGTGTAGATTTTTGGGGTTTTTTTAAACAAATTGTACAACTTCAGTTCTTATAGGGAATTAGTGATTAATAGGCTTGGCAAAATGACAAGCCTTTGCAACAATTACAGACAGGACAGGAGTTTCTAAAAGACCAAGAGAGGTTTCCAACATAGAATCTTTTTTAGTTAGGGCAAAGTTTCCCTCATTTATTCCTGTAAGTTGCTTGGCACTGATTAAGTTGTCCACCATGTTTATATAATTTTCCTAACTGTATATTTCTGACCATGTGCCAAAAGGCAAATATCTTTGTTTTTATTTCTATCCTTATTTCTTAGTAATGCCTTTCATACAGTGTTAAGTCCTTCCCTGGCTATTCACCAATGCTAGAGTGATCACTTCAAAACATGGTCAGTAGCACATTCTCATTTTCTACCTTTTCTGCATGCCTTCAGATAAACCAGAAGTTTTTTTTTTCCTATGTCTAGAGTTAAAAGTTTAAGCATCGTCATCGCTTAACAGCAAAATTTAAGTAGTAGGTACTTCTGAAAGGGAGACCAGATGTTTTCGAACGCATCTGTGAAGAATCAGCATTTGTCTGTAAATTCTGCATGCACAACAGTTTGTTCCACAAAGCTATCTCAGCTGAATTTCCTAGAAGAGTAGCCTGTAAAATAGATGAACTCATATATCTTCTTAGGTGTGATGTCTTTTTTTTTTGGCAGGAGAAGCAGACTCTTCTCTAACAGCAAGGTAAGATACTCCATGAACTCAAGTCTGGCTATTTTTCATTCTGATCCTAGTTACAGTAGTAAAAGACTTCATGGTATTTTTTTAAGAGCCATGATAAAATAAAGGAGACCATATTTTTACCTACATCAGCCTGTGCAGTCTTAATTATGTTTAATTTTAACTTTTAATTCATTGGGTTTTCTTACATATAAACAAGAATATATAAAACTACAGGAGTTAAGAAAGAAAAAAAAAGCTGGCAAAATATGGGAGCATGTGGCTGTCATTTGGTCTGGAAGATATCTGAGGTTTTTTTCCCACTGTAAGTAACTTCAAATGTTAAAAATGGGTTATATTCCATGTCGTGTGGAAAAGTGAAAGGCATAATTGCAGGACCTTCAACAGAGCTTTAGATAGCAAGACTCACTCTGCAGACCATATCACTCCAAATGAAAAGCTGCCATCTCTCTGTGCTTTAAAATCTGAGAGCCAAGCTGAATATCAAGCAGCATGGGCAACTATGTCTAGAATTAAATTTCTTTCTCACTTTGCATCATGTGACTTTGTATTCTGACTGCCAAGTTTTAACACTAAAGGCTTACATTTTCATGCTGAGATTCTGCCACAGGTGAAATATTTTTGAATTTTTAACTAAAATAGGCAAGCTATATCCAAGTGCAAAGCATATTTTCCTCATAATGAAAATAATAAAAAAGTGCATTTATCCTGTTACCACTTTATACTCTTCTGGAACTTTGACTTAATGCATCACGAACCTGAAATTTTGCAGGGAAGAGAAGGAAAGCCACAATATCAGAGACATACCCATGGTTTATTCTATTTGAAATGAAAAGCAAGAAACTAGAAAGCAAACTGCCCTAGGTTTCAACCTCCAAAAGAATTCCAGACTGGGTTTTGGTTCAGCTTGGCATATGCATTCTCCACAGACTGTAATGTCCTTTACCAGGTTCCCACTGCTTCCAGCTTCTTCCTGCCATTATGTTTTCCACAAGTCAGGCATGGCCCTCCTTTAGGAGCTGAACAAGAACTTTCCAAGCAGGCATTTTTCTCCTCAGGCAATATGCCATTTTAATGGGGTGTTTTCTAAGGGAAATTAAGAAACTGCATGTATATGCAATATAAGTACCAAAAGTGTTAGGACACTTCAAAATAAAGAGGTTGTGGTTTTGCAAATTGTCATTCAACCCCACTGTGTAAATGCATCATGGTAAGAGGGATTATTCAGTCATGATTTCCTGGTATATTATTCATCTCACTTCATGTTAACTACCTCAAATATAGATTAGAAGGGGAGATATACTTCTTTAATGAACAGGAAGAGACTGGCACCGCCATGGGCAACTCATCCCATGCCATAATAAACATCAAAGGTATTTATTTGAGTAAATAGGGAAATCAGACACTTCTGAAAAGCATTGAGTCTAAGAAGCAAGAAGTCCAGTCCTTTCAGCACCATTCAACCTGATGGGACTGAACTCATGTTGTTCAATAAATCATAATGTGTTCTAATTCCAAGGGAAATCCCAGAATAAAATGTTGCTATTTATCCTGTAGAATCTGGGATACCTATATGACCCTGGTGAACTCATAAAAACAGAAAGGAAGACAACTTTTGGAGGCTTATGGAAGGGATTATAAACTTTCACCCTTCCTTCCAGAGAAGGCATTTTTCACAGGCTCACAGAATGGGTAAGGTTGGAAGGGACCATTGGATGTAATCTAGTCCTACCTCCCTGCTCAAGCAGGGTTCCCTAGAGCAGATTACTGAGATTTATGTCCAGATGGCTTTTGAATGTCTCCAGGACAGGAGACTCCACAGGCTCTCTGGGCAGCCTGTTCCAGTGCTCAGTGACCCACACACTTCTTCCTATGTTCAGGTCTTCCTGTGTTCCAGTTTGTGCTTGTTGCTTCATGTCCTACTGCTAGGCACCAGTGAGAAGAGCCTGTATCCACTCTCTTGGCATCCCCTTTAGATAATTGCATACCAATGTGTATACTTCTGTGTCATGTATGTAAGAACCCCTCACAATTTTTTGTCCAGACTAAACAGCCCCCCTCCTTTGGCCTTTCCACAACAGAGATTCTTCAGTCCTTTAATCATCTTTGAAGGCCACTTTTCATCTCAGTGGGCAGCTGAAGTTAGAAATTTCAGAATAAATAAGGAGAACCTTTATAAATATAGTAGTTTATAAGATTAAATAAAGTGAGGTAAATTACTTTGGAGACCTCAGGTCAGTTCAGGACCTAACCCTGTATATGGAGAGGATTTAGGCATACTGTAAGTTACCTCCAGCCATTACTAGTTAGGCATACGGACTCCCTAATAGTGGGATGTTAAGCATACTGATTTCCTCATAAATCAAGGAATTTATTCTCTTTCTACATCTCTTAAGTTCCTTTTCCGTATTTTTCATAGAGATGTGATAAATGGAAATTCTTTCTGAAAGATTTTTTTTTAGAATTTCACTGCAATCCCTTTCAATTCAATGCTGTTGAAGCAGTAATGCCTTGAGCTCTGCTGGAACATGCAGAAAATGCTAATCTAGATACAAATGTCTGTGTATCTCAATAGAAAGTCATCTCAAAGCTCCAGTACCAAACACCTGCAAACAAATGTGATTTATTTTGAAACCTTAATCCTAGCACACAGAGCGGAAGTATCTAGAGAGGGAGTGCATTGTCTGGAGCATCTGAGATGTCTGCACCAGCCAGCTGGTGGAGGATGGAAAATAAAGAATACTGAGCCTGAACTTGACAGGTGAGTTAAAATACTCTTCTATTTTTCTTATGACCTATGAAAATCCCAAATTCCTTTTCTGGGACCTTTATCTCATAGAGTTTTGCACAACTACAGTATTTTTTATTTTCTCTGGGATAAATAAAATTGAGCAGACAAAAGGATCATTTCAAAGTCTGTGTGTGTGTGCTGGGTGAGGTAAAGAGGTCAGGTAAAATATTTCGTATGTCTAAGAAGTTTAAGATATTGGTATACTACCTAACTTAGTGCATCCACCTCTACTTCCCACATTAAGTAAGTTGCAGGAAGACTTTTCATCTTCTGTCTCCATTGCATGAAAGAAAAGCATATGGTCATTTGTTTAAATATATGATTTTCACAAGTTATATTTATGCATTTCTGGCAGTTCTGTAAAGAGATTTACCATTCCTTTGAGACGAATTTTTAAAAAGTGTCAGTTACTTCATAAACAAATGCTAATGTTGTGTAATCATTCCGTGGAATCTAAACAAAGTCATTTATTTTGTCACTGTGTTAAGTGCAAATAAACCCATATTTATATAGTGTTGCTTTTCTTTCACACAAAGAAGGACACAAAATTTCACAAAAAAATCTTGTCCAGTGGGATAAAATCTTCTCATAATCTATATTCATACTAATAAATTAAATAGGACCTGTGCATAAATTCAAGTGTTTGCACATGATTATTCCCAAATAATCCAGGTTAAAACAAATTCTTAGCACAGTGTATTCCACAGTTTTGTCTAAGATGTCTTTCCCAAATAATTATAGAATCATAGAATGGCTTGGGTCAGAAGGGATCTTAAGGAGAATTTAATTCCATTCTCCCTGCCATGGGCAGGGATGCCACCACTAGACCAGGTTGCTCAAAGCCCTATCCAATCTGGCCTTGAATATGTCTGGGTATGGGGTATCCACAGCATCTCTGGAAAACCTGTGCCAGTGCCCCACCAGCCACACAGTAAAGAATATTCCTAAAACCTAATCTAAACCTCTCCTCTTTTAGTTAAAGACCATTCCCCCTTGTCCTTTACATATACTATCTGTATATGCAAAAAGTCATTCTCTCCTCTTTTTATACTCCCCTTAAGTACTGGAAGGACACAATGAGATCTCACCAAAGCCTTCTTTTCTCCGAGATGAACAACCCCAACTCTATCTTTGCCCCTGGGAGAGGTCCCTCTAATGATCTTTGTGTCCCTCCTCTGGACTCACTCCCACAGATCCATGTCATTTTTGTGCTGAGGACCCCAGAGATGGATGCAGTACTGAAGGTGAGGTTCCTGAAGGCAGAGTAGAAGGGGAAAATCATCTTCCTTAACCTGCTGGATGTATCTCTTTAGAGCTAACTCTTTTCTGGCCTCTCTCCAATACACCTTGCTATCAGCCAGTCTAGCAATACGAAAGGTCTAGTATCTATTTTGAATCTCAGCAAGCTCTTTTTTCTAATGAGTCTGGAAATTAGGAGAGAGCATAGAAATACCAGGTGTAGTCCCAAATATACTGCATACTCAGTGGATGCCAAAAAGCCATTGGAGGGATGCTGTGAAAAGTGTCTGGATACTTATCAGCTTTGGGGTGAAAATGCCATTTTCAACAATAGAAACTGGACAATAAGTCAGTATTTTGTTCTGGGATTCCCTGTGCCTTTGAAAATTTATATGCCATTCTGTGGGTATAATGTCATTCAATCAGCAAACTTTCCTGCATGAATTAACTGTGCTCAGAGTGCACTCTCCTGAGCTTTGGGATCCTGCATACCCAAACATACCTGTGCATTGGTATTCCAGCAAGCACACTGGAGCAGGCAGGCCTGTCCTTTGGAGGGCTTGGGCAAGCATAGTGACTAGGAGCCAGGGCTTGACAAGCTTGGGTGTAGACTGGAACCTGCTTTTTCAGTGCAGCAGGGCCTTTGGACCAGGTTTTTGTCAGCAACAAAGAGCCCCTCGTCCTAGCTCTTTCAGTTTTTTATTTTGAGGGAACAGTATGCACCTCACTGCTGTGAGTTTAATCTAATTGCAACTTTGTTTGCTTTGAGGGGAAAATTCAACAAAGGAAAATTGTATTCCATACATATGAAACACTGAGAGAACAACGTATTAACAGGGAGGGAGCTTTAGTACTCTATAGCTTTGGCAACATGACATAAAAAGAGCTGAGTCTCAAAAGGAGCTGAGAAATAGTCTTAAGGGAAAATGTTTTTTTCACAGACCCCTGTCTCTCTTGGCACAAAACCAGTATGTTCTACATACTGAAAGTATGTAAGTACAGTCACACTTCAATGCCAAGGCTTAAAGGGGCTAAAGAAACTCAGTGGAAAGTGCACCGGATTTTTTCTTCCAGGTGCACAAGTGTTCCTTTTTGTTTCCAGATTTAATTCATGACTTTGCTTTTGGTTTCATTCTGAATTTGTGAAAAAACAAAACAATGTCTGCTCATCTCTGACAGTCAAAAATGTACCATAGAGCAAACATTCCAAGACAATGTATTTGCTTCTCTGATTGATCTATTCATCAGTCTTTCATGCATCTTGGTCTATTTTTCTCCCTTATATTTTTCCTGTTCTTTTTTTTTTTTTAATTCTTCCTGAAACCAGCCTTAAAAATTTGATCATAAAAATCATATAAGATTTTAATGATGCCTGCAAAGTGCTGAGAATTGCCACAAGGCACAGGCAAAGGGGCAGTGCCCTTTCAGAATGAACACAGGGAACAGAAGTGCTTCAGTAGTAACATTTTCAGAACTAGCTGTGACTTTTTAAATTATTCTACATGTTAAATGCTCTTCATAGGAATGAAATAAATATCTCTAAAAAACAGGCCCATAAAAAGGGTCAGTGATAAGGAGAGGAGGTACTGAGGTTTTGTGTATTCACCACACTTAGCCATTTTATTTTCATGCCAGACTTTTCACTTGAACTCTCCACTGGAAAGGTGACATTGAGAACCACTGAATTTAACTCAGAATTTTTCCTGTGCTGCCCAATTACAGAACACCTGTGCTAAATCACTGTGTGCTGATTCACTGTGATCATTCAAAAAGCTCAAGAGCCCTCAATATGTCTCTCTCCTCATCTGTAGTGAGGTGGTGATGGTGAGCAAGTGGCTTCACTATGAAACATGAAAGATTGCTTTTTCAGATCCTCCTAAAAGGGCTTTTATTCTATTTCATTTTCATGGCAGCGTTTGCCAAGAACACCTGGGATATTCCACTTGTCTCTCATATATAATTTATTTTTGCGTCAGTTTTTGACACCCTTGAAAGAGGAAAAGGGTTGCTACTGGCATTATCATACGTCATAGTTCCAAGTCAGTCTGAATGTCGATGGTGTTCCCACACCTGAATAAATCTATCTTTTTCCTTGTGCTGCTTCTTCCTAAAGTAAATTCCTCTGGATTTGCACTCATATTCTGCACCTCTCAGCAACATGTATGAGGACTAATGTCTTATTTCAGCTAGCTGATCTATAAAGGTCTGTTCTCAAACTGAGAATGTGAACTTCAAACAGAAGTGTGGGGTTCACTTATGCCTCACAATGTACAATGGTGTACAATGTACAGCTTGTACCACATCCTAAAGCAAATACATATAAATTGTATATAACTCATGATGGAAAGAACATGGCTTCTACCTAGAATAGTGGCTTTCAATCTCTTTTTCCTCTCCTTTGAGAAATCTTCATAATTTTGCAAATAGCAAATAGTGTTGTCTGCCAATTGTCTTCAACTATTTTTTTAATATCTCCATTGCAATTACTCCACACCTCCCTCAAACAAGAAATTGAAAGCCACCATTTCATTGTACTTCAAAATATTTTTTTCTTCACTCCAAAAGGAAGCATAGGATTGTAACAAAAAATATCCCCTGTAAAAGAGGATTCAGCTTTGAAGTACACATGTCCCAAGATTGTGGACTATTATATTTTCAATACTACCACAGAGACTCTACAACTTTTCTGTGCAGCTTGCTCCAGAGTTTAACTATCCTCAGAGTAAAAATTTATTTTCCTGTTGTTCAGATGGAGTGTCTGTGCTGAAATTTATGCCCCTGGGCTCTTGTCTCATTAGCAGTCAGTGTGGAGAAGAGTTTGGATTCCTCTTAATTTTGCTTCCATCAGGTATTTTTATACATTTCTAAGATTCCCCTGAGCTTTCTATTCTTCAGATCTAAAAGGCTGTTGTCTTCTTCACCAGGAGGGTAGCTTACAGGTTCATGGTCAGCTTGCTGTCTACCAGCATCCCAAGGTCCTTCTCTGTAAAGCATCCTCCCAGCCAGTCAGCCCATCCAGATCCTTCTGAATTGCAGCACCCTCACCTGGTGTATTAGCCAGAAACTAATGATGGAGTTACATTTTTTGACATTGGAGACATGTCCCATATTTTCCAGTAACAAAGGCATCTACAGGTCTGATCAGTCTACAAGTACAAATTGCATGAACTCTATAATCAGACTGCAAGCTGTACAAGTAGTATGTGCTGTTAGGTCGTTTCATTGCCCTCCTCTTTATTTATTCGCTTATCTATCTATCTATCTATCTATCTATCTATCTATCTATCTATCTATCTACCATTTGTTTATTATCCCCTGCCTTTATGTATTTATTTTTGTCAGAGATCTGACACTTTGTCTATAATAGGGACATCTGTGAATGGAAATCCTGTTCCCACTGACAGCTATGACAAAAATCAAAATAAATTCTGCAGTTCAGTGTTGGACCACCCCACCAATTAAAGGAATTACTTTTGTTGTTCTCTATTGGCATTGCTGCACTGCATCCAACATGGTGGAATCCCAAGCCCCTGACCTCTGTGTGGATAAACTAATTCTAAAGCTGTTTTTGTATAGGAGCAATGAACTGAAAACAGAAGACCCAAGAGTTTTTGGAGGCAGACAGTGGAAACAAAAATTCTGTCTTATGCCCTCAAGAAAACAAGAATCAGAATTTCAGTGTGGTTTTAAAAGACAATGATTAGAGTAAGATATTATTTTTTTTTACTTTAGCCATGAACAATTCTTTGCTGACAAATCAGGTTAGGAGGTGATGATCAGACTACTCTTAACGGAAAGTGGCACCCCAGGAATCACAGCATGTGCCTGAGAGCATTGTACAAGCACTTCTGGAACTCTGGCAAGTTTAGTGCCATGACCACTTACCTGAGCAGCCTGTTCCAGTGCCCAACCACCTTCTGGGTGAAGGACCTGTTTCTAATATCTAACCTAAACTTCCTCTGACACAGTTTCATGCCATTTGTGGGATGAATAACTATGTGGAGGTATCTGTCTCTTCTTTGGGTACAGCAGTAACATGTACAACTAGCTCAGACAACATTTTAGAAAGCTGAAGTGAGATGAAGCATAGAGAGATGGAAGCATAGTCTTACTGGTTTTGGTTTTTTCCCCCAATAGATCTTCAAAAAAAGAAATCCTAGTATTTGAATGGGTGCCTTTTGGGGTCACAGAAGCTGCTTCAAACAGAATTAGCGTTAAAACAGTCTTCATGAATCATCACTGAGATGCCATGCCAAATTGTTAGATGATAGATACTCTGTTTAAGATGAGCAATTAAACACACCCAATGAGGCACTGCTTGCCTCATAGACCATTGCTGTTCTATTGTTACAGGCTGCTACACTTCAAGGTTAGGCTTCCTCACTGCCTATGTCCTGCAGTGAAATCTGTGATCCAAGAGAAGACAGAAAATTGTAGACTCAACAACAGAATTTTGATATTACTAGAGGAAGAAATATTGGTTTTCTTGGGAAACCGTCTCACAGATCCACTGAACTCTGGAGTCTGTATCACTGAAGGCTTTATCTGATCACATTTGTAAGATATTTATTTCCTACCCAGCTCCTTCAGAAACAGAGCTGCTGTTGGACACGTGCCCATCACAGGCCCCAGTGACATCTGCATCAATTAGTAGTGCTTTTACAAGCATTAACTCCAGCATGAACTTTGAAATTTTGGAAATCTGTTGTGCATACAGGGTAATAAAAGACCAACCTTCTCCAACATATTGTCTGTTCATCTCGGTTATTAAAATCCCATAGTCTCTTGTCTCAAGCAGGAAAGAAAATGTCTGGGAATTGAGAGGAATATCATGAGGATAAAAGAGAACCTTTGGTCTTTCTCTTTTCTCCCTCCTTGAATTGGTTAACAGTTAGGAGTGGGGTTGGCAAGATTTTTTTCCAGATTCTATGGCTTGAAGAAATTCTCCCAGAAATGTCTCTCAGCCATTAATGCCTGAAATTCCCCCTTGTATAAAATTGTATAAAATTAATATAGGCTGTAGCTCTTTCCAAAATATGTTCATCCAATATTTAAGCTTTCAAAGTGATTATAAGGTTGGATGGGGTTGTTCTTCAGCTTCTGGCTCTGAAAACCAGAAATCCTGCTGTATAATTTGAGAAAGAAAATCAGATGTTCCAATATATAAACCCCAGGCACACGTCTGTCTTTGAATAATATATCAAGGATCTCAGAATAAAATCTCTTAATAATTTAACCATCAACTCAGAGCCTTTCATTGTTGATGTCTACCAAAAAGATGTAAGGTCAAGATGAATGTTCAGATACACCTTTGTACCCACTGATGTTAAAGCCACATCTATGGATATAAACAATGTTTAGTGAGATCTCTATCTCAGATCTTGACTGATGGCAGTTTTACACAGTGGAATATGGTTATTGGAAATTAAAAACAGCATAGGTCACTGAGCAAACCACTGATCGGGAAATGGAAAAATCTGGGCTGTATTCCCAGGCTTGTCACTAGCCTATTGCTCACCCATCACCAATTAATATTTTTCTTCTTGCCCCTTATACAATTTCTCTGTTTAGCTGGTAGAACAGAATCAAGGAGAGGATTTTTGTACTTATGGGCGAAGGCTGCTCCCTCAGCCAGTGCTACTCTGTCTAATGTAAAATGAGCATGAGGTCCTGGAGAAAGGGGACAGGCAGTGGCACTGATCAGTGGAGTTCAGGATCCTTCTTCAGCTCCATCTATTGCCACTATTGCTGGCAACATGGTTGTTCAGCTTCAGGAGAGGAGTAAGAAAAAGTTTATCTCCTATCCTAACCTGCTACCTGATCCACTTCACGCACAGCCACCTCACTGCAAGGCTATTACATGGCTCTGTGTAGTGGCAACCTACCAGCCACTTAGCAGTCACAAAAAACATGACTTCAGCTACCTAATACCAAATCCATTACTTATTTTTCTAAGATAAAGAACATTTTCGGGGTCTGAAACTCAATTACACTGGGAACATGAAAATAATTTTGCTTAAATAAAATATCTTAACCTAGAAATCTAATTTCATGCACTTTCTTGTGGATATTTCCTATTGGATCACAGAGTTAAATAATCCAATATGCTTGTTCTGGTGTTTCTCTTCCACCATCGTTCATCACTGTAAGCCTTACAAAGAGGCAGGCTGTAAATACATCAGATGTATGGAACAATCTCACCAACGCTTTTAACAGTACCATTCAGACAGCAGTGAACTGGGTTATGATGTAAGAACAAGAACCAACATGAAGTCAAACATGTGGGCAGTTTTTGGAAACATCAGCTCCAAGAAGCCAGGAAAGGCAAGGGAATCAGATGACCCACATACATTCACAGAAGGGGAGAATTTGTTTCTGTGCAGACTTTCATTGTTCTGCTGTATTGACTGTTGTCAAATTTATATCTTTTATGCTTATATATTTTTAGATTCATATTTACATTTACATGTATATTCTTATCTGCCTACATTTTCTGTTTTTAAAACTCAGGAGATTATTCAACACAAAAGAAAAATTTTTAATTTCAAATTCAAGATTTTTTGAAATGAAAGTGTGTCTGAAGCAGAACATTTCATCTTGAATCAAGGTGATTTAGCATTCTTAGAATGGCTATTGCTTCTTTTTACATCTGAAGCTGCTAAAAAAGACAACTGAGAAAAATATTTTAGCATTGACAAGGCTTTGTTTTTTTTTTCACAAAAAATGCATTCAGCTAATAGATACTGTCTAGTTTTATTAGGATTTCACACAGCTATCATGGTCTGTCCACAGACACCTGAGAAAAATTTATTCCTATCACTCAACTATATATCTTGAATTTCTGTTTACTGTGGACATGGCAAAACAGCATTCAAGAATTTCCCTTCAAAAGGCACAGAGGCCCTTCTGTATCCTCAGATATGTTTAACTTGTTTCTCACAGGGTACATAACTACAATTCAACCATGTCCAAAATAAGTCTTCTTTGTTTAAGGACCACTTTATCTTGCCACATTTGACTGGATCTCAGTTTTGTTCTTCAAGAACAAAGGGAAATAATCAACTACTCCCTGTTCCAACACAGAGACCACTGATTGTTTAGGTCCAAGTGCTGTTTCCTACTAATCTCCAGGTGACTTCGACCAAGCTCACCAAGCCCTGAGAGGAGCATTGCAAAGTCTGGTAGTAAACAGCAAATAACAAATATTTTCTAGGAGTGAGTGATTCCAAAATATGCAAAGAGTTAGAGGAATATTTTCAACAGTAGTCAGTAGCATCATCTATTTTTCTTATATCAAAGAGTAGTTTGTTTGCTTTATAATGGCCTAGTTTTCTTGTTTTCCTGTGTTCATTTAAATCAGTGATTACAGGTAGGTTTTGGGAATGGAATCCCAAATCCCTGATCAGTGTGTGAAATAGAGACTAATCCCAAAGTCCATCAAGCAATGATTCCATTTTAAAAAATTTTCTAATTCTGTAACTGTTGAGAGATGTCTGCATCATTTGTATTTGAATAAATCTATCTAGAAGTGACAGAAAAAGAGCAAATGCTTGATGGGGAGTAAATGTGTTAGACCAACTCTCCCACAACTACACATATTAGTACTTTTGGAGACCAGAGGGATTAATCCACAGATGGTAAATTGCCTGACATATATGCAAGCTGACAAGGTTTTTCAACCTTCAATTATTGTACTAAACAACTTTTTATTTAATGTGAGATTTCTGCCCCTGAACTTTGCTTTGTATCATTATTTATTAGAGGACTGTTGTCAGCTTCAGGGGTGAGGTACTTCTGAGAATGAAAAATGCCATTTACAGCTACTGGTTGAAGGAGAGAAGATAAAATTAGAATCTGAGATGGCTTCACTTGTTCAGGTGAAATCCTAAATCGGCCCTGGAGGCAGTTACTCTGGAACAAAATTGACCAACAGAAAATGTTACTGAGCTGCTCTTCAATCACATTTTCACCGCAGTCAGTACTGTAAACACCAAGCACACAGATGGCAGAGAATCAGTGTCAGCTGTGAACACTGCCTGCGAGCTATTGGAAACACTCATTTTCTCATTCCTCCCTCCACCCTGGTGTAACTCCACTGCCTCAAAGCTGGCACAGGCCTGCAGGAGGGGAAACAAGTTCACAGCACAAAGCCTAGGGAGCTTTAGTTTCAAAACACGGGGTGAAAGAAGGCTTGCTGCATTCTAAAGTCAGGTCAGAACAGGATATTATTTCATTCTTTTACTTGTGAAGAAGATAGCTCTTTGAGGAAAGGCAGATTGGACAAACACTTTGTAAGACACAGCTGCAGCGAACTATAAGAGAGTGAATTCCCAGGGGCACTGGAGACTGATCCACTTGGGAACCTCAGAGGACTAAAGGCAGCCTTGGGAGACAGGAGCTGCTAAGAGCTGCTTGTTGAACCACAGCGTTGTATCTGTCATGAGGCTCTTCTGTTCTTCACATAGTAGGAGTGGAGTCTTGCTGCTCTGTGTGTTCTCCCCCTTGGGAATGAGCAGAATTGTTACCCATCTATTTTAATTTGAAGTCACTGTGACATCAAAATTGACAAAGTACCCTTCAAAAGCCAGTCTTATCCCTTGCTGTCTGCAATGTTCTTTCCTCTCATCCTAAATGGAAAAACAGCATGGAATGCTTGTCCTGAAGCTTTACAAAAATCAGCACTTCTGGTACCACAACAGCATTTTCTTGGTTAGTTAAAGGACTTCACAGCATAGCATACAAGCAGTAAGAGGCCCTAATCTTACTCGGTATAGAATGTGCAAATAATGTCAGCAAAACATTTATAAGTCCAACCAAAATTAGCCTGAAAACAGCAGTCTGGTAATCTGCTTGCCAATAAATTTACTCTTTGAATAGGAAATAAATCTCTGTGGTAAGGATGCCATATATCCATATATTTTGCCATTTTTTGTTAAATCTTACTTTTCCACGAAGGAATAATTTGACTGCTAAAGATAAAACAAGTTTGCAGCAGGTGCAGCAATATATATAGTGTGAGTTGACAGCCAAAGCTGCCTCTTTGGACTGATAAATGCACCTGAGCACAAGCAACAATGCTAAAGTTCATTTAAGGACCCAGCAAAATAAATGACCAGAGACAGGAAGCAAAATCCACAAGGAAAAGCAGGCCCCCATGAAATGCCCTTCAGGCTGCTCTGAGAGAAATGACCATAACACCACAACTTCCCACAGTTTTCTTGGCAATGTGTAGAAAAATGCACTAAGGGTGACACCTATCACCAAGCTTGTACTCCATTATTTGGCTGTCATTGATTGGCCTGGACTAATCAGCCACTGAACTCTAAGTATAAACATTAACTTGGCCTCTGCACAAAAATAAACAATAAGATTGTAGTATGTTCAGATGAGAGGTCTCCTGATGATCAAGTGGGAAAGGGTAAGATAAATTTTAATGCAGCCCTACATAATCTTCTCTGCTGTCACCTTTTGTCATTCTTTTCTAGAACTGTCTTATCCAGCATCTTTCTGAAGTGTCTATGTTTAGGGTACACTGCTTCCCTTTAAAATCAGCATTTTGCTTTACTGAGGTCTTTACACAGGTGAAAGGAAGGTTAAGGAGCAAAGTAACTTACCACTACTAAACAGAATCTATTATCTTTGCTCATTTGGGTTTTAGGGGGGTTCTGTCTGTTTGTTCATTTGTTCATTTGTTTGTTTCCATAAGACTATTCTTCTCACCCATACAGCCATAAATGAAACAGCCATACAGATAGGACCACACAGTGCACTTCTGAGAACAAAATAAGCAGCCAAAGGGGAATTATCTCAGCCTGGAGAAGCTTTGTTGATTGGGGGAAAAGCATACATTTCAATATCTATTTGTTATATGTTGTTTTTTGGGTTTTTTTTTGCAAAATGGTCTTCCACATGCTATGGCTCGACTCATCTTTACTGCAGTATGCTAGTGAAAAAGCTTACTGCTTTCAGCAAGAGTGAAGCTTATGCTGATGCAAACTTTTCAGATCCACTCATTAATCTAGCATCTGGAAGCCTGCTAATCAGAGCCAAAAGGTTTCTTTAATACTCCCAGTGGTTTATAGTCCCCAGCAAGACTTTCCATTTTGTGAAACGATTAGTTACTGTGTTACACAGAGGGGGAAAAAAAAAAAGCTGAAATTTGTTACCGATTGTGCTCTCAGCAGTCTCCCAGTTATAAAGCAATGCACCTGGAAATCCCTTCTCTGAAGTGCAGCACAATGAAGGCACTCAGTCGCCTATTACAGCTCCCTTTGGTCCCAACTTGTGCTTAATTTTTAAGGATATTGAACAGGTCATTTGAGACACTGTTAGCAGAAACTTTAAAAATCTTCAGAGTTTTCATCTTGAATGCCAGCAGGCTTATTTGAGTCTGAGAAAGTAGTGAGATCACTTACAGTCTCCTGAGAGTGGAAAAACCCCATGCATTTATGTTCATTCTCCTAAAGCTGCCTTTTGTATCAACCTTTGTTATGATTTAACTACAAGGCTAATCAAACCAAAAAAAGAAGACCAAATGCTCTTTCTGGATATTATTCTACTATGATATAAAAGGCAGTTAGTTGAAAAAACAATGAAGGATGGTTTTTCTGGAGCCAAGCTGAAATTAGGATTTTCAGGCTAATATAAACAAGACAGAGAAATTTAGTGCTATGGAAAGGAACTTTACCCCAAAGACAGCTCCCACTTGAGCTTTGCTATTTTTTTGTTGTTGTTGTTGGTTTGACTTAGCAGGGATTCATTCCTGTTGTGATCCAGTGATTTCAGGGGTACCTCCAGACACCTTGTTACCCTAGGAGGCAGTCATCTCAAAAACCACCAGCATTTCTTCACCTTTCCATCTGATTATAGACATATATTGTAGGTGATGGAGAAATCATAGTCCTAACTCGAGCAAATATTAATACCACAACAATGGCTTATTCTGAGAAAAACCCAGCACTGACAAGGAAAATGAAAACAGCAACAAAAAGGTAATCATGGAAAACATTATTGTAAATCTTTCCTAATTAAAAAAAAAAATTGTCTTAGGCCCAATCCACAGCCATCCCAAACAATGTCATTATCTCCTGAGACCTGTGCTTGGTTTCCCCAAAGGTATTGTCAACAGTTTTGCATGGAGTCTTTTTATCTTCTGGCAATTCAGAACCTTCAAGCAAGGAATATTATTCTGAAAACAACTGAATAAATTCTGATCACATTCCTTTGCATCATCACTCTGTATTTTCTGTCCCCTGGCTGCTTGTACCTGGCCCTCAGAGAAAATCCTTTGCCAAACAGCACTGACACTTGGCAAATATTTTGGAGACAAAGTCAAGGCCCTGGGAAAATTATAGTGTTCTTAAGGAGTAGAAATAAGCACTGGCGAAAAATATTTTTATGAAAAACTAAGACATTTTTGATGCAAAAATGTATTTTTTGTTAGATGACTCAATTTTGCCTTTACTCTTGCATTCTTCTATTTCAGAAGAAAATCCCCAAAACCTCTTCCTCATCATAAATCATGAAAATTACTTCTCATCTAGTGAATTTTATGTGTAGATATCAGGATTTTATCTGTGGTTTTCAGGGAATGCACCAGGATAATTTTTTAAAATGTACTGTACTATGGTTAAGTCTGTAGTGCTCTATAATACATCAAATTCACGTCTAAATATGAAATTAAGCTGGAAAAGAAGTACAGAGTGGAACTCAATCTAAATGGAGAAGGGAAGCTGCATCAAGAAGGCCTTTGTGCGGGAGAAAAATAAGAAAAAAAAAAAAAAAAAAACAAAAGAGGGAAAATAGAAAATAAATAATTTCCAAGCCTTATATCACATAATTACAGAATTATGAGGGTTCAAAAGTTCCTCTGTAGATTTTCCAGTCCAACCACCCTGTCAAGGCAGGGTCACATGCAGCAGGTGACATAGGAATGAGTCCAGTTGGGTTTGGATCCTCTCCAGAGAGCCTCCTTGGGCAGCCTGTTCCAATGCTCTGCCATCCCCAGTGTAAAGAAGTTTTTCCCTCATGCTGAGGTAGAATTTAGGTGTTTTAGTTTATAGCCATTGCTCCTTGTCCTGTTGCTGGGTACCACCAAGAAGAGTCTGGCACTGTCCTCTTGGCACCTGACTTTAAGATATTTCTATGTATTGATCAGATCCCCTCTCAGTCTGCTCTTCTCCAGATTAAACATGATCAGTGGGTATTATTGAGTTATTTATCTTTCTCTTTTAGAAAATGAAATATAGCCATTTATCCTATTAAAGATCGCCTATAAATCACAGGTACTTAGTCTTACAGGGAACATTTCAGCTCCATTCCATTAACTGTACTAAATATGAGTTGGACAATTTTTTAAGAAGTAAAATGTTACTAAAGGCTTCATACTGACTGACAGAAAAAGTGTAGTATTTTCACCCATCCTGAGACTTTTATAACACTGGTATGAGCATGTGAACCAGTCACCCCAAATATCTCCTGTTAAAGAAACTGGGAACAAGTTGAGCCACTCAGACACACATGACTGGTTTTAGGGCAAAATTAATCACATCCTGTAATTTTCAGTTACTCTGAGCTGAATATGAAGGAAGCCAAAAAAACTAGCTCCAGTGTATATGTCTACATGTCAAATGAACCCCTGTAAGTTTGTCCAGTGAGATCAGCAAATTGCTTCAAAACCTGTACTGAGATTAATGAAGACTGGTAATATTTCTACTGTTGTGTAGGGAGTGTATGAGGGGAGTATTACATTATATGGTCAAAAATTCCAGGAAGGTTACTGGGTTTTATTAAAATCTAGACGACAATAATCCATTTTGCACCAGTCTCTTCCTTCATTTGCTTCATATACATTGCGAACCAAACCCATTTAATGTAATCCCAGTACAGAGTTTCCTGCATCATTTATCTCCCTGATACATTATGGACAAATGGTGGCTAGAGAGGCCTTCACAGCTAACCAGAAACACATACAGAGACTGGAGTGTGTCCTGAGCACAACTAACAACAGAGCAGGACCGGCATCCTCCATGTCTGACAGTTTAGACTGAGGAATTCAGATCTTGATCTGAACATGTGCCAAAGGCAAGAGATTTGACAAGCCCGACATAGAATATAGGGGAAAATACACAAAAGGGACATTTCCCTGCCATTTCAGATGTCTTCTTTCTAGGCAGTTCAAACAAGAAATGGTACCTCACTTGGCGGAAGCACACATGTGCCTTTGGGTGGAAAAATCTAAACTGCTAAGTCACAGAGAAATAACATGACTTTCCACAAACTTCCTCTGGTTACTTATCCAGTGCAGCCTATGGAATAAGGTGCTGGATGTAATCCCCCCTCTCCATGGAGTGTCTGGATATTGAAAGCCAGGTAGTCCCAGATCATGTAGTTTTATATCCTGTAGTTTAAAGCTTACAACCCCATTCTGCAGTACCTTTTCAGAAGTGTAATCAAAAGGAATTCTCTGCAGTTATATCACACAAAACCAAAAAATGAGGTCAAATCTATGACCCACTTCAGTTTTTCCCACAGACTTTTAGTGGAGAAACACCTGGCCTGGTTCTATTGTAGTAGACAAGTCTTATTTTCTGTAAGTGTGTTTGGTGCAATTTTTTAATAGATTCTCAGTCATATTCTTGAGTGTACTGAGCCATTAATGTATTCAACTTTTGGTTTTAGTGCTCTACAGTCATAGCAGATGTTTAGAAAATTGTGTTCGTAGGGTTGGATCTGTTGCATCTGCTTCTTCTGAGACATGCTGCCTTTCTAGCTCATTGCACTCTCATTAAATTAAAAATAAGCCTAAAAATCTGAGCTGATATTAATCAGGAGAAAAAAAGAGAGAAAAAAGAAAGAAAATTACAATTATGTGTACTTATATGAAATTTTTTTGTAAACCAGAACAAAAACCAGAGTGAAAAAGTTTATTGCGTTTTCTGAATGACCATTGTTCATCTCTGTCAGTTGACTAATAAAAAAAAAAAAAATACTGGTTGGAATTAACACCATCAAACAACAATTTTGATAGGAAGCAGGGTAGCCAAGCCAGCATCAGCAACCAGCAGCCATAGGCTGCCTTGTCTGCAGCCTCTGCTATGGCTTTGAACTTTGTAGAAAGGACATTAGGACAACCGTTTTCACTCCTGCCTCCAAATTGCTTTGATATGACTTGACAGCTATGATCTACAAAAATTTATTTGTAGCTGTTATTACTGCTTTCTATCCTGCAATCAAATTCCATATACAGATTTTTTTAGCTCATCAGGTTTCCATTTTCAGACAAGTTTGCCCCAAAGACAAAGGAGACCAAGGATCTTCTTGTCTTAACTTGGGTTTGCTCTGTTCAAATGGGCTGTACTTGTGCAGCTGTTCTTATGCAGCTAAAAACATACCAGTGGTCAGACACAGCTCTCCGATCATGTGGAAACCACATATCAGAGAAACATTCACTTCTACTTGTCCCAGATTATCCCAGAATTTTGCTGGGCCAGAAGACTTAACTATGTAAGCCATTTCCAAACGTCTCACTCTGAATCTTCAAGTTATGCCCTCTTGGCTTTAATTAATTCCATTTAATGTGGGGCAGCTAAAATGCTGACATTCCAGCCTGCCCTTTGAGGGTACCCAGCTCTCACTGTTGGTTGCGGTCCAAGGCACTTTTCAAGTAGTTTTTTGTTTATATATTGGGGGAAAAAGAGGGTTTAATCACTGATGCACAGGTCAACAAGATGGGAATTAGACTGCAAGTATCAATGATCACAGCCAAAATATATGCAACAGGTGTGAATCAAGAAATATTTAATGGCAGATTTTTGGTTTCAGATATAGGAGTTTGTTGCAGATTCATCCCATCTAGATTCTAAATGTTAGATGCCTGTTATAAAACATTTATGTATACTTGGTCTACATTATTTGAGAATCAGAGGCTGCTTTATGGAACAATTCTTTCTACCATCAAAGAAACCTTCCTTAAAATGAGATGGATAAGCCTCTGGAGCTCATGTTACCTTTTTTTTCTCTCTCTCTTGCCTGTGGCAGAAGCCAGTGAAAGGTGTTTAGTTACCCATATATGTATTGCCTCTCATTTCAGTAGAATACATAAGATATCCATAACCCTAGAATACATAAGATATCCATAACGAACTGGTAGTTATGGCATGGGACTTGCAAGTTCTTCTAACACAGTAGAGAGCGGCCAGGTGCAGTATCTTAAATCATCCCTAATCATAGAAAACATTTTGCACATGGGTAGCAGAGCCCACCCTAAATGAATGATTAGCTTAGACTAGACTTTAGATGACTAAATTTGTGTGAAGTTAATCCTGACAGCAGTGCTCAGTTTAGGTGTCTTGGACTGGACTTGGTCGCTCACACAATGTAGTTTCTTTTGAGATACTTCAGAGTTATGCTGTCTGCATGCCAGCTGCCACTCCAGCACAGAGGTCTTACATAGGTCCTGTATCATATCTGCCAACCAACATATCCCCTTACATCTCCATGTTGCCAACTAACCCAAGTCAATGTCTGCCTTGACTCAGTTCTGTGGAGTCAATCTTCTATTATCCTTAAAAATTTGGCTTTGTTTCAAGAAGAAGCAGTCAGGCATGAAATCTAGACAAAATCTAAGGACAGATCTTTTAAATTCACTTAGGAGCTTCTATATCCAAGCACATCACTGTGCTAACATTGATGGGATGCCACTGGACTTGGACAGGAAAGTAATTTCAAATCCCTTGCAAAAGAAAAGCCCCATTTCAAAAATTAAGGTAAGGGCACAGGTGTGAGACCTGACTACCCATTTCCCAGATGGGAATTTAGTAGATAAGGAGGACACTTGACAAATTAGTACATTAGTACATTAATATTTTGCCTTTGGTAATAAAGGGAAAGAAGTATGTAACTGTCATGAGATAAAGATGAGTGGCTTTTCATTTTAAAGTAAGAACAATTTATTAGGGGAGGGAGGAATGAACTGTGGCACAGAGACAGTTTTCACAACTATCAACTTCCAACTTTGTTTTCCTTGTTTACCAGGGTTCAAATGTCCTTTTTTTTTTTTTCAGGTTTTTTTTTTTTTACAGCATTAGAGACATCTAGTGGCTGAAAAGCATAAAAGAAGGACATATTCTGACAGGTCCTACTCCTCCCTGAAATACATGGGGAAAAGAATGGGCCAGTCACTCAATCCAATAAAGCTGAGGTAAAGGAAACCACTTTTCCTTTTGCGCCTCCCAAAATATGGAGATGGGAAAAGATGACCGAGATGAGTGAATGATGGTGTAAGTTACATGTGGGCATGGAAAGGAGAAAGCACTGACAGATACTGGTATCTTAGCCTGGAGTAAAAAGCAACTCAACTGAGATGTAAGCATAAATCTCACTCAGTTCCTGTCCTGAATCTCATGCAAAACAAACAGTTGTTTGGGTTTTTTTTGTTTTTTACAACCCTTTCAATCACCAGCATTAGAACATGACTGGAAGTTTATCCCAGGTCATCAGCTGTTGCATGGAGATCAAAGTGGTTTCTTGAAAAGCCAAGTAGAAAATTTTCTGCCTACTGTTGAGAAAATCACCCTTAGTTAAAAAGCAGAAATAATCATAACAGGCTGGAATTCAACACTTGGCTGGAAAAAATAGGACAGTTTTCTACCTGCTGCAATTCTGTTGAAATCAAGCAGTTACACACCAGATCAAATTGGTGCAGTGTATTCCAATAATAACACAAAGATTCTTGCTTAAGAAAAAACAAAAAACAAAACCAAAAATAATTAAAAAATAATAAAACCCACAACATCATATTGTTTAAATGTTGATTTCTACTATGAATAGTTAAAAGTTTTTCCCCAAAATTGTCTTCCATTCCAGTGCACTTTCAAAATATGATTACTAGGGGAAACCAGGGCTCACAGAGATGTGGTGCACACCTACATCTTACCCCTAAAAAGTCAAGGGACATTGAGATATACACAGTGTAGATTAAATCTACAAACTCCTCAGGCAGTTTTGTTATTTAGATCATCAGTATGCATGGAGACTGTATAAAAACTCAGATAGCTCATAAATATTAGCACATATTTCTGTACATTTTCCTTTAGGCAGTTACACCCAATCCATTTGGAATGAGATAGAATATCTTTTCTCTTATATTGTATATGAGTTGAACAAACATATCTATGGATCATGACAGAAGGTGGATGTGTTTTTCTGACTTGCAACACTTTGTTGCTTGGTGTAGACTAGGAATATTTTCCTTGATACTTCACCCTGGAGCATTTGCCACCCTTTTGGAAGCAAAGACAAAGGCACTCTTCCAAAGAGTACCTGAGGATCCTGAGCCAGAAGAAACCTTTTGGTTTCTGGGTAGGGCATGAAAGACAGAGAAAAAAGACCCAGGCATAAGAGAGTCTGCAGTATCCACAGAAAATGGGAAACCACTGAAAAGTTCGGGAGAAAATAGCCCCATCAAGACATGGAGGAGACTTAAAGCAGATTTTTCATGGGTCATCCTCATAGTTTTCTTCCAAAATAAAACTTAACCCTGAGGATTCCAAGCCCTCCATGGGATGTCCTTGGCTGTCCTCTGTTTCAGGGTACAGTGAGGGTGGATGCACTTTCTGAGTATTTGTAGAATCATGGAATTGCAGGATGGTCTGGATTGGAAAGGACCCTGAAGATCATCTAGTTCCACCCCCTCTGCCATGAGCAGGGATGCCACTGACTAGATCAGCCTTTTGTCAGGTATTGAACACAAGATAACCTGGTTCTGCCCAGTGTATTATAAAGCAGAATGAGCCCGTGGTGGAATGGATTGGCACAGCCCACTTTCACCAGCATGAGCAGACAGTTCTGCAGGCGAGGAATTCTGAAACCTGATCTCTTTCAGACTCTGATTAGGCTTTAGGCATGCACATTATCTATATTTTCCAGAAAACAGAGGATAAAATTGCCCTTGGCAGTTTTTTCTTCTTCCTCATGCCTGCTGGGGCTAGTCAAGCCTGTAAGCCCATGTATAAACTGCAGAATTACTTAATACACTGAATCTACAGATGAATAACAAGTTCTAAGTTTCTGAATTAATGAGAAATATAACAGGCTTTTTCCTAGCCCAATTGCTCTGTGTTTTATTTTTATGACTGAACATTTTGTTTCATCTACCCAAATCATCCTCTAACTGTCACAGTCTGGTTACATATAATCATTTGGTCCAGGTTATCAAAAGCAACATATCTGGTATCTATTCACTCTACAGACCAGCCTTCCAGTGACAAAAATGCAGTGACCCTCATTGAGAAAGTGTTAAAAAATCAATGGTTCTGGCATCACCGTGGATGTCTCAATCTGCTTCTTCCTTTCTTATTCCAAAATGCACCCATGTTCCTGTCAATACTATCACTGCCTCTCCACAATAACCATTATGTTCTCTTGTGTCAGTTATCCAGAGCACCTGATAAGCTGACCCGTCATACAGTAACTATGAGTCACCTACATCCTTTTATTTTTGGCTGGTAACCAAGATGGTCCCATAATTTATTTTTTTTTTTTTTTTTTTTTACTTCTTCCCAGTAAGATCAATGCACAACCAAAATTCAGTGCCACATGGCTGTCTTCATCACAAGTCAGATGGCTGGCTGAAGCACCAGGAGACACAAGGACTGACAGCAAAGAATAGGTGGAATTGAAGATAAGGTACATATTATGCTGCAAAATGTATCTGCCAGCCAAATGGATTTGAGTTTTCTGCGTACCACTGTCTCCTCCAAACCAATGCTCTCAATTTCTGTAGGGATGGTATCAAACAGTTTGCTTTCTGTGCTGGTCTGTACCTGTGTAAGGGCTTATCTCAGTTATCTATATCTGGGGATATAGTTTGACTCTATGTAAGAAAATTGCAGATACAACATAATAAGGTACCTTACCCTTTATCTTGATCTCCATGTTTTTCATCTCTTCAGTGGCTTCAGTTTATCTATTGTTCTTTGAATCTACCCAAGTTACTGCAGGGAACAGAATCAACCCTTTACTGCATGATTTAAGGAAGTGACAAAACTGCTAAGAGAAGATGATAACCTTGATTACTCCTGTGTCAGAAAGAAATAAACAAGTTGAGCACACTGTTTCAAGCACTGCATGATTATCCTTCCAGCAAACTGCTAGCAAGAGCTTTGGCACTACCATCACCAAAGTCCATGCTCCCAGACCATCTTTTGTATCAGTGAGGGTTGGCACAGACCAACCAAATGAAGTTTTCACTCACTTGAAGGTATGAAAAAAGTCATGACACTACGAGAAAGAATTAAGTTACAGTGGGTGTGTCCCATTATGCTGATGAGCCAGTTTGACTTATTTCATCTGTTAAACCCAGAGCTCCTATCAGTCCTGCTCAATCAAACAGTCACTCACTAGCCTGCCAGAACTCTCAAACAGAACTAATCATAACCTCTAAGGGTGGTTGTATTTCAACTTTAGGGCCCAAAGATCCTTTATCATTCATAACTTTTACTTCTTCCATTTATTCATTCAACATCCCAAAGACCAGAAGCAGCTATATAAATAGATTGATCACTTTTGACAATACTGGCATGTCTCCAGTGTCTTATTTTCAAAATCCACCCCTTCAGGTTTATGGCTTAAAGAGAGACTGCACAATATCTCATGTTGTGTTTTTTGCAACAAAGAAGTAGCTTGAATATGCTAATTCTTTTATATAGCTTTTCATTTGCTCTGGTTTTCTTTTAAAATAAGAGGGCATAAATCACAAAATCGCCCACACCCCCTCACTGAATGGTTAGCTCCAGGAAATTTATTCATTTGTAGTTCATTGACTACCAGACAGCTATTAGTTTTGCCCTTAGCAAAATTAGCCGTAAAATCAAGGCTTATTTCAAACAATCAGTAAGTCAAGCAGGCTTGTATAAAACAAATTTGCCATTTTCACTGGTACGGAAACAGTACTTTTGGCAAGATTTCACTATCCCATGAATCTGTCTAAAAAATCTGTGCCAAAATCTTTGCCATAACATTTCCCACCCTTAGTAGCTGTGTTGCTCCAAATCATAGAATCATTTTGGTTGGAAAATACATCCAAGAATATTGAGTCCAACTGCTAACCCAGCAACTGCCAAGTTACCAGTAAAATATATCACTAAAAGCCACATTTACACCTCTTTTAAATACTTTCAAGTATGGTAACTCAACCCGCTGTTCCAGGCCTAACAACCTTTTTGTTTGAAGACATTTTTCTGGTATCTAATCTAAACCTCCCATGGCACAACCTGAGACCATTTCCTCCTGATGTATCACTTGTTCCCTGGGAGAACAGCCTGACCCCCACCTGGCCATAGCCTCCTTCCAGGCAGATGTAGAGAGAAATAAGGTCCACCCTGAGCCTCCTTTTCTCCAGGTAAAACTCCCCCAGTTCCCTCAGCCACTCCTCACCAGACTTGTGCCCCAGACCCTTCCCCAGCTCTGCTGCCCTTCTCTGGACACACTCCAGCCCCTCAATGTCTTTCTTGCACTGAGGAGCCCAGAACTGAACACAGCATTTGAGGTGTGGCCTCAGCAGTGCCATGTACAGGGGGACGGTCACTGCCCTGCTCCTGCTGGCCACACCACTGCTGATCCAGGCCAGGGTGCCATCAGCCTTCTTGGGCACCTGAGCACTCTGGTGGATCAGGTTCAGCCACTCATTGACCAGTGCTCTCAACCTTCCTGGACTTTGCCTCTCAGGGCTACCTCTCAAAGAGCACTCTCAACCAGTCTCCCAAGTAGGCCAAAATTTGCCCTCTGGAAGTCAAAGGCTACAGTTCTTCTCATCCCAATCCCACACTTGAAGATTGATAACTCCATAATTTCATGATCACTGCACTCAAGACACTTCCAGTCATCACATCATCCACCAGTGCTTCTCTGTCCACAAGCAAAAGATTTGGAGGATCACCTCCAGCTGTGACAGGAAGATATTACGTCTCAATAAAAACACTGTTGGAAATTTCCACATTTTCTTTGCTGAAATTTTCCATGTAGATTATACAACAGCCATTCTTCTAAGCCTATCTGATGTGTTACTAGGAAAATAAATCATATCAGATCTATCTGAGAAATAAATCAAGTACACCAGCTAACACTTACAAACCTCGCTGCTTTCATTAAATGGCAGCAGGCTGCTCACTGCTTTTGGGGTTTTTATTTAATTTTAAATTTTCTCATAAATGTTCTATTCTTAATGTCTTCCAAATCCATTACTCTCACAGATCTTTGACACACAGTATATCTCCTCTACAAAACCATACATGGAGCCCCTAGGTAAGATATTTTTCAGCCTATATCATAATATTCTAATTACTGTCTAATGACACTTCCTAGAAAAAACTAAACAAAACAAAACAAAAACCATAAAAAAGTGTAATTAAGCAAAGGAACCTAAGGCCATACCAATCCTAGGGGTTAAGACTCACATAATCACATATAGAGTGAATTTCAATTCCTCTCTTTAAATTATCACCCAATGAAAATTAAAACGTAGCTTTTCAGAGAATCAAAGGTCTTTAATCCTTGGTTACACATTGGTTCCCATCATGATAAAAGAATATAAATAATCGTCCATGGTTTACATTAAATTTCATATTGTGTCAATATAACCAAGATTCCTCTTTCCAAATGCAATGATAAATATGCTCACAAAGCTTTCCCTTTAGCACACCTCAGAGTACAATATGTGCACACTTTTCACAAAAATGATTTCCTGACAGATTATTTGGGGTGAAAAATATTATCTCCAAGATATGTTAAAGTGTGTCATTAACAGATGCATGTGTGTTTTCAGTAATCTAATGATTTCAACATTTTTAAATTCAATTTTCCAAAACCCTATATTTACATGTTTGTATTGCCTATGTATATAAATTATTATTTTAAAATTATGTTTACATACATCAAGTTGTCCATTTATTAAAAGAAAAACAACATGTGCAGCACCAGGTGCTGGAGTTAAGGTGTTTTTTCTGAATAAGTATGTTCCCCTTGTATATGGAAAGCAGTATGAAGAGCACTAAATCATCTTGTCTCTAGGAACACATATGAACTGTAAATGAATAAGGTAGGCAATTTTGCTTAATTAGAATCAATACTATCATCCTTTAATTAAAGAATATTGATTGTGTTATCCAGAGGGAAGGCTTGCAGAGGATATGCTTTCTGTTTGACTTGCAAAATTATGTCAAGGGTCAAATTGGACTTTTTTGGATGGAATACCCCATTCAAGAAGAGTAATCACTCTGAATTCACCCAGGACCTTTCCTTAAAGCACAAAAGTGGGTACCCCATGCTAAATCCTTACAAAGAAAACACAAGTTTTTAACTGAGAAAGATATGAGCTTTTTTATATTCCTCCTCCAGAGGATCTTCAGAGAGGTAGAGCATCCCATTTTCTTCTTGCTTCCTGTGTCAGGAAGATCAGTAGGGAAGTGCATGGATCAGGAACCTCATTGCTTTTGCAACATCTCCCATACACATACAACACTCAATTTCATGACAGTTCAAGGAATGGTATGAGAAAACAAAGTTGCCTCATGTGTCATCATTCTGTTTTAAGACCTGAGTGCTGTAGCTTCCAGCTATTATTGATATAAGAATGACATGCAGTCCCCAGTATTCCCATTTTCCTCTACACAGCCAAAGTGAACCTCAGAATTGCATGGCACTGAACACTGAAATTGTATTAAGCCACCAATTAAGTGCTGAAATACACACTAGTTCATGTCAATAATAGTGACAAAGAGGCATGCTCTTGAAAAAAAAGCCTGTGCATGTCTGAGAATCATCCTTCACAGTAACCATCTGAGCCATACATCATGAGCAAAGTAGAATAAAAAAAATAATAAAAAAAAAAAATGAAAATATAGCTGTGTGCCTATCTACAAAGTCCCTACAGACTGAAATTTAGCTGAGCTGTCCAAGGGAAGGAAAAGGGTTTAAGTATGTATTAGTAAGTTGCAGGATATATTCCATGTTTAAATATACATGGTCACTAATCAGTAGCTGCAGGTCTTTTCAAGCTTTTCAAGCACCACTTGTTTGCACACTGTAATTCTTATCATTATTAGTCATTACTAGAATTACAAGGCTGTAAACTTCTATTCAAAATTAGACCAATATTATTAAAAAAACAAAACAAAATTAAACAAATTTATATAAGGAGGTATTCCAGCTTCCTGGAGGTCTTCTGGAAAAGAACAGGAGGAGGAATGGGAAAACTGATGCAGAGGGTTGAAAAGACTCCCAGTTTTACAGTGGGTTGCTGATGACTTTTATACCATTCCCAGTTCAGTGCTCTTAGACCTGCTCCCCTCCATTCTTTGTATTGGCAGGGACTAAAACCTCAGATTTTGCTCTGAAGTAAATTATGCCATCAGTTAAATGTGAGCATTTATCGGCTTCTCTCATTACAGAACCTATGTACTAAAATGGACACACACACATGTGCAGACTTCCTCTCCTGGACCACATCAAGGGTGGGAATCATGGATGTGCAAACAATGCCGGTACATAGATCCTTTTACCTATGGATCATGTTTGGAGGATTTCCATGTGTAAGTGTGCATGACCTCACACAGGACAGTCTGCCTGTGCAATGCCCTGCTGCCTTTGCCAGTCCATCAGTAGAAATGATAATGCATGTGCTTCTGCATGGCTGGGACACCTGGGCTTTTGCACCATGGACAGTAAGAATGAGCACCTGATGGAAAACATAAAGGTCGGTAATTACTCCTGCCAATAAATGGGATAACAGTGCAACATCTCCTCCATCAGCAAAACCAAAAGGTGGTTATGAGCATGAGCATCGCTCTATCAGCAAAACTGCAAGGGCAGCAGTAGTCAGAGATACCTTCATCCATTTCCATACACTATGTTGATTGGGAATAACATTCAGGTCAATTTTTTTTGCAGTCTTTTAAATGAAATGATGTATTTATTTGATTGATGACATCCTAAGCATTCTCCATTTCAAAATTTCACTTTATGGGTTATTTCCCCTCAGCTATCATTAATACAATGCCCAGGCTAATGAAGCACTCAGTAGAATGTAAATACTAATGAAGTGTGCTGGACTTCTAGCTAGCAGGCCTGTAGGGGGAAGATAATTGAACAGGTGAATGAAGTTGTGTAAATATATAGCTGTTAAGCATAGGACAGTCTGGAGGGCATTTAGATGGGTGGTTTTTTTTTATCCTCTAATCCTTCTTGTTCCTTGTTCTTCAGCATCAGTTTGTGCATATGAGCCTTTGGGTTGATACAAACCCAGACGATTTCTAGGTGGAAAAGGTGCTGCTGAGCTGGTTGCACAGGAAAGCAAATGTTGCTCTTTTCTCAGTGTGGATAGGTTTCCACATAATAACATGAGCTATTTAAGCAGAGTTCTTTCTTACTGCCAAAAGCTAAGTGTATGGAGAGCTCGGTGACACAATTATGCCTATTAAAGACAGTATCTTCATGCCTCTTCCTTTCAGATGGACAAAGCATTGCAGAGTACAGCTGATATTTGTGGGAAGGCATCCGTCACATTCTCATGAGGAATCTCAGCTTGTATTTCTTCTGTAAGGAATGGTCTTGAGGCTCTGCAAAACCCAAACACAAGGAAGTGCAGTGGCAGCAGTTCAAAGTGGTTTTAATTCCCTGTGTTGCAGCAGTCAGAGAAAAAATATGAGTCCCTATGTGCACATCTGACTGGGTACAAAAAAAAAAAAAAGAGAAACCGACAGCCAAAAGCAGACTGAAAAGGTCCAATTAGACAAATGAGGTTACATTATGTCTCTGTAAGGAATGTGGTTTGAGTTATACTACTGCCCTGTGGCTCTTACCTTGCTAGTGTCCTACAAAGGACTGCTAATCTGCTCTCAGCAGGGGAGGCGTTAGCAGCAGAGTAGCAGCACCTTGTGTGGACAAGATCGCATGTAAGGAAATCATGACTGACTGGTGATACCTTAGACATACTGATTTGCCAATGCATCTGTATTACCTAATGATGGGAAACTTACCTTAGTGATAAGACGCAGCTATGACACATCATTTTTTTTTTCTTTTCCTTGACACAATTTAGGCCAGGGTCCAAGAAAATTATTTCTCCATATCACAGTTTCTTAACTGTTTCTGTAACAAACCTGCCTTTTTCTCACCAATTGTCGAGCCGGGTTATAACACATACTAGGTGTACCAGTACAAAATCTGCCCCAAGGAATTGGAGGTTTCAACCTAGAACTGAAGGTAGTACTGCAAATCTGAGTTCTATGATCTGTAATCTGAGTTCATGGAGAACGTTCAAGTAAATCTATGGGTTGGATGATAATGCCCTTTCCTATGCTGGTCCAGTTCTATTCACAGGAAGAAGATTAGAAAGCTGTGCAGGGTTCTCATGAGTGGTTTCCTAGCACAGGAAATTCTCAAGCAAAGCATGAGTAAGGTATTTTCTACACTTTCTGCCAGCACTGATGTAATGACCCTATCATGTAAGACAAATCAGTGAATTAATTCCCTGCTTTTCCTGTTAAAAAGATTTGTTCTCTTTTAGGTTCTTTGGCAAGAACCATGAAGCAGTCCCCCAAAAAATCCTATCTCTCCCCCATCTCAAAAAAACCCCACAATGAAACATTAAAGCACAGAATTTGTCAGTCTTAGTCACCATACTATCTCCTTTTATTAATAGAGCCTTGACACGGAAGAGTTTTCTGGCCAGACATTTTTCACACCCCAATAGGCTCAAATAAAAAATTATTGCCAGCACAATGATTTAAATGTAAGATGTAACACTACAGCACTTGCCTAGCTTGATTTTTTAATGTCAGCTCCAATGTGTCTGACACATGCAAGACATAAATGAATATCCATATTTCCTTGGAATTAAAGGTTCCCTGACAGCGTATGGAGCATACGGCACTCCCGATGGGTCGCTATTGTGGACTGGCATTATTTTCACCTCCTTCATTCTTCCCCAGCCAGCTTGAAAAGTGGGAGCCAAGACTCTCCCCACTAACCTCAAGGGCAATTTTCTCAAAATATTTGTTATAAAGCAGTCTATGCTATATTTGCTAATTGCATTTGTCAACTTCCCTTGCCAAAATTTTCTTAACTAACAAAACCATTGGCAATAAACATGGAGATCTATGTATTTGGGTAGAGGAAATATTTTTTACAGTGCATGAGCTAAAGGTTATAAATGAGAAATGATTGCTTGCTTCATAGAGTGGTCCATAGAGCTTCCTCTGCCCACACTGTGTCAAAATTGGCACCTTTCTCCTTTTTTAAATAACTTTTCTTGATGTATTTCTACTCAGCTTCTTTCTCCGCCTCCTAATCTCTTTGTTCGGTATTTCCTCCCTGCACAGAGTCATCACACCATTCATCTGCATCAATCTGTCTGCTGCTCACAGACTTTGCTGGGTCTGCCTCATCAAGTGCAGTCACTAAATTCATATCTTTTTTCAAGTTGGTAATTGCCTTCAGCTTCACGCTGTCATTTCTGCTTGTGTTGATGTCTATTAGATTTTTGTCTACTGTTTCAGAAGTCTGTGTCTTGTTCCTTGAGTCACATAAACTCCAGCTTTGCCAGTAATTTACCAGCCCATCCTGTCTGAAACTGTAGAAATGTTTCTGCACACAATTCCCTGCTCATCATGAAAAAGGTGAAATATCTAATACCAGTAGCCATGTGCCCAGGCATAAAGCACAGGATTTATCTCTTCCAACCTCAAGGTGTAATTCAGTTTGAGATAAAACTAGTACTAAACATAATATGCCTACCAGTCAGTGTCTCCATGTATAGCAGTGTCCAAACTCCTATTATAGCAGTGCAAACTAACTCAATTAATTTGTCCTCACACAAGCCTCTAGTGCCATCTGAGATGCCCTTAAGCTTTCTGTCTGGCTTTCAGCCACGGGCTTCGAGTCTCTTGTCAATATAGGAAGTACAATCTAGAGCAATTCAATTTATCCTAACTCCGGTTAAAGCCAGAGGGTCAGCAGAGTTGCTTTTCAGCCTCCAGTGTAGTGATTAAATTTTCATTGACTAAAGCAGGAGGTGAGGCACTTAACTCACAGGTAAACACCTACATGCAGGCATCTTAGTTTAAATGTCTTAATCTGGAGCTGACTTCCACCCTACAGGCTCTGTTCAGTTGCCCAAACATATGGTGAAATTTGCAACACTATGGAGTGTCCAAATCATCCAAAATGCTGACAAAATGACACAAGCTACAGGAGTACTGCTCAGAGCCACATGGAATACCCTGGGGCATTTCAGATGGCACTAGAAATCAGTGTCTAGGTTACTGAAAGACTACATCTTTGCAGTATAGATGCCTAAACAGACTTGGGTTCATTGCTACGGAAGGTGAAATGAGGTTTGAATTATGCCTAAGAAAATTCAGTGTGAGGAAGACATATCAAAAGAAATTAGAAAAAGCCTTAGCCAGAAACTCTTGGATATATTTGCCATTTAAAAATAACTACCAAGCCTAAGCTAATTACCTAGACCAACTCCACAGTATACAAATATAGGTTCCTTCAGATGAAAATTTACACAAATTGTAAGAGAGATATCTAAATCAGGCAGGAAGAATTGCCCTCTAGAGCTGTTAATCACTCTCTGCAGATTGTGGAAAGAGCCCTAAAAAGTATCTTAAATACCTAATGCTTACCAGTCTAATGCTAAACAAAATCACATTCTGCTTTTCCCTGTATGATTCAATAATATTTACGCAACTCCCTAAGTGTTACATATGTGAAAATTCTTTTTTGTAGGTGCAAATTTTAGATATTTGTGTAAACATTGAGTTTTTGTCAACTGCTTCTATAACATCCATCATGGTAAGCTCAGTGGCCAACACCATGACTTCCCTTTATAAATTCACTCTGAGTATTTATATCCATAAACAATATTGCTGGTTTTGCAAACCTTAGGCCTACTTAGTAATAGAATTCTTTATCCTGCACTAAACATTTCCTTCTATGGGAATGAGCTGTGAAGATTCATGTCTACCTAACTAGCTAAAAAGCCACAGGTGTACAAACAGGATATAGCAGACAGGATAGCCTCCTGATAAAGAAACCTCTTTGCACTGGAATGAAGGGTCATTCTCTTTTCTTGCAAATCACAGTCAATTCTGCCCACATTTCTTTAAACAGAAAAGGGAAAAATAAAGGGCTTGAGTCACTAGCAAAGCCAGCATGAGTCACCTGCCATCTGATCAGATATCCTGAATGTTTTACCAGGCCTGAACATAAATGCACGGTCTACATAAAGATAACAAAGAACAACATCCGTTATAATGTAAGTTCTGAAGAAAAGAAGTCAAATTCAGTCTCTTTGTGTGTGATGACAAATGCCTTCATTTTTATTTCCTTATTATTTTTTTCAATTATATGCATGTGTCAGGATATGCATAAACAATGCCTTAAATAATTTTCTTAAGGTAAACAGCACAGAATTAATAGATTTTTCAGGTTAAAATGGTGTTATTCAAAAGCAGTTAATGTGTATGATTTATCCATCACCTCTGTGTGAAGTCTTTGAAAAGGTTCTTTTGTTCTAAAGTTAGGGGGTGGAATAAGAACCACAGTAATGTGTAGCATTGAGATTTAAGGAGGAGACATTCAAATGGCATTCATCTAGTCCCACTCTGCTAAGATGAACAAAGGGACTTCATCACTTGTATTTTCTGAATTGTGTTGTCAGAGGGCTAAGCCTAGAGCAGATGTTCAGGCCCAGATCAATTTTACCAAAATTATAATATTAATAAAAATTAAAGTTAGATGTTTAAAGCAGGATTTTTCATACCTGAAATAGTTGTCCAGACCAAGCTGATCATGCACATACTCTGCGCAAACTGAGATTTCTAATGGGCAGTTCACATTGCCCTAAACTGAATGTTTGAGATTAGAAAACAGAATAGATCTCTGTTTTGTGCCTCTCTTTGTCACTCCCAAAAGGTCTACATTACTATCTTAAACTTGCTGTTCATCAAATGTTCAGATGAGAAGAATTAAGAGGGAGAGAAACAGCGCTTAGATTAAGTACTTTTCTGTCTTGTGGGAACTTTTTTCACACCCCATAAATATTTTTATCTATAGATGATAGATGAAAGAAATCTAGCTCCACCTCAATTCTCTTCAAGAAAAAACTAACTTAAAAGCTTAATAGTTATTATGAACTTTAAGTTATTAAAATAGTATCAAAATCATAATTTGATTTGATTACTGCATTATTAGTTTGAAAGTTTAATCATTGAACTCATTGATTCATTCTTGGTTGTGAACTCAATTTGATAATTGTTTTGTACCACTTTTGATTAGCTTAGTGAAACTGCAATACATTTGGTGTAGCAACATGTGCACATGTAATTCTCTTGTTCCTACAGTTTTACAAAATCTTTTAAAGTATTCACAATAGGTTTATCCATCTAAAATACCACATGGCACACAAATGCTGAGGAAATTGCAAGCTGCTTTGCCATGCTTGTAAATTAATAAATTATTTTGTTTAAAAAGCTTAAAACTTTATGGATTACAGCTGATATTTGCCAAAGAACAGCAGTGGTTTATGGTCACTTTCACATCCAAGCCTTCTGGGAAGTAATCAGCTGAGAGAAGAATCAAGAGAAGAACTGGTCAAAAAGAAAACTAAAAACCCCACCACCCCTGAAAAAAACCAAGTCCTACAAAGAAAAAAAAATAAATTACAAAATAAATTACACAAATACCCCACACACCACAATTTCAAAATGGGCCTGAGGAATAAAATTATTTTAAAAACATTTCAACAAGAAGTTTCAATAAATTTTATTTTGGTTCTTGTTCAATTCTTAAGTTGCAATTCTTATTTGTTTCACGTTAATTGTATATTACAGAACCAGCTGGAACTCTAGTACACATTGCAGCCTTCATGACAGTTGTATGAGAGTGTATGCTGTACTGGTCAGAGGCATCTGTAAGAACAGAAATACATTTAATTCTTGTCTCCTACTAATGCCAGTAAAGAAAAAGCTCAATTTATGACACATTGCCAAATTTCTTTGGAAACAAGGGTGCTCTTCAGCATGCTAAGGCAGAGGAAGAAAGTCAGGTACAGCAAAGAGCAACTTTGTTGAGGCTCACTGAACTGTTAAAACAGGTGGAAAGAAATAAGATGTCACTCTCTGATGTGCAAGTTTCATTTCTCTGAAAAGCTGAAGGGACACTGTTGTAGTAATACATGTCTAAAGAGGTGATGGAGAAAAGGAGTTAGTGCTTTTGATTTGACCAGTACTTCTGGATTAAACAAATTAGTCTGGGAGAACACAGCATAAAAAGTACCCAGTATTCCTGGTCTAAGCAAATGGAACACAAGACACAGTAGTCAGAATTTAGGTCAGAGAATTCTTAAGACTTTGAGGAAGTCTGGGGAAGATCAACTATTTAGTTCTCCATCTTTCCAGGTTTTCCTTCCACCTTCCTTAAATATTTTTTCTCTTTTTTTTTTTTGTTTTTCTCCTTTCCTCTCCTTTTCCTTTCCTTTTCCTTTCCTTTTCCTTTCCTTTTCCTTTCCTTTTCCTTTTCCTTTCCTTGGTAGCCTACTGCTGCTCTATCCAGTGAAAATGAAATTTTCTCTTTTACAAATTTCTTCAGTCCTTGTCTAGCTAAAAAGAGTGTTGAGCACTATGAGCATCCTGCACAGGTTTTTCCTTCTTCTCTCTTGCCTGTCTGCAATCAGGTACTCTGCCTATTCCCTCAGCCAAGACTTCCCCTTCCCCTGCTATCAAGCATGTCTGTTCCCTGGCAGTCCTTGTTCTCTCACTTTTTCACTAACCCATAGGAAAAAACAGTAACACTCTACAACTGGAAAATCTATGATTGCTGCACACACAAGATTGTTCTCAGCTCTGTCAGGTGATTCCATTATGTCACCTGAAATCAGTGATGTCTAGGCCTGCTAGTCACTACTTTTCAATCATTTGGTTTTAAAAGGAAAATTTCTGTTACTAATGCACATTTATTTGGAGAACGAGGAAAAATAAGAATCACTGGAACTCTGCTAATGGCATGTCACATTTTGTTATTGTGCTGCACTCGCTTCTTCTGCCTCACGTTAAGAACATTCAATTCCAACTCCTGAGGATATTGGTTCCATACCAATGAAGCTAAAAATATTTCAGAATGCCCAGGGGGTGAATATTTCTATGTCCTTTTACTTAGATGAGGCTGTTTTAGGATGATGCTGTCTAGCACACAATATCTCTTGCATACTAATCAACGCAACAATAATTCAGGTCATTTGATTTCAAAGCATGTTCCCTAATGTGTTAACCTTTCACTGTTAACCTCCACTGTCCTCCTTCATGTGGCACAAAGGGATTGAACCAAGCAACTGGATGATGGGTAAAGACATCCGTAAATGGAAACTAAAGAATGAGGTTTAGATTTTTTGTATTGCAATACATTTAGATGAAGGAATTGAACTTTGATATCCTGAGTCACAGTCCACTAGTTTAATCACAAGGTTATCCTTCTGCTCCTTTTCTGCAGACATTGAAAGCTTGATGACAGTCTCTACAGCACTTTGAATATTTACACCACAGCCAACCCAATTAAGCCTTTGTGCTGCTTATATGCTTTTGTAGAACCATATCAGGAGGAGAAACACCAACACAACCCTTTAAAAACCAACAACATTTGTTGAAAAAACACATTCAAAATCAGCAGCACAAAAAAGAGTTACTTGAGACTGAATCAACTGAAAGCCGTCTGTGTGGAACATTTGGAGAATCGCTTCAGATATATATATATTGCCAACTGTATTCACAGATTAGTTGCACTCAAAAAATGTGTAAAATAGTTTAATGAGTTCTGCATTAAAGTTAAACCCCCCTGCTCTATTTGTATGTGTTTATGGACACTGCCTTTGAAGCTTTGAAAAGGAAATTCAAAGGCTCTTGCTGTTCATAATTAGGATCTGGACAATAGCCCTTACCTATTTTTGCATGGGCCGAAAGTATTCATTGAAAAATCAGATGAGAGTGAAAATTATTTAATTACCAAAGCAGGTAATATTACAACTCAGTGTAGACCAGGTTGACATCATGTAAAATTTTTCACGTATTTTTTTCTCATTTGTGGTAAGCAGAGAAGCTGAAGTTATGGGACAGTGTTTTCATCAAGAATGTTTTTACATTGATGAACTGAATAGACCCATTCTTTTAAACTGAAATTCAATGTACTCTTCCAATAGTACTGTACAGCATTTAGGGTCATAAAATCATAGAAGGTTTGGGTTGAAGGGACTTTAAATATCTTCTAGTTCCAACCCCTGCTATTCACCCAGACATATTCTGCAAGACCAGGATGCTCAATATCTAATCTGTATCTATCCCTTTTCATTTTAAGACCATTTCCCTATGTCCTGTCACTACATTAAAATTTAAAAGTCCGTCCTCGTTTCTCTTGTAGACTCTTTAGTACCGGAAGGCTTCAATAAAATCTCCACAGAGCCTACTCTTCTCCAGTCTGAACAGCCCCAACTCTCTCAGCCTATCCTCAGGGAAGAGGGCTCCAACCCCCTGATCATCTTCATGGCCTCCTCTGGACTCACTCCAACAGGTTGACATTTTTTCGTTTGCTAAGGACCCCAGAGCTGGACACAGCACTCCAGGTGGGGTCTCACAAGAGAGGAGTGGAGGGGTAGAATCATCTCCCATGACCTGCTGCTCACTCTACTTTTGATGCAGCCCAGGACAGGGTTGGATTTCTGGGTTGCAAGAATATGTTTCTGGATTACATTTAGCTTTTTATCCACAAGAACCCATAAGTCTAGGTGAACCCAGCCCTTCTCCTCAAGGCTGCTCTCAGTCCTTTCACTTCCCAGGCTGTATTTATGATGGTGATTACCCAGACCCAGTGAAGGAAACACCTAAGCTTTTCTAGAGCTCTATCTAATGTTCTAATTGTATGTGTTAGAAAAAACAGGTGCTCACTACCTGATGCTTTGTTAGGTAAAAAAAAAAGAAAAATAATGAAATAATAATAATAATAATAAAAAAATCACTCATTCTACAGCCATGGAGTCATGAGAAGCTGGACCTTACCTTCTTCTCAAGTAACAGCCCTCCAATAAAATTCTTTGTGTTACAAAAGGGAAGCTTTTCATAAAATTTCCCATAAAATTAAATGCAAGCAAATCTACTCCAGGGTGATGTAAATCTTCCTTGAGAACAGAAATCAAAGTCTCCATTCCAACTTTACCTCTTGCATTATGGGCATACATTACATTTAGATATAATATAGACAGATGGACATGTCATCTTGTGTACATACATCTTAAGTGACATTTTAAGATGGAAACAAAGCCATTTGGAGTCAGACAATCAAAATGTCCTTTACTGAGGTAATTTTTTATCTTGTTTTCAAAATTAAATGAAATTAAAATGTGTTTGCTCCTATGAAGTATTTGCTCTTTCCAAATCCTGACAAGAAAAATAAATGTTTTCACTCCAAAAATATTTTATAGCACTAATTTGACCTATCTGTGATCTTTCCTGAGTTTATACTTATGACTGTTTCACAAAGCACGTTGTATAGCACCCAGAGCCACTTGTCAGGATATGACATTCATCATGCTAGAGACTGTGGAACATGTAAAATAGTGTAAAACTGTCTAGGCAGGATTCAGCTGCCTTTTTACAGGTTCGTAGTGCAATGTGGGACACCCAAGAGTGTCCTAAAAATACATGAAGTGGGACATGTCTAGGAGATCTACAGCCTTCAGGAACAGCATTTGGAAGCCTGAAAGGATACCCTTCTGTGCTTAAAATTATGTTTACTTCCTATATTTAGGCAACAAAATTATACCCTCCCTGTTGTGAAACACAGATTCTGAAAAAACCAAGGACTACAGGATTACAAACTATGTATTTACAAGAAGACAATGTTAATAAAACAAGTACAGGAGCTCTGGGAACATAAAAGAAGCAGAACTGCATCAAAGCTAAGATCCAATTAGCCCATTAACCTCCCTCTGGCAATGGTCAACAGTAAAAGTTATAGAGAAACACAACAAAACCAGGCTAATTCTGCAGGGACCCTTCCCTGCAATATAAGACTGCAAATTAAGAACTTCTTAATAGAAGCAGATTAAATTGCAATCAAAACCAAACAATTTTTACATGGTCTTTTATGAATAGAAGCCTTGGATAGATTAACTGCTAGTAGTCTATCTTGAAAAAAAACCAGAAGGCTGGCTTTGCTAACTAGGCCCAGGCATGAAATCCACTGTTAACCTGACACCTCTGAGCACTGGAGCCAGCACCATGGCAGAGTTTTCCAACATTGTGCACACAGTGACAGCTATCAAAACCTCAGCTGAGAAGGACGCATCTGAGAGGTTGACTTTAGCACTGTGAATTGAAATGGTGCAGTGCCACCCAGACCAGCTTTCACACTCGTGTTAGGAAATGCTGTCTTTCAAAGGCACGTGGCATTTTTATTAATAGAAAATTTTATTATTCACATACAAATTTTGTTTTCAATTTAGGTTAAATATTTCCCTTTTACCTGAGCTAGTCCTTGGGAAGATCTGGAACATTTTAAAAATCTCTCAATTGAATATGTTTCAGGGTCTGTGAATCAAAATTTGTGAAGAATTCTGGGTTTTGTTTTCCTTCCTCATTTACTGAAAACTAAATTTTTTGAGGTATTAGTGTTTATAATCTTAAAAAACCCTCACCAAATGCCCCATTGGATTCTCCTTATAATTCCATTGTTTATAACAAATAATTAATGTGATTTCTTAACTGGCAAGCTCAGGACTGCAAATTTCAAAATAATTCTGTTTTTCAGGATTTATGTCATGTGATGATGATGACATACCAGATTCTAAAGTCATAGAGCTGTTATTCTGCTCATACATTTCAAGAGCAAAATATTGATCCTGACACAAAACAGTGATTTTTAGAGGAAAGATGATAAAGTGTTCCAGTTTTCAAATGTTGCAAAACAAATTTTCCTGCTAACCTGGTGTCATTTCTGCTAAATGCCATCCCATCAATCCTTTCCTTGCTGACCTGATTCATTGGCACAACATTTCCAGCATTTGGTGATGTTCTGTCCAAGTTCACGAGGCGGTTCGTTCTTGCTCTATATCAAATTTAATTCACATCTGGTGACTCCCATATACACCTGGATGCCTTAGAAAATAAGTAGCTCAGCACTGAGGTCTACAGGGGAGCTTATAGACTTCAAAAATCTAATCCACTGCTGTCCTCACTGAGCAAGCAGCTCCTCGCTGGCGAGCAGTACACAGCTAAGGATCCTCCAGGCTGTCCCTGCATCAGAAATGTGACAAGCTGGTAAACACAATATCAAGGACTGGTGCATGTAGGTAATTTCACAGCTTTTGGGCACTCTGTGGGAACATCAGTCCAGGTTGTCCCTTGGGATCAGGTTAGTTATTGAGAGACAGGGTTTATCTGAAATGTGCTATCATTATTATTCAGTCAAAACCATTTTACATGGTTGCATGCTTATGGAATACAAAGGGTTTGATTTCTGGTCATTTGTAGTTTATTGAATTAGCAAGTATGTGAGGGTCCTCTGTTTCATTGCAGCAATGTTTTGAAAGTGAATTCCTGGTTCTACCTGTCATATTTTTATTACTAGACCTACCAGATTGGTGCCTAGAGACAAAAGACACATGGAGATCTGATGCTGCTGGGCTTTACACAGTCTCTGCCCTGTCAAGAGAACCTCAAGGTGACCTCAGAAGAGAATTTGGAAGAGACAAAGAAATGACCAGTTAAGGAAAGGAGTTATACAAGGAGGGAGTAGTGAGAGAAAAGAAGGAAATCTGGAAGAAGAGGTAATAGACATATTGGAAGCACTCTAAGGTAGATGGTGTGGTTACACACAGTCATGGTATGTTATGACTTAGAAGGAACTCACATACATCATCAAGTCCACCTCAAGTGAATGGCCCATGCAGGGATTGGACCCAAAACTTTGACATTATTAGCAAGTTGAGATTCAGCTTGAGATACAGAGTCTGAGATAGGTATAAAAAAGCCCATCAGCACTGCTGTGCAGAAAGCTCCACATGACACCATCGTGTCTGCTCTCTACTGGTTCAACTGCTTCTGGAACTGTTTTCCAGGCTTCAGTCTCCAGGTGGTTTCATGACATTTCTCTCCCTCCAAAGTCATGAATTACATGGGGTTATGAGAGTAATATGAGTAGGTTTGCTACTGTGATGGCAATTACATGATGTAATTATGAGGGCAAAATCAATGCCCTCATTAATTGGGGGAGAGGGAGCGGGTTAGCTGTCTTGTCTCTGAAAGTAAAAAGTATTAATTGAAAGTAGACAGTATTAATTGAAAGAGCTGAATTTCACATTAGCAGACCTTATAGCAACCACGTATTCTCATGTATTATGTTTACTTACAATAATTGTTACCCCTTACAAGACCCTGAACATAAAATCTCAGCTAAACTTTTCCCTTGGCTGACAAACAAAACAAAACAAAACAAGGCAAACAAGGCAAGAGGCGAAGGACAGGGATTACCTATGGGAAAACAGAAGTATGGAGACTGTTATTCCCTAATAGTTTACCAAATACTTCTTTTGCTTCTCACAGTTGAATATAACCCACATTGCTGCTGAAAACACCAGCTTTCTTTACAGATAGCCTACAGGTGCAGGCTATATGCATGTAAATTGGTGATATAGAAGAAAACATGTATTATAAATTATCATGGCCAGAAGCTCAAAGTCACTGGACACTGGAATAGAAGTAAAATGAACAGTGCAGAGCTTTGCAGCATATTTACTTCTTTTGAAAGTTTATAAGACTCCCTGATTAAAAAAACCAAAACCGCTCTATGGTGAAATTATCTTTTGTAAGTGGACAGGATACATATCATGGGGAAATTCTCACCTCTGTGCAGCAGCCATCATACACGTTTATAAACAAGGTGATGTTTCCAATAGAGTCAGCACCTCACCTTTTATTTCTCAGTAGAGATAGGAGTCTATAGAAGCTATTAAATGCACAGTAGAGCCAGAAATATTTGGTGGAAACTTTTTCTTTTTTTTACTGACACTGTGAAAAACAAAAAACAGCTATGGAAACCTGGGGGGAAAAAAAAGAAAAAAAAAGGTTTTTTTCTCCCTACAGATCTGTTGTCAAAAAAAGTACAACTCTGCAGGTGAGATCAACTACATTCAGATTAAAATAATAAGCTATTATATGGATTTTCCTTGAGACAATCTATAAATTATCTTTTTTCTGCTTCTTGTACAACCAAGAACAAGTTTGTGTCCATTTCGAGAGTCAGGGCCCTGGTAGTTCTTCAAAGCAGGGCACCTGCTCCAAATCCTTTCCTACCTCACCTGAAAGTAGTTTAGAGAACAGAGTATGGATTTGACTGAAATTTAAAAAGGAGCTTACCTTCCCATTAACCAGAATAAATTATGTCTCTTGGTTTTAGAGGGCTATTCATTGAGAGCTTTGTAGAAACTTTGAATAGGAAGCAAGCTTTCAGCAAGCCTAGAGTGCTGTGCCAATGAGTTGGTATGCTGGGAACAGTCTCCACTTGAGAAGTGCTCTGAGAAGAACTATGGGAGACTGACAAGGGGAATTAACTCCAGGTTTGGGACTGCTGTTTGAGTGAGGGATCCAAGAAGCTCATAAAATATGGAACAGGATCAGCACATAAGCTGCTTTGTATATGTGCAACAGTGGAAATTTAGTCATTTAACCCTCTTGAGTTAATCAGCAGCTGAGCAGTGGTTTCTGAAGGCTTTAGGTAGCTTAAGATACATATATGCGTCTCGGTTCATCAGTCTTAAAAAAAAACCTCACAGCCTGTAGTAAGGGAAATAAAATCCCATGTGCTTCTTATGTCCAGGCTGCCTCTATGGCTTGGAGTTTTATTCAATCTCTTCTGGCAGGTCTTATCAAAACAACAGATCTCTCTGGCTAATTAGCCAATATTAGCTAGAGAACTGTGATTTCTGCATTCTTGAAATAGGAGGTTAGTTGTGACTGCCTGTTAAAGAAAATGGCATTACTCTGATAAGCTGAAATTCTCTATTGTGTCAAAAATCAACAAGCATATATGGTATGTTTCTTTGATTGTTAGAAAGACAAGACACTACACAAAGTACTACATCCAGTGACTCCAGATGGGTGTGCCAACCTTTCTAAAGGTTTTTTGACCCGTGACACACATCACAAGTTCCTCATGTCTGAGGTAGTTGTGGCAGGATATTGCAGGACTCAGTGGAGGCTGTTTCAGGAGCAGGCTCACATATACTTACTGTCTCAGCTCCTTCAAAAGGCAGCACCACCCTGAGGTCCCCATGCCAATATGGTCTCAGCACCAGACTTGTGACAGAAAGCTGCCATAACACCTGCACTTGATTCACTTGTGTCTCAGGGGCTACAAAATGCTCCCCACAAAACTTGCTGTTCATCTAAAAAGCCCACAGCAGTCAGTTAAGGATTTTAATTGCATTTCCCTTTCAGTTGTGGTTACATGGAAATATAATTATGTCTATTTTGTCCCAGACAAAAGAAAAAAAAAAAAAAAGGAAGGGAAAAAAAAAAAGCATTCAAAGAAATGGAAGTTTACACAGTAACACAAGATCCAGAACTGCAGTAATTACCTCAACATAAGTCTCCAAAGAGTAAAAATGAGACATCACAGAGGAAGAGATTATGCCATGTCTGTGGATGCTGGGGTTCATATGTCTTCCTCTGAGGCAGCCTGTCCTGATTGCTGTTAGAGACAGGATGCTGGGCTGACAAGACCTGGAGCACGATCCAGTCTGACAATTTCTGTGTTCCTAAGACTTCCATATAGAGAAAACATTCCTTATTTAAACTACCTTAATTTTTCCGTTTCTTTCATGCAGATTTAATTTCCTTCTGGAAAGCAGTTACCCAGCTGTGGCTATGAAACTGGTAATAAGCACACAGCTTCAGTTCAGAGGTGATCAAGCACTGTTCCTATGTTTTAAGTAATAGAAGATGGGAAAGACAGGAATGGAGGTAGGTAATGAAGGCACTTTGTGGTATTTGGATCAAGCATCCAGGGAGTACATCATAGTTGTCAGAGTGAAAGAGCAAGTTCTGGTCTTCTTCAGATCAAGCTTTGTCAAAACAGGAACAGAAAGCATGTTCTTTCTGCTAAAAAGAAAGACAGGAAAAAGGAATCTACATGCAAAATAATTCCAATTTCAAATAATCTACAAGCTACATGCAAAATAATTTCAAAGCTAATTTTTTTCACTCCTGTGTAACACTTTCACCTTCCTTAATAAAAGCAGGATGGATACACATTAAACTTTGTTTTTAAAATTAACACTCTTGCCTTTGAAAGATAGGGAGATGTCTTTTGTTAAGGAAAAATGAAAAAGATACATTGATTAAATGCTGTTAATCGAGTTTGCAGTGCCTGAAGTTCTGGCACTGGTTCACTTTTTTACAAAAGAAAATGCATACGGAAAACTTGGAAAAGCTCCACAGTTGAAAACTTTCTCCTTGCAAGCCTTGCCATTGAATTCAGAGGACCAAGAATCTCATGTGCATTCCCTGTACTTTTATTCCTTCTCCAAAGCAAGTTTCAGAAAAACAAAGAAAACATTTAACATCTATCAGAAGAAGAAAAAAAAAATTAAAAATGCAAGCATTAAAATATTTCAGGCTTTGGAATACATTTCCTTTCCATCATCAGCAAACTGTTTCGTAATTACAAGAAAAAAATCAGAACTTTATGACTGGGTGTGATGGGTGCAAGGAGGTAGAGATTTTAATCAATCCAAGGTGGATATTAAAGGAACAAGATGCTCCAAATGCTGGAAAGTCTGGGTCTGGACTGAGAGACCTGTTTTTGTGGGGAAGGTGGGGTGTGTTACTAGGCAGACAAATTAACATGGCACAGCAGAGCATACACAGAACATTTCAGTCAGAAGGGAACTATCATGGTCATTTTGGCCAGCTGCCCAACCACTGCAGGGCTGACCAAAAGTTCAAGCAGGTTACTGAGGGCCTTGTCCAAACGCCTGTTAAACACTGACAAGCTTGGGACGTCAACCAGCTCTCTAGGAAGCCTATTCCAATGTGTGGCTACCCTCTGGGTGAAAATATCCTTCACAATGTGTAGTCTGAACCTCCCCTGGTGCAACTTTGAACCATTCCCATGCATTCTATAACTGAATACCAGGAAAAAGAGATCAACACCTTCCTCTCTACTTCCCCTCAGGAAGCTGTAGAGAGCAATGAAGTAATCTTCAGCTTCTTTCTCTTCACACCAGACAGCTCAGTGTTCTCAGCCCTCCACACAGGACATTCCTTCCAACCCTTTCACCAAATTTGTTGCCCTCCTCCAGAGGTATTCACAGACCTTCACATAATTCCCAAATTGTGGGGTCCAGAACTGCACACAGTACTAGAAATGAGTCACACCAATGCTGAATACAGCAGGACAATCACCCCTTCTGGCTGGTGATGTTGTGTCTAACAAACCTTGGGATGGGATTTTCCCTCTTGGCTGCCAGGGCTCACTGCTGGCTCACACTCAGCTGCTCCCAACCAGCACCCCAGAAGCCTGGGAGAAATCTGCAGGACTGCTCTTCCCATTTATCTTTGTGCCCAGCATGACTCCATCCTAGGTCCTGAATCCAGCATTATGACTTGCTAAATTTCATCTCATTAGTCACAGCCCAGTGCACCAATCAAACCAGATCCCTCTACAAGTCCTCCTCTCCCTTGAGAAAGTCCCCACCATCTCCCAGTTGGCATTGTCAGCAAACTTGCTAATGCTGCATTCAACTCCTGCATTCAGATCATTGATAAGTATACTGAACAGGATTGACTGCAGTATTGTATCCCAGTTCAATTCCCCACCAGCCAGATTTAACCCAAATCACTTCAGTTCTTCATGCTCAGCCCTTCACCCAGTTCTTCTCCAGAGCACCATAAACCAGAAGGAGCTGTGAGGAACAGCTCCTGAATTCAGGAAAATGTACATGTCTGAGTGCAGCTGCTGCAGGGCTCCACATTGTACAAATTACATGCATATAGATATGTATAAATACAAATATATGCACATATATGTATTTAATGCATTTGTTTATAAATATATGCATTTGTACACACATATATAACTTCTGTCTATCAGCCACAAAAGGAAACCGAACAAGACAATTTTCCCTGTGGCATTTCATTATTTACAGTTTTTGCTGAAATTTCCTGATCTTGGACCCAGCTCATGTCTTCTTCAGAAGACAAGAGCAAATTAAGTGTTTGTACAAGTCATTATGAATTTTTGGAAACCGAGAACCAATTCTCTAGGTTGTGTCTGCACACATGCCTTCAAAGCTTTAAATATAGGATCATTAATGTTGCATCAAAAATTCTGAGAAATCTTCTCATATGATTTTTTTCCTTTAAAAAGCAAACACAGATTACTTTTGGAAATAAATTGTCTTCTTGAACTACAGAAAAAAAAATGTGAATTTTCCCCCTTAATTAATTTCCCTTCATAATGACAAACTGTAAGCTTTTCTATAGCACATCTTAAAATCCTTACTTTCATTCTTCGTGAAAACAACAACTGAACATAATGGAATGGAAAGCTAGATCAGCCTACATGGAATTATTGAACACCCTGTTCTGAACAGAGTCAGCAACTCAGCTAGAATAAAGACATAAAACTGCCCATGTAAGCTACCATGCTCCCAGACAGTATGTGGGCACAATTCAAGGACAGCACAAATGAGCTATTCCCCAAAATCATTACCATCAGGGACAGCATGCTCTACCAACAAGTTTAACCATATGGACACGTACTCTCTACTCTGCTGGCAAAAAACAGACTTTGACTCCTTTTATTCCAAGTCTACAGGTAGCCACTCATACTTTCCAACAGATTGGGAGTAAGAATTCAATGTATTCCTGCATATAAAAGCAAACTCATCACCCTAAGAACTCAATGATTAAAACAATCAAACTAAGGAAGTAAGAGCCAATTTCCAATCAATCTGGCAGGGATACCACTAATAAAATGTAAATGTACTGTATCTGTGTGTGTGTGTGTATAAGTAACCTTCCCCAAACTCTTGCCCACCCCAGTCCTTCAAAACAATGTTTTCCCTGAATTTCCCTTTTCTATTGTGGGCACTTCACAGTACCTTCTTAGGTCAAAACACTCTGCCCAGTGTCTCAAACAGCTAACTCAGTTACCATATTTGAGCACTAACAATAGTTCTTCCAGATCTACCTTGGTAATAAACTTTGAAGGCAAACCTAGGACCTCAAACAATAAGAAAGAGTCAGTTATCAGTATTCTATAGTATTATCAGTATTCTATAATATTAATACATTTCCTGTGCATTTAGGGTTAATGCATGGTACAGAAAACTACTGGTTACATCACTATGTGTAAGAATACACACAGATTAATGAAGTTCCACTGCCCTCAGAATTTACATGTAATGAACCCTTTGTCATCTGTGAGGTGTTTAGCAGTGTGAATTACCAGTGTATTATGAGATCCATCAGTTAAAAGCATTTATGTATTGTCAAAAGATTCACTCAAGTCTAGGTAACTCTGCCTCATTAATATCCTTATGAGCACCTGATAGTTATAGGCACAAATCAAAATGGAGTCAGTGTCTTGAAGGGTTTAGACTCAAATTCTCTCCTTATCAAGTAAAATTTCAGTTGAAAGTGCCTAGTACTTCAGAATACCTCATCTCTACTTCTCTGCAGCTTCCACCATCAGTATTCCACAAGGCAGCAGCTGAGAATTATGTATCTGATTTTATCCGATTAAGTGTGACTTCAGAATCACTGAGAAGGAATCCATTTTCTGCTCAGCACTCCAAAAGATTTATCAGTGAATGCATCATGTCCCAAAGCACAATGCTATTGGGCCATAAAATATTTCAATGTCTTATTAATAACTTAATTGAATCCATTGTAATTTTCCTAGTATTCAAGCAGCTCACTTTGTCATTGATTGACAGAGATGAATTTGAAGATATTTAAAAGCTTCACAAGCAGATGAACAGCTATATCTGAATTATCACAAATGAGGAATACTTAAGAAGGGACTGTAATAATCTTTCATTAGAAAATTTGCTGTAGTAACCACTGCAAACCTTATCCTGCTCCCACTGACAGCTAAAGGAATTCTGCCTACAGATTTGATGCCATTTCTAGTTCAAAATGACTGCATTTTTCCCCAGAAGTGAAGAAATTTGCAATCAAATGAGAAAAATACCAGAGAAAAGTCTGTCAAAGCCAGCTATAAATGAATCATGAAGTTTTTGACTGACTCATGCATTTAATTTCAACATAGATGATTTATAATCCAGAATTTTATTTTTCCAGTATTGACTAATATTGCAGAAGCATCAAAGCTTCTAAACTTGCTTAAGAATCTGTCCTACTCATCATCTCCCCAGTTAACATCCAGCATCAGGATGCAACCACCTGATGCTGAGTCATACCTTTGCTTCTCTCCTGGAGAAGAGAGGACCCATTACAATTTGCAAAACATGACAAACGTCCTATTTTAATGCACTAAAAATTTGCTTTTTGACCCAAAACAATATGACCACTCTGTATCAGAATGAGGACTATTTTGTTCTTACAGGAAATTCCTCATCTGGCCACCTGAACCTGGTTTCCAAAACATAGTTAATTTTTTTGACAGTTTTTTTTGCATGAGGAATGTGGAACCAAGAAGTTGCCAGATGCATCCAGGGAAGCTCATTAACAGAAGACACTGCACATATGGTGCATAAATGCCCCTGAATGGAAGATCCAAATGCCCTACAGGCTTTATCAAGACATACCCTGAATGCAGAGGCCCCTAGCTTACAAAATATGTTGGGTTTGGCTCAAGCACAGTCACTATGTCGGTGTCATGATCTCCATACAGGAATTAGAGATGTTTTATATCTGTGCATGAAACAGGTCTAGGTAACTAACCATCACCAGCTGATCATTTGAGCAGTGCCAGAGAGCAGTGAAGGCACCAGCTTTATCCCACATTTTGTCTGCTTCCTGCAATGTCCATAGGGATCCTTTGCAAGCCCAGCCCTTGTCTACATGTCTGAGCTGTCACCGTTAACCAAAGGATGCTGTATCTCCAGGAAGTGTTCCTTGCGTTGCAGATTGGCCAGATCTGAGTCCAAGCAAGATCAAAGGGAGGGAAGATGTCTCAAAACCCAAAATGTTCTGAAAGTGTGTAGAGAGTGTTGGGCCAGCAAGTAACAGATAGACCAAAGTCTAGGTCATGACCTGAAGCTAAGCAAATTCAGCAGCATGTGAAAAGACACTGGATACAATGAGAGATTTTCAGATGTGATAAAATCACAGGCAGTGATCACTGATGTGTGAGGGAGGCTTATGTGAGGAGGGACAGAGAACAACATCAGTGCTGGAGGGGAGCCCTGGGGACCTTTGGAGAGTGAAGCTGGCAAGGCATGGGGAACCACCACAGTAACCACCAGGCTGCACCGGGATGACCACAATAACAGTGCTAGAAATACCCCATGAAAGTGTAGATGTATCAACACTGAGACCAGTGGAGAAAAGTGACTAAGTTTTTGAGCTACTTACTTGGGAACAGGCCTGGAGGGCAACAAAAGTAGTTGTCAAGAAACATTAAGTGGGATAATAAGAAGGGCAAGTCATAGAGGTACCTTTCTGGAAGGTCTGCACCCAGCTCCTGCAGCTTGAATCAAGAAAGAAAATATCAGCTACTGTTCTAACCATACTGTATTTGCAAAATCCACCTGTAGCATCAGGAGGGCTGGTGGAAACAGGGTATTTCTACTATTTTGTTGTAAACATTGAGCTTTAGTCTTTGTCTTACAGAGCAGGAAGTAATTTAAACCATTCCTCTGTCTCAGCATTCCTAAAACTCAGCTTTGCCTTTTGCCATCAAGGCATGATAAAGGTGAGGTAAACCTCATTAGGTGACAGTTCCAGCTTAACACTGCACCATTCCTCATATGTTGCAGAAATATTTTTAGGGACTAAGTGACATGAGAAGAGTTCTGTGGAAAAGCTGGGAAGAAAGAGATGAGCAGCAGAGCAGCAAGGCATTAAGCTGCTCAGGGTATCCTTAGTGAGATCCTTTTCCTGGCGTGTAGGGTATGGATTCAGAGCTCATGCCTGGCAGAACAAGAGTTCAAAATGTACTGTGTGGTATTTCAAGCAAAAAGAAAAGAATATTCCCCAAATACACTCACAACTCCCTGAGTAGGGAGGTGGATTGATTGTTTCAGAAATACTGATTCAACCAGCTAAAACAAAGCATCTGTTTCTGTATATTATCCAACCTGTTTTGCAAACATCATAAAAAAGCAGCTAATGAAGCAGTCCTCCTGATCCCCCGCTTTCCCTCAACCACCAGGTTAGTTACAGATTCCCTCTTAATAACAGTTGTGAGACAAATTCAGCTTCTTTTCCAATCAAATACCATCCTATTCAATACTGAATTTTCTGTAACATTTATTTAAATCTGCCTTTATTTCAGTTTGGGTAAGCATAAGGGAGGGTTGGTGAATTTCTAGTGTAAAGATCTTTTATCTGTAGGTTTGGGACTCAAGCAGAAGTCCTCAAACTACACCTGCAGTGAAGAAAATATTTATAAATTAAAATTGATGCCTAAAGTACTGTAAAGACTGATTCAGCTCAGGAGAGTCACTTCTTTAGCCTGGAGAAAAGGAGGCTCAGGAGCCTTTCTCCCAAGTAGCAAGCAACAGGACAAGAGGAGATAACCTCAAGTTGTGACAGTGGAAGTATAGTCTGGGTATTAAGAAAGGTTTCTTTATCAAAAGAATTGCCAAGCATTGGAATGGGCTGTCCAGGGAAGTGGCAGAGTCACCATCCCTTAAGGTGTTTAAAAGATGTTCAGATGTGGTGCTCATGCATGGTTTAGTGGTGGAATTAGCAGTGCTCATTGAAAGTTGGACTTGATGGTCTTAGAGATCTCTACCAGCCTAAATGATCCTATGACTTTTTAAAGTGTCTGTAGAGTCTGGCAATCATTACATTAGAGAATAAAAAAACCAAAAACCCCAAAACCTCAAACCACTCACCCTATTTGCATAATCAGGATGTCCATTTCCTGCTTACCATATATTATACTGTAGTTCATTAATTTCAAATTATAGAAAGCAAGCTACCAGTCCCCTGCTGTGTAGTTAATGAACTTAGTAAAAACCCTACAGTTCTCATCAGAAAACATAAATAACACAAACAGCAAACTTGTGATTGAGTAGGATTTGTTTATCTTTTGGGAGCAGTTAATCAGAAGTTATGTTATAAGCTGAAGCCATTAGAACTATTCCAAGGTTCCAAACTGCTAGCTCTATACAATTAAGGAACTGCTTCTCCATTTTCACAGGTAATTGTAAGTAGTTTAGACAGATATTAAGGTCTTTAATTCTACAGCAATTGCTTGGAAACTCTGGATACATAAACAGAAATTCCCTGGTTTGGTAAGAAGCACCAGTTGGGTGTTTCTCTTCTCAAATCTTTAAAAATATTGCTCTGTATTAATTTAAATCCTCTTAAGAAATATCAATTTCATAAAAAATTGATCCATTTAAGAATGGCTAAATAGTACCTGATCTGCCCAGGCAGATCTTCTATTATTTTTATTACATTTTCTTTCAATTTTCTTCTCACATTTGCCCTGGGACATTTTTCTCTAACCCCAAAGGCCAGTGGCCAAATATTAATTATGTTTGTGGAAACTATTAAGTGATTTATGTCCTTGCACAAAAATACCCTAGGCAGGTTCCCTGTATGATGCAAAGCAATGCTGACTTAATTCCTGAGAACTACTCCTCTCATAAGTAAATCTTGTGAGGAAAGTTGCATTCCACAATGCAAAAGAGTAGTTGGGTTTTTTAAGAGAAACAGCTTCTTTCTGAATCATACTCATTGTTCCATAAATAATTCAAAATTAATTAGAATTATGATAGCATCCTGTCTGTGGGAATACATCTCAGTGAATATTTTAAGATGCATAACAGGGCACACCTGTGGAAAAAAACTTTTTCCATTTAATTTAATGCAGATGTGCATACCTTTCCCTGCTGGTTTAGGTGGAAGGTATAGGGCTCTTTGCATTCTTTACAAAGGGGAACCTTCCCTTCTTCAGAATTTGGATTCTTGGTCCTAACTCAGTCTCCAAACTGTACCTTTCTCCACACTTAAAGCAGTTCACAACATTTCTGTTGAGACAGTAAACGTAACTGGTAGATGCTATCTTGGGAAATGGCTCTAAGGACTGACTTTTCAAGCCCAGAGGAAACCAAAAGCCCTGCCCCATGACAACATATTTTCCCACATTAGCAGGCTCCTGAATGAGGTTTATCCAGCTTGCAGTCCTGCAGGCAGTGGCCAGCCACAGCTCAGGATATCACCAAGGTATGAAATTATTTCCAGGAGGTTCCATGGCAGAGGTCAATGTCCTTTGTGATGAAGAGGGAGTTCAGCTGTCTGGATGCAAGCTGTGTCTTGCCCCTTGCTCTCTGTACTAGACAAGGGGACCAATCCAGTTTATCTGACTTAGGTCCAGGCGGGACTGGTGACACCACAGACTGTAGCTGAGACAGCTCACACAATTTAAGTCTATTAGAGTCTAGGACAGCCCTAACTCAGTGCTCTGATAAAACACTGGAGAGAAGGGTGTCTTCAAAGGACAGTTCTGAGAACTTCCATTGAAAGATTGAGGGTAGACAACATGAGTATTTTGTCACCTCATGTACATGAAGGGATATGAGCTTTAATTGCACTGGAAGTCTTGACAAAGCAAGAACTACAGCAACAGCCATTTGTAATTAATTGAGGCATTTCCCTGTCCATGGTCACAAAGTTACTGACAAGGACATGCATTCTGCTCACTGCCTACACGCTCCAGAAGATTTATCAGAGTATGGATCATATCCCAAAGCACAGCACTAACAGGCTCTAAAACATCCTGATGTCTTATTAATAAGTTAATTGAATTCCGCTGTAGCTCTCTCAGTATTAACGCATTTATGCTTGTCATGGGCTGATAGACAGAGATGAATATGGAGATATTTTAATAGCTTCTTACACAAACAGATTAACATCTATATATACATTATCATAAAAAAAGAAAAAATATTTTGGGAGTGCAACTCAAATTAAGAGGAAGTTGATATGGTAACCACTGCAATCAAAGTTTGTTTTTCTTGATGTCAAGGGGAAAATGTGGGTTGACTTCAACAGGACTGGAATCATAAGCTACAATTTATGGCAGCAATTAGCCTAAAAGCAGTCTTACTAGGAGACTGTATCACTGTCTTTGGCAGCTGAACGTCTCCAAAAAGAGAAAGGAGTTCTGACTGGTAGAGAAATGTAGTAATCCGATGACAGTAGGCTTTCTCCATTCTGCTATTTTTGTGGAGAGTATGTTGCTGCTCATGGTAATTTTAAGCATCTAGTTGGATGTCCTCCACTGTACAAGCTGTCAGATATTTCTGTGTGATTTCTGCTTGGATGCCATAAAATTGCGCCTGAGCCAAACTGAACTTTGATTGCTCCAGGAATGCAATGTGAAACACCAGAGCAAAACCAAGATGGCATGACAGATAACTAGAGATCTCTTGTGATGGTGAGCAATGGACTACAGCCAAAATGTGGACATTCATGTGCATCCCCCAAGCAAATGATAACCAATTATATCTCTTCCCTGCAAGAATTGCACCAAGATACCAGAATAGCTATCCCCAGGCAATTTCCCAGAGAACACTAATACCAAGTTACCAATGTCTTTAATCTCTAAGTGATTCAAGACACTGGAGAAATGCCTTACCTGCACAAAGCGTGTCTACACGGTGTAATGCAGGAAATCGGCATGAGAAAACAGGTCACAGAAGGATCCACTTAAAAGCAGGTAATTTCCTACAGAGGTTTCTTGGAACCGCACATTAACTCAAGATGACCCCTGTCTCCCTCCTGACTTCCTCATCTAGTGGATGCAGGAGTATAGCACGAGAAGTCTGAGTTTGTAAAACATTTTCAGAGAGACTTTGCCATCTGTGCACAGAGGTAACAGGTCCCTGGGACTGGACACTTCACTCACTTTTCTTCCTCATTCTTCCTGTTTCTCTACAAAGCTGATGAACAAACTGTGAGCCCTCCAGTGGCCAAAATAATGTATTTCCAACTCTGTATGATTCCAGTCTACCCTCCAGGTGCTCTAACAAGTTTTTTCCCTGTGCACTGTAGCTAAGGCTATGATCAGAACTAGCAGCTTGATATTCAGAGAATGCTAGAGAAATGTAGGAAGGACCCGATTACTTGGAAAAGACATGGAGAGATCAATACTACTGAAGTGTGTAGCAAAAAGTCTCCATTGTATTTTCAAAGTGGATAAGGAGCAGCCTCTGGGACTGTGTTCCAGGATGACAAAAAGGGACATTCGTCATAACACCAGCAGGACAACAGAAAAGATCCTGGATGAAAGGCCTTTCAGTAAAGTCCTTCCATGTTTTTGCATCAAAGGCATTGATTATCCAGTATCTGAAAAGTGCTCAGTAGCACACAGGATGTGTAATAGGCTTTGACATTATCCAGAAGCATTACCATTGAATTAGGACATTCACAGGAAAAGGCTAGAGAAGAGTGATGATAAATTAACAAGCAACCAAACATAGTCACTCTGTTGGCTTTGCAGTCCTGCCTGCTCCTCTCTGTGTTTCTCCCTTTACACAACCCCTTCCCTAAACTCACTCCTGACACCTGTTCTGTAAAGGCAGGGAGGAGCAAGGAAAAGGGGTTTTTTGCACCCTTTTTCCTCCTGCCTTTCAAAGTTCTGGGTTTCTGTTTCCTGTGAAAAGGCATAATTATTCTAGTGCCAGGCTATAGCAGGGCCTGAGCAATATGGATGAGGTTTCACAAGGCAGATGTCACACCTCACTGCTGCAGGGAAGGCATTTCAGACAGTTTGTGGCTGTGTCATTTGGACAGAAGGTGGCTTTGCACCGAATGACCTACTGACCACAGCACACAGAAGCAGTCACAGCCTCTTGTGAGGAAGCTGCAGGGTTCATTTACAGCTGTACCTCTGCCATGCACTTAAAAGAATTTAGACATCGGTACATTAGAATAAAAACATGGGGTACTTTTTAACAAAAAAGTGTAATGGTTAATGGCTGTAAGGTAAAGACTGTGGAGGCTACAGCTTGAAACACTCTCTTTTGATTCAGAGGTATTAACTTCCAATCCTTTTAAGGTTGTACTTTAATTACAGTTTCCGCAGTCTTCACTACTTTTTTTCCATCAGTGCAATTATGGAGTAATTCAGACTATTCTTCTAAAGCAAAAACCAATTATTCCTGATTTGAAAAATCTGTGGGTTTTTTTAAAGTGAAAAATTAGAAATACAATGAATAGGTACTATATCTAAAGGCATAATACCTATTTTTTTAAGCCTCATGACAAATTGAGCCAGCCATTTAATATAGAAGCTCACACTTAGAAATAATTAAAGCTGACAGCGTTTCTAGTACTACACTGGAGTATCTACGGACTTACAAACACAACTCTGGGTTACACCAGGTGAGAACAGTGTGAAAATTACGTCTACCATTTTTGTGTTAAAGAGCTTGCACATTAAAATGTCTCCGTAGTCAGGGAAAGAATCTAGAAGTCATTGTTTGGGGTTTCTTGTCTCCATCAGTGATTTACCATGTCAGGTAAGATCAGCTCCAAACCTGAGCCAAGCAATTTTTTATCCTGCCTTTCCTTGAAAGGGGCCAAGGATGGCACCTTCAACTGTGTTCCGATGGACTCCAAAGGTGAGGCCCACCAAGCTCAGCAAAGTAATTGCATTCTGCTCATTGAGCAAAGGAAAGATGCAAATATTCAGCAAGGTGATTCCTTTGCCTCTTCATTCCATAACCACACTATTGATGGGCTCATATATCTTCTGTGGTAACAAACATTTGCTTCCTCTTGAGCCAGAGACCCTTCCAGCTCTCGCACAGTGCAGTTCATGCGTGCTGTACACACCAAGTACATCTACTCTGCAGGTGAAGCCCAGGGCTATCAAGCCCCAACACCTGAGAGACCTGGACCTCTGCACCAGGTTTGTCAACCCAAGACACTTCTTGCCAAGCCTGTGCTGGTGTAGGTATGCCCTGAGCCACAAACCAGTCATGCCTGACTGTGCAAAAAGCAGATTGCAGCACAGACCCTGTCTCAGGTTGTTTACAGACAAAACAGCAGGCAGGGAAACAAGTGGACCCAGATGTTCCCAACTACTGTGAAGTGTGCAAAGAAATGAGCCTTAGCAAAAGGTTCACTAAGAGAGTGTCATACAATGTTCTAATTTTCAGATACACCCTTAACTTAAAAATCTTGATGATATTTAACAGTTCTTCCATATATGCTGTTAGCAGGTATAAAAGAGACCTAAAATACCAGTATAATCCTAATATCATTTTAAATTTAATTTCTTCCTATTAAGCTACTCAAGCCCTTCTGACCAAATTTGACTGAGCTCTAAAGTTGTGTCTGAAAAGGGAGAATATCAGAGCATGGACATTTCATTTTTGTGAACAATTTATCAATATTGTCCCCACAGATTTTCTTATCTCTGGCATTCTATTTTGCTTCACTGGAAATGTTTTGCCCAAATCAAAGCATTTAAGGATTTTCCATCCTTTTAGACTACATCATATGTACAAAGTGTTTACAAATACATAATGTAGCATTTTATTCATCTAATATGTAACACAAAAAATTACATATGTAACTTAGTTAAACACAGAAGGGAAAAATTAAAATTCAATATGACTTCTAAAAAAAAATATATCAGAATTTTCTCAAATGGTGAAAGGGAATACTTCAACACTGTGGAATTTTTTTAACTTTTTCTAAAAATAATATACCTTTGAAATTAACACTTTGTTACAAAGCATCTTCACTCTGACAAAACTAAAGGAAGATTGTTTAATCAGTTTCTCTTTCCAATTAGTTCTGCTTTCTAGCACTACCCTCAGAGCAGCTCCTCATAAGCTTGACTTTCAGCAGAGACAATAGTAATAAAAGAGTTGGAATTTCTGATTCCCATGGGGCCTTAAGTCATACACATATCCAATCCAGTGGGCAGTCACAGGCACAGGAGGAACAAAAGATATTTTCTATGACTGGGGCTTTTTCAAGAATAAAGAAGAATGAGGGATATGTACATGGAAGGGAAGGCAGCTGTACACCTTTCCCATCAACCTTTGCCATGAAGCTCATAAGGTTTGGTGTTGCACTTGCTTGCTCTATTAGTCTTTATGTTTTGGGATGTTCTTTTTTTTATCATTTTTTCTGATCTCCTCTCTATGAATAAAGTGAATAAAATTCTTTAAGTTACACTACTAGAAGACATTGTCCCAATGAGTGCTAATGAATCGTCAGCATGTAGGGACAGACAGAACGGCAGGCTGTGTTATTGGTCTTATAAAAGCACAAAAAATATTTAAGTTAAAAAGCTATAAAATACTAAGGTGTAATATCAATCTTACTAATTTAAATTTACTAATTTAAAATAAAATTTGCTAATTTAAATACTAATTTTATCAAATTTACTAATTTAATACTAAGGTGCAATATCAAATTTACTAATGTTAATTTAAACAACATATAAACAAATATATGTTGTTGAACACAATAAAAGTAAAAATTTCAAATTGTATATTAATTGCTTTATGCAGTTCAACCACACAGTAATGTGATTCCATTACTGGTCCTGTAATATGCTCACCATCAGACACTTCCTAATGCCAGAAAGGAATACCTGAGTTGAAGCCAGCTCAAGGCCACTGCTCTCTTCAAAAATGTTTTGCTATTAGCTCGGTTTTTAAATTCACTGTGTCTGTACTGGTCTGGCTAACTCAGAGAGATGTAACCACTCTAATGACCACAAAGAGAATTTACACCCCCAGTTCTGCTCAGCTGTTAATAGTTGTTTATCTACAACAAAGGCCACCTTTCCCTCCCCTTTTTGGTGAGATAAAACCCACATTACTCACCACAGCTGTGGTCAGTCACACCCTGTGTTGTCCCCTGGGCTTCAGGGGCACATTGCCCCTATTCATCTCTTCTCAGACATCTTCTATTTTAGAGGCTTATTGGTTACTCACCAGTATCAGCATAGATATTTTTAAAAATACAACTCATTTTTGGGAAGCCTGTATGCAGTAATACTCTTTGCACCCTGAAAACAATGATAACATTTTACGTTCACAAGCTGCAATGGTGAACAGCACCAAAAAGGGAAAAGAAGAATATCAAAGGAGGGAAGAGGTTATGGAAGAACCCTTAACGTATTTAATATGGAATTATATTAAATCCAAACAGAATTATTTCATTATTACCAGTTTTTATTGTAGTATTCTCTTGGTAACAGACTAATTTTAATGCAACTGCATATTAGATTTCAGACTAGAAAGAAAATGCAGATTAACTTGAATATATATATTCACCAATAATTGCTACCTACTAAAGAAAAGGGGGAAAAAATGGATATAATTAAAATAGAATGTAATGAGTTTTATAACTTCAGTGACTTTTGACTGAATATGAAACATTTAATGTCCCTATAGGGACTGAATGAGAAATGACTTTGTGTTACTCTATCTCCTAGCCCTTCAAGATTTAAGCCAAATGAAAATTGTCAATCATTTTCCATAAAGTGCTCCAAAAGGTCAGCTGTGAGTCCTGTGTCTTCCTCTTGACCTGTCTGGAGTCCCTAAGTTGGGAGCAGTGCTGTTTACACAGCTCGGACTTCTACTTAAAGTAGCATTTTAGCTGATGGAAGAAAGAGCAGTTGGGACAGCTGTCCTGAGTGGAGCCCATAGGTGTGTGCTCCTCTGTCTTCCATCTGCCCCACCTCTGTCTTTCCTGCTGCCTTTGTAGCACCCTAAAGTCCTGGTATGCTTTCATTTCACGCTACTAGCTCCAAGTTTCGTTTTTTACAGGGTGTTTAAATGATTATTTGTTTTGCTTTTCCCACATCGAAGCAGCACGGTGTGATAAAAACTATCCAGAGAGACAAAAGGGGATGAATTTCCAACAAGGTTTGTCCTGCTGTTGCTACATACTGCCCTTTTCCCAGCTACTCAGCAAGGACAAAAGATTCTCAAATTGGCATATTTCACTGCAGACACGGCAGATGTTGCCATCCAGGGCACCGTGTACTTCCTAGCAGATTACACCAATTTCAAGGGTTACTTGGTATCCTCCAAATGGTACTAGGAGCATCACAGAGCCAGAAGACACACACCCAGGTGGCATTGCAGCCATGAAGAATGACAGACAGTCCCATGCCCTGAAAGTGTGCAGTGTTTGATGGATCTGGGAGCACCTTTGCTATGTCCCAGCTGCTGCATGTAATGGCAGTAGCTGCCCTCAGTGCTTCAGCAAGAAGCCCATGGGGTTTTTTTATTCTCTGTGAAGCTAGTTTGACTGATCCTTGGGATTTTAGATAGAACTGGTCAGATGCAAAGGAAACTAACTAACATTTGAAAAAAGCCCTAAACAAAACAGCATGAACCAGAAACATTTCTGAGTATTCTGACATGATTTTAAGGGAAAAAAAAAACAAATTTAAAATTCCAATTACAGTCACTTTCCCTCTCCTCTCCTACATAAATAGAACTTAAGGATAAAAAATAAACCAGTTTTTTAAAGGATATGTTTAGATGTTTAGTCTCAGATCCTTCTCTGTGTTTTACACTGAGGAAGTAAAGAAGACATTGAAGTTATTAAAAGGAATAGAGAAAAGTAAAACACACAGGGCTCTTTCAACCCAACCTCATCAAACACGGGGAAAAGTGAGACAGGTGTCTATCTCTACTAGGACACATTGCAACATGACTAAATACAGGAGCAAATGCTTGCAAAATGGAATCTAGGCAAATTGCCCAACAGATGGTACAACCTATTAGTGAAGAAACTTTCTAAAGGATGATAAGCTACTGCAGGAAATACAAACATTCTCATACTGCAAGGAAGGTAGGCTGTAGGGAGGTAGGACTCCCTGAAATATGAGTGCAATTTTATTTCTCAGATGAACTTTAAATTATAAGAAATGCCAAGCTCTGGGCTCCCAAAGTGCAAAGGGCTCTCCAAATATGCCTAGGGTTCTAGGCATATTTGAGGTGAAATATATATAAGACAACATACCTCTGATCTAGGTGATTAGAGAAAAGACTGGAAAGGATTTTTTGTTCTTGTGCTTTTGTTGTTTTCATCAGAAGGGTCAAAAATGTACAAATATGCTTTTCTTTCTTATGAAAAGAACACAATAGACATTCAAGTTCTGGATAGGTTTCTCTGTTGTAAACCCTGTTAGCCAGAGATTAATAAATCTGTGTTGGTTTCTGCCAGCTGAAATCCTTTTCTGCTCAGAAATGAATTTTAAAAAAAAATAATTTATTTTGCTTATTCAGTATTGTTTTTCAATCCATAAAAGTGTCTGGCTTATACTTACAACAGACATCTGAATGTCGGCCTCTAATTAGCTTCCCTCATTTCATACAGTAACTATAGGTACAAAAAAATCTTAGCAGAAGTCTCCTCCCTTCTTTCTCTCCTCTAACCATTGTGTATAAGGCATAGATGAGATTTTGAATTCATTAGGCCCAAAAAAAGCATCACTTCTTTGTGAAAATGAATATTTTCATTTTAAAATGAGTGAAAGGATCTGCCAGCCCTGATTACACTAGTACTGTAGCCAGCCAAACCTAACAGTGCACAAACAAAAGTACCAAATACAAGAAATACAGCTCCAGTCACAATGTAATATTATAATATAGGCATTAGCAGTCTGGCACAAAGTCTTTTATTGCTGTTGGCAAAGAGTTCTTTAAGTATGTGTGCCTATTCATCCAAATGAAAAACAAAAATGCAGTGCATGAGAAATCTTAGTTGTTTCATCTTTTTTCTCTGGTTATATACTCAGAGATCTAAAGATTGCTCACTTATTGATTCAAAAATTCTGTTCTCAAATCTTTTCCTTAGGAATGCAGCCATTAGTTACCTGACTATTCTCACTGAAGCAAATTCTGTTCCGAGAAACATCCAAGTAGGTTAAAGCAGAAATAAGTTTTAAAAGTCTCTGTATCCCAGTTTTCTTCCACTGACTTCAGTGCTGCCTCTTACAAGCTTGACCTATGATTTGTATGTGTTTAATTTAAAGTGTGATCTATGTATATAAAAACCATGCAGATATATATAAAAATCTAGTTTTATATGTGTTTATGTAATAAGTGTGTAATGAACGTCTGGCAGCAACTTGTATTAACCATCAGAAATGGCTCTGGTTCTCCTGTCACTCACTGACATTTACAGCAGTTGTTCCATCAGGCCTGATGCTCCTCTGAGGTGCCTCATCTGAGAGTTATTACATATCTCCAGATGAAACTCTAGACCTTTGCTTACAGTGAGCATGAGCATCAGCAGAGGTGAGGACAGGGAGTTCAAAATCCCCAAATTGTTACACATGGACTGAATGAAATGTTCTTCCAGTTCCTTTGCCATCTTAGGCAATATTGGTATTTAATTTCTTGTCTGAGATGCACCTTGATCTCTCTCAGGAGCAAATGTATTTTGTCCTGCAGCTAAATTCCAGCAGCAATTTATATACACATATATATCCTGCTTTAACCATCAGGGTGTCAGAAAGAGGCTGAGAAACATACCAATTTACATTGGATTTTGCTACCATTTAACTGACAATAATTCCTTTTAAAATATTAGAATCTTATGTTGCTTAGCCCACTAAATATCACATTCTTAATCCAAAAGCCATAGAAATCTATGAAGAAACTTCTACTAAACTCACAAGTTGTAGATGTATCATTCTACCCTGCTAAAAAGAAACAACTTTGCAATCATGCTCAGATATGATTTGCTGTAAAAAACTGAGTTCCTGGCCTTTCTGTGTATAGATTTATACACAGATATACACAGGATACAGTTGTCACCTCATTAGACTGAGTTGATAGCTTGAAGTCATCATGAGAGAAACTAAACCAAGCCTTTTTTAACCCTACAATCAAGTTGGTAATTCTGGCAGCATTTAACTTGTGGGAAAGTATGTTGTGCCGTGCTGCCTCCATTTCAGGGACTGCATCACCTTTCCCTACCTGCTCTCATATTTGGATTTCCAGTTTCCAAGGCCCAGCTACAGATGGAACAGAAGGAGGATGCGTACTGGGTCTCACCTCAGCAAGAGGCGGAGATTAATTTGGCACAGGTTGCTGAACCACATTTAGGCATTACTTGTTTTAACAGCAAGATTAGCAAATAAAATAAGGTTTGCTGTCTTTGGTCACGTTCAGTGGAGCCACATCCCATGCAGGATGCACTGCCTGATGTGGGTGCTCATTACAGCTCATCTGCAGGATGTCAGGGTTAAGAATCATCCCTGCCCTTGTCAGAGTACAGACAAAGTAATATATGAGACCATCAGAGAAGAGTTCACTATAAATTCAGACAGTAAAAAGGCTGTCATTAATGCTTGCATGAGCAAAGCACAAATTCTGCTTCCATTCCTCTCAGCATTGGTCTCTGCGATTTACCAGCGCCACAGCTTCTCTCTTCCCATACTGGAAGGCTCAAAAAGGAATTTACACATGACATGCAGACTAGATGCTAGAGAGAATGACAAATTCAATGTCATAAATAAAGAAAAAAATAATAATAAAAAAAAATAAATTAAAAAAAAACTCCAAAAATTAAAAAAAAAAAATCAAGAGCTAAGTCTGTGGAATTAAGAAGAGACCGCTGTATCACTGCTTGTGAAAACAGTTTGAGAGACATCCAGAGGGAAGTTAATTCAGGATTGTGGCTGATATATCATGTCAGTTCTGACAGAAACAATTGTTCCTGTACATGTTGACAGCTGAAGATGAGTGGCTAAAAAGGAGACATTTTCTAGTCTCAGTTCAGAAAGCACTGTTACTTAAGTCAGTGGAAACAAGTGACTCGGAATTTATTAAATAATTTGAAATGTCAGCTATATTAAGCATTCAACAAATTTATTCCCATTTTTTAAAATTCCTATACCTTCTATTCAGAGGTGATCTTTGCAAACCATTTGACCAGGTCATAATTCACTTTTGCTTGATTTGACATATTGATGAGTGAACATGACAGAACAAGAGTTATACAAACTAATGAACATGTTTGAAGGAGTATTTTTTATTTGACTTGGACAAAGCACAGAAATTTATAAGTCATTCTGCAGCAATTTACTCTCACAGACTTCTGCATAAGCAGGTTGGTAAACACCTTTATTATGATTCCTGATTTTTTTTTACACTAGTCCTGAAACACATGAAAGACAAATCCAGACAAAAGAATGAACAACATCAAAGGAAGATGCAATATGTGTTCCCAAATCTTAGTCAGATCTATTCATTCTTCTGTGCTCCTCAGATCTTCTTTTTTTTTTTTTTGACAAATACCAAAGTACTGTTTGTAAAACACATTAATCATGTATATAAAATGGACATCAGCCTTGAAACATAAAACCACGGTTCTGCCTTTTATGGTCCTTAAAGACACATGGCAGCTTCTTTAAGATATGACATAAGCCCAAGGCCTCTCTGGTTGCTGTCAGTAAAGAAGAACAGCTTGGTGATGAAGGAACAAGTGTGTCTGATAACTCATTAATTTTGAGCTGAATAATTGCATTCTGTTTCCATAAAATATATTGTCCTTCTAGTTATATTCCCCTTCATACATTGCTCTCTTCTGTGACAATGCTGCCAAATATCATGGGAACTGATTGCCCATCTGCACTGTCATTAGTTGTGTTAGACTTTCTGGGCTCAGTTTTGATGAGGCTATTTGGAGTAAAGTGGGGGGAAAAAGATATTTTTCAGTACATTTGATCACATGGATAAGCAAGCAGAGCAAGAAGTTTAAACAGTGCTGACACTATGCATAGTCTTCTAAGTTTAGCCCCAAAAATAAATGTATAGCCTCTGAGGACACACCATTTCTTCACAATTTTCTCTTACATCGAGAATGGTGATTAAAATCTGTGACCATGCTTTACTTCATGAATTTTTGGTTCATTGTGTATGACCTACCTCAGTGCAAAGCATAGGATGATTCACATACCTATATGCCATGACTATGTCTAAATTTACATGTTTGTCACACTGCAGCTCACCTCTGGGTACAATCCTACAATTTTTATTCAGAAATGTGGGAGTTACATGATGGTTATGATAGATCTGAGTTAACTTAAACTCAACTGAGATGGTTCAGGTAGGTCTGAGTTCCAGCCTCACAGAAGTCAGAAAGCGGATGGTGCACATGCTCTGCAAAAGGTTGTGGCAAGCTCTCTGTGCTCTGATGGCAAAGATATTTCCCAGGCATTCAGAGGTGATGGTTTATTTAATCTCCCACTCCCAGGGACTGTGGCAGGGAATCTAGACCCACTTAGTTGCCTCTGTTTGCCAAAATATCTCTGAGACTACCAGGAGTGGAGGAAAACATTTGGGGAGGCTTCATCCTCTGTTTGCAGCATGTGACTTGTATCTCATTCTTTACACTGTTTAACAGCCAAGCAATGTGGGTTTTTCTAGGGTTTGGGGGCAGCGTGGTTCTGAGCTACAAAGAATCGTTGAAAGTTTAACACAGGGGATGATTAAAAGAAGCAACCCAAAAGATCTCTGAGTGCCTCTGCAGAGAGGAGACTGGCAACTCTAAGGAAGATGTGTGGGTGATTTGCTCCAATTTTTCCCTGAGTTTTAAAAATATTTTCTGCTAATAAAGATAAATAACCCAAATATGGAGCAAAAATAGTTCATATTTAGCTGGAAACCTTTCCAAGAAGTTTATTTGTAGTTGAACTTGTTATGACAGGTATCTATTTTCTGCTTCTACTTAAGGAAGTAAGAGATAAATGAATTTTTACAATGTTAGAAATTAATAAACATGTCAAATACAGGAATTATTTGTTAAGTTCTTTCAAAGATATTTGTTCTCATAGCTGCATTGCTTGCAGAGCCATTATCTCACACCCATGAGGTGGAGAGTTCAAGTATCTCTAGAAGTTATTAATAAAGTTTGTAACACATGTATGATGGGAGAGATATATATGTATGTACAAACACAAGACTAGTTTTGTATTGAAGGATTGTTGGACAAAGGTGTCAAGATAAATAATGTATCCACACAGACATGTGCTGGCACAGATACATATACAAACTCAAATACTCTCAAGCTGGTTCCACTAGGCCAGTCCAGCCTTTCCTGTGCAAAATTCCAGAGAGGACTGGGGTGTTTCAGCCTGGAGGGATTTCAGAGGAAAGGGGATTGTGAAGAAAACCACAGTAAAAATGTAAGGATTATCCAACAGTGCGAAGAGTTTGAAACAACTTCTTAAGTTTAACTTTGGACCTGCTACCAAGCTATGTTTTTAATGCAAAAGTGAGACATAAAATAAGATTGCTATAAAACATATGTATTTTAAATAAACTGGAAAATTAACAGCTCATTTAATGTATAGCAACACTAAAAGAAATGGTTGCTCATCTCTGGGAATGTATCAATGACCCAACATTGCCTTGCACAGACAGTGCAACTTAGCTTTAAGGGTCTGTTCTCTCTTCTGGTGTTTTATGGTTGGAGAACAGCCCTGCAGGGAATTACAGCAAAGAATCACTTAGCCTGGGCAGGCAGAAAGATATTTCCCTAAAAACTCTGAAAAATAGGCGTGGATAAACCTCTGTTATCATTGAAGCCACTATTAAGTGTGAATTACCGGTTCCCCTATAACCTGGGTATCTAAGGGTCTACAGGAGGATTAACTAAGTACTGTAACACAGAGAGTGAGTTGAGCCTTGTAGGAAATAAAAGCAAATTTATAAAATTACATTTAATCACTATCAGCTATTCTTCAGTGCATGAATGAATAAATGCTCCTGGGTTAGATCTAATCAGGATATCACATCATCATGTTATTCACCAGACTTTGAAAACCTGAATAATTTTCATCAGTGATCCTAACTATTCCTACTGGAGCTAAAGTTCAGTTACTAAATAGAAAGTGTTGATAAGAGAATAATTATTTTCTGGCAGAACACACTTTAGCATCCAGCAGATAATGGACAACTGCTTACACTCCACTATAATGTGTTGGTATGAATTAAATTTATTTCTTAAGATTAATAATGAGAATCTTTAATTTCTATGATGGGTTTAATTCTGAAACCTACCGAAGTGTGTTATATATTGTATTATTTACATTATATTATTTAGAAATTAGATCTGATTCAATGACCTCAGATGTTTTACATATATAGATATAAATACTGGGGTTTTTTTCCCTGTGGTCACCAGATAAATCCTTATCTAAAGGACATAATAAATAAACCATGGCATATCTGTCTCTCTGCAAACTCCTCAGAAAGCCTCTTACAGCAATATTATACATTAGCAGAGGACAAGAAATTTTTTAATTGTCTTGCATTGAAGTTAAAAGTAGCATATATTCAAAGCTGGAATGTACCTGTGTCTTTATATGGAATAAACCAAAGGACTTTTCTGTTCACAAAGTCTTTAAGGTGTTAATTCACCATTATCCTTATGACGAAACACCACATATTCTTAATACCATATCTTGGCTTCAGCTATCTATTATCTTGGTTTCTGGGATCAGTTCTTATCTCAGTTAAGTAAGCAAATATTATTTATTCCTTGGCTATATTTCATAAGAAGATTAGGTGTTTGAGGCATTGATATCCATACCTGTTCTGCAATGCTAGTTTTTTGAAATCAAGCCTGAGATGATTCCATTGTTGAGGGGTTTGTCCCATGAAAATGGTTGAGATAACTGCTGAACGTTGAGAACAGAAATTATTATTGTAAAACCTTTCATTGTTGTTTTTTTTATAGATAGATGCTCCTTCTAAAATTTTTTGCATCACTGATCATGGAATAGATCCTAAAAAAAACCTCAGGCAAAATTCCGACACATTCAGGAAGAAATGAAGCAAAGAACCAACTATACTGCTGGAGCACCTTGGAAGTGAAAACTTTCTGAGGGCTCATAAAATCAAATCCTTAGGTGCCCCTAGAAGTTTTCTATGTTTCATGAACTGATCACCAAGGCACTTCAGACCAGCTGGAACACAAAAATCAAGAAATCTTTTGTTCAACGTCCATTTGTAAGTTAAATTTATTGGTCATGATCAGAGCATATCCAATCTCTTGGGCTGTTTTCAAGTTTAAAATGATGGTGAACTCACTGGTTTCAGAAATGAGACCAGTAGATTCTAAGACCTGTCAGCATGAAACAGCTTGGAAATACCAACCTTATCATCAAGGAGAAAACCCCAGTCACAGTGGTGTGGGGTTGCGGAGTAAATATCTTTGTCTTGTGTGGGCCCTTCCTGCAGGCAGCAATGGAAGATTTGGGGGTCCATCAAGCTAGAAATACCAGGTCTCTAATGCCATTGTTGAATTTCTCAGCTGAGAAAGAGGCCCTCCTGCTCCTTTGCCTCATTTTGTTTTACATCCATACTGTAATCAACATGTGACAATTGGAAAATGTGGAAATCAAAGTCTTCTAAGGGAAAGCAGCTGGATTACGCAAACTATGAGCAGGATACACAAGGGTATTAGGTTTTTCATAAGTATGACTTCTATCTTCTCACATGGACATTTTCCTGCTCTTGTTTTTCAAGAAATTAAATTCCTTTTTTAAAATCTAGGCTCTCTTTTCAGTCAGCTGGGTGTTTCTCTCACAGGGTCTTCCAGTTAAAACAGCCAGCTGGAGTAATGCTGACTTTAGGCTTTTTCACAGCTGCCAAGACAAGTACTCTGAAGCACTAATGCTGTTCAGTTCAGCTCAACAGAATATTTTCATATCATTCCTACATACCCATCATATTAAAACAGAATATTTTCATTAAAATGGATATATGAGTCATTAAAAAAATAGCATCTTTTTAATTCTCTTTCTTCCATGGCTAGCATCAAGGAAACAGTCACTCTGTGCTACACTTAAATATCACAAAACTCACTTGTATTTCAGAAAAACATATGGTATTCATGGTCACATATGCATGCATACAAATCTCACAGAAAATAATACATCTGAAAAGCAAAAATGCCAATGATTCCTCCAAGAGGATGCATGACCTGGCTCCCTTCAGGCCAACATTTTATTCCCTCACTGTGAGAAGAGATAACCTGCAGTTTGAAGAAATTTTTACATGAATAAGAAATGAAGAAGCAGAACCCAACAAGAATTTGTTGTAAATTCACTGAGATTATCTAAGACTAGTCCCTGAGTAACCTTACTCTCATCTAGTTTTAATTTTCATCTCTTTGCTGATAGCCCTGTAAGCACTCTCCATTTCAGACTAAGTCTTTCCTTCTCATGTCTCTTTCATGTGTTACAATACCACATTTAACACAGAGCAAATGTTTATAGTCTTCTCCTATAATTCTTTATTTTAGCTCCTAGCTTTTATCTACACTAGTAAAACAGCAAATTCAGCTCTCTTCACAAATCCAAACAATTAACCAGGTTTCTTACCTTTCTCTAATATGGTTTGCGGTTCCTTTCCTTGCTGATAATGCAATTGTTTTTCCAAGCTGTGAGCTGTACCATGTCCCTCAGCAGCCATTACAACATGTACTTGGTCCTCTAAAGAATAAAACTGATTCTCCACCTCTGCCCATAATTACTTGTTACAGGCAATTCCCTGGCTACACAGTGTAGTACGCAGTCTTTAATGTGGCACAGGCCAGAGCCTTACATAAATAAAATGAAATAAATCTTTCCTATTAAATGTCCAGTCAGGGAAGAATATTTGAGAACATTGGCCATTAAAATAAGGATAAGCTTTACTACGGTTTAGAGATTTTTTTTCCTAACAGATGTGCTGTTATCCCTTATTTGAAAAACTTTAGATGTTATATGAGGTTCTATTGTTCATTTTTTTGGAAAGAAGAGGAAGTGCTTTAGATATTGGAAGAAGTTTAAAATTAAATGAAAACTCTGGTTTCAGAAAGATCTTATAATTCAATTTACTGTAACCTTGCACAGCAACTGCGGAAGAGCTATTAACAGACTTGGTTCGTTGTTCTGCTCATCTCCCAAGGTTAGCACATAAAAGCCAAGGCACTCTGGAGAAGACAGTGTTGGTGGGTATTAATCAGTGTCATGCTTAGGCCAGTGGCAAACATGGCTATGTTTCCTCAGCATTACCCCTGAGGCTGTGGTCTTTGGGTCTGTGGCTGTCCCAAACTGGCAGGCAAAGCAAATACTGTGAGGACTGAGTTTTGCGATGAGTTTAGCATTCTCTGAAGAGAATGGGAGTATTTTCTGCTTTTTGCAAGCTAAGAAACATTACTGCATATTTTCTAATTTTTTTCCATCTGTCACCATACCAAAAGCAGTTTGTCTGAGACTGGTTCTGATTCTATGCAGCCCTGTGAATTCAAAATCATTTAATATATATTTGAGCTGGAGATGGAGTGTCTATACAAGTGTATGCCAAAATGACCCTTTCTACAGTGAACAACACCAATACTCCTGCATAAAAATGCCAAACTTCTGATGCCTTTGACAGCTCAGATGGGCCCCTGATGAGATAGTTTCTACTTGCTCTGGAAAGCAGGCTAACCCAGGAGACCTGTGAGAGCCAAAGTGCAAGCAACTGCTTGGACCACTGCTGGCATGGACAGTACTAAATTGCCATGACAGATGACAGTCTGCATCTGCTTTCCCTGTGAAACATCAGCTCCGATTGAGATAGGAACTCATCAAGAGGCAAAATTTCTATCCACTGCATGCCTTTTGGTGCTCCCATGGAGGCAGTTCAAAACTGCTAATGAATCTGAATTCACGCAAACTCACTTCTGAGGAGCTGAAGGAATTAGTACTGAAGGACACCATCCTCCCCAAGCATGTTCTATCTCCCATCACTGCTCTTATAATACTGGATGACTAGCACACTTAAAGCCATATTTAGGAGAGGGAAGCCATAATTGTCATCAAAGGAGATTTTCCTCTAAGTCACTATGGACCCTTGATCCCCAAGAAGCTGCATTTGCTGGTTCCCAGTGTCTTTACTGGAAAATCCAGACAACAAATCTGATGAGGAGGCAGAAAGATCAAGAGTGCTGTTGCAAAGGAAAAGAAATGCAAATAAAGACAATCTGGGACACTACAGCTAGAGGAAAGAAAATAGCTTGCTTGTCATGAGGACTGCACCTGGAACTCAAAGACACAAATAGGCGTGAAGTTTTGTACATGTCTTTTTTTTAATAGCATTCAGAATAATAGTTAACACAATCTGCAATATAATCTCCTTCATTGCTCCCATAAGGGGTTGGCATTTGTGTGTACTTGCTGAACATACGTGGAAAAATAAACATAAATTAATAACTACATGATGCAATATACATGACAATGCACTAGGAGGCTCATTAATAATGGAACACGTGCAAAAATAAGCTATAGCAGAATCCAAATAAAATGAACCTGGAGTGGTCTTGCAATGTAATATTAACTGATTTGATTAAATAAACATGTGACAAAGTAATAGTAAGCACATGCACTCAACTACTGTGGAATTCAAGACCAGCCTCTCAGGCTAAGAAATCACAATTTTACATAATTACCTTTTTAGGACGAGCTAATGTCAAGTTACTGGTAAAATGTTTTCTTAAGTAAGTATCTAAACACTGCCCTGGAATAGCTGGTGTTTGTAAACCATTATGGAAAAAAAGCTTCTTTTCCTTTGTCAGTGATGCACATCAACAATTTTTTCTTGTTAACTGTAAAAACATTTTTCACTGTCAGAAAGATGGGGCCTCCAGATGTAAATGCCTCTAAAATGCACATGGTGCTTATGTATAAACTGTAAGATTGAAAAGAACCAGAGAAAACACATAACCTAGACCCTAAAAGATAACTTTTACTATTTTTACAACAAATGAGCAAACTTACTGGAATCTGCCCAAATATACTATCTTTTGAAAATTCATACAGACACACACTGGAATTCTTGCATACAAAATCCATGGTTCAGCCTGTGTGACATGGGATTCACCTCCCGCTAACTGCCTTCAGAAGCTCCAGTTTCATACTGGGCACACATGCACCTCCTGCAATCCTCACCTCTCCCATCTCCTAAACATCAAAGGATGCCAAACAGAAATTTACATTTTGCAAGGCTTTATGCACTGAGGAAGATATTTAGAAAGTCCTCACAATCCTAATGCATCAGTGTTTCTGTCACAGATCTGTTCCTCTGCTGTGTCCACCCAAATCTCCTACTCAATTTGTGCTGTGGGAGGTGGCACACTTACCAGCAAAGACTGCTGTCATCACACATCCTCCATTGCCACTCACTGCAACAAAGCCTGCTGTGGGGTCAAATATGGGGCATGTGCCTTCCTTTTTGTGCTGTCTTTTATTGGAATCTGGAGAAATCATAATATTAATCTCAAGAAACTAAAATGCTGCATTTCTCCACACCCCTCTACTCATGACAGTCAGCATCTATGTGAACCCTGCTGAGGTCCCAGGTATGGATACGCACCTCAAACACATCTCTCTTCCATGTCATCATGAAATCAAGTGCATGCTGATGCCCTCACCCCCTCAACCACATGCTCACTGGAGTGTCAACAAAGCCTCCTGTTATTTCAGGAATTTACCGCCTGTCAACAAAGTTTTTGGGGTTAAAAGTTCAAAGACCTGGGATAGAAAATGGCAGCTGAGAGCAGTATGGATTGCTATGCACAAACATTGATGGATGCAGTTCAATAAAAACAATAATGCATGATACTGCTCACACAGAAGTCACTGTAAAACAATCAACCATTTCACTGTGATAATGTTCATCTCCAGGTATACATTAACATCTATATTAGTGTTTGAAAGACTTTTTTTAATTTAATTGCACACAACTGCACTGGAAATACAAGCTGTAACTGGCTTAAAATTTAAGGGACATGCTATTGTTAAGCAATGCAGTCAAGCTGAATTTAAGATTATTATGTTTTATTAAATCTAGAACATTTAGGTAGACTATAAAGTTTACAAATAAACTCCTAATCCAGACAACAAGACTTTTTTTACATTTGTTTTTTCACTTTTAGTCACATTTTAGGAAGTCTTCATAGTGTGAACACATCCCACACATAAACATGAGTACAAGGAAAGACTAATGGATGGAGAAAGTTTTTCCTGTAGCTGAATTACATTTTTGGATGTCACAGGGACAAGGAGACTGGTATGGTCTGTTGGACACATATTGCCTTACAAACTAAACACATGTTGACTACTTAGTACAAGAAATTAGCATTGGTGTGGCCTGTGACTTTCAGAGTAAGATAATTAGATGGATTTTAAGGACAGGCTAGTTTTGACCAAAATCGACCAAATTTCAGCCGTCTAATGGTCATTTAATAAATTAAATTTAATTGTGCTCTTAGTTCTGCTAGAAATTGTTACCAGTCCTTTAAAAAAAAAAAAAAAACAAAAAAGAAAACAAGAAAAAAAGTTATATTTATTTCAATATAAATTATTGAAATAACTCCTAAGAGCCAGTTAATGTAAAAATCCATTATCTAAACAAGATCACCAAATAGCAATGGAGCATTTTGGCGAGGAACATCTGTAAATTTATCAATTTTTCTTTTCTCTCAAATAAGCTATTATATACCTAATAAAATTGCTGATACCTTTTCAGTATAAGATTAAACAAAAATGGTATACCTAAATCCTGTGGAGAAGAAACTGGCATAAGATAACAGATGCAAAACCCAGCAAGGAGGTGTTGAATTTCTGATATAACTAATAAAATACAGTATACATTACTCAGAAGCTTATCAATCATTCTCATAAGAAAATAAATAAAACAAGCACTGATTTATTTTGCAGGCAAGAGCTGCAAAGAATGACACTGGCTTCCTAGAGTAAAATGTCAGACCAGCACACTCAAGGGAGCCCAATATTGGGTGAACAGGTACAGGAATTCACACACACTCTGCCCTGCGGGCTACATAAAGCCATATGGTCACCTGTGCATCACCTCACAGACTTGTCTGATGAGCAGGACTTGCTAAATGAGCATCATATAAGATGAATATTAACAATTTCATTATATGGCCCTGTGTGAGTCAGTATCACAGAATCATAGAACAATTTGGGTTGTAAGGGATCTGCTTCCATCATCCTGCAAGGGTCAGGGTCACCTTCTAATAGACCAGGCTGCTCAAAGGCCTATCCAACAGGACCTTGAACATTTCTCGGGATGGGGCATCCACAGCTTCTGGACAACCTGTTCAAGTGTCTCAGCACCCTCCCAGTAAAGAATTTTTTCCTAATATCTAAACTGAACTTGCCATCTTTCAGCTTAAACCCCTTGTCTTATAACTACATGCCCTTGTAAAAAGTTCCTCTCTGGATTTTTTGTAGCGCCCTTTAGGTACTGGAAGGCTATTAGAAGTTCTCCCTAGAGCCTTCTGTTTTTCATGCTGACCAACCTGAGCTCTGTCAGCCTGTCTTAGGAGACATAGGAGACATAGGAGACATCCTCCAGCCTCCTGGTCATCTTCATGGCCTCCTGTGAACCTGCTCCAGCAGGTCCACATCTTATTTGTGCTGAGGGCCCCAGAGCTGGACACAGCCCTGCAGGTGGGGTCTGAGCAGAGCAGAGCAGAGGGACAGAATCCTTTCCCTGGCCCTGCTGCCCACACTGCTCTGGATGCAGCCCAGGACACATTTAGCTTTCTGGGCTGGGAGTGCCCATGGCTGGGTCATGCTGAGCTTCTCATCAATTTTCTCTAGAAACCCATAAAGAGTCTGTCCTATGCTAAGTGCGAGTATTCACAGGTCACTCTGGAAGGCATCCCTTCCCTCCAGTGAGTGCAGCACACTACATAGCTTGGTGTCATTGCCAAATTTGATGAGGATATACATTCAATCTCACTGTCCATATCAGCAACAGAGATGTCAAATATTATGTCTTTGGAGAGAAGATGTTACCGATGCAGATAAATGCAAACCTCTCCGTGTCTGATTATATGAGGTGATAAATACACCCACAATTCCTGCAATGCCTATAAGACTGTGAATATTGTAGGATTTACTCAGGCAAAACACAGAATTTAATGAACAGAACTTATCAGTATGAAAGTCTTACATATATAAACATTACCAGCATTATGTTGCCAGAAGAGTGTTTGACATGGATGCTTATGAAAAAAATACTAAAGGAAAAAAGCAGGGTTTTTTTTTTTATTTTGCTTCTGAATTTCCTGTCTTCCTTCCTTCTCTCTTTGTAATAGGTCTTGTGAGATTGCCCTTCTGCACGTGAATTCGCACAAATTCCTGGCACTTTTTTTAGACAGGAAAGCTACCATAATTTCATGCCTCTTCAAACACACAGTAAAAGCAATCAAGGGAAAAAGAAATTAAAAACTAATTCTGCTATTTATTCTCCTCATTTATTTTATCAGTCATCCCACTGTCACACTGAATAATAATCAACAAGACTTGATACACACACTTAGCAGAGGGCAGACATCTTTGCAGCTTTCCAGAGAAAACTGCAAGCCCCAGGCAAATACTGATTCTCAAGGAAAGATTGGATTAATCACAGGAAACGCGATGCCAGTGTTAACATTTCTGTCCACTCACCTATCCAGGCAAGCTAACCATGATGCAAGTTTACCTAACTAGTCATGTCAATACAGGAGAAAAATAAAAGGCTTCAGAGCAGTTTACTACCACAGAAAACTGCTGGTATGTAGAAGGTAAAGTAGGCAATGTCTACAAAGAGGTATAAAATTACAACAGACTACAGATAATTATTGCTTATAATGTCTGGCTGCAATTATTCAATTTTGTACAATTTCACATTTAGTAGCTTAGTGCTGGAATTAGGAGGCTAAGATGACTGTTTGGAGGAATTCCATTTCAGTCTTAGTCACTTTGTGGTGCTGGTTCAGAATGCATCCCACAAAACACAAGATGAAAATAAAACCAGCATTTAGTTTTCATTTGAGATTCATTCTTTCTGGGTAAAACTGCCCAAGCAATTTTAGCCTTAGAGGATCTTAAAAGCCTAAGGTGTTTTTGTTGCGCTTTCTGTTTGCTTGTTCTGATTCGTTTGTTTGTATGATTATTTGTTTTGTCTTTTTATTAAATCAGTTGTGAAAATAAGGAGTTCAGCAAGCTTAGATATGACTGTACAGAAATTTGTGTGCTGAGCAGTGCCTGGATGCACATTTAATCCTCAGCTGTAATTTGTGTGAAGCATATCTCTAAGACAGTGGCACTCCCACATCTCCAGAGGGACCTGCACACAGTCAGCTCCAGGAGGATCATTTTGTCCAGTGCAACAGCAGAATAACTTCAAGTGGGCAGAGAAGAATGGAATGAACTGTCCCTAGCCCTATAGGACTAGAATTACAAAGCCTCTTAAGACATTTGTTGCAATTTCCGTAATTACCCATAATGTTCTCTAACTCCTTAGAAAATGAAAATCACACAACTAAAAGCTCTTTAAAACATCTCCGTGTATTCTTTTGCCTTTGCATCACTGTCTAACCACCTTGACAAACCTGACCCTTAGAAATTTTGTTCCACAAAGGGAAATTTTCTGTACCCACTTTTATATCATTTTCTGTACAGAGTTCTGAGACACCATTTAGGATATTGACCTAGGCCAGGGACTGTCTGAAGCCAATTTGTTCTCCTTTACAGTGAAAGGGAACAGGTTATCATTCACTGTGCCTTTGAGTGCAGTATTTCCTTGAACCATTCTACTAAAGCACACCTGTCTGTGACATTCAGAAGCTTGGTTTTCATTAGATGCCAAGACTCACTGAAAATGAAACATCAAGAAGAAACACACTGATCCAGTGAAGCTCCAGACATAAGAGAGCTAATTCCTGACAGCTTGGCGACCATCTCCTTGCATTCCTTTTGAAAAGCTGACAAGGAACAAAGACCAGCAAGACCAGCAAGACCAGTAGCTCTTCGTTTGTCAGCATTTCTAAGTATGGAGTTGAGACCAGAGTGTTCCTGCATTTCACAGCATGCCCCATGTACCCCAGCACAACACTCCCTTTCTTACAGCAAATTTCAGCACAGCATATAAGATTTCCAACATGGTCAATTTCAACATTATCTCTACTTGTCCTATTCTACCTCAGAAGGATCCAAGGAAGGGCTAAGGTAGATCTGCCTACCTCTGCACAAGTGCTAAACATTTCAGTGTACCTAAAGCACTTATAGGAGCTTGTAGGAGCCAGCGCACTCAAATACAGAAAATCCCCAAACAGCTAAATTTCAACACTGTTCATCCTTTCCCTTTCCTCCTGGGAGTCAGGCTCTGTTCTCTCAAACTTTTTATTATTTTTCCCTTGGTTCCAGAAATCTCTTACCCGTATGCTTCCCCATGCTTTTTCTCCTCCAAAACTGCCCAGCCATACAAGCTGTCTATGTCCCTCAGGAGATGTAACATACAACACCTGACCTTGGAGTGCTAGAGAAAAGGCCATAGGAAGTGCTCTAGAGGACACGTAGCTGCCTAACAACTCTGAGAAGCTGTTGGCACTCATTCAAAAGCACCAGAGCACCCTGGTTTTACTGCTGATTCCTTCAAAACATTCATTGCTTTTGTACCCTCACTAGATGACTATCTTACGTGAGTCACGTAAATACTTTTTCCAATTATAGACCCAAATATCCTTATGCAAAAAGGGCACTGCAGACACAGTTTCTATGCAAGTTTAGTAATAACATTGATTACCACAATTAATGATGCCCTTAAATATACATGAAACATTTCACAGAAAAACTGATTGGTCTTTAAAGGAAATTTGCCTTTTCCCCTGGATATAGTTTTCTCCTAGCAGAGGAAAAGAATTATGCTGTCCAAAAGGAGCATTATAAATTTTACTACTGGGCTAAATACAATGTGTGCATAAATCTGGCAACTGTGAAGTCTTGTTAAATAGATAAATGTTTAGGGTTTTAGCCCTGCCATATATCAAAAGGACCTTCCCCTACACTCTTCATCCTGACTGCTGTGAGCATTTTTAATGTTGGAATAAAACTCATTTTATTGTTTGAAAAATACCTGTAGAAAACTAGTCTCTCAAAGTAAAAAAAAAAAAAAAAATACTTGCCTTCATAGTTTAATGTAAGTCAGCAGCAGCCTGCTAGATTTCCCAGACTTAGGTTCATGGCCATGTCTGAGTCTCTTCCAAAGCACTCATTTGGTTCTGCAAAACAAAAATTAATAAAATAAAATAAATAAAATAAAATAAAATAAAATAAAATAAAATAAAATAAAATAAAATAAAATAAAATAAAATAAAATAAAATAAAATAAAATAAAATAAAATAAAATAAAATAAAATAAAACAAGTAAAGCAAAAGATTTAGGTCTGTCTTTATTACTGTTACGGAAATCTGCTGCTCAAGCTCATCCTTCAGTTGCTGGCCCAACTATTGCAGATTTTTCCTGCTGATACAGTCATTCCTCATATCCCTTGGATACAAAGACATATCCTGTTAGCTAATGGTCAGTATCTGTGGATTCCTCAGTATGTGGCACTCCAAGTCCAGAGTGAAATGGAGCCCTACCCCATGAGCTCATGGTCTATCTATAGCGCATCACAATGCACATTCATGCCAAATGCCATGAGCTACAGCCTACAGCCCAGCTCAGAGACTTTCCTCTTGCCCCTTTTCAACAATGAAGACTTTCCTGAGCAGCAGTTCACTTGTATTTCCCCATATTTTATTTGATAAATTATACGTAAGAGTGAATGGGGAGTCAGTGTGATCCATATGTTAGTGAATATACAGCATCACCTCTTCACCACTGTAGCCATACAAGTTTCTTTAGTTTATAGTTTTTACCAAGTTAAATCAAGTTTAATATTACAGGAACATGTCATGTCACTTATCCAGAAACCACCATTCACAATTTAGAACCCCATAAAAATGATAATAAAAAGAGGAATTATATTTCTCACTGACTGCCACAGTTGAAATGAAGCTTGTTCCTTTTTATTAAGCACTTATGAGGTCCTCATACCCTCTTATCTATTGCCTGAGGCACTCATTCTCTCCAAGAAAAATCACTATTAATCCTTGTTTGTGCCAAATCCTCACAGTACAACAGTGTGTCCAGAAAAAGTGCCATTTAATAAAAACATTTAAAGTTATTACATTTAGAATCAGTGTGGGAAAGCATAGATCACTTGTGGCTTTTGCTTTAGAATGCCTGGAAAATTGTTCATAATAAATATCCCCAAATACTATGATTATTATATCACAGATGGTACAAAAGCAGAGAAATAAAGCCAAAATTTTGATTACATATTTTGGAGAGTCTCATTATAGACCTATGAACTTTTACAGTTTGTTCATTAGTTCATATTGAACAGATCTTAAATTTATCTGACTTTTTAGTATTTTGTAAATTCCGTCTTGAGGAAAGATATTTCTCTAATGTGGGAGATGCTTCTGTGGTTTATGTGCAGTTCTCCTGTGTAGGGAGTCTGTCCTCTGTGTCAGAAATTTGCAATGTCCTGAAACACTGAATCCCATAATCCCAGCAAGTGGGAAGGAATATTGTCCAACCATATTTAAAATCCCTTCCCTCTGTATGGAAAGAGGGATTTTTTCCTATAAATTAATATAAATTCTAAAAAAAAAAACCTGAGAAAAAGTGGTCACGGCAAAAACCTGCCCCAGACAGATCACTGAAGCAAACTGTGAGTAAAAAAAAAATTGCAGGGCAAAAGCAACAGAAACATCTCTGCAAGAATTTGGTATTAATGGAGCTTGCTCTTTCTTCCTTTCCTTTCCTTTCCTTTCCTTTCCTTTCCTTTCCTTTCCTTTCCTTTCCTTTCCTTTCCTTTCCTTTCCTTTCCTTTCCTTTCCTTTCCTTTCCTTTGCTTTCCTTTCCTTTCCTTTCCTTTCCTTTCCTTTCCTTTCCTTTCCTTTCCTTTCCTTTCCTTTCCTTTCTTTCCTTTCCTTTCCTTTCCTTTCCTTTCCTTTCCTTTCCTTTCCTTTCCTTTCCTTTCCTTTCCTTTCCTTTCCTTTCCTTTCCTTTCCTTTCCTTTCCTTTCCTTTCCTTTCCTTTCCTTTTCCTTTCCTTTCCTTTCCTTTCCTTTCCTTTCCTTTCCTTTCCTTTCCTTTCCTTTCCTTTCCTTTCCTTTCCTTTCCTTTCCTTTCCTTTCCTTTCCTTTCCTTTCCTTTCCTTTCCACACTTCTGCACTTCCTTCCACACTTCCTTCCTTCCTTTTTTCTTTTTTTCATCCCTTCCTTGTGTGTGTGCATTTGCATACATATATTCTTAGTAGAAAAAACCCCAGAATAATTTGAAAATTCAGACTGAATTCCCTCAATGCCTCTGGCTTAAAAGTAGACTAAAATGAAGTGGTGAGACTCTAAGAGAACATCATCCCTGGAGTGTTTCTTAACAACATTTCTTCAGAAATGGGGAAATAGTCTAGATTTATCCTCTTCTCCAGCAATATGAACACACCAACAGCTTAAAAAATGATTTAATCTACATAAACAGAAAATTCTGTGTGGGATGCTCACTTCTCTCAAAGCTGAATAATTCTATATAAAATTTTTAGATGTAGAGGGGAGACTGACAAAAATACTGATTGTAGGAAAGCTTGTTATTTATGGAATGTCTGCAGAATATCAAGTTTTCAATCCATATGTCACAGAAGAATTAAAGGTTTTCTAAAGGGGCAACAACACATGACATTCCTATTCTTGAATGCCACTAAAACTAGCACTTTCTGAAAGCCATACTATTGCATTTCAGGCTGGTGCTCTGAATTGCAAAGTCAGTTTGCGCTTGGATCTTCCATATGCCACATAGTGAGTCATTTTCTTTATTTCCTTTTTTTCTTACATATTTTATACAAAACAGAAAATAACAGAAAAAGCAACAGCAACTTCATCTTCAAATATTCTATGTTATAATCAGACCCTCAAGCCAGCCAACATGCCAGTTGTTAACGAGCAAAGGGTAAAAAATGAGCCCAGATAAATAGGCATGGATGAAATTTTACCCTTTTCTGGAGCCTGGAAATCTCAGCATAGGTCCACACCAGCACTAGGAGTCAACCTTAGCACTAGGAACTTCTGGCCAAGTGCACAAAACATTTCACCAAACCTCTTGCACAAGAAGTTTCTCTCCTCTGGACCAAGAAACCCTGATGAATGATGATGCATATTATCAAAAATGTCCTGCTGAAGAGCTCCAAGCACAGCATATAATATGATCTATCACATCTTCCTCCTCAGTAGTGCACAAGAGGAATAGAGGGCCAGATTTTTGCACACTTTTACTTGTCCCATATCATCCCCACTACAAGCCATAATCATGAGTACTCATGATTCCCATGTGCCTGTGGCAATCCCACAGACAAAGTGAGCCACTGATTAAGACATCTGTCATCCAGTGTAAGACAGGATGGACATGTCTGAGCTCATGAAACAAAGGGCAGAGGAAAGGCACTCTCTGAATCATCAGAATGTCTTCCCAACCCCAGCTTTCCTGAAGCACACATCCAATGCATCCTAACAGACCAAGCTCTCAGAATCCCACCCAAGAAACTATCCCAAAGTCCCTATTTCTTTTGGTTTAGGGCATCTTCCCCATTCTTAAGCATCCTGTAGTTAGAGATATTTGAAAGATTTTGATTCCTGGGAGTCCCCTGAAGGAATCACACATCATGGGGACAGCTGCTGGGAAATGAAGAAGAGGTATGCGATGGCTCATATGCCGTAGCGGAGACAGCTTTCATGATGCTCCCCAGTATTAATGTAGATCAATCCTAAACATCAGGCTGTGTAAATCATGGTTTTAAGAGGAGTTTTAAGCTTCTTTATTACCAGCCTTTTTATGTAATCCTTGAAACACAGCAAGTGTGGATGTCTGTCACTCCTGCACCGTGAAGTGGAGCTTAATCTCAAACTGTAACTGTGTGACTTAAAAGAATTTTACTTACAACCTTGGATACTATCTGAAGAGTGGACACAAGGGAGAATTTTCCAGTGAAGTGCAAGAACCATGTTAGTGACAGGAGAATACATCAAAATACTCAGGACTATCTTAACTACAACCTCAAAGCAAAATCTCTGTGCCTTGGGATAGGATGAACAAACCCTCAAGGCAGATTTATACAGGGAGTAGGGAGAGATGTTAAAACCTTTTCATTTTCTTTTCTAGCCCCTCAGCCTCTTTTTTTGATGAGAGAAGTTTGCACCTGAATTACCTAAATACAGGAATTTTCAAGGCAAAGGAGAGAGACCAGCTCTGGTAAATTAGTTAATTCCTCTGGCTCATTATATCAGCAGCATGTTCAGACAGGCTGAGACTGGCTGCTATTGCAAATATACAGCCTAGGAGGAAAAAAAAAAATACCAGTGTGAAGGTTTGGACCTTTTCTTCTTAAAGTTGCTTTAATTAGAAAATCAGACTCTGGGAGGCTTTGAACTGTGAAAGTCCAGTTGTTAAAGAGGATTGGCGGTGGAACACTCACATTTGCCCATCAAGTTACTGAGCTGTCCATCCCATATATCTCCATTTGTGTCCTTTGTCCAAAGTGGCTCTTATTGCCTGGGGCCACAAAGGGTAGAGAGAAGAGACATTTATTCCACAAGCACAAAAAACCACTTTGAAGACATTGCTCTTTGTTCACCTTCAAACACTCCTTCTGGTGTCACTTAAGGAGTATTGAAATTTGTCTGCATTGGTTGTTTAAAAAAAAAATTGCGGAGGTGGCTGGGAGACCAAGCCCTTGTCTGCATTGCTTTATGTTGCAAGAGGGCAGTGGTAAACAGTGAGAACCCACCCCAAGAGGAAGAGAATGGGTGCCAAAATGGTCATGGTGCCAGCCCAGGCTGGAGGAGAGCTGTGGCTTCTTGTGCTGCTACTGGTACATGTGTTGTTGTACAGGCCACAGATGCCTGAGCTTTACAATTCATTTCCCTCACCCGGTGAAAAAATGCCTTATAAACATTTTTGAGACTTATTCAGTATAAATAAGTAATCATCTCAAAAAACATACAGATGCTTGAAACAGTACAGTACATATTTTACTCAACACAGAAATGCAAATCTCTGCAAGTCATCAACTACCTAAATGCCAGAGGTATCTAAGCTTGCTCCATGACACCTGTGTTAAAGCTGGCGCTTCCAGAAAATATCAAATCTCAGGCAGGTGTTCAGTGCTTGTGCAATCACTGTTAATGCTTTTGAAGCCCCTTGGACTCTGCGTGTGCACAGACCAGAGCACGACAGACAGCTCGGAGCTTCACAGAGACAGCAAACTCACACAACAAGCAGAACACACACAAGCACAAGAAGTCAGACCAGCTTAAGTTGTGGGTAGAGGGACCACAGATGGGCATTTACTCGTCCAATATGGGATTAATCTCCTTATGTGAAATTTTTTGGTTCCACTACCACAGGTCATGCAAAAAAAGCTATAATTGCATTTCCTTGGCTTGCTGTTATAACTGCAATGACTTATGCCCTTGGAAGTACTGATGAGAGATTTGCCTCTATTTCAAAACTCTAAGGATCTTAAAAATTGATTATTATTTTGAACAATCTCAGATAAGCAACCTGTGCTGAAAGGTGCTGGGAGAGGGAGAAAATAACCCAGAGAGAATTAAATCCAAGAGAAAATTAAAATTATATCAGGCAAAAGAAGCAGTAACACTGTCAACATAAACACCACATTTCTCTTAAAATTCCAACAGAAGGTAGAACTCTAACTAGAAAACACAAGTTTAGATATTAAGTAGGAGAAAATGTACATATATATTTATGTTTACATGGGTTTTGTTTTGTTCAAATTATCAAAGGACATAGGAGGCAGATGTGAGGGATGAGGAGGGCATGATGGAGGAAAAACATCAAAATAGTTTGGCATCCCTCCAAGACTAGTTAGAGATATTCACAAATCCTCAGGGACAATAAGATTTCCCCAGTTTTAATGATAACACAGTCACAGTACCTCATTAGCCTTAATATAGGAAATGATTTCTCTGCTCTGGGACTTTAGTCATGAGCCAATGACTTTGACTGTGCTAAGAAATGGGTCCGTTCCTCCAAACTGTGTTTAAAATTCTAGTGTCACCCAGAGGTGATGCATCAGCAACCTACATTGCTATGAATATTTTTGCAATGACTGACCAAGAATAAAACTTCTCTCAGACACTAACACAATTCATACAGTGAAAGAGGAAAGGGGGAAAAAAAAATTAAGGCAAGAATAAGTTTGAATCTCCATGGAAGTTAAAGCAGGATGAAAACAGGAATTGAAAGCAGTGGGCAAACCAAGCTGAGCTCTGATCCTCCAGGAACATATTTAAGCACATTTATTGCTTGAGCGTAGCTTCACCATTGTGCTTTGGGAGTCATGCTAAGGCTCTCCTCAAGACCACAGCTGATGGGACCTTCCCTGTGCAAACAGGTTTGAAAACCAATATCTTTAACAGGTGGTTTTACGTGATCACATAAGAGTACATTGGGTATCTGCATGATATCTGATGTAGCAGTGAGTAGGAATGGGGATTAGATCAGGCAGATGGGCATAAACTCATGCACAGTGTCCATGAACAGGTATATGGGCAATCTTTGAATCAAGATTTTTCTGATCAGCGTGGAAGAGTGGGCTTCAGGGCTCTCATGTAGCAGTACTTTGACGGAAATCTTTACTGCTTTACTGCTTAAAATAAAAATTCAATAAGAAGCTAAACTCCTCTGTGACAGTGCAGGAGATGGATTTGAAGTGAACTGATGCCCCCAGGAATATTCCATTCAGTTTATTTTAGGTCATTCTTAAAAGCACCTAATAATATTTTCAGAAGTGTTTAGTATCTGACCTCCAGTTCAGATGCTTTACTAACATACATTTATGCTTAAAGCTCTGTTCTTGGTGAAAAACTGTGTAGAGGAAAGGTCTCATTACTAACCAAAACGTGCCATGATTTTTCCCACCTGACACTCCTGGATCATGGATGACAGGCAGCCAGAAATTTTTCCAAATCAAATTAGCATATCCTGAACAGGCTGAGCTCATCAAGATTTTATCCTTCTTGCCCCAGCCCAGCAGGTATCCACTTGTTGTCCTGGTTTAAATATAGTGAAGTTAATTCCTATATAAATGGTGAATCAAAGTTTGGTCTGACCCTCTCAGAGACATCCTCTAAGGCTGAGTGCCCAGCCCAAGGCTATAGACACGGGACATGCCTTTATCGGTTTTGACGAAGGCTCAACTCTCACACGGAATAACTGCCAATGCACAATGAAGACCAAGGATTTATGGCACCCAGCTTGTGAGGACTTGAATGTGTTGGTAACACCAAGAGATCCAGCTGGAGCTGCCCAAACTTCTCTGAGGATCAGCAGTTTTAGAACAGGCCAAAACAATGCATATTATTGAACTTCCAGGTGATGAGATATGGCCATTACATCCTAACAGACTCTGCATGGCATCTGCTTCATTTTACATGTCCACCTTCATACAAAGCTGCTCACACACATACAGAGGATATTGAGGATTCTCCACAGATAGGTATTTGCTCTTCATCTCAATTTATCCACAGGAATGAAAGCTTGTGTTGCTGCTTAGCCCTCAGTAGCCACAAAGGACAGCTTTTCAAAAGGGGAAAGAATAATGTTGCTTTCCTTACATACCAGTATTTGAATTGGATTTCAGAGCTTTTACAGCTCAGAGGGATATCAGCTCAGTCTTTCGGTTCCAAGTCAGTTTGCAGCAGTGACATTGACAATGACAATTAATAGGTAACCAGAAAAATTTACACAGAAATATCTGACACTGAGTAAACAGGGAGATCCCAATAATTAAGTTTAACATATTCAATTTTGCAACTGCAACCACATTTGATGGAAAATATTCCCAGTCCTTTTCTACCAGTATCTATAATAAGAATCAGAATTATGATGTAGCTTAAGCAGTTTGAGAGCTTAACTGATTCCTGAGTTCATAACAACTTCCATTTCACAAATAGAGCAATTGCCTTTAAGATGGACAAATGCATATGTGTTTATATACGCATTTAAAGTTTTAAAGAAAAGTTCTGGGATCAGATTTCTCCATTTTATGGGTTGCTGTGGAAACAGATTAGCCCTTTGGAAATAAAAACCTATGTTTGACTATAATGCAAAGAACAATCCATAGCATGAAAGGAAAGAACAGCTGGGAGTTGGAATAGTGTAAGCTGACATGTCAGACAGTAGCCAGACAAAGTGAGCCAGGGACTGTCTGAAAAACAGAGTAGGGGGGAAGAAAAAGTAAGAACTAAGCACTGTCAACAAAGTCTGCAAAATGGTACAGCTGTTCACTCTCATCATAACTAAAAAAATAAGGAGAGAATTCCAGGGCTGGGGATTAAATTTATGAAGAGAAGAAAACCTGAATGGAAAAAGTGAGTAGTATTTCAGACAAAGCAGGCCCTGCACAGAAGTCTTTGTTCGGAAATAACTTGGAAAGCACAGCACTGGGTTCCGGGCAAAACACACATCCCTCCACAACCTTTCTTATGAAAGGCCAAAAGGAATCTTAATACACTGCATTAAGCAGACTTTTACAGAAAACATTGCTTGTATAATTTCATTGTTTTGGGATGAGCATTAATGTCCTAGACAGATAAATAGATTTAGAGAATTTGAGAGAAGGCATATCCAGCACTGCAGAAAGAGCTAAAAGGTGAATAAATTTCACCAGAAATCTCTGCTAAAACCTGAAATGAAAGCCCAAAGGACTTCTGATATACTGTAAATAGTCAGCCAGTTCCTAGAGTCTTAAGTGATGTCTGGTCTTTTGTTCAGACAATGGACAATTGAATCCAAGATGAACGGTTCCCAGGATTACGTGCACACTGAGCAGCACAGAGGGAAAGAGAAGTGTTAGAGAGGTTAATTCAGAGACATGCTTACCTCCCAAACAAAGGCATTCAGCAGTACAGAACCTGATTAGGGACTCTTCAAGAAATACGAATAATGTCATTCACATTGCATAAGCAGCTGGGACTATGTATGTCTGCATTGTTAGGAAATAATAATGAATGCACTTTATTCTCTTTGATTTTTTTTTTCTTTTTCCTTTGAATAACATCTTCTGTCCAATGATCTCTTAGGAGCAAAGCCAACTAAATAGCTAGCAAAATGATTGATTTAGGAGTTGCTTTGTTTCCATTGTCTATGAGATCACTCCAGGCATTCAGCACCCTAATCTTTTAACTCCTGTATCAGTAAGTATATTACAAATCTGGAATAAAACCCATAAATGATTAGTGAGGGAACTTCATATTCTTTAGATGAAACTAATTATGAGTGTGGATTTCATTAGTGATAGGACAGCTCTGAAATACCGTTCATAGTTATTCATCCATGCTCTGGTACCCAAAGATAACACTTGCAAATGTCATGGTAATAATAGGATAAACAGGTTGAACTAATATCCAAAACAGCATGTCATCTGGGTTTTCAATATTTACACTTGATGCCACTTAAATGAGCAGGATGTGATGAAGAGGAGTGCAAGATATCCAAAGCTTTCATAAATCTCTCACTTTTATCACAGTCATGGTGCATTTGTGTATGTCATCCAGCAGTCCTTGCTGTTGTTTATGACCAGCAGCTTCATCACCTTTGCCAAACACGCCTTGAAGTATGCTAATCTGCTTGGGTTTTTTTCTTTTTTTAATTTATTTTTCTAGATAAAAATCCACCCCATCCATCTCTCCTGACTTGCACAGTCTTTCTGTACGTTTCCTTTGCCACTCTCCTTACCTGCAGCTCTAATCATAGAAAGGGCCAGGTTCCCAGGGAAACTGTGAATTGTGGTTCAGCAGGCAAGGAAGCACCTCAAGACAGGATCCTAGGCCTCATGTAAAGGAGCAATCCCACAGAAATTATGTCCATGTACCCAGAAGCCAAGTCTGCATGAGGCAGATCTTGCATGGTTTAAATTATGGGTGGGAGCATAACAGTGTGAAGTCAACATGCAGTAGTGGAAGAGGTGTGAGCCTGTGAGGACACTGAGTTTCCCCAGAGAACTGCTATTACAGTAGTAGTCCTATGAAATTTCAAGGTAAAAATGCCTTCAAAGAGGGTCAGTGATATTTCAAGCTGCTCATGTAGCAGGTATCAGCTTTGCACTGACATGGGTCACTTAAAATGAACCCAAAACCTAGATGGACATTTTAGGGTTGTGATCAAGGGTGTTAGAAAAAGAAGGACCAGGAAGGTCTGTGTAGGATGGAGGAGATGGTGCCAAGGACCCAGCATTCATACTCTGCACTTCCAAGGGACTCTTTTCAGAGGAACTTCAGTATTGTCTTCTGGAGCCTAGCAGATGGACTGTGCTAGTTGTGCATGTTTTCTGGTGTTATTTATTAGTGTTATCCAAGAAAAATCCAGATCAGATTTTGCAAACCTTCTAAGGGATGTGAACCAAAGGAGGTAATAACGTCATTGTCATGGGTTTGATCCCTGTATGGGCCATCCACTTAAGAACTGAACTTGATAATCTTTGTGGATCCCTTCCAACTTAGAATATTCTGTAATTCTATATGAAAATGCTAATGCCAATGCAACAATAACTGAATCTTAGACTGAGTCTTTGTGTGGGAGGCCAATGTGCAGAGTACTGTGTATTTCCACAACATTTTATCCCTTTGCCCTTCAGAATATATTGGCAGCATGCATAGTCTCCTGGGAACAGTGCTTTGCCTGTATTTGCACCTGAATAATAGCTAGGAGTTACTTAGGAGAACGGTATTTTAACATGAGCCAAAAGAATGCCAAGAGCCATTCCGAAAATTGAACATTTAAACAATGTAGATGACAGAGCCCAAGTACCTCAAATATGCTCCTTGGCAGGATTTATTTCTGGTACAGATGTAGTCCTGGTTTCACAGTGTCCCCCTCAGGGTGCTCCCAAAACCAGGTTGCAGTACTGATGTCCTGATCCAAGTCTCATAGCAAAGCCATGAATAAACCCAAAGCTTTGGAGGGATGAATGATACTTCCCTCATTTTGTTGAGCTGTACGGCACCAAGAAGAGTATTTGGCCTTTAGAAACAAAGACATAACTAAGGTAGCATTTTAACTGTGATCTGTACTGAACTGCTTTGAGTTAAAAATGCCTGAAGTCTGTATTGTTATTCTGGAAAGACTGTCAGATGCAATAGCCTGATCACCTTTAACCAAGATTAATCAGTTCTCAGAGTGAATTGACAAAGTCTTTAGAAAAGTGGGTGGAATTGATTAGTTGCTGATGCCTCTTTTTTACTTTCTTTATCTTCCCAAGCAGCAGTGATTTCATCAGAATAACTGACATTAAGAAATACTAGAAAGTACATCAATAGGGAAAATTCCACTTTTTCATAGTAGAAAGGACCAAAACACCCCTCTAGCTGCCCTTATGGTAACAACAGACATTTGTCCAGTGTATAAGAGCACATTTCATTTCCTCCCAAATTTTTGTTGATTTCTGCCAACCTGCACACAGGACAGAATGGTTAATTTAGTTAATTCCTGCTGCCCTTCCATCCTCAAGCCTCGGACCTACAAAAGCAGAAGGAACAAAACACGCAGTCTCTACCTGCAGTACCAGAAAATGACCTCAAGGTCCTGCCCCAGTATGCTATAAAGTGGGGGTTTTGAGGGCAAAAGATAAAAAGTCTGGATTCAGCTGAATGTGAATGTATTATGACATCTTTGTAATCCGGCATGCTGGCACCACAATGGCACCTCCCGATCTTTGCCATTATCTCAGATGTCCACATGAAATAAATGAAAGAATCATCTTTGCAGAGCAGACTGCCTGAGTGACATATTCTTGCTAGACACTACTGTGCTTGGAGAAGAAAAAATAATCTCCACACAAAAGCCACATATCCATAAAATGTGAAATGGAAAAGAGTGTGGCACAAGAGTTGCTTCAGTGTTTTAATTTTCAGGTTCTGTAAATAACATACAGGAAGAAATTCCACATGCTGCATTGGACTGATAGATAAAGTTGGAGCTGTTTCAGAAGATGACGGATGGACTCTATTCCTAGGTACACTGGGCTAGGACAGAAGAGATATGAGTTCTGACAGCACTGCCAAAGATTTCTGTCATGATGTCAGACATTCTTGTTAATCTCTTGCTACCTCAGCTCACCATTTCCAGTCCTGCTGATGGATTATTTTCTTCCTTTATGCTGTGAGCAGTGTATCGTGTATTTGTACAGCAACTGGTGCAGTGGACCAAGCCTGGACTGGGAGATCTGGGTCTGAAGGTGAATCAGAGGAAACCAGCGCAGAACACAGCCAAAATGCAAATATTTACCTAAATTGCATGTACACAGTCCAAAGTACTGTTTTAAGCTGTTTTAAGTTAGTGTTTTAATCAGAATCCTGCAAAATTTAGCCATCTTAGCTGTCCACCTAGCTGTCTGCCTTAGCTGTTCTCTTAATCCAAGACACACATTCCTGTCCAATTATTAGATCTTTGTAGAAAGGGGAGTGTCTTGTGTTTCATTTGTAGTGACACCACACTGGAACCTCACCTTTTCCTCCTGCCAGAAGGGATTTCAGGGCAGATGCTACCAGAACACATTGATTTCCTCTAAATAAAACATTTAGTACCCCTGCAGAGCAAGTGGCTTTTTAAGCCACTGGGATATGGTGAAGTCTTTAGCAGTTCCATGCTCAATGAGCCCCCGGGGATATTTTGTCAGAAGGGGCAGGCAGAACAGGTGTGTGATGAGGTCGTATATTTTCCCATTTCTTTTGGATTCCTTTATTTTCACAAAAGTCTAGGTCATGCCCTGTGTTGCTCTTCCCTCTTTCTTATTAATTTTCACCATTTCTATCACCAAGGAAGCCTCAGTTTTCAATTCCCAAAATTGAAAAAGAGAACATAAATTACTTGTACCACCCACCCTGGTGTTTTCCAGATTAAAATGACTGTTGCTGCAACTGTTGCCATCAAGCATAGCCAGACCAGCTGTTAGAGCCGATAAAACACAGGCGCAGACCAAGCAAAAAAAAAAAGCAACAAGCCAAAGCCAGACCAGAACAAAAAGACCAGGGTAAATGCACAGCCCCAGGCTCAGGCTGAAGCTCTGCCCCAACAGAAACAAAGTTGATGGTCCCTGTCCCCAGCAGGGAGTCCTCTCTCTCCAGCAGCCACTGGGTTCCAGGACGCCCCACTCTTCCCTGTGGATGATAAGCATCATATTTACACTCTTTTAGAGGAAAAACATGAGTTTGTGTGGTCTGCAGCAGGTAGTAAGGGACGAAAGTTTCTGGCAGTGGTGTGCTGGAAAGACAACAAATACCATCAGGTCTTACAGCACCTGTTAAACCTCCTGGGGAAGAGGTCTGTGGTCATTTGCTGATGAACAGCAGGTTGGTCATCATGTTAGGGTTATGGTAGCATCACTGTTGAGTACATTTAGCATTCCAGTAGAGGTACAGCATTGAAGCATTGCCAATTGCCAGCTACTAGTTTCTTCATCTGCTCTTTCATTTCCATCCTGAGAAGAACCCTGGTGTTTCCCTCCCCCTCCCCATTTCCTTGTTAAAGCCCAGGGACTCCTGTTACCAACCTATTTCTGAACTTTGCTAGTTGTCTTGCGTTAATTTTTGCCTATTTTAGGTTGAAAAATCTCCAGTCCTTGTCTAATCCCTGATTTTATAGTGCAGTGAACACCTTGGTCCAAACTCATTCTTCCAGTTATTCCTGGAACAGGCATAGTAATGAATGAAAAGTTTATAATTGAAAACAGAATAGCTTTTGTTGCCGCATAAAAACTTTTCATTCCATAGAAGACAAGAGCTGAAAATGCCACTATATGGGGCCACAGTTACAGACTTTTATCTGTATGCATGGGTACTAGCCTGGGCTTTTCTTATTTTTCTAATCTGCACAGCATGGACATTCTAATACTGTCTGTAAATTATGGATTTTCTTTCCAGATATCAGCACATCCTGCCAGGATCTGAGGCAGTTAGCAATTACCGTAATTTACCTGCAGATTTAGCAAGGTTTTATGTTTGTGGGAATAAATGAATTTTTGATAGAGTAGCTAAACAACAACAACAAAAAAGGTAAAGAAAAAATCAATCAGGTTGACTTAAAAGATTCCTTTCTTTTGTCTTCCTCTCTCCATTACTTAAAGAATGATATAATGTATTTTGGATCAGATAACTGTCTCAGTTAAATCTAAAGAAAGTTTCATTCATTCATTCTCGAATATTTATTTCTAAAGTTGGATTAGTTTGCTTTGGGGTTTTTTGCAACTTAAACTTATAAAGACATAATTCAAAACAGGAACTCAGCTTAATTTCAAAAATATTTTTTTAAAATCCACTTTTTTTCTCCATTTTCATGGGTTAAACTATTTAATTTAACCTGAAATAGCACATCTTGATGCTTTCTTTAGGGAGAAAATAGCTATTAATTACAAAAATGTTGTCATACTCCACCCATGACTGGAAGGGGTGTTGAGTGAGACAGGTTTGGGGTGCATCTCAAGGGCATCTGTCAGGGCCCGTGCACTGCCTGTGCTTGAGCTCTGCCATGACCAGGGACAGTCTGGCAGCTGTGGTGACAAAGCTGCACCTCTGAGCACATCTCAGAGGGCACAAGAGAGGGGATCTTTTATATCCCCAGATGTGACATCTTGCCATAGGGGACAAAAGGAAACGGGAGTGAGCAAGGGATTTTAAAAGAATTTTGACATTTCTAATCACAGCCCATCTTGTAGCCTGCTCCTTTCGCATCCAGCGAAGCTCAAGCAGGTGAGAAAAACTGAAGCACACTGGAAGGTTTGCCCCAAACAAGAGATAAGGCCAGGCTATTTAATCTTTAAAGCTTCAGAGCTGACTGCCCTCAAAGTGAGCTCCTGGCCTTCTCTGCTGGCCTTTTCCATGTAGAGTTACTCTCTCTAAATCCCTGCACTACATATTAGGATCTTTACAACCATCAACACCTCTCAAATCCCTTCTCTTCTGGCATTTCTTCGTGTTATCTTTTCCCCCAAAACCAGGAATAAACAATAGAAATAGGCACAACAAAAAGAAATCAAGAAAAAGGCAGAAAGGGGTATGAATTTTCTGTCTGCTGAAGGAATACATCCCAGTGGAAAAATAATAACAACTGCATAATTAACAGAGAAGAGATTCCTGGTTTAAAATCTCACCATGCATGTGTTACAGTCTTAATGATGACATTTATCACACCACAGTCATTGAAGAAGGTAAGTCCAGAAAATAAAACAATATATTTTGAAGGCAGCTAATCACATTAATCAATTATTAAACAATGCTCATGGACTATCTAAAACCAGCATGGTTTCTGGTGATGTCACGTTCGTTAGAAAGCTCTTCCCATTGCTGAACAGTAGGAGTGGGGCACTGTGACATTAACCAGTAACTGTGGTGAGCAATAACCTCTTTTATGGAGCTGTGGGTGTGCATGATTAAAAATAAATAGGGGATCTATTTTCCAATTCCTTCTGAGACAAAGAGAAGTAGGGAAATACTGGAAAACGTAGGAAAAAAATATTTCTTTTTCTTCTAGCCCACTTAATTTTAATTTAGGTTTTTGTAAACCACAAGCATAGAAAGATAGATCCTTTAGATAATGTACCAAGAGGGAGAAACAACTGAGAAAGATTTTAAAATTACAAAGAATATAACGTGCCCTCAATACAGGTATGAGAGAACTATTAGGAGAGGGAAAGTAAGTGTTCATGGGACCAGACTGAATGTCTTCACTGGGAATGATCAGGTTATTTCAGCAGAACGAATTTTCCATTAGTAAATGTGATTACTTCTGTATTGATATACTCTGTGGAAAAATACAGAATTTGATTATGGTTTTGTGGGGAAAAACAAGAAAATGTTTCTATTGTTCTTAAAAGTTTGTTTTGTTATAGTGAAAATACATCAGATCTTGCTTCAAATTTCATACTGTATTAATCTCATTCTTGCATATATTGATATTATAATTAGGATTGTGCAGCATGTTTATCTTCTTACATGAGAATGCTGTAAAAAAATTAAACTTGTAACTAATTGCATTTAAGTATGTTGGCAACTTTATTCTATGAAACAGTCCAATATTTCATATTATGATTTTGCTGGACACCAAAAAACCAAGCATTGTCTAAAGATCCCCATTGAAAGCAAGTCTGTACTTTAGGCACATGCAGGTGCAGGCAAACATATACTAGACTAATCCATATTCCTGGCAAAAAATTGCCTAAATCAATAATAGTTTAGTAAACTCCATAGTGATTAAAATCCTGGATAAGGGAGACTGCTGCCTGAAGTCACACAGTACCATCCTGGTCCTCCCCAGGGAAAAGCTGTATCTGCTGGCAGTGATGGAGAGAAGAGGCTCCACACTGGGTCCCCCCAGCAATCAGCAGAGATAATTCTGCCCACCTGGCTGGACTCCCAGTCCTGCCTGCCCTGGAGGCACAGCCACCCCTGTGTCCCTGCTGCCCATTTCCTCCTGCACATGCAGAGAATATCCATATATACTGCCAAGAGGTAAAATATCTGATTCACTTGCGGTGCTGGTGTCCCTCAGAGATGGATGGTGGGGCTGGGCTAGTGCTTTACATCCACATTGGCACAGAATTGCAGGCATGGAAATGGGAACATGCAGGAGCTGTGCTTGAAACCCTGGGACTCAGAGATAGGCTTTGAAAGGATTAAATGGCTAATTCTCACTGAAAACAGTGGGAATTTGGAATACAAACACTTTTAAAAATATCAGTCTTCTTTTAGCAGACATCAAAATAAAATCCTCGTATACTCAGACCAAAAAAAATTACTGGCTTAGTGAAATAAGCTTCCACTGGAATTTTCTCAGACTTCTGCTTACATTTTTGTATTGTTGAAGACAGCTGAAATGTAAACAACCTCCTGGAAATTCACCCAGAATGTTAGCTGCAATTTTTGCTCCTAATGATACAGAGTGCTGACAATCACCCACAGTTGTATGGCAGGTTGCTCCTTACCAGAGTGAAGGTGCACAGACAGATCTCCTTACCCCCCAGTCCAAAGGTGAGACAGCAGCATTTACAGGTGTACCAAAGCCTGGCATCTCCAGGTTCAGTTCAAGAATGCATGTAGCCTTTAGAGACTGTCTGGGCTGCTGGAGGGAGAGCACAGTGCCTCAGGTAATACACACCCGTGTTCAGGCAGCAGAATCTCATCTTACATCTGTATGAACAGCAGTTATCCTTTTTCTGAATTGAGACAGCTGAGATTCTTGGTGCTTAGTGGATGAGGAAGGTTCTAAAAATAATTTATGAGACTGTGACAATTAAAAGGTGCAACTTTGACCACTGTGGAAAAATACTTCTGTTCTTGGTCTTCTCTGAACTGCAGGGCCAAGTATGATTTCTAAGAAAATTTGTGTTGAAGTGCAAACACAAAACAGTTGTGGCAGCAACTGCAGCTAACCCTGAGCACTGGACTGCTAGTAGTACTCACAGCTACTAGTGTTAGCTGCCAGCACACCTGAACACACCTGTGTGGAGACGTGGAAATGTAGGTGTTTCAATCTGGAGTGGAAGCCATCCAATATCATAGACATCTCTCAAGGAATCTAATTGCCTAAAGTAGGCTTCTAGCAACATATGGTATGTGGCAGAGTATCTCAGTTGGCCTCCAGCTGCCATTCCAGAAAGGATTACCACTTAACTAAAGTAAGTTGCCACAGCTGACTGTCCCATGTTGAAATCTTGGTAACCCTTATCATCCAAAATCTGTGTTTAAACAGCTAAAGCCTTTCCCAAAGCTACATCATCTGAACCCCAAACTAGGAAACTGTACCAGGACAGAGAATATTGGTTCAGTCCCTCTCCTACTGGAGTCAACAACACAACAGACTTTTATTGTTTTTAAATATCCATTTGTTTTTTTCATGTTCCATTTATTTGCTTAAAATAAATGCAGATTAATACAGAATAACACCTTCTATATAGAATACAAAGTAGAATACCTCCATCAGAGGCTAGAATTTTAATTTCAAAATACTTTCACTCAGTGAATTTGTCATTTCTTTTAAGGTCCAGTTTGATTTTAGTTTAAGTGACATTTAATCATTGCATTATTGAATCAAATTCTTTTGTACTAACTTAAAAGCACTACCTTTCTTTTCCAATAAAAATCTACCTACTTTATTTTCTCTTACATTGTTTTATTTAACCCAATGTAGATATCTGCCTGTTATTTCCTAAAAAATGTAGTGCAGTTTGCTTTCACCAAGAAAAGCAAGCAAAAAAACTAAATTTATATTACAGGAGAGAGTCAGATGCTTTCGTTTTGAATCTGAATTTTTTTGTTTTATAAAAAAATCGTAAAATAATTCCAAAAAACCTGCTGAAGAGAAGGAATTAGATAAATGGACTGAGTTCAGTAAAAGAAGCTTTGAAATGTAGTAGAACTGTTATTAGACAGAGGTCCCACTTACAGCATATTTTCTCTATTGTAAGGCAGAGTTCAGGCTGCATAGCTATCCTATTGAGCTAGACACTGCTCCTCTTCCATTTAACTCTTCTTTATATGACAGCATTTTATCTGCCAGTAGGATTACTATTGAGACATCTTCCCCATGATTTGAAGGATTTGTTTATTCAAGGTTTTTAAGGACTGCTCCAATTTTTATTTCCTTGCCATGGCAAGGAAATCAAATCTAAGTGAAATTACCCCTGTGTTGTATAGAGTTGCATCTTCTCTTGTGACTCTGTAGATGCAGATGCAGATGTTCCTGCCATACCTTTCAGCAGAGTGTCTGCAACAGGATGGATTTGCAAGGCACTCACCTCAGAGATCCAGTCCTCACCCACAGGGAGGGAGTCCTAGTCTGGCAAAGACTAAAAGTACTTAGGAAAATCCATACCATTTCAGGGTTTTACACTAAGTGGTCCATGAATGCTCCAGGAGGGGACAGTGAGAACATTAAACAAAATAGCATGCGGGTGCAGCTGCAAGTCCAGGCTCACAGTAAAAATCATCAGCATAGCCCTGGTGCAGCTCTGGGCCATGCCAGCATTCTCACTCTCACCCAGGTGCTGCCCCCAGTAGTTTCTGGGGAGAAACCAGCTGAGTCACAGGCATATGAGCTGCAAGATGTGCCATGCCATTCTTCAGCAAGACAAGAAAATAGTCCCTCACCCATTTTACTTACTGATATGAACATCACCTTAGCAACTAATCAATTTTCTGCAAAGACTCAGCAAAGCCTCTAAGCAATTTCTTCATCCCGATGAGTTCCTGGTCATAGCTTCTGGAGGGATTTTTTTTCACTTCGCTGCACAACTGGCCTAAAGGCCTTGTTAGATTGAGACCTAAACAAATATTCAGACCAAAACTGGTGTTAACCTTTCTATGCAAGAATAACCACCATGGTTTTTTAAAAAAATCAGGTTTTTTATTCCTTAACCCAACACACAAAGAATATTTCTTATATCCTTTTCCCCCATTCCTGATATTGTCTTAGATGTTTTAACAAAACAAGCTTCTCCTCTGTTCAGAGCAGTTTTTAGGATCTTCAGTTTTTTCTTTTTAGATGAAAGTTGTAGCTTTATCAAAACTCAAAGGGTCTAGTCAAGATGTACTAACCTCAGGTGTGAACCAGCCTGTACAGTTCCATGTTGCCTGGAAATGTTTTTTATTGTACAGCATGTAAAAAGCTTAAATATGATCATTCACAGTTCTATCAATGAAAAGAGCAAGCAGATGTTTGTGTTGTGCGGCAAACACGTGTAAAGATAAGGAACTACCTTGTTCACTTATATTAGTTCATTTGTTTGGGACTCCTCTATCTTGACACTGCCCAAGTGTCAAGTGCCTATTTGACACTGAATTTTAGCTCATCCCTGAGCTTGTCTTCTAAACTGGGCATTTATTTCCATTTATTTCCTGTTCCTCAGCTCAACTAAGAGTCTCAGACAGGACAAGCCAAAATTACCATTAGCATTTTAGCAAGTCTACTTTAGTAAGGGATAAATGTTAATTTAAAAGTGCATATGAGTGGATTTAAGAAAATACTTGTTTTGCTAAACTTTGCTTAACAGGTCTTACCCTGACCTATGGCTTAATCCAGTGATATTTTACAATAATCACTCCCTTTGGCACCAGACCCAACATTCTTGCTTGTGCTGTTCCATTTCACCCCCTCCACCCATTCTGGGAGCCTGCACACATTGGAGTTTGTTTCCCAGTGTTGGTGCTGTACCCTCTGGGAAACCTTTCTTCTCTTGAAACGCCTCCATAGCACTGATTCTTCTTGAAACTGCTTCCTTAAAGCTTTCCTGTACACTTTGGCTTCTGATTAATATTAAGCACCATTTCTGTCCTTTGTATTTCCCCATCATTTGCAGCTAGCCTGTGAAAATACATTCCTAGCACTTCTGCTTCTTTTAAAATCCAACTTTTTATTCCTTCATCTCTGTCTTTGTGTATTATTTTCCTCGTCTAGCAGCAAAAGTGCCTTTGTTGCCCACTGATTTCTCGTCTTTGTCCTACTAAATTCTGTGTTTTCACATCACTCATAAAATGATCTGAAGTAAAAAAGATGTTATTCTTCTAGATGGAAGGTTTTTTCTAGGTGCTACATTGGTTGCTTCCTGTGCTGCTTGTTTTCTAGCCCCAGTAAACTCTATATAAGTGGGAAAAAATCTCTCAATGTGGGGAAAAAATAGGCTTTTTTGACCAGAATTGATGGTGCACAGTAAAGAGGACGGCAGTAACCTCATTACTTGCCATTCTGGACAGCTTTTGCGTGGGGTGAGAAGCTTCTGGGAAGCTTCAATCCAAGTTCTGTTCCTGTTGCTATGTGTCCCTATAGCAGCATCAGCCATAACTGGATATCACTGTGTTACTGAAGTGGCACAAAGCAAAATATTCAGAAAGCAGTGAAGTATTTCCTTGTAAATTCACTGTATCCAAAATTATAGTTGTTGTAAAAACCCTAATAAAAGTTAAGCACTTCTAATGAGCCTTGCAAGACCCCCAGACTGGGCTCCTGAAGAGGCAGTGGCAAGCTGTGCATCTAGTGGCCACACCCAGTCCTCTTGACTGCTTGCAGAAATGACCAGATGTGTTGGCAATTCCACAGTTACATCAGGAGTGTTACCAGCACATATCTTTCCACATAGCTTTCAACTAGATGTCCTCTGGACCAAAAACAAAAATCACAAATATCATGATGACAGTATATCTGTTTAATGGCATATATTAGGGTGAGATCCCACTGACTTTTGACCAAGCATTAATTCATTGGCATAGATTGACTCGTATTTGTAATTAGTATAAAAATGTATCGCTGAAGCAATGGCTTGTATCTGGGGTCTGTGTGACATTAATGAATTTGAGAAAGAGAGTTTGACAGCATGAGGCTGTCTATTACATTGGGAAAAAGACATATCCTGTGGCTTGGGCTCTGTGTTAATCCTCAATAGTCACGTCCCAGAAGTCTGCAAAGGTTTTGGTATTAATTTAAGTTATTTCATTGGACAAATGAGCAGCTTCAGGAACTCTAATCATTGTTAGTCCACGTCGTGGTATGAAACAGGAAATTGGAGCACCCTATGCCTTCAAGAGTTGAAGTGAAAAGTTACACACAGGGCATACATTATTCATAAAACATAAAATACACATTACTAGAACAAGAGAAAGCTATTTTCTTTGGCACAATAAAATAAGTCTGCCTGAAAAAAATATGCAGTGGTATGTCACTTGGGGAGAGCCCCAAGTTAAACAGCATTCCCCACCTGTCAGGACCCGTGTTTCACTCGCCTGCTGCTAGAATGAGCAGGGATTTGTTTTCAGTAAAGACTTCTGGTTCATCCACTGTAGAACTATTTGCTTAATTTTGTATTTATGTCCTGTAATTACTGAAGTGAAAGAGATGGCAAAATAAAAATGAAAATGAAACCTCAGAAAAATAAAATATTAGGTGAGAACAAAGCTTTCAAAGAACAGAACCGAGATACATTTAAAATCAGATCTATTACTTTGGTATTCACATTATGGCAGAAAAGTTTAAATTAAGATGTCCTTGAGTATATCTTGGATTTTTGACTAATATGTCTCTGAAGATCCCAATGCTGTACATCTAGGGTATTGAAATTCATACTATGAGCCATTAAAATAAGGTGGGACTAACTTCATTAAATTAGGCACCTAGCTGAAATCAAACCCTTAGTTTCTTTCTGTAGTCAAGGGTAAAAGAGAGGCATTACCAAAGAACAGTTCATTTTCCCATATCGTATTTGCTGTCCCAGGAAGGGATGAGCAGCTCTTCAAATATGCCTCTGGCATATAGACTATGTCTGGATTTAGATGTCTAGCTCCCATTTAATGTTAAATTTGCACAGACTGAAGCAAAATGAGATGAATCCCTCCCAAAGGGACGACAGTGTTAAATAAAAGGTTAGGTAAAGTCCAGTCCAGTTTCTCTGCTGGTTTGCTCAGTGAAGGTAGGCAAGTAATTTCATATATTCATGTTTCTTTTCCTGCGACCTTCTTTCATTTAGCTTAACTAATAGCTAATACAACAGGGTTCCTGGCTTCTGTCTGTGTTGTCTAGACACTGTTATAATAACAGTGCCATAACAATGGTGTTTTAAAAAGTCTGTATAAGGCAGGACATCAGGAAGACTGTGTTGCTCAGCCATTTACATATATAATATTTTACTTTGTTGTGATATGCAACATGCAGTTGCCACACCAGCTTCTGTTTCTTCATTATTGTGTAGGCTTTTATGACCAAATACAATATTTAAATATGTCTGTACAATGCATGAGGAAAGCCAGAAAGAGCTGCACATGTCTCAGTGAGACAGAAGCTAAATGTTAAAACCTAGATATTTTGTCATAGGTCACAAATACTAAACCAAACACAGAAACAAAACAACAAAAAACCCAGAAAAATCATGATGGTGGGGTTGCACAGGCTCATATTAGTGTTTTCAGCAATACATTTATCTTGAGTCCTGCTCTTGAGCAACTATAGTTAATGGAAGTCCTGTGTCTCTGTTAGTGGAATTATATGAATAATGCAACATGATATTCATTTGCTTTTTTTCATCCCAGCATTCTTCCACTAAGCCAGCTGCCAGCTTTAACTGTCATTTCCAAGGACCTAAGGATCAGGTGGGATTATATACTCAGGCTTTCCTGATTAATAACTTTGTGAATCAATAAGGGGTAAGCCATTTAGCATAATATACCTATGAAATACTAAGTTCCCAAGCTCAATTTTTAGTTCCTGTTTCTTGTGAATGTTGATATAGATGTGTTTATTAACACAGAATAAACTGTCATGGCTGGGGAGTAGATAGGTTTCTTGTGTTATGCTGAGTACTTCCTTCTTGCTCTGACAAAATATATATACCCTTCAGGAATTAGACACTTTTAGAAGTGCTATTTACAAGACTTTATTTTACAAGAATACCATCAGAGCTTTGAAAGTTGTTAAGAGGGTGATTTATTAACAAATAATTAGGTGCTACACTTTTCATTTTTTCAGTCAGTAAAATTTCTTTGGATCTTTTCACCACCAAGTTGAGCTGCATATTTTAAGATTAAAAACAAATCAGAAAGCAGTAACTTTGAAACAGGAAGCAGTTCTCCACAGGTATCTGGAGAATGGAGATCTGTCATCTTCTACTTGTCTGATGCCAGTCCTAGCTCTGCTCTCACATCTAAACAGCTAAGAAGTGGGAAACTGCATCAGGGTAAAAAAGGTCCACAGAAGGACTTGAAACAGTTATCCTGAATCAATCACAGAATCACAGAATGGCTTGGTTTGGAAGGGACCTTATAAAGACCATGTAGTCCCAGCCCCCCACCATGAAGTACCAGATTCCCTGTTCCTGCACCTAAGCTCTCTGGTGTCAGGGTGGCAGTGACATCTCTCCAGCCTGCACAGCAAACACACTTGAAATTCCAGCTGCACAGGCAGACAGAGTAAGCAAAGATCCCCACTGCCACAGTCCTCAGCAAAGCCTGAGACTGATGTCATTTCTTCCCAGAGTTTATGTGGTGCCTAAAGGCAAGAGAGCTACAAGAAAAGCAAGGGCATTTGACAAGACCAAGGACTGGTCAGGTCTGCTGTGATTTTCTCTCTTCCCATCTCTTTCTTCCTTTTCTTGTGACTTTACCACTTAGCATCTTTGTACTCTGGGGCTCAGTGATTTAATGTACCGTCACTAATGGCAATTCAGACCTCATATTTCAGAAGTTACACTACAGTTCTACAACTGTACTTATGAAATGGGCAGAAGCAAAAAAAAAAGCAAAGGTTACTAACCAGACATCTCTTTAGAAATATTGTTCCTAATTGGAGACCAGCACTAATGAACTAAATGGGACAATGAAAAAAAGAGAAGGCAGTATTTGGAAGAGCCAGTTCAATAATGAACTGTCAAGGCCTACTCTCTTCTCACCTAATTGAAATGCTGCTTCTGCTGCCTTTTTTATTGAGTTGCCTTTGGCTTTCAAAATACTTCCCACACACAGATTGACATGTGGATTTTATATTAACTTCTGCATTTGCTGCACATCACTTTTATAGCATTGTTTAGGTTTTGAGATGGGGTTTTTGCCTATTTTTTCCTAAATAAAGGAAAGATAATTTTGACCTTATTAACAGCAGTGAAAACATAAATTTTCAGGCAATTTTCAGGCCCACATAGCTTGGCCTACATAAATCGATTTGCATACAAGCACAGACTAGACATAATCAGGGAATCGGTTGGTTTTTTTCCATTATGGTGGTTAAACTAGATGATGACATTAAGAGGCAGATTATTTTGTTTTGCATCCCATTTTCAAGTATTTTCTATGTTTATACGTTCGTATGTTTTTAAGTTTCTAAGTGGCAATTTAAGGATTGGTGTTCTATGCCAATAAAAATAAAGTTTTGGTGCAAAGGAAGAACTCACCTAAACTCCTTATACTAATTGATGCTACTTACCAGTACTTCTGTTTCATCAACAAAAAATAATAATTGCTTTTCTCATGAGAAGTAAAGAAGAAATTTGTCTACCCTCCCACTGTTCTGACCTTAGGGTTATTTGTGATGAGAGAAAACACTCTTTTTTCTGTTTTCTTCAGTCACCAGAGTTACCCTGAGAAGCATTAAAGCAAAAATAACATAAGCCATGTTCTCACCTCCTAAGGTAACCACATTACCTTAGATCCACAGGTCAGTTTGACAGGGAAGAGAAGCTCCCTCTGTGTAGGGCTGCAGCCTCTTCTGCAGGTCCCCCCTCATCTCTTCCTGCAGCTGCCCTGTGGGGCCCAGGGAGGAGTTTTCTCCAAAGAGGGAAGATTTAGAGCTTCCTTGGCATTTGTAACAAGCACACTGAATGTCTATGAAAGATTTCACTTCCAGCAAAGCCAGCTGTGGTTTTACTGCAGATTTCAGCAAGGTTTCCTTGCTTGCTCTGCAGTGGTTTGCTACATGTAGCCTGCTGAGTCTTAGCTCCCATAGCCTGGAAATGGGATTTCTTCATCATCAGCTTAGAAAACTTCTGTGTGACACTGGCTTGATGTTTCCTCCCTGCACAAAAGCTGGGATGATGAAGAGATGAAGTGTCACTGCCCTGAATCTTAACCTAGGGTGGAATCCAGACCAAGGGCATGAACTTTCCTGAGTTTAATATTTCTGTTCTATTCTAAGATCAAGATTTCTGAAACCAAATAGCTTTCTACAAATATGGATGTCACACTTCTATTGGAAGGAAAAAACAAATGGATTCAATGGTGAATTTACCCAAAATAATAAAAGCTAGACATTATTAATAATAATAATTCTAATAAAATAAAAATAAAATAAAAAAAATTGTCGTTCACAAAGTAAGGGATAGCATTGTAAGAGCAGCTCAAGAATCCTTCCTGGAACTGCCTAAATGGAGCTGGCTGAATTAATCCACCCTGAATTAATTACCATTATAACTGATCTTCTTTCTTGAGCCTTCATGTTCATTATGTTGCACCATATGATTTGCTGTGTATTTTGTATTTACTTATCGCCACTTAACTACAAGTCTGAGAGTTACTAACACCCAGGTTTAGCATAGTTTAGTTGGCTGTTTCTGCCTGTATCATAATTGTTTTTTATAGTTCATTAAGTTTTTATGTGATTTTAGATGTTCTCACAAATCATTTATTTCATTTATGTTAATGTTTTATTTGCATTTCTTTGCAATCCCTTTAAAACTAACTGCCAAATATTATAAAATCAGATATTAATTCTATCATGAACTATGATATTTATTGCATATAGCTTAGAATAAATAATAGATTATACACAAATAAATGAATAATTTCTCCTTCTATAATATTGTCCATGGACACATAGAAAAATGCTCTAAACATCCTGATGTAAGTAATTCTTAGCTGTCCCCATGTGACCACACAACGAAAGAAGCTCAGAGAGATAAAGTGACTTGCTTATGGATTCTAATTTTAATGACCTAATTCAAAACCCTATTGAGTCTATCCACTGCCTCCAATAGGATTTGAACCAGTCCCCAGAAGTCAGCAGGAAGCGGAAAGCAGACTCCGGGATCTCTGTTAGGGCCAGGCCTTCTAATTAACAAGCCGGGAAATGATTCATCATAACAAGAAGTATTTAATTTTATTTGTTGCAGCTAGAAGTAGGCTATTAACTTCCAATGTCACTTTGGATCCCACAGGATCCTTAATTGCCAAGGCCATGAAAAGAGATCACACTTGTAAATTCTGACTGACCAGTTTTGCCACTGAGATTTTATGCCATTTGCTGCCCAGTAGCTCAATTTCTTTCTCACAGCAGTTGCTGTCAATGAGTACTTTCATCTAGCCAGAAACTGTCTCTTGGAGTCTGAAAAACAGTTTTGTGTCCTGTCATCCCCCTCATTTTAGTAGTTTCACATTGGCAGTGGAAGATGTACTGCCTGAATATAGCAAATGAATACAGATGTAGCATATAACACCCCTCATTTATCTTTACTTGCTAATGATCATCACTAGCTGAAAACTGATGGATTTGAAACCAAAGCTCCAACCCTCAGGTCATCAGTAATGATATAACTAATGATGTTTGGTGACCTTTTAATATTTTTAAATTAACTACATCAGACTGTACCCATGTCAAAGTGATCCTTTGGTAGCAAAAGGGCACCAAGGGGCAATGTTTTCTTGCTGAGGGGAAAAAAGTCTGGAGACTTCAGCAATGCTTTTATTTCTCCTTTCTGCTCCCCAAGCAGAAAGGAGAATCCCCTTTTCTAAAAATGTTTATCACACAGCAGCAGAAAAGAACCTTCACCATAGTCGAGCCTGTTACTGGCTAGGAGTGTTCTGTCAGACCTGGGACAGCCAAGCAGCTTCCTTCAGAAGCCACAGGAAAGCCTTGGGAATAGTGCACCTTTCTGCCAGCCTGCAGTTCCCTGCACACAGAGCCAAGTTTTTGGTGAATATACTGTCAAGACTCTTGACAATATTAGCATTTACTCTATTTGGGATGTGCAGATCATTCTCGGCTCTTTTTTTAGCATGGAAGCAGTGTCAAAGATGGATATATCTCTTTCCTATATGCCAACCCAAGGATTATGATACAAATTTTTTTGTGGGATTTAGCTCAAACTGTCATCTCCAGTTTATTTTTTCAGAAGAAAGTGTGCTGCTGCATTTCAATCCAATCACAGTAAATACTATTCCATGAACAAGATGATCTCTACTTTCTTTACAGTGTCTAACTAGTGAATAGCAATCCTAAATCAATCGATGAGTATGTGTTGCCTTCTCTAAATAGGCTTTCTGCAAAATCCTAGAAATGTAATAAGCCCTCAGCAACCAAATTACTTTATTGCCTACTACTTCACATGGTGTTGAAAATTATTTAAGACAGATGAAAACACTGCAGCAGAGCAGAATACAGGAATAGAATAGAGCTTCTGAGGCAACACAGACTGCTGCAGACCTGCTCCAGATCTGGAGCAGATCACCATGGAGAAGTTACTTCTCTTTTTCTATTTATCATCCATTGCTGATTTATCTGCCAGACCTTGTCCATCTTCCTGGCAAAGAATGGCTCCTGCCACATAAACAGGCAGGCAGAATCCAGCACAAAGGGCCCCTGCTTGACACTAAAGAAATCCCTTCTTACTGTGCCTGTGTCCAGATTTGATATACGAGTTGCAGATAACTTCACAACGTGTCAACATTTTGAGGAGCGAAGTCCAAGATGATCAAGAGTGGACTTAATTTGGCAGTTTGAGAACTTAATAACTGCTTGTTGTCAGCCCTCAGCCTATCCCTCATAGCAGAGATATTGAAGCAAGACTGCAGATATGTATTTCAGCACAAAGCATGTCAAGACTGAGACTAAGCCTACTTCATCCTGCAGCTATTTTAAGCTGCAGGAGTTTGCATCGAAGCAGCAGAGAGTCACACATCCATCCTGTTCATCTGTATATTTCTCTTGCTGCGCACTTGAGGTCTTACAGAGATGAGCCAAGGGATCCTGAGGTAATAGGAGCCGACAGGGAAACTCCAGTGAAATACCTAAAAGGAATTAAGGAGTGTTCCTCTAAGAAGGTATCACAACTGACAGTCCATCTGAGGAACCTCTACACCAATGCACTCAGCATGGGCAACAAACAGGAGTTAGAAGCCACCAGGCTGCTAGAAAGGTATGACCTAGTTGCCATTACTGAAAATTGGTGAGATGAATCCATGACTGGAGTGTGACTATTGATGGACACAGACTTTTCAGAGGGACTGGAGAGGACAGAGAGGTGGAGAGTTTGCCCTCTGCATCAATAAATGGAGAGATTGTGAAGAGCTGAGAAAAAAAAATCCATAAGCAGCTGGAAGTTAGTTAAGAGTAGGAGTTAAAAACTGAGGAAACAAAGGAAGCCTTGTCATTGCTGACTACTACAGGCCACCTGATCAAAGTGGGACTACTGATAAAGCCTTCTTGTTCCAGCTGGTATCATGTTTTCAGGCTCTAGTCCTGCTGGAGCACTTCAGCCACCCAATATTCACTGGAAAAGTACACAGAGATCTGTAGACAATGAGAAAACTCCTGGAGTACACTGAGTATACCTTCTTAAGCTAAGTAATGGACAGATATTACCTTAAGTCACATAATAGAAATATCTCTGCAATCACCAAGGTCAGTCCAGAAGGAGGGGCAGGAGGTGCTCCAGGTTCTGGAGCTGAGATTCCCCTGGAGCCCCTGGTGCAGCCCATGGTGAGGCAGCTGTGCCCTTGAAGCCTATGGAGGTCCACAATGGAACAGAGGTCTGCCTACAGCCCTTGTAGGACCCCATGCTGAAGCAGGTGAATGCCTGAAGGAAGCTGGAAATGGCCCCATGGAAAACGCACTCTCCTGGCAGAACCGGTGGCCCTGTGGAGAGGAAGCCCACACTGGTGCAGGTTTGCTGGCAGGACTTGTGACTCCACTTGAGACACACACTGGGGCAGCCTGTTCCTGAAGGACTGCATTTCCTGGAGAGACCCACACTGGAGCACTCTGTGAAGAACCACAGCCTATGGGAAGGAATCACAGTGGAGGAGCTCATGGCAGACTGTCTCCTGTGCAAAGTAACCCTTGGGAGCAGGGGAAGGGTATGAAAAGTGTGAGGAGTTCTCCCCATGAAGGGGAAGCAGAGGCAGAGACCATGTGTGATGAAGTGACTGCAGTCCTCATTCCCTGTCCCTCTGTGCCACTGAAATGAAGGGGGGTGGAGAAAATGGCAAATAAAGGAAGAAGGGAGGGATGGGGGGAAAGTGTTTCAAGATCGTGGTTTTATTTCACATAACCCCAGATTTATCTACCCCAAGTTGAGTCTGTGTTGACCACCACAGTAACTGGTGAGATGGTCAATCCCTATTCTCATCTTGGCCCACAGGCCTTTCATCATATTTTCTCTCCTTTGTCCAGTTGAGGAGGGCAGTGATAGAGTGGTTTTGGTGGTCACCTGTTGTCCAGCCAGGGTCGACCCACCACACAAACATTTTTTACAGGAAATGTTTGGTGATTTACAGTAGCTAATAACTATTTGGAAGCTATTTGGAACTATTTCAAAGCTAGAAAGGATTGCAGCAATGCTAAATATGGTAGCAGTTATCCTTCTCTGGCCGCAACAGTTGTTATATTTCAGCATTTTTAAGTGACATATCATCCCCACACTTCTTCCACTGACAGGTAGATGCATGCATATGGACAGTAGCATAAGTATCTCATATATAATAACTCATTCTTCAATCTTCCCATAAGTGGCACATGAAAAAGAGGGAAATATACAAAACTTGGCTTTTACAGAGCTACATAAAAAAGCCTACATCACAGCATAGGTATAATTAAAGTGCTATTTGAAAAGTTTCTGTCATGTCCACTTTCTCTGTCTCTCCCTGTCTTGATTCTCTTCAACACTTATTTGTGTTATTGATTAGTAGATCCTGTGATATGAAAAATATAAGGGATATCTACTTTCCAACACATATTTCTACATGTCCTCTGTGTGTTCTTTGGCTGCTCTGTGGGCCTACAGAGTCTTGTTTTCAGTATTTTGATTGTTTGAGAATAATGTCAAGAGTGACCTTCACAACAATTTCTTTTCTGTCAAATCTATTTTATTCTTAATTAAATGTTGCACTGCAATGTGTTTGGACATATTCACTGACTTGTAGAAAGGAAAAAAAAAATGTATTCAAGGAATGACCTGCCCAGAATACATGCCATAATTGATAAAGCATTCTTATTTCCTGTAATTTATTGCTAGATATGACTGTAGCCATAGCATCAAGTGGTGAGACCTCATTAGGTCCCTTAAGGTCAGTCTAAATTTATGGTCACACAGAGATATCCACTGAAGACTGAAATACACAGGAAGAGCTTACAGCATTTGGTTCATTTTTCAAAATCTGAGTCACAGCACATATCACATGATCCCCCTTGACACTGTCACTGGTGCCCAACTTATCTTCCCCATACCTTCAGCATGCAATTTTTATGGCCTTAGTCGCTTTGATTGTTGTCCATGGCAGTCAAGCTAATTTAATTTATCCATTCCATGGAAAGCGGAGGGATCCCCTCTTCACAACCACACTCCACAAATCATCTCCTTTTCCCCTTCCTTGCTTGTGTTGCCCTGTCCCCCTCCATCTCTTGTACAAGAAACATCTTTAAGTAAACTCACAAAAGCAATTGTGGCTCTGTACTAATGAAATAAATGAATGCACCTGCTGTGCACCAGAATGGCACAGTGGAAGGGGTGAGGGCACACAGTCGGAACTCGAGAGGAAAGACACAGCAGGATGGAGTGGGAACTCCCCCATTAAACAGTATCCAGGACCACCACAATTCTTACCAATGCACGATGATTCATCTCACTGAACTGCAGCCAGATGGGAACAGGAACAATTTTAGGCTGTCTCCTTCTTTCTTTAGTCAGAAGAAAAAGGTTGGCACCTCCTCAAGATGCTTCATCTCATCTCATCCCTCTCTCCTGGCTACAAAGACTTTGAAGACTGGCTTAAATTAGACTTCTATTGAGCAATTTAAGTGCCTAAACAGGTGTGTCTAAGGGCCAGAGGAGACACCCTAGGGTTTCATATCCATCAGCCTCAGACAGACATTTTGGATATCCCAGAGCATTCGTAATGGTACTTATTCCTAAACGTAGGCATCTACATTGCTCTCCCAACATCTGCCTTTTTGGAAGTGCAGTTACTTTAAAAATAAAGGGAATGACTCTTCAGTTCCCTATTCTTTCACACCAGTGTCAACCTGTGAACTCAGGCAGTTGAAAATAAAAAGAGAAGCTTTCTATCTTTGTTCCAGGATAGTAGCCTACCAGGATTAGTCAAAGTGATTATCTAATAAGGACCCTGCTTGTTCCTCTCTTGTCTGCAGAAAAAAACACTTGAGGGGGTTTTGTTCGTGCTCTGAATCCCCACTGGAATCCATCCAGCCCCACTGAATTCTGCTGACACCAGAAAATCTCCCAATGGAAGTTGTTATCATCATGCTGCTAATTCTACTTGGAGATATAAAAAATGTTTTTTTTGTGTTTTCTGTAATGGCTCCCTTTGCTATGTTATCTGAATATCTCACCACACATTCAACCTTTCTCATCTCAGTGTTCAAAACATCCCAGGGTCTATAGTGGTCATGCAATCATACTTTAATATGTAGCCATTCACCTGAATGTCCTTTAGTGTGTCTCCCTACTTTTGCCAGGCTTTCTGACCAGGATATTTTTATGTAACTTTGCAGTTATACTTCCTGAAACCAGGCAAAACCTCCAGTGCTTTAAACCCACATCAATACAACTCAAAAGATAAAAAAGATAAAAAAGGCAGGATTATTTTTAGCAAATATGTTACTGGCCAAACAGCACCGTCCCTTCATACCATAACCATAGATAACTCAGGACAAAACCATCAAATGGTTTGAGTGGGACGAAACAGAAAAGCAGCAAAGGAAAAAAACAATTGGGATTGAAATGTTTTTACTCTAATGCATATGATTCTTGTTCCAAGCACTGAAATCCAAGTTTATTTCTTTGGCTAGAAAATATTTGAACAATTTTCCCAGGTTACCTAAAAGATTCAGGAACACTGTATTCAAGAACACAAGTGGTGGGGGACTTCTTTCAGCATCTCCAGATAATGCTACCTGAGTTTAAACAATGTGCTCAACTGAGGTAGGAATTGTTTTTCAACACAAAGTATCTCCTAAGAAAATAGAAATCCCTTATGTGGATCATTCAGGCAAGATCTTTAACCAACTTCCACCACTTGGGGTATTGTCTTAACACCCAGGCTAGTGAGTCATTCCATCTCTGGTCCTGTGGGTTTTTTTAAGCAGAGCATGTTATTGTAGCACTCAGAATAACTCCTGCCAAGCGGGGTAACTTCTGAATATTTTTATCTCTGCAGTATCTCTTTCCTGTAGACACAGCCTGTATAAATATTTCCCTTTTGTCCTCTGCAGTGTCCCAAGAGTTTCAGCTAGATTAAATGGGATAGAAACCAACACAAACCAAGATTACACCTGGCAAGTGAAATCCAGAAAGAATTCTGTCACTTTACAAATATGTAGGAACAAGCAGGAACTGGAATTCCAGTGGCAACATTCTTTCATATATACACATATATTTTCTAGGGCACTGAGATGTTGGGTGTCTGTTCAGTATGAATATTTGTATAACTTTTCAACTATCTCTGCAGGATCAGCAAACTTAAATTCCCAGGCAGATGTCTGTCAAGAAGCTCAGCACTGAGAAAAGCAGCATGTCCATGAGGTCATGGCATGTATAAACAGAACAGTTTAGATTAGAAGATTTTTGGTTATGTAGTCCAGCCCCTTGCTTGGAGCTGGATCCAGTTTGTGCAGATTTCTCAGAAACTCATCCAGTTGCACTCTGAGGATCTTCATTAATGGAGATTTGACAATCCCTCTGGGCAACAGCTTTAACCTATTTCTTTACATGTAATCATAATTTCACATATTCTAATTTTTGGCTGTTAACCCTTGTCCTATGCACTTTGTTCCTGCCTGTGTCTACGCATCTCTGAGAAGAGCTCAGCTCCATCTTCTAGGTAACCTCCACTAGGTAGCTGCAGACATCAGCAAGATCTCCCCTTGTCTTGTCTTAAGGCTCATGCCCCCCAGTTTTTTCAGCATCTCATTTTATATCCCATGCACCAGCCACATGACTTTCTTAGTGATTTCATGGTGTACTTCCTCCAGTACACCTACATATTTTTTGTGCTGAGGAGCCAAAATATGGGCACAGCACTTCAAGTGTAGTCTCACTCATGCTGAGAGGAATGGGAGGTTTACCACCCTTGAGTTCTTGTTAATTTCTCTCAAGCATATAATACAAAAGTACAGCTTTGAATATGTGATCCAGAGAGCATCCAGAGTGATCTTGATGTAACACCAAATGTGAAAGCCAAGCAGGAATGTTCTTGGGTTATCAAGATGGAAGATTACTCTTCATTAGAAATAACTTTTCTCTCCTCAAAGAGATTCCATTTGAGGAGAGATTTTTTTTTTCCTTACATCTCCTGATTTTTTAACCATGAATTATGAACTACATACAGGATGCTGCCAAACAGAAGTTTCAGTCTATTTCACATATGAAATCAGTTAGTTTTAAGGAACCCTTTTAACCCTAAACACATTTTAATTTTTTTGGCTTTCAGCTGCTACTGGTTGCTGCAGGCATAAACTGTGGTTGATTCCTGTGCATAACAGGACTCATTAGCAACATTCAAACAAATATGCACAAATACAGCTAGTGCTGCTCGTAAGCAATATTTGCAATAGAAAACAATTTAGGTGGCATGAAATTACAGCTTGATATATCCGTGAGCAGGGCATGGCAGCTCAAAGCAGCTGACGAACACAAAGTTGTTCCCTTGTGAGCACAGGCTCACAAGGACAACAAATTTTGCTCTCCTGGACAAGCTGCTCATTGATCATCAGTGTAACTTCAGACAAGAAGGAGATAGAGTGTCTCCCTCTCCTTCACCACAAAAACATTGAGACAACATAGGAAAGGCTCTGCTTCACTAACAGACCTGCATAACTAAAGCAACATAGTAAAGAGATCAGAGATCAGTATCAAGTGAGCTCTTGTGCTAAACCAGATTTTTTATATATATATATATATATATATATATATGATCTTACTCCAGGCACATTCTCTTTTGAGGTTTTCTTGGTAAAATCTCCATGCAGTACTGTGTTCCCCCACCCGGAACAAAGTGGTTGTTTCCATTGGGGTAAGTAGCCTGAAAATACCCACAGTGATCCAAGGATATGCTTCTAAGGATTTGCATTCACTGAGAAATGTACTGCTCTGTGTTATTGTTCTTTCTGCTAACCTCTTTTGCAGATACTTAATTGCTTCCTGGTGGTTTTCTAAGCATTTGTTTTATTTTATCATATTGTTACACTATCCATAAAAGATAAAGCAATTCTCTAGACATCTCTAGCAGTCATCTCAGAAAAAGCTGTCCTCTCTCTTACTGTTGATTTAAGACAGGACTCGTTCCAAGACAGACCAGGGCTGCACAATGCACATGATGCTGAAGAGATTCAAGTGGAGAGAATAAACCAAGGACAAGATTGGAACAGTTTCTAGATTTTTATTTAAGAAAGGAGCTCCAGTAAGTTTTTGGTGGCATTTGCAGGATATGATTTAGTGAATTGAGCGAATAACTCACTCATGGCAGCAGGTTGCACTTTTACCTTTGATCTCTGCTCTGTAGGAGCTTGACTTCTGTGGCTGTCAGTCATTTATCTTTTCCAGTTCATTTCCTCATTTCTTCAAATTAAGAAATGCAGACGTTTTTGAGCATGTGCTCACACTGCTCCATTTGTAGGAATTTTCAAAACTAAACTTACTGTAAAAATATTCCTATTTAATAATATATATCTTCTGTTAAAATCCAGGAATCTGTTACTTGGTATTTTTACAGTGTTCTTAATGCTATAAATATGTCTATGATAAGGAAGAATTGGACAGAAGTATATTCATCAGGCAGAAATGTAAGTTGTGAATGAAAGGCTGTCTGCCTTCCCATAGCCCCTCCAGGAAAATAAACATAAATCTCCATCAATAAAGGGTATTAAACACAGTTATATGAATTGGAAATGCAATTGTATTTTATTATTATGTAGAAAGTCACAACAATGACAGCTACTGGGGGTATCTGCCCAGCACAGCAGCAGATACCAGCAAAAAAGGGTACAAGGCACGTCATCTACTACAAAGCTCAAAAGGTTTTGCTGTAGTCAACACCTTTCCCATCCCCCTTACTATTGCTCTTGGGCAGAGTGCAGACAGGAGGTCGTTCATGATCCTCTGCACATGTCTGTGTAGCCCTGGGTATGAGCACTCAAACCCATTGAAATCATGTGGTCTGGCAAAACAGCGGATGTATTGGGTCACACTGAGGTCCCAACCAGCCCCACGTCCTGTCTCCAGCAGTGGCATAGCAAATGCCTGTGAAATAGCTAAAAGTCAGAGCAATCATCATCACAGTTTCCCAGAATATTCTTCTATTGCTCCACAATTTGTAAGACAGGAAGCCCCAGAGCCAAAACTAGTGTCTTTATAATAGCTTTGAATATCTTTTTCTTCCCTGAACTTATCCATGCAACCAGTTGAAACATTTAGCATTTATGTAAATGTTTAACATCTGCAACAGCCTTTGGCAATGCATTATACACCCTAACTTCATGTTGTGTAGCTCTAACCACCTCCTTGTATTTGTTTTCATGGTGTTAAATTCAAGTGTCGTTTGATAATCTCAAATCATGTGAGGGAAAAGGGAGGCAGCACCACCCCTAAAGCTGCTGACACTCACCAGCCATCCAAGGAAAGAAAGACTTTCAGCCCACTCACTAGTGTGTTCTTAAATCAAACAGCCCAGGAAATCTCTACAGTGAGGGCAGGTAGCTGTTCTGCCTTATCCTAGCACTTCAAAGAGCAAATGAAATTACATACGGTCACTTAGGGTGCAACTTCATTGTCAAAAATTGCAAGATTTTTCAAGTCAACTCTGTTACTACAAAAATACCAGAACTATTGAAAATCAAGATTTCATCAGCTTTTACACTTCTTTGTGAAGTCCAGGGTTTTGAGGTATGTTTTTTTCAGTTTTTTTGTTTGTTTGTTTTGTTTTTTGTTATTGTTATTGCTATTTTGATTTTTTCACCCCTCATTTCTTACAAAAATCCTAGGTCCTATGCAGGACCATAAATAAAGTCTGAGGCTTTATCATGTCCATCATGGACAAACAACTTAGCCACCTCCATTTTATGGTTCTCAGAACAGACTCAGTCCACTTTACCTCAGGTCAAGGCAAGTAACAGGATCTTTCTCACAAGGTCAATTTTCAACCATTCCTTGCTTTCCAACTTATTTGCCGTTTTATTCTATATTTCTGTATATTTTATTCTATATTCTATATTTATATCTATATTCTGAGGCTACAATCATTTCTCTGTAGCACAGCCTTTAAATGATTCTCTTAAGAGCACTTGCAACATGTTGTGCTCCGAAATTTCTGCTTCTCCATATTCACCGATGATTGTATGGACCTTCACCATCCCTTTTGTGGGTGATTACATCTCTTAAACAACTATCTGTTCAAAAGAGTTCTCTATGTATAACAGATTTCTTTTTTCTCTGCTAAGTATCTTTTTCCAGATTGACTGTATCTTTTAGTTGAATAGAGTGGGTTAGATCTCATACCATGCTGAAGATGTGGGAAAATTCTGAATTTCAAAATCACATGACACCTTTTTCTGTTTTGCTTTGGTATGCTTTCCTAAGAGTTACTACCTTTTCATTTTCTCTGTATATTTTTACTCAGTCTTGAGCTGGGATTTCCACATACTTAACCATCCTAGTCATAAAAACTTTATCCTTAAGTCTTAGTCAGCTCAGAGCATCATCATACTTGCAAAGCTGTATCACAGCAGATAAGTGATCTGTAATATGTTTTCTTGGTCAGCTACAGGTGTTACTAGCCAAATGGTTCACATACAAGTTCAAATGCTGTTTATTCAGAAAGAAAATACTCCCTGCCAAAACCTTGAATAGTATCTTTTCTATTAGCCAGATGTTCATTTTAAGTTCTTTCTGAATTCTAGGCTTAATGTTGTGCATTCTTGGTGATATCCAGTCTCACCAGACAGCATGTCACATTAGACAATCCCATTAGTCCTTCCTATAAGAGGAAGTGTCCTAAAAGCTCAAGTGTCATGTGAAATAAATTAAAATCACTCCTGATGATTATTCTGTGATGCTAGTAAAAAAGAACACTTTCATGAGGTTCCACTCTAAGAGCACTTGAAAGAAGTAATGCATGCACACAAGGGAGAGCAAAGACTGAAACATGCTTGTACTGGCACCAAAACCATAAAGAACCATTAGTCCCCTGCACCCTGCCTCCTGCTGGGTGATGTTTGACAAAAGAGGTCAGAGTATAATGCAAGATTGACTAAAAAATGTCATGGAAAACAGTAGCAACAAGAGGCACTAGGCACAGGTGCTTGTAAGGTCTGATAAGGAACCTAATCAAAATCTCTGTGTAAAACCCAGAGGGTCATTTGGCACCTGAGCTGACCAGCATTGTGCTAAAAGTTGGATGTAGAATAATAAGTCTAAAAATTGTGTTTAACTAAGATTCACAAATTTCTTTTTTTCCTTCTGTGAATGGAAGAGAACATAATGAAAATAATGAGTCCAAAAAGAACAGAAGGGGGAGAAAAAAAGCATGCAAATTAATTGTTTGGGATAAAAAACCTGTGCATAGACATACGAGTCTAATACATGCCTTGTGATTAGCTAATTGCCACAAGAATCCTACAGTCACAGAATGGTTTGGATTGGAAGGGACCTTTGAAGATCAAGGAGTTCCAAACTCCCTGCCATGGTCAGTGGCACATTCCATTAGACCAGGCTGCTCAGAGCCCCTTTCAGCCTGGCCTTGAACACTTCAGAGATGGGGCATGTTAGAAGCTCTGGTTATCATCATTAATACAAACCAAAACTTTCATGATATTCTTTATTGTAATGCAGAACAAAGAGAAAATTCCTCATGATTTTATGATTGTACAGAATATGACATTTAAAAATCAGGTAAGTAGACTGACGTATCTGTCTGCTGCACTGTTTTTATTTCTTCGTTTCTAGTTGCAGGCACTCTCAGAGACATTATAGAATTCCAAAATGTCACACTGGAGAGCACTTTCACTCTAATTTGCAGTCTAAACTTATCTTTGTTTATTTGTTCATATTCCTGGAAGCCTGATATCTCCATAAAACTTCCAGTGCTTGTATATTCTTGAGGGTCAGAGAGATAACGTGAAAATGCTTTTATGCTGAATACTTCCACCTTATTCCCAAATATGCTATGCCAAATCCATGTTTTCAATTGACACCAGTGAATGGACTAGATCCTTTGTGAATACGAATCAATGTAGCTTCACTGATTTAATTTTACTTGAGTAATTCATGACAGCTGAGAATCCAGCTCAAGACTTTAATTGGCACTAAAAAGTGAGAGAAAATGAAATACCAAAATCAAACAAACACAGGTACATTCAGTCAATATTTAGTACATCATACCTCATACTCTTTCACCAGCAGGTCTCTGCACCACCCAGCTCAATGTCTTTTTGATGTTGTATTTCAGACTCTTAGGGAATGCAAATGTGCAATACCCAGAGAGAGTTAAAGTTCTGAAGACTGAGGGAACAGAAAGGAAAAGAGAGAACTTTCTGTCCTATAAATGTTGCTTGTGTGAGCAATTGACTTGAATTTCCTAATCCTCTCTAACTTGCATACAGAGAAGTCAGTCAAACTGACTTTTAATAAAATTCCTTATGACATCACTCTTCCTGGCCATGAAATGAGCATTGAGCAACGCTCAGTGAGCAATGTTTACTTTGTTTGTGCTTGTTATTACACACTTCTCAGTGGAGAGTGGAATAGAGTCCCAGTTACTCAGGTGCTGTGCTTTGCAGTCCGAGGTAAGATTAAAGTCCAGCTAAGCCAGGCATTGAACAAAACACAAAGAGAGACTTGAAGGACTGCAAAGAAAAGCACACAAGAAAAGAAAGAGCAGTGCACATCTCTGCAAACTCCATGAGCACTCAGAGGTTGCAAGCCAAGCTCAAAGTCCTCTTTGAGGGTTCTGAACTGTGATGTGGCTAGTGTGACCAGGAAAGGCTCTGGTAGAGCTAAGAGCAGCACTCCAAGTGAAAAGCCTTCTCTCCAGCTACACTTTTTAAAAAGAGAAGTAGAGTGAGGGGGTGTAGACATGAAGCTAACAATTGGAGACTCCAGTTTTTTCATTTTATGGATATGGATTAAAGAGGATGGCTGAGGACTGCAATTCCCTATGCATACACAGTCCTGCAGCTAGTAAAGAATAAAGTTATACAAACCCAGTGCTTAACATATTTTGGCCATGTGACAGCTCTTGTTCTCCATTTACACAGGGACCATGTAAGGGTTTTTATATGCTCTTTTCAAAACATCTATTTTGCAATTCTGATCTTTCCAAAAGCAGCATATGGCATATTTCCAGGAGCTCAGGGCCCTATCAGATATTTATTTTAGGGATTTCACTAGAAAAACACAGATGTGGGAGAGTAGTCCAGGAAAAACATTTATTTTTTTTTTCCAAGAAGATGCTTCCCCTGTAAGCCAATCAAAGTTTTTAAAGTTTGAAAGCATATTGTAATCAAGTGTCACCACCAGCAGGTTCATCTGTTGATTAATTCAGCCTCCAAAACCCTCTGTACATAAGATGAAAACCCGTTAAAGAAGAGTCACAGCCCCACAATTAATCATAACATTTATTCAAGACAATTCAGACAGAGATTGTTTTATAGAGAGTAAAAATAACAAAATTCTCCAATCTATCAAATTTCTAGAATTTACTCTGTGTTAATAGGACTCTGATCAAAGAAGCAAAGTTTTGTGGTGAGCACAGGAAAACAGAAGTTATTAGTACAGACATTTTATTTCCCACCTCAGTGGGCCAAATCTTATGTCACTGTAAATTTACTTTAATGTATTTAAGTAATTATTTTAATTTACTTTATTTGAGAGGGTTTTTTTTCCAGCCAATTTTGGTGAAGGGAGCTATACCTGGTTTAAAACTGAGACAGACCAATTGGCAGCTTCTGCTGCTTTCTTCCCTCTCACCAGCTTCTTTCCAAGACAGCTGTTCTTGTGTTGCTAGCTGGTAGCTGTACTACAGGGTGGACAAAGCCAACCATGCATGAGCTGAAGGTTGATCTGGCTCTATGTTGTCAGGACTTGGCAACAGCAGGATTTTTCAAAGCCTGTGCCAAAGGCCAAGCATGACGTGACCACGAATAACAAACCAATCCTTAACCTCTCCAACAAACTTCTCTTCAAGAGGCAACAATGCAAGAAAAATTAAGTGATGTACTGATACCTAAATATTTATTCAAGCATTTTACTCTGCCTTATATTCAGGTCACTGCTTCCTTCACAGCTGTAGACCAATCTTGCATACTAATGCTGAAATTTCATAAATTTTATCTGAAAGAACACCAGATATGCCTGACTGTTTTCAGTACAGGTGAGGAATTTGTTTACTTGATTTATTTCAGTGGATTCTCTTTGCCTCTCTCATCTGGAGGGCACCCCAGGATTGCTACCTTATAGAGTGCATTTTGATAAAATGGGGGGAAAGCTTCTGATCCTCAGTTATAAAATTCTGTTGCATAGCAAGAAAGGAATATATTATATTTACGAATGGTTTCATCATTCTAAGGAGAAGTCTTTCAGGTAATTATCACTCTCTTTGGAAGGAAGCAAAGACAGCACTTGCTCAGATGTCAGAACCCAATGTTACCCTGCTGATTTAATAGACCATATTCAGTTTACATTCACCCATTGAAGTGTGAAAGCATGAACTGGAAGGGAACTTCTAAATTATTATGTCCAGTCCTCTTTAGCTGCAGGTACCATGGGTAGCACCTGGACCATCACCAAAGAGACCTTAAAGAAGGTATACTTGAAGCCTTAAAAGTATCAGAAGTGTTCTTATTCACACCACACTGTACTTCTAAGAAAAAAATCACTTGGATGTGGTTTATAATGGGTTAATATATGATGCTTGGAGGTTTAAAGAAATTATTAAAGAATGGATGTATATTTTATGCAGTCTAATGGCTTGATTGATTAACTCTTATGACATCCAGTATTGTCATCTATTGATGTGCTTATAACTAAGACACAGCCCAAATCCATAAAGGATTTACAGTCACTATCTTTAATTTATTAACCCTTTCCATATGTTTTATTAATAGAATCTTAATATCAAACCAAGTTAATACCCTATAATATTTTGGGGAGAGATTTTTATTAATCAAATATTATTAAATAAATAATAAATAGTGTCCTCTTATATTGCTTAGAATTATTTTTAAGAAAATACTGAGATTCCTTTTTTATTTCTATCTTCTTAAAATATTGTGAGACTAAGGAACATACTGATCTCTGTAACAGTATGCAATAAAAATCCATTATGATGCTGTCTGTGTTATTTTCAGGAAAGTTAAAACCCTATTATTTTTTAATATTCAGTTTACATCAATGAATCTCTTAGAGGCAATCTACATGATTGAATGACTTAAATACTGAAATGAAAGTGAGGATCTATAGACCCTTTCTGGATCATATTTAAGGGTCTTAATTTTAAACAGATGAACTTCACAAGCCACTTTTGAAAATCAAGTACTGTTGAAAATAGCATCATACACAAAGGGACTAGTACTTGTAGTTGGTGAATAAAATTCATATTTCTGTAAGATAGCCCCCTCTGCAGAGAATTACCAAGAATGGTGGAGGTGGGAGGGGACCTCTGGAGCTCTAGTCCAAGCCTCTGCCCAAAGCAAAGCCAGCAGGGGCATTGTCAAGTCAGGGAGTAAATATCTCCAGGGATGGGCACTACCAAATCTCTTTGAGAAAATTGATTGTGCTCACTAGCCCTTACAGTGAAAAACCTTGTTTCTCACATTTGAATGGAATTTCTGTGTTTCAGGTTGTGCCCATTGACTCTTGTCCTCTCAGTCAGCACTGCTGAAAAGAGCCTGTCTCTGTCCTCTTTGCACCATCTTCAGTTATTTATAGCCATAAATTCATAAGGTCTCCCTAGGTCTTCTCCAGGCTAAAACCACCCCACTCTTTTAGACATTTCTTGTATGGCACACGCTTCAAACCCTTGATTACTCCAGATGCCCTTCATTGGACATGCCTGTCCAAGTCTGTCTGCAGCGGGCAGCACAGCACTGGGCACAGAACTCCACACACTCACCAGAACTGAGTAGAGGGGAAGGATCACCTCTCTCATCTGTCTGGCAATGCTTTTCTTTCTTTGCAGGTGATCACAGCTGTAATCAGCCAAAGATGAGCAGGTGAACTCTATTCACTTAATTCCCTTCTACCCTCTCTACTTTCCACTACTTCCTTCTGTGTATTTCAGGATCCATGTAACCAAGGAGGGCCAAAGCTAAAATCTCCTTCCTAACACCAGACCTCCCTAAGCAGCTCTCTCAGTCAGATGTGCCATGCTTCCCTCTTCATGCATGGATCTTTCCCTCATTTCATGCCCCCTCAGTGACCAACCATGGTGCTCACATTTCAATCCTAGCACCACTTCCCCTGGAGCCAGACCAGGAGCTTCCTCCCATAGCAGAGCTGAGCAGTTGGGTTTGGTACCTCTGCCTCTGGAGGAGGAAAAAAGCATCCCAGCCCCCAGGTAGAAAATTTTCTGTATAAATAGATGATATTGAGGCAGTTTGTCTCTCCATGGCATGGGCTTTTCTTTGATACAAGAATATATTTCCACAGAAATCAATAACTATAATACAACTGTCTTCCATTTCAAAGAATTGCACAAATGTAACTATAGATGATCTGTCTAAATTTCCCATTCCTTTTTTCCCTTGAGCCTAGCTATGAACTAAGAGAGAGTTGGAACCAAGAAGTTACTGATTTATCTTTTTCCTGAGTGTTTACTAGGCTGAATGCATTTGACAGGAGACTGCTAAGGAATGTTTTTAATGATGTTTCCAAAACACATTCTAAAACCTGCTGGTTCAGTAATTACCGAGTAAGAAGGATGAGAGAAAGATTTTTTAATTTACCTTAGAACTGCTGCTATGGCCACCAAGTATTAACACAATTGATTCTGATTGCCATGGCATTCAGCTCAAATCAAACATATGCAAATCTTGTACTTCACCCTTTGAAAAGCCACCGTGCCAGTGTAGGAGCTGAGCATCAGAGACTGGAAGAGCACAGGTGATCTCAAAGATAATATTGGTCATTAGCTAGCACAGAAAAGAGGACTCATTGGCTAAGCGAGGATAAATTATCACAAGTTTATTTCATGCTGTTGAAGTTTTCCCCCTCATAACTTATCATGCAGATGCAGCTGAGCAGTAACACCCACATCAACATGTTTGCTCCCCACACCATACATTGTTTTGCATCAATGGAAATACAAACCAGCAAGAGGTCCTTCTGATCAGTGCGAGGACACAGCTGAGCCGAACCGATGCCTGCCGTCTTCCAAGAACCATCTTTGTTTTGCAATGATTTCACAATCTGAACTAAACTTTCTGAACTTGAGCCACCATTCATCATGCTGGTCTGGCCAGATGCCAGATCTGAAAAGGACCCAAGCAAGACACACAGCAGTGGGTACAATGTTGCTGTAAATTTAAATCATCAAGGAGGCAGACAGAAAAAGTGGGCAACAAAAGTCACGTCCTCCGCTGTATCTGCCTGGAGTTTTCTCTTGACTGGTTCTCCAGCTGAGGATAGGATTTTAGCCAATACCAAATGAGTTCTGAAAATCTAAAATCTAATTTTTAGTTGCCTTTTTATCCAGAATTACTTGTCACCCATATTTTCCTGAAGTGGGTTTTTAATTCATCACCAATACATGCCACCATTTAATTAGTTCTGATAAAAAACATGCAAGGGTGAGAGGTGGTAATGCACAGAAAAATCTAGACAATAAACTCTGCACAGGTCCAAGCACAGCCTGTCTCTTTTCTTTTTTTTCCACACAAACTCATGAGCTTTCCACACAAACTCACACTCATACACATGTGAATGACTAAAGCATCAAACCACTCTATGGGTCTTCAAGCTTCTGGTTGTTCAGCCTGCCAGGTCAGTGCTATAGAATGAAAGCTGTTAATTTATCATGAATATGTCCAGAATTAGTTTACCAAGTGACTTGGTATTTGCCAAAAAATTGTTTTGACAAGACACAGAACACAACTTTTTTGGAGATGGTCCACTTTGCCCAATAGTGGGGATGAAACAGTTTTTCATGCAACAGAAAACACTGATCTGAGCTTCAAAATCACACAGGATTCTCTGTGTTAAAGTAATAACCACAGAGAAAAAATAAGCACTAAATTCTGCCTGTATCTAGCCTATGTTATGTGGTGTGATTAACTGATTATTCTTTCTCTGTGTCCAGCTGACTTCATACTGGACTGTTACTGAGGATACAGGGTAAGGATCTTCTTTTTTTTGTGCATATTGAATTAAAATTGGCCTAAAAGCAGCAATCCTAACCCAGTGTGCCAATCTCCTCTTCTTTTCCCCTCATGTGCCTGTGCCAACAGTAATGCCAAATGAGAGCAATCATAACCCTGGTAAGATATCAGTGAGCTGTTGCACCATGCTGACAACTTTAATAATAGCCAAATAGTTTGTAGATTGTCACTGTAAGAAAAGGGCAGACAGTTTTTCAGATTTTGCTTTGTCTCAGTGCTGCCAGCTAGATGTAACCTGACAGCAGTTCAGACACATGCACACAGGGCTAGGTAGCTGCAGGTAGATATAAAGCAGATATTCTGCAGGAGACAGTATGTAAATGCATGTTGGGAGTAGAAAGGATTTAGCTGCAAGAAACTCAAAACTGTATGTTTCTGTCAGCAAATCAATTTCTTCTTGGACTTCTTCCTCTCTTTTCTGCTGGGTTTTGTGTATGTTAATCAAACAAATTACTAGAAAAAAGATAAGCTGTCGGGAAACCAAAGAGCATGACAACACCTTACATCCAAGTCGCATTTTATTACCTGTTACATCTTCCCATGCAACCAGCCCCCTCCTCACCACCATCCTGCCATCACCACTGGCACCAGCACCTGTGTCCAATGAGACTGTCTGATGGGAAGTATTACCTATTCAGTGTGGGATTTATTAGCTGCAGAGTGGAGACTGTTAGAGACAGCCATGCCAGATTATCCTTTTAATAACTAGAATCCATGTGATTTGTCAGGCCAGGGCAGCCCTTGTACTCTGGAAGGTTTCCCCACTCTGGTTATTCCACTCAATCCCCACCCAAGCAGTGGCAATAAACACTGGAGAAAGAGAATTGTTTGTGTCCCATTCTGTTGTCACCAGCAACAGAAATTAAAGCAATATCCCCAGGCTACCCTATGGTATTCATTCAAGGGCCAGAGTGGAATTCTATTTTGAGAGAACATTAGAATGTAAATGGAGGTAAAATTCTCTATTTCTCCCTTTCTCTCTCGCAGAACAAGTCGCAGACATTGTTCAGTGCTTCAAAGCTAACAATAAAAGACCGTCGTCTTATTCAAGTTGCAATGTTCAGTGCTTTTGTTCTCCAAATCTATTTTACCACGTGGAAAGGCTTTCTGAGGAGTTAATATACACTGTACAAGAATTGTCTCCATATAAAAGATTTGTTACATTCTAAAAATAGTGTCAGCTCTATTATATGTATTTGAGATTTTCTCTGAAGTTGGGATCAAAGTTTGGAATTACTGAACTAAAAATCAGTTACCAATATGAATGACACTAGCCTTTAAGCACAACCATTATATGCTAGATGAATGCGAGCAAGGCCCACAGCAGGTAAATAGGTCACGCCTGTTTTTTCCTAGATATAGTGTGGAATAGTGAAATACATTGCAGCACAGCTTAGTGTAGCATAGCACAGTGCAGTGTTGTACACTATGGTACGGCATGGCATGGCACAGTTTAATGCAGCCATATCCTCCTAGAAGCTATGCTGTGACACCTGGAGGGCAGGGAGGTGACTCAAGACAGTCTTCATGGCTTCACCAAGGGCAAGTCCAGCCTGACCAGCCTGCTGGCCTTCTACAGTGGAGTGACTACAGCAATGAACAAGGGAAGGGTGCTAGATGTCATCTTGTGTAAAACCTTTGACACAGTCCCCCTACACCATCTCCTTTTCTCTAAAGTGGAGAGAGACAGATTTGATGAGTGAACTGTTCAGTGGACACAGAATTGGCTAGATTGTTGCATCCCTATGGTAGCAGTCAATAGCTCAGAGTCCAAGTAGACATCAGTGATGAGTGGTGTCCCACAGGGGGTCCATGTTGTGACCAGTGTTATTTAAACTCTTCATTAATAAGATAGATTAAGAGATCAAGAGCACTCTCAGAAAATTTGCAGAAAACACCAAGCTGAATGGTCCTGTTGACACTCCTGAAGGATGGGATGCTATCCAGAGAGTCCATGACTCTCTCATGAAGTAAGCCCATGGGAATCTCATTAAATTTAACCACATGCAAGGTGCTGCACCTGGGTTGGTGCAACACATGGGATCAGCACAGGCTGGAGGATGAAGAGATCAGAGTAGCCCTTCCCAAAAGGACTTGAGAGTGCTGGTGGATGAAAGGCTGGACATGACCCAGCCATGGGCACTCACAGCCCAGAAAGCCAAATGTGTCCTGGACTGCAACAAAAGCCAGAAGGGAGAAGGAGGGGATTCTGCCTCTCTGGTGAGACCCCACCTGGATCCAGTAACCAGGTCTGGTGTACCAGCACAGGAAGGACATCAGCCAATAAGGACAGCTCCAGAGAAGGGCTACCAAGATGGTTAGTGGGATGGAGTACCTCTCCTATGAGAAAAGGTTGTGATTGTTCATTCCGGAGAAGAAAAACCTTTGAGATGACCTAATTGCAGGTTTCCTGCACTTCAAAGGGGCCTAGAGGAAAGAGAGAGACAACTTACAAGGGCATGAGGACAAGCAGGGAGGGCTTCAAGTTGAAAGAGGGTAGGATTAGACTAGATATCAGCAAGAAATTCTTTACCATGAAAGTATTGATGTAGTTGAAGAGATTTCTGAGTGAAGTTATGAATGCCCAGTACCTAGGAGTGTTCAGTGTCAGGTTGAATAAAGCTCTGAGCAACATGGTGTAGTGAAAGGTGTCCCTGCCCACAGCAGGATGTTGGAACCAGATGATCTTTAAGGCCACATCCAATCCAAGCCATTATATGAATCTCTTACATAATTTCTATTGTAACGTAAGTCCATGTCAATATCCATATGTCTTGTGCATTAGATACACTGTCATGTCCCCAGAGATCTCAAACCATTAAAATTTGTCCTTCATAGAAAGACAATTCCTTTACTCTAAAATATCATTGTCAACTATGAAGCTTCATAGTTGTTCATGAAGTACAGGATAATCAGGGATATCTGATTTCCATCAAATCCAGAGAATTTTTCCCCCAGGCTTTTAAATTGTAAGAAATACAGAGCTCTTATAGCTGCAAAACCCACCAAATATATTCTGGAAGTATAAGGGTTTGACGATAAGAGGAGCCAGACAAGGACTTTTCCTAGTCAAAGAAGTTTCCAAAAGGAGGAAGGACATGCACTTAACTTCAAACACTATCAACATCAGTTGTTCCCTCTCTCAGACACTTCTCATTCATTTGCAAGCTGCCACCAACATCCACAGCTGAGCTGTTTTCTGTAGCGTGTGCTCTTCATGATGGTGATCTCCCGTGTCACAGTTGAGTTAGCTCAGCTTTTTGCTTCCATAGCCCTACAGCCAACATGTATCTTGATTTAAAGCCTGGGATTTCCCAGCGCTGCTCAGCCTTGTCCTGTGTACTTCACTGAGAGATAGCAAGTTTGTTTACTTCCTGCTGGCTGATTAGGCTCTGTGTCGATTCAATGTCAAGCAGCTTATTCTCCTCACAAATTGCAATGCAAAACCAAACTATCCTGGACTTAAACCCCACATCAGCCCTGCTGGGATTTCACACAGGCACAGCAGTTTTATTTACATGCTTTTTTAAAGTCAGATCAAGTCCTTAGCCTAAGAAATAGGCTTTGAATAGCAATCTTAATAGTAGTAAGAGGTTTTGATGTGTCTTCAGTGGACATATGCTTAGGCTGACAGATTGATCTAATTTGGATCAGATGAAGGTCCTTTATGTATTTGGAAATTTTACAGAACTCCTTCCTTGCCAAGTAGTTTTCAATAGACCTTTCATGATAAAGGAGCATGTTATAAAAATATTTCTATGTTAGCAATTCTGAACATGCTCAAAAGCTGGCACAAGAATGGTGGTGGCTCAGTAGCTGTATGAATCAGTGATTTATATGGAGAAAAAGATCAATTAGTTAAATCTTTTCAGGAATATATTAAAGTTGTTACCATGAAAGCAAGGATGACCTTTTAGATAGCTTTCCTGTAGGGGAAAAAAACAGTAGAAGCAATAATAATGAAAGCAGTAAAGAAACATATATATTTTTTTAATTTTTTTAGGAAAACTGTCTGCCATCCAGAGGGATTTGGACAAGTTCAAGAACTGGAGCCGTAAGAACTTCATGAGGTTCAACAAGGCCGAGTGCAAGGTCCTGCACATGGGTAATGGCCACCCTGTGTCCCAGCACAGGCTGAGGGATGAAGAGATCAGAGCAGCCCTGCCCAGAAGGACTTGGGGGCACTGCTGGATGAGAGGCCGGGCATGACCCAGCCATGGGCACTCACAGCCCAGAAAGCAAATCCTTTCTTGGGCTGCATCCAGTAGGGTGAGGGAAGGGATTCTGCCCCCCTCCTCTGCCCTTGTGAGACTCCACCTGGAGCATTGCATCTAACCCTGGGTCCCCAACATCAAAAGGACATGGATCTGTCAGAAAGTGCCCAGAGCAGGCCAACCAGATGATCTCTCCTGTGCAGACAGGATGATATAGGGAAAGGTGTAATAGTTTTAAAATGTTTTTTTAACCATTTTTTTTAAAATGTTGGGGGGAGGTTAATGGTTTTAAAAGTGGGTTGATTTAGATTAAATATAATATAAGAAATAAGTGTTTCACAATGAATGTTATAAAGCACTTAAGTTACCCACAGAAGTGGTAGATATCCCATGCCTGGAAGTGTTCAAGGTCAGGTTGGATGGACCTCTGAGCAACCTGGTCTAGTGGAAGGTGCTCCTTCCAATCCATAATATTTTATGATTCTATGAAAATATGATTCTATATTCTGTGTGATAAAGGCAAGAATTTTTTTCTGAAGGGTTTGTATATAAGATGATGAAAATTAGAATGAAGTTGAGAAAAACAGGTAAAAACTGAGAAAAGACTCCCATGCAGACAAATCACCATGTACTAATAAGCCAGAAACCAAAATGCCAAAAACAAAATAAAGATGTGGTAGCCAACATGTCCTAAGGCAGAAGAGTTAGAGACATGTGGTATCTCTTTCTAAATCAAAATACAAGTGAAGAAAATGTGCAGACTTCATGTTGAAAGTCAGTCAGGGAACCAAAGAAAATAACATTCATTTAAGCAGAAAATAACATTCATTTTTCCTCAGCTCTGTCAGCTGGTCTGGTAAAATATGTCCCTTCTCCCTTAAAAGCTTGCATTTAAAAATAAAAACAGATGTGATTCTCAAACAAATTACATTTCTTTCATGTCCATCCAAGATGCAGATTTCAGGAATGTCTGAAACAGCAAATCATCTAAAAAACACCTTCCTGAAACTACAGAAAAAACCCAGATCTCTGCTAGCCTAGCCCTCCTTGTTTCACAGAATGGGATTATTATGCATTAATCAATTCATGCAAAAGACTACCCCTTCTCCTATTACTCAGTAGAAAGAGTTTAACATTGGATACAAGATCGAAAGTGCATAAAAAGGTAGTACTCCTGACTTATTCAAACCACCTGTCTAAGCATTTAAATTAATAAAAGGAGGAAAAGAATCAGAATGAGCATAAAAGGAAGAACGTCCCGTTACAACACCACATGATTTTGGACTCTTAAGGTGAGAAGATATTACAATTCACTTAATACAATATCTGTAGTGTCACACTGAAGTACCAAGTACCAAAAGGCAGACAGCTATTGCAAGTGTGGATGCTGTTCTGCAGTTATAAAAAAAGTACAATCTGGTTTTGGCTTCTTTAGTTTCCAACTAAATATAAGAAAACAAACACCCACTTCCTTATGTATGTTGCTGCCTTGTTCTCAAATATACAGACAAACACTGCAATCTTATGTCTCTTTTTTTTTTTTCCTGAAAGGACTGCTAATTTGCAGTCTGGGTTCTTTTGTGTTTTCTTCAGTTTCTTCATGTCACATAGATTGCTGTTTGTGTAGAAGATCCATGTTTTTCCAAACTAGTATTTACCACTTAGTCTTCCAGTGACCCAAGCTAATAGGACATGTGTGTAAGCCAGGGTTCTTACATATTTTATGTATAATTCTCAGGAAAACTAGCAGAAACTACACATTTTCTCAATACGCCAAGTTACAGGCTTGTAATAAAACTTTTTTTCCCAAAACTGATGAACAAAGAATTAAACCTGTAGAAATATCTATTTGCCACTTCATTGGTGTCCTGTTGAGTAAATTTTCTTAGGGATTTCTTGTAAAAATCTTGTCCATCTGTTACATTTTTATCCAGCAGAGAAAGTGTTCTTTTTAAGTATTATTTTATATTTTCTTTAGTAAAGAATGAAGTGCCAAGAAAATCGTAGCAAGTCTTCAAACTGCAGTAAGACCACCTTGAGAGTAATGAAGAACTGAAAAGTATCAGGGTCACTGCTCTATTTTCTGTTGTCTTATCTTGACAATATTGGCTGATTTCAAGTTTTATAGAGTCTGGTTATGAAAAAAAAATGCAAGGCATGTGTGTACATACATATTTTTGTGTTTGTGGTCTTGTCTGTATTTTTATTTACCATTTCAAATCAAAGAACAATGTGCATCATTTGCATCAATTGCAGCATCCCAAACAAACTCTGAAACTTAGGAATCCTGCAAAAAGGTGACCAGAGGAATGAAGCTGTATGTATGAATATTATGTACTTCAGTGTAATTTTGTCAAAAACTCTGTAAAAATAAAAATAAATAAGCTAATACTTTTCTTGCACAAGCACATCTGGAGATTATAGGAAGAGTGTGAAGATGGAGGAAGGCAGAGGAAGATATAACAGCAAATCACAACTCGCTTTCCCATCTTCAATAGATGATGCATCCATTTAATTAGTTCCAAGTCTCTGACTATTACATATTTGGTGTATTCCAAACAGAGAATAGCATCCTCCTGGAATAATCACAGCTTCAGGAACGAAATAGCACAAAAAGGTATATGAAATATACAGTGAGTCCAAACACAGAACAGGAAGCTCCAGAGCATAGCTGGAGGGTTCCTGGCAATAGGGAAGTATCCGAAGTCATATTAGAAATGTGATGTGAAGGAAGCTTTCCTAGGGATCCTCTGCGGTTGCTTACACGAAAGACAAGGAACTGCCCTGAAAGGACAAAATGTGTAGCAAAGGGGACAGATTTCTTTTAAACATTTAATTCTATCTGTTTCAGTCCAAGTATCCTCTACGTAAAGAGTTATGTCATGGTAGCTTATTATTTTGTGTTCTAATAACATAAAAGCTTTAGAGATTAGCAATATTTGGTGCTTCTTGGCACATGTCTTAGGAGTTAGAAGTCATTCTGTTTCAAAGGCTTTAGGCAGCCCAACATCAAACACACCGCATCCCCTCCCTTCCATGAGCCATTTAGAGAAGGGATTGGCTGGACCGGGCGTTCAAAGAAATGCTTCTTTCTAAATGGATATTAAAAGAATTCACAGAACATCAGATTACGGGACTTGCAAATGAGGACATTTATTCTGGGAAAAGGTCTTAGGAGCTTATCCACTAATGCAAAGACATATAAATGACCATTTCAGATCATACAAGAGGGTTTGGTTAAAAATACTGCCATGCCACCTACAGTCTATCTAAGACATCTGTCTAAGTAGACATCAAACTTAAGAGAAATAATGTGCTTTAGAAGGCATCTAAGTTGACTAACTTGGGTTTAGACAGTTTCATTTGGCCAGGTGAATCTCATCTCACCTCATCTAGCTTGATCATGGGTACTAAAATTGCTGCTCCAGGCAAATGGAAAGTTGTTTACCAGAAAAGTTGGTTTTTTTCCTCCAGTGTCAAATACTTACACTGGTTTATTCTCTGAAGGCTGAATTGAAGAAACACCAGATGATTGTGGTTTCTTCCTGATTCTGAGAATTCTACGTGTTTTAAAATGTGTGTTATAGTGAGAACTAATAGAGGGTTTTTCATGGAAACCACTTTGCTCTGAAAATACTGTTGCCTTAAATCAAAACATTTTTCATTTAGGTTTCTTGGCGCTAATGAAATCTCCATCAAGAATGAGTCTACATCAAAGTAAAAAAAAAAAAACAACAAAAAAACAACCCCACCATACACAGAAAAATTTTGTTCCTTGCATGGATTATATAGCCCACAAGGATATCACTGGGTACCATGGCACACTAGTTCTTCTTTGGTAAGAAATTTCCAAATGTTTGGGGCTTTTTTAAACTTTAATAAAATAAAAATTTAAAGAAGGTGAAAGAATTGTTTATTGCCTAGTTCTACATATAACACAGAGAACATTGGTTGTGATAAAATTTAATGAACATCAATTAAATTTTGATTGAGGAGTACTTGCAATTAATTGTTTATAAACAATCCAGAAAGAAAAAAGTGTTTATCAAAAATATTGAGAAAATTAATTTATTTAGAAGTTCAAATAAAATAGCAGGCTGCTCATTAACAATTCATGAACATCAAAAAGACTGAATTAATTCTATGAAGGACTTGATATTTGTTGTTATTATCGCCTTACTTCCGAAAGAATGTGATTGTTCTAGAACAATCCTGGTCAAGCAGCTCATTCTAACACTCTCAGCTGCAAGCAATCAAAAATTAGTTTTGGACCCAGCCCAAAATCCCAACCCAATGTAATAAAAATGCTACCAATCCTTCTGACTTTTAGTTTACCCAGACTCTCAAAATTTCACAGAATTCAGATGTCCCATGCAAGTGTTATTACAAAATAAAATAAAATTAAATAAGCATGTTTCCTAGCCACTCTCATTTATGTTCCACCAAATAATTAGTTATTTAATAATTCTTAAAAACTAATTCAACCTAGTTCAGTCTCTCTCCACTAATAGTGAATAGAATTTTACTGTGGCTTGTTACAAAAATTATCTCTCATATGTCCTACTGGTTTTTGGCTTTTTAGTAAAATCCACTTGATGTTGTAGGAGGAGTAGGACAATATGAAGTGCTTACAACAGTGAGTTCATAGAAGTTTGAATCCAGCACCATGTTTAGATATGCAAACACAATCTTTTAAGCCTAGACATTTATCTAGGCTTATGAAGAAATCTTGTTGTACTGTACTCACTCAGAACCTTGTAGAGGGATCATCTAAAGCTATCTAGAGCTAAATATTGCTTCACTGGGGAGAGGTCCCTTCCTTTGAAGTGCTAACAGCCAGGAAGGATGAGGCCCTGAGCAACCTGATCCAGTGGGTGGCACCCCTTCCACGGCAGAGAGCTTGGAACAAGATGATCTGCAAGGTCCCTCCCAACCCAACCCATTCCAAGATTCTGATTCTAGGATCCAAGGAGAGCTTACTACCTCTATTAATTAACTTAACTCTTCCAAGATGGCCTTGGATGTGCAGTCCAGGTCAAACACCCCTTGAAACCCTCTCTCCAAAATTTCAGATGCTCTACAACACAGTTCTGTGCAGATTCATGTGTCACATCCCTCACCCTGCCCACAAATCCATTGACCAGGACCCTGGGATTCAATGCTTGGGAGAAGGATCTCAACACCCTCACTGAAACTTCCTATGTGTCTTCTCCTGAGCAACAGCCCAGCATTTAATTCTGATTCCAAACAGAGCAACAACTAATTATAAAATCTTTGCTTCTAGCCCAGTCTTTGTTTCAGAACCATTATTTTCTCCAGAATTTAAATTGACTGGCAGTTGTTCAATCTGTTCTAACTTTGAGCTATGGGACCTATTATTACAAATTAGAGTTTTCAACCAAAACCTGCCCCTGCAAGATTTATATTCAACACCAGCATATTTCTGATTTGATCATCCTGTCTTTTCCCCTTCCTTTCTGCCTTTTCTTTCCTGTAAACAATCCATGGTTCACACTGATTATAATAAAAACACATTTTACAATGACCTTGCAGTGCCTCTGCAGAGAGGAGCTGTTAACAGCTACTACTTCCCCAGAGTTAGAAAGAAGTAAAGAAGCTGGTTCTAGTCCAGACTTCATTGTCTGTGCTCAGCCATTCCATAGAGGTACAGCACAGGCTGGCTTCTTTTCCCAGGAGATCACATATAACATCCAAACTCATTGCCTCTGACCTGTAGGAAGAATTATGACTAGTCAGCTGCATTAAAGTGACAGAGGGGTTAGGTGTAGCTGTGTCTCAGTACAGTAATTGTTCTTGTTTATATGCACTGATAACCTTTGCTATTTTTAATCCTTTTACTTAAGGAAAAACAAAAAAGCTAAACACAAAACCCCAAAAGCCTCTTTTTACACAACTCACAAAAGTATCAGCCCCAAAAGTCAGCAAGGAAGCATAAAGTATCATTTGCATGGCTAGAGAAAATAATCAGACCTGTTAAGTTGAACTGAAAAAAAGTAGAGTGACTGGGTCCAACCCCACAAAATAGTCTTTGAAGAGATAATGTCTGCATTAAATAAAAGATGAATCATTGAGCTATTAATATCTTATTCTGGACAAGAGTTTGAGGACTAAGACAGGCAGATAGATCAGAAGTTTTCATCATGGTTGACTCTTGCCCGTTATAATGGCATGGTAAGATGATCCTGGCAATTGATTTCCTCCTATATCACTTGAAAAGGAGCTTGTTCATTCAGAATATGAGAGCAGAGGTCACTAAATAGGATCTGACAAATCCTACATGCATTCCACCTCTACTGAATGTTTAGGATGACATGCCAAGATCACATGCATTAAATCTGGGTGTCAAAGCAAAATATAACGTTTTTCATGTGCTGTACTTAATTTTCCTCTGCTTAATTTTCCTTGATTTTTTTGAATTGAAAAACAGTGAAAATCAGTTCATTTATTACAGATGTTAAATATTAACATAGGGCATTTAATATTAGCAGGCATTATTAAAAGAAGGAACTTTAATGTCTGTCAGACCCTCTGGCTAAAGAATCTCTGAAGTATCTAAGTACTCCAAAGTCATAGAAAGTTTCCAGTCTTCCAGCAGGCATTTATCATTCTCATTACATGAGCCTCCCTGAAGCCAGATGGTCCTTTCCAGAATGAAAAACACAAAAGGAACAATCAAAGTAAGTGACTGTACCCAGCAAACAACCAAGCTACATTTCATAGCTCATGTGTGTGCAAATTTCTTCTGTCAGCAAGAAGGATGGTTCTTCCTGCAACCACGTGGGATTTGAACTACATAGAGCATCCTTGATCATATTTCTCAGCAGTGAATGTGGTGCATTGCAACTGTACCTGCTGCAGAGACACATACATACAGAAGAGTCCAGAACTGAGACTGGTTTTAGTTAGCTGTTTCTAAAACAAAAATTCATGGCCCTGCTCTGCCTCAGAGAAACCAATGATGAGCAATTTGCCACTGCAAAAAGCCACCAAGGTCAGTTCAGCATGAGCCTGCTAAATATAGAAGAGATGGGAGATTGAATCAGCTCTTACACTGGTCTTCCACTAGTTTTTTCATTAAGGAAGGACTGTCCTGGGCTAGTTAATTTATAGGAAATATTTTAATTTTCATCTCTTTGTCTCATTGCATCTATCTATTGATGATTACAAAGAAACTTACAGCAGAAAAGACAAATCAAAGAGCTCCCAGACAATAGCACAGGAACATATACAGAAGATCTTATGCTCATGAAAACCCGAGTGGAAGCCACCACCCTGTGCTAAGCTTTCTAGTTCTCCATAGGGCATTCCTTGACTTTTTAAATCTTTACTAACTCCAGTAGGCCCTTCTTCATTTCAGTTTCATTGAAGTCCTCTTTGCACCATCTGAAGTTAAATGACATTTCCTCAAAGGAACAATAACATCAGAAACATATCTTCTAATTTATACACAGACACTAGTAATGTCCCATTAGAGAAAAACCCATTACTCTCACCTCTATTTCATGTTAGGGAATTGAATACAGGTTGATGTGTAGCGCTCTGTGAAGTGGCTCTTTCAAATATATAGAAAATAATAAATTTAGTTAGCTAAAGAAACAGGGTATATAGTAGCCATTTATGACATGAAATACTTTATTTTCTTTGTTGTATAGTCAGGTATTTCCAGTTTTGGAAATGTCAGCAGTGCAATCCAAAGTTACAGCATTCATTACCTATGAGATGATTTAATTTAAAAATGCTGTATCAAAGAAAAATGAAACAAGAGCAAGAAAAAAGCCAACTTTGAAGGCATTAAGGAAAAAAAAACACTGAATGAAAGTGAAAACAAAAATCAATGCAGATTTTCTCAAGAAATTGAAAGTTATTGTTGAAATGTTGTTGCACTAGATAGGCCTCTTCACTCCCATCTTCTCACTTTATCATTTAGCAAATATAATAAATTTTGTCTATCCTACTCAGGGTACATGAAGGTCCATCATCTTTTTCATTTCATTTTTTCCCTGTTGATGCTCAGAAATTTTCACAAGCAAAGAGCTAAGGATTTTGGACTGGAAGAGGTTTTGAAAAAGGAAAAATGCATAAGGAGCAAAAAAATAAGTTCAGAGTAATGGGTTAGACATGCTTCACATCATTTCATTAACCAACACTGAAAAGTCAAAAAAACAGAAGAATCAACAATAAAAAAACATCAAAATGTTAAGGAATATATAAATTTTCAGCTTTTTCATTAATGATCCTTAATTTTGCAAGAGTTCTAGGGGGAAAAGCATGCCAAGAAAGATTTCCATGCAGAAAAACAAAAAATTTTTATATATATGTAAGCAGTAAAATCTGTGTGGGGAATGTCTAAATGAACAGCAGATATAATGTGACACTGGAGGAAAGGAGAATATTAAAGGAAAAAAACAAACATATTTGGGTTAGTCCAAAAAACAATAAAAAGGAGACAGATAGTAACAATAACTGCTATGCTGTTGTAGGAGACTCAGAGCCCTTGGCTGTTCTGATCCATCCACTCAGACCTCGGGCAAGGACCTTATAGCCCCTATTAACTTTTCAGGAGAATTTGTTCCTATAAATAAAATACAAAATAAAAGAAACTGCAGAAAAATTAGGCAATTGCTTCAGAGGAAACAAATAAAAACAATGCTTAAAAGGAGTAGTCCAAACCCAAGACATCTATATGCATCATGAAGGTTTTGGAAAAAAAATTATATTTTATAGGATCCCTGATAAAATATGCACCGTAATTCAAAAGGAAAATAAAGCAATCTAATAACACTCTGCATGGCTCAATGGGAAAGTTAAGGAGGCTGTCACAGGGAAAAGGTCAAGAGTTAAAAAATTGAAAACTTGCTCAAATAATGGAAACAGGTCAAAAGGAAAGCAGGTCATTTGAAGGGTTAGTACTGCAGAGCATGCACAGGGTGACTTTTTTCATTGATGGTCACATATTCACTAAATACTTCAAGTAGGGGATGCAGGTGAGTCAATCAGTGGAACTGCTTGATGACCAAAGTATGAAAAAGAGATTCAGGGAACATAATTCCACAGTGAAAAAGTTCAGTGAACTCTTAACATGATCCTTTCCCATGCTATGCAGAGGAAATACCTTCATATCTAACTTTTTCTGTAGTCAATAGGTCAGAGAGACTTGACACAATGCAGACAAATACACGGAGTGTTTTAAACCCCACAGGTAGCTAAGACATCAGCAGGACTGGATGGTATTTACCTGAGAGAACTGCTGAAACTGAGAAATTGCAGAGCCACAGCTGGTACATGTCAAATACGGCACAGCTAGACTCCCCTTTGCTGAGGAATGGTGGGGTGCCAAGGTGACTTGTCCACAGAAAATGGTCAGGCAGGGTCTCATAAGTACAGAGCTCCAAGTCTGACCTCCAGCCTTTGCATGACAGGAGAGTCTGTAACACAGTGAAAGGTCACAGAACCAAGACAGTCTAGTGGGAAAGGCTCAGCACAGCACCTGTGGAGGGAATTGCTGACTTGGTTCAATGGCTGTGTCCCTAAGCTGATCCAATCAACACCCTAGGCTTGTTTGCCCAAGAAGATTTTGGGAAGGTTTTTTTCTCGAAAGACTGTCAAAGAAGCAATGATAAGAGGTTGAAGGAAGAGCCCTTTTGTGGATGTGAAACTGTTTAAAGGATGGAAACCAAAAGGAAGGGGTCAGTGGTCATTTCATAGAGCGGAGAAAAAGGATCAACTATATGGCACCAAAAAGCACCAAACATCATCAGAAAGGGCTCTGAGAACAAAACACAAAACTTTATGTTGCCACTGTATAAAAATTTGGCAAATCCACATCTTGATTACTGTTCATGGTTCTTATCTCCACACCTCCAGAAGGTCTTTGCACAGATAGAGAAGATACAGAGAAGAAAATCATAAGGACTGAGCTGAAGTGTCTTGAAAGATTAAAAATATCTCTAGTTTACAGTTTTGAGAGGAGACTCAGTAAAATTCTGATTGAATTTAAAAAATATTAAGCCAGTAGATTATCAAGATGCAGAATTACTGGTCAACAGATCCTGCAACGTTAGAACTATCTGGAACACTTCAGAAATATCTTCAGAACACTGAAGCTTGTAGGAGCTTAAAATGGGTAAAAGGACTTAGCTTTTCACAGCCAGGGAAGTTGTCCCCATGGGAAGTTATGGGAAGAGACAGGACCAACAGATTCAGAATGAGATTAGCCATAGGTAACAAATCCACAACCTGCTGCTGATGGCAGCTGGGCACGCTGGGGAATACAGGGGGAGGGAAAGCCTACTGCAGGTGGCAGATTGGCTCATGCTCACAGCCTCACTTTCTGCACTGCCAGAAGCCTGTCCTGTGTGGGCCACTGGTCTAACCCAGCAAGATATTTCACTTTTTCTCAAGAGATGAAATAATGTGACATAAGCCCTGCCCTGAGGACATGTCTATAGCAATGCTTTATTTATTCTTTTCTTCTCCTCTGATACCATCCATCAGCCTGGTCTACAGTATCAGTATAACCCATGTGTTAAAGAAGCAGCCTAGACCTAGATAGATGCTTTGTCAGGGTGGAAGCTTCCTTGGCATTTCCTAACTGTCCCAGTTTAATCCCTCATCTATTATTCTGAATAGAGAGGGTGTTTCTGGGAGAAATGAAAATCTATGGAAGATCCTAGAATAAAGCCACCTTTTATTCCAGATTCATTCTTGTATTTTCATTCTTGTGTGTTCCTTAAGCTGCCCATGGGGTTAATACAAAAAGACTGAAACGAGAAAAGACATTTTCAAGGGTTTTGTTGGTTTGTTGTTGTGTCTTGAGTGTTTTTCCAGCTTGTCTTGACTCCCAGTATAGCTATAACACAGAAGAAAATAACAGACTACCTTCAGGATAATGCGGAATTTTTGCTACTCAAATTTCCTTCTAGTGTCTGCAATGCCTACTGATGTTCACCTTCAATTTTCAGTGGATCCAGGGTTCCCTACCATCTTGGCTTTATTTGATGCATGAGCAACATGGGACAGAAAATGTCTGATTTTCTGTGTGAAAGGCATACTAATGTTTATGACTTTCTATGTCTCAGCTAGGGTAGATGAAAAAACTCCCAGATAGTGAGGACCTAGACACACACTCAGACACATGGCACTCTGATCAAAATGGAAATTAAAAAGTTCTTCTTTGAAAAACTAAGAAATATGGGTGCATTTATTTACCTTGCAATCTATGTTTGAAAAATGCATGCATGAATGCATGAAGTGTTGGCAGAGCACACTATCACGTGTTGGCCTATTTCAAACACCATCAATTTGAACTAGCTGTAACACACTGTAGCCTTATTTCTGTTGGTCTGCAGTAGAATATTGGTTTTACTGTACAATTTGCCTAATTTTCAATAACTCTGATTTCCCTCCTGCTTTATACCTAGCCAGTGGAAGCAAGATAAAGTGTGACAATGCAGATACTCCAATTTAGCAAGATGCATTTTGCTAAATCATCCTTATGCATCAGAACCACTGTCTATTTGTGTCTAGCAACATCTGGCAAACAAGCACTGATATATTATAATGTTTATCGTGCCAGATGGCAATATGTCTTCAATGTCACCTGCAGGATGAAATAAAACCTTTGTTATCACTTTTTTCTTATCCACCTACTCACTTCCTCCTTCCCCTCTCTCCAGTCATCATAAAAGAGCTCAATTCTCTGCTGACAGAGCATCTGTAGTTAAATATTAAAATAAATGTAAGAAATGGCAACAGGCTGCTAAACAAAACTAATTGCTTAAAGGTGTAAAGCCTTTAATAATTAGAAATTTTATAGTCATTCAACAACCTTCCATTTTCATTATAAACACAACAATTTCTGCACAATTAAAAATTACTCATGAACTATCATTGTGGACAATGATAATTGTGTACTGCAAAGGAAAAAATAGCCAAGGTCATGACTATTTGAATGCATGTTCATGAAATCAAAAGGAAGCATTTCCAGCTGCATCTGTGGCATATCAAGTGCTTTCTTCTTCCACTTGGGATTCTCCATATGTTACCTCCTTGAACAAGGGCAGTTTGAAGTCATTATAATCTTCTATTAATGGGGTTTACCTATCAGTCTCTTTTCTGGGAGCACTCCTGTGATGGATTTAACCTGGAGCTGCAAAATAGTACAGTGGGAAAAAAAATGAGTAATTGTCTTGGCTTGTTCATTAGAAAGGTTTTTTTTTGCTCTGAATATTCTGTTATACTTTATCAACAAGGTCTTGGTTATCTCCAAGACGAATGTGAGTTGTTTTCGATATTTTAGACCAGTTAGAATGAAACATTTTATGGATCAAACGTATTTTAAACGTAAAAGATATTAATTTTCAAAAAACGGTATTGGAAACCATCAAACTTTGTAAGTTTCACAGTTTTTCATATATTATGTATTCACTTTCCAGGAAAAAATTAATATACTGTGTTTCACTAGAAGTTCCTGATAGAAATCAAATCAGGATACCTACCATTTATCAAAGGATTAAGCTTCCACATAAAAAATGCAAAAATAAAACCATCACCCCTTTTAAGGTGTATTGCTGTTAGCATTCATAGATAAAGAACTTTAGCAACAAAGTTCTCTTTGAATACTTTTCTAAAGGCCTGAAATAAAAGCATGAAAATGATGAAGTTCCCAGGCTTCTTCTGGTATTTCTATTTAAGGCCTGTGGTCATTGGCCTGCACAACAGAGGACCAAAGAATTGCCCAGTTGTGCATTTGGTCCCCTAATTACTGTTTAATTTCTCTTCCATCCCCACAAAATGAGTGTTACAAATGAAAATGAAGTAGCAATTTGGGGGCCAAATGCCCAATTGTGCAATTCTTGACAGTGCAGCTTATACTTACTAGTGCTGGCAAATTAAGCATGACATCCAAGTAAATGAGCCCTTCTTTAGATCATCTGGAGAAGGCCTTATGGTCACCAAGCATTTGGAAATCAATACAAACCCTGCCTTTGATTTTAGAGGTACAGGGTTAGACTTTGCCTCACAAAAGGAAAGCTAGAGTGACTGTGAAAAGATGTGTTTCCTACTTACTGAACTGACATACATAAGTCTAAAACTAAGGATTAAAACAAAATTAAGTCAAATTTCTTGGGATCTTTGTACCTATCACTAAAAATAAAAGAAGGGCTCAGGAAACAAGAAAACTGGTTCCTATTCATAAAGGTATCTACCTTCAACTGTGTATTGTTCAGTTTTTAATATCTGGCTTGACAGTATAACTTGCTTTCCCAAGTCTAGAGCTACATCAAATTTAGCTTCAGATGATGGAAGAAATTAGATGCTTCTGGTAACCCCAAAAGTGTGCAGGTGAGAAATAGGATCAGCTTTATCTTTCTAAGAATCTGTTTAAAATAAGTACTTATTGTTTTCTTATAACATGACATACAAGCTGAAGATGCATATATTAAACTGAAGAAGTAAAAGATTTAATGAAAGTTCTATTTCTACAATATGATCCTTCTGTGTCTGTCTGTGCCCCAAAGACAGACTAAAGGACCATGACCTTCTGTATAAACACAGAAAATGTATTTGGTCCCCACTGGAAAGTCTCAAAAGACAATTAAGATCAGATTTCCAGAGGACAAGAAAAAAAGAAGAAAAGGAATTATTTTGGCCCGAATACTACCCACTCAAAGCATATAAAATGGAGGAAGGAAGTCTCTGAGTTCAGTTTCCTTTGCTCTGCAGAGATGCTAAGGATTCATTTCAGACTCATTTCCTCTCACCTTAGCTGACCACACTCTGGGCATCTCAATCTAATGATTTTATATGCTCAGATTGGTTGGCCGGTAGAGGCATCGGCCTCTGAGCATCATATAGGTGCCATGGTGTTGTCTTGGATCCCTCACTTTCCACCAGTGACTGCCCAGAGAGAGGTCTTCTTCCCAAGGTCACAGGCTCTGCTTTAATGCTACAGGCAGCTGAACTTGCCTCCCACGAGCAAAGGGGAGATGTGTGCAGAGAATGCAGAGACACTCTCTTTAAACCCCCCAGACAGTGATGGCCAAGCTGCAGGGTTTAGGCTGCTATCCTCTTCCAGAACATGGTGTCTGTTCCAGGTGAGCTGCTCTGAGGGGACAATGCAGGTATACCCTGAGTCTGGTAATTTCTCTTTCAGTTCCTTCTTTTCAATTGGGAAGCATTTGAAGGGAAGTATTTGAAGGGAAGCACTTGCCTCTTGAGTGCTCAAGTGTGTACTTTGTATTGCCAAGAAAGGGCACTCCAATAGCTCTTCTGGGAAAGCGCACCATATTTCACATCACCCATGCACTTTCAAGGGGCTTTGCAGAAATGGCTTATTCTGGGACATCTATGAGATATAATTAGGAAGAAAAATAAAGAAGCTTTCTTCTCTTTCCGGCTGAGATAATCCACAGCGAGAAAAATAAGACTCTTTTGCCTTTTACTTGCCTGAAGTTCTCCAGCCTCTGAGAGGTCATCTTTGAGACAGAAGTGTTTTAATTTTCTAGCTTATAAAGCAAGCAATTATGATATTCAGGGAAACAGTGTGGATTTTGTGCAGTTAATTTCTGAGAAAGAAAAACAGCAGTAGTCTGTATCCAGAGCAGCAGCCACACTTCTCTATGGGACCATCAGGTCTGGTATCTGCAGGAAAAGTAGTGGCTGCAGCTGGTACCATGGTGGTTATGCTATTTCAGTGCAAGGGGTGGGGGTAATGTACTAAGGCCAGAAATATCATTGTCTCCAGGTTATTTCTAGAGCAAACTACATGTAGAGTGAAATGAAGATAAGTATTTACAGGGGCAAAATTGGCTTTTACTTCTAATTGTAGTATAGCTCATTTGGGCAGTGTTGAAAGAAATGAGGTCTTTCCATGGTAATTTGTTGGTTTTTTTTTTCCACCAGTGTGAGCTATAGAATGAAAATCAGGGATGTTTTGAACCACCGTAAGTAAAATCAATGGCAAATAATGATACTACTCTCTATTTGTTAGTATTTTCTATTACTTTTTTCCCTTGTTTATATATATTGTGTATATTTATATATATATACACTATATATATAGTATATATGTGTATATATTTTTATATATTGTATAATATATATATATATATATAATATATATATATTGTTTATAAACACACAGAGGTCCATGGGAAAAAAATTCTGAGCACTTTGGCTGTCACCAGGCTTTCTTCTATATTTGTGCAGATAACCCACAAAGGACATGTGAGGTCTCTGCTGGCCAAAATCCTGCACAAGGCTGGCCCCAGCCATAAGGAGAAACAATACCGAGGTGCCATGGGAGGGCTAAACACCAAGTCTTGTGTGATCATTTTTTTTATGTTTATGGCTAGCTACTCTGTCTCCATTCACCCTTTTTTCCCTTGTGTGAAGAGGCCTCTTGTTCTTGAACTTCTCTAGAAGACCTGGAGAAATTTTCTTTGACAAAACTTTATATTTGTTATTTTCTTCTGAACTCTCCCTAACTTTTCAGTGCTGTTTTTGCAACACAGCATTTGTAATAGACTGCTGTATTCCAATTATAATCTCAGCAGTGCTACATAGAGAAAAAAAATTTGCTTGCCTTATATGCACATAACCCTCTTCTTTGTTCCTCTTGTCACTGGCCTGAATGCAAAATCTCCAATCTGTTGTGACATTTCTTCAGCTCAAATAAAAATGTAATTACTTTTCATAAGGAGTTTTATCCCTGCAATATTGAAAGTTCGAGATTTCCTGAAATTGAGAAGTTGTGACCCAACATGGTCCAGCATGGATCAGACTGACAGCTCTCACCATTCTGCATCACACAGCTATCTCTCCCCACTGCATGCACACCTAGCACAGCTCGGGGGCATCCCTGGCTGGGAAAGCAAAAAGCAGCAGAGGAAAATGCTCCTCAGGCAGTCTGGAGGGTGGGATGGACAGGAATGTAAGAGGTTCAGATATTTCAGAGTATCAGAAATAATCTTTTCCATCGTGCAGTATGGCATATATCCCATGAAATGAAGAAGACAGTACATCTAAGGAGGAAAGGGAGGAGGGACTATGTAACTTTTGAGCTGGTCTCAGAGAGTCTGGGTTGCCCTGTTCTAAGGAAAGAGACAAGTGGGGTAAGACAAACAAGGAAATCAACGCAGATGCCTGTCTTGGCCTGGAGTGATATTTCTCCTCACATCTGCAGTGTATATGTAATCAACTAGCCTAACTTTAGACTGCTGCATGGAAGTCACAATGACTTTATCCCATCAGTCTGAATCTGATGGGGTTAGGCTGCTATCCTCTTCCAGGACAGGGTGTCTGTTCTATGTTCTAATCAACTGAAGAGCATGGAAACACAGGACTTCCACCACAGCCCAGTATAAAAGCAATGCATCTCACTAAAGCTAGGAATGGTATTGCAAAAAGCACATCTGGGCCAAAGTGTGCCCGAATTACTGAGCCCCTTGCTGTGGGCATCAGCAGGAGCAGGCCCTGCTAAGCAAAGTCAGACAAGTCAAATGTAGTGTTTACTCACTGCTTTCACAGGGTTTGGTTCTAATCTCATTAGTATAAATCAGTGGCAAGCTTATTTATGTCATTACAGTTATATCAAGCAAATCAAGGTGCTCGGGCCCTGTTTCACCGCCTCTTACTAATATTCTGCCAGGATTATTGATAATGCTGGTGCACAAGCAAGGAAACTATGAAAAATATTCATTTCAAGCTCCACTGCAAGTAGAGTAAAATAATCAATATACACTTACAAACAAGAAAGAAAAGAGCTTTGCTTTTGAAGAAAACTGGACTTACAAGTAAAATGTAGTGGGAATAATTGGAATAAAATAGTAAGTATACAATTAAAATAACCTGTTTAAAGGAACATTCTCCAGATAAAATCCATACCTAGTTTGCTTCTACTTTTTTTTGTTTGCTTGTTTCCTTTTTCATTTAGCTTTAGCTTTATTTTTTTATTATTATTTTTTTCTTACTTTTTCCCTCCATTAAGTGCAACTTTTGTCAATTTGGGTCTGTCTGAAGTCAGATTCATTCCCATGCTCTTCACTATTGGAACCCTGCTCACTGGCTTTGCCTCAAATATGTTTTAAATGAACAAGAACCTTAATTGAATGATTAAGCATTTTGTGCTTTTCCATTCTTTCAGTTTGCACAAAGATATATTTTGGTTTTTTTTTCTCTAGGTGTCATCAAAATTACTTTTAATTTCAATCAAAAAGGAAAGTTCTACCAGAATAACAGTAACAAAACTAACTCCTTTGGAAAAAAATCATATTACATACAAACATATTATACAGTCCCCAGATTTGTTTTATTTGTTTAATACTGTTTTCAAAAATTTCTTTAGAACATACCCTTATATCATTTTAAATAGCATAAATTGTTGGTTTCTCTTAGATAGACCATAAAATGCAGATTAATTTTGTGATTGGATGCTCAGCTGGAGTTATTCTTTACTTACCACAGAAAAGCAGATGTTTCATATCCTCTGGGTAACTGTAGACCATAAAAAGTCATAGAAATTTTTCTCCTTTATTTTTTAAAAAACCCCAAAGTGACTAGATAATGGTTCTATGGTTTTTCCATTCTAAATACAGACTCATTCACCAAGAACACTGAAATAGGACAACCCTATATGAATTTGAAGCACATAATTAGAGCAAAACTCAACAGCAGAATCTTATTCCTTAATGCTTTCTTTACTCCTATGAGTTGTAAATATTTGTTCCTGTACAATTCAAGCATATTACTCAGTCATTAATGAGAATGCAATACTGAGTGTCAGCATGAGAAAAGTGCTTTACTGGGAATGTCCCAAAGATTAACTGAAATTCAGACAGCTAAATAGCAATATTTTGTTTGAGCTTATATGGAAAGGTTCCTTTGTATAACCTTGGCTGTGAATTTGTTAGAAGGATTGTACATTGATCTGTGTCCATGCTTATGGGCATGATATCCAGGAGTAGTGGTTTAAACAAGGGGTAATGGCTTCAAGCTGAAAGAAGGTAGGTTTATATTGGATATTAGGAAGAAATTATTTATTCTGAGGGTGGTGAGGCTCTGGAGCAGGTTGACCAGAGAAGTTCTGGCTGTCCCATCCTTGGAAGGGTTCAAGTTCAGTTTGGACGGGGTTTTGACAACCTGGTCCATGAGAAGGTATCCCTTCCCATGGCAAAGGCATTGAAAGATCTTTAAGGTCCCTTCCAATACAAATATTTCCATGATTCTATTATTTTATCCGACACCATATACCAGTTACATGAACTATCAATAGAAGAGAAGCCAGGTGACCCTCATTTCTTGTCACAGAAACATTTGTCCTGTAGAAAGGACAAATCATTGTGGATAGTTATGGCAGACCACTCAATGTGCACCAAGCTCACAGCCCATAGCCCAGGCTTTGCTTTTGGTCTCTCTCCTGAATAAACACCCCTCATTCCTACTGCAGGAGACATTAAGAGCCAGAGGCAAAAAGCAGGGTCCCATTGGGCTGCAGTTGCTCTGCCCAACAGGCAGAGCAGTAGCAAGGGGAAGCCCCTTCCCATGCAGAAACAGCTGAATGGGCAGGTGGCCAGATTCAGCAGGGAAACGAGACAGCAGGTGGGAAGAAGAGATAGGAAAGGAAATTAATGAGGAGAACAATCTTGTTTCACACGCTGGACCATAGCCTCTCTGCATCGTCTGGCACCATCCCTCTCAGCCTCCAGGCGTCTGTGGCACTCTCTGTTACAGATAGAGGTTCCCCGTGCTGTGAGCTCTTGGACAGCCCTGAAAACATTCACAGGGCTGCACCCTGTCTCTTCCAGCATTGTTGTACGTCTGGGAGTTTTCCTGACACCGACACCAACCATTTCATCATCACCTATGGGAGGAGAGATGACCAGAGACAGCTTGGGCAGGGAGGACAAAATGCTGTGTTAGAAGCTAAGGAAGTGGAAGCTTTTGCTCATCAATTTTTGCTCATTATCCGAATGAAAAATGGATTTGAATATCATTAGGCACGAGGAGTTTAAACTACCCCACCAAAGCAAAGTCCATTTAAACCTACTTTACACCAATTAGATATTGATATGAGCAGTGCTTTCTTCTTCCCTTAGCCAGAGATCTCAAAGCACTCAACAAAGCTGGTTCTGCGTTACTTCCCATAAGCTGCAGGTATTGCTTTGCTTTGATTCTTGGGGTTCTCCTAAGTGTCTGCAAGGCCACGTGCCCAAAACCCTGGCCAGGTTCAGAGCTGCATTTCTTTTACATCTTTTTGGAAGAAACAAACAGCAGGATGACAGCTCAGACTCCAAAACCTCTCACACTAAAGCTAAAACCTGGTGACTGGCAGCATGCCACTCCCTGTGCAGGCTCTCTATCGATTACCAGAGGGGCTCTGTGCAGAGACAGCAGTTTTCTCCTCCACAAGTGCAAAAATCAGAGCCAACTAGAGCAGAGGCTGATGGTGAAACAGAAATCAGAGTGGAAGTGAAGGAAAACTAAAGTCACAGCAATAAGGCTGTGTAGATGAGATGAGCACAGAAACCAAGTCCTGGTTCAGGCCCGTGGAGTGGTTAGGTGACATGCTTTACTCCATACAGCCCTAGCAAGGTCAAAAGCAGATCTTTTATTCTTTTCCATTAACAACTTCAACACTGGGTATCACTGAGCAACTACTAGAGCATTAGCAGTGTGGTGAATCAGTGCGTTTTTGTCATTTGTGCTATTATATTTACTCTCTTACAACTTGCCAGGGTTTGTGACTAGCAGCATCAGATCCAAATCAGCCAGTATTGTATTTCATAGCCTGTTTTTCTAGAACCTTACAACAATGCCAAACAGATTCGTAAGCCACGGTACACCTCTCTTTTCTTCTTTGATTTCTTTTATTTCCTTCAGCAGAGCCCCTTTTGAAACAGCGAAGAATTCCACACAAGGCAATGAAGATTCAATATACATTGCTTAAAGAGAATTATTTCCCTATAAATTGATTTCAAAAAAAGATCTTGGCACTTTGACCAAAACCACATATCTTAAATTATCTTGTATCCCTCCAAACACACAGTCCTAAGCCCTTTTTTGTCCATACTAGAAAGACAGTCATACTTTGGCACAATTTAAAAGGTTTTGAGAATGATGATGATTTAAAACAAAGTATTCCCCAAGCAGGCTGTGGACTTGAGCAGAAACAGCCGCAGAGTCCTGCGGGGACTTCACAGCATAGAATTGATTTAGCAGGGAAGTGTGTAGACTGAACAGTGATGGATGCTGTAGAAAACTGTGTGATATAGAAGATAGATGGTCATTTGGAAAAGATCAAGGAAAAACACACTGAAAACCAGAAGAGCCTCCAGCTTTGTTCAAATCATGATCAGTATCAGGCCCAGTAAGGCCTCAGAGACAGAGAATGGATAAAGCCATGCTCTGCAGTGTCCCTTCTCTTCAGAAGAGTTGCCCCAGTGCAAAAAGCTGTTCCTGTATTAGATATCATTAGACATCCACACAGCTATATGGAAACTCATCTTACACAACATGGGGACATGTGTATGGGGTTTTCACATGTTAAAATACTGATATTGCTGTTGCCAGAGGGAAAATATCCATCTAACATCCCTGGCTTCTCCTGGATAGGGGCTCAGCCCCCAGATGTGCTCCCAGCTCCCTTTCCTGCCTGAACTGGAGCAGGTGCTGTGTGCAAGGTGCTGCATGGATGGCCAGCGTGGGGCCAGGGGTCTTATCCTGAAAAGGATGGCCAGCATGAGAGAGGAAAAAGCAGAGTGTGCCCTGCACTGCTTGTCACCTGGAGCTTATTAAATACATCTCTTATGGTTTCTCTTTTTTTTGCAGGAGAATTGTTTGTTTGTGGTGACAGAAGATGAAGGCTATCCATCAGTCTTACTCTTAGAAAGCACTTCAGGCCCTTTTATGTTCTTCAAGCAGAAGACAGAGTGATGGAAATATGTCTGCAAATATCCCCTGTCCTCTCAAGAAAACATATCCAGAGACAAAATGATGTAAAAAATCAACTGTGCTATTTTGATAAATTCCTCTATAAAGCTATATAAAACCTCATCCCATTGTAAACACCAGAGAATGCAATTTTTGCAAAGACACTAAGAGAAAATATGTACATTTGTGCTTGCAAATGTAAGTTAAATTCCAAGGGCTCGTTTTGAGACTACTTCCAATTCTTAATTTTGCAAATGCTGTTAATACATTTAATGCTTCATTAGCATATCCTGTATGCTCTTTAAATTATACAGAAACTGCTATCAAAAACCTGCTAAGGGAGATTCCAGAGAACCGCGACACACAAAAAAATGTGCTTAATATTTACATTTTAACATTAGTCAGAGCCTACATAGATCAAAGATATACTCTGGAACAGCATGATTATAAGCCCACACAAGTGAAAAATAGGAAGCAAATGAAAGGACAGGACCCTGAGCATCTGCATATCTGTAGACTAAATACACTCATAAAGGAAAATGCTTTGGGAGACACTAATGATCTGCACACTAAAGCAGTATGAGAAAAGCTGTGACAAAAGACTGGCACTGGAATACTAAAATTATAGCAATAAAATTACCAGTTTTCTTCCTCAAAGTTTCCACTGCTTTCCATCTTGTTCTTCATAAGAGCAAAATTATCTATTTATTAGACTATTTAAATGAAGAAGCCTCAAACATAAATAAGCAAAAGACTTTGTCCATGAAAAATTCTTATAAGTGCAAAATTTGTAACATGAAACTTTTTTTTTTTACATTTCTGTAAAACCTTTAGAATACATTGTGTGTACAAATAGTCTTCTTTCAAATATCTGAACAAAAACAGAGCTGATTTTGAAATGGTTGAAAATGTTTTCCTGCTGTTTCTCTTTTCATTTTCAATATGCAGGAGGGGTTAATTTTCAAACCACAGGAGGGGTTGAAAATAATGTCAAAGCAAAAGAACTCATGAAAGAAAGTGAATTGTTTTTTGCAACAGATTCATAAAGTAAGCTTTCAGTATTGGAGCAGTGCATCTTCAGGAGTTTAATTCAATGACCATGTTACTTGGCTCATTTGCTGATTGCCAATTTTTTCTGATTATTTCTTGATCTGAATAACTCCCCTCAGGAAAAAAAAAAAAAAAAAAAAAAAAAGTAGCAGACTCATTTATCTGCCCTGAAACTACTAAACAATTGACTGATTTCAATCCCCTCATTTGAATTTCCAAATACAGAAAAGCCTCTAAATGCCAATATATTCCTTTCCACACTCATATGTCAGAATATGCCAGAAAAGTTCGCTAACATTTTTCATTCCCATGAAGTGCAGAGTTTTACAGGTTGTGAACAAAGATCATTTTGTCAGCTCATAAAATAGTTTTATGTGAGGAAATACAGCAGCAAGTCTCTTCTATTTCAGAATTAAGGAGTGGGAATCTTAATTAGACATAGGGATAATATCAGCTAGTTACACAGAACAGAATAAAATGCATAAAGGGTATAAACTCTCATGCTTCAGGACATTAGTCAAGCAGTAATGGATGGGTTAGCACAGAAATACCCCTGGGGAGTAGGCAATTTTTTCATTTCCCCTTTCATTTATTGCCTTTGAAAGCTAACTCATCTGAACAGGTGTAAATGAGTCCAGTGGGTCTAATGAGACATATGAAAAAGAGGATGGGAGTTACACTCAAGATCACTAGTTTGGAAATGAAGCTTCATGAGAAGAAATAGCTGAATAATGCATTAGCTTGCCTGATAGCCACCCCTGCTACTTTTACCCCTGCTCCTCGCCCCACATTTCGTCACTGATTACCGAGGTGAAGCAATTAGGCATGTCGATTCTCAACTACCCATAACCTATTGCTGGCTCCCCAGCAGGGATGAGCCTATTATGTACATATGAATGCAGCAGCTTTCCCATTTGTATGGACCAGTACGTTTTTAGGATCAATTTAGCTCACCGTTATAATGTGCAAAGGAGATGTAATGTGTCTTCTAACTAAACCAAACAATATCTTTCAGTGAATTTTTTGTCTTCATCCCAGCGTGTGCTCCTTGCCTGGAGGAAACACGATGTGTTATATGAGTTTGGGCGTCAGCTATGGCTTGTCTTCAGTGACGGTTGTTTCTATGCAGAGATGACTCTTGCTGCAAAATCCTAATGACAAGGCACAGATTGTAACCTCAGTAAAGTTAAACGAACTGAGCCCTACAATCCCCACCAGCAATTGATTTTGGCTACTAATTTGTGGCAAAAACTACCAGCATCCAGTCTCTCCTAGTGTTTTACAGGAAGATAGCTGTAAATTCTGCAGAAAACCCCCTCTTTGCACTGAAGACAAAGCTTATGTGCATAAACCGAGCTGCCAATAAATTCAATGCAAGTTGTCCATAAGCCAGATTCTCAGCTGGTGTGGACTGGCACAGCTCCACGCATGTCAATTACCAGCAATATGATGTCTGTCTCTGCTGCTGGTAGGCCGTGTGCTAATTTGCAGAAGGAGAGGACACATCACACTGGATGGCTCTTGCTGGGCTGCAGCAGAGTACAGTGAATTAACAGTTTGCATGGTTTGATGGTCACCCTGTTTCACCCAGGACTGCAATGACTAGGGCTTTGACCCAGACTTGGTTCCCAGCTCTGCAGGAGGGGATCCAAACACCTCCTTGGTCCCAGTTATTGACCCCTTAAAGTGGACGATGTGATGAGTAGCTGCCAGACTCTCTCGTGCCCGTTGCAGTGTCATTCATAGAGTCAGGAAAAGCAGGGCTATGGGTAGCCCTGTGGCCTGCCTGGTGCACAGACACTGCAAGCAGGAATATAAACATTCTGTGAGCTCACAACAATTATTTATCAGCTAAATGCACACAGCAGGCAGTGAGGGATAACAGGCTACTAGGCTCAGCAGGAGCACGCTTGCTGTCCATGACAGAGGCACCCTGTGAGTGCCTGTTGTCCAGGCAGCCGTCAGTCAGATGGGGAAGTGTCAGCTTCCTTGTTGGAAATGACTGAACTTCGACCTTCCTGAATTGCTCTCATTTCTTGGAGTTTTGTGCCATCACATGTCAGTAGTTTTCTCCTGAGGACTTAATTCTCCTTCTGCCTGTGTTTTGAATTTTCTTATTTTGCATGGCTTTGGCTTATGTTCCCTTAGAGCTTGACAGCTGCTCTTTTCATTCAAGCTAAGCTGAAATCAGAGAGCTTGGTTTCAAAATCCAAGCCGTGGGTCACCGGCAGCTAAAACCCTGGGCTGCATGCTCCACTGCCATCTCCAGCAGTGCAGTCCCACTCCTCCCTTCACACCTTTACTAGCCCATCAGCAGCTGAGCAGCAAACTTGGAGACAGCACCAGATCCAGGCACAAGCAATTATTTCTCTCTTCCACATGGATGTAGCTTGCAGCCAGGCCATATTCCTGGCTTCACAAGGGTTAGCAGCAGCACTAAGGAGGGAAGCAGAACAGCTATCCAAAGAAAAAGTGGGAGGATAGTAATCTTGTAGCTTTAATCTGAAAGGAGGTCGTACTCTACCAATTATGAAACTACAATTTGAGAACAAGCCACTCAAAAAGCCTAGTAGCAATTGAAGGAAATATCCATAGGAGATGTGGGTCTTCCTTGCCCTAGGCAAAGTAGGGAACTGAACTCCAGTCTTCCAGTCTTCCCAAAAAAGCTCCCTTGATATTGAAGGACTCACTAAAAGGGACACTAATCACTTTCTTCCTATATTTTGTGAAAAGACTTTAAACAAAGTCCTCTAGATCCATTTGTATCATTTTTCCTAAAGATTTTCATAATTAGAATAACATTCTTTATTTGCAGATCAAATTAAATGTTTCCAGTGTTTTACTGATCTTTTTATTTAGACAAGTTAAAAACAAGAAAAAGTTGCATGTTGGAAAAAAACTTCCTCTTCCATTTAGCATACAAATCAAGAAAACAATTATTAATGGAGTCCTATCCTGCTGTGCTGCTCTATGTATTTTATAGAAACCATTTCCTACAGTTCATGCTGTTCTCTCTTTTCTCAGTGATGTATCCCAAAGGATAGTCTTAAGGAATTACTTGACCTCTAGTGTCCCTGAGATTTTCAGAAAGAATCTGCTGGAGATGCTCACTGAAACAAAAAGTGGAAAACAGGTTGAAGAGAGCTTCCACAGGTTTTTATTTCAGAGAGTGAGTTCAGGACCACTTTTCTGTAAAAAAACAGTGTGACAGCCTGATTTTCCATATCAGTGTCTGCTCCTGGGGTAACAGCAGGAAAAAAGAGCTTTCAGATCATTCTTTCATCTGTACTGATGCTCTGAAGACTGCATACAGACTTCATCGCCATTTAACAGTACTAGTTTTTAAAACTTTTGTTCTGACTTAGTTCTTCTGAAACTTTTCACCAAAAGGAAAAAAATTACAGTATCCAACCAATTCTTGAGAAAAGACTGAACTGACAGAGAGATTTTTTTTATTTGTGCCTGTTGTCATTGAAATGTCTGTGTCAGCTAGACTGTAATTAAAAATTCTGTTTGGCTGATGCACAAGGAAATTTTTTCAAATTTTTTTCTGATTTTAGAGCCCAAAGAAGCACTTTGAAAGAACCATGTCCAGAGCATATAGCGCAGCATGTGTGGACACATGATTTAACAAGGCTGAGATATGACAGGTGAACAAATTACCACTATGCAGCTGAGCTCCCACATCTGGACAGTTGTGCCTCCTTGGCTTATTCCAGTAATGAAACAGAATATATTAGAGGAAGCAAAATGTGCTTCCCCAATGGTGGGGAAAAGCATGAAGAGTCAATTATTACCACCCAACTGCTGGGCATCGATTTCTTATGCCACAGTGATTCGATCTTTCTTGATTGTATGCCAAAATAGGTACATACAATCAGTGCTACGCAATACCAGGTGATGGGTGGTAACTTTCTGACTTGGCTTGATTACACTTCATCATGTGTAACTTTAGATTCATTCTCAGGAATAATACAGTAATTTGTGCTCCCTTTGCCTAAAAGGGCTTGTGTGGGCTTTTCAAAAGCAGTTTGGAGTATTAGAAACTTAAATTCTAATGAAAATGGGAAAGTATTTACATGTGATACAGTACTTGTCCTAATGTATACCTGCCAAATTGCATTCATCTTGTAACTTGTCACATCAACATGTTTCAAGATGCATGACAAGATGTTTTACAACCTTAAGGTGATTCTGTTTGTGAATTATTTTACACTGAAAGAATTTGCAATTTGATCAATTGTTTGCTCAATCTGGTTATTTTTGTGTGCAGCAACTTGTAAAGCTTTGTATTTCTGCACTCTTTTGGACAAACTTTCAGTATAATTGACAATAACAATATAAAATTTGTTTCTACTGTATATGCTTTTAATTTCTTTGGGTTTTTTTGTGACAAAATCTCTCACTGAAGTAGGAAACACAAATAGGATTATGTAGTAGCCATTTCCATTGGACGATCAATGTTTTACTTCTTGTTCTTCGTTCCAAGATGATTTTTGACTCCCTAGCAATATTTTATAAAGTTATAAAGAACTTTTGGGTAGCATTTAGGCCTTTTCTATACACTTGATTTCACCTGATTAAATGTCTTTAGTGCAGAATTCAACAGCTAGGAAGATTCCTAGCTTCACCTTATACTTTTTGGGAAAGAAATAGGCATTGAAACAGAATGGATTATTTCAGCCTTAACTGATCATCTAAGATGAGACACCTAAAAGAAGGCATCCAGTTTGTGCTCTAAAATGCCTAAAGCTTTCAACTGACTAAGGGAGGCTGATGATGACAGATTTATTCAGAGCAGGCATCCCAAACTGAAACAAAGTGACTCATCCTATGCTCTTGCAGGTTTTTCCCAGGATCTTGTTGTTGAAAGGAGGTGGAGACTACACAGTTTGTCACTGCTGCCAGATCTAACCCTAACCCTAACCACCTGCCTTTAGCAAACAAACGTTGCTGATCATCATGATGATAGGGAATTAAACATATGTGCAGTGCCACCATCCCAACCTCCACAGCTATAAAAATATCCTGTCTGTGAGTATCAGTTTTAAGTATTCAGTTGAAATGAATTACCCACTAGAATGTTAAATAAAGGTTATCTAATACTTTATTTTGGAGGTGGGGGAGGGATTTCTAACCTCAATCACATAATAATATTGAATGAGCTGCATTTCAATCTTGTTGGCCAATAAAACATTGATTACACAGCTGATGCCACAGTAGAAAAATTATATCTCTCTGAGAAAGCCTGTGAATATTTCACACAACAAAGGAAGTGTACTGTGCACAGAAACATTATGCAATGTGTTACACAAAACCAACATAGCATGGAGTGTATTATTTCCTAATATTTGTTTTTATGGTACTTCTAAGAGGTCTGTAAGTCATCTGTTTAGCCTGAAGAAATACTTCCTGATTGTTACAAAGCCAGCACAAAATCTGCATCTCAGAATTCATATGCTTTCACTAACTCCTGAAAATTTTAGAGACCAGCTAAGTCTCAGCTCTGGTGGAGCTTATGGCAAGATCCACAGATCCAAATTCTGGCTTCTTCTGCACATGTGGTCTTTTGACCCTGTTCTATTAACCCTTGCTAAGTCATATTTAATAGAGCTTCTGATATACTCATGTATTACTATTTCAGAAATTTGTCTCTGAGAGAAAGAAAGTAATTCTGCATGTTCTTTACATTTCTCATATTTAGTTCATATTTGGAAAAACTGACAAAGATTTTTTTCCTTTTCTGGAATAGGAAGATTTTTAGAAAGTTGAACAGACACAGTCCCTGATTGCTATGCTCCTAAGTGCTCCTGTGATAATCCTCTCTCTATGCCCTAACTGGCCATGCCCAGGGAAATACAGTTTTCTTTTTTTTCCAAGGAGACACATTTCAAAAACATACAAAGATATTTCTCTATGAGGTCTTTAGCCATTTTTGCAAAGAAACCTAATGAACTTACTTTTTGGCTAAGGCCTTCAAAACACATCCCACCTTCCTTCCCTTTCTTGGCATTTGAATGCTGTTTAATCAGTCATAAGCACTAAACAAAATGAAAGAACCAGGAAAGGAAATGTGGGATCAAATTATCTAGTTCTTTTCATGCTTTATTCCAGAAATCATCAGTGAGAGATTGTGTGATTGGTTCCAATCTCATTTAATAGCCAACTAAAAACATTCTTAAAGAAGCCAGTAACATTCAGTGACTCTGAGCACAAAAGGGCATTCAGGGATTTTGTTTCTCAGTCCAAGGAAAGTGTTCAGAATCCTTTCCGATAAGATCATTCAGCAGATTTAATTTCTCATTAGAGCAGTTTTCAAGAAGTCTAAAGTCAGATTTCCATTCAGACACATCTTGTGAATTCAAGTTACTGTGCTGGTAAAGTGTTTGTTAATTAAAAGAACATGTGGTATAGATGTGTGTGTTCTCTTGATCCACTTTAGATAAAGTGTGCTTGCCCTCTTTGGAGCACTGTGGAATGTGTTTTACCATGTTTTTTCTCAGACAGGGCACCTAATAACTTGTGTGGCTATTGCATAAACAGGTACTCAACAGTCCTCAGGCTGCATAGGCATGTTTCAGACTTGATAAGAAAATGTGGAAAATTCATATACCTTTAAATAAAGAGAGAAATTCAATTCACTTGTAGTAATTAAAATCTGAGGTAGCAATTGGTCTCAACTCACATGTACAATGGCATATACACACACCAAGCATTACTTACTGCTCTTATGGAAACTTTGCTGTTAACATTACATTGTGGGCTGAGAAGAAACAAGCTACAGAGTTTTCCCACTCCAGTTCTGAGGCTCTGCTTCAGGAGAGAATGGGTGGGGAAGGAGGGCAACCTTGACTTTTATCTCCCTCACCCTGGGCAAGATGAGCAGATGTTTCTGGTATGAGGTTTGACTTCAGCCTTAGAAGAGAAAATAGAAAACATGGGCTTTCCAAATAAATGCTGCTGAATATTAGCCTTTGCCATAGATTCACAGTAACTCCCCAATTTTCCCTCTGAGAGAAAATAATAAAAAAAACAATAAAAGAGAACTTCCTTTTAAAGCCACTGCCTTGCAGCTCCATCACACCCTTATTCAGCCATAGCCAAGGCAAGAAGCTGCCCTTACCACACCCTTTCCCAGACCTGACAGCTCTCCCTGAAAAGGCTTTCACTGCTTTCAGTGCCAGCCCAGAAGTAAAAGGCACTCAGTAAGTGTGAGATGACAAATAGCAGGGCCCACACCAAACACTAGAAGCCCATAACTGTCTTTGAAAAGGAGGAGGAGACAAGGGAGTGAGATGCCTGCTAGTTTCTTGTGTTGTATAGGAAATCTCACCCATAACACATCAACATTAATTCTTACGCTTTTCTGCTACATGCAGCTTTTGTGCTAAGCTCCCCATTTTCATGATTTATTCCTGAACAAGTGCTTCCTCTTAGGTATCACATGGACTGAAGCAAGGTCCTTCACAAACACAGTAGATGTTTAGAACAATAGTTGAGAATCTTGAAGTATCCAGATGGATTTAATTTTCTAAAAATTACTCTCTTGGAAAGCTAAGTTTCTCAACAGAGTAAAAACCACAGAATCACCCCAATGTGTTCCCTTATACTTGACTCCCCTAAGAGGTGTAAGCAAAAGTTGGACACAAAACACTGAACTTATGGTAATAAATCCAAATACATCCAGGAATGTTCTTGCACTCTGAAACAGTTATCTTTGCTAATAAACCATTAGACTGCTCCCCAGTATGCACATGGGCTTTTCACCCCATCTCTTTTACTGAAATCCCAAGTACATCCTAGATGTTTAACTGCCCAGGAACCATTCCCAAAAGATAGAGATATTCACTCTCTCTTGGTGGCTTAAGCACATACCTACTGTAAACGGAAACTGATCCAGAGCAATATACCTCCACACCCAGCAGTTTTCACCACCATGCTTAACCTGGTGAGATAGACCTAGATCAAATAGGTTAAGGTGCTAAATTAATATCTAGCAGACGAGTAAAAGTATCTTCCTTCTCCCAGTCCTGGAGCATCCCAGTACTGCTGAGGTCAAGAGCAGTAACAGGGCTTGAGTGTCCCTGAAAATTAATTTAGTTCTAATTGTGCAGAGATTGAGAAGTCTGATGATAGGTTTGGACATTTTGACCAAACTCTGTCTGACAGTCTTAAAAATTGGCTGTATTATTCCCACAATCTCTTTAGAAAATACAAATACCCATTTACCAACAAAAGACAAGGCTGACATGTTTGCACTACCAGAACTTGAATGTGGCTGAAAATTTAGTCTTGTGTGGCATAGGAAGTATATTATTTGAATCTTAACTGCAAAAGTCTCAGCCAGTGGGAAAATAAATTGTGAAACAAAATAGAGCAAGGCCTTTGCAATCCCTGCTTTGCATCTGTTTCTTGAAATAAAAAACAGGTTGTGGTTATTCCTTGTCACACCCAGTGGTATATAAAGTGCGAAAAGGATTTTTGGGTTCCAGTCCATGGCTGTTAATAATTCTTTTGAAAATCCTCTGTTTATGCCTCATTTCCAGGTTGAATGTGGTTTTACAGGAGTTGCACATGAAATTGCAGCATGGACTCAGTCTTGAAAATAACCTGTGATTAACCAAAATGAAACCCCTGCACGTTTTTAATTTGGTCTCCCATTTCTTTCTAATTATTTGGTGCGAGCTATATTGTGATTCATTAGCATGACTGGGTTACAGTGTGCTTGTCACATATAAGTCCAGCATGGCTTCCAGAACTGACAATATTTTTAAAAATTTATTTTAATTTTAGACCTCTCCCTTTAAAAGGTAAGTTATACGTTTGTTGCCAAGAAATTAAATCCTACTTTGTCCATGAATATCTTTCTGAATTATCCTTATTAATCATTGTTGTCACAGCAAAGTGACTGGTGGCAAAGCAGAAAGTCAGCAGTGATTAAAACAAATTATGAGAGAAATTGAGCAATTGCATGGACACAGTACTTTTAATCCATAATGAAGACTGATGCTTATACCGGAAACAAAACTATCCTGGTGGTCTTCAACTCCTCTGCAATCGATATTCCATCTGCATCTTAAAAAGCAAGCTTGACTCTGTCTCTCTCTTCACAGAGGGAGATGGTCACTTATGATCAAGGCTGTCAGCTGGCTCTAAGCGGAGTCATTCCGTTAGTTTTCATGGAGTTATGCTGCTTTAGGCTGGTTTAAGACCTCAATTTACATAGCAGGGGTGTCAAAGGGCAGGGGAAAGGTATGTGAAACACCTGTCTGAATACAGCAGGACACTCACCTCTTCTGAGCAGCTGGTTATGCTGTGTTTGATGCACCCCAGGATGTGGTTTGCCCTCTTGGCAGCCGGGGCACACTGTTGGCTCACACTGAGCTGCTGCTGACCTGCACTCCCAGACTGCTCCCTACAGAGCAATCTCCAGGCATCCCTCTCCCAATTTATGCTTATTCACAGCAATATATGCTTGTTCTGGTGCTTTTTCTCCCACCATTTCAATACAGCTGTTCTTCAGCCCTGTGTCAGGAAGAAGAGGTATCACAGGGTTGCTGGTTTACAAATGCTTAATTCAACACTCCTTTGCTGAAGCACAACTCCAGTGAGTTCCTACCCCAATTTTAAGACTGCCTGAATCAGCTGAAACCGCTGTTATGTCAGATTTTACCACTTGTAAAACAGGGATAATGTTACCTGCCACCTTTGTTCTGCACATTGGAGCCTCCATAGGCAAAGTGTTACATAAATGTTCCACATTTACCATTTCAAATAGTAAATCAAGGGCAGGACAAGTACAGCAAGCCGGAACAGGTCTTAAATCTGCAGCCATAAGCAGAGTTGTGTGTGCAAAATGTTTCAAAAATAATATGAAAATGTGGGAATAATACTCTACAGTGAAGGAATAAGAGTAATTGCAGAAGCATAAGGGTGAGATGGGAATCGTGGGAATTACCACTCACACAGAATTAACTGCAACAGTGTTTTGCAAGCACACAGGACATGAATATGAAAGATTAGTCAAAAGGACTGGAAAAGTAGTCAAGCCAAGCTGTAGCAAAAGTCAGAGTCTTGGTGGCTACTGCTAGAAATCGAGGTATTTATGGTTCTGCTTCATATGGACTAAATTAACATTACTGACAGGATTCTGCTTGTATTGGAGAAATTCGTTTCCCCACAAAAAAAATAAAAAAATAAATACTGCAGTAGCTAAATCCATAGGAAAAATTCTATTAAATAAAGAATTAGGTCATTGTATATGATTTCAGACAGCCTCCACACAAGTGATATATGGGAGTACAGTGGTTCCTAGAAGTCAGGGAGTATGATATCCTTAATTTGTCTGAAGAGGTGCAACTCCATTTCCAGATGCAGGTCAGGTAAATGTTCTTCACTTCAAAACATACAGAGGAAGATGAGTAAATGTTAAGTAGGACAGATTGTATTTCCATAAAAAATATACTGAGGAACATAAGAAAATATGGCATGGCCCATCTTCCTGGCTTTGAGTGCGCCTTGAATGAAAGGGGAGACCGATCTTGGACACAGTGGAACCAGTAGAGGTGTATTCTGGATTTCAAAAGCATATGCAAAAGATATTTGACTCCTGGGTACTGCTTAGCACAGCTCTATCAAGAACTCTCTGATTACAGGTTAAGAACATCTGTTAATGAAAAAAACAACTCTTCCCCAGAAAAGGAGGTTTGCAGGAAAGATTGTTTTTCTTTAGACAAGCTTCATAGGATTTCCCTGTGGTATAAGAGGAGAGGCCTCAAGTACTTGGGTAATTAATGTGAAAAGTGATAAAATAAGTTACCTATTAAACTGAATAAAGACAGGTTATGTCCCACTTCCTTAGAGGGATAGTTGTGATTATAACCCCTCTAGCAAATATCTCCTCTGTGCTTTCCTAATGGCAAAGGAAGAGGCTGCACGCTGAGGCCACGGGCAGTGACAGGGGACAACTTTGTGCAGGAGCAGTACATAGCACCACAAAAAAGCAGTGCTCCTGCTGGGCTCATGCCTGACAAAGAAATTTCAGTGGTGGCCAGCACTGCTGCAGGCCCTCCTGGAAGTTGCTGAGGCTCCTTAATGTCCAATAGAGTACAAGTAAATCCAGGCTGTGTGCATCTGTTGAAAGACATGTTCAGCATGGTGAAGTGACTCTCAGAGTCTGAAATGTGAGAACTTGGTGCCTGGAACTGGTATTTGAAGGTCAAGAGCTTGAAGATAATTTCCCTCTTTACATACGATATCTACAAGACAAGAATTGTGTTATTTCTCATGCAGACATCAACTATAGCTCAGAAAGGGAAGAAAAATAGAATTGTAGAATCATAATTCATATAATCATAGCAAGATTATAGTTCATAGAGCCCTTAAAGATCATCTAATTCCAACCTCCCTACCATGGACAGGGATACCACCCACTTCTCACCCACAAACTACTTCTAGCTGTTGGAGTCCAAAATATACTCGGGATGAATACTTAGGGGGGAGTTTTCTTTTCTTGTAAAAATATTCAGAGTCATCAGGACATATAATTCTTCAAAGCCCAGAGGTATTTGCAGCTATTAACAGTATTTTCTGTAACTCCTAAATCTCGGAACTCTGAAAACCAGAAAATAAAAGAGATAAGCCATATGTATACACTATTTACCCAAACAACTTTAATTCTGCTGACCCTGACTGAAATGACAGAAAGGCAGAAGCACCTGCTAGTAGTTTAGCTGCACCCAGTTTATTAGCTATAAGTGTCCTGAAGGGCTGAAGATAAAATGGAGCAATCAGGAGAGCTGTGATTGTGATGTGAAGTGCTTCAGGCATCCTCTGTGTGTGTGGAGAAAGGAAGAGCTGCAAATGTACCTCAGCAGGGGCTGTGGTGCCTCGTTTTCAGCAGTGTGCTGAATAGAATGTGCCAGGAGTTCAGCATAATTTCTCTTTTTGTCTTGGGGATTATAATCCATTAAATGTGAGATGAGTGAAATCTTGGAAAATGAAAGAGGGGTGTTAGATGGCATTGTATATGAAAGGTGAGGGGATTACCAAATGAAAGTGAAGAACCCTAAATATTAGCAGATGTGTGGCTTTTTCAGCGCATGGAAAGTATGTTACATCAGGCATTTCCCACTCTATTCATTTCCAAGACAGGGAGCACAAATGTGTGGTAAAGGCACAGCACACCACCCAGAGATGACAGAATTATGAATGTGCTGCTCACCTGCATTTGCTTTTAGAGACTCAAGATGATTGAACTCAACACCGCAGAAGCATGAGGAGCATTGTGGAAAGCTTTGTGTCTAATTAACGGGTTCTGCCACTCTGTTTCCAAGGGACTGGTTTGCTTCCCCTGGTAGCTTGATTTTTAGTTTATCTTCCTGCTTTTAATGGAGGAAGGCTGGAAAGGCAGCAGGAAATTGAGATCTGTTTCAGGAAGTAAAACTGCTTCTCAGGCAAAATAGTAATCATGCACAAAATAGTTTTGCATGGAAATACTGCTGTGTTTGGATAGAAATAAGGGACATGACTTTCTTCTGGAACATTCCTTTAACTGCAATGTATACCTGCTTTATACATTGTAAGCATGGTGTGAAGAATATGAATATACTTGGAAGTGTTTCCAAAGGGTTCATTAGACCCCCGAAATAATCCCAAATGTAGTCTGTGTCCTCGCACGTTCACACTTCTATTCCAAGGTGGGAACAATGAGTGGTAATTACAGGTGTGAAAATCGTCTCTCTAAATACAGTTCTCTCAGCAGAATGAGAATACCCATCGGTATAAATACAGATGGAGGAAGGAAGCTCAGAAAGTTTTGAACTGCTTTCTTGCTATCACTGCTACACGGCAGCACTAGCACCTGAGAGTCTGTGATGTGCATCAGAGGCACCTGTTCTCAGCTACTCTATCCAACCATATCCAGCTCTTTAAGTGTATTTCACGCACCTTTTTGCCCCTCTGTTCCCTTTCCAGAGAGACAAGGCAGAGACAAGGCAAAATTTACAAAAGAACAGAAGTCCTCAGATTCATAGGCATTCACAAAAGATGGAAAAGGGGAATGAAAAAGCCTCTGTTAGATTGACAGTTGCAGGCAATTCACACATTTCCAAAACCGGAGCACACTAGAGCAAGCAGGAAGGTTTCCTCATGCATCCCTCTCACAGTACTTGTTAGATCCCATGAGAAAGCAAAATCCCCACATCCCACCTATCTTACTGTGGGCATGGTCCCTTAGCACAGGACCAGTAAACTCTTTCTTCTATACTTTTAGATGCATTCTCCATGAGCTCTTGCTTGTCTCTTTGAAAGCATTTCTATTTGTAGCTTGCTTTATTTTGCAAGTACATCCTTAATTTCCTGCTGAGTTCAGATGAGTTTATTACCCATTCTCACTACCCCCTACAAGAACATTCGAGGTTTACAGATACACAGATGATGACAATATGAATAGCTTATAGCAATAGAATGATTTAATTTTTCGTTTGGTTCAACACAATGGAAATGCATTAGGAAAAGAGAAAAAAGCCATCCAGTGTGTTTTCAAAAAAGAGTGAGCTCATTTTTAGACATTGTATATAGAAGAGCAATTATCTGTTTTTCATGGTAAAGTGAGTATTCAGTTCTTAAAAATCTAGCCCAATGTCGTCAACAAACTAATCTGAAGAAATATAGAGGCTACCAGTTCAGTTCTTCACTTTAAAACTTTGATTTAAAGTGTGATTTAAAAGCCACTTATGTCAGTGGAAGACTTTCTCCTGACTTCTAAAGGATTTTTCATCAGACCATTACAGATGTAACATTTCTGGGTCCATGGAAGAAATAGAAATCAGACAGGAAAATTAAATCACTTAACTGTGGATTGTGGACAGAAGGAAAACACATTCAGCATATTAAGATGAAGCATGCCTTTTCCTCTAATGCTTGGAGAAACAAGAAGTGCAATACACTAACGTTCTAATAAATTACCTATTCAAGCACTTGTGTATGCTTAGAGTGGCAGACATTAAGATATTTTCAGACAGATGACTCCATCCTGTCATTTGGCACCTTTTCGCCACAGCTGTCTTCTGCTTAATTCTAGTCACACCTCTTCTTCTTTGATAGAGTTCTTGTTGTAAAGTCACCTTGTAGTTCTCACACAGCCTGATCTATTTTTTACTTTACAGCTAGCCTGATCTGAGTTCCTTGTCACTACACGAGAACTCCACCAGAAATATGTGCTCGGAGGCAGTGGATAAACTGTGGGGTATTTGTAAGGCAGTCTTTGTAAGGATAAGAAACAACAGGGCAAGAATAACTGCTGGAGGATTAAATGTAATGGCCACCCAGCTACAGCTTTTCAATGTATTATCAGCTCAGCTTGCTGATAGGAGAGACAATGTTATGAGGAATGAAAGCTAGTACCTCTGCCTCTGGCTTTTATTCAAACTGAAAGCATGCAGATGAAAAATATCATACCCTACCCATCAGATTTTTTTCCATGCTGAGAAAGATATCACAGTTCTCCTGGAACTAATGGGGCTCTCAAAAAGACTGTAGTTTGCCAATTAGTATAGTCATCATTTCCTACTTGACCATAGGTGCTGGGAAGCTTTCACACCTCTTGTGTGGTCTGCTAGCCAACACAATGCTAGCTAATATTCTTCCATGAAAATTGCTAAAATAAGCAAAATAACAGCTTTTGCTGATTTGCAATTTTAAAGACAGAGAAAAAAAGTAATTCATAGGGATAGGGAGGAAGAATAAGAACTAACCCAGAAGAAATTTCCTCTTCTTCTCTCAACCTGCTATAATTCTCTGAAAATTTTGTCTAAGAGAAGTTGGAGGTTTCAAATGATACCATGACTCCTGGATCTCTACCTTTCATGAAAACAAAAGAAACTCCAGGATTTTGTAGAAAAGATCAGAATATAAATAAATACTCATCATTGCAATTACACTGAAAAGTTGTGGGAGACAGATGGCATCTACATAATTGAAAATTTCTATACATGGGTATTCAGTTCATGGGTATTGACTACCTTTCTCCATTGCCTACTAGAAAAAAATAATCATGTTCAGTGTACAGAACACTGAAAGGAGACATATGAGCCTTCAAAAATGTAAAAGAAAGCAATAAATTATTTTTCATGTTTTCTGGGAGTAGACACAAAACATTATAGTATTATGTCAATACAATACAGAAACATTCTAAACTCACAGAATTTCACAAGCATTATTCATGTAAACTGATTGCGTAGAGAGTGATGAACTTTCTGACTGAGGAAAAGAGAAGAGGAAGGTTATCACAGGTAAAGAAGGATAACAATTGAAGCAGATTACTGATGTCACTTTGAATTCTTCTGTTTCATGGTTCACCAACCACCATTATTCATCAGTTGTGAGCTACTCTAGGTTCAAATCCTTTTGAATGCCTGTCATCTCCTTAAGACCTACTAAGATACGAGGCATGACAGTGACATAGAACATCTTTACTCCCACTAGTGGCACCCAATTAGCCCACTGACATATTTAATGAGAAAGGTCTCCTGGTAAGGATCCTGATCCTGAATAAATGACCAAACAAAGCTTTTATGGTCATAGTTGACTGTCCCTTCACCAGAAGGCTTTAAAACAGGAAGGCCCATCAAACTTAAACAGATTTATTGAGATGGAAAACACAGTTATTGTCCTGTCTGTGATGGAGGTAAGGCTAAAGTAATATTACTTGTGCTTTCCAGCAAGTAGCTTCCACACCAACACTTGATGGCTTGGGGATGAGCAGAAATGGAAACTCCTGAAGGGCAGGAAGCCATATCTGCCTGTTACAGACAGTAGTGTAGATGGCCTTTTTCCTGTTCATTTCCTTTGTCTTGACCAATAAATAAGCAAGCTTGAGCAATTAAACCATGAGGGGGAAAACTTGCTGACTAATGAACTGGATTTTTTCTCATTCCTGACCTTGTTGGGCCATTCCACCAGTTTAGAGGATCATTAATCAACAAATCTCCTTCATTTTATCTTTGCCTGGAAAATGAAAAGGTTCACACTTTGCATTAGTGTCATGCACATACAGTTTATAAAGTCATATTCAATGAATAAATATACACTTTAATAAGTAGCTTACCAGTTGTTGCTGACCTTGGTCAACAGACTGCATCTATACCATGGCTTCTCAGTTCTCACTACCACGCCTCTTTTTGTATTCTGCTCTGTTACTTTTACACAGTATTTACTATTAACAATAAATTTAATATTTTTAACTATTTCTTCATATATAATGTGACTTCTAAGACTGAAAATATTTCACTTTGAGACTCCTTCTGTTATCAGGAGATGAATACCTTATTTTTTTCCTCAGCCTTTTCTGAATAGGAACAATAGAAACCGATGTAACCACTAGCAAACATATATTAGTCTCTTGGCTTTATTTCTGAAACTTCTCTATTAGAGCCCACTTAATTAGATGCATAAATCCTGTAAATGATGTCAATGTTCATAATTAAATGAGACAATTGTGAAATCAGCTGCAGCACAAAATGTAGATAAATGTGGGAAGGAACAATAAGGGATTGCTTTATTATAAATCTGCATGACTAACACTGCCATAGTGATGTAGCAGAGAACCTATAACATCTGCTTCATACATATGAAAATTCAATTAAATTATCAGCCATGAATTACTGTAGCAAAAATACCAACAATAAAAACTTTGACCTAATTATTTTAAGATTTTTCAGAAGGAAAAGGTCACATTTCAGTACAATGAAGTTGGTAGATTCATTTTTGTGATACTTAAAAAGCTTAATCCTGTTAAGTCTTTTAAAATATATCTTTCACCAATGTAAAGAATACAAAAATAATAAAGAGACATATTTAAAATTTACTGCTGCTCAAAATAAAGTCAAATAACATAAAAATGAAGATACAACAATTGTAAATTGTTGTAGCAATCAAAGCTCTATTAATTAGGATATTTTATATCAAATCAGAGCCCATATCTGAACCCAAGGTGGATATTATTTTTTCTTTAAAAGAAATATCTATTTTTATGAAATAAGTTGGATGGTACTGTCACTCCAATAGTTTGGCGCATGAGGAGTTCAGGGGAAAAAAATGGCCAGGAAAAAGGATTTCAAATGTTTTCACTCTCCCCATGTTCATGCTTAAAGGACTGACAGCAACCTCGACTTTGCCTGCAATATGCATAAATGCATTTTTATTACTGTATTGACACATATGTGAATGCACAGAGATATATATATGTGCATATACATATATTCATATATATACAAAATTGTATCACTCTCCTTTTTCACTCTTTTGGCCAAGTTTAGACTACACTGACTTCTAGTCTGCCTGCCATCCTTAGAGAATATACACCAGACAGATACTATCCCATCAAATCAGAAGGAAATTTTAGTATTTATTCCCAAATAAATCTTGGTGACAGATGGACTGTTCTTTACAGGAATAATAATTAGGAGTTAGGTCATCCAGCTGGATTTGGCAGTCCTCTTGCAAAAGCAATCCTCAAAGTCTTTAGGCAGATGCTCAAGTCCACCACCATGAAGTCCCTGCTGAAGAACTGGCTCCTGTAGAGCACTTGGAGCACTCTGCAGTTCAGTGCTTCAGAAAGACCCTGCTGCTGATGTCACATCCACTATTGTTGAGAAACACAAGACCTGAGCCCAGGGCACAACCAATGCTCCATGTCCACATTCTCGACCTTGGCAGTACCAGATAGCAGCATCTTCTGCTGTTTTTGATAGGCTGCCAAAGCCACTGTCAGCACTTAAAAAAGAACAGTACTAGTGGGACACATCCAAAGCATTTACTTAGCATTATTGAATGACAAACAGATAGATGGAGGGGTCACAATAAAAGGATTTATCCCTGAAGGTCCTCAGACCAGACCCCTTCCTTCTGCACTAAATGAGCAATTCAGCATGGCCTTGATCCTTGCATGGGCACACAGAAGAGCATAAAATTGTTCCACTCCTCCTCCTCGTCCTCCTCCTCGTCCTCCTCCTCTTCCAAACACCAGTTAAAGGCTTAGGGACAAGAGTTATCATAGGCCTAATAGACAGCAGGTAGTACACTTCCTTGGACTTGGAAATTGTTGCAGAACTTAAAGCAAGCCTGGCTAGAGCAAAGCTGCTGAACCACGCTGCTGTTTGGGTTTGGGTTTGGAGAAGGCAGCTCACTGCCCTGACTTTTCCCCAAGGTTTTCTGAAAAGAGATTAGCTCAACCAAAGTCACAAATGCTACAGAATTTTTATTGGCCCAGACATACACACCCAGACCTCTAAAGAGAAAGCCCTTTAGATACAGAGGGCTCAGCCCTGAGGCAATCTTTGGGTCTGAAGGCAATGAAGCTTTAAGACAGGTGATGCAAATCTCCTTTAATCAAATTTGGTTAAAGAAACCCACAGATAACTCCAAAGTTTGCATCCAGCAAAAACAGCTGAGTAGAAGAGCATTTGGGTTGTATGGGAAGGTGATGGCACTCGTTCATAACTCAAAGCTAGCTGGTCACAAGCCAGCTCTGGCTCAGGTGCCCTCTAATCAACTGTAGAGTGCATGGCTTCCATATCAGAATTGGACAGGGTCCAGATGGCTCAAGGCACAGGTGGGAAGACACAGACACATCCCTGACAGATGTGTCCTCAAGCCTGATCAATCAAGCCTTGAATCAAGTTGGAGTCCAGCATTTGCCCCTACACAATATACTCTGAGACTCAGGGCTGGTAGCTCACAGGTTTCACAGCCTGTTTATTAGAGCCAGTTGTATTGGATGCATAAAGCACTAGTGCAGGAGAGGAGCCATGGTACTGTAAAACAGCAGGAGCCATATTCCCCTTACCTTAAAAAGGCAAGTTTTCCTTCTGAAACTTGATTTTGGGCCTTTTCATTGCATATGGTCCACAGCAGCCCTTTTTGTCTCACATGATCTAGAGCACCAGGTATTAGTGTTGTGATGCTCAGGCACTGAGAATGTGCCCCACTGAGAATTCCTCTACCACAGGAAAAACAGGTTACCTAATAAAAAAAAAATAAAAAAATTGCAATGAGCCAGTGATCATGTGATTCTGCCCTGAGGCTGAGTTGGGAGAGAATGAGCTATTCCTGACAGATATCACATAAAGCACCACATGCAGATGGTGGTGACCCTCTGAAGGGTTCAGGACACCTGCACAATGCACCTGCATCGACTAAACTCAGTTTTGCCTCATACACACTAACACACACACACACACACATACCTGCTGGGCTACAACGCTCATATCCTAATGGATAGGTCTTCCATGGCACAGCACCAGCACATTAGCAATGTTTGGTTTAATTATCAAAGTAGCAGAGAAAAAAGATAAAACCTGTATCAGATTTGCTTCCAATCAGAAAGTAGACAGAGTGCCATTATCTACAGAAAATCTATATTATCAACTGAGCTATAGGTCCTATCCTGATGGTGCGTAATGTACTTGCATTATTGACTGAGATCTATACAGTGTAAATGGAGTCAGTATGGCAAGCAGAGTTTATAGTGATGAACAAAAGTAGTCATTTACTCTGTGCTAAGGTGCTGATGAGTACTGCTTCCTATCCTCAGTCTATTTCCATCTAAGCTGTACTGAGGGCATTAAAAGTTAGATGTGACAAACCCACATCCTGCACTTCACAAAAAGTTGCCATGGGCTGTGCATATCTGTTTCTTTAGCTGCACTGATATTTTATGCACGTATACTAGCAGCTGATCTCAGCAGAAATCAGTAGATTTTTTTTTTTTTTAACAGCAGATTTAATACCACAGAATCATATAATGGTTTGAGGTAGAAGAGGGACCTTAAAGACAACCTAGTTCCAATCCCTCTGACATGGACAGGGATACCCTCTAATAGAAAACCTTGCTCAAAGCCCCATCCAACATGGCCTTGAACACTTTCCAGGAATGGGGCACTCACAGATTCTCTGCACAACTTGTGCCAGTGCCTCACCACCCTCACAATAATAATATTTCTTCCTAATACCTAGTACAAACTTATTCTTGTACCACTGAAAGCCACTCCCCCTTGTCCAATCTCAACAAGCCCTTGTGAAAAGCGCCTCTCCAGCTTTCTTGTAGCCCTTTTTAGGTACTGGAGTACCTAAAGGTACCTTTAGTACCTTTAGGTACTGGCTCCTAGGAGCTTTCTCTTCTCCCAAGTAAACAACCAAACCTTCTAAGTCCCAGGGTGAGACCAACCATGTCTGTTTTCATAGTAGAGGTGCCCCAGCTCTCTCATCATATTTATGGCTTCTTCTGGACTCCCTCCAACAAGACCATGCCCTTTTTATTTTGGGGGCCACAGAGCCAGATGCAGCACTTCAGGCAGGGTCTCAAGAAACTCTCATGGGGCAGAGCAGAGGGGCAGAATCCCCTCCCTGGCCCTGCTTCCCACGCTGGTTTGGATGCAGCCGAGGATATGGTTGATCTTCTGGGTTGCCAGTGCACATTGTGGGTCATGTTGAGTTTCCTACCAACCAGCAACCCCAAGTCTTTCTCTCCAGGTTAGTCTTGAATTCTCTGCCCAGTCTGTATTTGTACTTGGGAGTGTCCCAGCCCAGGCGCAGGACTTTGCACTTCACCTTGGTGAATTTCATGAGATTTGCATAGGCCCACCTCTCAAGCCTATCCAGGTTTCTCTGGATGACATCTCTTCCTTCCAGCATGTTGACTACACCACACGTCAGATTAGAAAAATTCCTCTCTGAGGAATATAAGTGAACCTGGGATCACTATTGATTTTTAACAGCCTTTGCTTGTTCACCTTTTCTTTTGCCTGAAATTACACGTGATGGTAATTGTTAACACATGTAGCAATACGGTCCTGTCACTCTCCCATCACTCCATCTCACAGCTCTGCTAAGACTTGTTTTCACTTTTTTCATTTTTAATTCACTGAAACCAGGAAATACCAAAACCCTCCACCGTGACTAGAAGCAACTGCCCCAGATCTGACTGAGTCATTGGTGAGATTCCTCTGGCTGTGAGCAAACCTCCACCTGCAGCATCTACAGCTGAGCCTGTCACCTTCCTCTAGGCAGGGAATAAAAAGTGCAATTCAGCCAATTCTCATCATATTATTTCTCCCCCCCAGTTTTGAATGTTTCAGTGTGGCATGTATTTAAACTGACCTTGGAAAAACATTTCAATTAAACTAAAAAAAAAAAAAGGGAAAAAAAAAAAAAAGGCAGAACTAGATCCCATCTGGTATTCAATGTTTTTTACTTCACTAGTAGGTTAACAGGACCAGACAGGAGAAGTAAGATTTTTTTTCCAGGTGGACTTTAGATTCACATCTATTATAATCAAAAATTAGAGTTTTAATTAGTGTTTTCCCTTTCCTAATAAATATTCAAATAACCCTAACAGTAAAATAGTAGAGGTGTTGAGATTCAGAGCTAGCCAGAGTCCTTTGTGTTTTCACTTTGCTAAGGTCTGGCTTCTCAATTTGATTACACTGCTGTAAATCATGACCTGGTCAATAATGTCACACAGAAGCAGGGCAGTCAAGAAAAATGCTGGAACCTCTACAGGAGCTATATGAGCTTGTGGTCTCAAAGCTACAAAGTCCCATGTGCCCTGAACATCCTGAATTTCATTGTTGCAAGTGTTTTTATGCTCTCAGAGTGTTTGACTTTATATGGGTGCATTTTTTGGCTACTGAATAATCCTAGATTTTTACGGAAAAGTGTAAAGCAGCATGGCAGATTAAGAATTAGCACCCAGTCAGGTAGCAGAAGTTGGAATATACATAAACCCAAGATGCTGTGTTGCCACTGTATTCTAGGGATATATCTCAGGATTAATTCGACACTTTTCAGCTTGTTCTTTTTTAATATTCATGCTTTGGAAACAGAATTGATTTAGGAAAGAGACATTTAATTAATTTGGAATCCAAAGCTATCTCTCTCTGGCTCAGTGATATCTTCTGCACCTGGGCCTTACCTGTCCTATTATTTATTGTCCATCTGGCAGCAGACTCAAGGGAAGTACCCCTCTGAAGCTGAATAGCTTCCTCAACCCATGCCCTGTGGCTATCCAGAAGCAGCACCATTTTCACACTGTAGTTTCAGCTTTTCTGTCTCCCTGAATTTTAGACACCTATTTTTCTGCAAAATATTTAAAATACCTGTGAGGTCATGAATAGGAATTAAGTTCAATAGCCGAGGAATACAAAGCCCTACTGGCCTTGGGGGCCACTGTAGCTACCAATCTCTCTAAAAGCACTTCATATCAGTCTCTCCAGGACTCTTCTTCTCTGGCTGGTTTTTCACTTTAGAATCTGACTCTCCTGAAAAAAATGACTTGCTGACCAGTGTATTGATAATGTGTCGAACTATGCCAAAGAGTAACTACTCTGCATCTTTAGAAATATGCACATGCATTTCTATATTGGCATTCAAAAGACCTCATCTAATGTAGTGGGAAAGTGATGATAATGAGCCTTACCTTTAGAGTCTGTCATCCCAAAACAAAACAAGAGACAAGTGGATCCAGTTAGGAAAGCACAACGAGACCACAAGCTTCTGTTTCTTTTCATTCAGTTCCATTTCAACTAGCAAATTGAACACTGAAATAGTTAAATAGTCTGGATTAAACATTTATCTTACAGTGTTTGCCTTTTTACACATAAATTAAATTTTCATGTTTAATCTCTGCTTTTCTTCTAATTATCTCTTTCCACACACACTGTTGGCTCACAACTAGCATATCTCTTAAAGCAAGACGATTAGGAAGTGTCTGTTGTTGTTGGGCTTTCTTTTTTTTTTTTTTTTTTTTCTTTAATTTCTTTCTCCTGGAGACGATAATACTGTTTGTTTACTATGCAGATGTGGCTATGACAACATATAAAAGGCAAGAAAAGACCAGTAATTTAGGTGTCTCCTACCAGAACAGGACACAGTTTACATTTTTGACATCACATTTTTACAGATTTTTTAAAACAAAAATTCCTGTAGTAGTTCTACCTTGACACATATGACTTGCTTTTCAGCTTAACCTCTGATTTTTGGTGTGTATGTGTGGGTAATGCTTTAGAACTAATTGCTAGGACTTTATTACAAAAAAGCCCGAGTTTGTTTCCTAGCATCTTAGAAGTATGGCTAGAAGAATGGGTAAGAAATGAGAAAACTCAGGCCAATTATGTAAGTAACATGCTTCTAGAAGCTACATGGCTAACAAAAAAAAACCACAGGGGTGGACCCTAAAATTTCTTTATTTCAGTTGCATAAAAAGTAAATACAAACCTTTGTTCCTCTAATGAAAGACTGTCTCCAGCCCTAGACTGAACTTTGAAAAGCCTTCCTGAAGCACTTCCTTTTATATATGGAAGCACATGTTAGGTGTAAATATATATTTAATAGCAGTATATAGAAACAGCAGTACAAAGCATTTGTCTCATTGCCTTGTACCAGGAAGGATTAGATCTACCCACACATTACAGATGAACTGCTGCACACAGACTAAGCACTCCCTTCACTGTTGGTGTTAAGTTTTATGTGATTGTGTCCTTTAGGAAAGAGACAGCCTTTAAATCCTCCAGTGGACAAGGCTGTAGGTTGATAGACAGCTACATCCACCCATGCATGCTCTCAGAAGCATATACACTTTTCTGCAAGATTGTGTACCTCTAAAATATGTTTTTATGGACATTGTCCAAATGTCACTTAAATCCCAATAGGCTTGGGGCATCAACTGCCTCCCTAGGAAACCTGTTCCAAAACAGAATAATGAAATTGTGTTGATTCATGATAATAAGACTTAATTTTTGATCAGCCCTACATTGGTCAGGCTTCTTGGACTAGATGTCCAGTTTAGGTCCCTTCCAATTGAACTACTCCTATTCTATTCTATTCTATTCTATTCTATTCTATTCTATTCTATTCTATTCTATTCTATTCTATTCTATTCTATTCTATTCTATTCCATTCCATTCCATTCCATTCTATATACTCAGTGAATTTTTCCCTCAGTCTGCATACAGAGTAGAAACACCAGCATACACTGAAAAAAACTAAATAGCGTATTAGCTACTGTCTATATCACTGTGAAATTTAATCCTGATGTGTTTTTTTCATTTCAAAAATATGGCTTTCAGTTGACTTTCCTTCATATACATCCCAAACAAGTGATTCTCACTTGTATTTTTGTTTCAATCTCACAGCTCATCAGAGCATTTTGCTATCATTTGGCTTAAAGCATCTCCAGCCTTGCCAATTAATTGATGAAGAACCATTATGAGACAAATATATCATCTGCATTTTAACTGCGTGAATGGAAGGTTATTGAAGTAATCACTGGCAACATCTAAGCCATTAATAAAATATGGTCTGGGAATAGCAAATTACAAATTTTTGCACCTAGTTCCCAAAATAAATTTGCTCTTGAAGGTAGTTCTAGCACTCATGATGACATAGATGAATGATGCTGATTAAAAAGAAGTGAAGAAAAGATTATCACTTCAGCATAGAAACCACTGGTGTCATTATCAGTGTCAACCATATAAAAAGTGTTAAATTTTTCAGTGGCTTCATTGCTTTGCTGTGAAATTGCAGGTGTTACTGTATACTGTCAGTTGAGCACATGATAAGACAAAAATGGATCTAACAGGGGTTAGACCATAAGCAAAAGCCCACAAATCAGGAGAAGATATGATAGTCCTGTGGCTTTAAAATGGGCTCTTTGTGGGCTTCCTCTTGTGAATGAAATATTTTCATTGCTTTTGCTGGTGATGAGATGTTCCTTACAACAGGAACAGACATCACTTTGAAGGAGCTAATATGTCATTAATGAGTAAAGATGTAAATTATCAAGTGTGCTTAATGTTGTTATCACAACCCAAAGGCATGAATAAGCTTCCTAGAGAGGGAATGAATAGGACACAATGCTCAGAAGTATTGTGTGTCTCTCTCTCTCTTAGCTTCATATTTTCAGGGAAACTGTAGATATGCCTCTTTCCTTCTGTCTACCCATCTTTCCTCTTCCACTCTCTCTCTCTTCTTGTCAATTTAAAATTTAAACTCATTGCGGAAAGACTGGCTCTCACTATGTGGTTTGCACAGTCCCTCGCACAATTGCGCTGGTGTAATGCAAATTGTGGTATTAAATATTCATACAAAAGCTTCACAGTGTGGCTGCATGAAATCAGAACAATCAGGGAACAGGCACAAGCTGAGCACCTAGGTAAGATGAAGCAGAGAGATTTCTATTACAATTGCTGCTTCATTACAGAGACTGTGCTGACATAAGCTGTGTTTTCATTGTCGTAGCCCAATTTCATAACCATGTATTAGAGTTATGAGTTCTCCTAGCAAGCCATAATGTTTTCACTTTTGGCTGTGCAATCACATACTGTTAGCTTAAGACATTTAAACTTTATAAATGGCTCTGTAATATGTGGTCTTTTCAGCTATAAAATTGTTCCTTAAAAAATAATCTGAGCCATTGGTCAATGCAGTCAATGTCACCTAACAGCAAATAAATTTTGGCAATGAATTAGAAGTTAACTACATAACTGTGAGCAATTCCTTCAACTAAGAGTTAGACATATATTTTCTTTCTGCCCAATAAAAACATCACTAAAATGCTATGCAATGTTCCTATCTGCTGCTTTGCTTCAGAAATGATAAAGGATGTCTAATAAAGAATTATTTCCAGCAGTTTGCAGGACTTTGCACTGAGAATTTTAGCTGGAATGCCTGGATTGATGCAGCCTGTTTAGGAAAACTTGCCTTACTCTATAACCCAGATAAGGAGACAGAATACCCACACTTGAATGGTTTCGTAACACAAAAATGCACTGAGTAAAATCAAATCCACACTCAATAAAAAGCACCTTTTCCGTCCTTTATTGAATGATTGAGCCTGTCTCCAGCTATGCTATCTGTCTGTTTAGGTTGTAAGCTGTTCAAGGCAGCTTTTATCTCCTGTTCATCCTGAAGCATGCTTTTCCTGTAAATTATAGCTGGAGAAGCTCATTCTTACTCTCTACTTCCTTAGTTAAACTTTTTATTTTTAGAGGGGGAAAACAAGGCTCTGTGTCCATCACAATGAATTAATATGCAGTATATTCTATATAAATATATTTTTATCACAGTGAACATGAATTGAAATCTCAGAGATTTGACTTAGGGTTAATATTTTGCACTTGAAACCTTTAGACTGCAGCTCTCCAGGGTGCTCTCTAAAGGCAGATTTAGGGGCAGTATTTCAGAAATGACCAAGAATTCTTACACCTGAAAGACAAATAGGCAGCAGACTTAACCAAATAAGTCAGCATTTAGAAATTATCATCATTTTAAGAGATCACAGCAAGCTGTTACATCTGTATGATTCTTACCTTCTCCTGGAGCTTGATGGGAAAAGAGATCCATGTGCGGCACACTGCCTGTAGAGCCTCCTGGGTGCCACTGTGAGATGGCAAACAAAGCACAGCAAGGCCAGTGGCATTTTGTTGCCACCAGCATCAGACCAGGAAGGGATAAAAACCAGCCAGATCCCCTCTTTCATGTCAGAATTATGTACTGAATTTAAAAGTGTTCAGAAACCCTCTCCACTGTCGACGTGCAAATCAAGTGGCACTCAGACACATCCTCATAACTCACCTTTGTGAGAGCTCATGAGATCTTCATCTCTCCCACTCCAACCCAGAGCAACTGAAAAATGTGCTGGTCTGAATTTGTATGTTGTATCCCCAGAGCTGCCTGGTCTGACCTTTGACCAAAGCTCTTGATATCAAAATCTTCACCAGCTCCAGACTGCAGCTGTGTCACACCACAATCCAGATTACATACTAAATATATTTTTCTCCAAGAAGTAAATGCATAGATTCATCTTTGTGAGAGAGCGCCTTGTCAGTGATCGCATAGAAGAGATCATTCATGTATCACTTCCACATCCAAAAAAAACAGGGGAAAGGCTGAGGAGGTCAAGGATGTTTTCATGGGAGACCTTCATAGACAAAATGTCACAGTGCCAGAGAGAAGAGAAAGCAGAAGTTGGGTGTGGTTGCAAGCATATTCCAGTTTAGCATCTGGGCTGTGTATTGGCACAATGCTGTGTAGTATGTCTTGCTTCCCTGATACCTACAGAAAGAAAATCTGGGCATATGGTTTGGCCAGAAAAGTCCTGAACTGGATCCAGAGAAGTCAACAAATCTTGACACAGAGAGAGATCTGAGCTGGCTGATATCCTGATGCCATGGGTTTGGACAAAATACTGGCAGCATACAGAGCTAAGATATTTCTGCATTGATGTCTTTAGGACTTTGAACTGATTGTATTAAAACAAAAAACAAAAAGAATTTTTTTTTTTAATTTATTTTACTGTCAGCAGCTGTTGTTGCGGCTGCTGTCTTCTGATTCAATAACAACGTGGACATATTTCTTTAATAGGAAAGGTTGTTCATTTTCCCCTGAGAACTTCATGTTCTGACTGAGTTTATTCATGAACCATGGAAACATCATTAACATTCACTCTGAGCAAAAGAACAGCTTTTGCTACATCCAGAATTATTGGATGTCTCACTTGATCCCATTTCTGTCCATCACACTGAGCACTCATTCCCCTCAACCATTTACTCCCAGTAAACAGAGAGCTTGTTCTGGGAAGTACAACAATGTACCTTGGGAAAACAAACAGTTTTTAGCTGCAAGAGAAATATAACGCAAATGTTTTGAGCGATGAAATGGAGACAAGGCATTTTCAATGTGCTTCAGAGGTGCTTCTGCAGCACTGTCACTGACCTATTAGGACTTGCAGCAGTGTTTAACCACGAGAAGAAGTGTCTGTGGCATAGCCCAGCCTTGTAAACCCCAGAGTCTTTTTTCACCAGCACCATGTAACTTTTCCTTCAGATTCAAGTGTGAATTTACCATCCGAAACACTGAAGGAAGGAAAACACAAAAACCAGCAACAATAACAACACAAAACAACAAAGCACAACACCCTAAGGTTTTTAAGCTTTTTTTTTTTCCCCACGTTAACCTGTGCTTTAAAGCAATTCTAGGGGACTGCTGCCACATTTATATTTTTTAAATGTCTTGTACAAGACATACTTCTTTCCATTGCATTTGTACAATAAATGTTCATTGAACACACACCAGGGGCAATTAGACATTATTGCAACTATCACATTTATTAATAGTTATTGCCACCAATCCATTCCACTACCTGTCACAAGCTTCTTTGACTGAGCTGGCAGTCAAAGAAGAATAGCAAATTTAAGGGAAGATTTCTCCTTCAGAGTCAGAACCACAAGGATTATTTCCTCTCTTTCTTCCCTCTGTTTCCAAGTCTTAAAATTTGCATATTTATGACATTCAGCCAAAACCAACTCTCTAGATTTCCAGGTTTTCATTCTTTGTTCTGATGAAGTGAATACATTTTTATTTGGTCTATCTTTGCTCTGAAAACTGTGTTAGTTAACCATCTTTAAGATATTTCCAGCTTTATAGCAATCTTAAATGAATCATGTCTGTAGACAGGCACTGTGACTGAAGACCAACCTACAAGGTATTCAGATATATCAATATCACTGTTTCTGACTATGGTGTTACCCAAGTGTTTCTAGACTTCCTTATTTCATTCTATCCATGGTAACTATGAAAAAAAATACCCAAATCAGACACAGAAAACTAAAAACCCTACAAATAACACTCAGATAAGTCATGATGGGCCAGATCTTTTAAAAAAAGGAAAATTAACAACCTAGAGATTCTGATTGATGCACCAGCATAAGTCTTCACAGATCTTCATGTCTTCAATTCACTGTGATAGCTTCCAAGCATGGTTTAATCATCACATGAAGGTCACTCAAAAAACTGGACAAGAAATAAGAATGATGTATATAAGGTGTCTGGATAAAAATAACTGTAAACTTTTTGAATGAGTATCTAAACTAAGTGTGGTTCTTAAGATTCTTCTCTCAAATTTATAATGAGTCTGCTCTGGGTTATAATTTTTAATTAGGAAGGGGGGATTTAAAGTAATAAAAACCAACTTGAACCATGTTGAATTATCTATTATTTTGATGTAAACCAGCTGCAGTAGTGAAAAGGATCAGATAAAGACACAGGAAATCATGAAGACTTCAACCTGATATGCACCCTCAAAGTTTGTGGGCATTAGCCAAACAGCAGCTGAGGAGTACATCAGTTGATGACTAATTCCAGTAAAAGAAGTTCCTCAGTGATATTCCCCATTTTCCACAGTTTTATATTCTGTTCTTATGGCATATAGAAAATCACCAGTTTTTGAAGCCAGCCACCAGCATAGTGTTGGCTTCCAGCACAGGAGGCAGAGAACCCAGTGCAGTGTGAATCCTTCTTACTGGCAGCTCATGCCCAAAAAGCCCAAAAAGGAAATTTCCTACTGGGTCCCAAACATATTCTTAACCTCAGCATCCCATTTATAATTTCCCTCCTTTCACCAGGATGGTATAAGTCTGTGCTGCAAAAAAATGTGTGTCTTTTTTATCTTTTTTTTTTGATAGCTGTCTGACAACTGGTTTTGCTCACTGCCAGTAGATAGTAGCTTTCCCAGCACTGTCCACTTGCCTGGGTCTCAAGCTCCCTGATAGATTGGTTTTTGAGGTATTGCTGCCAGCCCTTTGCATGAGGTTTCTGTCTGTTTTATAACTCTATTTAGCAGCAACCAACTTAATATGTCCTTTGTATCTATAAGGATAAAATAAACTGCTATAAATTTACCCAAAAGGTGACACTTCTCAGACATTCCCATGCATGCAAAGAATCTATTAATAATTGTAGCTATTAAGATAACTACAATTAAAAGGTGCAGAAGGCGTTCTCAACTGCAGCTGATCCACTTTTACACACAGAAACACTTGGTTTGTTTACTCTCACAGGGAAAAAATATGAAGAATGAAGAATAGTACAACTGAAACTTGTACATTGTCATTACAGAGAGGCTTCACCACCACTCCAGCAGGACACACCAACAGCTGCAGCCACAATGGGACCAGGATCAGCCCTTCAGCTACTGAACAGAACCAGGTGAACACCTATCTCCATACTGAGGTGGCCTGTAGCCACTTTAACTCCTCTGTCACTTAATCACTCCTTCCCTGGTTAAAGAAGTGATATTAGTGGATTAATCCTAGTATTGGATTCATTGCAGATTGACACCTTTAAAAGGCCACCATCCTCAAATCAGACACCTGAAAGTCAGACTGGAAAGGAGACCTTCAATGAAACAATATATTTTTAAATGTTTCTTTACACTTTAAAGCTCACTGCCAAAAAATATACTCACAAATTCTCCCCTCCTTCTTCACAGTGTGCTCAGCAACAGGAAACCTATGTATTGTTCCAGCCTACCAACTCCTGTCAGCTTCACTTTTCCTTTCCAGTGGGGTAACAAACCTGGAAGCAATGCCATTGGCAGCACTGCTGAGGAGCAGGAACACCGTGTCCATCCACAGGACAGTAGCCAGGGCAGGCTTGGCCATTCGGGGGAGCTGCACACGGCAGATAGCTGGAGCCTGAGTCCCCAGAGCAACTCACATTTGTCATGTCAAAAAAATGACAGGAAAACATCAGAACAGAGATAGCAAGAGTGAGAGATAAGCTGACACCTTCCAATATCAAGAGCAGGAAAACAAACCTGTGCACAAATAACTCGCCAAAGTAAACAGATTTACACTGCTTGTTCTGCTTTCAATGAATAGGCTCGTGCAGAAGGTCTCACCTACACCTGCCTTTTCCAAAACTCAGTCCCTGAGGAGCATTACTTTTTCACCTATTAGGTGAAAGCCAAGTTGACAGTGATTTCTAAGGAGAAATTTTGAATCCTCTGTATATGAAATGTTTGATTTTCCCTCTCTTTCTTGCTGTCAGTAGATTGCATATTTCATTCATGGATAAACCACCTTATCTCTCATATTACTTTATTTTGCAGCTACTTAGCATACTGATGTTTGCAGTTTCAGGTAAAGTTCTGTTGAACCTTCCCTTTGATAGTTTGGTTTTCTCTGTGGTAAGCAATATGAATATTCACATTCCCAACTCATATCTGCAGTGAGCTGTGACACTAATGTATGAATTGTGAAGAAGCCAGGAGAGCTTGTCCAGCTGGTGGGAGGCCAGCAGTGCCCAAATCCTTGCCATGGAATATATCCTAGCCTAAATTTCCTGCCATAAGGAGCAACATGATGACCTGTGTTTAGAGTAAGCAACTGATCTCAGTAGGCACAACAGTCCATTTTCTTCCCCAAAGGCTTTGAATAAAATTTCTTGACCTGCCCAGTTTTGGGAGACCTTAAATGGAAGTCAGTAGCAGACCTCCCGGGTCCAGATGAACCCTCTTGATGAATCAGACACCCACCAGAGGTAATAGATGAGGCATTTAATGCATGTGATGGTTGCATGGTACTTACTTGCATGACCATGTGCAAAACCGAGTCACTCTATGACAGAATTATGTGCATGTAAGACACAGAAATTTACAATAAGACAAGATCAGTCAATGAGAAGAGCAACAAGGTCAATAAACCAGCTCACTATATTCTTACAGCCAGCTCCTGTAAAAGCACAGATCTCAACCCTTCACTGCCAGCACTGCAGAGTGGTTACACTCTGCTTTCCTTTCAGACGACACTGTGGAGTGTTAGCAGGCAGACTAATATCCTCTGTTCCTTCTCAAGGAAACACACCATTGTCCTGCCAGCTAATAAAGTGCAACCACCTACAGAGAGCTGCAGCAGTCAAAGACTAATCGAGCTGCTTACAACACAGTTCTCTAAGCCACTGACAAAAATAATCCCTGACACTGAGAATCATGGTCAAAATCCACAGTAGTGTCTATCTGTGTATTTTCAAAGCTTCAGGTCCTTTCCCTTCCTCCAGTTAAGATGGTTTCATGAAACTGTAGACTCTAAAAACTGATTTCTTTGGGGTTAAAGGCAATAAAGAAGTACTGCCAAGATATCCACAGATTAACTTGTCTCTGATCCAGCCCCCTTCTCAGTCGGGCATATAACCAGACATTGCATATAAAAAACAGCTGAAGGGTTCTGAAATGCTAAGTCATATAATTCAACTTCTAATTTCAGTAATTATGATGAATTGTGTAGCTACGTAGTAGTTGATGTTCTAAACTGAATTGTCAGTCATCATTGGAAGAAGAGTTCAGAGGCTGAAACTAAAACTGTTCTTTTTTTTAATGTAAAAGATGGCTAATACTGAAAACACTGTCTTAGTGCTCAATTTCTCTGTTATCTCTTAGCTTGTCCATGAATATGAAGGGAAGCTTAGAATCAGAATTTTTCTATATCTTTTTCTCCTACATAATAGATACATTCTGAGTCTATTTTATTGACTGAAATAAACTCTGTTCTCCAAGCATTCTTACTGAAACCATTGGGATCACTCCTGAGGTAAAGAGATAGTGGTGAAAGAAAAATATCAAACTCTGGCTCATTAAAATGGAAAGAAAACATGAATATAAGTTTTATGAGTTCCTGTTGTTTGAGTTTTATCATTATACTCTTAGTATAAAATTTTGAGAAGGTACTTAGGTTTTAAGATAGCTGTGAAGACCATCAAAATGACAAATGCTAACAAAAGGTAAGAAAGGGAGCTATTAAAATATAAGAGTATTGAAATCCATATTGATCAACAGGCTACTCAGAGCAGAGAATTCATGGATCATTACATATTTCAATTCAAAATCCAAGGTTGAGATGCTTAATTTTTTTTTAATAGGCTCCAAGTAATAACATATCTTTAATCAAATAAACTCAGTATTGCACATTATTGCGTAATAATAGTTGGCTTCAAAACCTTACTTCCAAATAAATTAACAACATGTAGACACATTAAACAAGTTTTGGAAGAAATCCTTTAGAGAATCTTTTTATTTCCAATTCTACAACAAAAAGCCTTTGGAAATGAACAGATACACCTCACAAAGAGCTAGATCCCATCTTTCACTGTAACAGAAATGATAGAATGATGCAGAATATTGGAGTTTTGACTTCCTCTGCAACACAATGACAATAAGCATTAGCAATTTTACATGTAGGATTGGATAGCATTTTATGAAAGACCAGATAGACTATTGTCTTGGAAAACACTGATCATTGTCTCTTTATGAACAGACTATAATAACATTTTGGCAAAATCTGATAATCACAGTCACTGCATAGTTACCCTTGGCCATTGAGCCAATGGACTTTCAGAAGAATCTACAAAGTATAATTACTCTTGGCCATGAAGTCAGTGGATAAGACTTCCAAAAGTATCTACCAGATGTAGGACTGTAAGTCTTTGTGTCTTACAGTCAAGTTTTGCCCTGATGGTAAGTGGCCTTGTTGCCTATTTAAGAATAATTGTGACATTCCAGAATCCTAAATCTATCACATCTAAATCTACTTTTAGCCTTATCAGTTAGCTACGACAGTGTCTTCTTCTGTACCTCAAAATGTGCCTTTTCAAATAAAAGGAAGCTTTTGTGTTCATGTAAAATGATCTGAACTTCTGGAGACCCTTTGAGTAAGAGGCACCCAAACAAAATTTCCTGTTGGATGCATCACTGCTCCGTAGAAACTTAATAACTGCCCATTTATCAGTACATCACAACAGACCCCGAGCTTTTCCAAATTCCTCTTTTCCAAAGTACCATTACTGGGACTTTAAAAACTGCAGAAATCAACACAGAATCTCATCATACAGCCAGTGATGTCATCAATACACAGAAAGGTTAAAAAAAAAAAAAAAAGGATTTTGGTGGCAAGATTTTCCAGAATGTACTGCATAGACCTAGTTTTCTTGGATCTCTCTGAGCTGAGTCAAGGCAGAAAATTAAATGTCTTCACTACCCTCTACTAGACTTCTTGCAGAGCAGAAATGAACTCTTCAGTCAGCTAAAATGGGAATTTAATCAAGTATGATCTATAAGCAAAATTTACAGTAACACCCTGGCTCCTGGCTATCTTTCTTGACACTAGCTCCAAAACAATTGTCTTTCATAAGAAAGCTGTGAAACAAACAAACCAAAACAAAAACTGTTCTTTAATTTATTTAATTAATTTTTTTTCAGTCAAACTCCAGAACCTTCTTTGTTTTTAATAAAGATGATACTGAGACTTTCCATGCCTACTGAGAAAAAAACAGAAAGAATATTTACAATTTACAAAAAAGCCCTCAGTATCATCTAAATTTAGAAAATCACACTGTTATCTCACTCACTTTACTTTATTTCTCACCTGTTAAATTATACTTGCTGGGAATACAGCCAAGGAACAACTGCTGGCATTGTCACTCTTTGTAAGGAACAACATTACAGATATTACTTAGAGAACATGGGTGGATTGCAGGCTGTTTTTAAAATTTGGATTGGAAAAATATCATAGAACATATTAAAGAGCAGACAAGTTAGCTAGGAAATTCATCCCCTCCCTGCTTTGTTCTTTGGAACCGGATAAATCTAATAACTGTGAAGAATTGTTATGGATGTTTGATATCTTGCTCAGGAAAATATCTACCAAAATATATCTCCCACCACTCCAAGCCCCAGAGTGAGTGTTATGAACACTTCTCAAGGAGATGGGGAAGGCAATAAGGAAAAGGCTAAATGTTTTCTAACACAGGATTAATTCTCTGAACATTGTGCAAACAAATAATTTAATTTAAATTTTTTTTAAATGTTATATGTCTTGAAGTGGAACGGAAAGCACCTGATTCTGCTTGTGATTCAGCCTCTTTCTGTTGCTGAAATGACACAGACAGGGACAAGCTGTGCCCAGGCTGAAGAAGATGTAGGGGCAAAGGGGCAGACTGCACTTGGGTTTGCAGACACAGCCCACTGCAGCTGCTCTGTGAGACCACAGATGATCTCACTGTGGTGAAGCAAGAAACAAATATTGTGACTAAACTTCCACTGCTTCTGATATCCACCTTTATGTGTTTTTTATAGTTATCTATTCTTATGCCAATTATTCTTAAATATTTCCTAACAAATTTTTGGTAGTAAACTGCCACAAAATTAAAAGATAAGAAAATAACTTTGCTGTTTTTCAGATAAGGATCCTCTCTGTAACTTTACCTAGCAAATGTTCGACAATTTTCAGTGTAGAGTAGAACTGGGTTATGCTCGAGTTATTTATTTCCAGGACAATTTTTCAGCTCCTGACATGAATTAAACACCCCACTTTAAGGCCCTGAAGACCCCGAAATCCAAAGGATGCTCCCAATTAAGACAGGATTTTACGCTGCATTGAACTGTCTGTGATGAGTGCACATGTGCCGTACTACTGCACATGCAATGGTCATATATATGCAAATCCTGCATCTCTAAACTTCCAGTCTGAAAACACAGCTAATCTCACCAGTAACAATGGATTAATATATCCCATAGTATTTTTCTGAGAAGCACATTGGGCAAGAACCTAGTATAATAATGCTGGGCATGAAATTCAAGAAAACAAATATAAACCTTTCAAGGCAATAATTTTCAATACATACACTCCCTCCTTGTCTATTAAGATGTAATATTAACCAGCTATTAATATTGCATATATAAAAATAAAACTATTAATCCAGATTTTAGGATTATATTTGAGTTGTCTTTCATATTTCCCAAGCTGCTTATATAAGTCTCTTAGTTGTACAGAAATTGAAAAGTTTTAAATTTTTTCATGTCTGGTGCATTTCTTATAGCTATAAATATAGTCCCACTGTGAATGGCATTGTTTCATTTTCAAATACAATCCTCAGTAATCACTGGCAAATGGCTCTGCTTCCAGGCAGTTAGACACTCTAGTTGGATGCACTGCAAAGATTGTTTGTCAAAGATAAATACTCCAGAAGGTTGTAAACAAGATTCAGACATAACATGGATGCATTGCTGTTACAAGCACCTTGACTTTGGTGGATTCTTGGATCCCTTAAAGTTGCTGGGAATTTTGCTGCTGACATGTCTGGGGCCAGCATTTCAACTATTTGTTCTCTTTTAATGTAGAGCCATCGAGAACTTCAGAACACTCCACAGTGAAAAGGAGATTTAATGTTAAAGGCACAGATTTCCACTTCAAAACCCTCAAGAAAGAGAAGCTATTGCATCATCTGCATCGTGATGGAATGGCTATGAAGGCTGAACATCAGGTCCCAGATTAAAAAGTTCCCTTTCCACAGAAACCCCAGCTGGGCATCACTGAGGAGGGACTAAGGTCCCCTGCAGTCACTCAGCATCACAGAATCATGGAAATGGGAAGTCACTCTGGAGACCAATGAGTTCATTTCCCTGGTCAAAGGAGTGTAAGTGAAAGCAGGCTGCTCCAGGCTTTGTCCAGCTGATCTTTTTGATAATTCAAATGGTCTAAATAACTTCTCTGGGCAACGTGGGCCAGAGTTTGGCCATTCTCACAGTGAAAAGCTTTTTTTCTCATGTTTAAAAAGAATTTCCTGTATTTCAGTTGAGGCCCATCACCTCTTGTACATGCATTGGACACTGCCAAGAAAAGTCCAACTCTGTCTTTTAATCTTCTTCATCAAATACTTATAGATAAAATTCCTCTGCACTTCTTTTTCTCCAGGCTGAGCAGTCCCAGCTCTTTGAGCCTTTCCTTGTGTAGTCCTGATTCAAAAAAGAGTTAAGCATGTGCTTATCAGAGCTTTGTGTTGAAAGGTCACCATATTTCATGGGGGCAGGCAGACATGTCAAAATTCTATCCAAATTCAGAAAAAAAAGTCCCAATATTTAAAAATTGTCTGAAAAAGAGAAATCTATGGGTTCCCTATCTAATCTCTGCAGTTTCTTAGCAGCAAAGCAAGGAAGCCCTAAAATCCCCTGCCTTATAGCCAGTGCAGCTATGGAGTGTGCAGTAGCCCATCTGGAGAGCTGCCCTTTGGCCAGGACTAGAGACACCCCTTGGCAGCAGTTCTGCAACACTCCAACTTCCATTTCGATAATGTTGTTCCATTGCACGGCTTGTTTAGTCCAACGACAATAACTTACTTGAAATTCACAAAATAAATAAATACCTCCCAAGAGATTTATTTAAATTAAAGCACTTCCTGTAGAACAGAACTTTAAATTAGAAAATAAAATCACATAGAGGCATAAAGTTGACATTTCAGTTTAATTAAGAAGACTCCCGTACAAATACTTGTTATTAATATCAAACCAAGACAGACTCCAAAGTGCTGATAATAATGAAATTAAAATTAGGTGCACAGATGAGACACTGAGTTAAAATCTGGATTGCTCTTCACAAATTCAGATAGGCAAAATTCATCCCATTAGGGAAGATCAATAAATGGTTCATATATCACCATGGACCACCTGAGGTCTTGCTTTACATAGAAGGCAGGGCCCTAATATAAAAATTCAGAAATGTGAGCTCTCTACTCTCTGAATATTACTAAGGTAGTAAGCCTGTGATAGTGCTTTACATTTCTGCATGGAAAAATTATATTCTCACTCTCATAAATTATTCTGTGACCTATATATGACAAGCTTTAAAAACACTCACCAGCTACCATAAATGGGAAGTCAGAAGTGAATATGCTCTGTGCTGAGCTTGTGTAGGGGAATGGATTTCCTTCACTTAGAACAATTTAATTTACACTTACTTCACACAGGAAATCTTCGTGTCATATTAACAAGTTGAAAATCATATTTATGGATGTGTCCAGCAATATGATATTTTATCACAACAAAAGGAATAATGTTTCATTTAATGGAATTCAATTTAAAAAGCAGACTCCACGGTAAATAGCATACTGGCATTTATCCAGCTATTCTTTTCGTGGTTCCTAGTCCAAGATATTTAGAGGACTGGGGTATAAGTAAAGAGCCCCAGAGAATACTGTTGTCAGGCTCATACTCAGAGTTTAAGCCCCTTTCTAACCAGCCCAATCAGAAATTAAACCTTTGCCTACACAGCCTCCTCATATAGATCCTGCAGAGAGGCAGGCACTTCTTAGACAGAGTTTCACCCTGCCCTTGAATGACGGTCTCACAATGCTCTTGGTGCTTGGGTTTCCCCAGGGCCAGGAGAACAGCTGGGACTGGCAGGACTGCAGCTCTCATCTCACCCATCATTACCCTGGCCACAGAGCTGCATCACCACGCAGAGCAAAACACTCTGTGCTGGTCTAACTACTGATCAAAAACACACACCAATGACACCAGGGAATAGGTTGTGATTCCTTCCCCCAAATTTGCTCAGATCAGTGTTCATGGGGCTGTGTTTCTGATTTGCAGTTTATAGTTTAATTCTGGATAATGCTCTAAATAAAAGAGCAGCAGCAGAGCAGCAGAGTCACCTGTATGAAGGGGAAATTCTCCAACAGCATCTTTTGGTTTTGTTCATACTGTTAAAAAATATTTAAACTTAGACATATTGCACGTGTCCTTTTTTTGTTCATTTCTGCTGGGTCTCAGTGAAACGTTGAGTATCCAGACTGACCAACACTCATGACCAGCCAGTTTGCTACATTTAATTCTTTGAAAAATCATTAAAGTGCTTACAATGGTTTCGTAGGAAACATACATCAGGATTTTTCAGATGCTATTCAGGACTGACTTCCTTTGCAGTCAAAACTGAATTAAGTGGCAGCTGGAATATTAAATGCAGATTTGTGGGAAATAAAGTGTCCAATTTGCATAAATTCCAATATTCCAACAAGAAACAAAGCAGCAGAGCTTCCTGGGGTGCCTTTTCAGAGTGATTTCCTAGTGTGAGATTTACCCCTTTAAAGAATAACTTAGTACAACCCTCTGGAAAGATGAACTTCAAACAAAACCCTGGCTTATGATGACACTTCTTATCTGGCTGCGAATAATGCTGAGATTTCCCTTGTAAAAGCTAAATATGAAGATATGACCTCAAATTTCTAGGTACATGTAAATTCTTAAAAAAGTACATCCTTCTTGAAAATACTTGCAGCCCTTTGATGGTATGTAACATGCAATATTCTAATTAATACTGGTTGGGCAATGCAGTTGCCTTGTATGACACTTAATAACCTGCAGTTCACCACGGAAGGTATGAGAGTTTGTCACCTGCACCTGTCTTGGATACAGGCACTAAGTCTTGAGCTCCCTGCAACAGGACAGTTTGGCCACTTTAGCTGAGTCAACAGGCTGAGAAAAGCAACAGGGACTAGGCCACAGACCAAATGGAAATGTGCTGGATGTACTTGGATCACCATCCTTCTTAACCACTAAGTGATCCATCCTTTTGACCTATGAAGGAAATCACATTAATTGGGAAAGGGAAAGAATCACACAACAAAATCCTGTGGAGATTTGCCACCTACACATTTTTTTTGACAAATGACCACAGGCTCCCGTATTTCTGAGAACTCCCCATGTGAAAGTTCAGCAGATGGACTGATGAGGGATTTTCCAGTGATTGGGTTACTATCCACAAATACCATTAAGGTGAGTAATCGGAGCACTCAGGTTTGGGCCAACTTACCTACGTCATTTCCACTGCAGCTTTACCTATACTGCATAGAAAAGCAGGTTCTCCTGATCTTTGACTCCTCTTACCCGAAAACTACAGGTTCAGCAGGAGACTAGCTAATTATCTTTGGAATCTAGATTTAAAACACTTCAATGTTACCTTTGTTTATAGCTAAATGCTACATCTTGATTCTGGTGTGACTTCACTTTTTAAATGGAACAGAACATTCTGACTTGCAATGATATTTTGTTTCCCCATTTAACTTCTGTATTATACATTAGGCAAGCAAAGAAAGTTTAAAAAAATTAAATGCTTTATATTTTTTTACCAAAACAAATCCTTTCCATTTTCTTTATATTAAATGTTTCGCTTGAAGCTTGGGAGAGTTGTTTTTTTTTTTTAAAAAAAGGAGTTTTATGGATATTATTTAAACAAAAACATAGTTTTCATTCCATTTTGGAATGAAGCAAAATATATTAGCATTGCATAGTGACTGAGAAAAGAGAAAATCTTGATCATACACAGCTTAACTCAGCAGTCATTCACCTCCAGACCAGAAATAACTGGTTTATTCCAAGCCAAGTTACTGGGACTGTATGGTGGAAACTGGATGAAGCTTATTAGCTTGAGATAATTATAGCAGAGGTCAGGTTAGAACTGGCTGGTTCTGGCCTTAACTCCAGGAAATTTTGCTGCCTGTTTGAGGACTGAGATATTGCAGTTTCCATAGCCTGTGTAAAGTAATTTGTCAAGTCTCAGGAACATGAGTAAAGCCAGGACTCTAAACAGGATTTCTAGTAGGATCATCAATTGTTAAGAGTTAAAATAGGGAAAAGGAGGAAAAGACTCATGACATATTTTCAGGTCTGTAGGTAGCTAGTCCTTGGATTTATGTCTTTCCCCGAACTACTGGTGCAGGTCTTTCCCTGGGTGTCTAAAGTATCAATCAATAACTGACTCAGTTGCCAAAGTAGTTTCAGAAATACCTCTCTACTTCATTCCAAACTTCAACGTTCTGAATTTTCACTCTCAAGCTGTGTTGCAGCCTCCAGTATTACCATCACAAAGCTGCCAGAGACAAACCATCTGCCCAGAGCCCAAGCCAACTGCTTTCTTTCTAATCAGCTTCTTGTGTGTACCTGGGATTGAGTTGAAAAACAGATTAATTATTTAGGCAGGCTTCAGACTGGACTTCATCTTTCTGTTTCCTGAGGGCTCTTCAGAGTCTCTTCAACTCCCAGACTGTAGATTCATCCATTCCTCCACAGAGGAGGCATGTTGGCACATGTTGCTAAGAGCTCAACATATGGAGGGTGTCCATCAGTCCATCCATCCATCCATCCATCCATCCATCCATCCATCCATCCATCCAGGCACACAGCAGTGCTTGTGGACATTGGACCATATGCACAAGAACTGCTGCACTTCCTCTCACAGGGCCTGACCAAGTCCTGTCATGAGACACAAGAGATCAGTTTTGGTTATGTGATGGACATGAATCTCGGCCACTTGTTGCAGGAATGTGTAAGAATTTGGTCAAGATGGGTCCATTTTGATACATGCACTCATTTCATATGTTTGTTATGCTTCACAAGATAAGAAACACCTGCCTTGAACCCCAGGCATGTGACAGGATCAGCCTCAATTAATACTGATCTTAGATGATACTAGTGGAACTTATATATGGCACCTCTCCTGCAGAATGTTTGGCACCACAAGGCTGAGATCACTTTACCTTGTAGAGAACACTCTGACAGATAAGATCACTCACAAACGTAAGAGGGGGAAATGGGGATTTCCAGAGGTGTACACAGACAGGCTTGATACCTACAAAAGGCTTCTAATCTGTGAATTCCCCATACCATGGTATGTCCAAGTTTACATGCCAATGATTTGTTCCTAAATAAAACCTGACAGATGTCCATGCTGCTTTTCTGGCCCAAAACTGCTGGAAATTTGAGAATCCTAAATGAATCTTGGGAGTTGTAGCTGAACATCAGGGGCTGCTGGAGCTGCTGATCTGTATCAGCACTGGGCAGAGACAGGAGCACCCTGCAACAAGTGAGGTGATTAATCACAGCACTATAACCTTTGCCATTTGACTGATTAGATCCCATATAATGAAATGTACTAACCCTGTTTCTGAGCTTGTCATTGAAAATAATTTTTTCATTTTTTTTTTACTCAGATGAAATTGCAAGAGACTCTATAATGTGGCTACAGCCCATTTTTTGAACTCTCTTTTTCCTTAGAGACCACTGAAAGAAAAAGATTTAGGATCCTATCTCCCTCCTGCTTTTCGGCATTTTTAGATGGATATTCTCCTAATTTCTAAGTCTTAGGTGACAATGGCAGTTTAAAGTGTTGAGTGAACTCTCAGCATGGAAAGAACATAAATGATTTTCTATTCCAAGAGCACCAAACAGAGCAAGGTCATGTACTGTTATACATTTTTTTATTTATTTATTAAAAAATTAATCCAGGAAAAACTTTTTTTTTAATTTTTTTCCAAAAAGGAAGCCGAATTCACCTCTGTCTTCATCATGATTCACTGGATCTGCACCTACCAGAAATAAGATAGAAGATAGCTGCTTCCTTTGAAACTAAGACTTCTTCTCCTAAGCACTTCCATGCAATTTATCTCCCCCCAAGTCCTCTGCTGTTCTGATTTCAGCACCTGAGACAGACCAGGCAGGTCCCTGCTGTAGACATTGGTCTCATGACTAAACACCCGTGAACAATTCTGACATCTGACTTAACAGACACTCCATGTTGAAATCATAAAGTCAAGTGCTGAAGGATGCAATGGATGGATGGGTGGATGGATGGATGGATGGATGGATGGATGGATGGATGGATGGATGGATGGATGGATGGATCTTTGGTCACAGATCACGAGCCCAGTGTAAGTGGGGGATAAATTACCCCTGCTAAGGCATGTTTCATATCATGTTTTAGCCATCCACTTGAGAAAGAGATAAAGCATGCTCTAGAGGTTCTTGCTTCTCTTCCTTTAATAAGCAAGGATTCAAGACTGACTGCTTCTCACATAGACAACTCTATTGGAGAGGTCTGAATCCAAACTGAGGAAATTTTACCCACCTTACTTTTCCTCTCTACAAATATATGGCAAAACTCAGTTTATATGCTGCATCTCTGTAGGACAAAGGCCCATTTTTTTATGCACACTTATCTCCCAACAATACCTCAGAGCTGAGAAATAAAAGATTATGCCCTACCTTTGTTTGGTTTATTATACTGAAAAAAACAAACAGAAGGTACCCTATGTGTGACACTGAATGATGCGTATTACTTTTCTTCCTTTACTGGATATGCCAAGATTTTAAAAATAAATATAGAAAATGTGGAAATTGTAATGTATGTATGTGAGTTTGGTGCCTTTATATAGAAAAGTTAACTAAGTTTACATCAGGAAATTTATTTCTTGGCAGCCTCTTTGTTTTGAGGTAGAAAGTAAGTTGCTTATGAAACTATCTACTCTTACACATCTTTGCATGGATTAATTTCTCACTCCTTTTCTTTCTGCAGCCAGTAATTGTTTTTAAATCTTAGAATGCCTTGCTCTTGGTTCTCCTTTTTCTTTTTTTAAAAGTGGTGTTAAGTGGGAATTGTCACAGACATCAGAGCTCAGTCAAACAACTGACAAACAAAGATAAATAGCAATCCAGACCAATATTTTTTTAAATCTCAAACTTCTCTTTTGCATCTGATCTAATTCCATTGACTTGGAGCCTTGCACAAGTCACCACTATAATGGAAGGGAGATTTCAATGGAAAACCTGCAACTTTATAAAGAAGCTTGGCTTTAAGTCACCCCCCAGTGAAATATCAGGAGATCAATACTGCACAGCACCCCAGTGTACTGGATTATTGTGAACATCCTGCTGGCTACAATTCAGCTTTCCATTTAATTGTGCTCTTATTTAAAATTCTGCTGTCCCCATAGAAGAGCAGGAGAAACCCGACAGGCATTTTGTAAGGTTATGAACAATGAAAAGTCTAGATAAATGTCAGAAAAAAGATAGTAGGCCATAAATCATCACTTGATAGTATCAGATGAAAAAACTTGTTCTCTCTCACACCTCCCCAGGGCAAGCAACAATGTGTATGTTAAATGCTGAATTTACCAGTGATGCAACATCCCCACTGACACTAAGATATGAGGTCATTTCAAAAGTGATGGAGAACTTTCTTTTTCATCTCAAAATTATTTTGATTTTTCCAGGGACAAGAAGTCTCAAGCGACAGATAAAAATAGGGTAAAGTAGCAGCAAAACTTTAAAATCTAGCCTCACAAGTGATTGCATCATATCTGCCTTTGAAAAACTGTGAAATAAATACATTCATATTGTAAGAGTAAGGCAATTTATTTTCCACCATCTCTTTGATAATCATGAATGATAATGGCATTCCTGCAATATTGTCTTGTCAAATTATGGCATCCTGGGCACTCGGACTGCCTGATGTGGTCTCTCTCTACCTAGATACATACAAAGCAATGAAGGAAGAAAATCATTCCAGCCTGAAACCAAAGGGGGAATCATTAAAAAATGCTTCCAAATCAAAACAATTTTTCCTTTTGTCTTCACATTTTCTCCTTCATTTCATTCCACAGTGGCAGGGGGGAATGTTGTCATCTGGCATTGGTAGCAACATCATGTAAAATGCAATACCCAAAGGAAAAAAAATATTCTTTCTTTTTCATTGAAAAATGGAGTCAGATTTTCAGAGGAAGGGAGCTAAATCATGTCTGCCATGTAGCGAATCCTTGCAAGCACATGCAGCCGCAGCCACGCAGAGCATACGTGTGAAGTCCTGCCAAAGCTGGGCTGAGGAACTGCCATGCTCCTCCTTATTCCTCCCTTTATTTCTTCCCACAGAGCAGAAATACAGCCCTGGGGCCTCTTTCCCACTCTGTGACTTCTTGTATCCTGTGCCACAGAACACAGGATCTCGAAACAGGATGATGGCCACTAACTCCTGTCTGCAAGCTGAGAAAAAAAGGCTCCCAGAGGAGCCTGCAAAGGAGGTCTGGCAGACAGGACAATCTTTGGGTACCCCCTTACCTGCACAGATAAACAGATAAATCACTTGTCTCAGGAAAAGCTTTTGACAGGAAAAAACTCACAATTTGGAGATCCACGTGCAGGTTTGTACACTGTGGATGTTTTGGTGCACCTCCGGATAACATTCCTGTTTGCAGCCTTCTATGAAGACAAGAAAACCTGTCTCCCTCTTGTCAAAATTAAAAGACCAGTGTGTAAATATTGCTGTTCTGCATTTCTCCCAAGGAGAGCCCTGGACAAGGGAGTGGAAGTGTGACTCACAGAGACTCAGGGAGCTCTGAGCAGAGGGCACACTGCAGCAGATGCAGCAGCTCTCAAACAGCATGGTGTGTCCATCCTCTTCCTCTGCACAGGCGATAGCTGGTGGAAAAAGCCACCCCAGAAAGCTGAAGGGGTTGGCCAAATCGCAATCTTCTGACCTGGGGACATTGGTGACCCACAGGGCTGAAACTCTGGGGGCAATTTTCAAGGAAAGAAGTGTCCTGCAGGTTGGAAAAGAGCCAATGACTGATACTTCGAAGTTTATTCAAGACTTTCATTTTTGCAGGTTTTGAAGAGCATCCAAGTAAGTTGAGGCTACAGATGGGATGAAGTGAACTTGATTTAAATTTGGATTTCACACTGCACATATGCATACACATAGATGCACAGAGCACAGCAGCTTCTCTGATCTGGGAGACAGGTTTGAGCTGCTCTTGAGACAGAGATCAGTCATGGCACTGCATCCCTAAGTCACCACACCCCTATGAATTATAGCCACAGATACTGGGGAGAAGGAAGAAAGGCAGAAAGAAATATCTTTACCTCTGCAAAAACAAGTTTTAATAAACTCACAGAAAATGGCTTTTCTTTCCCATCTGTCTCCTCATTACCTATGATAAATGGAAAGTAGCACCTTCTCTCAGCTCCAGGTTTCTTCCACTGATATTCTGCATGGCACCTTTCATATATGAGCAGACAAGGACCAAGCCATTATTCCTCTCCGTAGCTCTAAGAGGCTTATGGCTCTTTTACCTTCCCACAAAAGAGAAATGTCTGAATGCTCAGGAACTCCTTGAATTTTTCAGCAGTTTAAGCTTCTCCTTTACTCCTTTGCACTTATATCTGCAAAGAGGACCGAGAAATCACATTAAGTCTCTGATTTGCACTTACACTACATATTCAAACTTATGTGGGACTTTGAAGGAGAGTTTCAAACTGGGAGAAGAGTTTGTTCTTTCTTATTTATTTATATTAGCTGCCAGATTAGATCACATGAAATTGCCATTTACTTGATCCCTCATGGGCATTTAGACATTTGATCTCCCAGAAGGAAAGAATGGTGCTCTTGCACATCACCTTGAAGGCTGCAGATTCAGGTTATTTAAAGTATTTAAACTGGGTTATTTAAATTGTTTTCTCCAGAGATCTATGTGATTTGGGGAAAGAAATATTGTATTCTACTCTGCCTTGTGCTTTCTCTGTGTCACAACAAAGTGGCTTAGTGCAAGAGGGCTTTAAATCAGAGCAGCAGCTTAGGCACTTGTCTTACACAGGGGTAAATGATGCTGTGAGATAAATGGGTTATAAAGCAGGGCAACCTTTGTGCTTTTGTTTCATCACCTGTGAAGTTTTGTCTGATTTGGTCTTCTTTGCATTTCTAAGGTAAACTCGAGATCACCAGGAGAGGAAAAAGCAAGATGGAAAAAAAAATTATAAGATACATCTATTCTTCATATTTGAAAGAAAATAATAGCTCTGGCAATTGTAACTGAAGATCCCTGAACACTGTTTGTAAGAATGCAGCTTCCATCTTAATGTTGAATTATATTCTTACTTAACCAGTTGTATTTTTTATTTAAAACATCCTTCTCTGATAGCATTAAACACCATTGTCAAATATTTAAGAAGCTTCCTCTCAGTGGTGAAAAGAGAGACTACAATTTAAATACATCTGTTAGCATGTGGAGATCACTGGTCACTCAAGAGGAAGAATACTGAATACCATGAAGGTCATCCATTTATTGCGTGTTTGGTAGTTAATAATTTCTTCTCCAACTCTGTTATTCATAAAATGTGTGGAAACTTTGAGTTGTTTTAAATATGGCTTCTCTTTTTCCTGTTCCTGGGTATTAAAAGAAAACTAAAAACCAAAAAAAAAACCTCTAGCAACAAAACCAAACAACCAACACAAAACTTGTGAATTTCCAACACCCAAACAAATGTAGTACTTTTTATCTTTAACCTTCTTCAGCAGCAGGCTTTATTGACTATATGCAAACAGTGCTAAAAGAACAAGATAAGGCTTCTCACACAGGGAAAAAAAAACAAACCTCCAAATCAAAGAAACATTTTTAAAATGCAGGTATGCATATACTACAACTTCCTTTTGCAAAGAGCACAAACATAATCTACTTATCAAGTTATCTGTGGTTGTGTACTGGGTCTTCATTTGTAGCAATTGGTTTTCATTGGGATGAATATTTGGACTAGCATTCTGAAAATAAAACCATCCAATCTCCTAATCTCTGCAAATGCAGCAGAGACATAGCAACTATGTCCTTAGAACAAGGAAAGAAAGCTATTACTCCTCCAAAGTAAACAAGAGAAAATGTTTCCCAACCCAGCTAAATGCCGAAACTTTTCAGCTATGTCAGTGCCCCAGTTAAAAACAAACAAAAGGGTTGCAATAGCCATTGGAGCCTTTCAGCTTCAAGTACATACTCAGAAAGGTTCTCTTGTGAGGTTAATGTCTAATGAATATTGCAGGAGAACTTGCTGGTTCTGGCTCTATCAAAATCTGGCTGCACAAAGCAATAAACACAGAAAAAGGAGCCACAAGTGGACCTTTTATACTCAAGCTGGAAAAAAATTCAACTGTGAAAACATTTCAAAGGCCAGTTTTGATTCCCAAGCACTTTAACTTACGTATTTATGCATTTATTTATTTGTTTGCCATGCTATATTTAAATAAGAGGGAGAAAAAAGCTGAAGTTTTGTTTTCCAGGTGTGTGGAAAGTGATATAAGAGATGACAAAAAACTGGAGCCTCAAAATGCAGAATATGACAAGGGAAATAATGAACTGAAATGAAGCATTAGAGTAACAGATGCATTGCTCAGTCCAGAGCCATATGCACACAGAGTCTTGCTAGAGGAGGAAATGAGCCCTAGAAAGAGAAACCCTAAATTTTACTACAAACCATATGTGGGATTGGAGGAGACATGAACAATTAAGGAGAAATGGAAGTTCATATTGAAATTAGAAACAGAAAACATATACATTTGTTATAGAAAATTGTATATGCAATATATTCAATATACCACCACCATTTCTCTTGATTTGCTTTGTGTTAAACCTTCCACTGAGTAATATATTCAAACACATAAAGGCCTCCTTGTCCTCGCACTGCCATAGATGATTAAGCACCAGGATGAATCAAAACCTCAGCTGTCCCTCTCATGCCACCCTTCAGTGCTTTCCTCTTGTCTCTCATCTGGGTAGTCTCCACTGCTGCCTCTGAGTACAGTCCCCACATAACTACACTCCAGGCAAGGAATTCACTGTCTGTCAGTACAGACAAGTGTGTGAGGAATATCAACAGCCACAAGGTGCCACATAAAACGCAGTGGGAAGACAGAAGCACTGGAGAGAGCTGGTCTCACTCCACTGACCATATTTTGCATGTGGGTGCCCAGCAAGGAAATCAAACCCTGGACACACTTTGCATGGGTTTGTCCACCTCAACTTCCCACGCTTCTTTAGCAGCAGAACTGCTCAAAAAACTCTTTCTCTGACTTCTGATTACCATTATAATTTTTTAAAGGGAAGAAAGATTGTCTCAATAAAATAACCCTCATGTGTATCAGAGAAAGCAGCCGAGTGCAGACCCATGGCACACCCAGGAGGACAGGAGGTGTTGGAACTGAAAAAGCAATTAGATCCACAGTGTTTCAGGATTTCTATTCAGTGGTTTGTTGTGGTTCTTACCACAACACATGCATGATTTTTATGGAAAGCAGATAACACTCATAAAAATATCTGCTTCACTAAAACTTGATTTCCTGCAAAGATTTTCCTAACTGCAAATTTTCAATCAGTTCCAGACACAATCATTTGCAAATGGCATCAAAACTGTTGATTTTATTTAAAACAAACAAAGAAACAAAAAAAATCCTTCCCCTTACTGAATCATAAAATGCTTCTGGATGTTTATATTCAGCATGTCACAGTTAAGAACTAAAGATTATCTAAAAAACAGCTGAAAAATCTAATGGACCCAGAAAATGTCTATGATTTGTCAAGTGATCAGGCTGGTAATTCTTTTAGATCTGAAAATTGTCTAGTTATTGGAAGGGGATTCTAATTAAAGGAAACCCGTCTGTGAGCACAGCAGTGTGATCACAACATCAGAGAGTTGCTCCTTGCTTACGCGTTTGTGCACAAAAGACTGGTAACACCCTCTCGCTGCCATAGACAGTCAGAACAACCAGCTCTGGCTGAAATGTTTAGGTAGAAGACTTCAAACACAGGGGCTGTGTTTTCATTAGCAAGGAAAGCTGTGTTCATAAAATTCAGCTTTGGCTATAACAGTCTCTCCACCACTGGTGATTTTTAAATTAAGAGTGGATTTTGTGGTCTTTGCAAGATAACTCTGGTTCCTTTTCATATCAGTTTTCACAATTGTGTATGATTTACTATATTATTTTTAACTGCAATAATGTCTTCCTATGCATAGCCAAAAAAATGTTTTTGCTGAAATGGACTCCAGTCCATGTTTCATAAATTCATCACAACAATACCAATGTTTCCAAAAGATTAATTCCCACAGACATGGAATTGGTATCCTTCAGCCTAACAAGGTATTGATTACAGAACTGTAAGAAGAGAGATGAAAAGAAGGAATTAATGGGAATAAATACACTCAGCCCTCAGTGCAGGTTTTTGATAACACCCAGAAAATGAGGCTTATATGAGTGGTAGAAACTGAAAGAATCTCCTGGCACCTGGCATGGAAAAGAGATTGAGAGTAGGGATTGAAAGGGTGAAAGAAGGAACACGAGGAGAGGGAAGGAGATCCAAGCTCCTCATGTTCAGATCATGTCTCACCAGGAGTCTGTTTGCATAGGACAGAAAGACCCAAAGAGCCAGGCACAGCTAAGACACACCTTGCAAGTCACCACTGTGGTTATATTCCTCCCTGGAGGAAATCAAAGGAAATTCTATAATCTTCTCCCTCTGGTTCTTAACCTTTCCCCTCTGACTCTCACTGTGCAACAGCACATCTCCCACAGCTGAGACTCTGGGCTCGTTTTTAACATGTCCCACATATTTGGAGGATAACCTTAATGTTAAGGAGATCAGTGAATTCTTTAATGAGTTTCAACATTTTTATAAATCTATTTAGCACCCAATAATTTTCTACAGTCTTCAATGGCACTTATGCATCTGGCTCTAACTTTGACGAACGTCCAGTCTTCATCTGTACCTTAAGATAGAAAGAAACAGAATTTGAATTGAATATTTGTAACTTGAACTTGACATTACAGATATTTACTGGCTAAGAAAAGGAAATGCCCATATGCTCTTTTCAGTTCATGACATAATTTCCTTCTGCACAGGCTTACTTTGGAGCAACAAATCAAAATAAATTTAGTAATAGCAATAATGTTTTGCATTGTTACAGCACTTGCCACATGCGAGTTAAATAACCCGCTGCTCTTCAAGTACTTTCACCACCACCCTGGATTTAGGATATTACTGGCTGGTGAGAGATACTAAGTAACACATCTCAAACCATTCTTGACATCTGTTGCTGAAGCAGGAATAGACAGCAAGTCTCGTGGGTATTTAGCCATTCATTTCACCACAAAACGATCATTTCTGTCTACGATATGAGTTCTTCAGTCAAGAGATTTCAATTACACAGCCCATGAACACAATTCACATTTACCCTTGGAGTAAAGAAAAAAAAAAAAAAAAAAAAAAAAAAAAGGCATTGATTGAAGGAAGGACCAACTTCCTTTTTTTTTTCCTTTTTTTCTTTTTTTTTTTTTTTTAATTGGAATTTAAACTAATGATCTTAGACAGGCTTGACAGTGCAAAACAAAGGTTGGCAGCTCACATCTGGGAATACTCTGACAGCATTAACTTGCCCCAGTGCCCCAGAAACTAGGAGGATTTGTTCAGGGAAGCTGAGAAAAAGATGCCCATTGAGGAGCACAAGAATTCACAATCAATTGTGATCTCCATCGTCATCTAAGATGATTCCTCACAATATAAACATTCACAGTAACTTCAGCTTAAATAGGAAAGTATAAGCCCCTTCCAGATAAATGCTGGATAGGACTAAGTACTATTAAGTTTTTAATTGATAGCTTTTAACCCATTATGTTGGTGACATTTGGGGCCACTTGGTACATAGCAAGGTGAGACCCTGGACCATACTGTCACCATTAAATATGTAGCACTTTACTACTGCCCTCAACTGCAGTTGGACTGTTCCCTCAAGTTTCAGTGCTGAGGGATAAAGAGGGCCTTTCTTCTCCACTGAAAATGGGGACTAAACACATATTTATAGAAACATGGTTTTCACATGCTGTGCTGGACTAGCGCCAAGATGCTCTGCATACTGCAGGCTGATGCTGTATTCTCAACCCAACAAAACCCAGTAACATGATCAGAAACAGATTTTGCAGTATGAACTTCATCTAAGGGAAGTCAGTGCCTATTGCCTAAGATGCAGTAGAGCTAATATTGCTGCCAAGATTATCTGACTACTGTCAGATTTGCTCATCTTTCAGCAGACATCTTGAAGTAGTTGTTTTACCTGGTACCATTTCTCCAAGCTTTTCAAAATGACATGAACATTTTATAACAAGCTACTATGGAGCAATTATTTTTTTCTTTTTCTCCCTTACAAAGACATACATTAGAGGTTGGAGGTCAGGGACTTACCTGAAAGATTTGTGGAAACTGAAGGAAATAAAATTAATCCTGCAAGAATAAGCCCAGTACAGTCCAACTTGCAGTGAGAAAAACAGCTTACACAGTTTTGTCAACAGCCTTTGGGTACCCCAGGAAGAGAAAATGCAGCAACGTTTCTATGAAGACTTAGAAATTGTATTTTTAACTACTTCAAACTTTTCTCTTGGAAATTGTTCATTGCTCAAATAACCTGTTACTCTTTTGCCCAGAAGAAAGACTGATTGGATTATGTAGATATGGTACAGCACATTCCAGCTGTCCCTGCTTACCAAAGAAAATACATCCTTTCCCCACTCTCTTTACCTCCAAAATTGATTTAACTTAGTATCTTTGGGGTGAAAGGGAAGGAGGATTCTTCCATTCGACATCCTATGAAACTTCTATGTTAAATAGTGTTTGGAGATGACTTCTACTTTATTAGCAGGCAATAAAGAGCTGTTGTGTTATTCTCTTTACCCCCTGCTTTCAGTTTTCATACTCGCTGAAATGAGTTCAGCAACCATCTGTAATTCCACTTCTAGAAAGCTGAATGTCAGAATTCCTGGGGATTTTCCAATGCTAGAGAGCCCTAGGGAAGCAACCATTAGCTTATTCAAATGTCAAGGGATGTGACATTTTCTACCATTGATACACCACCTTTCAACATGTGAAATTTGTCCTCATGTCTCCAAAGCAGAGAGAGCATAAAAGTAGCTTCTAATATCTTCTTTCTCCCAGAGGAAACACATGCTTATGCAAAAGTTCAAGGAAGAGCTGAGAGGACAAAACTTCCTTCAACTCTGTCCATGCTAGGAAAAAAGCATATGCTTTGAAATACAATAGCAAACACACTGTAAAGGTATCATGGGGACAGAGTATGGGTGAGGTACATCTGTATTTTGCTGGTCAAAATGACTCTAGTGTTCTTTGGCCCTACACATCAGTGGCCTGGAATAACCCAAAACATTTTAAGAAACTGACCTACCTCATTGCTGATGGCAGCAGAAGCATAATATGGCTGTTTCTAACTCGGGCACACAAATTTCTGGGCTCCTGATCCAGTCAGTGACTCTCTCCAGCTGCATATTAGAAAATGGGATTGCTATGGGTCGCACGGAGGGTTCTGAAGAGTCAAGGATTTTTCACTGTTTAAGCACGCTGGGCTGCTTTCTGGACACATGCATAAAAAGGAAATAACAGAAAATAAATAAGGTTGCATGGTTAGTGCTCCAGGGCTGCCAACTGCTGCTGTTTTGTTGAAGCTTGAGAAATTTACTGATTTACTTAAAGTTGCAGCTCCTTGGGTCTGGTGTATATACATCAGTTTTATTTTCATTTTTCAAGAATGATTATATTTTTTTATGGTTGAAGAAGAAATGTTGAAGCTTGAAAAATATGAAGACAAATAAAAAAGGAAGCCAAGAATACAGTAGAAGGTGGGAGGAAGAATTGGGTTTTCAGGAATTTGATAGTCTCCTGCATTTATCTCATACATTTGGAAGGTGTCTGTGAATCTTGGATTTTGAATGTCCAGAATGCACAGCACTGAGGTGGGAGTATAGTATTAAGCAGCCCAAGATACACATATTCCAAAGAGATCAGATGTGTTTGGGAAGGAACAAGCCAAAGAATCCTCCCATTTTCATGTCTCCCCTCTATTATTAGACTAGACCTTTGTTTAGATTCTGGCATACCTAAAATGGGCAGGAATACATCCATTTTCAAGTATTGATCTCTAAATCAAAGGACCTGCCTCTCTGGGCGAGTGACTGCAGCTGCAATTTCCCTTGTGTTGGCCACAGCATGTGCCGCAAGGAGTACTGACTCCGTAGAAAAGGAGTGTATTTGCCAGTGGTGCTTCCTCACTGCCATAAGAACATGCCTAGGGGGGAGTGTTGCAGGATTTCCACTTCAGCCAACAGAACCTCTGATCCTCAGAGAATTACATGCCCATGGTCAAACCCCCATCTACCAAATGAGGATGATTTTCACAAGAGAACTTGGAAATGGCTATGAAAGAGACTGTGTGTTGGGTCAAAATTTAGTGGGCCCAGGCTGGGTGGGGAATATGAGAATTTTTAGGGAAAGATGACAGTATTCTGGCTTTGGAATGCATGAGATATTCTGCATGGAGCACCTTCTTCAATGAATAGAATATATTCCACACTGAAGAAACTCCACTGAAGTCGTGGTATTGAACTTCCCCCTGTAAACCAATGGGACTAAGAGAAATTTAATGATGCATAGATTCTGTGCAACATTTCCAAGGCAGACAACTGGGACCAGCATAAGAGTTAGCACATGAGATATCTAATTCCAAGGTCTCTTCTATTCACTTCTTTGTGCGATCGTATGCAAGATTAATCGCTGGACTTCACTTTCACCATATCTAAGAAAAGATTTCACCTTTTTTAAGAATTCCTTCCTGATATTATTTTAATGGGGAGCCTTTATTCTTCCACATTTTTGTCTCATTACTTATTACTTTTGTGATAAAAGAAGCATAAAGACAATGCAACATTTTGCAGGCACACAGACGGTAAGGATTTTTTTGACGGCATGTTGTCTCTCACAAACAAATTGCTGCTGACTTACTCTACTCTTTCCTATCCTCATATGCTGCATATACAGAGAGTCTTGTTTGCAAATTTCCACTTTCACTGCTCAGACAAAAACACTGGAAAATGTACCGCTGGGTTATGAACCAGTCAGTTTGAAGAAAATGTGCTGGCTGACTCTTTCTGTCAAAATATCTGTTATAGGCATATTACACATTTCCAGCCAAAAAAATAGAGAGAAAAAAAAAAAAAGAATAAATACTTCAGCCTACTAAAACAAAGTGAATTCTTTTGCCATTATATAATTAGCCTCCAGAAATGTGTCAAATTAGGGGGTTTTGTTTTGTTTTCTGTTTCATTTATGTACCTGTAATATATGGCCAACAACATAAGGGATAAGTAGTTGAAAGGTAATCTTAGGGCACAGATCACTTGGAAGTTTGAGGTAACAGGAAAGTATACTTTTAAAAAATACACCTTGTATACAGAAAAAAAAGAAAAATCCCATATTTGCCAGGGATTACGAAAATCCTCTATCTACAGAAAAAAACAGGATGCTTGAACCCAAGGTGAGCTAACAGAGCTGAAACCATCAGGTCATCTGAGATTTCAGACTGCAGAGAGCATGTGGGAAGATTTCTAAGAAAAGCAAGTGAGAAAATATGGTATTTTCTGATACTGCTTTGACAAAGTTACTGAGGGTGCAATGACCATGCAGGCATGGCTGCCAGCCTCCTCTTAAGCACAAGTGTCTTGTCTTCAGCAGGGTGGCTCAGGGTTGTGATAGCAGCCTTGCAAGGTTTCACCTTACCTGCAGTAAAATCCACAGGGGTAACCTAGGTTAGATTGCACTGAGATTATTGGACATGCAGGTGTCCGGTTTTGTACCTCAGGAGACATTAGTGCTGTCAGCATGACTGTGCCAACAGGATAACAGTGCCATTGAATGCCAAGAAGGTCACAAAAAGGTGAAATCATCAGCATTTCAAAAGACTGGGCACAAACTGACCAACAACATGCTGGCTCTAGAGGAGATTTTCTTCTTGCTGGATTCACAAATATCTAAGCAGGCTTCTGTGATCAATTGTTATCTGTGCATGACAAGTGTAAATATATATTTATAAACAGTCATGGTGGTTCTCAAACTTTCTGGACCAATAGAATTTTGAAACCCTTGCAGGTGATCATATTCCACTATATTCAGCTTTTGACTGAAAGAGTTTTGTTAAATCCTGCTTAGAATCATGGCTCAGACTGTCAGTGGGCAATTTCCCTCGGGTCACCACAGTACAGTTTTGGAATGACTAAAGCATCACAAAACCTGCTCTTTCACTGCTGAGAATGGATTCTGACACTGAGACTGGAAGCCAGCAATGTCAAGATAACTTTTCTGTGCCCCTCTATCTGTAATTCATGAGTGGGGCTTCAAAACTGCTAAGTTTTATCTCAGTTCTCCCACTTTGACATCAGTAAAACATGTTTAGATGTGCCTTCACTCTAATGATGAGCTCTTCACCGTAATGATACATGGTGAATTAAGAGATTAGCTGAATGTCTTGCCTCTGTGGTGAAAAGCATGACAAATGCATAATGTGAAAATTAAACAGCTTTGGACAGAACAGCAGAAAAGGAAAAGCCAGAACCACCGCTCAGAGCAAGGCACTGAGGAACGGGCAGTCCCCTGTTATGGGTGCACCCAACACAGCCTCCGTGTGCCACCACGCAGCTCTGTGCCTTCCTCATGGCTCACTTTTTGCCTCTCCATGTTCACTGCAGGCTGTTATTCCTGAATCCCAAGCAGGAGCAATTTCATAAAAACAGAGACTACTTGGCCACTTGAGGTGGAACAGACATGTGGCTCCGCTGCCGCCCTTCATGGGAGGGAGGGATGGAGGGCTTAGAGCACCTCTGTCTGTGGGTACAGTGCTGTGAAACCCTGTGCACTCTCTCACAAGGGGTCAGACTGCACCCAAGGCAGTTGTCCAGTCTTGAAGCCTAGAAATATTCAGCTTCAGTCTGGTACATGGCTGCAAGCTCACAGAGTTTAATGCATTGAGAAGTTATCTTTATAGATTGAGAAAGCACAAGAAAATATTGAAGAACAGGAATAAACAAGGCTTCAAAGCCAGGAATCTGTAAAATACTTTATAATTAATAAATGACCACACCAATTACAGCCATCTAGTGGGCATATGTATTAAGCAATGAGCTGTCAACAAAGTGGTGTCCCTTGTATTATTGGAAAATGTGCCTCTTCCAAGCTCTGATCTATGTTCCTAATTAAACCAGCCACCACAGGCACCTAGGAACACAATGCTTTACAGAACAAGGGCTGAGCTGCAAAATTTGGATTCTTTTGCAAACCCCACTTAAGGCTGAAAGTGTTTGTATCAAGAGCTTTGGCATATCTGTGCTAATAGTGTAAGCATGGGCTGCAATTGCAATAATCCTTCAGTATTTTAAGTGCAGGAATAAGAAAAAAAAAGCTCTCCTCCATGAACACTTTGCCTTGAATTTCATCAGCAGGGGATGCATGTATTATTCAATCATACACCTACCACTACTATGAAGTTGCTCTTAATTATACTCCAAGTGGAACCTCTCAGGTAATCAGAATTCAGGGCTAATGCATAGCTATTCCCCCATCAATTTATAATAGACACAATTAATCCAATTTAGAATTTCAGGTTTTAGTGATTATTAAATGCAAACAAGTGTTCATTTTTTTGCTTGAGGGTGGCCATTTTTTAAAGTGCATCACTTTTTATGGCTTAGAAATGAATAAAGTAACAATTGCCACGAAAGCAGTTAGAGCATTAACATTAAGGAATCATGACAGAGCATGAACTTCAGTGTGTGCTCGGACTAAACCCTGTGGGAATTCACTTTACCCATCCTCCCTCTAAATGTCTGGGCAGTCCCCTTCAGTTACTTTGTGCCTCTGTTGCTCTTCTGTTTTTGCCTTGGGAACAATTTACAGCACAACACAGATAATAAACTGGCAGGAAAGATCCAGTCAGAGATCCTCTGCTACCAACCAGCATCCTGGCATCTCTTTTGTTTCTTGAATTCCTACTAAACATGAAAGATCAAGCGGTATGCTTATCAAATTCCTTAAAGCGAGGAACCATATGTCACTCCTAACGGTGAATCAAAGCTTGTAGCTTATGGCAGTATGGTTCCCAGGGGAAAAAAATTAAAAAAAAATAAAAAAGGTGTATTTAGAATCAAAAGAAAAGGAATCTAAAAACCCTTCCATGGCTGAGAAGGCATTACACCTCTGGAAGCAAGAATTTAAAAAAAAAAAAAATTATCTCTTTCTTGCTTTTTCCTCCTAAGTTTAAAATATAGCTGACCTATATAATTTTAATGTTAAGTCTCAGATTCACTGAAGTGTAATTATATATTATACTACATACCAACACAAAGCATTAATTCAAGGATTTTGCCCATCTTTAGAAACATGGGTTAAATCTCCAAAATTGTTTGTGCTTCACACTCACTGTATATTCATAGACAGTGCATCTATCAGGACACTTATTTCCTTCCCGTAGGGCCTTAATGTAAAAGCAACCTTTAAAAACAAAAAGGGAATGAAATTAACCCTCTCCCCCCTCAAACCCAACTTTTCTCCCAGGCAAGCAAAAGGAATAGTTGGGAAGAAAGGGAGCAGAATTCACAATTGTTCTGAGGAATCTCAGCACTCTGTATTTTTAGTCATCTCTGCCTGTCACAACTGTGAAGAAAATCCAAGCTGAGCTTCACTAGAGCAACAGCGTGGGCTTGGAACAGCAGAGCAGCCTGAAACAATCGCTCCAAGAAATATAAACTGCTGCACTCCTCACATCCAAGATGCTAACTCAGATGCTCATATGCTAACACTGTTAACTGTTTCATGGCCCACCAGAGCGCAGCAGAAAGCCTATGATGTTCTGTGCTGAGCGCTTTTGCATTGGTTTTCAGCATGCCCAGGAGGCCTTCCAAAGGAGCAGCTGGTGTGGATTTCCAGTACATATGCTGCCCATGAACCAGGCCCACTCATCCACTCCCATGTTTGCCATCGGACAGCTCTGGGCTGGGTGGAAACGCCATTTGAGATTTTTCTAGATGGAGACGTAGCTCAGATACATCAATACAGTAATTCAGCCAGAAGGTCTGCTCCACACTAAGCAGCACTAAATATTTGGGTCCAAAGCTGCCATCTGTGATTATACTGCTTCCAGTATCCAAAGCACGGACAGGGCCAGTCCACTGTGCAGCTGTGTGACCAGTGACCTCTGCCGGGTCCCTGATGGGTGGCCCTGGTGTACCTTCTGGGTCTCAATAAGGCAAATCTCCATTCTCCTGCATGACAAGAGGGTCTACCAGGTAGCACAATGATGTAATAATTTCAAGGATTAGAAAAAGAACAAGGGCTCTCCAGACATTATATTCCTTCTTTCTAATCAGGACCCATTCATTTGTTCCTTTATTTGTATGCCATTTTATTTTATGCCATTAAACATCCACAACATGAACAATAGAAACCTCATCATCCTACCAGAAATAAACAAAGTATGAACCTGTGAAGTTAAAGAATAAAAACAAAAAAGAAAGTTACAATTAAGGACACATTTTTAAAGCACTGAAAGTGCTTAATACCTGGAACAAACTACTAAAGGAAGTGGTGAACCCCCCACCATTTGGGGTCTTTGGAGCAGGACTCTACATCTTTCCTGAATTTGTGCATCAGATAAACAGGTTTTGGTCTTCATGCAGGGTAACTGAATGAAATTAAATACCCTGTTATCTGCAGGAAGTTCAGTGATTTAATGGTCCCACTTTGCCTTCAGCTTCCTCTATTCAGCTGCTTATAACTAAGACCTTACTAAGGGCCAATGTTGTGTTGAAAAGTCTGCTTTTTTTTACATTTCTGTATGTGTATGTGAGTATCACGTCTATAGGAATTCATCCTCCTATGAATGATTGTGTCACCAAAGTAATGCAGCCTTTCCCATGTCAGAGAGCAACACAAAATGAAAATTATTTTCTATGCCAACTTCATGGCCTTGGGTTCATCCTGGAGCACACATCTAGCAAAGCACAAGATTAACCATACCTCCTGGAGAAACACAAGGTACCCTCATTATAGGGACTCCTTCATGCATCAAATGCTCTGTTTTTAAGCTCCTCTGCTGCAATGAGCCCAAGGCTGAAGAAAAAGCCTGTGGATTTCCTTGACTTTAGACAGTGACATTGCACCTCAGCGATGTTTCTCCAATGCAAGGAATGACTCAGCTCTAGGTTGCAAACTTGACTTTAGGACATGTAGGATTTGCACAGTTGTAGCCATATTGAAAACACAAAGCCTTTCTAGTCAAAGCTTTCTCAAAAAGCTGAAATAACAAAATCAGCCAGTTGAGGTTTTTTCAATGGATGTACCTTTCATCAGCACAGTCCTATCCTTGGACCTTTTTCTGCTGCTTCCAGTCTTTCTTAGCCTTTTTGGACCCACCATCTTATATTTCTCATATCTTCTTGCTGCTTTTTGGTCCTGCTACCCAGGTGTGATAATTTTCACAGTCAAGTTCAAGTCCTTTTCCTAACCTTTTGGAAAAACTTGGTCTTTCTTGATCCAAGCTGCCTAACCAGTCACAGCCATTTTCACTGCATGTTGCTAAATCAATTTAACTTCTGTCTGCTCAGTACCCAACAGCCAGGCCAAACTACCCAGTGGCTTTTACAGGCAGGCAGGCAGGCAGGCAGGCAGGCAGACAGATATACAGAGGTTAGGGCCACAGGTGTCCATAGCAATGGACCTCACAGACTAAACCGAAGCAGACACAAAAGCAGAGCTGACATTATATATCCACAGTCTGGGTTTTAGGGGTATTTTTAGGGCATCTATTGATGAAGTGGGAGCCAATTTTTTGTGGGGCATTGAAATGATATCGCTGTGATGGCAGAACCCAAACCTGACAGAAAGAGATTGTCAGAGAGAGAGGGAGAAAGTAACTTAAAAAAATTACTCAAAATGCTTTATTTGTCATCTGTGTTATTAACACAGTATGTGATTTTTTCAAAGAAAAGCCAAAGTGAAATTGAGAAACTACTTGAAGGGGATAATAGAAATTGTAGGAAATATGGCTGGAAAAGGATCTCAAATGTCATTACAACCACTTTCACAATTTTTGAGAAACAGCAGGACAGTAGCCACCTTCAAAACTTTTTCAAGGATAAGACAAAATTCTTCATAGTCCTCTACACGACTTGAAGCCTCCTTACCTTTTAAGTATGTTGTTGTGTGAGGCATACAGACCTATGTCACCCCCAAAATAAATCAGCTATGGATGCAAATTTCAAGGAGAATGTGAAACACTTTTAGAATTTATGTTCCTGTATTTAGAGTTTGTGTACCTACATGCATTTCAAATTAGCTTTGCAACTACACACGTATTGTTTAATTTAGGCCATCATTTTCTCAAGTGATTTTCAAAAGAAGGAATTAGAAATGGCCATTTATAACATGCAAGGGTATGGTTTCACAATGACAGGTGCTGCACCAGCAAAGGAACCTGGTTTCCTGAAGCAGTTGATGGGATCATCCCACAAGAGCTCTGTCAGCAGCAGGAAAGGCATCGCACCACAGCCTGGGGATAAAAAAAATACCCAGTGTAATGGGAAGAAAATGTTTGAGGCCAAATTCTTTGTAAGATGAAACTCTTGTGTGGCTTATAAAGTATGGCAAAAATTTGTGCAAATGTGCAATAGCACCATGAGGTAAATTTGGAGAAACGCCTTGAGAACAGAGAGAACGTCCAGTTTGCTATATCTGTATTTCCTTATTCAATTACAAGAGAACTGCATACAGCAGCGGAACACAGTCCTATAGACCATGAGCCATCATGATTGTATTTGGCACAAATTTTTATATTATATTCCTATCTAAAATAACCAGGAGAAGTTTGGAATAAGACATGCAACAAAAGTAAAGAAGAAAAAAATCTTTAATCAAAGAAAGCAGGAAACTGAAGCTTTATGTCTTTATGTCTCCTGAACCAAGCAAGCACAGTGGTGGGCACAATTTGACAATGTTGCAGCTTTCTGTTTTAGTGTCTCACTGAGGCACTGGAAGAGCTATGGATAAGCATTCATTTAAGTAAAATCAAAGGCTAACTTCCATGAGTTTCTTCCTTCTGTAACAAATTTCATAATTAAGCAGGTAATCTTGCTAACTCATTGCTTGTTACTTTAATTTCAAGCCTGCCTAGCTCTTGAAAAAATAATTCAGTAAATCTGATAGACACAACACCCATGCTTTTCCAGAAAACTTTCCTCAAAAGCACTGATAAAGTTAAAACCTGCTGGAGGGGCTGCAACCCAAAATACAAGCACGAGTCCCAGAAAACAGGCTGTGCTTCCTACCATTCTGCAGAGGACAGGGATACTCTAAGACCATTTCAGCTGGCATGGGTCACTTAAACGTGATCAACAGGCAGGCATTTAAGAGGCAAGCCACACCCATGAACAAAATGTGGTATTTGAAAAACAAAATGTAAAGCATAACTTTTTCCTCAATTTACAGCATCTACACGTCCAGCTAAGCTGACTCTTAGTCTCAAATATGTGATAGCTTCTGAATTATAATTATTTTTAATTGCTGTTTAAAGATATTTACACTCTTAAAGAATTATGATTTTTCAGCATGATTAGCTACTGATTTCCAGAAACTGAAGATGTATTTATCAGCAAGCTGCAGTGATATCAAACAGAAAGCTATTTCTTTCATCCCACACTCATACTGTACTGGCAATCATCCCCAGGACCTGTTTCTGGTGCCTGGAGTAACATCTGTTGACAAGGCATGTCCCAAAATCTGAACTTTACTTTCTCAGCCTTTATTTTGTGCGGAGAAACTTGTAATTTTAAACTCTACTGCAATCACCATTGCATACCAGCAGCATAAACCTTTCTCAAACACAGCACACACTTTTTAACCAGACATGATGCCTTTCATAAAAGGAGTGTCTTTCAGAGTTGATGCTTGACCAGATCTTGTACCGCTGCTTACACAAAGCAGCTGAAGCAAATCATCAAACATAACAGACTCCACAGAGTGGTGATGTAGTCCACCCACCTAGTTAACCAAGGGTTAACCACTCCCATCTGACTCAACCTTCTGAATGCCTTTTGAAGTTATCATCATCTGTGCTTTTAGCACTTGCAACCAGTTGAGTGCCCTTAGAGACAGCACCTGTGAAAATTAGTTTTCCCCAAGTAATCCTGACCCCAGCATGGACCAGATGATGAACTTCATGCATTTCCCTTTCCAGATACTTCCACCAGAATAAAAGGCAAAAAATTCAACCTGAGTTCTAGGGGGAAAGGCTGAGACAATCAGGCTTGTTTAGCCCAGAAAAGAGTGTCTTAACAGTGACTTTTCAGCACCTGAAGGGAGCCTATAAGAAAGAGACTATTTACAAGGGCCAGAAGTGTCAGGACAAGGGGGATGTTTTAAAGTGAAAGACAGCAGTTTTGTGTTACACTTTAGGAAGAAATTATTTACCATGAGGGTGGTGAGGCATTGGTACAGGTTGCCCAGAGAGTCTATGGATGCCACACCCCTAGAAGTATACAATTCCAGGCTGGATGGGGCTCTCAGCAATGTGGACTGTTGGAAGGTGTCCCTGACCATGGCAGGGGGATGAAACTAGACGATCTTCAAGGTGCCTTCCTAACCAAATCAAACCACTCTGTGATTCTCTTCTGACCTGGTTTGAGTTCAGCCTGTCTCCTGTCTGAGAGACAACACGTGCTCGCAGAACCAGTTCGTAACCAGAACTTTCCTCCTCTGGATTCACTGATTTACAGCAACATTGCCTGCACCTTCCAGAGCAATGCTGTTTGCCAGGCAGCCCTCCCTCTTTCCCCCTGACACATGAATCCTTATCTTCTTTTTAGCCCCAAAATGGGTGAAATAGCTCTTGAAAGGCCACAAGTGCTACTCTGTGACAGCTATGAAACCTGTGGTGTACATCTTGAAGATTTATTTGGGTGAATTTTCAGTGTCAGTCACACATACAGAGGAAGAAAGAAATCCATGAAACAAGGTTTTCCTGCATGCTGAGACTCTCTTGACAATGTAACAGCAGGGTGATCTCGATAGGGTTAATCTAAAAGGAGGCCACTTGTCATCAAGAGTAGGGTTGAGAAGGACAGTAAACTCTCTGCTATCAATCTGGTAGTACTTCTCATAAAAAAAAAAAAAGCAACCCAAACCCACCTGCCATCATCTGGGCATCTTCATGGTGTGTTAAGGCTGCAACATGCTCTCTCAGACAGAGCCTAGAGATGCCAGGCTTGTCTTTGGAAAGCAGCTTACCTTAATAAAGTGGTGTGATTTTCATTGGGCTTGGCACTGAGAAAGTATACTGGGCAAGCGGAACGCCTGTGGGGATGATTTGCTAGTGTTTGCATGAGATTTTTCTAATTTCCTTTTTTTTTCATGCCTTTTTTCTTTCCTTTTTTTTTTTTTTTTTTTTTTTTGTACCTACCAGCTGCTTCATATTCTGCCACTTGCTACAGAAGAAGGCTGTTCCAACTTGATAGGATCCAGTTCAGTGCATAGACATCACAAAATCAGAGCCACAAACGGGTTTATTTTTCCAGTTTACAGATTATGTTCAAAAACCCAGCAGCAAGTCCCGAGGCACAGTGTGCCAGCACCAGAGACTGAGTGATGCAGAGGTGATTTCTGGAACATCTTTTCCATTTATAATTCAACTCCAAAAATATTTTTATGACTTCCTTCTTTTTCTTCTGCTGTGATCCATAAACAGAATAGACATTCAAGCTGAAAATTGCTGAAAGACTCTTACTCATTTGCATGAAAAACAAAGTTTTGAGCTTTCCTGGCCTAGTGATGCTACTTTTGTGTTCATATCAAAGTAATTTTTCAAAGAAAAATGCCTGTTGGAATCAGATCGAGAAATTTTGTTCAGATTTACATAGGAGAAGAAAAAGTAGAAATCCCAACCATACAGGACCCCCATTGGGAATGAATTTGAAAATAAATCGGGAAGAAATCCAGGAGATGAATATTATGGTCAGATTGGTAGATATGGACAAAACATGCAGTATCTGTAGTCAGTGAAACTGAGGAAGCCTGGTCTCCTATGGAACTATGCCTTGCAGATGTACTCTTGGTGCCTTAATAACACTTGAGTGCATGTTGTGGCCCTTATCCCAGGGATATTAACAGCATCTCTCTCATCAATCCACCCTCTGTTATATTAGAACTTGTCAAAAAATAATCTCTTTGGGACCACTGCTAAATGTGATTGAAATTGCACAAGCCAAAAAAACCCAGGGGAAGAGAGTGACAGATAGATGCGCAGAGAATATGAGCACAGAAGCCCTGTTTCAAAATGAAAGCAGACTAGAAGCTGGTGTAGTTGCATTCAAAGTGGTATCCTGCTAATTTAAATCTATCAGTGAACATTTCCAAGTGCATCAAGAAGCGCCAAAAGAACAGGTTGTTTGCTTATAAAGGGAACGCCTTAACCATTTAACTATCACTTTTGTCGACTGATGGGGAAATGCAGTGTTACGTGGGCAATCAGACTGGAAGTTCACAAACACTCTCTGCAGATTTAAAATATGCAGGAGCATGAAGGAGTGTAAAAAATGTAAATCAAAGGAACCAGCTCCTATCTGGATTGAATAAATGAAGGATCATTGAAAAATGACAGGGTTTGTGGGAAAACAGTAGTTAGAGAGTATGCTTACACATATGCTTGTAAGCTTATATACACTTCTGCTTACAAATAGCGCCAGGAATGTTCTCAAGCACTGGAAATCAGTCCTCCAGACTGCTAACTTGTCAGAGAGTCCCTGACACTATGCATCCCAGGCCAAGTACCTTCTTCTAGCCATGGATTAGATGTTAGCATGGATCAAAGGCCAACAGACAACTTGGTGGCAGCCTCCCAGTTTTATAAGGTTTAAAAAGAAAAATGTTTAATAGTCTGGAGCCAGCCCAGCATGACAGAGCAGTCCTCCTCCGGCTGATGTCACCAGACAGTGTTGAGGGAAGGATGCCACACGCTCCGCACTGAAGCCAAATGCCAGACCAAAGGCTGATGATGCTGTGGGAAAATGTGAGTAGTACATATTGATGTCAGCACCACTGCAGATCATCTGACTTTGTGAGAGATATCACACAGCTTGGAAAAGTACCTGGAGAGGGAGAAATGGGGAATAAGTATCCGTATACATTTCCCCCTCCCACTCTAGCTTCAACAATCTCCACAAGCACAGCCCAAGAGAAAAATCAGACATCCCCTTGGTAGCAGCCCAAACCACATCAAGCACATGTTGTCCCTTAGAGACTTCCCCAGCTTTGTGCCCTGACACTCTCCAAGTGTCTCTTAAGCCTAAATAAACTCTAAGACAGGGCTGCCTACCAGCCTCAACACTGGAGAACACCACCATGGAAAGCAGATTCAACATGTTATACTCAATTTGTTCTCTTGTCCTTTTTTTAATGGGCAAAATTTGGGGACATAGGACAGTGCAAACACATTGACACAAGTTCTCTCTGCAAATCTGCTTCCCCAGTTCTTGCACTCCTCCTGTAGGAAAAACCCAAACTCGAGGTCCCTTCCTAGACACGAAGGGTATCTTCTGAACCACAGAGAACTGCAATAACCACATCGTGGAGCCACTTCTGTCACTACCCTTGCAGACAAGACAATATGAACTTCTGAAATGTCTATCTACCTCATCACTGAGCCACCAGCTTTGACCACCCACCAAGTGAATGTCCCTTTTTGAAAGTGAGAAGACCCTCTCACTCAATTTAACAAACTTGTACACCTGCTCTGTGGTCAGAGATGTGAGGGAGAAAATTCAGATCAAAATTAAAGTGCACAAATTTCAGTAAATGTAGGTGTAGATGATGTCCAGTTCAGACAGTGAGGTGATGTGGCTCTGCCCAATCAACATGCCTGTCCAAGCATTAACTAAACCTTATCTCCTCTCCCATACAGGTTCTTTGTCCTTGAGGTGACTCCAGCCTTCTGGAATCAATTCTCTTCTACTCTCAGCCTGCCATGACATCATTCCACCTGCTCTCCTGTGCAATGCAATGCAGGACTATATTCCTGACTGCATTTTCCCCATTATTTGTCCCAATCTAGTCTCCAGCTTTCACTGATACACTTGCCACCTCAGAACTCCCAGTCTGTGCTCTCTCACTGCCTATGCTAATCCAGCCTAAAGGTCTCACCAAAGAATGGGACATACAAGTACACGCTGCCTTCCCCATCCAATAATCCTTCTTATATGAGCATTTATTTTCAGTCTTTGCCCTCAACAGGGTGAAGCTTCACAGACATTAAGTCATCTGCACATTACAGGTAATTTCTAGAGAAAAGCATAAGCCACACATTGATAAAAACAGTCACTTGCTTTTTTTAGTTGAATGATGCAGCTATCAGGAATGAAAGGAAAGACTTCCAGCATCCCTTTTATGTTAAAAAAGTAACTAGCACAGTAACTGAGGGGATCATGATAAACAAGGACTATGTAAGTGCTTGAGTGGTGATGGGAAAGTCTTAATCCTTTGCTGAAGGCATTTGAACTGAAGGACTAAACTGCTTCCATGTTAATTTTGATGTTACCCTGTAATATCTCTGAGCGCTCTTTGGTGAAGCTCTAATACATTTGCACAAGTTAATGTTTTATATCCGATTAACTCAAATGGGTAAGATATGTTATAATGATGGCATGTAGTTAAGAAAGACAGGGAAATTAATGGTATGGGCATAACTCCCCTCTAACGTTTTGGATGGAAAACCTGTGAGACAAGGACTCTCCTGTTGTAATGGCAGCTCAGGTACAGGAAGCCCTCACCAATCCATTTAAGCTCCCTTCTCAGTTTCCCAAAAGACATAGGAAGGGAATATTTATCCTTGAGAGATTGTAACTACCTCCCATCTTTTGAAGATAGAAATCTTAACATGAATGCTGTATACTATTAGGTGTACAAAAGCAATGTCAGGAAAAAAATACCTGATTTTTGCATCAGATTTTTGCATCAAATGTTATAGACTGTATAAACCGGGCAAGGTAAAAATTGTTCCTTTCTCACAGTATTGAATGCTATGTTGATTCTTGGAAAATATTATCTGAATTGATTTTTATTTAATATTTTTGTTGTTTGATTCTCTTTCAGACAGTCCTTTATTTACCAAGAGCAATGACTTCATAGCTTCTGTATCTATACTTCACTGTCTTTTTAACCATGATTCTGTGAAAGGAAATGGCAATCTGTTATCACATTTAGTTTCAATGATGACATTCCTTCATTCCTAGAGGAATACTTTATTGTGATTTACAAAAGCCAAACTAAAATAAAAACAGAAAATTAAATTATTTCGAGTGATAAGGAGTACCAAATAACAAATTACTAAAAAGGCAAAAGTGTTGAAGCAGACATTTTTTTCTACATTAAATCTCACTGTAGAAACAGGTTTGGATTAATTCAGGGGATGCTGAAATCTCCCATCCCTCTCAAATTACAGCAGATGATGCTTGGAAAGGAACCCTTCCATGCTACACAAAATTCTATTATTTTTCTAGCTTTCTAAAGGCAATGTACAACAGAAATCCAGACTCCTTGGACTTACTGATTCGCAGGAAGCACAGAAAGGCCCTGTTTTGATCTAATTTCTTCTAGGAGAAGCAAAATCTGGTTTTCCAAATTTCTTAGGTGTGCTTGACTTGATGAGGAGTCGTTCTTCCTCTTTGATATAATTACAGTTTATCTATAGAGTCAACACTATTAAACACCTACTGCATTGTACTCCAGAGGTGGCTTTATGTGTGTGGTGAAAAGGATGATCCCCACCTACAGCTCATAAAGATTTTTATATAAATGTCCATTACCTACGGAATGGCAACAGCCAACAGTTTTATTAGGCAATATAAAAATATATTAGGGATATAAACTGTAATGCCTCAGGACAGAAGCCAATCAATGGCTCTCGAGTTAACCAGAAGAAACTTTTCTGTTTGCAAGTTATTCCCTCATCATCTGTTAGGCTGTTTCTTGCCTCCGTCTGCAAAACATCAGGGGACAGTCACGCTCAGAGACAGGTTGTTGAATCCTGATGGGGTCTGGTTTGGTCCAGCCTAGAAAATCCCCAGTTCTTGTCACAATGCATAACTGAAGTGTGACAATTCACTTTATCAAATGATTGATCTCCAGTGAAGACCAATCCAGGAATTCTCACATGAAATTCATGCTTGATAAAACAAATATATAGATTTTTTTCCCCAACTTTTTATTAGTTTAGTTCAGGACATTTCCTTGCTATGTTCAAGCCCTTCAAGTAGTAGATGAAATGACAATAAGCTCCTGCATTTCAGATGGTGAAGAGAACATAACAGTATGATGAATCCTGCAGTTCAGAGAGACACAGTCTCAGCTTTTGCCTTGGGATTCCAGGAAAATTTATTGGGATTTCTTTGAATCACAACTCTGCATTATCAATCTTTAGGATTTTTCACAACTGAAAAATTGCCTCCAGCTTTCCAAACCATGTGCTGAGCTCTCTTCTTGAAGGCCAGACCCCAAGTGCCTAAAACACTCTTGTCAGGTTTTACTTTGTTTTAGCCTTTTAACTCTGTATCTCTCACAGAAGCATTATTCCCCAGGTGGCCCAACATGTGTCCGTCAAGCTCTCTTCTTTCTCATTTTCTCCAGTTCTCGCCTAAGTGCATCTCTTAATTCTCCTCTCCTCTCCTCTCCTCTCCTCTCCTCTCCTCTCCTCTCCTCTCCTCTCCTCTCCTCTCCTCTCCTCTCCTCTCCTCTCCTCTCCTCTCCTCTCCTCTCCTCTCCTCTCCTCTCCTCTCCTCTCCTCTCCCTTCCTCTCCTCCCCCCTCCCCTCCTCTCCTCCCCTCTACCCTCCTCTCCCCTCCTCTCCTCCTCCTCTCCTCTCCTCTCCTCTCCTCTCCTCTCCTCTCCTCTCCTCTCCTCTCCTCTCCTCTCCTCTCCTCTCCTCTCCTCTCCTCTCCTCTCCTCTCCTCTCCTCTCCTCTCCTCTCCTCTCCTCTCCTTCTTGTCCCAAGACTGATTTTAGCTTTGTCACTGCTGCTTCTCCCTAGTGTGTAGTTAATCCCAACAGCTAATTGACATGTATGAAATAAAAGTGCCTTGACAACCTTATAGTGTGAATGTCACACACCCTAATGGCTCAAGAAGCCTTGTGGAATATAAAGAGCAATTGCAGAGTAGAACAAAGACATTAAAAATACTTCAGATTTTTCTACTAGAAAGATTATTTTTCTTTGCACTAAAATACATTCTTTAATTGAGACTACTGAGTTATTTTGTAAGGTAGCCTCCTAAATATAGCAAAGAAGCTCATGCTGCTTTCAGGATATGGCTTTCCCACAGGTTGCTACCTCTTTCATGAGACAGAAATAGCCATAATCTCTTCTAACAATCTGCTCAGATTGTAACACCTTTCTGCCTGAAAAAAATTGTTAGTGAGGAAGAGGATGGGATCTCTTTTGGGTGGGATAAGAGTGTTGGTTTGTGTTGGCTTTTTAGGGGTGGCTGGGTGAAGCATGTTTGGATGGGGGAAAGCGAAGAGCATCTGTTTTGCGTGGTTGGTGATGCAGAGCCTTTTGTACCACTGCATTTAGTATTGGTTTGGCCAGGCTGGTCTCCCTGAGGATCACAGCCATTTCACCATGGAGGACTGAAAGCGAAGGGACATCGGTCAGGGGCCCTATCTGCAGCAGGAGCAAATAACAAAGGTCAAACACACTGAGGGTTTCCCTATCTCAATGAATCCTCTGCTTTCTGTGCTTGCATACTGTTTTGCTGAGACAAGGCTTTGTTCAGTCACACTGTGCATTACTGCCTCTGTCGGGCAGTCTGCTCCCAAAACTTCTGAATCCCTGTTTAGAAGGATAGGGATCTATAAGATATTAAATTCCTGTAAGAGTTATGAAAATATGTTGCAAGAAAGGAGAAAAATATTGAGAGAGACTTACTAGATACCAACGAATTCATTCTACAAAGAGATACTATCACATCTCTAAAGTGGAAAAGATCTCAATTTGCATCTTAATAGAAGCCAGAGAATCCATTTCTGCCCTTGTGGCCCTGGGGTAAGAGTTGCAACTATGATTCAGTTTCCCAGATGGAAGGAAGTGATAGAGCTTCCTGATTTTCAGCGGGTATTAAACAGCCAACAATTAACCAGGTCCCTTTCTAGTTGCAAACTGCCCTCAAAACTTGCATCATCTGTAACAAGGCACTATTAAACATCTTCAGCCCTTGTACTTCCTTTGGATCTCCCCTTAACCCCCAGAGAGTAACTAACCTTCTGATGTACGATGACTAGCAACCTTTGCAGCTGTCTCAAGAAAACTGGGAAAATGGTAGCAATGAAAACCAGAAAACTTCCCAAGCTGGGTCGTCTTACTTCTTCCCAGGTCTGTTGGGGACTTTGAGGAGCTGTGAGGCAGAAGCATGCAGTAGGTAGCAGCACTTAAAACATGGTGACATCCCAAGATGACAATGCCATATTTGTCTTGAATTATTTTTATCACATTTTATCCTTTCATTTCATGTTCTTTTATCTTTTGTGGTCCCTAGTTTCCTCTTTGTGTCCTATTATACAGCTGACTATTCTTACCTGTCTTTACTGAAGTCATCCAATGCTGGCATATTGGATGACCAGCCCCTATGTGTTTTTTCCCCTTTTTTATCATCTCTTTTCTCCTTGCTTTCCATAATTTCTGTTTGTTATCTCACTGAGTGCAAGCACCAGGGATTGTGGTTCAGGAATGATTCAGCTGGAAGCAGGGGGCAGAGGGCAGCATGCAAAGCCAGCACTGGAATTACAAAATGCACCTGACAACCTGTCATTAATGCGGCCACCAAAAGAGGAGAGTAACAATGCAATCAAATAGGACTCAGATTCACATCTTATACTCTGTTCATTACCAAGAAGGCTTTTAGGAATGACAAGTTTTTAATCCTGTAACTCTATTATGAGCTGATGCCAACAGCAGGAACAGGAGCTGTGATACAAATTAAGCAAGGATTGCTTGGCATGGCAACGGAAAGCCATCTCACCTGATGTGAGATGACAGCTATGGCATGCAACCACAGATAAGCTGGCATTTGTAAATATATACTTTCTAGATTTTTTTTTTAAACCTGGTACCATGAAAGCATAGAACAGCAAAAGAACCTGTGAACCCAAATAAACATGATCATTACCTCCTGCTGAACTGTTATGCACAGCCAAGCAACTCCTTCTGCTCACTTAAAACTAAGGGTTTGCTAAGTCTGTGTTATACTTCCTCTTTATCTTCAGCAGCTCAGTGTACAGCTGGTAAAATTTTTCTCTGGTTAGAAGCTTGATTTATAAAGTCTCTAGTCCTAAAACAGGAAATGACTATTTTATCCCCACAAATTTAGGGGGATTTTTTTTTTTTGCTTTTATGTTCCACAAAATCTGTTTTTATTTCCTATAAAGGGTCCAGTCCAACTACCATCAAAATCTGTAGAAATTCCCCTGACTTCAGCCAGGCTTGGCTCATGCCCTAAGGCAGTGCTACAGAAAGAGACAACACCTAATGAAATCATGTGTGCAAAGAATCAGGGAATCCCATACTAAATCCCCACCCCACAAACAGCCATGCCTAAGCTTAAATGTGCATTAAAATTGAAGTAAAAAAGCCATCCATGTCTATCAAGTTAAGCACATGTTTAAATGTTTACTGGAGTCAGTTCTTTGTACAATGAACAGTAAAAGCTGTACAAAGCTACTGTGGGTAAGATCAGTCCCTCCCTCATGCTGCATGGTATCCTGATCCTTACAGCTTTCTACTTTCTGGTTGCAGAACCTTTCACAATTTTTATAAAATCAAGTTGCTTTCATTTAATTCTGTCTCTTGCATTAATTAATTTAACATACTTCTGATGCTGTACATTTCCACTGACCTCAGAGTGCTCCAAGGAGAAATCGCAGAACTATTTATTGTACCTGTTAATAAAAGTAAAGGACCTTAGTCAAAGTGAGACATCTAGAAGGTAAACCACTTTAAAATACAAAACAACATATATGTTTATTTGTCTAAAAACAGAAGACAGACAAAAAATGTTTCTGGGTTTGTATCACAGAGAGAAAACTGAGGCACAGAGACATCCCGTGATTTCTCTAAAATCTCATACAGGTAGTAAAACAGGGAACCAAACTGCAATTTGACTGGTAAGCTTGCAAAAATATATCTTTTCTTATCTTATGATCTCTGGAGACTCTGTATTTAATTTTTCAAAATGGAAAATCAAACTCAAGGAGGTTAAGGTAAAGGTCAAGAGCTACCTAGAAACTTGCTGGCAGAACTGAGACGAATGGGAACTTCTGGCTCTACACAGCAGTTCCTTCCTCTCTCAGATCTATTTCAATGAAATTAAAAAAAAAAAAAAAAAAAAAAGCAAAAAAAAGCCACAAAACCTGCTCTCAATTTTCCATGAGCAGGATTTGATACGTTAGATCCAGCCATCAAATGCACTATTACCTTGATGGAGCATAAGCGTTCCAGCATCACCTCCTGTGATTTGCCTTCAGCTCACTGATGACATTGCAACCCTCTTTAACTGGCAGGTCTGTTCCCTGGGAAGGGAGTCTGTGGATTTGATGCACTCCTCTTTGAGACAGCGATAAGCACAGCTGGGCTTGAATGAGACTGGGTTATGGCTGAGATGCGCAAAGTAGAGCAGAGAGAAAAGCAAACTTTATTTAAGTTAAACAGTCAGAGCTGAGTCCTTCATGAATACGCTGTCCAAAAAAGTGGTCACAGCACAAAACCTGACACAGCTCAAGAGGGGTTTGGACAATGGTCTCAGGCACATAGTATGATTCTTGGGGTTGTCCTATGCACAGCCAGGAGTTGGACTCAATAATCTCTGTGGGTCCCTTCCCATTCAGGATATTCTATGATTCTGTTATTGCTGCATCCTTCAAATGGAAAAAACCAGACACACCAAACTGAAAGTTTCCCTTCTACATGGGATGATCTCACTCTGTGAGTTTAAGTCAAACCTCTGACATTCAGCTGCTAGAAATGCTAATAACTTTGTGCTGCAAGGCATAATCCAGCATAATACAAGGCAATACTTCAATATGCACTGTCAAAATGGATCTTTTGATGTGTGATCCTATTGCAGCCTCTAAAAGAGATGGAGACATCTGGCAAAACCCTGATCCAGTTTTTCTTGCATTAACAGATCTTTCTGGTTGAATGGCACTGTAAGCTAGTGATAAGCTTTATGCTGTACCTATCCCCTTAATTATTCCTGCAAACCCTCTTCTGCTGACCGTCCTGCAATGCCCTTGAATAACATTTGTGTAGGAATGTTGCTTCTTGAGGAAATGTGAAGAATGGCCTTTAAGCAAATTTCTGGTGTCATCACCATCAATCTGTCTTGTGCTGCCACATCGTATTTCTAGAGAAGTCTATGAGCACTGTCACTACTTGTTAACTTTCCTAACACTGCGCTAGTGCTACTCACTGTCAGGAAAAGTGAGAAGAGACAAAAAAAGCCGCAAGAAATTGGTAGTGAAGTCCTTGGTATGACCAAGAGGCTGCCATTCTACAGGGAATCAGATAGTCAGAGAGAAACCCACATACGGGATATTGGACTGTGATTTGTTCACATCAGTCTTGAGGCACTTCTGAATCAGGAGATTTTCTCTGTAAGATAAAGGAGAGGCTCTGAGCCGGAGATACTATAGTATCTTGTTCATAATGAACAAGATTCACAGTGAAACTAATGGAATTTGCAAAAGGTGATGAATGATTTTTGTATAATTTGTGTGACATTTCAAGTAATTGTTTTAATTCTTTTAAACCTCAGTTTGGTGAAGTACTTAAGCACTGTTTGTAAGTCTAACCATCAGGTACTAAAGCACTTTCTTAACAAATACTTTACAGAAATTACATCTAAAACACTGTTCTGTAAAAAACAGTCTCACAAAAAGTAACTTTAGTGTTCTACTTTTCACCCTTCAGAAAAGGAACAAAAGAAAGACAAAAGTATTGTCAATACACATTATTATGTGTACATATACATGTACATACAATATACATTATTATGTCTACATATACATATGAGTAATAATGGTGTCTTGCTATGTAGTCACATTCAAAGTTCAAAATTCAGGCAGGTATATGGAATATTTTTGCTTCTTTCTCATTCCTCATTCTTCCACTGCTATCCAGACCTTTTATTGGTAGCAAGCTCAGAAAGGCAATTGTAGCCCATTGAATGCCTCTTCCTACGTTGGTGGCCTGTGGCTCTCAAACAGAAAGCAATTGCATGAAAACAAGCAATCTCTCATACTGAAAATCACTGGTAGTATACTGAATCAAGTTAGATTATGGATTAAGGAGCCAGTGAATTATGACTGATTACCTTTTCAAAGTAACTCACACAGCAGCCCTGGGGGACAGATTGTATTAAAACAGTTCCAATATGCAAATAGTTTGATACTTTGAAAAATAGCAGTGTTGTTAACATTTGGCCTGGTGATGGAAAAAGTGTATTAATTTGTTCAAGCAACTGTCTCTAAAACAGTGTATAAATAGCTCTTTTGCATTAATTCAAAGTGAAATGTCAATGTTTCATAATTTATGATATTATGCTGAGATTAAGCTTCAATAGCTCACTACTGGTTCAGTCAACATCAGGTCTAAAGCTTGCCTTCCTGTCTCCTGAACCTTGAATCTTTGGGAAAACCTTTCCTTTCCGCTTGAATTTATATTTATTTATACTAGCTGAATTATTTATGATAATTTCAATGCAATTTACTAAATTAAGAGAATATGAAATATTCTGTTGTAGCAGTGGTTTACTCACACCTTCTTGAATTTGACTCTTTTGGCAGGAAAATGAGGAGAAATTCCTGCAACTCAGGATATGAGAACCTAAAAGCCGTTTCCTGGTCTCTATCTGTAGAGCATGATGACATTATTAACTAGACATAAAATTATAGAATCATAAAATTGTTAGAGTTGGAAGAGACCTTTAAGATCATCAAGTCCAACTGTCAAAGCAGCACTAGCAGTGTAACTCCTGTATCACTTCCCTACCACCCAATGTCAGATCCACATGCCTTTTAAACACCCCCAGGGATGCTGACTCCACCACCTCCCTGGGCACCCTATCAGTAAAGAGTTTTTTCCAACATCCAATCTGAATCTGCACTGTTTCAGCCTAAGGCTATTTCCTCTAGTCCTCTCATGATAAAACAGACTGGGTCCCTCCTCACCACGACCTCCTCTTGGGTAGTTGTAGAGAGAGAGCAGGTCCCCACTGAGCCCCCAGTTCTGAGACTAATCACATCAATCACCACCTTCCAATATCACATCACACAATGCTTAGATTGGAAAGGATCCTAAAAGACCATCTAGTTCCAGTGCCATTGCCATGGGCACCTTCCACCAGAACACATTGTGGAGAGCCTCATCCAACCTGCCCTTGAACACTTTCAGGGACATCCACAACTTCTCTGGGCAACTGTGCCAGTGCCTCACTGCCCTCAGAGTAAAGAATTTATTCAACCTGCTCTGAATCATCTTTTACAATAGTGTAAATTTTACTGAACCTAACAAATACACAACTATAAAATGGTGATATGGGAGACCACACGATTCTTTCTGCCCTAGTTATTCCTTAAGCGTAATTTGAGAACTGCTCACCTCCTTGGGAAAAAAAAAAAAAAGATAATGAGATTGTTATAGATGAACAAAAATGTTATATACATGCAAAATGGTCTTGTTAATCAACAGAGCTCACTCCCTGCTGGAGGAAGCTCCAGAAGAACAACAGAAATCATTACCATGCTGGTAGGATTGATTAATTAGGAAAACAGCTTCTACTAATACTCATTAGCATTTATACATTGTAAAATCCACTAAATATATGTGTAAATAACTTTCCTAAAGTGACAACTAAGGGTGCCTGAAGGGTGCCACATGGTGTTTTACTGTTGTTTTCATCTTGTGTGGGTTTTGCATCACAAGAAACGCTTCTGCATTGGCTAAGAAAACCTGTAAGAGGGAGCTGGAATAGGAAGAGAATGCATGGAAGGCACATTCTGAAACATGAGGCATGTTTTACATAAGAACAAACGAAAGCTGTATGCCAGGGCACATTTTAACGTGGCCAGACAGGGGATGGTGGAATATGGGAATAAATTCAGGGTACTGCTACCAGGCAAAGTGTAGGTAAGGACTACACCACCCCTTTAGAGCCTCAGGAAAACACCACGAGGAACAGGATTATTTCCCCTCCCAGGACTAAGATTTGGACACGCTCTGGTTCCTTTTGAGGAATGCGGTAGAATAAGGAAACACACTCAGAAAGCATCTGTGTTGGCCCAGATGCTATCTGTTAGTGCCTTTTGTTTCACAGTATGAATTTCTGGGTAGAGGACTTTCAAATAATGTGGTTTAAATTTAGAAAGTGACCATTCAGTTATCAGTGCAGTTGAAAATTATAATGAACTGGAGCCCAATAACTCCAAAATACTGGTCAAAAGATGATCATCTGTGTAATGTGTGTTTTCTGGAGTTCATGTGCAATTATCAAGCACTATTTTTAGTCTGGGTTTCAGGAGCGTTGTGTTTAGTTCTTGGCTCTGCCACAGACTTCCTGCATGACCTTGGGCAAATCGGTTTCTTTCTCAGTGCCATCTGCAGCATAATACACTTTCCTCCCACTCTAAATTTGTCTTGTTAATGTGGACTATGGGCCTTTTGGAATAGGACATCTCCTTGCTGTGTTCATTTAGTGAGTAGCATAGTGAGGTTCTGAACTTGTGACTTCTAAATAGCTTTTTAATGCATCAAGAACACCTTCCATGACCAGTGTAACCAGGTGGTGGGTATAAAATCATTAGCTCTATTGTAGATTTTAGACAAAGCTGGGGTTTGTTACACATATCCATTGATGAACTTTTTATTTCAGCTGCTAAATTTTACAAGCAGTTCTTGTATTTATTATCCTCCTCCTTTTTCACAGTGCAACCTATGCCCTCATGCTTTGTGGTTATTATCCTGGTCCCTCTGATTAGTGTGGAGCTGCTGGTTGGCTTTGTTTGCTTACTTGTTTTTTCACCTTCACTCTAAATTACAGCAGCAAATTGCCCAGGGCACGAGTGTTTTCTGGAGCTAGTGACTGGCGCTATGCTGCTGGTCCTCATGGGGACCTTCTTACCTGTACATGGGTTTAACAGATGTGACCTGCAGCCAAGTGGGAGGAATGGACAAAGTGAGAACAGCAAACTAGAAAACAAGCAAAAGTAGCAGCATTTCAAAGCTCTTGCAGAGCAAGGAATAGCTGAAGGTAGAGATTAAAAAAAAAAATACATAGGAAAAAAGATGTGATCATTCTCTTTCTCTCTTGAATGAGATACCTGATCAGGCAGGGGCCTGGGCTCTGCTGTTGGAGAAGGAAACAAACTGAACAGATGATCAAACAGGTGCCTCTTCACAACATCTTATTAAAATAGCCAGAGTAAGAACGTGGATATCAATGCTCAAGTGCAGAAGCCACTAAGTGTATTTCCTCCCTACTGAAGCTAAAGGACCAGCTCTTTGGACAGGTGTAGCTTTTGCAGCAGAGTGTCACAGGCTCTCACAGATCCCTGGCTCAGCCATCCAACTGCGATCACAGGCAGCTTGCGACCGGGCTGCGGCCCCGGAGCGTGTCCCGTGCTGAGCCAGCGGCCACCCGGGGATAGCGTGTCGGAGGTTACCGGGCTGGCGCTGCTCAGCGCGGGGACAAGGCTCCCGGCAGGGCGGGGGGTGCAGGTGAAGCGGCGCCGGACAGGGACGGGAGCGGCCGCCGGTGAGCGCAGAGCCGGCACTGCCCGCCCGCCCGGCGGCAGGGGAGGAGCGGGGACCCCTGAGGGCAGCGGGGGACACCGGGCGGCGCGGCGCCCTGCCGGGAGCGGATGACCTTGGGCGAGTTCCCTGGAGGACAGACATTCCACGAGCACCTCCTCGGCCCCCCGTGGGCCGGTCCGGGCGGTGGGAGCCCCGCGGCGGGCGGGGCCGGGGCCGGGGCCGGGGCCGGGGCGGGCGGCGGCGGCGCGGTCCCTCCCCGCGGGCGGGAGGCGGGCGCGGGCCGCGCTCCCGGCAGGCTGCGCTGGGCTGCGCTGGGCTCGGCGCGGCGCCGGGCGGGGAGCGCCCCAGTCGCCTCGTTCCTTGCTTCTCGCCACTGCCCGGCGGCCCCCAAGGCGGCATGGAGACCCAGCGCGGGAGGCCGCGGGGCAGCGCCCGGAGCTGAGTCGGCCGGTGCGTACCCGCCTGGGACTCGGGGAGGGGCGCAGAGGCGATGGCGGAGAAACTTTCCGCCGGCCAAACTCGGCGGTGCGCGGGGGCTCCGGGGGCTGCTGCCGCCACTCGGGGAAACTTCTGCCGCGGGGTCTCGGCTGTGGCAGCGTCGGTGCGCTGTGCCCGTGTGCCGCTGCCATCCCCGCGCCGCTCCCCGTCAGCCGCCGGTCCCGCTCCCGCTCTGCCCCGCAAGGTGCAGCAGCGGGCGGCTGCCCCGGGCGCGCTTCCCGCTTCGCACCGGGGATTAGCTCGCAAGCAGGCAAGAGCTGGGTTTTCGTGTTTTAAAATTTTCCTCGCTGCCCTTTAAGTGCTTTTATGTTGTAGGTTTTTTGGTGGTAGTGTTTTTTGAGGGGGAGGTTGATGTTTTTTTTTTTTTTTAACTTGTGGAAGCGAGGGAGAGGGGGTGTGCGTGTCTGTCGCTGCTCTTCAGCTGCAGTTGCTCTTGTCTGAGCCTGGGGACTGATTGCAGCTGCTTGGGCTGGGGAGAAACGGGTGTTACCGGAGGACCTGCCTGTTGGTATTTCTATCTATCTGTCTGTCCATCTAGTTTTTCGCAATGTTTTTAGGAGGGAGGGCTCGCCTTGTCCTCCGCGTTCGCAGGCTCCGGAGCCGGGGCTCTGGCTGGAGCTGGGGGAGCGCTCTGCCCGGGACAGCGAGGGCAGCAGCCGTGTCCCCTCGGCCCTGCCGCGCTTTGCTGGGGCTGCTCGCTGCGGGCTCCCCATCCCCTCCGCCCTGCCGGGGACTGCCCTCTCCGGAATCTCGGACCGTGTGTGAATGTGTGTGTGTGTGTGAGTGTGAGTGTGCGTGCAAAGGCTGGGGGGTGCACCCGTGGGAAGGGAACCTGCTCTGGCTGGCCATGGGTTAAACGTGGCGCTCCCAGCTCTAACTTCTGCTGTTAAAGGAAGTAACCCAGCCTCTCCTGCCCGCTTTTTGAATCCCACTGGATTATTTACAGGGGGAAAAGAGAGCCGCAGTGCCCCAAGGAATGCTTCAGTGGGTGTCTTTTACCTTTTTTATTTTTTTTTTTATTACTATTTTTCACGGTGGCTTAGTGCCCTTGCTTTGTTGTTGGGAAGATTAAGCGTTGCCGAGCATCCTTAGTCCCAGATTCAATTAAAATACATATGAGTACTTGGGACATAAAGGGAAGTCAGCACTGGCATCCCGGTAGAGGTACTAAAAGCATCAAGTTTGGTTAAAAGGAAGGGATTCGAGGAAATGAATGATTCTGTTCGTACTGATTTGCTTTCCCTTTGCAGTGCTGTCAGACAGCTTAGAGAGGTGTATCATTTCACCAGGGTTTCTGTGTTCTTAACCAACTTCTGTCCAACAGAAAGAAAGAAAAAGTCCTCTCCACAGGCACAGGTGTTCTAACTTATCTCCCATTTAGCAAATGCTTCATGAAATTTGGGTTGAGCTTTCAGTGAAGGAATTAAAAATCAGGAGAGGATGAACTGTGAGGAATGCAGAGGAGAGTTGCTGCACCATTCTACTTGCTTTCAATGAGGACTCATTCCTGGTCTGGAGCAGTTGTGGGAGGGTGTAAGCATTAGCTGGGAAAGCAGAACAAGACAGAATAGCCTGGCTAGTACTTGTCTGTCTTTTCCTCTTGACATTCAGAGGGCTGCTCCTTCAAGTTAACAAAAATTTCCTTTTGTTGCTTGGAGAGGACTTGGTGATGGGTGCAAGGAGAGAAGGAGTGATCTCTCCAGATCCAGCTTGCTCTTTCAGAGTGCTGCAAAGAAAGAGCTTACAGGTGTGATCATTGTGTTCCAAAAAACACTGGAGTCTAGCTGAGAGAGCCAGGTAGGAGACAATGTACTGCAGGACTGCAAACTGTGGATATCCCTCTGTCTGATCCTTTGGTGGTGCTAGTGTTGTAGAAAATCAACAGATTGGCTGTGCTTGTCTTGATGCAGTAAATCACAGTTTTATTTACTTTTGTTACTGTTAATTTTTAAGCTTGATTCTTAACACAGCATCTGTTGGCATTGTAATGGCTGTGCTCCATACCTGCGTGCTGATGGTGCATAGGACGGCTCCTGAACTGTGTGTTATGTTACTGTGCTGTTATCCTGTGTGCCAGACAGTGATGGGGTATAGCCCCCCCTCGGTTTCCCGAAGTGCTGGCTTGAGCAGTTTCTCACACGAGGGACTTCTGTTCCAGTGGGCTATATTGTCATGTCTCCTACTATGTTGCACTACTGTGACCTGGTGTACTCTGGCTGAGATTCTGTCAAATACAATGAAATGAACAATTAGGAGGTAGTTAGGGTGTTTAGCCAGTGCTTGTTGGGAGCAGTTTGTAGGTGCTTTTCCACTACAGATATATTTCTGTGCTGAGTTCTAAAATGTCTTCCGACACATGCCAACTGCAGTCATACAGCTTGTATTTACAGGCAGGTTTTTGTGAAGGACAGGAAGTTGGTTAGGATAAGGTTTGTTTTAGAATGTTGTGCCAGTGTGAAACATCATGCTTCTGGATGCAGGTTTGAATCCCTTACAGTTCAGCAGTGTCTTAAATTTTCTAACTGTTTGATGAGTATTTTTTTGCTTATGTGAAGGGTTTTATGACTTCTGCCTGCAGTACATAACACAAAAGCTCTTGGCACTGTTAAGACCCTTATTGTGCTGGCTGGAAGTTCCAAGGCAGAATGGGCAGGGACTCAAAATTGCTGTGACAGAGGTGAAATCGTGGCTGTGCTGGCTTCAGTGGGAGTTTTGCCATAGAAGACAATGGGCTGAAACTTCAATCCAGAAGTAGTTCTCCCTTCTTGTTGGTAATCCTGGTGTATTCTCTGGGGAAGCTTTTGCTTTTCTGCTGCCACCCAGACTGAGTGCCTTTCACAAGCACAGCATTCTTGGGAAGGGTATCAGGGCAGATAGGAGTGGAAACAAAACCCCAAATGTGGGCACATGCCAACTGCCTTGTTGCCTGTGTCCTGAGTCATTCCCAGGAACATGGATCGAGAACTCTGAACTAGAGCACACTTAGCTTCTTGAAACTGCAGAGGAGGGATCTGCCAATGCCTGCAGCCAGTGCATCTCCCAGTCCCTGCTTCTGCATTTGCAAATTATCGGTTTAGTGACAGACATTCAATATGTGAAGCAACAGTACATTCATTAATTCAACCCTACTTAGCCTATGCATACTGACTGAGTTTTCTGTATGTATGTGATCTAGTGAGTTATTCTCAGAGACACTTCATATATCCAGCATCTAGATAAATTTTTATGTTACATGACAGTGACAAATGGGAAGTGTTTGCTACTTTTTTCTAAGACTTGAAAGGTATGTGGTACAGAATATCAGAATATGCATTTAATCAGTGCTGATTGAAAGCTGGTCCAGGTCATGGCCATGTAGTAAAACTGGTCGTCGCAACAAGAATGTGTTGCTTCAGTTTATTATATTCAGTGGAATAGAAGAGGGCTTGTTAATATATACCAAAAATATTGAGTAGGATTGAGGTATTTGAATCTGTCTGATTTTTTTTTTTTTTTCAGTGGAAGCACTGTAGTGTCTGCAATTCCAGTGCAGACAGTTTTCTTTCGCAGTACATTCTTCTACCATGCATTCATGCCAGACTTTTAGGTATTTTGCTTCTGTATGAAGATGAAAGAAATTAAAATATAAACTAATGTGAAACTAAGTAGCCTGTTTTGCATGTGCATCCTTACTTTAACATACTTAAATAAGGAGAATATGTTGAACCTTTATAAATTATATCTTGTTAATGTCTCTCAGTTTGTTTGCTGTGAGGATTTATGCATCTAAAACAAAACAGTACTAATTCTTATTTACTTTATGCAGGTGCACAGGCCTCATTTTGTCCCAGTATAAAATATTATAGATATTATAACAGGCATTATGTTAGACCCTGAAGTCATATGAGTGGTTAACATCTGGATGCGTGTATTAATGGCAAATAAATTTTGGGCACTGTTAGTACTGTCAGGATGCAAAAGATGGCAGTGCTGTGAAGAGGGATCTGAGCAAACCCTGCTGGGCTGTCGTTCAAACCTCTGCTCTGGGATCTGCATAGACTTTCAGCTTCTGGGTTTGCAGGTTTTGGTTTTTTTTTTTTAGATACGTGCAAATCAAAGAGTTGATAACTATCGTTGTATCTTCGCTCTCTGTCTAAGCCCTAAGTAATGTATTCACTTCAGTGCCTGAACTTGAGGGCTGAGCTGGAGACAGGGTTTGCTGGGTGCTGGACTAGAATATACATCAAGTGATGCACTGTGGGAGAGATGCTGTTGTTAGTTTGCTTGTTTTTCTTAACTGCATGTGCAGTGCTACAGACTGGGGGAAGAATAGCTTGAAAGCTTCCCAGTGGAAAAAGCCCTGAGGGTGTTGGTCAACAGCAGCTGAACATGATCCAGGGTGTGCCCAGCTGGCCAAGAAGGCCAGTGGTGCCCTGGCTTGGATCAGCAATGGTGTGGCCAGCAGGACCAGGGCAGTGATTGTCCTGGGCACTGGTGAGGCCATGCCTCAAATCCTGTGCTCAGTTCTGGGCCCCTCACTGCAACAAAGACATTGAGGGACTGGAGCGTGTCCAGAGAAGGGCAACAGAGCTGGGGAAGAGTCTGGAGCACAATTCCTGATAAGGAGCTTCTGAGGTTGTTTAGTCTGTCAAAAAGGAAGCTCAGAGGGGACCTTATCACTTTGACAACTGCTTGAAAGGAGGCTATAACTAGGTGGAGGTCTGTCTCTTCTACAATGTAGAAATCCATAGGACAAGAGGACATGGTGTTATGTTATGTCATGGGATATTTAGATTGGATATTAGGAAAAATTTCATTTATGAAAGGGCTGTCAACCATTGGAAGAGGCTGTCAAGGGAAGTGTCACCATCCTGGGAGGGATTTAAAGGATGTGTAGATGTGGCACTTGGGGACATAGTTTAGTGGTGGATATGGCAGTGTTAGGTTAATGGTTGTACTGGATGATCTTAGAGGTATTTTCCAACAGAAATGATTCTATGATTCTGTGAAAAATGCACCATATAGGGTGTTTTCGGGTGGAATTGGTGTTGCATGGGATTAGTGGCAATGCTATCTGCTACTGATGTGAAAACTTCTGATTTCACTCTTTATTTTTTCTTGAAAGAATCAAGAGCAGACCTTGAGTAGAGTTGCAGGAATGTAGAGAGATGTAGGGTTTTGTGTTGGAAAATTCTCCATTGTCCTATTGAGCTGTTGTTGATTTTGCTGCTGTTCTTGGTGTATGAGCCTGGTTACTATAATAATTATACCTAAATGTGTCTGTGCCTGTACTGCCTGTCATCCACAGTAAATCAAAGGCATGGACCCTGCAGGCACTTAAAGCAAGTTAACACAAATGAAATCACCAGTGGCTTTGCCTGGGAGAAAACAATATTTTATTTCTTTCTCCTAGATGATGACACTACTAATTGTATGGCTTCCAGTGCGTGAGTGTAACTTCCTTTGACATCAGTGTGTGTTGGCCTGGTCATTATACATGTGCCAAAACAGTGCAGCCTCTGTTGCAGGGCTTCTGCTGGTGGTGCTCTCTCCCTCTCTTACAGAGTCCGCAGCTCCATCCCTTGTCTGCAGAGCTGGTTGGAGAGATGTGGCAGTATGTGGGGCGGCTTCTCTGGACTGAAATCCTCCTTCCTTTTCTACTAACTAAGCTGATTGCTCGCTTCTTTTAAAAGGCATCCCTGATTTTTTAAAAATTAAGGTTTTTAATGAGTTTAGCAGACCATCCTGAGATGTTCTGGGCTTTCCAGGCAGGTAACCATCAACAGGATGAGTTAGGCCACTTCTGTCTTCAGTGGAGCTGCTGGTGAGATTTAATGCTGACTGTAATAACAACAGCATTTGGGCCATTCAGAGCTCTTGAAATCCTGCCCTGCAGCATTTCCAGCTTCTTAGCTTGGTCCTGTAGAGCATCTGGGTAGAGGGAAATAGTTTTGAAGACTTCCTGTAGTGCTGGTGAGAAATGATCTGTCACCAGCACTGGAAATGAACCAGAAATACAACTTGTTTCTGCTTGCACTGTGCAAACCAGCCATAAATAACATTTCTTCCATGTCTTTGCAGACTTCAAAGAGTCTTCCAGCTGTTGCAGGAAGCCTAGTGAGAGGAGGTGCCTGCAAGTTTAATTGTAGCTTCAGGACTTTCTCTCAATCAAAATCCAAACAATCTGATAAAAATTAGACACTTGCATGTTGTTAAAGGTCAAAAGTGAGCCTGCTTCAGAACTGCCATTAATGGTTTGTATCTTAAAATAAAGGAGCTTATTAATATTCCTAAATAACCTTGCACATACATTATTTTTGCCTTTGAACCATCTGAGCACTTTGCACAATAGTGCAAGTTACACTTGATGATAAGCGCATATAACGACAGTATAAATGTCGGTTTTGCTGTCAGATGTGTAGCACTAGTATCTTCTTAATATTAAACATGATTATTTCCCACATTGCTTATACAAATCATGGCATCCTGAGTCTTAAGAGGATGCCTTTGTATTCTGCTACAGGGAGAAATTTTTTGATGACTCCTCATATTTCATGGAATCCTAGAATGGTTTGGGTTGGAAGGGACCTTAAAGATTGGGTAGTTCCAATCCTTCTATCATGGGCATAGACACGTTCCACTAGATCACGTTGCTCAAAGCTTTATCCAGCATGGCCTTGAACACTTACAGGGATGGAATAGCTACAGCTTTGCTAAGTAACCTGTTTCAGTGTCTCACCACCCTTACAGCAAATAATTTCTTCCTAATATCTCATCTAAACCTGTCCTTTTTCAGTTTTAAGACATTCCCTTATTCTCTCACAATGTTGTAAAATAAGAAATCCCTCTTGAGTTTTGTTGAAAGTTCCCTTTATGTACTGGAAAGATGCTAGGAGGGCTCCCAAGTTCATTCTCTTGTCTGGGCTGAACAGCCCCAATTCTCTCAGCCTATAGGAGAGGTGTTTCAGTCCTCTGATCATCTTTGTGGCCCTCCTCTGGACTCACTCCAACAGGTCTGTGTCTTTCCAATGCTGAGGCTCAAAGAGCTGGATGCATTGGTCCAGGTTGGGGTCTCATGCGAGTGGAACAGAGGGGGATAATCACCTTCTTCAACTTGCTGTTCACGCTGCTTTTCATGCAGTCCAGGATACGGTTGGCTTTCTGGGCTGACAGCTCACATGTCTGGCTTAAGTTCCATTTTTCATTCACCAAGACTCCCAAGTTCTCCCCAGAGCTGCTCTCAATCTGTTTTCTTCCCAGCCTGTATTTGTGCTTGGGATTAGTCTTGCACTTGGCCTTGTTGAACTTCATGAGTTTTGTACAGGCCTACCTCTCCAACCTGTCCAGGTCCCTCTGGATGCCATCCCTTCCCACCAGCATCTCATCCTTACCACACAGCTTGTTGTCACCTGCAGAGCTGCTGAGGGTGCCCTCAATCCCACTGAACATGTTGCCAACAGAGGTGATAAAGTTCTGCTCCCAGTACCTACCCCCTAAGTCACTTGGAATGTGACTAATCAGAAAATTCCTTATTCACTGAGTGGTCCACCCATGAAATTCATGTCTCTCCAGGTTAGAGATAAGGATGTTGTGCAGGAAAGTGTTGAATGCTTTGCACAAGTCCAGGTAGATGATGTCAGTTGCTCATCCCTCATTCACCAATGCTGCGTCCCCAAAGAAGAGGGCTACCGGATCTGTCAGGCATCATTTGCCCTTAGTAAAGCCGTGTTTGCTGTCACCAGTTACCTCCCTATTTCCCATGTGCCTTAGCATGGTTTTGAGGAGGATCTGCTCTGTGATCTTGCTGGGTACAAAGGCGACCCTGACTGGCCTGTGGTTCCCTGTATCTTCCTTTCTTCCTTTTTTAATGCAACAGTGTGAACTTTGCGGGCATGCCATGACTTCTCAAATATGATAGATAGTGCTTAGCCACTTCCTTGGCCAGTTCCCTCTGGACCTGCAAATGCAGCTCATCAGATCCTGTGGATTTGTGCCCCTTCAGGTTCCATAGATACTCTTGAACGTCATGTTGTCCTGCAGTGGGTGGTTATTGCTTCTCCATGTCCCTGACTTTGCTTTCTATTACTTGGGTAGTGGGACTGAAGCACTTCACAAGGAAGACCCAGGTAACCAAGTCTTCTGTTTCCTCCTGGGGAGGAGCCACATTTTCCCTAATCTTCTTTCTATCACTCCTGTACCTATGGAAGCTTTTCTTGTTGCCCTTTACATCCCTGGCCAGAATTTATTGTTAGTTCTTTGGCTTTCCTAACCTGTTCCTTGTCTGCTCAGACAGTCTCTCTGTATTTCTTTCAGGCTGCCTGTCCTTACTGCCATCCTCTGGAAGCTTCCTTTTTGTGTTTGAATTTGTCCAAGATCTTCTTGTTTATCCATGTGTCCATATTTAAATAAACAGTTAATAATTTTGGAATACGCATGTGTAGGGTGAGTTTGGTTAGGATTGTTGTTCAGGTTTTGTTTTGGGTGTTTTTTCAGAGCTGCTGTTTGAAATTCTTTCATTCATCCTCTGTGTGGTAATTAGGTAGTGGCAGCTCTTGCTGCAGTCCAGGTGAGTGAAGTCTCTGTTTACATGGCTGCATCTTTGTGGTGTGATTGCATGTGAGGTAGAGTTGCCAGCTTGTGTTGGGATGACCTAGCTTTGTGGATTTTTCCTGGAGTGCAGTGATGGATACACTGGTTGTCAGTAAACTCAGAGATGAGGTTTTACATGGACATTTTTTCAAGAGGCTTGCTGTGATATTTTTTACTCAAAATTGAGACACCACAATTCACTGCAAGGAAGCATAATTGCTGGTTTCATTTAGAGAAGACTAGCCTTTTTCTTTGTTCTTGCACTCTTCTGCTTTGTCCTTGGTAGTGGGTGTCCATATTATTATAGTGGTTCAAACGTAGCCAAAGTCTGCACTATCCTGAAGTGTTCCGCTGGCAGAGAAGCTAGAGGACTGGGTGGAATGACAGCAGGAGTAATCGTTACTATTGTTATTTTAAGCTGCAGGTTTTCATCTGGGGCCGTGATGCAAACAGAGCGACAAGGCAGATGTTGCCTTCTGGTAGCAAAAGCCTTCCATGTTGTCAGATACTGAGTAGCTGGAGGCACTGTGATGGTAAAGCCTCTTGACAGTTCTGCCACTTACCTGGACCCAGGAGGCTGGATAATTCTGAGATTTTTATGAGTCTTCAGGGAGCAAACCAGTTTTAAAGTCTTACTGTTGACCTTCCATGTGTGAACAGAGTTTTATCCAAATGATGTGTGAGCTTTGCATCACCTTTGATGCACTGGAGGCTTTGCCAGCCTGCCTTGCTGCCCCATGCAGGCAGCTGGCTCGCTTCCCTCGGCTTTGCACAGCAGCATCTGTTTGGGAGGTTCTTTACCCAGCATGATTGGTGCAGGGAATATTTAAAGATGCCCACAATACTCCTTTGGTGTGGTTTATTGCATGAGTAAAAACCATAGCGATTGAGATCATTAGGACTATAACCAAGTTTTCTGTGTGCTTTTGCAGCCATATTGTGAGGTCAGGAGTAAATGGTGGGGCACACATGCTGCTGTCGGGGCTGTGAGGATTGACCTTTGCCAATCTGTGATGTGTCTGTATGGCTGTGGTTTGTCTTTGGGTGAATTGATACGATGAGGTGTAGCTGGACTCATGCTGGGCCCTGCTCCTCTGGGCTTGCACAGCGCGTGCTTGAGTTCTGCTTTGGAGTAAACCAGCAGATCACACTGACAGTGAGAGCCTGAATAGCCCTTCTGGAAATTAAGCCAGTGGTGATTTCCTATGGATTATCATGGTGTAGGGAAAAAGTCGGCATACCATGTTAAACCAGCAGGATATAGAGTTCTGTTCCTTTCTCTCTGTTTCCTCCACTGATACCAGAAGCTGCATTCTGGAGCACCCTTCCAAGAGCTGTTTCTCTCTGTGGTGGTTTAGTGACAGCTAAAATGAGTCTTGAACATTAACACATATCAGTTGATCCGCAGCTGACTTGTTCACGTGTAGATTGTATGTATGGAAAGACTAAAGGAAAAGTGAAAGGGAGGAGAGATTGCAAGGTAGGTCAGAAGAGAGTAGAATGTACTGCTCTGTCTGGGCATGGGTTAATGGATGTGGGGGAGTGAAGGGTGGGAAAAAGAAACAGTGGGAGGGAGAATGCAGTTTTCTGATGGTGGTGACTCAAGGAACGTGGAAGCTTCGGAGTCCTGGACTATGCTAGGTACCTGTCTGGGGAATGGGGAGAAGGAGAAAGATGGATAGGGAACTTCAGCTATACTAGCCTTTAACTACTTTATTTATTTATTTATTAAGCTGTCTTAAATACCTGAGATTTTCAGCATGGCTAGAACAACATAGCTGATGTCTTTGTTTGGTGTTCTTAGATTGAAAAGCCTAAAATGGGCTTTCAGACTTAGTGTTTTTTTAGGTAAGTATACACAAGTGGAAAATGTCTCTGGACATAGATTCTGAGAGACAGTGATGTACAAAGGATCTGACTGAGATTGAATCAAATTTGACTTCTCCAAATCTGGTATCTTTGGAATGCTTCATCCCTTATGTTACTGTTTGTTTTTTTTTCTCCTGATTGATGTGTTGCTGGAGCTGTAGGAGCATCATTACTCACTTGGATAGTCCTGTTGTATATGCCAAACCTGCATCTTGAGGATTGTTCACATGTTGCCACCAGGACCAGAACTGCAGCCAGAGGTGAAGCCCTCCCCAGAACTGGTGAACCCAAGTGGCTGGTGCTCCCGGGCAGCTGGGGCTTGCACAGCAGGCAGGCTGGGCAGGGAGCTTGTCACGGCCACAGAGCATGCTGTGCTCACGGCCATCCTCACAGATGCCCTTCAGGGGTTGTATGGAGATAGGCACTGGCTCTAATAGGAGTCATTAAGCAGGAATTATGTAGGTCATTATCCTGTGTGGAGTGGGAGTTCTCGTGCAATGTGTGTGTGTACATTCAGGATTGTGGCTGTTACCACGGCTGTTACCGTGGTATGTCTTTACTGGATTTAAATAATGTTGCTCTTATGTGTTTGAAGTTTATTCCTAATAGGATTGGGCACCTTCAGGATGCACTTTATGTGTTGGCTGTCTTCAGTGTACTGACAGTGTAACTGTATTAGTTGCTGAAGGTCAGCAGAAGTCCTAGTTTCTGCTTTTCTTGGTTAAGTAGTTCTTGGCAGTTTTGGAGTCATTTTCCATCCACCACAATGAAGCTGAGGTTAGACTCTGATTCTCTGGATTTCAGACAAAAGGAATAGTGACTTCTTGTGAATGTTCATTTCCTTGCCAGTAGAGGCTGGATGACTTAATCTCTGCATATATCAACACGTTGATCAAGTTTCTCACCAAAGTATCCAGGGCTAACTATAACAAATATTTAAAAATGTAAGCCCAGGTTGTAACTGAAAACCTTTCTTGGTTATACAGTTCTGAGCGTAATGAAATGACAGCTCAGGGCTGGATTTTTAGGATAGCTTTATCTGCAGTAATACTCAGCTCTGGGTCTATCAAAACAATCTTCTAAAGCCAGAGCTGCCTGTGGCATGGCATTTTCTCAAATATGCCTTAATAAAGTCAATGCCAGGCTTCCTATCCAAAGGGAAAATGAAGTCTCTGAGTGTATCTGCTTTTCATATACCTGCTAGGAAGTTCTGGGGCTGAGATTCTGTGAAAATGGCAAAGTTGGATTAATTCTGGATGTGTTTCCTGAGGGAGATGTGTGGCTGGTTGGTTTGCTCTTTCCTTCCTTCCTTTTGGGCAATGAGCATAAGGCTGAAGCTGATGACTTGGGTGGAGACGGGAGCAGAGCCCTTTGCAGAGTGATTGCTGAGTGCAAGCTGTTTACACAGAAGGATTTTAAAATCAGCCATCATGCAGAGTTGCATGCTGTCCCTTGCAAATGGAGGTACTTCAACCTGCTTGTTCCAGCAGGTCAACCCCAGGTGCAGCTGGAGGAATCAGGTGGCTATTGAGATCTATATGCAGAAATGCTGTAGACTGAACTCATCTCATCTTTGCCATTCCCAGCAGGAGCACTTAATTTGAAGTAATGTTATTTTGAGCCAAACAAAACCACACACTTAAGCTAAAAACGCACCAGACTGTGTGTTTTGAAGGTATCAATCGGGCTGTTAATTTAAAAGAAAAACCTTTATCTAGCTTGCTTTCCTGTACTGATTCTTTTTTAGTTTTTAACATCTCTTCCCTGCCTGTTCACGAGTTGACTTTGATATTAGGTCATTGGGATAAAAACTGGAATGAGATATGTGGGGCTTGCCACCATTTACAGAACCAGTAACTCTTTTCTTCTTGAAAGCGTGGACCCTGAGTTGGGGCAGATTTCATTGCTGTCTGTGCTGTGAACATATAAAGGTTTGGGATCTTCTGTAGTACTCAGACTTTGAAATCTGCCCCAAGGTACTCACTTAGTAGTTAAGAGAATGAAGAAGTAAGTCTACAGACCAGCAGTCCCTCCAAGGAAACCATTTTACCATCCTTGTCCCCATGTTCTTTCCATTGAAAGAAAAAACTGAAGGGAAAAGTGGAAACCCTGAAACTCTGACATGTTAGAGAATATTTCCCAAATTCATTTGGAGAGAGATGTTACTGCCTATTGCCTTCAGGTCTTGCATTGTCTTGTGTTGTACGAGTCTGCAGAATCTCTGAGGGTCAAAGTTTCAGTGCTGATGTTAGCTTGTCTCACCCCTAGCAGTAGGTCCCAAAGGTCTGTCTCCTAGGAAAGAATTAGTGCCAAGCCCTAACACCCCATAAATGGATAGACCTGTGCTCCACCTGCAGTAGTAGTAGTACTGCACAGATACAGGATCCTGATTTGTTCTAGAAATTGCTTTCTTTAATGAGTTCCCAGAAAATATCTACTATATCTTGGTATTTAGTGTTGCACAAGACAAGCCTTTAGAAGAAGGGAGATTATGGAGCAGTTTGATAGGAATGACTGATAATGAGTGAAAATGCTGCTAAGCAGCCCCGAGCTGGTGCTATCTGGTATGGTCTCACTGGTCATCCCGGCCAGCCCCTTCTGGAGGCTTATGTCTGTGCTGTGGAGACACAGCTCCAGCCCACAAACATGTAATTTGTTTCACTGATACATATCAAAAGGCTTCATGACTTAGGAAAGGATCCTGACTTGCTCCTGTTTTAGAAATTAAGGAATGAAGGCAGAGGCAGGTGAGCTGACTTGCTCTATGGTCCCATAAGTACTAGATGTTGAGAGAGATCTGGGACCCAGCTGTCCTCAGATTTTAGATGAGCAGCAGACTGTGCTCAGCAATTCTGCCCAAGAGGAAGAGGACACAAAAGCTTGACCTAGCACTGCAGTGCTTAAAAAATCACTCGTGTTGGTTAGGGCACTGTGCCTATTGATTTAATGTAAGGTTTCCCTCCTGCTCTTCCCTTTCCTATAAGAGACTGTTAAGAGCAGCACTGAAGTAGTTACATGGTATTTTTCTGAAAGAAGAAAGCTGGTTCAGATATTGAGGTAGTCAAATATCACCCATGAGCTGTAGTTTGTCCGAGTCCTGGGAACCGATGCCCTCCCTGCCAAAGAAGACAGGTCTGCTGGCCTCCTTATCATCAGCAGAGGTAGAGATAAGGAAATTCCATGCATAAAAGGTCGCCCCAGCTTAGTAACAGACCTATGGTTAATGATAAGCACTTCCAGGTGGGTTTCATTCCTTCCTTCCCATGTATCTGGCCAGGAACTCAGGGTGGGTGATTTGTGCTGCATACATTGATTACCGTGGCAGTGGAGTTGACTAATTTAGATTAGATTCATAAATTTTAGCTGGCTGAGTTGGATGAGAAAAATTCCCCACTTATCTTGGGTGAGTTAAGTGACCTCCAGTAGTTCCACCACACTAGCGTCTGTTAGAGAACTGTATTGGTGAAAGAAAAGACTAAAGAAAGATACTTAGGAAAACAAACGAGAGATGCTGTGTTACTGCTAGGCTTCTCTTGATTTGAAGGTCCAGAATGGTTAGAAATTGCTGATATGTTTTCTGTAGATATTTTGCTCTTGAGGGCATTTGGGCATTGTCTTTTGTGGAAATTTGGGATGAAAGTTTTTTACAGAGGTAAGCATGCTTAACTTATAGGAACTCTATCTCGGAAGCAGCAATTAGGAAGAGAGGGCAATAGCAGAAATTAAAAGAGAGAGGAAATTCTATTAATGCCTGTATTTTTGGTAGCAAGTAGGTTAGTGAGCTGAAAAACACCCTGAAGAGACTTGTAATTCTCACACAGTGAGGAAGTTGAGATGGCAATTTAATCAGGGGTTGGTTGCATAAAGCAGAGTAGTCAATTGCAGAAAACATATTTTATTTTGATTATTGAAAATAAAGATGAAACTTGTGTCAGCCCTGCATTCCCATGCAGAGACAGCCAAACCCATTGTCTATGGGTTTTATGGATGGAGAGACTAAAGCAGATTAATTGAGTCCATGCATCATGCAATTGTGTTGCACATGTGATTGCTGACCTTGGTGCGAGGCACTGTCTCATTGTGTGTCCCATGCAAGGCAAACTGTGCCACGGCGTGGGTGGCAGAGGGACCTCAGGGCTCACCCCTCACCCCCTCACAGGGGGTGTGCAGGAGCCAAGATGCCCTGATTCAGAAAGCCATTTGCGTGATGAGCAAGTGACGACACAATTCCTGCTCCCCAATGAGCGTGAGGGTAAGAGTCCAATTATTTTGCACATAATGAGAAGGTACTGAAAGAAGGACTGGAGTTTGGCAGGGCAAAATGGGAATGCTTCTTGCTTCCATTTTGCACTGGGAAGCCTCATTATTTAGTTATGTGATTATGGCTGTAGTTCTGGCTCTTGAGGTTTGAAGTTATTGAAAGGATGATGCGATTGTCGTGGTATATCTGGGGATCACATAAGATAGAGTAGGAAAGAGGATGTGACTGTATCAGTTAGCCTTTGCTGGAAACATCCTGGGGAGGATGGTGGAGTAATTATGGGTCAGCACATGGACATGTCAACACAAAGCAGAATCAAGCCTATTAGTACTAACCATTACTTATTTCAATTTTTTAAAGGAAATAAAATTTCAAACCTTTTCAAAGACTTTATGCAGACTGATGTTTATTGAACAATGACGTTTTGATCTATGAAACTTGAAGCAACAGGAAGAATTGAACTGGGATGGGGTGCTGGTGCAATGACAGCGATGGGTGGGATATGCCTTGGTACTGGTAAGCCAGGAGTGTTCTGGGGCTGATCGGTACAAAGCTGCAGCAGGAGACTTGTCAGCAGCCTGGGAAGCCAAATCTGCTGCTTCAGTGGAAAATAGGGTGAGAAATCATGATTGAGCCATTGTTCTAAAAATGCTTTGGAACTTTTTTTGAAATTTTTACTTATGTCTGGTTGCTTTGGCTTTGATAGGAAAGATTTTTCACCCAAATAGAGTTGTTTAGAAACACTTAAAAAATCAAAAGTGTTCTTCCATTTTCCATCTCTTCCAAAATTTTTTTCCATTGTTTAGGCTGCAGGGTGGAAAAGAACGAGATGGTTGTTGCACCTTGAAACCCGCTAGGTATTCTCCAAACAGTTAAAAAAACTTTCATAAACTTAAATGAGATGCTTTAATAAAAAATAAGTGTGTGCATGCACGGAATTAAAAAGCATCTTTGTCTAATTTTTCTCTTTTTATTTTTGTATAAATTTACTTAACATGTAGAGAGGCAGCGAGCTGTGTACCTGTTTAGTTATCACATTAATGAAGCTCTAGGTTGAAAGAAGATGAAGTTATAAAAATGAAGTGCTTCATGGCATTGATTTCTCTAGACGCTAACAAGGCAGAATTTGAGTGGAGTTGACAACAAAGTAATGTCTCTGATGGCTAACATGCCAAATTAAAGAAAGTGTAAATAAATTAACTGAGTCATCCTGTTACCTTGCAGGCTAAGGAAGTTATACAAACAATTTCTGGAATCTTCTAGAGGTTTGTAAAACTAGTAATGCAGTACTAAAGGCATATGAGATATTAAAATAATTTCTTGGTGTATAGCAGGTTTATATTTGGAGTGGAGAGTTTCTGAGAAGAAATGATCCTTTATTTAATGCACAGCTGTATGGTAGAATCAATTGCAGGGGTAATGAAAGTCAAGCCCACCAAATGACTAGGACAAAAAGTCCAGTCTTCTTCGAAGTATTGAATAAATCCATAGAAGGGATAGGATACATTATTGAAAGATAAAAATTGAAGAAATTATTAGAGGTGTGGATGTGGCACTCATTTCCAGAGGGAGGTGGAGGTCTCTCTCTACTATAGGGTCTTGTTTCTGCAGCCCATCCTTCAAGGAATTTTAGGACAGCCTCATTGAACAGCTGTCTCTCAAAGTAAACTTGGTATTTTGGAGCATCATATTTATGTGTCTCAGTGGCTTTGGAAGTACGTCAATGAATTTACAATACAAGAGAAGTGCCTTTTCCTTTTCTGCTCTGTACCCCTCTTGGGTACAGATTGGTGCATTGTCTTCAGCCTGGGTAGTACCATCCAACTGGGAACGTCCCTCATCCGACAGGACATGAGCTTCTTTAGGCATGGCAGTCCTGCATCAGGTGTTTGGGTTTTCTGTGTTGTAATCATGAAACAACATTTTTGCAGAACTATGGATTTCATGTGGTAGTGTGCAAATAAAAGTGAAAAACTGGCCTGAAAAAATCTCTAGTATGAGATGTAGCTGTCTGAGTTCAGCTTTTCTATAAAATCTAAGCCTAAAATTGAAAGGAAGAAATACTTGGCATGTTCACAAAAATGAAGCATGTGAAACTGGAATCTGTGATATCACTGGTTTTATAGCACAGCTCCAGAACTGTGTTTTGCTTCAGGAGGAGTCAACCCAATTAGATAAAAATCTTTATATGATATGGTTTGGTGTGATTTTTATTTTGATGTATGGGTATTTCTAATGCACATCCAGGTTGCAGTTAAGCTGGAGTATTCGTTCTAGGATCATTGCATGGTTTAGTCTCCTGTAGCTTTAGCAAGTCAGTGGTCGAAAAGAATTCTGGAATATATTTTGCTTGTTTTTTCTGTCTTGTTTTTTTACAGGAAAGGTGTATCCCATAATTTGTGATCTAAATCAGTCATTTTTAAAAATAATTTTTCAAGAATTTTTTAAGAGATTGAAGGTTTTTCTCTTCATCTATTTTATAAAAGTTATGAAAAAGCAGGTCACATCCACCTTTAAAAATATTCTGTTGGATTTTCTTTACTTGGATTTTCTGATTGGTTTATTTACTTACTCTTTACTTCTTGTTTATTTAGTTACTTAGGTTTTCACATGGTTTCAGGTTTTTATAGTTTGGATTTTCTGTTGTAGCATCTTCAATCTGATATATCTGGACTAAGTTTTTGAGGAGGCAGGGAGGTGACTTTTGGGACTTTTTTCCCTGTTTCTTTTGTGGCCTCAGATTAATACTTTTTTTTTTTATTACTTTCTGTAAATAGAAATACAGAGAGAAAATACACCTATGGAGAAGTAATATCTGTCTGTAAGGAGGTAAGTAGGGAAAATATGTATCCTGCAGAAATAGAATATGTATTAGTTTACATTTCCTTCTGTATTTTGAACTTTAAGGAATTATATTGATGCAAGCTGCTGGTTAATATGATGCTTTTAAGGTCTGCTTTCCATTGCAGTCAGGGTCTCTTGCTCCACATTCAAGTTGCTAATTCTTGACACACAGGATATTTTCCTTCTCATTAAAATGTATTTATTTATTTTGCAGTGAGAATATCTTGCTTAAGATGCTTCTTTTGATCTTTGGTAATGCCACAGACTCAGTAAGACTGCTAGCATAAAGTAGTGTTTATCTCATTTCACTTCTACATCCACTGTTAATTGGACCTGAGTAATAGAACCCCATTGCAATAACTGTTTTAGTTTGCCGAGTCTCCGTATGATGTCCAAAAAGATGCAGGTAATATTAGTGTTTGGAAATTGCTTCCTGTCTATAATTGGAAGGCTTCTTCATGTGTTTCTGTGATTTTATTTGCATTTATTGGGTTTTAGGCCTTTTTAGAAATATGGGGAGGGGGAAAAGGTATAGCGAGAAGTATAAAGTTTTTGCATAAACAATTTTTTTTTTTTTTAGCTTGAATTTGTAATATCACTTAGGTTTCTAGGGCAACAACTTAATGTAATGCAGATCAGCAGCTGAAATACTTCTAGCAGCTGGAGAGTGAAGTTAGCAGGACCCACGGTCTGTTCTGCAGCTGATACAGGGAGCTTTGTGGCTGGTGGGGATTGTCCCTGAGCTGCCCTTTGTAGCTGGTGTCACTCTGGGGAGCAGCAAGCAGCAATGAGTGATACCAGAGCTATCCTCAAGAGAGGTGGTAATGTAGGATGCTGCAAGTTCAGGCGAGTGAATAAAATCAGATTTCTTATACCTCTGGCTCTGGAGGAGCTTTGAGAGGAGGGAGGAGGTGACGAAGTGAGCTTTCTCCAGAAACTTGGATTGCGGAGGAATGTGAAACTTCACAGTTTTCTCCCATCTTGCTCTTGAAAGTTAACACAAGAGATAGGAGTGGGAGACAGTTTTCTGACAGGAATCCCAGATTCTTCATCCTCAGAAGCTGAGATGGTGACAAGAAGCTGGGTACTCAGCAGAGAGTTACCCGCAAATTTTGTTGACTGAGTTAAATCCTCCAGCAAGCAGGTGTTGGGTAAATGTTTTGATTCCTTGCAGTATATATTTGCATATTTGAAGATTTCTGGTACGTATGACTCATTTTAGTTCGCCCAAATTTTAAAAAGAGCAAGCCAGCAGGGCCCTCAATTTTTAAGGTTTTGCTTTGTAAGGGTTTCGAGATGTGTGCCCTGAGCTGGGCATGCTGTGGGAGGGTGACGTATGTTCAGGTCCTAACCATTGGCATCTTATGGATAGCTGTAGTCACACCTCAGACTGTGTGAAGTGTCTTTACTGTCACTGTCTCAGCATCTCCAGCCCTGAACCTGTTTTCTACCAACACCTCTTCTGGGTCCCTCTTGCCCTCCCCAGCATGGGTGTGGCATTGTGTCCTGCTTCTTGACCAGGGTGGGTGGGTGTTAGTGTCACAGGTCAGGCTGTAGCAGCAAGCAGCTCTAGCCCTTACAGAAGGTCCTATGAAGTGTTTCAGAGCTCTCATGGAAAGTGAGGCTTCATCCATAGTGACGTTTTGTTTATACAGGTTTGTTTTCTTCATGCAAATAGGCTGGGGGGGTTGGAGGAAGAGAAAACTTGCTGAGAGGGTAACACTTGATGCCTTGAAGCATTTTTTCCTTGATAAAAAAGCTTTTCCTGTAAATTTTTTGGTTTTGTCACTTCTCATTTGCTGGGATCATGAAGGATGGGAATATGCTCTGTGTAACCTTCTTATGTTATTTTTTTCTGGTACATTAATAGCTTCATTAATACGTGAGGAAAAGCAAGTTTCAACTTACTAGTTGCTGATCAGAACATGAAAGTGCTGTTTTTTTTCTAAAAACTGTAATTCAAGGTTATGCATGTGCAAAAATAGCTTTAGGCTACAACAAATACTTTCTTAAGCAGGTCTAGCTCATTTTATTGACATATTGTTTTGTAAACTGTGGGTGACTTGCATTGTTCTCAACCAAAATAACTTGCATCAATCAACATAAGAGGGTAATTAATTTACATATTTTCATTGTGGAAATGATCCAGACATTTTTAATCTACAGAGCTAGACTTGAGAGAGGAAAACTGAAATAACATTTTGGGTTTGTAGTTTGTTTTTAAGCTATTCTTCATTTCTGATTGTGCTGGAGAAACCATTGTGACCTTCTTAAATTTGAACTTGGCACAGCATTGAATGAAAATAAAGCGAGACCTATTTCATCAATGTGTGGTACATCAGTTCAGCCTTAATGAGATGAGGAGAAGGCAGCTATTGCATGCCATAGCAGAGTGTAGTCCAAAACACTTGCTAAGAACAAATGCAAGAGTTAGCTATTTCTTTTCTCTATGAGAAGCTGAAGCCAGCAAAGGATACCATGAGAGATAAGGAGTCCAATGAATTTTTTCAGGGTGTGCTTGGCAACTCTCTGCATATCACAGGTGAATGAAAATGTGCATCATATTGTCTTTGAATAGGCAAGGGCTGGCTCCTGATTGTATGAGGCAGCAAAAGGTTTCAGAACTGTCTGAACTTCTCTAGTCCATTGGTGAATTGTAGTTAAAACACCAGTTGCTGAATCTGATGAAATGTGGAGAACGGAGTGGTTATAGTTTTGCATGGATTGACAGGAAATGGCTTTTGAGGGAGCGTGAACTTGTGTTTCTAGTGATTTACCACTCCTCCTCTGCATCCTGACTATTCTATGTGCTTGATTAGCTGCTTTTTTTTTTCTTTTTACTGCCATAGGGTGATGGATTAATGAGCCAGGAAGCACAGTCTCCATGTAAAGAGATACCACACACAGACTATTCAGGCAAATCCAGTTTACCTACAGCATCTTTCAGAATAAATTCTTAGAGTATTAAACCTGAGATGGGGTAGTGCAAAACAGTCTTCATTTTGTATTGCACATTCTCTGTTACAGTGCTTGGTCTGTTACCAACATCGCCACTGTGACCTTAATTCCTCACTTTTAAGAACTACCTGAAGGGATAGATAGCACTGGAGGTGAAAAAACTTCTCCTTAAGGCTGGACACTAGTAAGATTTGCCCAACATCAACTAAAGATATCTTAGAGGAAAAAAACAACCAAACAAACCACTTCTGTTTCTTGCTGTTCTTATTCTTTGAACCTGATTCCTGGTAGGTTTTTTTTGAGAAATTGCCCATGAACAGAGAGCATTTAAAATGATGATGTTGGCATTTCTAATGACTTTCTAGTGGTCAGTGTTGCATCACTGGTGCCAATTTTTTTATCCTTCTGTGAAAGAGATGGTTGCAGTGATTAAACTATTGCTGCTGTAGAGATGAGAACTGGGATCAGATTTTCTGGGTTCAAGTTCTAGTACTGAGATGAGGTGCACAGCAGTACTGCTTGTGCTGACCAAGCATAAGCAGCTTCTCTGTGACCACTTCTGGGGAGCAGCAGGTTGGCCCAGCTCACTGGTAACATCCCTAACTTCAGAATATGTTCTTCCTCCTGCTTGCTTGCAATCCTGTGTCTCACTCCTCCTGTGCCCACACAAAAAACCCATCCTTGCATGGAGTGGTGTTTGCAAGCTGGCTGTGCTGGTGATGGTTCAGCACCTATGTTCTGCTTCCATTCAAGCTGGTAACCCTCCCACTTTTCATGGAGTACCAGCAAGCTCTCCAGAGCTTTCCTGCATTTTTCCCTGGATACCTGAAAGAACAAAACGATTTCCTAGTTTGCTGGCAAAGATTTGGAGAAGCGTTTGACCCAGCAGCGAAAAGTCCTTATGACTCAGGGGCATGAAAGGCAAGGTAAACTGCAAAAGGTTGTATAGATGTTTGGTCGTTGTGAGTGTTGGCAGCTTGGCAGGATCAGGTTAGTCCCAGGTGCTCTTACCTCTCCTAACTCTGCGGGGGAGTTTCAGGCTGATGGGAGAAATGCAGTTGGGTTTCAGTAACTTGCAAAGATTGAAATCGGACTTTAATTTGTAACACTCCAGATGTGTTCTGCTTTCCTTCCCTTCCATAAAACCAGAGGTGTCAGGGTACTGCAATTTTTGAATCAAGCCCATTTTCTCTGCCTGCTTTCATTGAATCAAGTGGTGCAGGGGCTTGAACTTGGGCTGTCCTCATACCAGGTCAGTACTTTGCTCTGTGCTTAATTGATGTGATCTGCAAGCAAAGAGAACTGGTGAGCTAATCTAGTGAAAGCCTGTTCTCAGAGCTTCAGTTTTTAATCTCTTCCTGGAAGACAAGTGATGGGTGCAGTAGATGGTGCCAAATACAGGGACCCAAACAGTCCTCCCACACTGTCAGAGAGCACGTTATCCCATCCTTGCTCTTTGTAATGACTTTATGCATTATGAAAATTCATGAGGATTTTATTTTCCTTTGGGTTAAGGAATTATCTGATCAGCTGTCTGTCATTCTGCGAGTGTCTGGATGCTGACAGTGTCTGGATGCAGTCTGTATTCTCCTTCCATCTCGACTCCTTTTAAAAGCTTCTGACTGGTATCCATTGTCCTGGCAGTGTTCATGGGCTCCTTTTGGAGGGCACGCAAATGACTGAGGCCCAAAGCCAACTGGTGCAGTGCTCAGCGAGCACTGAAATGCTTAAATAGGCATGAAGGCTCGAGTTGTGTTGCCTAAACAGAGATATCTGCTGCCATGTTAGGAGCTTCAGGGTAGTACATTGTTGGTTCAAAAGGGCATGGATCTCTCGGCTTCCAAGATGCATCTTGGGTGCCACCATGCCCCGGTGACTGCGCAGATGAAACTATCGTAGGCTTCTGTTAATTAAGTGATAACTTGCTATGTGAGGGGAATAAGTAGTGTGATGCTTCATGAATTTTTATACTTTCCTGACAAAACAGCAATTTATTTGATCGATTGTGCTAGTTCAATATATGATAGAATCATAGAATGGCTTGAGTTGGGAGGGACATTGAAAGACCATCTAGTTCCATTCTTCCCCTGCCATGGGCAAGGACACCTTCCACTAGACCAGGGTGCTCAGAGCCCCATCCAGCCTGGCCTTGAACACTTCCAGGGATGGGACATCCCAGAACTTGTCTGAGCAACCTATCCAATATTAGCAGTATCCATTTTTAAGGAAGTTGGAGTATTGGGCTTTTTTTATGAGAAAATGCAGTAAAGACAAGTTAAAGATTGCAGTGTATCAAATTTATCACAAATTCATTGTGATAAATTTCATTGTGATGTGCTTGTATCTAGCTTTTCAGTAGCATACATCACCGCAGGACAGAGGGTTGGCATTACACTGGCATTAGGCATGCATTGACAGGTTCCACTATTTTAATTTGCTTCACTGTCATGTCTTGCAAATGTCTCTCATCTCATGCTATCTGGTGCATTTAATATCTGGATATTGTTGAAGTAAATCTCAGTTAAGGGAAGGTGAAAAAAATAAATTAAAGGAGCTCAAAAACTAAATGAAAGAAAAATACAGCTTTCCCTAGGGTTGATGGTTTTTTTTTGTCCATTTTTTTTCTTTCCCCCTTTTGAAAACTATTAAAAAATCTACCTTAATCTGGCACTGTAGTAGGCATTTTGCATCTGGCCCCACGAGAACCCATTTCTAAACAGGTAGAATATGCAAATATATGCAAATACTGACTTGGATTCTCTAACTGTCTAGGATTCCTAAAGTGAGTGAAACTAAGCCTAATTTATTTTTTTTTCTGTTTTCTTCAGCTGCAGGAAACTCCTTCAGCTCCCAGGATATACCTGTTTTCACCCTTCCTGATCGGGAAAGTTTGTTCTTCCAAATGCCATTTTAAAAACACTTCCAAGCAAGATCTTTCCTGAGATCTGTACCTTCCCCCCCCCCCCCACATTTATAAGTTTCTTTACAGACAAAAAGTACTGTAGCATTTAAAACCAATTTCAAAGTTAATGGCTGAGCATGATAATCTCAGAAGTCTTTTCCCACCTAAATGATTCTCTGCTTTTATTGTTTTGGGGGATTCAGTTATTGATGGGATTCTGTGTGGTGCGTAGGGTTTTTGAGGAGGAAAGCAGTAGCTGTCACTGCCGTGGAGAAGGAGGATATGCAGGAGAACCTCATAGGGTGACTCCCAGTTGTAGCATGGAGCAAATTCCTGACCAGTTTGGTTAGTACAGCAGTACTCCTGGGATGCCTCATGCAGAAGGGGATGTTATTGCCATTCCCTGTCCTCAGAGAGGAATTGTGCTTCCCTTGAATTCTCCTTGGCTTCAGTCTTCATCTGACCCTGGAGGACTGTTGTGAGAAGTTCTTCATGTGCAGGGGCAACATGAAGCTGGCTGTGTTTCAGCAAATGCTGGTACTGAGTGGTGCTTGTGTTGTGTATATAAAGTTGCAGAACGAACAGTCCACAGCAAAGCTGTTTTAATGAGCTGAAATGCCAATTGTAGCATATCCTACCCAATCTGGCAGCATTCTACTGAGCTGAAATACCTTCTTTGTTCTAAAAATAGCCCCCACTGATTCAGATTTTAATTGCAGATATTACAGCTGTCAAAGGAAAGGAGAGGTGACCAGATGATTGTGTTGATAGTATAAATGGAAGCTGAGGATATGTCAAGTTCCAGCCTTTAGATCTTGCATCATTTAAGATATGCCTGTGTGCTGCAGTGATTACCTGGGACAGAGGGTCTCTCTAATGTTAAGATGAACCTGAAGTGCACTGTGCCTCATTATATCCACCATGCTGACTAAACTAGTCTGACAAGGATTTCAGCATTAGTAATGGTAACAAATAGGCAGAGATATTAAAATTCTTGATTAAACCCTGAATCTTGATAAATGTGGATGGTATTTACTAAAACACTGAGAGACTGTGATTCAGGAGTTTATTTAAAACAAAACAGCAATTAGGGAGGTAAATAAAATAAACTGTTTTTAAATTTTGGGCACCAGACTGCATGTTTGCATTGTGTATCAGTCAGCGCTGGTCTGGGGGTGAGAACTCTTCTGAGTTAGTGAACTGAATTTTTTCAGTACAGATGTGTCAGGAGCAATTTTCAACTCAGCAGGCTGCCATGTTGCTGTTTTACTTCATTACAAATCAAGTTCTCCTGTTTTGAAAGTTAATAGATCACCTCATGGAAAGATGCATGATAGGTTGTCTTTGGTTTGTATTTCTACGTTTCTGGTGCTGAGGATGGATTTTTAGCTGGATGGAAAGGTGCCTTTCAGGTTCCTCAGACTGCAGGAAAACATCATGAGTATAGGATGAGACCATCCAGCTTAGGTGAGTGATAATGGACACGGGAAGGAGGGAAGAAAACAGCAAAAACCTCCAGATTGAGTCTGGAGCTCAGTGCAATGCTGACTACACAAACTGACACCGTGATTCTGTCTCTGAGCCTTTCAATGTTCTGGGCAAGACTAGCAAGTCATATCTCAGAGGGGAGAGGGAGCTTCTGCCAGCCGTGGGAGATTTCTGCAGGGAATCTGGGAGAATTATGGATGGATGGTAGCACACCTTGACAATCTTTCAGGGTTCATGATTGTCCCAGTGTTGCTGTTATACGAAGGTTTCCATTATATCTCTGATGCTTAGTATTAATCACCATTAGGTGCACATGCACACAGTGAAAGGTCAAGGGAGAGGCTGATACTGGCAGCACCTAGCAGATCTGGTCCTTACAGATGTGTAGGACTTTCTTACCCATTCCTGTTGTGAAAGGTAATATCATTCGTGGTTGTTGAAGATTTAATTATGCCTTTGCAGCATTCTGATGTGCCTGAAGGGATTTTGCTGAAACTTATCAACAACACGAACAAAAGCAAGGTACAAGAGGGAAAATGTGATTTTGTTTGTGTGTTTTGCTTTGAAGTAGTGAAGATGGAGAGGCAGATTGTTGCTTCAGGAGAACCAAAACCTTTTTCTTTTACTCTGGCACATAGTACTTTTAAACACAGTAATAAAATAGATTTGCATTTTTTTCTTCCCCTGTATGTGTGATAGGGACATTCCGCTCCAAAGATACTGGCCTATGTGCATCACTTCATCAATTATATAACAAAAAAAAAATGTTGGTAATGGACACTGAATTGTGTGAGGAGAGAGGCGTGTCAGTCCTCTGGTGCCCTGTGGTGCCTGTCCTAGTGGCAGGATACTTCCACTTCATTTTGTTCCTTTGCACTTGGTTGAGGTGAAAGGAGAAACAAGATGAGCTTTCTTCTCTAAAATACTGACTTTCTTATTAAAAGTCTTTCAAAAGTGGAAAGCAGAATTGTTTCAAGGTTACAAGAGCCATTTGAGCTGCCTTGCAGCCTCACCCAGGAGTGGAGAACAGAGAAGGTGGTGGTACACTGATAGCATATGACTGGCAGTAATTATCTTGAACTATCCCGTCTTAATGAAGTTTGAAGAATGAATGTGTATGCTTTCTGGCTGTCTTGTTTTGACAGCTTTTATTTTTTAAATAGCTTGACAGGAAGTTTTAAAACATTGCAGCATGGCCTTATCCTGACCATCGATTAAGGGCAGTCTTTCAGTTGAGGTGTCAGAGGTTTCAGTTCTCTGAAGACCTTGGCAAACCCAGTGTTCTATTAATGGTGAGTAGCAGACATTGCTCCATCTCCTTCTGATTGCTGTGTGTGTTCCACTCATCTTTGCTGGATGGAAAGCGGGAGGAACATCTCAGCATGTCATATTGTTTACACCGTTTATGAGCAAATGATTTAAAATCAAAAGCTTTGGAGGAGGTAATGTGAATGAAAATTGGGAGCTTAAGGAAATTTCACTTGATGACCAAACCCTGTAATTTTGCAAGCCAGAAAGTAGGCATTATTTTTCAGACAACCCAAAAAACTCCGCAACCCTACATCCCACTCTCAGATCGAATTGAAAGTAGTAATGAAAAGGATATTTGTCCATGGTCTGTTTGTACCAGCATAGGGAGAATATTACTGAGACTAGGTGGTACTAGCAGCACTGAAGGAAATAAGGCACACTTGAATTTTAGTTTTCACAGTGAGTGCAATTAATGATTAGGAAGAACTCATCCAAAAACGCCATGCATGGCTGTCAGCTGCTTTTACAACTGGGTGCTTCTCTGAGAGGTGGTATAGCTCAGTTTAAAATGGTGCACTAGACTCAGGAGCCATTTGGCCTGAACTGAGCAGTCAAGCAGTGTGCTCTTGACCTTAAATTCTGTAAGGCACTCAAATAACTTCTGTGTGTGTGTGTATTTTCAATATAATAATTTAAGGGTTTTTTTATAGTTCTAAAATGGGAATTGTCTCATCTTGAGGAGGTGGTAAGTATTAAGTGATGAATATTGTGTTTTTTTCTTTGAAGTATTTTTTAATATCTGCTTGTCCCTGGCATGCTCAGTAGTACTGTTTGCTTTCTTCCTTGACCACCAGTTGGACTACTGGTGGTATCCCTTGCATTAGTGTGCTGGATAAACACTTGAGGTGCACTCTCTGAGGAAAAAGCATTTTGCTTTTTTAAAAAAGTCTTTATTTAATGCAAAGTGAGGCTGAAAGATTAATCAGATAATTACATTAATAGCATAGTGTTCTTTTTAAGACAAGGATTGTGGAATACCAAGTCAGTATTGCACAACACGTCGCTATGTGGGAAATGGAGGAGGAGTTCTTCAGGGACTCTGCTACCCTCAGTAGGTATCAAACTATCAAAATATTAAAATAGCTTTCAGTGCATGTGGACTGGGATAGTTAGGTGCAATGTTTGGTGGGAGTTATGACTGTTTCTTATTCTGTAGTCATAGAAGGGAAGAAGAAAACATCTAAAAATCAATCTATTCTTGTGAAACTGGGAGGAGACTTATTTTCTTATTAGCCTTTCATTTAATTTAATATTATATGGAGGCACTGGATAAGGCTTGCCTTGGAGTTAACATAATAGACTCCCATTTGTACTGTGTTTTAGTCTGTATAGACTTGAAATTTCCCCCTGGGCTGGTAAATGGCAATGCAGGGAAATACTGTCATCAGCCCTCAGGAAAGGGCTGCCTGGCCAGCTCAGCCTTCCCAAAGATAGACAAGATCTGGGATCTGAAAGTGGCCAGGTCACCGTAAACCTGAGTTCAGACCTGCCCAGACAAAGGAGAGACATTTTTGGTATGCAGGAGCGTGTCTGTGCAGATGGGCTGAGTTCAACCTCTTCAGCCAGTGGACTTTCTCTGGTCTGGAGATGTGTCACTGGGATAGCAGTGGCCTGTACATGCCCAAAAATGCTGTGTGCAGAGGTAATGTGGGCATAGTGGGCAAGGGAGCTCCTGTTGCAGGACCAGCTTCCTGGTGCCTGGAGGAGGCTCAGCTGTCTGGTGTGAGCTCTTAAAAGGTGCAGATGCTGCACTACTGGTTTGCAGATTCTAATGTGAGCTCTCAGCCTGCTTAGTCAAATTTGTGTGCTTGAAGTTAGGTTCTGATCCATACCTGGGCACCCATTAGGTTGTTTCAAAACTATGATAAGCAACAATGTTCACAGCTTCTCCTATCAACATCTTCTTCACTGCTCTCAGGGTAAATTTCCTCCTAACACTGCCTGACCCAACCCAAATCTCTCCTCTTTAAGTGTAAAACAGCTCCCTCTTGTCTGATCACTATCCATGTAAAAGGTTACTATCCCTTGTTTATATAAGCCCACTTTAGGTACTGGAAGTCTGCAAGGAGGTCTCACCAGAGGTCTCTTGTGGTTGAACAATCCCAGCTCTCTAAGCCTCTCTGCAATAGCAGACATGCTCCAGACCTCTGATTTTGCGACCCTCCTGTGCACTTACTCCAACAGGTCCACATCCTTCTGATCAAATCACAGAGCTGGATGAACTCTGGGGAGGGATCTCACAAGGGCAGAGTAGAAGGGGAGAATTGTCTCTGTCAACCTGCTGGTCCTGCTTCTTTTGATGCAAGCCACGATACATTTAGCTCTCTGGCCTAGCTGTGGCATTAAAGGTCTTCAGAGGAAGAGAGGGTGTGCAAGAAACTTTAGTGCAGTAACTTAGGGCTAGTTTTCCAGACAGTTTCTGAGGGGAAAGAGGGAGAAGCAGAGGTTCTGGGAAGGTGTGTGGGTTGCTGCCATGCTGCCCTGGAGAGCTGTACCACAGCCCCTTGCAGCAGCTGGAGCCTGGCAGGGCGGAGGCTCCCCGGTGCCAGGGCAATAGCCACTGTGTCAGTGTTAGTCACGCAGCGTGTGGCTGCCTGAGCTCCCTCTTGTCATCGTTGTGAACCTGAAATTCAGTGGCAGTTTCACAATGGCACAGTTCCCCGTGTGAGGGAGGGAAAGTAGGTCACAGACTGCCCTGCTGGCATTTGCTTGTACGGCTGTAGGGCCGTGCTGAGAGCTGAGGGAACTGAGGATCCAGCAGCCAGAATGTGTTTCTCACCCCTTTCCTTTGTCTCTGACTGGCATGGGAGTTGACTGGGGAAGAGATGCTGGGAGGTTTGGTTGACTTGCCTGCTATCATTACTACTGTTTCAGTAGGCCCCAAAGGTTTTTGTTATGACTGGGCACCAAGCGTTGTGCAGGCTGGTCAGATTGCCCGTGTACCAAAGAGGAAATGCTTCAGGTATCCACCTGAAGCTGAGCTACAGCACAGATAAAGTGTAATTTAAAGTTTTGGCTGCTGAAGTGTGTGGTTAGTATTTATGTGCCTGAACTGCAGAAAGTGCTTCAGGATACCAAGATATAAGGCCTTCCAGCCCCAGAGGCAGTGACAGCATAGCAGCACCTGCATTTTGACATGTACTGCATGGTGGGTGGACACCCCCTGCACTTCCTTTTAAAGCTGTGGTAAGCTAGTGATCTGAGGGTTGGGAGAGAAGCAAACAAAGTGGGAACCCAAAAGGTTGTAAAAGCTTTAACATGACCAGAGTATTGCAAAGACTGGGTTAATGCAGTTGTACAGATGAACTATCTGGCAAACCCTTGGATGCACAGCTGGAACTGAGATCTGTGTTCATGCATCAGCAGCTGGAGTTCAGAAGAGTAGAGGACCTCCAGCTACACTTACCTGTGCTCCATGATGTGGAAAGGTTTGGGGTTGGTGCCCCTGGATGCTCCTCCATCTGTGCAGTTGTAGAAGCAGACAGACAGTTTTTCCTTGCCCGAGCTGGAGCAGATGGGGGCTCCAAAGTGGCACAAAAGAGAGGACAGATCAGGTTCTCCTCTGAGCGCTGGCCTCCTGGTATTTTCTTGAGGAAGCTGGAATTTTTGGTGTAATACAAGACAGGGCCAGGGAGAAATTCAAGTACCACTCCTATGTTTATTCAGTATTTTTCCTTTTTTTTTCATTTGGCTCAGATATGAAAACTACTTAAGAAATAAAAAGAAATCTCCTTAACAGGCTTCCTGTGAGTGATGTCACTGGGTGTTCTGAAGACTGTCCATCACTTACTAAAAAGTTAACTTAAAACATTGTGGCTCTTTTTGACCACCACAAGTCTTCAGCTGTTGCTTAGCTACCCCTTGGCAATGACCTTTTCCAATAGAAATGATGTTGTGAGCCTCAAGGCCGAAAAGGAAAGAGCACACAACACCCAAAGCCTTTACCCTGAACTCAGTGTTTTCTTGCCAGGAGCCTTCTGCCTTGTATGCATGATTTCATAGAATCATTAAGGTTGGTAAAGACCTCTAAGATCAGTGGCTCCAACCGTTGACCCATGTCCACCACTGAACCATGTCTCTAAGTGCTACGGTTACACATCTGCTAAATCCCTCCGGGAATGGTGACTCCACCACTGCCCTGGACAGCCTTTTCCACCCTTTCAGAGGAGAAATCTTTCCTATCTAACCTCCCTAACCTCCAAGGAACTTGAAGCCTTTTTCTCTTCTATCACTTGTTACATCAAGGAAAACATCAGCCCTCACTTTTCTAGAATATCTCTTCAGGTGGTTGAAGAGCATTTGACAAAACTATCAGAAATTTTGAGTGATAGTTAATGGGATGCTATCTTAAATGTAGGCTGTGAATTCTTTAGTTTCTGAGCTATCATTGCCTTCCAGTTAGTTCCTCTGTGCAATTTTGGTGCCGTCAAGGTAAAAGCATTGCCTTTCTGCCGGGAGTCAAAGTTGAGTATACCAACCATCCCTGGCATTTGGGTTGGAGCAGCAAACAAACGACATGTAGGAAGCAGTGTATCACTCCTCCAGTCATGGCCCAGGCATTGCTTGGTTTGGTGCTTCTTGTGTCCAGAAAGTCTCAGAGGCTCTTCCCTGTGAGCTGTGGGCAAGTGCTCCTCCCCAAATGTTGGGGTCACTGGCTTCACCAGCTCTTGTTTCCATGGCCTGGAGGGAGCTCTGCAGGATATTGCAAACAGAAAGGCAGTCTGTGATGTATTTTTATTTCTTTTTTTCCATTTTCAACTTCTAGTGTTCTTAAAGGTAGACTTGAATTATAAGTACTGTTTTTATCAGGCTGACAGGTCATTTTTAGAGAGAAGGAAGAAGTTGGTCCATTGTGTACATTTCATTGGAATTATAAGTACTGATGCACTAAGAAGTCGAAGTCTGTCTTCCTTTGGTTTGCTTAGCTTTCAGTAATGCTTCTGAGGTGTATTCAGCCCATAATGTGCACTTGTGTCTCTTGTTCTGTTAGGTTATGTTCTGAGCAGGGCAATCTTCAATTTCTTTTTCTGGGAGAAAGGGAGTGGTTTTGTTTTCAGTGGAATTTAACTCTCATTCCCCGTCAAAGCTAGTTCAGCTGCACAGATATGTATGGACACAGAAGGACCAGTAGTTACAGACCCAGGCAAACAGCGTGCGCAGCAGAGAAGGCAGTAAGTGATCCAAAAGTTGCAGATTTGGCATCTGAACATAGGCTCCCATTATCTAAATATGGAACGGGACAGCTTCGTTTTGAAGCCCGATGTCAGAAATCTTCAGCTTGTGTCAAAACCAGTGAGGGGAAAAGACAGAGGCTTTATCCCAGCTTTCTGTAAGCTGTCAAAAGTAGAATTTCATAGTATGGATGCCATAGTCTACACTACAATTTTTGGCTAGGTTATGTACAATCTGATGGCCTTCTGTTCTGAGATGATAAAGAACAATAGATTGCAGTTAAGTTATTGAGGAATTGATTTTCCATACCTTTGAAAATAGTGTTATGGGTTAATAAACTGTTCGTTGGTTAAACATCATTCCTAAGTAAACCCAAAATAAAAATTGTCTTCCCCACTGTTGACAGTGGTGCTTGTTTCACTTACTTGACACATTTTCTGTGTCTAAGGAGTAGCAACTTTGCTGCTTTAGATTGACTGTAAAGAGTGCCATAACTGGACTTGATCTAGCAAAAATAAATAAACAGAAAATTTATGTGATTGTGGCAGCTTGAGTGATGAAACCTAAGAAATGTGTTGGAATTAATTAGGTTTTGTGCCACTGTGAAAGATGCCAGAAAACATCAGTAAAAAGTTACCTAGTTCATGTTTTGTGGGTGGGTACAGAGCAGTTTGGATAGTGAGAGGAAAGCAGTCTTATCTTAGGGAAGTCCAGTAGTAGTTTATTATAGAAAAGGAAGAGTCAAGGGAAGAGAAATTGTATAATTTTTTAAATCTTCAAACTTTGACCCTGTACTTTTTCACTATGGTATTATCTCAGAAAATCAAAAGGTGGGATCTCTAGAGGTTTTTGTGAGGGATCATATTTTTGAAGAAAGGTAGAGTTGGAAAAGAAGCAGAAAATGAAATACATGAAAAAGTTCTCACTTGTTAAGCTGCTTTGCAAATAGTTTTAGAAGAGAGGAGAGAGGTTCAAGTTCAGACTCTAGCCTCAAGCTGCTTAGGTGCTGCGGTGTTTGATTTCTCATTTTCTGCAGGACAGATGCCAGGGACACAGAATGAGTCAGAGCTTTAGCTGAAATAGAATATGTAAGATCTTGGTCCTGTGAAATTAAGAAAAAAAAGTTTAAAAATCTGTATGTTGAATGGTTGGTTGATCACTTCCATTTATGAGTGATAACAGTAATACCATTGCATTACAGAAGAATAGCATTTTAGACTGTTGAGGGCTTGTGATGGCAGGCTGCTGAAGGCTCCCTTCTAGCTGTGTGCCAAACCAGAGGGAAGGACATTGGTCAGAAGCATGGCTAATACTCCTGGCCAAAATGCCCTGTCCCTCCACAGGACCTGACAAGCCCCATCTCTGCTTGGCACTCAGTGAAGAGCTTCCTCCTGACCTGCTGCCTGGGGGTGCAGTCTCATGTCTCCCTGCAGACCTGCTGTGGAGACGTCCTTTTGGGTTGCACTTAAATTTATGTCTTGGGCACTGTTCCTGGGGGCGTGAGTCACTCCCTGCTCAGAGGAAGGGGATGTGCTCCCAGGCCAGAGGAGTTCGTAGTTAAAGAGGAGTACAAGTCTCTGCAGGTGAGCTCAGTGAGCGGTGAAGGAGGATGCAGGACAAGGGCGTGCAGGGCTGGCAAGTGCGTGTGTTGCGGTTTCTAAGTGTCAGGTAAGCTCCCAGGCTTTCAGAGGGTAAATCAAGGTGGTGACTGGTAGTGCGTTACTTTCCCAGCTGTAACTTGCTCTGTGTAGCTGCCCTAGTAAATACATATCCCTCTCTCTGAGAGCTGGCAGGGGAGTGACCTGCCCTTTAATCTCCATGTAGCAAAATACACCAGAGCACTCAGAAACACACTCTAATTTCCCACCTCGCATTCTTGCACATATATGCTTTTAATTATGTCTGGCTTTTTTTGAAAACATTTAGCTGCCCCGAGTGACCCAGGGATTAATTTCTCTAACCTGAATCAATATTAGCTATATGGAAAGTACTGCTGTGCTGCCGAGCTGTGGGGGCTGTCCAGCAGGCTGGGCTTCATCTGAACATCAGTATTCATGAGATGGCAGTGTAGCTTGAGCCAGGCACACCAGCCTCCCCTCTTTCCCTTGTGGAGAAAGAAACTTGGTACCCTTCTTTTGAGGCATCTTTTTTGAGTTGGGATGCTGAGGATGACCTTGCTGAGGTGCTAGTTGCTTTTCCATGATGAGGGTGGGAGTGTTCCCCCGGGCAAGCCTCAGCTTGGGTTGATTTTAAGTAAGAGTAATTAATCTCTGGTTAAAGACTGTTCAGTTCTCTTGTGCTGGTTTGAACATACTTCACAGAAGCACAGAATCATAGAATTGTTTGGGTTTGAAGGGACCTGAAAGATTATCTAGTTCAAATCCCCCACTGTGGGCAGGGACACCTTTTACTAGACCAGGTTGTTCAGGGTCTTATCCAACCAGGTCTCAAATATTCTAAGGACATCCACATCTTCACTGGGAAACTTGTTCTGGTGCCTCACAACCTGCACAGTAAAAAAAAAATTTCCTTGTAATGTCTACTCTAAATCTACTCTCTGATTAAATGGTTTAGAATGGAGAATAGCTGGATAGTTTTTGGGATGAGCACATGCCTGAAGGCTTTTTTTTCTTTACTGGATGACCTCACTGGTATGAATACAGCAGCCCCCAAAATACACTGCAGGATAGAAAGACCTCAGCTTGCTTTAGGTGGTATATTGGGAACTAGCTGCAATCGAGCAATGCCAGTCGAGCAGCTCAGCAGAAGCTCATTTTCTGTGCTGCTTGTGTGCACCAAACACCTTGGAAAATGGTATATTCATACTTGTAACACTTCTGGAAGAAGAGTGTTATACATAAAATTACTCTGATTAGCTGTCTTTGGGAGTGGTGGTGATTCTGCTCCTGAATGTTTACACTTGTTATGTACTAGGGCATGGAAGAGTTCATTTCAAAAATTAGGATTAATGGGTTGAATGTCTTAAGTTTATATAAATACTATATTCAGTGTATTCAACAATTTTAATTGCTTTTTGTCCATTATTTCCTCTTTTTCAGTCCATTTACTTAGTTTAGTTAAGAGTTTTGTCCAATACCCATTTCTGAAATACAAATATTAGTTTCCGTTTTTCCTTTTAGACTCTCCTAAATAAGAAGCCTGATTTCATATGAAATGTTTTTTTGCAAAGGTAAGAATGGAAAACCATTCTCTTCATTGACGTATGCGTATGCATTGCTTTAGGATAACCTGAACTTCTTCAGTTCAAGAAACAAGATTTTATTTATATTGATTTAAGGAAAAGCTTAGGGGGTTACATTTGCATATTTAATGTAGTTAGAATTTCAGTTATTTGCATTAGCAATTGCTTCACCTCCAATATTAATAAGGCAGGTGCTTTTGTATAAATAAAAAATGAAAAAAAAAAGAAGAGCAAAAAAGTAAAGAGATTAGTGCCACAGGTTAATTTTTGTATAAAGGTAATGACTTCCAGCCGTCACAGTAACACTCAATATTCCCTTAGTGATACCTCGAGTCAGGAAAGAAATTAACTTCTGTATATTAAGTTAGCAGTGGCAAACAAAATTGAAGATGAAAAGAAAATGAAGAGGCAAGGAAAAAGTCTCAGCTCCTCAACAGTGCCACAAAGAGCACTCAACTCTAATTTCAAGATTTGGTTACTTCCTTTAATGCCCGACAAGTGAAAAATGCTATGGCAGCACTGGGCCATATCCAAATCCCTTTGAAGCTTGTAGGATCTTAGGCCTTTTATTAGTGGGGTTTTTTTTGTTTTGTTTTTATGGTGTTTGGAGGTTTTTTTTTGTTTGTTTGGGTTTGGTTTTGGGTTTTTTGGCTCTGTTTTTCATTTGGTTTTTCCAGAAACAAAGAGGCAAAATAGGCCTGCTGTAGGCACATCAGGATATTCCAGCATATGAAGATCTGCCTTACTTAATACATCCTTTTGTTTTAATGGTGTTTCATTCAGTGATGTAGATTGAAGCTACACCTGTGTGGAACTACCTAAAGTCTTTTCCATTAATGCAATTTCAAGTGCCCACTCAGGAGGAAAGCCTGCAGGTGTTCAGTATTTCACCTCTCTCCCTGTGGTGTGTTTTTGCACCCAGGAGAAGCCAAAAGAAGATGAGGACTGGATATGTTTTCCCAGCAATGCCTTGGAGCTTTTCTCCCATGGAGCTAGAGTGGACTTGAGGAAGCTGTCTGATCTCCAGTAATACAGTGACTGTTTTTCCCTTCTTTGGAAGGAGAGCAACTCTGTTAGGGCATAGGAAGGAAGCCAAAAAGTCAAATTGGCTGAGAACAAATAATGAAATTAGCTAGTGCTGCTTCCCTGAGAGAGCTAATAAATGGGGCAGAAAATTTAACAAAAAACACAAATTAAGATGGGGTTGTTATGCTTTTTTTAACACTCTGTGTGTGTAATATATATATATTTTTCTATTTCTCTCTCTATATATATATAATATATTTTTTTACCCTGCCATTATCATTTAAAAACCGTTGTGTGCTTTTGGAGTTTCTGGCTCTTGCCACTGCAGATTATTTTCCTAAATTGTTAAGACACACACAAAAATATGAAGAGCTTGGCATTGTTCTTTAAATGGGCAGGATCTTGGAAAGAATTGATTTCTGTTGTAATACAGTTAGTTCTATTTCTGCCATGTTCAAATCTGCTCTGACCAGGAATATTGAATTAGAGCTGGCTGTGGGTGTTATGAGTCTCCACAGATACCTTTGCTTGTGTTGAAGAAAGGAAAGAAGACTTGAGGGTGGATGGTCCTGTCTGTGTTTGTGTTTCCTGGAGAGGAGCTGTCCTGTGCCCAGCTAGCTGAAGAGGACCTGGCGTGACGAGTTAAGCAAGGTGCTTGTCCTTGGCAGGAGCATCTTGCTAAACAAAAACCTGTTGTCGCTTGTGTACTGTGGCTTAGCAAAACAGAACTGAATGGCCCAGAGGAGTGGATGGACCCAGCCGGCTAAGCACCAAGCATCAAAGTCCTGCTGTGTAATTTGAGGCAGCCAAAAGTTGGTGGCTGCCATTGGCTATGCAGGGGCTGAGGGCAGAAGGTGCAAGAGAAAGCAGGTGTTGCATGCACTTGGGCTTCCTCAGGTCAAACCTTAAAAAACTGTTGCTGCTGAGCACGTGGTGTACTTCATGTGAATTGTGCTACTGTATGCTTGGCCCTTGGGACCGATTGCTATGTAAATGCAAATTATTTAATTAACATTATTGTTTCCGTTTGCCATAATATGATTTTTATGAGCATTTCTAGATTAAAGTTCACTGTAGAAACATGGCAATTGCTTTCAAATTGCTTGGCTGTGCACTGCATTTTAAACCCCCTTAATGCAGTAAGGAATCCTTATCATTCCTTAAGCATCAGATGAGCAGCCAGAATCAAAAATAGAAAAGATGGGTAAATATAACGTTTCAGATAGCATAACGAAAGCCCTTTTTGTTTTGGCATGGCAGAACCAGTAATTCATTAAAGGTAACAGGACAAAAAAATATTCAGAGAAGAAACTTGTGTCCTCTGGTCTTTAAATCATAAACAGAGTTTTAGGTGAATTTCTTTTTTTTTTTTTTTCCCCCTTTATTTCCTTCCCACATCAGCAGCTATGGTGCTGTCAGTAGAAGTTCTGTATTTGCCAAAAGTTACACTGCTTTTCCATCTATGTGGAAAATAGGAATGGGAGATAGATGTGCTGCCTGGGGTGGCACTGGTCAGTGGTGTGACACCGGCCTGTGTGCGGGGTCCTGCCCATAACCCGGCCAGGATGCTGTAGGCAGGAAGCTCTTGCACACCTGGAGCTGTGCCAGGAGCTGCCTGTGTGAACATACAGCTTACTGCTTGGTCCTTATTCTTGTTCATTTCCATGGCTTGGAGGATAGCTCACAGATAAGTTGAAACACCTTTGGAATAGGAATGTATTGTTCTGGACTCTGGTTGCCTTGTGAAGTTGTTCATGGTGAAAAATTTGAGAGCAATCCCCTTGGTTATAGATGTGAAAAAGGAGAAGTGTTGGACAGTGTCACCTTGCTTTTCCCTGGGACAGAGTTTTCCTGAAGTTTGCAGCTTTTGCAAAAGTTGTTACTTAAGTTCCTGCAGTCTTAAGACTAAGCCAATTACTTGTCAGTGCATGGAATTCCAAACAGAGGAATGTTTCCACAGCCAAATTTTTCTATCCTTTTTATTCTGTGGAATTTTAGTCTGCATTAATTTAGCAAGGAGTTGGGAAATGTCTTTAATACTTATTGTCTTCTACTGTTTTGTGTTTGGGGCTTGTTTGTTTTAGGTGGTTTTTTTCAAATGTTAGCAGAGCACAAACTTGTCAGGTGTCTCACATGGAAGGTGCAAGAGCACTCAGTACTTTCCAGTGAATGTGAAGAAATTCATGTGCAGAGGAACATTCAATAAGCCATGGATTTTTGCTTCAAAAGGGGAAAAAAGTGTCCTGTTACTCCCAGCCTGGTTTTGTATTGCTGGGTCTGAGCAGCTGGTGTGTAGCTGCTAACACTTCCCTGCATACCTCCGATGGTGCTACAGCTGCTGAAATCTGTAGGAGCTGGAACTTCACTTCTTGGTTTGGGTCTCTCCCCGTCTGCCTGCGGCACTGTGAGCAGTTGCGTGGGGCTCGTGAGAGTTGCTGGCTATGCTTCTGTGCTCAGTGTAAGCACATGGAGGAAAAAAATAAGTGTATAATTTGTTCCTTCCACATAATCTAAGGTTTCTCTGGTCAAAGCAACAGATCAGAATTTGCCAGTCAGAAATGGCAGTAGTAGTTGACAACATACCTTTAGTCTTTAATTTGCATCTACAAGTTTGGCATGTGTTTTAGCCTTCCATCAGTTGAAATACACAGTGGTTTATGTTCCTGATTAATGGTTTACCTCTGTGCCTTCACGTGCCAACAAATATCTACATTGCAGAAGTTTACCAAGTGCTTTTGAGTGTTGGTGAGGAAATCTACGTACAATTCAGCCTCTTGTACAGGGCGCACTGCTGACTTGTGACTTCTTTCTGTTTTTGGAGAGGGGGAGAGGGGTGCTTTCAAGAGCCAGCTTCATTGCAGTAAACAGAAAAGACAGGGCTTGAAGTGTTTGTATTTTTTATTTTCAGCCCCTCTTAATCCTGCTTGGGGAAGAGTGAAGCGTTTGACTAGGCACGGGTTGGACAGTGGCTGGAGTGCAATGTAGTGTTGCAGTCCTCCCCTCGTCGCTGCAGCAGGCATCACCATACCTGCAGCAGCCCTTGGTCACAGCGCATCAGCTGAATATTTCAGCTTTGAGCTGGGTGAATTAGAAGGTTCTTGTTAGACTGGGGTGAGATCAGAGGTTGAGTTTTCTTGCAGCTGCAATACCCTTCAGTGTATTGAAAGAGACAGAATAAGGAAACAAGAGAGAGACAGTGTATTTTTAAATGGATGGGAAATACAGAGGTGGGTCCTTGCTCCCCATCCTGCCACTGGGCACTGCCCTGAAGTCAAACCTCTGTGCAGAGGGGTGTTTGATCTGTGCACACAGGCATGTGGGGGGAAAAATGCTGCTCTGTTCCCTCCCTCCCCACCTCCTCAGAGAAATTTCATTCACAGCCAAGATGTTCAGTTGGTTGATTTATGGTGTGAGGGTATTTTTTAATTTTTTTTTCTTCTCTGTTTTGCTCTTAAAAAGCCAGCTGAGTTCAGTTCTCCCAAGGCAGGAGGAACATCTTCTGTCAGTTTAATTGATCTGTGAATAACTCTGATGTTCCAAGGCATAATGTTAATAGAGTTTGTGGCATAAAGTCATATGAAGAAAATCTAAAAATAAAGAGCAGCGTGATTAACGTCCACAGCCTGAAAAGAGCACTGCTTGTGGAGCGGCCAGAGACTGGCAGTACTTGGAGAGGAGTTTTCTAAAAGGGGGAGCTGGAGATCACTGTGTCTGGAAATGGGACTAAATTGTCTTCAGAATAGTTTCTTTAATTGAAACCAAACTGAAATTTTTCTTCCTGGGAAAGTGCCAGTCCGCTGTGGAGCCCATGCTATGTTGCTGGCAGTGCCTGGACTTGGCAAGGGACAACTGGAGAAGAGGGCAGGAGGCTCCAGACCTGCTTGCTGCCCCTGGAGGCCCCCAGGGGCACTCAGACAAAGTAATCTGGTCATTTGCATGGTGTAAGACTGTTTACTGATACTGCTGGATTTTTCTCGTGATGTTTCTCCTCACGCTCCAATGCCTGACAACCTTTTCAGTGAAGATTTTTTTTTCCTAATACCTAATCTAAATTCTCCTTGATGCAAGTTGAGACCAGTTTATCTTGTCCTATCACTTGTTCCTTGGAAAAAAGACTGACCTCCACCTGTCTTTAACTTTCTTCCAGGTAGTTGTAGACACAGTTGGAGTGGTGGATCTTGGTTAGAGAGAAATCCTATCATCTTGGCAAGCAGGATCAAGACCTGACTGCTGAAGCTGTGTCTCTTTCTCACTCCCATCTCCAGAATCCAGAGGGAGCACATCCAGCAGTTCCAGGTCAGGTCTCAGCCGTGGTTGGGGCAGGTCACAGCCATAGCCTGCCGTGCACCCTGAGGAGACCCGTCACCTGATGTGCTCTCCTGGGAGACAGGGAATGTATACTACATTGAATCCATGCAGAAAAGGGATATTTTGCTGAGATCAGGCCAAGGTCTTGTGCTCTTGCCCAGAGCTGAGAAGCTGGTAGGAGCTCCCTGGTACTTGGGAAAGCCTGTGTCTCTGAGGATGTACAGGCATGGCAGAGATGCTGGGTCTCCTCTAGGTGATTGATGCCCACCCACCGGAGACTACAAACCACCCCTTCTACTTTCCTCTGTCCTCCTTGCCTACTGCTATTAGCATTAGGCATATTAGTTAGTAACATTAACATTATTTGTATCCTGAGCAGAATCCCGCACAGCCTCCTGCAGGTTTGAGGGAGCCATCTGAGCCATTCTTGCATATTAACAATATTCCTTACATGGCTGGAGCTTGTCCTCTGCAGGTGCTTGGAAATTTTGTGTAGGTGACCCTCTCTAGTCCAGTTGTGAGTCCCCCTAAAGTCCCTTATGAGAGATGGATTCCGTATGCCATGGGTGTGCTGGTCACAGTGAGGGGTTGGCATTGTCAGCTGGAAGTTTTGGTCCATGAGCCCTCCCCTCTGGACAGTTCTGGCTGAAGGCTGCCAGGAGGAGGAAGGTCTTTTCTTGCTATTTTTTTATTTCCACCACCCCCACCTCCTGGTTCTTAGTCCCATTCTCTTAAAAATCCTTTAATAATTTTATCCAAATGAAGTGGGTGGTTTTTTGGGTTTGGAGTTTGTTTATTATTATTTCTGGATATAAAGTCTCCAGGACTAGTTTTCTTGCTCTGTCAGTAGGGAAGCTACAAAGATTTTTCTGAAGATATGTTAAGACTGTGCCTTGGTGGGACCATGTGGTAGAAAGGTTCATGACCTGATGACTTGGGATATCGCTTTCTGTCATTCCTTGTCAACCTTTCCCCGTGTTTATACATTTTTTTAAATAACTAGGCAAAAAGCAAGCTAAACCAACCAACCAGTCAAAGGCCAGGACTGGTGAAGCTCTTCAGATTAGAGGGAAATGCATGTGTTTGGAAACCAGATGTGGTTTTATTTGAAACAAAACAGATCGCAGTTTATCTGTAGGAGTCCCCCCACCCCCCCTTTTTTTTAAACAGATTAAACAGGTTCAATATTTAAAGACTTGTAAGGCTGGTAAGGAATCATATCTTGTGACCACTGCTTTCAATTTTTAAGACACTGCTCTAATAGTATTATGATAGGAAATGTCCTCTGTACATTTTCTTTCCAAAGGAGCCCCATTCTCCGAGTAAGCTGTATGTAAAATGTGGTGTGGAGCATCCCCAACCAGTTTGTGATTTCATGTTAATGATACCATCTGGGTAGGGCAACTCAGTCCTTGGTGGCCACTTCAAGTCTGGTTGGGAAAGCACTGGCTCAAGCACGATACCATGGGATTGCAGTTCTGACCAACATGAGATGCGTGGAGCAGAAAAAAGTTTGAGATCCTTTAACAAAAGGAAAAATGAAGTTTTTTTCTCATTGACCTCATCATCAGAGACTCCCTGATATGTCAGCTGGAATAGAGGATGGAACCCCACGGAGCACTAGATGTTTGACTGCTCTTGTGCCAAAACAAAGGCAGATGCATTTGAAGAAGTTTGTATGATGACTGCTTGCTGTTTCTTCTGGCATTTATTGTTCACCAGAGTTAAATTCATAAAAATGCATAAGTTGCAGATGGGGACGTGATAGAGAAAATGCATCATTCAAATATGTGCAACTGCCTTCAAGGAAAAAATGCCACTAAGTGGGAAAGATAAGAAATGTTAGAGGTTTTTTTTGTGAAAGGGAAGAGCCTTAGCTATCTCTACCAAGGCCAGGCTGTATGAGGCTTTGAACAACTTGGTCTAGTGGAAGGTGTCCCTGCCCATGGCGAGTGGGTTGAAACTGGAGTATCTTTAAGATCCCTTCCAAGCCAGATCGGTCTATAATTCTATGAGGTATTTCACTATTTGAGTGATAAGGACAGGAAGATTTGTGGCAGGCTGAGTAGACTGAGATATTGATCTAGTATTGTATTGTGTTTTCTTATGATATAGGATGATGATACATTATCTTTCACTTCAGGAAATAATGGCTTAAAAGGTTTTTGAGCAAAGAAGCTGTTGACTGTAGGAGTAAAATTAAGTGGAAGTTAGATGAAACTGGCTGGAAGAGATCCTGGAATTTAAAAGGGCTATTGGAAAGTAGGTGTTGGCACTTTTTCAGTGAGGGTGTGCTGCCCTGTAGCCTTTTTTTCCTAAATTAGATGTTGCATGTTCCAGTAGAGATTGAGTGGAAGCTGAGAGCTGCTGCCTTTTGCAGAGTCCGTAGAACGCTACAAGGTCCAGCTTTGGGCATGTTTACTGGAATGTTTGGGATCAGTCCTGGGAGGTTTGTGCTGCACACTGCCACTCTTGGTTGTGCAGAACTCTGTGGTGCTCAGAACAGGTGGACTATGGATTAATTTACTGTTTCTTCACAGATTAGTCTTCATAAAGTAGATGTACCACGTGTTATGCCTTTCTTGCTAACTGGCTCCAGGTTTTATGCCTCTCCTATTTCAGATATGACATTACCAAGGAGGATGGTGAAAAGGTTGTGCGTTGACTCCATGGTACTTTGAGCCCTCTCAGAGTAGCATCACTCGCCCACCATGGTGGAATTTATCTGAATGTATTGCTGGTCTGGTTACCAATTTATGGGAGATGTTATTAGCGCCTTGTAAATCCCAAGGACAGCTGAATACAGCCTTTTATAGTTTGTCATAGAATAGCCTTCTGTTCATGAAAGTGTGAAAATTACTGGTTTGCATGTAGACTTCCTTATTAAAAAAACAGTCTCTGGTTTGGTAAATGTCATTATTATTTTAATCAAATTAAGCTTCCTTTACACTTTTTGCAATCTGCTGTTAAGAAAAATCCTTTATTAAGCATTCTTCGTACTTTCTGAATGTTCATGGTCCAGAGCACAGCTGGGGAGGAAGAAAAAAAGGGAGTTAAAAGTGGACACTTTCTTCTCACTATTCCACATATTTTTGTAAAAACTTTTAATGAGAAGCTTTCACTTTTCAATAGCAGCCCATGTCTTTAATATTCCTGCATTGGTTTCTCCTGGCCAAAGTGTGCCACTAAAGAATAATAATGTTCATGGCATTCTGTGTATTTTTAAATGCAAAGAAATGCTTGGACTCAAGAATAGCATGACTGTAAAGCTTTGACTCTCTTTGTAGGTGCTATGTGCATTTGATAGTGCAAAGTCTGAATTATACATACAGCTTTCTTATATCAGCTGGCAGTCCCTTTGAAGGGACACTTGTCATTTCTCGTTTATTTTGTTTGCCTCTGCCTGGAGGCAGCATGTATTAAAAATAATAATAAGTATTTCCACCAATGCCTGATGGGACAGCTTAGTAGTTTAGTCATCAGATGCAGAAATATCTGGCATTTTCGAAAATTAGGGCTCGAATGCCTCTCAGGATCTGTCTCCTCAGTATTGGTGTTTCTGTTTTGTTAGGTTGGGATTTTTTCCTGCAGCATATGGGTCCTGATCAGTCCAGGAGCTTTCAATGCATCATCATGAAAAGCGTTTCAAAGCATCTCTAAGTCTTGTGGAAGTGTTGGCCAGGCTTTCTTCACTGGAACAAACACACCATTTCTGTGCTTCACAGCTTAAGGGTTGGTAAGGAAGATGCCTACACAGGAATGCTAGGCTTCCTGCCATCTAATTTTAGGGCAGCTTGAAAAGCAAACATTTAGTAGAAATAAATGAATGAAACTCAGTCAGCAAAGGAATTGGCTACCAAAAAAAAAAAAAAAGGACAGATCTTGGTATTAGTCCTGTGTCAATAAATCACATGTCATATCAAGTTTCAAATATTGATGATTATTTTCTTTGACTGTCTCTTGATGTCCATTTTCTGAAGTTGAGACAGAGACAGGAGAGTAGAACTGCCAAGATTTTCTTTTTTATCTTCATTTTCCTCCACTGAGAAAGCTAATTGTATTGCTTTCTGAACCACTTAATTCATTGCCTGTCATGCTCTTCTCTCAGTGTAAACTTCCTTGGGGCTATTGCTACAGTCCCAGCAGAGGAGGAAATTAGGGTCTCTAACAGAAATAACCTACAGCTTACATAGCATAAACAAATACTGGAAAGCAAACACTGACAGGTTGGGGAAAAGTGTTTTTTAAAAAAAGAAAAGTATTAAAAAAAGAAAAGATTAAATGCAAACATAGTGCCCTGCAGTGTTTAAAACACTTCCTTATAGTCTGTCAGGCTCCATGTTCAGGACCTTTGATCAGGATGGAGGTTGTTTATTTCCTGTACAAACCAGCTTATACATTGATCAATGCATTGTTGATATAGTGAAGGTATTCATTCCCTTTACTGGTCTCTTTGAGAGGTCTTGGACTTGACAACAGTATTGTGAGCTTTAACATGGATTTCCAGACCTGGAGAAAATGCAAAAAGAAGAGGATGGAGTTGGTATCCTGTTTAAGGGAAGAATGCTTGGAGGGGTTTCTGTGGAAAGCAGTGCAATGGTATGAAGGTTGTTCACACTTAGGAACCATTATTTGGGAACCATTGGCCTAAATGACCAAGCATTTTGCTTACTGTGCTGGGAGGACCTCCTGCAAGAGTCCTGTAATAGGAGTTGTTTCTGACTGGTCATATGTGCCCTGTGCAAGGGGGAAGACATTAATACTAAAAGAAACAAACAAAACAACAAAAATCCCTTCAAAATATACCTTCTTAAAACCTTGCTGCATTTTGGTGCAAAAGTTTAGCATGTTCCTCAGGGTGGACCAGAATGCAGAGTTATGCAAAGAATAACCATAACTTTGTGTGCACAGTAATGGGACCTCTAATAACTATTGTTTAAAAGGTAAACTAGCTTTGTTGGAAAGTGAAAGATAATTTACTTTTTTGTCCCAGCTCTATTAAGTCTGAGGAATCAGGCTTAAAGTGACCTGCTGGGGAGATCTGTAATGAAGCTGTGCAGTTTTCTACCACTGGATCTTATGGATGCCAGAAGTTTTCGTGCCAACAGACAGCATCTGTACAAATTCATGAAAGAGAAATCCATCAGATTTCTCTTAAAAAGAGAAAAATCCCTTCCAGTTCCTGAAATGTGGGAGCTGCAAATAGCTCTGTTGCTGTCTATAGTTATTACAATGGATTTTGCCTGGTTTTACTCCACCATACACGTTTTGTTGTGGACCACTATCGAGCTGTATTTAGGTTAGGAAAACCTTTGGCCTGACCTCTGTCAGTCATTCCTGTGACTCACGGAGCAAAGGTCAACTGCAAGCCACGCTTTGGGAACCTCCGATCCCCACTCATTTTTAACAGAGCAACAATTCAATAATATTATGGTTACTTGGGCTACAGCTGGGTGGGATGAATTCAGTTTTCCATCTCAGTCCACACGCTTCCTTAGTCACATAAAATTCTTTTCTATATTTGTGAAGCACTCTGTAAAACATGAATAATGGCTCTTCTCTGATTGTGTTTGTTATTTCATCTAAAAAACCAGCCCCCCAGCATGTATTTGAGTGCTGATTTGGGGGTTAGTGGGCATTATAGACACTACTAGCTCAGCAAAGGGAGGAGGAGGTGAAATTCCTTCATCCATCCTCTTGAGTGATGAGGGTGAGTGATGCAGAGTAGGAGCCTCCTATTTGCAGAGAGGGCAAGCTGTTATCTGTTAATATGGCAGCATTTTGCCAAATGATTAGACTGTCAGAATTGCAGCAATTTGAACACGCTGAGCACGCTCTTATACACACAGGAACAAGATGCCGGCGTTGGATTGCTGGAGAGGAGTAACATGCGCTGGAGATTGACAAGTGCTTGGCAAACCCATGTTCCTGGGCCTCATCAGACATTCACGGCTCTTATGCAGTGCTGGTGAAGAGCATACTCAAGTGCCTTCATCATAGCCTGGGTGACATCTGGTGACATCCAGTTAGGCCTGTCATGTTTTTTGGGGATGAATTCATTTTCACAATATTTGAATGGAATCCACTTATGCAAAGTGGAAATATTCTGGCATATGCAAGTGATTTTCAAGACTAATATTTTTGGTCCATCTTGTATTTGCTGACAAAAGTGTAATTAACTGCACTTAGCCACGTGCTATTTTATGGAGTAGTTTTCTGGATTTCTGTTGCTTCTTGCTGGCTCTGCTCCTCCTCTGCTCCTTCCTGATGGATGTAGCTACAACTGTTGGGATGAGGAGGAGGGAGCACAGGTACACTTGGCAGTTTCCTGTGGTCGTAACTGGGGCTCCACATAAATGTGCCTGCTAGCAGAGGTGGCTTTTTTCTCCCTCCAGCAGCTGGAGAGTTTACATTGCACTAAACAGACGCTTGGACACTAAGTGGTTTTTGATCCTCTGATATGCTCTGCTTCAGTAGTGGAATATATTATTGTTTCTCTACCAAGTTAGTGGGTTTTTCTGCTTGCTGAAGACAAGTGTTGGGAATTGGGTGGTTTAGGTTTTTATTTTCCTTGACCCCAAAAGATGACTGTGGGTTTGATCCTGCATCGCATCCCAGCTGAACTCAGGTTTAGAGTGGGTTAGGAGTCTGTTAGGAGTTCGCTTAGGAGCTTTAGCTTGTTCTTCAGCTGTCTGTGACAGAGGTGTGCAGAAAGTAGGATTTAATTGTGCAGAAAATGCTTCTATGTTAAAAATCAAACTGCAAGCAGCGCATTCTGCTTTTCAAGCATTCCTCTTCCTGTCAGGCTTCAGAGTTTCTGTGGCAAGTTAATGTAGGAAAACATGTATTTGGGATAAAAATCCATTTTTTCCTGAAAAGCTGCATTTAAAGGAAAATTCTTGCCTAGGTCTATTAAAAAATGTCCTTTCTGAAGCTTTGGGGCAGCGCACTGAGGCATAGTGCAGAACTGTATATGGTGGACCAGTGTGAGTCTCCTGTGCCAGGGAGTAGCTTAAAGTAGAACTCTCACTGCAGGACCTCACACTTAAGAGGGACAAGCTCGAGGATGTGTTAGCTGATTGCCTGGCCCACAGCAGCCAGGGCTGTCCTGCATCCCATGGGCCACTCACCAAAGGCACTTTAGGGTGGCATCCCGCCCAGTTCCCTGCTGATGCAGGATGCTGTGCACCCTGGGGGTCTGTGCAGCCTTCTCCAGCCTATGAAGAAGTCTCTGCTAAGCAGCAGAGATAAAACTTGGGTCATTTCAGGTTTCTGATCTGAAACCCAGCAGCCAAACATTAGTTGTGTCCTATACGATGCCAAAGTGTTATGTTATGGATATGGCTAGGCTGTGGCACTCATCTTGAAGCTGGCTGGAAGCTCCTTGGCCCTGTTCTATTGATTAGTGCTGTGTAACCTTTTTGCCTCTAATAACTCTAATGAAGAAGACCTTATGCAGTAAACTAGTGCAAAATGTGTGGTCCTTGCAGTAGGTGAAATGGGAGTTGGAGCAGGAATGCAGAAAGGCAAATCCACTTTGGCGTTTTGTCCTGCTCCTGGTGGAGCATCCCAAGAGCCACTGATGTGAAACACACATTTAGCAGCTTGAGTAGGGGTAAATCTGCTTTCTGTAGTCCTAGTCACACCCAAGTGCTAATGATAGTTTTGCTGAAAGGGGTCTTTGTGTGTCCAGCTGTGGAAAACAGGATGAACAAGGGGGAAAACATGCTGAAATAGGGTTTCCAAATGTTCTTCTGCAGCTTGTGGTTCTGAGTCTTAATGCATATGCTGGCTTAGGCTCCATTTAAGACTTGCCCCTTGGAGAGAGGCTGTCAGGGCTCAGGTGTATGCGGAGTCTCAGGGCAAACTCATTTCACGTTAGCCGAAAGCAGCATGCCAGATGAAGTAGTATTGTGAAACTCTAATTTTAGCTAATTTTGCTTGTGTCTTTGAGAGAAGGTGATCATGAATATAAACCCTCACCTTTTTTTTTTTTTTTCTTTTTTTTTCCCCCCCAGTACAGCGCTGTTATGATTAAAAAAACAACTCCAAAAGCCTCGTATAAACTTCCAAAGTGCCTATCACTAGGTAAGGATAAAAAACGTTTCTCGTTGTTGAAATAGTCATTTTGAGACTACCATCAAGGCATTTTGGAGAATAGAGGTGTTTTATTTTTAATGAGAAGAACTAAAGAATAAAAAATGGTAGCCTTGGAGAATTGCAGATCAAAGGTTTCTTCATTGTAAAACAAATGAAAGGTTTCAGTCCTAGAAGTGATGAATAAATTGATAAATTTTTAATATGAAGAACAGGCTATAAATGGTAATTTAATTCTTTGGGGGAGAGAATCATTTAAGCACTGTTTAAAAAGTCCAGATTTTTTTCCTGTGGAGATTATAATGATAACTGAGGGGAGGACTGGGAGAGGGCAGCCAGGGCTGTTGTGCTCAGCGCTGCTTGCACTTACCGCAGTGCTTGTGTCCTTCCCAGTGGTGGGCGGCAGGAGGTGGATGCCTCTGTGCTTCTTGCAGAAGCTTGGTTGTGCCCTTTTCCTTTTCCCATGTGCATCTGGGGACTTCAGCCTCGTAGGGTGAAAACTGAATGCTTAAAATAAGAGTTCAGACATACCAATGTGCCCATGCTTGCAGCCCCCCTGTGCTCTGGCTTTGCAAGAGGCAAAGCCCAGGCGGGTAATGACTGAGATGAAGTGTCCTCTGGCCCAGGTCACCCCTCTGCTCAGTGCCCGGGATGTGTGGTGATGTGGGATTGAAAACTGACCTTATGGAAGGAGTAGATTTCCCTAAGTGTTGCTGCAGAGAGGTCTCAGGCAGCACGGGGCAGGCAGGAGGCTGGGATAGGAATGACAGTGCTGGGAGAAGAGGACCATGGCCTTTGTTGGATAAAGCGAGCATTACAAATGTAGGCTGGAGAAGGGACATTTAATAGCATTTGCCTAGGGCAGCTCACTGCTACCAGATTGAAAGGCTGATGGGCGCTGCCAAATTTGCATAATAGCTCCAGTAATAAAGGCCTTGAGGTCCCTGCTGATTGCTTCTCCATCACCCACTGCACACAGCCCTTGCATTGGGCACATCCTCCTCTCTGTAGCTATGACCCACTTTTCACTTTCTAAACCCGATTTTATTTGTCATTTGTGGGATAGCCTGGCCCAGCTCTGCAAGGAAACCCTGTCAGCTCCTATATGGTGTTCCTGCATGGCCAGTGGCTGGGACCACAGCCCACTGCTCTGTCCCTGCCTGGGCTGTGCCCTGGCACATCTGACCTGCCAGTTTCCCAGTCTGCATCTTCCAGTGATGCTGTCACGCTCACTAATTTTTTCCCCTTCCTCCTCTTGGCAGTGTTTTGAAAGTAAAAATAAAGAAAAACAGAGGAAAAAGGGAAATATTTGCCTCTTGACATTAATTCCGTGATTCTAATCTTTCATGTTTTCATCCCCCTGGCAGTTCTCTCCCCTCGCTTTTGTGTCACACCCTTCCCAAGCCTGGTGGATGAAGAAGAAGCTCCACCACTCCACCCTTGTGCGTGGAGATTGACCCAATTCACAGACCTGGCTGGCTGAGCCATGCCTTCTGCCCCCAGCTAACAGCTATGCTGGAGAGAGAAATCTGCTACCGCTCTCACTAGTGATTGAATTCTGACTTCTTTCTGACTCCTTAGAGCAATGTAGGAAATAAAATTGGCTGTATTTGCAAGATTCAGAACAGGATCTGATTTTCAAGTGGTTGTGTCTCTATCATTGTTGAATATCTTTGACACTTTCAACAAAATAAAAAGCATAAATTGCCCACTTTGATGTAAACAAAAAAGTTTGCAGAGAAAAGGTAGTGTTTTTGATGAATGTTGCTTTCTCCTATCAGTTTATACTGAAGTGGCTTAGAAGGCGTGATGGGACTTACTGGTCATGGGCATAATTTTTTGTTTAGCTTGTGGCTTACAGGGAGTCACAAATGTGTGTGTGCATTCAGACCTTTGCTGTATCACTGGATTGCTGATGATATGCCTAAGCTCTAACAGCTGGCCACAGTGTAGAAAGCTCCAAACTGAGAAGCAGAGTTGAGCTCTCCAACTTTAACCCTCTGGGGACTGCAGGTGGGCAGTGTTAATACTGTGAGAAATTTTAAGAGTTTTATTCGTAGCTTAAATATGTAGCTTAAATGCTGCACTGCCCTGCCCCCTCTTGCATCCTTTCCCCAGCCCAGATAATGAAAGGTGCACCTATAAGGTTTCATCATCTAATTTCTTAGCTTGTATCAACTTCACGTGGTAAGTGGATAATTCAATATTATCATTAAGAGCATAACTGAAATTGATTTCACTGTGCTGACTGGAATTTTATTTTTCAGCCCTGAGGTTTGACCAAGTGTTTGTTTCAGGTGGATTCTACAATCCCTCTTAAGTACTTTTCAGCTTTACTTGTATGGCTGTTCAGCTGGTTGTTGTTAGCCTGAAATCAAACCTACATTTTGAAGAAGGCTGAACAATAATGTCTGGAGGCTGCATTGGTACAAAAGTGGTTCACCTTGGGAAATTCCTATCTGTATCTAGCTCACTGATCTCTTTAAGAGCTTATGGGTCTGATTCAGCCTCATGTTTATTTTGCAGCATTGCTTTGGGTAGAGCTGCTGCTGTTTTTTCACAGATGTGTGAGATCAGAGCATGCCTTGTGGAGTTTAACTCTTTGCACTCACAGCAAAAATCTTCTGAAAGCTTTGTGACCCGATTTTCAGCCAAATGATATTTGCTGCTCCCGTTTTTCTCCCGCCTCTTTATCAGGGCAGCAGAGGGAACTTGAACCTCTGGAGAGATGGCGGTGAATGCTCAGAAGGAGCCCAGGCTTGTCAGTGTAGCCTTTTTATCAAGCAGGCTTGTATGAATCAACACATTTATGCAAATTTTATTCAGTTTTGACCCAGTGAAAGGTTTTACTTAAGCAGAGAAATAAACCCTTTAAATCTCACCAGCTTGGATGTTTTAACAGTGCTAATGCACACAAACATGAAAGTTGTATTGAGTCTGTACACAGTTCCCTCCTCTCCCAGAAGCCTGGCTGAGAGAAATGTGCAGAGTAAACCAGCACAGTGAGAGCTGAGAGCTCCTGAAATGTTTGTGAGAATGTTACTAAGTTGAATATATTTTAACTGGACACTACCCCACACCTGCTTACCATTTTTTTTTTATTTTAACATCTGTGTTTTAAAGGATGACTGAAAAGTTCTTTGTCTGGCAGCATAGAAATACCTGGATTCAGATGATTATCAGTTTAATTTGCTGGCCCTTAAATACTTGCCTTCGCTAACACTGCACTCTAGTGACTTGCACCATTGTGTTTGCTGTGCTTGCTCTTATCTTCCAGATTTGTGTGCCCCTAGATGTTGCTTGTTCAGCTGTTGCTGTTCAGCTTAGCTTTTGAAATTCTGGTTTCCTGTCCATGCTCCAGCCCTCTGCTCATAGCAGAGGTTGAGTTCCTGCATGTTTTTCTGTCTCTCTTACACCTGTCTGAGAGAGCTGTGAATCTACCTGTGCTGAATGTGTGACACTGTGGCAAAACTGCTAATGCCATTTAATTCCAGCTCTAGCAGTGATGGCAAAGTAATAACTGAAAAATTACACAGTCAGTGTTGGACAGAGCATCATTTAGTGATGTGAAATGCATTTCTGATTGGGCTGGAAGAGGCTTTCATAGCTACTAGCTCTTGTACTCTTGCAAAGGGCTGCACGTTTTGTTTGCTTTGTTGTGGTATTGGTTTTGAATAACTTTACATGAGTTGAAAGCTTAGGAAATGGAGAAAATATAGAGGGAAATACAGGAGGTGTGACAGTCAATCAGATAGCATATGGAAATAAAGATTGACAGGAAAAGAGGTCATAGCCATCAACACTATAATAATGTTCAGAGATAAATCCAGAATCCATGTTGCAAAACTGTTCCTTTAATTGGAAAATGGAGAATTTCTTGGCACAGCACTACAAGTGTTGGAAATACAAGGTATGTAAAAAGAAATGGTATTTTTCGTTTTTATACACTCTTCTGTGGGCTAGCAAATGTGAAATATGATTACTTATGACTTCTGTTCATTTAAAAAGGCACTTATTACTAGTTTTATGGCTTAAATTTCCAAAATTAAATTCTTTATTTGTATAGAGAGATTATTGAGATTAGATTAAATTTGATATTCATCCTTAACACAACTGGTAAATTTGGATCTTTATTCTTAATAGTCAGAGAATCACAGAGTGACTGAGGTGGGAAGGCACCTCTGGAAGCTGTCCAGTCCAAGCCTCTGCTCATAGCAGGGCGAGTGAGAGCAGGTTGCTCACAGCCATGAGCAGTTGAACTTGGAACATTTGCAGGGAGGGAAACTTCATAATCTCTCTGGGTAACCTGTGCCAGTGCCTGACCACCCTCATGGTAGAAAAGTGATTGTGTGGTTTTCTCTTACATTTGAAAAGAGTTTCCTGTATTTCAATTTGTTCCCGCTGCATCTTGGCCATAATAATATTCCTCATACAAATATTTTGTATTCAACCTTTTGTTAAATTATATTGGCTCATTCATCCTTGTAATTTCCTGAGAAAATTAGAATTAATTTTTTCATAGGGAATGTGGCTGAATCTGGGCAGAAATACTTTTTTCCAGAAATCAAAATATAAAGTTAGGTTTGCAAAAACTATTGTATATCATTGACTAAGAACTCTCTCACCACTTTCCGCCTGCCTCCCCCATTTTTATATGAGATGGTTGTTGATCCCCTACCATTAAGGATTATGTTTATGAGCAAATAATATTTTACAAGATCTTTATTATAAGTTGCCTCTTCAGTGGATGTACTATGTCATAAAATTTATTAGATACAAGATCAGATTTCTGATTTTTTAAGAGTGTCATAAAAAATAAAACTTCTGTGGGGAAAAAAGAAAGGCAGTAACAGTAGTAAAAACTGATGCTTCTTTCCCTACTTTCCTCTTCCTTAATTAACTTAAAATTGCACTGGACAATCCTCAAGTAATGTGCAAAAGTGGCATTTAATAGATAGAAATTATTAAGAAACTTTCAGCTGTCCTCTGGGAATATGCCTTAGTGCTTCTGTGTTCTTACGGCTGCCAAAAATATCCCCAGTAATTCTCAAACTCTTTTGGCAGATGAAGGCAGAATGACTGGTTTTACAACAATCAAGATCAGATGGTGGCAGATCTATCATACACTTTTCTATATTAAGAAATATGTACACTGGGAAATAAGCTGTGATCATATGTTCCTTCTCTTTCCATCAATTTGTTGCTAGCAAGTTACTGTTAGCATTAGCGTCTGTGAAAGATGGGAGACAGTAAGAGTTCAAATCAGTCGTGCTCTACGTGCTTTTTATTTCAAAGATTCTTAGCATGGTTTCACTGCTGTCTCAGGGGGAAAAAAATAATAATAAAAAAAAGAGTTCAGTTTTCTCTTTCCCTTAATGTTGAGAAACTGTCAGACACACTTTGATACTTCCGTGGCTTGAAGCAGCGGTGACCACAAAGAATACACCTTTTCTGCTGTGTCTTTGTTTTTTTCAGTGAGAGGTGAGGTTATACTGTTGGCAGGATAGACTGCCTTTGTTCTGCTAAGATGTATCATTTTAGCCCTGGATGAGTCTTGGGAAACAAAAGCATTTAATTTTCTATCCCAACCAAGTGATCTTGTGAGAAACTACAGCTAACACCACAGAGAATTTCTGCTTCATTTGCAGGAACAACCTTGGCTCTTTTTGTATCTGCCCGTTTCTTTTGAGGAATTCCTATACCTTTCTTCATCATTTTTGTTTTCCTAAGGGTTTTGTTAGAAATTACTCTTACTTGTAGCTTAGCATCCTTGTAGTTATCTGCAAGCAGTTTTCCAGTCCATCAGAAGGACTTTTAAAGTTGCTTCTGCATAAGCTTCAAATAAGCCTGATAACATGCCTGTAAAATTGTAATTCCATTCTTGCTGAAAATGCAAAACCTTCTCTTGTCAGGGTGTGCACTCTAGTCTTGCTGGTGGTTGCTACCATCACAGTAATTTGAGTCATCTCCTATTTGGGGATGTAGTTTCACCAACTAATATGAACAGTAGTATCTACATTCAATTTTAAATCAGGAGGACCCTTGTTTTCCTTCACTGTCTTGAGTCAGACTCTGTGTCCAATCAGGCATCCTCTAGTCAAGGATAAGTGAATAGGCTCAGATCTGAAAACTCTGTCTGAGGAGTCATACTAAGTCTCAGTTCCTTTAGGTAGCTTGTTACACAGCTACGATTCAAAGCTTGACTTTCAGCCTATCCGTCTTGTTTACAGGTAGACATGCAAAATAATAAAAGGATTCAAAAATTCCATTTCCTTTAGTCGCAGCTTTGTAATACAAGCTATAATTATTTTCCTCTGTAATAAAGAACCCAGGTCTGGATTCAGGAAACAGGGATGCTGCGAGAGCCCAGAAGGTTGATGGTTTGTTATAATTATTCAGGAATCTGTTGATGGGAATGCCTGCCCTGGCGTTCCCAGCATCTGGCCTGTGTCAGGCTGAGAGGGAAGCTCCATTCGTTTTTTCTTATTTTTTTTCCTTCTGATCCAGAGGATAGCCGCAGGAGGATACCTCCCTGGCTTCCAGCCAGACACCCGAGCGGTGCTGCTTTCCTCTTGGTTTCCCCACGCGGTTTGTGCCTTGGCTCTGCCATCTCCTTAGCAACTCGGAGCACGCCAGCAGCACACAGCCACACAGCCCCCGGGAGCTGCAACTCTATTTATAGGCAGCTGAGCCTGGATGAAAATTTCCAGAATGCTCTGCTAAGGCCTCTACGGGCACCAAAAACTTATGGGTCCTGCTAAAGGATCTGGCATGGTGCCGTATCTGAAAGTCCTGCCCTTTGCATCCTGCAGGATGCTCAACCTTCGCAGTAGAACATGCTCACCCCGATACATAGCAAGGATTTTCTGTTTACATAACTGTTAATTAACCTTTCAGGAATCATGTTCTCTGTAACCCAGGTTAGGAAGTGAAATGCAGGTGCAAAAACAACAGCCTGGGGTAATATCATGTTGTAACAGGCAAAGTCTCAAGGATGATGCCATGTCTATGATGTTTTGGGGTTTTTTTTATTTCAGGGATATGGCTTAGTGAAATCTTAGAAAACAGGAGAGGAAAATATTTTTCTGAGCTTTGTGGTTAGGTTTGTTTTTTCTTTATAATTATGTTTCTTCAGGCTGAATTCTACATCAAAACCACAATTTAATCACTGGGTTTATTGCTTACTGTTGTTCTGCGAAGGTTTATTGATTCAAGCATTTCCCTTAGTCATGTGACTGAGAAATTAAGTAAAGAATGTGTGGTGGTGCTAAGAACAACTCCAAGTATTAAAGAAATAAATGATAATCAATTAAAATGGTTTTGTTGATGACCTTGAGTAGCACACCTGTTTTCATGAGCTTTTCATGTATACTGAGCTGAAACTGTGAGACACCCGTGAAAGAACTTAGTATTTATAGGAAGATAATACCTTTTAAGTGAATCTGATGAGCTTTTTGGAGGTCCTGAAGTTACTATATATCTAGTTGTATGACAACTTGGTACTTTTTTTATCTGGGAAAAATCATAATGAAAGACTTCCATAGGGTAGTGATTTTTTTAGTTTCTTTAATCTTTGTATCTGGACCTCATATACCAGTATAGGAGAATTTTGTGTCCTGATCTAAGGCATCCCTCCCAGATTTCCTTCATAACCTGCATTCCCTGCAGATGACTGCTAATGGGAATAGCCTTGGAGGAAATGTCACTCCACTTTTGAAATACTCTTTGATGTCTCAAAGTCATGACTGGAATGGTTCTCCTGGACACCATGGTGAGAAAATAATGTCTGTCTTAGACTGGAGTAGCAAGGAGAGTCCAAAGCAACATTTCACCTACTCCAGTTGGTAGGAATATAGGAATGACATGCTTTTGTGTGTGCTTCTACCTGCAAGCAGAACATGGTGAGGTGAAGATATGCACTGTATAGGCAAGGCTGATTGACAGCCCAGCTGGTGCAGATCAGTAATTGGAAATTCATTGCACATAAATCTTCTAGTACTTACTGTGAGACATGGGAAGGAGAATATCTGAGCTCTGAAGTAGTTAACTCTTTCAGGGCCATCTGTGAAGATGTTCAGCTTTCCAAGCAGCAACATTGTTCAAGTATTTATCTTTAAATCCTTCATTTTTTGTTGTAGTGAGAAGAGTGCTGGTGGAGGAAACAGCCACCACCATGTGCTTCAATTGATAGCATTTAGGTGAACAGCCTTAAATATTTAATATTTTTCTTTTACAAGTGTAGTTTCAGATTGTCTTGGAAAAATCATCTTTGTATTTGGTGGTGAACACGTTTTTGCCTTTAAAAAATGCATCTTGCACGTGTTGCCTGCCAATTTCATGTCTGATTTACCTGATTTGTGTTTCCACATTGGTGGGCTTATTCTATGTTTGTCCATGTGCCAGAAGACTCTGCAACTGTATTTTAAGAGGTCTGTTCATGTCTAAATATTTATATTCTTTTCCATGAGGCTGAGACTGATTGTATGTGCTAGCAACTTCATCCCTGCACCCCCCTTCTTCCCCCAGCCCAAGTGTGTGGTTTTGGTACATTTTCCTTCTCACTTGATTTCAACACTCTGGTGATTTCCACAATACAGTTCTGAATGTATAATTGGTTTCTGGTGACCACATTTTTTCTCATTTATTTTGGACTGCCTGTGTTCTGTTACACACATATTTGTCTCTTCATTAATGTCAATGTGAATTACAAATGAGAGGCTAAGTGTGGATAAATTAGTAACTACGCGAAACGGAAGGCGGCATTTAACTTTGTGAATTATTTGTGTGGGCACAGGACAGCTAATGGATACCTGAGGATCTGAACAAACAGGCAGTGCCAGCGTGCAGGGCTCTGCTGTCAACGCAGAGTTCACAGTGTGGTGGCTGTGGAAGAAGGGGGCTCTTTGGGGGACAATGCAAGCCTGCTGGGTTTTAAGGCCCAGTGTTTTGGCAAGTGCTGTGGATAGATGGAAGTGGTGATTGTGGTTTTGGAGCCAAAAGTCATGCTTTGCCTCTAAGGGAACAGTTGTCTATGTACAGTAAATAGAAGACTGAGTAGTTTGCATATCAGTCCATAATGCATTGAGACTTCTCTTGACCCTTAAAATGGTGTAAGACAGTCCAGAATGGTGTTTCTTGCTGTAAAAATACAGCACTTGGATGAAAGCCTTCCTTCAAGATGGCCCATGTTCTCTGCTTCACTGCCTGTGGTAACACTTTATTCATTTATGTCAGGAGAAAACCTTTTGTCTTCAGCTGAACAACTTCTGCTTTGCTTGCGGTGCCCTGCAGAAACATTACAAGAGGTTTCCTTAAAGGGAAGCACTTGGCTATTTTCTAAGCTCACTTTCAAAGTACTCTGAATTAATTATAAATGAGTAAAGCTGTCTGGCTCTTGATTACACAATTGCCTATCCTGGATTCCCTCTAATGAAATGTAAGCTGGTCCAATCGCAGTAAAACGGGAGGTACCTTCTCTCCTTCCCTATTTTATGATCTGAGCTATTCTCAGATCTACTACTCTGATTTTTTTTTTTTTTTTTAAGCTGCAATTCTGCCAGCCTTACATTTCCTCCCCTCTCTCCTTGCTACCTTATTTTTATTAGGCTTTTCTTTTGGCTGCACTTATGCCCTTACCCTGTTATAATTTCCATTCAAAGTAGTTAACACACATTGATACAGAGCCTTTTTGCACTGAACTAACGCAATGCATTTTATTTATTTAAAGGATTCTAAGTGCCTATAGTGTCTAAGTGTTTGACAAACATTTAAAAATACACAGAAGTCAAGCACTTAGCTGCCCCAAGAGGATGGGTTTCCCTCTGTGTCTGCCAGGAACATCCATAAACCCTATTATTCATGTACCACGTAGCTTAGTAACAATTAAACTGAAGTCTTTGCTTTCTATATGGTGAACCCTGACCTGCTGTCTCCATCGTTTGCCACAACCTGAACCTCAAAGGATATGCTACATTTTATCCCATTTCTCTTTTTCTGCCCTCATTTTTTTATAGTGCTGGATATTATGGGCTGCAGTTCTGACTCCTGTCACATTTTCACTTGGTTTACCACTTCTGATGGGGTGGGAGATGGCTCAATGCACGTGACATGGATGTCCTTTGCTCTGACATTTGTATTCTGTGTATAATATCAGAAGTTAAGGAGCTGTGAAGTCTCAGTTTGAACTGTAGTAACAGTGTATAAGCTAAAGACCCCAGCCTGAGTTTTGGAGCGGAGGTCATTGAGCCATAGCCCAGTTGAATCACGGTACACATGGTAGAGATGGTGCTGCTCTCTCTTCTGCTTATTGAGTCTCCTGGCCTGGATATCCAGCACTGCTCTTGACCTTTTTTCTTGTTGAGGAAGGATAAGTTCAAAATTACTTAGGAAAGTGGCAGTGAGGGCAACATAAATTTATTCACCCCTGCTCCTCTCCCCTCTTCCTGGTGTTGGTTTTGGGAGTTGAAGACAGGCTATGAAAATGGATGAAGCTGTAAATTTTCTTCTCATGATAATACTGTAGGAAAATGGGTTCTTCTGGGTTTTGTTTTTCCATCTTTGCTTGAGATAGTAAATGAAGAGTTTGGAGGTCCTCCTGAGGCTGATTGAAGATTGCCTTGCAATGTAGACTGTACCTGCTGAGTTACCATCCTCCTTGCCTTTGGGATTTGAAACCCATTTTGATGAATGCCATTTAGTTCCAGAATTACCAGAGGGCTGATACATACCTATTACTGTGCCAGGCTTGGAGTCATGTACATTGAAACTAAGTTGAAAGGGGAGACCTGAATCTTTATTACTTTTTTCTTTTTACTGGGATGTTCTACCAGTCCACCAAAGCTAGACTGTCCCAGTTGCCTTTTTCTAACAGGGTGCTGCGTTTTGTCATCTGCTTGCTTCCAGCTCCCTTTGCCAGGACCTCTAGCCCTGAAGCTGCATTTGTGGATTATCCACAACCTTCAGCACTCATTCCCACAGCTGGTGCTTGGGTTTGATAAAGGCATCAGCCCAGAGAGTTTTTAAACCATCAGCAGCCATGGCAACCAGCCTTGTATCATTTGAAGAAGTAGTCCTGAGCACAAGTCACTTTAAAGACCCATGCACTTTGCTTCAGAAGACCTCCCCAAAATGGGTGGAAATTGTGACTTGATGACATTTAGGAAATAGGGCAGAACTTGTAGAACATTTGTTCTGAGAGTGACAGAAGCTGTCAAAATTGTAAGACAATTACACTAATGCAACCCCTCCTAATAATGGGCAACATCAGTCTGGCTATGTTGGAAACCTGTTAGAAATAGATGTTTTTTCAGAGTGATTTCTCTATTTTCTCTTCCTCTCTAAATGGTAACTGAGACCTATATAGGCAAATCATAGAATATGAAGCATTTCTAGGGGGAGGGTGGGCTGGGGAGGAGGGGAAAGGAGGGGGGAAGAGCTTTGGTGAGAAAAGCATTACCAAACCAGTGGAGAACCATCAGAGGAGAGAATTGTCTTTTTACCTATTAGTTTGGAACTAACATACTTGAGCACCAGCTTGACCTTCAGGGATGTCCCTCAAGTGGGAGGGTGAGCTCAGTAATCACCCCATCCTGGTGTGCCTGAAGACCCCCTAAAGGTTGTGTCTTCCCAGAATCTTCTTGGGAGACTCTCAGAGGAGTCGATAAATAACAAGGAGTGGTTTTGACTACTCTGATGCAACATGGATCCCCGAACTATATTGATGGGGGTTTTGACTGCTTGACCACAGTGACAGGGCTGTGGTGGTGGGATGTGCCAACACACTTCGTGTTCTCTTGAGCTGGCTTGCAAAAGGTGCGTAGAAAAGTTGCTGCTAAAATAAAACTGGAGAGGGAGTAAAGGATGCAAGCTTGCAGTGAGCGGGAGACAGAAATCCTAGGCGTTTGCGATCTCTTTCCAAATTTATCCATCTCTTTTCCCACATCTCTTTTCCCACATACTCTCTCCATTTCTAAGGAATGATGCTTAGCAGTTACTTTCTGTCTTCGAAGGTAATAGATGTGAGCATCTGTGATGTGGCAGAGCTTTTCATTTGAACTGTTATTAGCATGTGTTGGAGATATATATTCAAGCAAAGTGACACTTAAAATATATTCCGTATTGTATGCCAATATCCTATAGAAAGGCCTGATATATCGGTAACCAAAATTAGCAATGGAGCCATACTATCATATAATCTTCTCAGTGAAATCACAGACCACTACATAGCAATTTTCTTAGGTACTTGTAATGCTCTTATGCATACTTATTTTCCCTTCCCGCTATCCAACGTAGTTGCTTCTTCAGTAGACTTTGGCTGGTATGTCCTAACCATCACTGCAGGCTCTTTTGGCTCTGTTAAGGTTCAAGTCTCTCTCTGCTTTTGAGCCAGCTCCGTCCCTAAGCTGCCAAGCCATAGCAGTGGGGGAAGGTTTCCTTGCTGCAGAGAAGGAACCAAAGCATGGTAACTCAGTCTGCATTGGGAGAAGCAATTGGAGGTGTTACATAGAAAAGCTGCTTGAGGGGAGCTCTGCCCTGTGTTCATGCTCAGTGTGAGCAGGATCAGGGATAGGGACAAGACTTACATCATGGAACCCTAAACACCTGGTAGGATCAACTGCATCAAGCTGGCAGCAGCATCAGCGCAGGCTGACTCAGTGGGGCAGGCAGATGCCCCAGGAACCGTACTGCACTACCTGTAGCTGCCTTAGGACAAACTAAGCACTTACAGCTGAACAGTACAAATTTCTTCCAATTTTATTTTAAACTTTATTTTTATTTCAATTCATTCTAGAAAGAGCTCCTTCCTTCACAGTAAAATACAGATCTTTCTAATGCTACAGTCAGAAGCATGAAAAATGTCCCAGCTGCTTTAACCAAGCTTGCCTGAGTGGTTGTGTCTGCCATGAAGCCACAGTAACAGATGCTTTATCGTGGTATGGTCATTGGTCAGAGCTTTCTGGGTCCTGATTAGATTTATGTGGTCTGTTCTGATACTTGTAGCTTCACTATTGTGATCAACAATGCTGTTCAGTCTTGTTTAAAATTAGGTTAGATTTGGTTCTCTGTGCTGCAGTCAGATTTTGGGTACAGTTTCATTTACTAGACTGCTCATACAGAGCAAGAGCATCTCTGGTGGGAATGGTAAAGAAATAACTATAGTTTTCTAAGTTTGTGTTCTGTCATAATGTGTAGGACCTTTCTTAGGAGGGTATGTTTTGCAAACCCACTGAATAAGGACTTTAAAAATGTGAAAATTAGAAGATTGTTAGGTCAGTTGAAATGAAGTGCCTTTAGAGAGTTTGTTAGCATCATGAGGATGTACACAAGACTTGACAATTCCCAGTTGACCAAAGTACGGTTGATGTGTCACAGAGTACAGTGAACCCCTCATGCCTAGGTGGGAGGTATGAACACCTTCTGAAGAGCTGGGGCATTGAAGGGATGCAGTGGGCACTGCAGCTGCCTTTAGGATTGTTGGACCTCCGTGGTGGATGCTGTGGGGGAGGTGATCACCCAGCCCCTCAGACTGGCAGCTGCACATTGCTGAAACCCAATTTTCAAATAGGCCTTTTATCCTTGGTACTTGCTACATAATGGTGCAGAGCATTAGTCAGCTGAACCTCACCATGGTTTACTGCCTGGTTGTAAATTGTATTTGGCTGACTAACCTTGTCTGATGTTAAGTGCCTTAAAAGGTTATTTTTCCTTTATTTTAGTTTAGGTTTAGTTTCTTGCTTTATGTGTTCTTTCTGTTTATTCTGATACTAGAATGTAATTAGAAATTAAAAAGAACAAAGCAAACCTCCAACCCTACTGATGTACATGAACATGAATCATCATCTCTTGAAAGTGTGTTTAATCCAGAGCTCTGCAACCTGATATGCATCCCCTTCATTTGGTAAATATTTAAAATATCTGCAGACATTTTTTCACATTCTTGAGCAAAGACCGCATCACCACGTGTTCAGCCTTGTTTCTGAGTACTGGTGTTGTGAAGCTGAGGTGTGTTAAATGTTAAATGTTTTATCTTCTTTTGTAATTCCTAGTATCTATTGTACTATTATGAAAACAGATACAAAGAAAGAGAGAAAAGCCTACCAATTTATTTCTCTTTTAATCATCAAAATGAGCATATTAGAAAGAAAATGTAAGCAACTTTAAATAGTGCCGAAGGCTGTAGTCTTTGAGAACAGTTGAATTGGGAGGTTTATATAATGAACAGAGTTGATGATGCTTGTAATAAAGTGGATTAGCTGCTAGAAATTCTGTTACACCATTTATCTTAGGTAATCTTCCATGTTTGCAGTTTCGGTCATATATGCTTGGGGGTACCACGATAGATTGTGGTTGTCCAAAAAGAGGGCACATTTTGGTTGGCCAAAATGCTGACACTTCCCAGTGTAATTTCCAAAGGAGACAAGAGAGAAAATTTCATACCTTTTCCTCTGGATCACATAGTATTGCCCCCTTAGCAATTACTAGTTCCTGCCCTCAAGTAGTAGTACTGACTTCTTTCTCTTTTGATAGCAACTCTTTTTCTTTGATGCATGTTTCCATCTTGGACTTCTGCTAGGTATTCCTTACAGCTTACACGGAGTTAACCTCTCACATGAATAAAGCGAATTCTGAGCACAGTGCTTCTTCTTCCAAATCATGTTAGGCTAAGCATGTCCTGGTCTGTGGGTTCTGTTTATGTGATTATCGGGGCCCCATGTCTGATGGTGGCAGCAGTGCGTTGGGCGATGCTGATCTGCGAGGACTGTTCCTGTCAGGTGGAATGTGCTGAGGTTGTTCAGAAGCTCTCTGGGGAGAGCGAGGCCTGCAGGCAGCTCCCCAGGATGTCTGTGCATGGCAGACTCTTTATAGAAGCCTCTTGCCCGGGTCAGGACCGCGGCACATCCCTCTTTCCCTGCCTCCAGCAACAGAAGGGCTTGTTGGCATTGAGGGACCGGGACCTCCACTGTGGAATTCAAGATTTTCTACTTTAAGAGGACATTGACCAATGACTTGGTCTTACCCTGGCATATTGGCTTATTTTGAGAAATGTTCTATATCCCTTTTTCTTCACATATATGAGGTGTCCGTTCAATGAATTCCCCACCGGCTTGAAATGTCCTACCAAACAGGGACACTAATTCTAATTGTTGAACAATCTTTAAATTATTTTCTAGTAAAATAGTGTACATTTTTATTTGGAATAAAACTTGAGGTTGAATACACGTGTAGAATTTTTAAGGAGCACAGTTGTTCCTCTACTACCATGAATACTGCTTTGATTCAAACTTGAGTAGTCTAGAATGGTGTTGATACTTTTTTAAGGAACAAAGCTTTACTTTAAAAATAATGTCAAATTCAGTTGATTGTGTTAGAAAGAAGAACAGTCTTTGCAAGTAAGGGACTTGAAAAGCCTGGAATCAGTTTCCTGCTATTCTCCAACACATTTTGTATCTCCTTGGGGAGGCAATTTAGGCTTTCAGTTATCAAATCATCATCTCCAAAATGGGGATAATAAAGACATTCTTAGTGCCTGGGAATGTTGAGATGACAGATCAACTGATGGATCGTTTATGGGTTCCAAGAGCCCTTATGTGCCCGTGTAGCTGTAAACCTCAACCTTTCCCAAAATGCAGCTACCCACTGGGCCTCCATCGCCAGTGAAGATTCAGTGCTTTATATACTTACTAAAGTGTTGGGTTTTTTTTGTGTAAGAAATTTGATTGGCAGGGTGGGTGTATGTACGTGTTCATTCACTCTGATGTTGTCCCAAAGCAGTTGCAAAATGATTTGGTCCACTTGCTAAGAGAAGTGTTGTGAGAAGGTTTAGGCCACTTTCAGGGACACTTTAGCCAGTTAGCATTACCCCCTAATTCAGGGTAGAGGGCTGAAAGAGGAATGCCATTTTGCCAACTCTGACTATCAGGTTAGTATTACAAATCTCATTTCAAATGCAGTTTGCAGTGCTGTGGTGCTGGATCAGTAACAACTGTGAAGCATCATGATCTACATAAATTCCTGTGATTTTCAGCAAAGGCTTTTTATTTTCCTCTCTTTCAAACTGTCAGGCGGTGTTGTCCTGCTTAATACTGTGTTAATCATGGGTACTTCTTCCTGACCCTTTTTGCTCAAAAAAACCCTATATCAGCTAAAAGATATTTGAGAAGTGTAGCATCTGCACCACAAATACAGGTGCAAGTACATCAGCCTGGAATTACCGTAGCTCAAGAAACATGCCTTCATGTCTATAACCAGTATAGCTGCACTCTTTTGAATCTTCCCATGTAAATCAGCCTTTGATTTGTGATATCTCTTGGGATATTTGACCACTTCTTTCTTGGGATTTCTGCATGCCCCACGTTTATCTAACTATTGAAGGATGTTACTTGGAATCATAAGGAATTTGTGACAAATGGTGTGATATTTGGATCTATTACTTGTAGTCACTAACAGAAATTTGTCCTGCTGCTGGGTTTTTTCCCTCTGTTAGCTAGAGGGAGAATCATAACCTTAACATTATTTAATTGGAGGCCTTTTGAGTTAATTAATTTAACTCTTCACTGCCTTTGATCGCATGGTTTTATGAGTATTTTTAATTGATCTTATTTGTATGGAAATGTAATCTAACATTAATATAACAAGATGGATTCAAATCAGTGGTCAACCCAGCTGTTCAATCAAGGATATTGCTCAGTGCTATTTATTTGGTTTAATTTGAAGATCATGGCCCCCCCCAGAAACAAAGAAGGGAAAGCAGCTACTGGTGCTGAAATCCTGTAATTGTAGGCAGTTTCACTAATGGATACTCTTAGCTTGGAATTGTACCGGCCACAGCAAATAAATACGGCTTTCTTTCCTTTCCACTGAGTTTTACAAATACAAATAGAAATATGGAAGGGGAAAGGGGAGCACTTAACCTGTGAATTTCAGTCCAGTTGGATTTAAGCAAACCACCCATTCACGCTTAGATTAAAGGCTTGCCAGCAGACTCTATCAGTTGTGGACTGTATTGTATTAATTTGCAACTGCAAGAGTTAATGCTAGTAATTGCTTTTCCTCTATAGAGAGCGTCTCTAGTAAATTGTTTTTGCATGGCAATCTGTGATTGATAGATCAGGGAAAACAGGACCAAAGAAGGTTACTGCCCCCCAACAACTTCCCTCTTCAAATTAAAATAATTCGCAATTTGCAGGATGCCTTGTCACACGTGCTTCAGGAATGAAGCAGTAAACACACTAGGCTGCATTCCCTTAAAGCAGTGAACCTCTTACTGCCTTTCTTTCACCAAACCAAACAAGTTGTGTTGTTGGGAGTCCATTGAAAACAAGTGTGCTGGTGAGACAGTCCCCAGACCCCTTCAGCAAACTTCCTGTACGGTCAGGCAGCGGACCTGATGAAAGAGCCTGTTTGTGAACCTTTGGATTCCTTCCATTGATTTGTAAATCCACTTTATTAAAGTACTGCCGAAGCTAGTGAAATGAGCAGCCGAGGGCTCCCGTCAAGTTCCTAACAAATATCTGATGCAGCTTGGATCACTGGTACTGGCACATGCTTTTGAAATTGTTTTTTTCTGCTGTGTTGGATCGTTTCGAGACTGGGGGAGTAGAGACGTAGGAGGAAAAACGCAGTCTCCACCAGCCACACATTACATGGCTGCTTTATTTTACAATGCTGCTAAAACTCCTCTTATTTAATATCGATCATACCAAGGAGCCAGCAAAGTACAGTGTTAATTGGGTCCACTGGAATTCTTGTCCCCTGGGAGAGAGAGAGCTTCCTAGGCAGGGAGGGCGGAGGGAAGGAGGGAGGGAGAGGAGGAGGGAAGCAGGCAGGGAGGAGGGGACCCACTGTGCGCAGCATAAAATGTAAGTGCACTAGACATCAAGGCTTCTGCTTGCATCGCTGGGAAGCAGTCGCGGCGGTTCCCACCCGCCCCCTTTTCAGAAATTAGCCAACTATTTTTATTTTTATTTTTTTTTTAGTCTGGTAGTTGTTCTTGAATTAACAGCTCCTTTCTTTTATTTTTCTTTCCTTTTTCTTCCCTCCCCCACCCCCCCCCCCATTTGCGGAGCGTTTTTTTTATTTTAATTGTTTTCCTCTCCTTTCTGCAAAGCTGCAAAAGCTGTGCTTTGAAAACTGCTGCCCCAGAGTGCAGTTGCTTAGCTGTCCTGTCAGCATTGTTCTAATGCTCATTCCATATGTATGTCACATAGGAGCAGTACCCTCCTCCTCTCCCTTCCCCCCATCCATGCATTCGATTTTTTCCCCCCTAAAGACTGATTTTTATTTTTTTTTATTTTTCTGAAGGAGCTTGCAAACAGGGAAATTCAAACTGAATGTTTCTGTGCTGTGGTTACTTATATAGACAAGACCACATTTCTCTTAGAAAAAGTGTTTGCTCTGTTCCTTCTTTTCCCCTACTCTTTCTTCCCTATAAGCACAAAGGCTTTAAAAACTAAGATCTATAGTTCCTTTTGCCTTTTTTTTTTTTTTTGCGTTACCGTGACAGCATGTATCTCTGTTGCTGAAGAATGAAGCAGGCAGGCTGGAGGATTTTTATGTTCAATGCTTTTGGGACCACTGAAAAGAAGTCTGCAGAGAAATACGTACAGCAGCTGTGCCAACTGAGTTTCTCATGACTGTTATCTGTCACTTACTCTGACTAAAAGGTAAGGGGTTCTTTAGTTTTTTTGTTAAAGTCTTTGTGCATTGTTTGTGTGGTGTCATTTGACATGTGCAACTCCGTGGCTCGGGAGGGAGGTGGGTTGTGAAGATTTTTGTGTTAAGGTATTATAGGTCACCCAAGCAAAGCTCTTCGCATGCAGAGGAGAAAAAAAGATCTTGTTTCTTCGAATTGTTTCCCTTTTCATCCCAAATGGTTCCTCCAGCTTAGCTCGCTACTGATTGAGACATAGAGCTGGGGCATTATCCCTGCTGCTTATCTTTCCTGGTGCTCTTTCTCTACCTAGGGAGCACACGCAGCCAGTTGTGTGTGCGTGCGCAGATGTGGGGTAAGGCATAGCCCCGGTGCATGGCAAGTACTTGGCAACATGCACATTCTCCCCTCTTACTGTAACTAAATGTCTTCAAGCACCCTTCAAAAGGTAAGAATGCCTTAGTTCAGCACACTGCAGCTTATGCCTGTTTAAAATTATTACTTGGATTACAGTGCATACTGTGGAAAGTTATTAGTTTCCACAGAGACCAGTTTAATTGGGGGGTATGTGTGCAGCAGTTCTGTTTTGTGCTTTCCATACACTGCTTGTGGGGGAGTATGAAATGTTATTTTCTTCTTAATTCTTGGGAAGGGTGAAGTTTACACTGTCTGTTAGGCATAGCAAATGAAGTTATAGCTGAAATCGATTAAAGCTGTGGAGAAGCATAGCCTTACAAGGCTCTTCAACTTAGCCTGAGAGTCAGAAGATACTTTATTAAAATATTTTTTTGCTCTGCATTGTAACATGCAGAATTGTAAGCAGTAAGGCATCTTCACCAAGCAGAACTAGCAGTGACTGATGCCTGGACGGGATCATTTTGTCATTTATGTGTTAGAAACCTGTTTAATCCACAACCTTGGTGCGCACTGCTTGTTTTGTGCGTGTGCTGGATACATCTTTCAACAGCCTCTTAGTTCAAGAGGGCATTGTTTTATAAAATGTGTTAATGTGTTTCTGCTTTGCAGGCAGGCAGAAGTGCTCTCTGTAACTCTCCCCTTAGCTGTGACCCAGCCGCTTTGGCATTTTGGAAAGGGCTGATTTTAGGGCTTGCTTTGCTTTCTTTCACAGTTATTTGTGTTCTTACTTCTTAACTGTTAGTTCTCTGCATGGAAAATGCATCTTAAAGGTGCTCATTTCTCATGCTTTGCAATTGTAAGTGGCTGAGACAGTTGAGCAACCTGATTTAGTGGTGTGGCTTTACCAGGAATGTTGCATTGCTTATTTGAATAACCAGGAATGCCACCAAATATGTAATTACTTTAAAAACAGTCTAAAAATACAAAGTGTGAAGGAAGAGAGAAAAGTCCTGTCTGCAGGCATTTCTTTCTTTCTGTACTGTGGCTGTTTATAATGTTACTTCAAAATCAGATATTTCTTAACACATGCTCTGTGACTCTTATTTTCCCATTATTGTTGCTTTATATCAGCACCGAGAAAACAGTCATTTAGATAACAGGTTTTCACTGATACCCTTTTTATAATATAGAAAGCAGTATAAGAAGCAGTAATAAGTTAAATTGGCATCTGCTAATTATGCTGAATACAGATTGCAAGCTCTTCAAGTCGTCCCTTGCCTTAATGCTGTTAGCATATTTTAGCACTGGCAACCAAAGGAAAGAAACTGGAATGTTCCTGCTTGGGGTTTTTTTTAGGAAGAAAAAAAAAAAAAAGAAAAAAAAAAGACTTTTTAAGAAGTGTGAAGTTTTGGGGGTTTTTAATGTTTCTGTGCTGTTTATGAACAGAACATCATACACAGTTTGGTAGCACTGGGCAGAATTGTGATCCCTGAGAAACTGACCTGCTTAGTGATCGCTAGACCTTGGAGACAAAACCATTGTTGTCCGATAAAAAACTTGGTCTCAGGGCAGGAAGAGTTTGAGAGTTGTCACCAAATACGCGATTCTTTCGGGCGTCTAAGAGAGACAATTAAAAATACAACTCTTCAGAACTTAGTTGTGGTTCTCCATACTATGCGGCAGTTTTGCTCACCTCGTCTCAAAGCTGAAAGTCTTCCGTGGAAGCAGGAGAGCTGCGCTTGTGCCCAGATGCGCTCGGTCGGGCTCTGCGCTCCGCCGTGCTGGGGCGCGGCGCGCAGCTCGGGGGCCGTGCCCGGCCGGGAGCGGCTCCCGCGGGCGGCGGGACGGGCTCAGCCGCTAGAGGGGAGGCGAGAGCCGCTTATCCCCGTGCCCGGCACGCCGGGAGAGCGCCGGGAGCCGGCTGTCCACGGGAGCCGGCTGTCCACGGGAGCCGGCTGTCCACGGGAGCCTTTGCGCCGAGCATGGGGTGGACAGGGCCGGCAGCCCCTGAGGCCGCGAACATCCCGCGGTGCTCGCCGCGGCTGATCCAGGTGCTCTTGTCAAGGAGCGTCCCTCTGCTGCCGTGCTGGGTGGTGTCCTGACACAGCTTTAGACGGAGCAGAAACGTGCCCACGCTTGGGCTGCGCTGGAGCTTCTGTGTGTGGACCTCCCCCTGTGCACAGCCTCCCTCTGGCCTGGCTCCAGCCTGCAGAAAGGGAGACCAAGGGGAGAGCTCATTGTGGTCTTCAGCATCCTCGTGAGAGGAAACAGAGGGGCAGGCACTGATCTCTCTGTGGCCAGTGACAGGAGACGAGGGAATGGCATGAAGCTGTGTTGATGGCATGAATGAATGGCATGAGGAGTTTTTAGGCTGGATATCAGGAAAAGATTCTTCACCCAGAGGGTGGCTGGGCACTGGGACAGGCTCCCCAGGGTAGTGGTCACAGCACCAGCCTGACAGAGTTGAGTGAGCATTTGGACAGCAATCTCAGGCATGTGGTCATAATCCTGGGGGGCTGTCCTGTGCAGGGCAAGGAGCTGGACTTCAGTGATCCCTTTGGGTCCCTTCCAACTCAGGATACCCTGTGGTTTTTACCAGTAATGATGATTTGGCACATAGATATACCATAAGTTGTTTCATCCTTCTGTCGAGAACCGTATCTTGAACTTCAAGGATTGCTCTGTGTGATGGGGATGGGCACAGTGGGAAGTGTCCTGTGCTGGGAGATGCAGGGCTGAGCTCCCAGGCAGTTCTTCAGGTCAAGGTGAGGTTCCCTAGGGATGGATGGGCAGGGCAGGAACTGCATGCTTTGGATGTTGGTGTGCTGTGGTAGTGCTGTAAGTCTTGTCTTCATATGAGCCTAATTTTGCTAAAGGTGGTGTCAGAGTCTTTTTAAGAAGACATTATGATTTGGCTTCAGTTTTGGGTTTTCTTACTCTCTTATGTGCATGTGTAAAATGCAAAGCATATTTAATGAGTGAATACTTCAAATGTTTCCAAATTAATTAAAAACAGTTCCACATCTGGAATAAATCCAGTTCCTTTCATGGATGGCTTCAGCTTCATGGTTTTTCCCTCTTGTGAGAAGCCCTGTGAATATTCTTGTGTGGATGCTTGTGAAAACTGGAGTAGCAGGATCCAGGATTATTTTACAAAGGAGAGAGATCTGGAACCCACAGAGACCCATAGAATCTTGGCCTTTATTCCAGCAGACTTTTGATAAGACCGAATAATATAATAATATTATATGATTATATGATAGGCCTGTGCACGGTCAGGTTTTCTCAGGGTACCTTGTCTTGAAGTTAACTGCAAATCTTAATTAGAATTTGTTGTTTCTTGTGGTTCAACTGCTGTTTAAATTCAGAGAGATTTCAGAGGGGCTTGAATTAGGCACCACAAACAAAAAAATAGTGTTTCTATAATAAGCTTTTTTTCTTCTGCCTTCTCTGTTCCCAGAATAAATAAAATGATCAGATTTTTCTCTGTGAGAATGTTGTGATTTAAACTGACACAACTAAGTGACCTAAAGATAGGCTTATTGCATAGATGAAAAATGCAGGGTTGGGTTGTTTGAACTGCATTAGCATCAGAATAAGAAATGGCAGGGCAAGTTGGCTGAGGTGCCCATGCAGAACTGGGGAGTGTTGTTCTTTGGAAAGCTTCTGAGCTGGGAATTCTTTTCTGAGCCATAAATAAATAAATCTGTGTCCTGAACAGTTAATGAATACAGGAGTCTGGGCAACTTTAAGCTGTTTGGGATATTTAAGAAATCCACATGGTGCTTTTGTTAGTATTGTTGTTTCTCTATTTTCACCTAATATTTCCATTTTAAGGTTTTTGTTGAGTTGGGTTTTTGTTTGGTTTTTTTTTTTCACTTGCTTTAGCTATGCTGAAAGATGCTCTTGATGGTGTTTTTACCAGGACTTTTTTCTGTAACTCCCACAGCAGTTTTGTTGTATGTTGCACCAAAATACTGTCCCTGAAACTTTTGATTCTTGAGCTACAGATGAACATTGCAGAGTTTTGTGCTTCGAGTAATTTGTCTTTGGAGTTGTCCTCTGGCTTCTTTATCTGGATCCTCTGGGGATGCCAAAAAAATTATCTTGCGGGGACCCTACTGTGATTGCATATACAGCTTTTCTAGGGGAACTCAGTGTCAGCAGACCAAAACTAATTAAACCTCATGACATTCATGGCAGACAGATAAGCATAAACCATAATAAATAAACTAAAACAGGAAGAGGTGAAGAGCTCGTGTTTCCCATGGTAGTGAGCAGTGACATTCCCACTGAACCAAGCTATGGGTGCCATGTACCTCTGAAACTGAGGGTGCTATTTACTTGGCTGGGAGAGCTACCCTTTTGGCAGTGGATTTTGTGGAGGTAGTTAATATTGACAGTTTTGCCTCTAGCACCTGTATATTAAAGATTGAATTCATTTAAATCACCTTAGCATTTCCTTGCTGCTGAGTTCTTGGTGAGTCTGCAGTATCATCTTGGGAAGTTATTGAAATGCTTCATTCCCTTCCAGGCTTTTTTTTAGTTCTGAATTTTCTGAATTAACCAACCTTGACTGGAATTGTAACTTTCTGCATTAAGTAGAAAGTGCCTCACAGAGGTGCACCAGCTCTCACAGCACTGACAGGTTGTGACCATTTTTTCATTGATGTAGTGTTTCTAGGTATTCCATCTTTGACATGGCTTTTGAGAGAGGTGTGATACTTCTGACATCATAGGCAAAGTGAAAAACAACACCATACTGGTGACGTGGATGAGCTGACCATACAGTAAAATGGAATGGGAGTGAGAAAGTTCACTCGCTGAAGTGCTTTGAGTGCACAACTGCTTCAAGTACAAGACAATGCCTTTAGAAAATAAAGGGTTTAGCCAGTCTGTTAATCAGATAATTATGGTGCTATAAGCCAGATTTGTAGGTATACTGATACAATGCAGAAATTCCCATTAGGACATGCTGTATAACTGGGATTTACTTGACAGAGAGAGAGTAGTGAGAGAAAGGTATGTCCCTAACTTGTACAGCCTTTTAGGAAAACATTTTAGGCATAAGAGCCAGTTAGAAAGGTTAATTGGGTGAGATCTTTTTCGTGGTATGTGAAAGTGAGTTCTGGAGCTTGAGAAAAGAAAGCATCAGACAAAGAAGTGAGGTGATCCAGGAGATGAAGCTGTTCAGGGTGAAAAAATGAGGATCATCCCTATGCAAATGGGATGAAATGTGGAAATGAAATGGGGAAGTGTAAAAAAAGTGACAGAATATACTGAAGATGTGAAAGTTGTTTAAACAATACAAGACCCCTGCAAAAACAGTGTGAATGGAAAGAGCAGGGCAGACAAGTTGCGTTCAGATCTTACAGAGATTACATGGGTTGCACTGGGAAAGGAGTAAAGTTTGTGAAAACTGTAGAGACAAGGCCTAAAAGAGGAAGGAACATGAAGGTGCTGGTGGAACCTCTTTTACCAAACCAGAATCCCTAAAAGCATCCAGGATAGTGACAGAGATTCTGTTACTGTGCGTGTTGTTGGTCAGTCATGAAAAAAAATGAGCCAAAAAGGAATGTAAAGGTCACATAGAAAGACTGCACGGGCATCTGGTATGTGCTCCTATAAACTGTCACATGTCCTGGAAGAGGGGAATACCAAAGTTCATCCTCAGCAAGACAGAGTGGTTGAACCCACCGGAACTGCTTTGTACTCAGTGGTTGTTGGGGGGAATAAACTGCCAAAGAAATCAGGAGGATAAATGAATGCTTGCTGAAATTGAGCTGAAAACCTGGGGGTTTTGCATGATGCTCTAGGTGCTAACACCAAAAAGCAGGAGTTAATTTTGCATTGGCTTCCTTACTGTAGCCTTTCTTCCCATGAAACATTCCAGAATATGAACTGTTGATATTGGAATATTAGTATTCATTTTTGAATTAATTTTAATAATGTGGGCATGAGTCAATATGCAGTAGTGCTTGGTGCTAATGGAGTGTATTTCAGACCAACGGGGCCCGGAGAAGACCGCAGTTTCAGTATTTCTTCTATTGCATGTTTCAGTTTGCTGAGGACTTGGAGCAAAGGGACAGCATCTCTGCTTCATTTGTTGCTGGTTCTGCAATTTAATTAGTGCCCATCAGTTGTTACTGAACAACTCCCATGAAGGTGAATATGGGCTTAGAGAAACCTTCAGCTCTGCAGAGGAACTCTGTAACTAGATGCTAAGAAGGGGCTGTTCATACACAGGAAACAAAAGAGCCCTTTATGTAAAAGTAACTTGTTAGCTTTTTGTTTTTAAGCTGTAGCATGTCTAAGCGATCAGGGTGTCACACACTAATAAACTGGCCAGTCTCTCTGGAATGGACATTCTTGGTGGTGATTTAGAAGGTGCATTTATGCAGTAGTCTCCAACTTCATTACTACGCTGTTTCCTTGGATACTGAACATTTTGCATAAAATTATGAGAGGGACGTTAGCAATGCTTTGTGGTTCTAATGGCTTTAATAAAAGTTTTTCATATTACTTGGTTAGTGATTCTCTTTTTCCTTTAATATTCTATATCAGAGAGGAAGAACAAAAGGAAGCGATTCTTGTCAGCTAATTTGCACAAATTCTTTTGAGCCAAGAACAGGTTTTATTTCTTAGAGTGTGGAAATCCTGCGTGCTATTTCTGGAATTATGTTGCTGAATGGGTTGTAAATAGGGGTTAGAGTGCTACTATTCATTGTAACATGAAATTCACACTGTTTGGGAACAATTTTACAATAGTAAAGAAAAAGCTGTTTAAATGCTGGGCAGTAAACAAAACTTGTTATGGGTGTGAAAGCATTTAAATACTTCATGTGTCTATTTAAGGCTTGGGTATTTTGATAGTGTTCAGTATGTTTCTCAAAGGTACTTTCTGCTCTCTACACACCATCTTGGTTGCCTCAGCTCCGGCTGTTGTTTAACAAACAGTCTGAGCTGCCATGGACATGGAGAGGATCCTGCCTGCCCCAGGCACCAGTTCCCATCTCCCTCCTTCTCTCCCTTTTGTTTGCAGTAGGGCAGCTCAGTCCCCATTGAGAACAAAATCAACAAAAAAACAAATAAAAAACCAAACTAAACCAAAACAACAATAACAAAGATAAAATGAATGCCAAAACCATGCATACACACAACCCACAAAAAAATAAAGAACACAAAAGAAAAACAACAGGAAAAAGCAGGGTAATTGAGCCTGGAACAGCTGCTTTGGTGGCCACGGTGGCTTATCCTGCTGTAAAGTGATCACCAAGCTGTGGCATGAAAGGATTATGCCTGAATATAATTAGGTTTAGTTGTGCAGAGTATCTGCAGCTCTTGCAAAGAAGTTGGTTGGAGTCTCCAGGCTCACACGGTGATGCACTGTCTGTTGTGGCCCTTCACTGATGCTGCACGTGAACATGAAGCTCTGTGTGTGTTACCTCCCTGGTTTTTGCACATCACATTGTTCCACTGGCTGTAGAGGATGCTTTCATATGCGCTTGAGGAAAGTCTGCTTGTGAGCAATATTTTTGCATGTCAAAAAAAGAATTAATGCTTTCATGTTCTTCAAGACCCTGTTAGACCTTGGGATATTCCCTAGAAACGCAGCAACAAGGATTTAAACTCTGTAATGTCTGTAGCTGTCACAGGCTGTGTAGTTACATGAGGTACGAGGGCAGCTGGGTGTGATGAAATGGGCTGTACGTGTGTGTGTGTATGCATACACACCCTCACTCAAACTAGAAGTGTGCTCTCTTACTGGAGGCTGGTTTCAGGTTCAAAACATTGTGTATTTTTTAGTGTTGGAAGAACTACTTTATATTCCTACTGATGCTTTTTCTTCAGAGAAACAATATATTGTGTAGTTCATTTAATAAAATAAAAGCATTTTTCCAAAAGCCAGAGAATAAAGAATTTAATAAAGTGGAATTTGAAGATAAATTCTAGGGATGCATATGAGAAGGTGTTTTAACAGTATACTCAGTTTTATTGAAGTCCTCACAGAAGCTTTCATATGCCAAAAGCTATTGGCAATCTTTTCCCATCAAAGTGGTACAGAACTATACTATATACAGATATTTTGTCCTTACCCATAATAGTTTCACAGGTGAGGGATGCTGCTTTTTCCCCCTTTGATGTGGGTTGGTAAATTTGCTTTGTAAGCTTATGCACTGCTATTTTTTATATATATATATATATATATATATATTTCCCCCTACATAGTTTCATGTTAAAAACACAGAGGAAACAGGTTAAATTATTCCCAATGATTTTGATCTTCGACCTGATGCTTTCTGAAACAACTTCTTTTGGTTTTTATACCTTTCTGAAGATTTTCAGGGGTCAGGTTGAAAAGGAAGCTGACTTTGAGTCAGTGCCTGGTAAAGCCTGAGGAAGCATTATCTGCAAGTAGTGCCTTGTTATGTGTCATTTTAAGCTGTAGTTTCAAATTCAGAAGCAGTGAGCCTCACTGGGTATGAGTTAAGAGTTGTTATGTAGGCTGGAGTCCTTTTTATTTCATCTGAGCAGGTTTCCCTTTCTCTTGTCATAAGAAAAAGGGTAAGAGAAGGGTGAATACGCGGCCTGAGCTTGCTTCTGTGGGATGCTGTAAGAGAGAACATCCATGTCCCTTTGCCTAGTGCAGTTCCTAGGAGCTGCACACCATCATGGCACCTTTGGGATGAGGCAGGAGGGATGAAGCAGCATGGCATAGCCATGCCTGGGTTTTCAGGGAACAGGTGGGATGGTATGGGGGTGCCAGCAGTGATTACTCCCCTCTTGATGAATAAACAGAAGGTGTAGAGCCAGTGACTGTGTGTGTTTTGTGAACATGGATCAGCAGCTTGGGGACATGGGATCTGCCCCAGTTATTGGGAAGCACTAGGCTGGATGTTCAGGATGTGATGGGTGGTGGTCACTTCACTAGCAACTTCTCTGCTTGTCAAAGTGTTTATGGGATGGGGTGGCTCTGTTAGGAAGATTTATCCACAGGGACTTGGTGTGGAACCAGCAGGCAGGGAGCAGTCAGACCAAGGAGTCTGACTGCAAGGTGATGCACAGGAGGGAGACAGGATGAATGGTCAGGGGAACTGGGCCTGACCTTGCCTTGCATGTTTAGGTGATTTACTCCAGCCAGTGTTGGGTGTGCACACCCAGGACTTGGGAGCACAGGCTTTGCAACTTGACCTTTGTCTGCAAGTGATCCTGACTCCAGGAGAACAAATAGAAAAGGGTGAGACATTGAGATGTGGCTGTTCTTCCTGCGGGCTGCCATTGTAAGCAACATAATGGAGTCATAACACTGTTGTTGATGTTGTTGGCATTATTATTACTATTACTACTATTATTATTATTATTACTGTTGTTCTTACTATTGCTACCTCTGTCTTACTGGTCTCCATTCCATGATCAGTGTCCACTTAACTTTCCAAGATCTTCATGTAATTTTGAAGACCAAACCCAAACTCCTGGCCTGTAAATAAATTATGAGTTTTGAGTGGTAGCCGTGGCAGTGGTAGTGAGAAACACAACTGTATGACCCTCTGTTCTGGGAATTTAGGCCATAAATGCTGGTGAGTATTGCTTTGTGAAGTAAAGAGGGGGGAAGCTTTCCTGCCCTAGGTTTTGCATGTACCAAGGGCAGCATAGCAAGGCAGTGAGAGCTGGAGTGTGTGGGAAGGGTTTCCTGTGCAACCAAGAACAAGGGGCTTGAGATGCTGTGCCTGTTTCCTCCTCTGGAAATGGGCTACATGTGTGCACTAACGTGACCTTCAAGCATGCGCGAAAATCAGGGACCTCATGGGCAGTGCTGCCAGCACAGGTGGAGGCACTTTGCAGTTGAAGTTTTTGTGACAGCCACTGAGTGTGGGTGCCTCAGAGAAGTCCAGTACCTATAGGGTACTATGCGTATCCCCTATGGGGATTTCAGGAGGTAGATAGCAGTCTGCCATGGAGTTCATTCGTGCTTCCCAATGTGCCTGATGGTGAGGCTCTCCATGAAGCCTGGGCTGCTGTGCTTGTTTAAAGTGCATTTCATAGAGGAAGGGCAGGTTGTCGATCTGTATGGCTGTTTCCCCTGGTTATCAGTGCACTGCTCCTGTAGATATTTGAGGAATATGCTTCTCCAGAGGGAAGCATGGAGCTCTGTTAGTGAGGAGAGCTAAAAGAAAACTGAGCTACTTTTTTCTTCTTTTTTAGATTTTGTATGATTTTGACATTTGAAACTGCATCATAAATAGAAATACACTTTTTCTGAGGTTCTGCCTCTCATGCCAAATATTTTAAAGGCACTTTTCCAAGGTGATTATCAAAAATCTGCATTAAGAGATACCTCATTTAATCTAACATATGCTGATTGCCATGAAGATATTTTCAGCGGATACTCTGCCATGGTGTCTGTTATTCTTCAAGACATAAATAACTGCTGGACTGTAGATGAGTCTGTGGGTAACTGGCGGCTTATGGGTAACCTCTTTTCTGGCAGAGAAATAATGGGTTGTTTGTTCCTCCAGTTAAAGTCCTGATGTGTTTTGATGTTTCTGATTTACATTTTTAGCACTGTTCCTGATACCATTCAGTGTTCTGTGAACACTCTTTAAACTTGGTGTTTATTTTGGAGCGTTGGTTTTCCAGCAAACAAATATGTGATTAGCAATTAATGGTTTTGCTATAAATAAACAAAAGCGAACAGTTCAGCTTTAAATAGTGATCTCTGCTCTGTGGAGCTTTTAATTGAGCTGTGCCTGCACAGTTGAACCTTTCCAAGCACGCAACTGGCTTTGTGGGACTCTCAGCTGTGGTGACTGAACTGGCCGAGTTGGAAAGCTGAAGCTGTGGTGGTTTGAGTTAATGTATGGTTAGCTAAAAAGTGGTTATCGTCTCCAAATATCTATGCATGAGCCGACCATTGGAGGGGGGAAGAATCCTGGCTTCGGTACAGATGAAATGTTGGAATGTGGAAGGAGTTCCAGCTTGCTGAAGACTTCCAGTGCTATGCTTTTCCCTTGAGGGCTGCCCTCTGGGTGGTGGTGACTGGTGGAGGTGGCACCCGAGGTGGTACCAAAGGCTCTTCCTCACAGCCAAGGCAGATCTGTCTTTCTGAGTGCCACAAGCACTCCCTTGTGTGCATCAAAAACAGTATGTTATTATATTCCCTTCAAAATAATTGGATTTAGCACCTTGTATGGATTTGGGCATTTCTAATGCAGATAGCAGTCCAAGGTCAGCTTTGTTGGAGAGCTTTCCTGCTCTGCAGTGTTTGAACCTTAACACATGAGCTGCAAGGAAATTTCTAGGTTTCTCTCTGAACTCTTAGGTTTAAGGCTGCCTCCATCTACTTTTCTGTTTCCCATCTGATGTCTGCAGTGTGTATTCCACTTATCTGAAAGTGTGATTTATTTGACCTGATGTAGCTGTTCAATGTTTTTACTTAGGCAGGTGAACAAACTACTATGGCCTGAGCTGGATGTAATTTTAAAAAGTAATGGCAATGGTCCTCTCTCTAAATATGGTCTCTTTGAACAAATGTCAAACCTTCTGATTTTTTTGCAGAAAAAGTTGGAGAGCAGCCCGCTGTATTTATCAAATCCTTTTTTTTTTAATTTTTTTTTTTTTGTGGACAGTTGTAGGCTCTTACAATTTTTCCAGGTTTTCAGAGACTTTTATCAGAGGGCCACTGAGAGGCAGATTTTGAGGAGCTGGCTTTCAGAAAGGTGGCTGCTCTGCAGTGCCTAGCAGGCAGACCCACGCAGATACCCTCTAGTTGGTTGTAGACAGCTCCACTGTGTTGCTCCAGAAGCAGCTCTGTGCTATGCCTGTGACACAGCAGCAAGTGCCAGCAGATTCCTGCCCTACCAAAAGAAAAATGTTCATTGCTAAATCAAGGTTTTGTTCTCAAATCTCAAACTTGTTGAGAATCTCAATCAAAATATTTTCTCCTTCCACTTTCATCATGATCTCTTTCTATTGCTGTGTGTCACAGCTCTCCTGAAGAGAAATGGCACTGCAAAACCAATAATCCAATTCCTAGCCTTAAGAAGGAATTTTTTTTCTTTCTTTCTTCCTGACTAGGTTGGTGAGGTCTAGCTAATTCTCAAGTGGTTGCTCTGTTTAATTGTGTTTTTATTTAAGGGCACCTGGCTATATTCATATGTCTTTTTTGGTATAGAGTGAAAAGCTTTATCCTGCAGTCTCTTTGGACTATGATGATTTTGATTTGGCATCTCATAATCATAGAACAATAGAATGGTTAGGTGTGGGAGGGGTCTTTAAATATCTTCTAGTCCAACCTGATAGTATTTTCCCTTAATCTCCATTTTATATTGTCCATTTTACATGGAGCTGTCAATGGTGAAGAAGCTTTTGTGAATGCATCTCTATTTTCAGTCTCCTTTCATTTGCCCATCTATAAAGGTCTGGACCGTTTGAGCTCCCCTGCCTCCCCACACAGAGTGTCTGAGGGAGATATATAGTATTTTTTTTCCACTGAGAGTAACAGCTTACTGCTGTCCTTATACCTACATACCTATTTATGGCCCTGGAAACAGTAGTTGTAAATCTCATGGACTTCTTTCTTACTCTAAACTATATCCAAATAGTTTATACAAGCCTCTGCAAGCTGTCAGGAGGAGTATGTGCAGTATCCCAAACACAGAACAGACTGGAGGCAGCAACCAGCAGCAGCTGGGACTAGCAAGTGTGAGTTTGCAGGAAAACAACCATGGAAGAGAGTTCATGGTGTGAACTGAGCCTTGTGTTGCATAGGTAGAATATGCTTTTTTAGCTGCAGGTACATCACTTTCAAATCAGTGATGCAGCTCAAAAAGGGTTTATTTCATTGCTGTTTTCCCAGGTATTGTAAAAAGTTGGGATTCAGATTGCTCTTGGGTTTTGTGCAAAGACTATCTCATCTCAATTGTATTATTATTAGTTATTCTTCTTCTTACTACTACTACTACTACTATTATTAGTGTTGTTATTATTTATTAGCATTATTATTTGCATTATGGTAAGGGCAGAGTTGCAAAAAGCCCAGTCAAATCACTGCTCAGGCCCCACTGTATGCAGCTGGAATATGCCCCATGGTGGTCTATGGTCCTGCTTCTCATCCTCAGCAGCCTTTTTCGGTGTATGAGTATAGCTTTTGCCCCTAAGGATCAGAGGTGCAGCTTGGGAAAAAGCTGGCTGTTTGGAGGGGATCCAAATTTACTTGTGGTGGAGGGAGAGCTAGGGAAAGACTAGAAGTGACGGGAGTGGGACTCATCAGTGCTGGATTTTTTCTGCTGACATGGTACCTTGAAAGAGCTTTCAAACTAGGACTCCTTGGACTGGTGTCAAAGTAGATTTATGAATAAAACGTAAGTGGGAAAATAAAAAAAAAAAGGAAGTCCAGTTAAGCAAGAAATAGTATCATTGAGTGTGTTCCATTAGGAAACCCCTATGAAAACAACTAGCTCATTTTAAAACTGCCCAAATGCATCCCCATTTTACAGTGACTAAGAAGCAGGAGCCAGGGGGGATTTGAGATACACAAAGCGTGAAAACCGGATAGCAGCCTTTGTTTCCCTGGAGCCAGACCACCAAGGGACAAGCTCAGATCCTTTGTAAGGTGGCTCCCAGGAATTCACTTTTGACAGATCTCACATGGCGGCAAATTATTCCTCCCCCCTCCTCCTACATTTTCCTCAAGACGCGTTTCATCCTGGAGGGGAAAGGGAGAGTCCGGGAGACCCTTTGCACCCTTTCCTTGGGAAGAAAAATGGTGCTCGGCTCCTGCTCGCAAGTGGAAGCATTTGCTGATGAACTGATACTTGGCAAAAATTGGTGTTGTATGGAAAAAAATCCCCAGCACCTGCTAGGAAAACAAAGTTATTCATAACATACGGCTGGGTGGCTAAATCTTCACTTCCTAGGGACGGCCTGAATTACACTTGCTACACGCTGAGTGGCCTGTCTCCCGTGTGGAATGACATGCAGGCAGCAGGAGGATTTGCAGCTCTGAGAAAGGTTAGGATTTATAGTGCTGTCTCTTGCAAGGGCTTACTCTGCAGAAATGATCATTTTGTCTTCACCTTCTCTTTTGGGGATAAACACATCATGATATAATCATATATATGGAAAAGCAGATCTTCATGCTCTTCAGGGAGCAGGTAGCTCCATGAATATATCTCCTGTTGTAAATCTGTCGGTGTCAGTAAGGTTTTTTTCGCCTCCTGCCTAGACTGAAACACAAATCTTTAATTCATTTCTGTATGGCACAAGTTCTGAGTTCTCATTCTGTATTCTGATTTCTTTCCTGGCCAGTAAATTGTTAGCCTTTCCTAGCTGGGTGAATTATTGTGGAGTGCAAGGAAGTTGTCTGGCTAGGGGAGGTGTTGTTCAAACACACTTTTTTCCCTTACTCAGTATTCATTTGACAACATACTAGTGATATTGCCTGTGTAATGAGAGGAGAGCTAAAAAAATCCATGTGTCTCTCTAGCCTGTGCTTCAGCTTTGCAGGTAGAATGACACCCTGGTCTTTAAACTCCTAGATCGATATCTTCCATATGCCAGAGTAATAATTTCTATGAGTTTGGAAGAGTTTTCAGTGGCTCTGTGGTATGGAAGAGACTTCTTCTGAGAGGGCACTGACCTACATGGGCTCTCACTTCCTGATTGCAATATTGACAATGGATTTATTGTCAGGTTTTTTTTTGTCGCTGATGCACCTTGATGCAAGCCTTTCATAGGTGACAACTACAAACCTACCACAACTCTTTGCAATCTTCCTTGTATCCTTTTTGCAGATCCTCATAGCCTGGCCATGCAGAACTTTTGTGTAGTCAAATTGCTGTTGTTGGTAGAAAATAACACTGAGAAGAAGAGGTTTCATGCCTTGTGTGTTGATGGTTAGATGATGAGCATAGATTAGCTGTTGCTGGTGTTGACGTTTGAGTGACAGGAGGTAACTAGAAAGATTAAGACCACTTCCAAACAAATCAAGAGCTTGTGTTCCTGCAGCAGATGCATGACTTCTCTACCTACTATTTAGACTATATGTGCATGTGATGTTACTGATCTGCTTCCTAAAAACACCTTTACATTTTTAAATATACTTTTTTTGCTGAAAAGCTGTTTGTTTAGTAAAATTTAAATAGCTACAGTTTGAAAGAGAATTGTGACATCTCTCTCAGGGAAGCAATAGTAATTTAAAATTGTTGTATATGTCCATACCATGAGGTCTCCAGTTCTGTCCTATGTGAGGAGACATGCTTCTTTACCCAGCTTCACCAAGAGAAGTGCAAATTAAGATGAAAACCTTTCAGTCAAGGTTTCTTGACCCCTTTTTTTTCTCATATGTGTGCATGCATAAAAACCTCAACTCTCAGAAATTTACCTGAAGTTGATAAACTGTTTTTTCTTCCTCATAACCCAGAGGACCTGTATATGAGCTCCATCAGGTTGTTCACCCTTGGTTGAGTGGAGCTGGAAGTTGCAGCACAGATGGGTTTCTTTTGTCTTCAAAGGACACGTGAAAAAGTCCTTACTGGTTGTTTTGTATTAGCTAGTCACATTGCCTGAATTAATTTGCCTAATGGCCAATTGCAAACATGCTCTCAGAGTATAACTGTTCTTGGAGGCAAAGTAGGGAGAGAGGAGAAGGCTCTTTTGTTATCCCTTCTGTGGCCTGCTAAAAGCTTATTCCTCCTGTTTGCTTAAGAAATTTGCCTGCTGTATTCCTTATATTCTATAAAAGACCTTTTAGCTCTTGTTGACCCAAGAGACATATGCACTGTTTTCTTTTTCAAGTATTTTATGGTGTGGAGGTTTTTGGAACTAGAAAAATTAGCCTAGGGAGAAGGAGTCAAACCAAGGAACAGATAGCAGTTGTTTCATATCTGCATGTTGAGTTAGAGCCACATTTTTGGTGTGCTGGAATCCTGGAAGTTCCTGGGACTTCAGTCTTCCTCCTCTGTCTGATGGGGTGTTATGTTTGGATGCAGCCCAGACTGGAGGTTGCCAGAGCTGAGATGAGATAAAGGGATGATGGTCATACCTCTCTCAATTCCTCTTAGGAGCACCAGCCACCTGCAGGTCCTTGCAGCTATTCTGCAAGGTTTGGGTCACACAGTTAGTCTTTCTTCAAGGAGCAAAGGAAAATAACTCAAATGATGAACTGAATTTAAAATCATAGGGTTCTCCATGATGTTCAAGTTTATTTCAGAGTATTAAAAATCAAGACACACTGTTCTATTTCTCCATTTTTTTCCTTCCCACTTCAAGGCCAGAGTATTTAATGAGAGCTAAAGTAGAAAGATTCTGGACTCCTATATTGTGTTATTTTTTTCACCTCCTTGGGTAGTTGGAAGGAATTTGTTTCCTTTTAGTCTTTGCTGCTGTTGTAGAGCAGTTCTCTCTCAGAAAGCTTTTTCCTTTTCCTTTTTCCCTGTTCCCATTTCTCTTAATTTCCTTTCTTTTTTCCCTTTTTTTTCCTTCATACTAACCGTGTTGAACAGTATTAGGGAATTTTTTTTAGTAGCTCCTGCCCAAACGTTTTAAAATCAAGGAAAAGTAATCACAACCTTTCTCTTCACTTCAAACATAGCATTTTTTGACAAGAAGTGCCTTTAAAGAAATGCCTCCTAATTTATGGCGGGTTGCTTTGTACTTTGTTTCTGAAACCTATCTCGTTACATTTCCTGTGTGTTAAGTATGTATGTGTTCTGAGCTCTTAAAAACAAATATCCCAGAAGAAAGGAATTCAGTAAATGAATAAAACATTTCTTAGGTTGCCCAAGTGGCAGCTTAATAGCTCATCCATTGGGACTTTCATATAATGTAATGATGATGGCCATATAAATATATGGATAGATGAATAACTTCAATAGGGAGCTTGTTACAACTCTGCATACCACATTTGAGATGATATCAAACTCTGAAAGTGCTGCCTGATGTGAAGGTCCAATTTTTCTAGTGCCAACCATGAAATTCTACCTAAAAGTACACAATCTGTGTTTCTGTGTTTCCATATGTACACATAGCTAAAACCTGCTTTCAACAGCACACACACACACACACACATGCATATGCTGCTTCTAGGTAGGATTTAGTGTTTCAGGACTGATACTGATTGCAGTGAAAATCTAAAACTTTGTGGGCTATTGACATGGCTGGGTTTGCAGCAGTGTGTTTGAGATTAGGTCTTAGCCCGTTTTCTTTAAAAATTATAAGATAAATGGAATAGGAGCATAAGGTTGTCATGTTATATTGCCTAGGATTTACACAACTTTTTCATTAGGTTCCCCTAATCATGAAGCTTTGTAAATATCTGCTTTGATACTTGTCTGCCGCTGCAGTCTGTAACCTTGAGTACGGCCTAAAGTAAAGTTTCAAATTTTTTTTTTTTTTCCTTTTGTAGCAATGATATTCTCAAGAAAACTGATATCCAGTTATGTTTGAGTTGAAAATCTGATGTTGATGACCCTCAAAGGTGGAGAGAAACCAGCTCATGCTGAACTATGGCGTGGCCAGAAGAAACTAGACCACCAAATAAGACATAAATAGGATAAGACAATTCATTTCCTTACTTCAAAGAATAGGAAAATGAATTTCTAGGAAGTTGTTGAACTTCCTAGATGAAAGAAGTCTAGGTGCTTATATGAAATTTAACACCAATCTCTTTTGTAAGCCAGCAAAAATTCTCTCTCTCTTAGCAGGGGGAGAGACAGGTATTGTGGTACAGACAAAGGATGCTGAAGTGCTCTTCATGGAAGGCAGCATTACAGTGATTGTTGATTGTTTCAATAATGCACATCACAGAAGAGGTCCAGCCCTTCATTTTCCCATGAGTTGTCTCATTAGAATTTCTCATTTTCATTGGCTGAATTTCCTCAGCAGTTTATTGTATGTTGTGTGTCTATATGTGTATATATATGTATGTATATGTGCATATATATATATATATGTATATATATATATATATATAAATACAACTAGCATCATCTCCCACACTAGTCTGAAGCAACAGCTTTTAGTGTCAGTACTCAAAAGTGATCACATAAAAATAAGGGACTTCGATATTTTCATATTGGCGGATTAAATTGTCAAATGTTGTGCTGAAGAATAAGGTGCCACTGCTAATCTTTCAGCTGAATGAAATGGCAACAACAATAAAATAGTATTTCCTAGATGAAGTAGAAGAATTCCACCCTGGGGCTTTGGAGGTCAGCCTAAGCATGGGGAGACCTGTTCCCTCATGTACCCCAAGCATATTGGAGAATTGTGGTTATTTGATGTATGAACTGTATGGAACAAGATGTTAATCATAGGATTCACATGCTATGTGCACATTAATTGTGGAGAATTGTGGTTATTTGATGTATGAACTGTATGGAACAAGATGTTAATCACAGGATTCACATGCTGTGTGCACAATAATTGAGTGAGCATATTCAGAAAAGGAACTGCCATAAATGAAGTTTGCTGGCTTCTGGGGAATGCAGGTGCAGAAGGTGATACAATCTTACATTTTTATTATCTTTTTTAAAGAGTTTATTTCTTCTTATTATTCTTTTTGTTTTTTCTTAATAAAATATAAAAGAAAATAAGAAGAAAATAAAGACAAGGAGAGAACTGCATGTGAAAATAAGTGTATTGAAAGATGAGGGCTTTGACAAACACGTGGGAGAATTTACCAAATTGATCAGTTTGTTAAACAATGAGATACAGATTGTGGGATCAGGAAGTTAAGTGTTGTGTGTGGACATTGCAATATCAGTATGATAAATTAATTGTTTTTAGTACTGAAACTGCAGTAGTTGCTCCATTACATTGATGGTGATAAGTAATACAAGTTCATATTCCAAAACATGCATGCAATTTATAAATCTCTTTGAGAAAGTTGAAATCTTGTTGGAAGTTTAAATTAACCTGTGTCATTGATAACTTTTCCTATCCTTTTCCTCCCAGTATTCTAGCTTGGAAAATAACTACATCTTCAAGTAGCTTTTAAATGACAATGAGAACAATGTGTCTGTGCAGTGGGCCTTTCAATAATTGCCTTTTAAAATCGATTTTTAAGATTTTTCACAAGTAGCAGTGCATGTACTCTGTAACAAAGATACTTATTCCCGCTGCTTTATGGTAGCACCTGCCTAGTTTCCTCAGGCTCCTTTCCTCTGCTTTCAAGGAGGAAGTGATAAGGAGGACTTGGCTCCCAGCTTCTGCAGTACCCTCCAGCAATCTTCAGCCAGTGCCTCCACTTACTCTGTCTCTGCTTAACCTCACAATTTAGATTCTTGAAGTGAGGCACTGGGCCTTTTCTAAAGGTATCTGTATTTAAAGTAGTGACTGCATAATGACTTTCTTACTCTGCTTGTTCTTGGTGGCTCAAATTTAATCATTCCTAACTGACCATAAAAAAAAAAAATAGTAACATTTGACTATCGCAGTGCTACATACATATGAAAATCCTGTCTCTCATCCAAACATTGGGACTGAGAATGAATTTTCCAATATACTCTGAAAACAAACAAGTTAGGATTAGTTGGAGCTGCTGATAAATAAGAAAAAACAATTTCTGTATGTGGTTCATACTTCTACATAAATTTTTACAAATATGTGTGGTGGATTTTAATTTTTTTTCACTGTGATTATTATTCTGTGTGCCTGTGTACATGGATGTCGTAGGGTCTTTTATATTTAAAAAGTGTGCATACATACATATATTTTGCTTTATATATATATATATATATGCATATATGTGCACATGCATATGTACTGCTCAGATAGGTGTTAAAATACTCAGAGCTGGTGTGATTGTATGGGTGTGTTTACAGTCCCTCCCTTTTTAAATATGTGGTGAATTGTTATTACATAGATTTTACTTTTGATTAGAAATTTACTAAGTAATTTGGACATGTCACTTCACAGTACAGTTTTTATCTCTTGATCAACTATTTCCCGTTTTCTCTCTCTGTCACAGGGTGAAAGAATGATGTGATGGATGTGAATATGGGCCGCTGGTCAGGCTCACGGCTACCTCCGTCATGCCTTGCCCTTCTGATTGTCAAGTTCCTGGCCTGCATTTGCCAGGTGGCTCACGGGACTGTCCCGCTTGGCTTTCACTTCACACATTCCACTTACAATGCCACGGTGTACGAGAATTCCGCAGCCAGGACCTATGTCAACAGTCAGACGAGGATGGGCATTACCATGGCTGACCTTTCATGGGATATCAAGTACAAAATAGTGTCTGGTGATGATGAGGGCTTTTTTAAAGCAGAGGAAGTCATCATTGCTGACTTCTGCTTCCTCAGAATAAGGACTAAAGGTGGAAATTCTGCTATATTGAACAGAGAAATCCAGGACAACTATTTATTGATGGTAAAAGGGTCTGTCAGAGGAGAGGACTTGGAAACATGGACAAAAGTGAACATCCAGGTTTTGGATATGAATGACCTAAGACCTTTGTTTTCACCAACCACGTACTCTGTCACGATAGCAGAAAGCACTCCCTTAAGGACTAGCATTGCACAGGTGACTGCAACAGATGCAGATATTGGGTCCAATGGTGAATTTTATTATTACTTTAAAAATAAAGTTGATCTCTTCTCAGTTCATCCTACTAGTGGTGTTATCTCCTTAAGTGGCCGGTTAAATTATGATGAGAAAAACAGATATGACCTTGAGATTTTGGCAGTGGACCGTGGGATGAAGCTTTATGGAAACAATGGCGTAAGCAGCACTGCCAAGCTTTATGTTCACATTGAACGTATAAATGAACATGCCCCAACAATAAGTGTAGTAACCCACATTCCCTTCCCATCAGACAAGGAGCCTACCTATGCAGTTGTGAACGTTGATGACCTAGATGAAGGAGCCAATGGAGAAATAGAATCTGTTTCTATTGTGGCTGGAGATCCTCTAGAACAATTCTTTCTGACTAAAGAAGGGAAATGGATGAATGAGTACAAAATCAAAGAAAGAAAGCCTATTGATTGGGACAGCTTCCCTTATGGTTACAACCTCACTCTCCAAGCTAAGGACAAAGGATCTCCTCAGAAATTTTCTGCGGTCAAACTGGTCCACATTGCTAGTCCCAAGAAAGAAAGTATCCCCCTGAAGTTTGAAAAGGAAGCATATGATGTTTTGATCAGTGAATTTTCACCTCCTGGTGTGGTGGTTGCAGTAGTTAAGCTGATGCCTGAGCCTCAGGGTGTGGAATATAGAATATCTCCTAGTGAGGAAGCTGAGTATTTTAAGATCAATCCCAACACAGGCCTTATTACTACTGCTCGTCCTTTGAAAATCATTGAGAAGGACCTCTATGAATTAGAAGTCTATGCAAACAAAGGTGGTGATTTAAAAGCACAGGTTACTGTCAGGTTAGAGGATGCCAACGATCACACTCCAGAGTTCCAGCAGCTCTCCTACAGCTCATTCGTCAATGAGAGTGTCCCAGTGGGGTCCAGCGTTTTGGCAGTGTCAGCAGTTGATGAAGACAGGGGAGAAAATGGATACATCACATACAGTATTGCCAGTCTGAACTCACTGCCATTTACAATAAACCAGTTTACAGGTGTCATCAGCACATCTGAGGAACTGGATTTTGAGTCCTCACCAGAAAGCTATAGGTTCATTGTGAGAGCTTCTGACTGGGGTTCTCCCTACCGCCACGAAAGTGAGGTGAATGTCACCATATACATAGGCAATGTCAACGATAACAAGCCCCTCTTTGAAAAAGTGGCCTGCCAGGGAGTGATCTCATCTGATTTTCCTGTTGGTGGTCACATCACTGCTGTTTCTGCAATAGACATAGATGAGTTAGAGCTTGTGAAGTACAAAATAATCTCTGGAAATGAGCTTGGCATTTTTTATTTAAATCCAGACTCTGGTGTCCTGCAACTTAAAAAATCTCTTGTTAACTCTGGCATAAAGAACAGCAACTTTGGCCTTAAGATAACAGCAACTGATGGGGAGAACTTCGCTGATGCTATGTTTGTTAATATTTCAGTAGTTCATGGGAAAGTGTCTTCAAAGACATTTAGCTGTAGAGAAACTAGAGTTGCTCAGAAGCTAGCAGAAAAATTGCTCAAAAAGGCAAAAGCAAATGTGAAGCTGAACTTGGAAGATGGTTTTCTTGATTTTTATTCAGTCAACAGGCAAGCGCCTCATTTTGACAAATCTTTTCCTACTGATGTAAAGGTTTCAGAAGATCTGCCGGTTGGTGCCACCATCCTGAGGATAAAAGCCTACGATGCTGACTCAGGCTTTAATGGAAGAGTACTTTATACAATTTCTGATGGTAATGTAGATAGTTGTTTCAACATTGACATGGAGATGGGGATACTTAGTGTTCTCATGCCCTTGGACCGTGAAAAAACAGAGCTCTATCTCCTTAATATTACAATTTATGATTTAGGTAATCCACAGAAATCTGCATGGAGACTGCTGACTGTCACTGTGGAGGATGCAAATGATAACAAGCCTGTTTTTTTACAGGACAGTTACTCGGTTAATATTTTAGAAAGTACAAGTCTTGGTACAGAGATTATCCAGGTAGAAGCCAGGGATAAAGACCTAGGATCTAATGGTGAAGTGACTTACTCAGTACTGACAGACACCCATCAGTTTGCTATCAACAGTTCCACGGGAGTGGTGTATGTTGCAGATCAACTAGACCGGGAAGCAAAAGCAAACTACACGCTGAAAATTGAGGCTAGGGACAGAGCAGAGAGTGGCTATCAGCAGTTCTCTGTTGTGCCTCTGAAGGTTTTTTTGGATGACGTTAACGATTGCTCCCCAGCCTTTATCCCATCCAGCTACAACGTGAAGGTCCTTGAGGACCTGCCGGTTGGCACTGTCATAGCTTGGCTGGAAACTCATGATCCAGACCTGGGCTTGGGAGGCCAGGTCCGCTACTCGCTGGTGAACGACTACAACGGGCGGTTCGAGATCGACAAAGCCAGCGGCGCCATCCGCCTGAACAAGGAGCTCGACTACGAGAAGCAGCAGTTCTACAACCTGACGGTGCGTGCCAAGGACAAGGGGCGCCCAGTTTCTCTATCTTCGCTTTCTTTTGTGGAAGTTGAAGTGGTGGATGTTAATGAAAACCTTTATACCCCTTATTTTCCTGACTTTGCTGTCATTGGATCTGTAAAGGAAAACTCCCGCATTGGTACAAGTGTTTTGCAAGTTGTTGCTCGAGATGAGGACTCTGGAAGAGATGGGGAGATCCAGTATTCCATCAGGGACGGCAGTGGCCTGGGGAGATTCAGCATTGATGAAGAAACTGGTGAGTTTTGTTTCTAATTTCTCCTTCATAGAGGTTTTTTTCAAAAGCAGAGCTGAGGCATAATTTTTTTTTAACCTGAACAAGAGATTCAGTTCTTCTTAACAGGCGAGATAAAATTAAGTAAGGATTTTCCAGGCACAGCAATGACATGATTTAATTACCTGCTTACATTCATGACTCTATGGATGTGAAATAATGCCCATTTCTTTTCAGCAGCTATGTGATGACTCCATTTAGAAGGCAGTGATAGTTACAGAATTACTTGCTTACAGTCACTGCATTATCTGTTGATCACTGTAAATTACTCAGGCCACCTCCACAGAGTCATAATACTCATGACCTTGAATCCGGTGTTAAACCAAATGAAAGGAACTAAGGAGCATGAAAGAAAGATTATTTTGTCCTAAAACCTATTTGTGGTCTTGTTCTTGTTGCTGGGGGTCATTTTTCATGGGAGTTACTCTGGAATGACACACCATCCTGTGTAATATGCTTTCTTGTGGCACAGTGTTTGTCAGTAAACTTACGTATAAGGTAGAAATCCAGGGAAATGTTCATAGCTGTATATGACCTGTGCTAGCTTTCCTTTGGTGGTGGTACTATTATAAACATTGATGTCAGAAAGCATTGTTAATATAGTGAAGGTTTTTCAGATGCTGAACTTTATTACCCTACCACGCTATTGGAAAATGTTCAAAATGCTAAATATAAAAGTGTGTTTAATAAAACACTTAAAAGCTAGCTGCTTAAATGTCTGATGGTTGTTGGGAGTAATGGTGCAGCTGTGCACCACTAGAACTAGTGAGGAAATTAGAAAATATTAGTCAACAGTTTCAGAAATGATATTAAATATGTTAGGTCTGTGAGTTTATTGTGGTTTGTATGTCTTCTTCTTAAGCTTTTAATTGAGAATGTGGTATTAAACATAAGATTAAAATGTATGTTTTGGCAAATTCAAACTGTTTAATCAAATGTCAACTTTCTAAACTGAACATTATGAAAAACAGACGACATTACAAATGCTGTGGATCTCATCTAAGTATAAGCAGAGAAAAATATTTTTATTCTATTTTTGCTACAGGCTTGCTGCTACAGCTGTACACAGATGATTGCAGTCAAAACCTTATGTCCAGAAACATCAGACTTGAGTGTCAGAAGTCAAGAGGGCACCTAGTGTAATTTCCAGAAATGTTAGGAGCTCACATATCCTACAGTGCAGATATTAGCAGAAGGCATTCAGGCAACATTATTTAGACATTTGGACATGTGTTTAAATATTAAGCTCCTGCATTTCAAAATTTCATCCTACCTACTTATTGAGTAGAATCAACTTCATCTCAATGGATTCTTTATAAAACACTGGGAGACTGATGCAAATGCTGCAGTGTTGGTACAGAAATCATTTGACATTTTTTGAACTTGAAAGAGCTGATAGGGAAAGTAACTCAGTGTGTGTTACTCATAAGTAAAATAACCAGTTTTTTTACCCTGTGCCTACACTAGTAGAGGTGATGGCGTAGAATAAGTTAGGTCCCTTGTTCAGTAAAGCACAAATCATGTTTTAACGTGAGTGGAAATTGTACTTGGTGTGCCACCTTAAATATACTTACTTTCTTTCCAAAATTGAAATTTATTTTGTGGAGGCAAAAAAAGCCCCAAATCTCCCAAGATGCAAAGATTTTTCTGCCTTCACTCTTTCACAAGTGTTACATGAAAATGAACCAACCTGTGCGATTTCACTTGATTTCACTTAATCATTCCAGAAGAGACTTGATAATCCAGCAGATCAAAAGATCTGGGATTCTTGTTTCTGATTTCCCCAAATGTTGCATACTGCGTAAGCCTTCTTGAAAGCAATTTGAGGATCACTTTGGGTGCAGAGCTGCAGCCATGTGTAGGGCGATGTGGAGGACAGGACTTCAGGGTTACTCCGGGTCATGCTGTTGTAAGCTGAACACAGGATTTGACCTTCTGTGTCAAATAGAATGCAACATTAATACTCTGCTATTGAACTGGTGGCAACTTAAATGCTGCTGAATGATGAATCAGCTTTCTAGCTGTAGAAAAGGGCTTAAGTCACATATTGAATTAATTTATAAAGAGATAGCTGTTTATTTACTTTCAGTACAGTTCATTTGTCACTTTTAAACTCACCAACTCTATTGGCTTATGTTCTGTCTCTCCTGAAATTTGTGAAGGTAAGCAGGAGTGTGAAGTATAAGAAATCAATATTTTTGGCTGCTGCCTTAATGAAAAGATGACTGCAGCATCCATTATAATCATTAGGATATAAACTGGGCCAAATTCATCCTGATGCATGATCAGGCTGGACTGCAAGCGTGTGCTTTCAGCAAAATTCTTCTCAAGTGCATTATTTTTATTTTTCTGAAATACTGCGTGTTAATGATGTTGCCCTGTGTATTGAGTGAGATGTGCTTTTGCTCCCTCAGGCACATTGACACTGAGGAGTTGAAATGAGGAGAAGGAGGCCTTCATGATGGATACACACTGCACCATGCAGCTGCACATTTGTTGTCATGGTGGCTTCTTCCACTACAGATGTATATAGGTGCATCTTGGTGCATCTGGAAAAAATGAGACTCAGGGGAGATCTTCTCACTCTACAACTGCCTGAAAGGAGTTTGTAGTGAGGTGGGGTTCAGTCTGTTCTCCAAGTAACAAGTGTCAGGACAAGAAGAAATGGCCAGGAGAGGTTTAGATTGCGTATTAAGGGAAATGTATTCACTGAAAGAGCTGTGAAGCATTGGAACAGGCTGCCGAGGGATATGGTGGAATCACCGTGTCTGAAAGTGTTCAAAAAGTGTGTGGATGTTGCACTCATAGCTATGGCTTAGTGATGGACTTTGCAGTGCTGGGTTAATGGTTGGACTCTGTGATCTTGGAGGTCTTGTCAAAGTTAAATGATTCTATGGTTCTGTGATCTGTCTCCACCAAACTTGATCTAGCTTTTGGTGTGGGTTCCACAACAGGATATTCTCCATTCAGGTTAGAAGAGTAGATTGCAATCAGCAAGCTTGGGACTCTTCTCTGTATTGGTCCTCATGGATCCTTTTGCACACTGTAAATATGCAAATCTGGGAGCTGTTGTAGTTTGGTAAGAGATGTACCATGGGGTGAGCCTGGAATTTCCTTCCTACAGTGTTGCTCTTTGCCTCATATAGAATTATATATAATATAATATAATAATCATATAGAATTGGTTTGGAAGATTATTGTTGTTACAGCATTCACTGCTAAATATACCAGTTCATACCAGAAGCATAGAAAGTATTTGCCAGCTAGAAGTGTGAATCACTTCTAAATTTGCTTCAGTGGATTTATTTTCCATTTCCAGGAGTCAGAGCCAGTACAAACCTGTAAATAAATAGAAAGTCTCCTGAAGTTGATAGCTCCAGTTCCTGACCTTTCAACTCCATCTGTGGTTTTCCACTACCTTAGATAGAAAATGAAATTTCTCATTGGTTTAGAAGTCAGTCATGATTCATAGCTAAAAATCTGGTTTCAGACTTTTCTAGAGGTTAAAAAAAAATGGAGGAACATTTTTTTATTTCTTGACTGTTGATATAAATGTTGCAAACATGCCATTTAAAAAACATGAACTGAGGAGCATATAATGTGATTCTTCTGTCTCCTGTTCAGAACTGACAGGGTTTTTTGGGGTGGGTTTTTTTGTTTGTTTTTTTGGGGTTTTTTTTTATGTTCCTTTTCTTGGAATACAGATAGGTAATCTGTTATAAAATATGGTTGTCTACAGTGAGAACTCATCATTGCAGGGTTCTTCAAGTCAACGGAAGGAAACAAGCAACTGGGAAACATGATTCATTTCACCCTAATGTAAAAATATGAAATAAGTTGGGTAAATCATGCTCTAAAAATGTGCAAAGGTGTGAGACTAGCTCAGGTAGAAGTCTACACTGAGTGCCTTGCTTTGGTCAGACATAGCCCATCCCTGTTAACTGTGAACAAGAATATATACTGTCAGCCTTATTGCTAGGTAATTTGTTATGACTCCTCTCTACCAGATTCATGGTTTTAATCTAATTCTAGGAATCACCTTTCATTCCGAAACCCACACATAAGTGCACTTACAGAAATAAAAAGTGGAAAAAAGGTTTTTAATAGTATAGGGGTGAGAGTAATGTAAATAATAGTTGATGAATTTTCATTTTCTGACAATACAGTGTTAGAGCGTCCCACACGCTTTTCTATCTACAGAAATTGATCAATATCTGATATTTTGATTTTGTAGAAGTGACTAGTAACCTTCCTCTTGTGCAACTGTGGTGCTACAGAGAAGCTGGAGCCGTTTCCTCATCTTTAGTACTGCTTCCTGCCTGGTGTGCGTCTCTGCTCTCTTTGCCAGTCTGATAATTGCAGTTCCTTAGAAGAAAATTAGGTAAAACCCACTCCTATAACTCCAGATTGTTGTGACACAAAATGATCAGAAATGTGGCAAAATTCCAAAAATTCCAAAAATTTTGTGGAATGAGGGTGTGCTCTGAGTTTCCATCACAGGTTAGCTCTCATAGTTGTGACTACTCTTGTGGAAATGGTCTCTGTCAGAGGTCCTACACTGCCTTATTCAAAACCTGGATTTTCTTAGCTCTGGTGTATACACCCTCATAGTGCTGATACCACAGCAAAGTGGTGTATTTTTGTTGTTTCAGGAGTTGGTGATGAGTCAAACAAATGGATATGGGTTTATGATACCACCTGCCTTGGGAGACTAAATACCATCTATCAGAACATTTTTTTTCTGGCTGCAGTGAAAATCTGAACAACTAGTGGGAGTTCCTGGCTTCTTGAAAGGTTGAGTTAGATGAGATCAGGCCTAAATGCAGGAATCCTCCTTCTCATTTTTTTTATGATTTGTAGTTCAGCTAAAGTGCATTTTTACTCTAGCTCCACTTTTTAGTCTGGTATCTGTTTCTACATGTAGAATGTAATGTAACAGCCTGGCACTCATAGAGTTTCTTTATTTACCCTTTTGCTACCCATGGATGTGCTGGTAATAAGAAATGATCAAAGTGAGTTCTAGAGGAGGAGAGAGATGAGACAAAATCAGCATCTTCTGCTGCAGGGGCTTCTGTAGGGTTTGTCAGAGTTGGTGGAGCAACATCCTGACATGCAGGGAATTACTAACTCCACGGCACAGGTGGGAAAACTGAAGCAACAAGTTTTTTACTTGCATAGAAACATCTTAAGTCCTGATGAAATGAAACACGAAGATAAAACAGTGGTGTTAATGAAATGCTTACAGGATCTTTAATGTTCTTGCAAATCCCATGAGCACAGCCTTAAGGAGTGCTTTCAGAACTTACTTTATTTCCTAGGGTTGTTCAGGAACCTGAGTACTCTAACTTTCGTTAGAAGTTTAAATTTAGGCATTAGCTGACACTAATTTCTAACCCTGTGGAGTAGCTCTGATAAGATTGCAAGCTGTAGGTGACCCTGTTATCTTAATATCTTTAGGTATTTCAGCCCTGAAATTCACATTAACAAGCCAGTCCTGTCTTTCACAGTGGTGAAAGCTTAAAGGTACTGTTAAATGGAGGTAGAGTTCAAATTGTTACAGACTCCATGGTTTTATTTATGGTGTTAAGGATAATGACCTGATCTTCTGATTGGATACCTCAAAAGTGATAGAAATTCCTGACAAACTGTGGCTGGAGAAGGAAGTTGATTGTGGAAAACCCTAACATGTCTTCAAATGACTCATAATAGAAACTAGAAACACCAGATTATATAGTTTACAATAAACCAGACAGACCTGCCTTCACAGTTCCATCTATTTGGCAGAAAGGAACGAATTTACTGCGTCAGACTCCTTGTATCTTGTTGCTGTCTCCTAAAATAGTTTTCAGTTATCGTGTATGCATGTTGAAGAACTACTACAATTTGAGTGGTTTGATAATATTTATGTGGGACCATTGCTAGCGTTTCCTCAAAACAAAGTAAATGAAAATGAAAATTATTTGTGATACATATTTTCCTCCCTCTCAGTTGTTTAATTTTATGGGGGCATGTAGGAGCCAGTGGGTGGATTTGGGTAGACTCACTGGCGGGATTTAATTCACTGTAGAACTTGGAGACACTAGTATTACAGATATTCTTCATTTTCCTAGATAGTGTAGGCAAATTTCAATACCCAGAGACAGTATTTTGGAGCCTCTTTATTATCCCAGGCTTCTAAACCCAGTTATCAAGGTAACTTCAGGCTACACCACAAGAGACGTGCCAGTGGGGGCTGCTGGGAGGTGGCTTGGGAAAAGAGGGTTGCTCACAGGGGAGGCACTTGGATGGAGCAGGCACTCATGACGAGATCATCAGCCCTCAGCCTGTCCATAGTGTGTCTCCTGAGCAGCCTTTTTGGGGAGGGGTTTGCAAGATGGATCACAGAGCACAGTCCTGGCCAGAATCTGGTCTGTCAGCCTGTCTCTGTGTCAGGCAGGAATGAAGCATTCCTGAGAGCAGCTATTTCTGAGCCTGTGGTTCTGTGTTACCATTGTTCTGTGAGTTATCTCTGGCAGCCTTTAACAGTGGAAGTGTTTCTTCATAGAAGATTTCTACTTTTAGGACAACAATCACTAACAGTTTTCTTTTTCTTTCAAATTAGTTGTGGTAGAAAGCCAATATTTTTTATACAAATTCTGTGTCTGTGTGTTTATAATTTCCCTGTCATTTCTAGATGTAAATTAGTAAAGAACAAGGCTTCTCTTAGTTTCTCTGGAACAAATTTGTTTTTTCTAATAATATGAACCCTAAAACAATGCATCATCTTATGAAAATATTTACTTTTAAAAGCTCTGAGTATCATTCTGACATACTTTCAAAGTTTCCGAAGTGAGGCCAGTCATGCAGAATTGTTTTATTCACGCTGTTCAGCTCTCTAGGCTTTATACCCCATAAACCAGCTCACAACATACAATTTTTATAGCTAGCTGTAATTTGCATGCTTTCCCTTCTTTGGAAAATGTTTAGAGAATCTCCTTTATTATTCAGGATGCTCCTGGTGATAGGATATTTTGTCTCAATCTCCGAGTAGTTTATTTATTAATAAAGAAGTGTGTAGTCTGTATTTCCTCCTGTCACCCTTTATTACCCTTGAGAGATGTTTCCAAGAGCATTTTGTATTATATATTCTGTTATTCACTTCCTTAGTGTATAGTCCCAGAAGTGACCTCTATATTAGCTCATGCATCATCATCCATTAAATTATACCCAGGTGCTTCTGCAGGAAGCTTATCTCCAAGGTGCCAGCAAAGGAACCAAGCCACAAGGTAGTGAGTTAGATGATACTAGAGGGAAATTGACTTCCAGTGTCTGGTGATCAGTCTGAGCACATGAGCACCAGCTTTCTCCTGGCATCACTTCAGACCATGAGCAGTAATTCATGGTAGTTCAGAGGAAACTGGAGAAAAATCCATTTCAGCTGTTCCAAAGCGCCAGTGGAAGCCAAAGACATTTAGAAGCGATGTTGTTCATGCAAAAGTTTGAGCTTACGAGCATGTGGAGGGCAATATGGGCACTCCTCTCTTCCAGGGATATACAAAGGAGGATGTTTGGACAATGTCTAAGGTTGCATGGAGCCATTTTGTTGCGCTGCCTAATCCTTTCCTGTAACAAGTCCAAGAGAGAGAAATCTCCGCTGGCCAAGAAAATTGAGGATGTGTTTTGTTGTCTGACCTTGCAGCAGGTTGTGTGGCTTTTTAGGGAACAGTAGGACTGGACAGAGTTAATCAGGAATTTGTGGAACTGGTTTGGAGTGATAACACTGGACTGATTACATATCTCTTCCTCTGCTTGAATACGTAGGTAGGCTCAAGGATTTACCTTGGAAGCTGGATTAGAGGGTACTTTTTATAAAGCTGTTTTCAGTTCAAGGGCTACGAGTAATGGTTAATCAGTCAGTTGCTTGAAAAGCTTTTCCAAGCTTTCATTGCTCTTATTGCTAAAAATTGTGTCATATTTTGTGGCTGTTTGGATAATTTCAGTGTTCAAGTCTTGGAACTTCTTAGGTGTTTGCCAACAAGGTAAAAATAAAATAAAATTAAAAAGCCCTTCCACTGTCAGATCTCTTTAAATTCACATATACATGTTTACCTGAAAATAGATGTTTGGAGATGAGCTTCTGTAGCTCATGGAACAGATTCTTTTAATCTGTAGTCTGCTGTTTAATGTAAACATCTTTATTGCGTTTTATACACTTATGGTGTCTTATTAGCATTGAAGTGTTGCCAGTAAGAAATAACTGAGAGAAAGCCAAACAGAGTGCATGCGGGGAGGGGGTTTTCATTGCAGTTGGTTTCCATTAGGTGTTTGCACTAATACATCTCTGTGTGTCTGAGTGAAGCTGTCTGCTGGCATTGACCAGGTCGTTCTGTCCAGGGTGAACAAAAGGGGTAAATCAGATTCAGTTGTGGCAAGAAGTTTGTCACAAGTGTCTTCCCACCAGAGTGAGAAGTGTGGGAAGGTGTAGGACTTTGTTTCCTCCATGCAGAGAGCTGTGGCACACGCCAGCACATCCCCCACCTAAACAACTGGGAATATCAGAGCATGCTGTAGCACTTGCCCACCCCTCCAGTGAGACACATGTTGATTTTTTGATCTTAGATGTCTCAACTTTGCAGCTGTTACCCACTGGAGACAGTCTGGTTACCACAACCCCCCTCGAGCAGGAGGCAGCCTGCAGCTACTTCTCTTGGGAAATGCTTTCCAATTACTTTGATGATAATCTTGGAGTTGAGCAAAATGTGGTCATTGTACATGAGCAACAGTTCTTCAAGGTGATGGACGGGAAAGGTGAGAGCAATCTCATTGTGTGTGGTTTCAACAGCTCTCTGCTTCCGCAGTGTGATGGCGAGGTCTGCCTGACTTTCACTGCTGAAGCTTTTGGTTTTTCAGTTTTGGTAAAATATGCGTAGCAAATTAATTTCTGATTTTATATATTTGAGGCCCATAATGAATTTTATGCATCTTTATTTGGGAATTTTTCATCTTCATTTGAAAATTCTGTTGAGAATCTGTGTTCAGGAAATGTAACTTTACACACAATCATTAATTTTATTAATAAATTAAAAATAGTTTTGGTTCTCACCAGTGGTTCATTTTGTAGGGTAAAGATTTGGCAAAAAGTAGAAAACAAACTGTTACTGTTAACCAGTTAATTTTTTTTTCCCCCAAATCTTTATTTTTACAACAGAATAACTGTGGGATTTAATTAAATTTGCCAGAATACTTCACAGTCCCAGAACACCTTTCATCTAAAGTACACAAATTATTTTCCACATTTTAATGAAGGAAGCTCTTTGATGTACAATGCTTATGTGGTTTCCATTTTACTGAAAGGTGTAGATAAATTAATAGTTTGAGATGTTTTTCTCCTTTTTGGAAGCAGGGGAATGACAATGCACAAATTCATTAAAAGAAAGCCATGGGAACCTCAGGTGTTCAGCATCTCCGTGATGAAGCTGTACTTAGCCACAGCAAAGCGTGGTGGATGGGGCAGATTCTTCTGAGTCCCCAGCATGTCATTCCATGTGAGACCACCCTTCTTGCACTGTACAGGATCTTGAAGGTGGTTTAAAAGGGTTGGATTTTACCATTTCTTTTTGAGATAGTTTATAAGAATGAACTGGTTTGATTGCTCTGCTCTACTTCCACTGGATATATTAGTTTGTTTTGGTATTTTACTTTGCTTTAATTACCATTTAACAGTAACTCTTTGACGGTGGCAGGTTGTAGCATAAGCCATCATCAGTGATTAATGCAGCTTCCTCTGGGGTGATTACCTTCTGTTTTACTGTGGGGGAAAGAGCAGTGGATAGCCACAAGCACCAGCAGCGAGGGTCAGTCCAGGGGTAAGCAGAGTCCCTGGGCTGCCCGTGGGACTGGCAGCTGGACAGAAACCTCGGCCAGCCTTTGTGGCTGATTCTTCTGGGTGGCACTGAGTGGTCTGAGTTGCTGTGGGGGCCTTCCCAGTATGGGGCAGACTCCCCAGTACGGAGCAGCCTCCCTCACTTCACCCTCTCCCAGTGCTGCCCTTCAGAGACACTTGCCTCTCTCTTCTCTTTAAGGAAGTCCTGAAAGCAGCAGATTGAGCCCCTGTGAGCTACGGGTACAGCTTCCACTGGAAACCTAACAAACATTTAATGTGCTATTTTCACTCCCACAGTACCAGGGTAGGGCAGGCTGTTCTGTGCCTTCTGTACCTCAAATGAGTGCTGCATCTTCATCTCCACGAGGAGCAGTTGCATCAGCCATTTGCTAATGAGATGAGATGCTTTTTGCAAGTGTGTGGCTCCTTTGCAACCCAGTGTGGCTCTGCCTTTAATGAAGCTTTTTGGAACATTCGGTGTGGGCAGTAGTTCAGTGTGGGCAGCAAGCAGCTTCTGAGGTACAGAGTGTCATGCTGGAGACAAGCACAATAATCAAAAAGGGAAGATTGTGCCGATAGTGACATTTGTAGAGGAGATGGGGGCTATTTATGAGGCAAGGCCAGGACTGGCATTTAGCTGTGCTGGCTAAAGGGTAAGTAGCAAAATCTGTTTCATAAAGGTGACCTAATGAATTTAGGACTGCTGATTCTAAGGTTTGTCCTTAGAATCAGCAGTCTAAGATGGAGCATCAGTTTATTATTGAAACCCATAGTAGCTTCCTTCTAAAAACGTAAGGTAATATTTAAATAATGTTGAAATTTTTTCAGCCATAAAGATTGAATTTGTTGATGCTGGAAGTGGAAAAAACCATTCAGCTGGTGGATATTGCAAAGTGCTCTACTGTATTGTTAGGAACACAGAAGGGTTCCTGTTGTCTTTGTGTAAACATATCAGTGTTTAAAACTTTTTGCATATGCTTCTTCTCTTTCATGGGGATTTCCTTTAATTGCTTAATCTCTCATAATGAACATTAATCTGTCACTGGCAAAGATAAAATCCAGCTAATTCTCAGAAAATCTGTTTTTCTGTCTCTGTACCCACAAATTAAAACTCACAACAGTTGGAAGCTCTATCTAGACATTGAATGTGGTCAGAAATAACTGTGTGGTCATACTGTCAATTGTAATCCAGTACACTTTAACAAGCGGGTTTGGACTTTCCTGGCAAGTCCTTGGAGGGCATGGGAAGCTCTGGTAAAGGGGCCCTGGATCCCCTTTCCCTGGTCACCTGGATCTAGGAGACACAATCTTACTGGTAGGGTTCCTAAAGGGTTGATGTATACACAAAAAAAGCCCCAAACAGGCAAACTTAACAACAAGCTTTTGCAACTTGAATTGCTTCTGAAGAATCCCATGTTTTCAATTAAAAAAGGCTGTGACTGCCACTCCCTTTATACCTGGCATTTATCTGTTCTGACACCAGCAGAGGCAGCCCACTCCTGGTCCTGAGTGCTGTTCCTACTACCTCCCCTCAGTGTCTCTGTTTTTTCCCACAGCCACCGGTGAACCAGCTCAAGGAAGCCAGGAAGGAAGAACTCATCTTTTTTTATTGAGGAAGAGAGTGGGGGGATCAGCTCCGTGGTTGCATTTATGGGCCTTGCAAGCATGAGCCATTTTGGTAGAGCTAGAGAAGGAGATCAGGGGCAAAGCAAAGTAATGCATTGGTGTTTTGATGCATGTGGCCATGTGGATTTGGGAACATCCACAGAGCTGCAGTGATGTAATTCATGTCATTGAAATTCATACTGAGACATAGTAGACATTTACTTGTTGATATGGGAAATTTGTAATTCCCTGTTTTGTAGAAGTTGCTTGGTGAAGAGTCGACCTGATAAACCAGAAGTGAATTTAGCACGATGGAGGAATTTCTTGGAAATAAAACATGCAAGAGCTGCTGCTTTGTCCTGGATTTGGTGGGGAAGGGATGAGTGTGCTAATGTGGGGATTCGGTGTGTTAGCTGATTGGGATTCTTGTTTGCTGCGTGGTGTTGATGGTGTGGGTCCCTGAGCCTCAAGCTGAAATCACAAGTCAGAACAACTATCAGATGGCTAAAGCAGCTGACTGCTTGTCACGGAGAGAGACAGAATCCCTCTGGCAGAATAACTAACCTTTTCATGCCTCACTTTACCTGTCTGTACAATAAGTCTAATGATCGTCACATTGTCAAAGGCAGTTTTCTGCCAGTTGTGATACTTGCATGATTAATGGCTTTAAAATGCTGTGAGTGATTTTGGTGGAGACACGTATCAAAATGCAGTGCAGCAACTGGGTAACGCAGTCACTTGGTATTTGGAGGGTGTTAGAAGAGAAGTCCCTTCAGGAGTCGCTTCTTCCCAGTTTAATCCCCCAGGAGATCTGCAGAATCACAGTGACCCATTTAAGCCAGTACATTTATTCCAAATGATTAGCAATAGAAATGTTACACTGCACTGGACATATACAACAACCATGTGCTCATGTTGCTCAGTCATTCCTATCAGCCTTCCAGAGGTGAGTGATGCTTCAAATCCTGGCTCACTGCAGTGCTAGGTGGAAACAAAATGTTAAGTTTCAGGATCAAGTGAGACAAATCCTTTCTGTTTCTCCCTGCATGCCATAATTGCTGTGTGTCTGTTTGACCTGGCCAAGGGGCTGGCTGTGGCTTCATGTTTCAAGTAGTCCTATGATGCATCATTTTAAATGGATAAAAAATGAAGCTACAGTATTGTTTTTAGCCATTTTTCCCAGTTGTGGAGCTGATAGCCATTGTTGGATAGAGCTGTTGAACTTTTGCCTTGGGAAAGCATTCCTTTTAAGACATAATGGGGGAGACCATTTTGGTGGACACAGAATTTTTTGGAGCTATGCTTCTGGCTTTCACGTGCTGTGGGAGAAGGTCACTTCAGTATTCCTGAGACAGGTAATACTTTTTGTGATACCATACATAATTTATCGAGGGCATGTACTAAGATGGGGCTCTGCTATTATCCAAAAGGAGAATTTTTGTGCCATATTATCCCCTGGAAAGCAGGAGTACCTCCAGCCCAGCTTGCTCGGCTGCAGGACAGCAGACAGAGCATGACAAAGCATGCTCTGAAATGCCAGAAATGTGCAGGATTTGTGTCCATGCCATGGGTGCAGTGTGAGTGTAGCAAGGATGGAAAGCTGTAGATGACAGCAAAGTGCAGCAGAAGCTCATTTGAAGATTCTCTCTATTTACCTAAGTAAGTAGTTCTGGCTGCTGCTAGCTAACTTGCCTTCTTGAGTATCTTCCATGTCAGTAAGGAGCATTGCCACAGTGTCCTCATTTTAAATCCAGTATGAGGCTCACCAGAAGCAACAGAAATTAATCTGAGCTACTAACTCCCATTTTTGGGTTTGGGGCCAGGAAGTTTGAGGCAGCATGCAGAAGCTGAGGAAGCAGATTAGTGCTGCCTGCAGCAGGTGGTATTTTGGCTCAGAAATGTGCTGAAGGATGACGTGTCTACCATGGCTTCACTGCCTTGCCAAAACATTTGCTGTGTTGTATGGCATAGAAGGTGGTAGTTGTTTTAGGGAAGCATGCTCTGCCATTTCATATTCCTCCCATTTTGATTAAACTTATGACTTCTACCCCGCAAGCAGAGTTGCAGACCTCTCCTTTATTTCATGTGATGCTTGACCTTCTCTGTTTTTCTTGGCTTTTTATGGTTTTATCTTCTTGTGGAAGTGTTTCTTCCCAGTACAATCTAAATTCCAGGCAATTCCCCATCAAACCCCTGTCATCTCTGCCTTGCACTGCTTTAACTCAAGAGCCAATTGGGTGGGTTTTTTCAGATTTTCATTAACTGGAGCTAAGCACAGGACTGGAAATACTCCTAAAGATTTCAGGAATCTTATCATGATTTGGAATAATTTCATGTGTCAGTGTCACAACCTGGCCCATCTGTATGAACAGGACTAGGTAATACAGGAAATAACTTACTTATTTAATGGAGGTACCTAAGGTTTAGGCAAACACAAATATAATTGATGCTACAGCCCTTGGTTGAGTTGTTTGATGTCACTGAAGTTTATTTATTGACTTATATATTCAAAAGATGTGGAATCTTTGGGATAGAAAATATTAAAAAGTCTTTAAAGAGTTATTAGACTACATGGCAAACAAAACAAAAAAAAGATTATTCTATCCCTAATAATTCATATATTGTCCTTTTTTGTGTGAAAATGGCTTTGTGTTTCTAACCAGCCAGAAAGGAAGTTGGTCTCTTGGTAGTGATACTGCTAATGGTGATAAGCAAACGCAACACAGAAAAAGTCATGCTGAAAGTAATGTTCCCTGGTCCTTGTCACCAGCCTCCGTTTTGACTTTTTCATTTGTGCTGGCAATGAGTGATGTTAAGAATGTCTCCTGGGCCACATACTGCCTGAATGGTGTGATTTATGGTCCACTATTTTAGAGAAACTGCAATATTCTGCTTTACTAAAGAGAGCTTTAAAAACATACAGAAGTTGGGGAAATATTATCTGTCTTTTAAAAACGAGATCTGTGAACGGATGTATGTGTCTATTCTGTCACCATACAGATGGGCAGAAAACATTTAGTTGTCATGGCAACAAAATGTATAGTGCCACAAATGAAAAAGAAATATATAAAAGAAAAGTATTTGTCTTGGCAGTTGTTATATCATGGCAGTAGCTGCTGAATTTGAGTTTTATTGTCCTGAAACTTCAACACAAAATCCTCCAGACCACGTTTCTCCTTAATGCAGTATTTGTATCCTTTAGGCTTCCTGCAATTTGCCTTCAGATCTCTTTACTCTGGGAGGCATTGGCATTTTCATCTCTAGTTATTAATTTAGATACGGTTTCTCTCTTGAATGAGCACAGGGCAGTAAGCAATAGATGGTTACCTCTGTTCTCATGAAGCAACTCCTAGATGAGTTAACATTCCTATTTTGTTGTTAACTGAGATTTCCATATTGCTGAGCGTGATGAGTTGTTCCCTTGATATTAGGGTGAAACAGGAACTGTTCAGGCTGTAATCAAAATTCCTGTATATCTGTATATAAAGTAAGCAGAAGAAAATAATGTAGCCTATTTGTATTATTCATTGGGATATCCTGTTCTGGGAAAATCAGCCTTTGAAAGTGAAATGACGCAATTCAAATGACTGTGTCATGGTGGTGGCAAGGTCACTTTCCCATCAGCATGGAGTTGGGTTGTGCCAAGCACCTGCAGCCCTGTGGCAGTGATGGGCCTTGAGGGTGGCCTTGGTTCCTCCATGATGTCCAAAATTGGTGTGCAAGCACCCATTGGGCCTGCCCCTGTGCCAGTGCAGGGTGCTGCTATTTTACCCGTGGCACAAGTACAAGATGCCAGCAGGAATTGCAGTATTTGGCAATGAACACATGAAGGAATAGTACCAATTAAGTAACTGTCAATAGTCAACTCAAAAGTCAAAGCCATCATCAAAACTCCTTTTTACTCCTGTGTCCTGCTAGATGCTTTAACTGCTTTTTAAGCTGTTCTCCAAAATAAATAAATTTTAAAAAATAAAAAAAAGAAGTGAGACTTGCTGGTGCCACTTGTTTGCTTTGTTGGTTTTGCATAATATTGCGAATGTTTAGGATGCATCCTCTTGGTCACTGCAACTGAGGTGCGTAGCCAATTCCATTTAAATGACTTTTTTTTTTCTTTAGCTGCTTGAAGCAGTGTTTCTTTTTTGGAATAATTAAAGAGAAAGCCAGGGTCTCTGAAGGTCAGAACTGTTCATAGCGCTCTTCGCTGCTTGGCTTTTGTTTTCACACTCACACACAAAAAAAATTATAATTAAAAAAAAAGGGATTTTAGGATTAGTTAATGTATTTACCCAGCCTTTAAAAGTTAATTTTCATGGGATAAAATGATCTTGTTTACAATATGTATAAAAAGATTAAAAGGAATTAATATAATTGTGTAAAACTGTAAGTAATCGCCTGCCTTCTTCTGTCAACATGTCGTATTCAGTTGAGTGGCACTTCCTATTTCTACTTTTTCTAAATTTCCAATTAAGTAGAAAGCTTTCTCACATTTTTTAATTCTGTCTTTTATTTCCTTCCAAAGCCTTCTCTAGCAAATTCGTGCTTACCCTGGTATGTCCTCTCTTCCTGTCTGTCTGTCATGTATTTTTATTCCCTGCCACCAGCACTGGCCTCCTATTTAGCTGAGTGCTTTTAACCCAATGAGGCCAGTGGGATTTAAATACCTGTCTGAGAATTTTGGAAAGGGATTAGCTTTACTGAACTCAGCCCTTTATTATGAAAGCAATGTTTCAGTCTACATCTGCAGTTGTGCAGATGAAGAGTTGAGCCAGAGATAAAAAACCTCTGAGAATAAAGATGTGCTTGCAGTCAGTTCGCAGCCTCTGAATGTTGAAGAGTCTTCTTTTTGTATGGTTTAGGCTTTTAAATTCGTCTGTAAATCCAAATGCCTATTTCTGTAATATAAATCCAGTAAACAAATCACAAGAGTGCTCCATCCTGCTGGGTCCCTCTTCTCCTCTTAACCAGCACAACCTTGTTCATACCTAAGGAGAAGAAGTCACTGAGCGTGGGGGAAGAAGTTAACAGTCAGCTTTGCCTTGTTGAAAATGCCAGTATTTTAATTTACATCACCTAACAAGAAAATGTACTTTTTATTTTTTCATCTTCTTCAATATGTTATCAGAGCTGTTACTGCCATTTCCAACTGGCCCAGCCTTGACCAGTGGCACATCCATCTTGGAGCTGCTTGACATTGGCTCTGCCAGACATGGAGGAAGTTTCTGGCATGTCTCACAGAAGCCACTCTTCTCTTGTAGCTCACCCTGCTGCTGAAACCTGGCCGTGCGAACTCAATACACCTGCCCACGGTGGGAGGGTTGGAAGTAGGTCTTTAGTTAAAGAAAGAATCTTTATGGTGCCTTCTGATCCAAGACATTCCATGATCCTGTGATTCTAATTTTGCCCAGCAGTATCTGACGAGTGCTCTGCCTCTTCCGTTGGGATAATTCCCCCAGTAGAGCACAGCTCATTTTTCCAGAGGTGTCTGCCATGGCTCTAACTCTGCTTGAGACTTCAGCAGTATTCCAGCTAGAAAACTTCCCCTGTTATTTTTCTCTCTGGGTGAATATTACTTGTGTGATCACTGGGTCTGATCTCACTTGTGCGTGCTAGAGCTTGCTGCCTTCTTAAAACTGTGCAAGCAGCATGAAAAGATTCATGGATACGAGCCTTTGCTAGTTCACAACCGGTAAATGAGCTAATGATGATACATCTTCCCCTCCCTGCTGCACTCAGAATTTTTATTGCAAGGCCAGTGTCATTTGTTTTCATCTCTAGCAAATCCTCCCTACATCCTTCTCCATCCTAATAATTTCCTTTGAGAAACACCTACTGCAGTGACCTCCATTTGACTATGAAATTGAAGCACTAATCAGCAGGGCTGGTATCCAGGAGGTTTTGTGTTGTATAGTACAGACCCCTTTCCAGCTAAATAAGCCACCAAAAGGCAGCACTTTTAAGCAATACAGAGCCAGACACTTTCTTATATGAACTTTGGTCTCAGCATCAACGTCCCTTCTCAGAAGGAAATTTAAGAAGACAATTCGAGTGTAACTGTTTGCAAAATACAAAGTTCACCACTAATTTAACCCAGGCTAATAGGTATCATGTAAGGTTGAAAAGATTAAAGTGAAACACTTTCCAGGCTTAGGAGCAGCCTGCATGGGATTTTCCATGTGATGTCCTCTGGTTCTGCCTGAACAGTGAGCCCTGCCATGAGTGTCTGCTTTATGAATGGCACTTCCACATGCCAGTGGCACTCAAAGCAATCATAAATTTCTAGTTTAATGTCAAATGCTTGGATGTACATAGCTCCTCTTTCAAGTAGGAGCCAGGATATGAAGATTGGAGTGCATGCCTCAGTGGAGGAAGATTTTCTGAATTTTGGAAGGTGACTTGGACAGGTCATGCTCCTATCTAAAGAAATGGATTTCAACTGAATTTTGAAAAGGACAAATGTCTGTCTGCATTATGTATTTGTTACTTAATGTCAAGAAGCAAATTATGTATTTGGCAGATCTCTGTAATAGATGTCCATAAGTGATTCTAGCAGCCTAAGCTGAATGAAAAAGCAGATTTGTGGACTAACATGTCTGTAAAATGAATTATGTTTTGACTTTGTGCAAGATTTGTTAAAATATATTTTTGTTCTGTTTGGGTAGTGTTGCATTGGATAAGTACATGTGTGGGTGTACAGAAGCCTGCTGAATGGTGTATTTTTTAATAGCAACAATTCAGTTCCTGAGTTTTTTGAGTACATGATGAACTGATAAGTTTCAGTCATCATAAGTAATTTAATGATTTTCCTGACCCCTTGCATAATGATCTTAGGCCCTCATTTTAAATGACCCAAGTGTGGGGACATTTATTCTGGAAGATTTTTTATTATTGCACGGATTTGTGGCTGTGCTTGGACAGCAGGTAGAAATTCCTGCTACTTTTTCTTACAAATATTTTTGGACACAGTCAGTATGCAGAGTGCTTCTCCCCTCCCTGTCACAGGAAGCCTTCTCCCTTCTCACCATCCATCTTGGGGCTGACTTCGTGCCCAGAGACTGCACCTCTTTCACACAGTGCATGCTGGACTGATAAAGGAGGGTTTCCTTTTTGCCACTTTGGTCCCTTCTTCCTCAGCCTCATCATTACTTCAGTGATGTCCCAGTATTTGGCATGGTGACAGATAACCCTTTTTAACACTCAGCTGATTCAGACAGCTGAAGCTGAATCCTGACGTGTGCCTGCCCCCTCCCTAAGACCATGTTTAGAGCTGCAGTTCATGCAGTTTTAAAAATAATTATATTTCTACCACATTAGGAGGCACCCCTCTTTTTTTTTTTTTCTTTCCCCCTTGTCTTTGTACCTAATGAGTCATTCCCTAAGTTAATACTGTTGTGCTTTCCAAATTACTTTGCACCATGAGGGAATACAGGAGTTCTCTGTCTCCCAAATCCATGAAGCACAAAACAGATTGTGAGTGATGGATTTGTCTCACAGATAAACTTACTGAGAACGTTTTTCATAGCTTCTTAGCTTGAGGCATGTTTATGTTTTGAATCAAATATCACATTTTTTGAGGTTTCTCTTTTGTGAAGGCTATCACTGTCTTGTTCCTTGAAGAGGGATGGGGTGGGGTTTCCTAGTGTTTCTCCTGATGGTCTCCTTAGTCCTTTAAGGGTCCCATTCTCCTTGTTTTAACTGGTTATTTCTTATACTCCAGCAACATAGTATATTTTTTTAGCTTTTTGGTACCTTCTGATTGACTACCAGTTCCTTAACTTGAAAAATGTTGTATTTCAGCTCTTAATGTCTTTCATGTGTTTAACAGTTTGCACATACATCTTTAACTCTCAGCATTGCTCTCTGGGTTTAGCTGGAAGGAAATGCTTTCCATGAGATAAAGCTAATCAAATGATGAAACTCTAGTCACACTTTGAACTCCTAGTTTAATGAAAAAATCACCTGAACTATAAAGTGTGTAATTATGCTGATTTTCATGACATTTGGGTCACAAATGGATTCTTCCTTGTGTACAGATGACATCAATTAATACCCGTTAGAGCTTTCTGGTAAGCCACAGATTTAGCAGTGTTTTTTGATTAAGTAGGCTTTAATTCATGCTAAACTATGAAGTGAGTCTTTCTGTTTTACTATTACTGATCAGATACCTGGAGATTTCCTTTTTTGTCTTAAGGCTAGAAGGCTCTACCATGGAAAGTTCTTTCAACTGGGAATGTGCCTTTTTTGGCAGAATAAGTATTTTGAGATTAAAGGAATATTTTCAGCTAATTAAAATTCCATTGACATGGAAATACGAATTTGTATGGCATATTCATGGCATTCGTTTCTGTATTGTTGAAAGAAGACAGCTACTTCTGTGTTTGTACCCCAGAAGTTTGGCAGAACAAGAGAGATACCAAGTTCCCTGGGCTAATCTTTATTGTTAAGAGTCCAGAGTGAATGGGGCAATGATGCCCATTTTCCATGCTGAAGCAGGTCTGTCTTCTCTGCTGGAAAGGTGTGGTAGGCTAATGTGAATGCTGAAACTGCTGTGACTTCTCAGACAAATACTGTTCAGGCAAATTCATATTACAGATAAATGAACCTTTGTACCATATGGCAAGAGCTAAAAAAAAATCAAAACAAAACAGTTGACACAGGAGACTAAGGAGCTATGTTTCTGGTGTCATGTTGCTCTTACATGAGCATTTTCTCCCTTAAAATATCTTAAGCATTTTTAAAGAAATTGCTATTTCTATAGCATGCAATACATATGGAGTATGTAATAGGGTTATATATATACACATACATACACATATATATATATATATATGCAAACTGCATTGTAATAATATTCCTTAAGTTTTTTTTAAAATAAATCTCTAGGTGATACTAAATTCCCTTCAGTGTCATGTTTTGAACTTAACTCCTTCCTCTGTTATATTATTGTTCTTTGATATTTCATTAATTCTGACTAAATTCTGTTAAATTATAAGCATAGTTCTTGTTTCTGCAGAAATGCTAATTAAAGATGGCATGCCATATTTGGGATTTTTATTGAATTTAATTAATAACAAAGTGAGCTAATCAGGTAACAGTCACCTTGAACTTTTTCCTTTAAAGGGAGATAATTTCTCATCTCTTGCATTTTCGTATGAGGTGGAAATTTTCCAAGCACATTCTGACAGCTACATTTGAATATCTTTGTAGAGTGTAGTTAAATATTCTGTAAGCACTGCTGCTTAGTGATCTAATGAGCACAATACCAGTCTCTTGCTACATTATATCACTGATTCTTCACAGGAAATGCATCTGGATGCATTCAGCATGTAGAACTGTTGTCAATTTGTGTTATTTAATATGATAGGAAATAATATTTTTAAATATTTAAGTGCTGAAAAATTATAATTTTTAAGGTTGAGTGCTTTTATTTTGTACCCTGAAGAAACCCTTCATTTTAGGGAATTTGGTAGAAAACTATATTGTACTGTAAAAAAATGGTTTTATTTCACAGCCATGAACTAGTTTATATTTTAGGTTCGTGCATATGCAAAAATATTCACTCTTTCCTTAATGGAGTAACTGATTGTGGATTTTACTGGAGTGTTGCCAGCCTCAACCTACTTTCTGTGTGAACTATTAGGACAAAAGAAACTCCCTAAAATAGATATTCAGAACGTGATATTATGGATGTAATTAATAAAGTGGCAAGAATGATTTCAAGAAGAAAAAGTAAGGCTGTATAAAATTACATTATAAATCTCAAGCTGGGGAGGGGAAGAGGGGGAGGAAGATGTCAGAAGGATAAAGAAATTACCCTGGTCTTCAGGGAGAGAAATGTTAATCCAACACTGAGTGTCTTTGAAAACTTCACCCTTTAGTATTCATATACTCATAACTGAGCCTGGAACACTGCAGACTGAAAGTGCATTAAAAGAATGGGATTAAGGTGAGAAAGTCAGAAAACTTACAAGATAGGGAAATACCTGTATCAGTCTAGTCTGTCCACTCTCTGCTTTATCAGGTACTCTTTAATTATGCAATCATTAGTGGTAGCAGTAGCATTTTTGCATGTCTTTATTATTCAAAGTGTAATATTTTGGGGAATGTTCATTACTTTGTTTTTACCTTGTCTTTTATTTATTGTGGCCCAATTCACTGTTTTTTAACGTATTTTTAAACAAGATAAATTCCATTGTATTTATCTCAGATTCCCTTGATGCTCTTCATTCCTCACAGTATCTTATATTTTATTTTTATATTTTTTTCAAGATGACTCTGGCTGTGGAAATTATGGTTAGGATTCAGCTAGAGTTGAGACTTGCAGGTGGAGACCTGTGGCGTTCTGAGTGTGAACCTGCATTTGGCCAGCTGAAGGGCTAGTGGGGCCATTTCGTATGTCCCAGCATTGCCTACCCAGTCTCCTGCTAGAGCTGCAGAGGAGTATCAATCCATGCATAATTTCTGTTATACCTGTCAGTCCCTTGAGGATGCCTCAGGTAATATGCTGGGGAACCTTAAATGGCACTAAATGACAGTGGGGAGGGAGCTGATTTTTCAGATGTTCATTGAGCATGAGGAGAGCGTAGGTGTTTCGCTCACGTCGAGACACCTACGTTTAAGAATCTGAATCTGGACTTGAACTCCATCCTTGGTAATAATGTTAATAACACATTGCAGATGGGAAACAGGGGGACAAAGGAAAATAAAACAGGAAATACACAGAAATTTTATGGTCTGAGGTTTCAGAAAATACAACAAACTGTATTTCAAAGCACATCAGAAAATTGCAGAACCTTTTAGATTAGGATGTTTTCTAGCCTATCCTCTTCCTCCAGCTTCATCTAACCTCAGTGTTGGGTCCAGTTACTCCAGGCAGGGCTTGTCCAAATTGTTCGAGCAAATGTCTCTGTGAAGGCTGTTCCAGTGCTTAACCACACTTCTGGCAATGAGTTTCCACTTAGTTCCAACAGGGGTTTATTTTGCTGCCTCTCATTTTGGATTCCTGTTTGTGCTTTGTCTTCTCTGCAGCCTCTCTTTAGGTGGGAAGACTGCAATGAGATTCCCCTCTACCACCACTAACCTTTTCTTCTCAGTCTATACAGACCCAGTTCCCTTATCTTCTCCTCATCCAGTGCTTGGGTCCTCTGACAGTCATACTGCAGAGACATCAGCTTGTCTTTAGGGGCACTGGCACTGGGGAGTGTAAAGCTGGGCCTGCTGTTCCATCATGGCTTGTTCTGTGTTACCCACCAGAAGCACCATGACTTTCTCCTCTGACCTGCTCCCATTGGGCTCCAGTGGATGAACAGCAAATCCCAGTGCAGGATTTTATTCACTGAAGTTTTGAATGGTTCTTGTCAATTGCTTTCATGTCGATTAATCTTCCATCTTACTGCACTGCCTCTGAAGAGAAGCCCTTTCCACAATATCCATTGTTCCTGCTAAACTGGTTCCATTTGTGAATTGGGTGAGGCTGGCTTTTATCTACCACCCAGTCTGTGGCTGAACAGCAGCAGTTCCACTCCTGACCTTTCAGGATCCCTTAGGTCACAATGAACCCCTGGATGTCTGACTGAGCCAGAATACTTGGAACTACAGACTCTTGTTATTTGTGTCCAGACAGTTACTTCACCTTGTCCGCTTATCCAGCCCAAATCCCCTAAATTAGGGTGCAAAGACTTCAGAAAACCATACTGAGCTGTGTTTGAAGTGAAGCTTTGATTTAACCATTGGGAGATCCACCATGTGTACCAGACTTAAGACTTTAGCTACCTTCCAGCTGAAAAAGAACTCCACCACCTTGTGGGGTTATTTTTATGAGAATAGTCTGTTGCAGATGCTCAGCACGGTGCCTCCATGCAGTTCCAGCATTGCAGGCTCAGCTGGCAGCCATGCCAGCACCTGCTCTAGCGACTTGGATCCCACTGGCACATTCCATTAGTACATCCCTGCATGCTCCTGGTTGGGTGGGAAAGCCAACTCAAGGCTGTTCTTATCCCTTGCAGAATTTTTTTTTTCTTGGCTGGCAACCCCTTACACTGCCTTTTGCTGTGTACATTTTGCTCACTTTGTGAGCATGAGATGCCCTCCCTGATCCTCCTTTCTTCACTGGGCTCCACCCTGGGCAGCAGCAGCAGCCTGGACCAAGCTCTCCAGAAACTTTGGTTACATCCGTATACTTGCCTGCTGCTTCTGACCTCTTTTCCAGTGTGAGTCATGGAAATGCTATGACCTCTCATAGAAATTATTTTAAGTTTTTTTTTAAAAAAACATTTTAAAATTGTTTTCACCAATGCAGCTCTTGAACGTGTTATTAATTTCAGCTGAACTGTAGGAAGAGGTTGAGTTGAAGGCAGGTATGTGACATAGAAGGCTTAGTGAAGAAATGCTTAGAAATAGGGTAAACTTTCAAACAAATGAAGAGAGATACTTCTAAAATTCATTTCAAGCAATTTTAATGTCAGCACTGCAGCCCAACTATTTTAGCCAAGCTAATAAAATGTGTTTATAAAATGGCATGTGTACACTTTATGACGTGAGATCAATGCCAAGTATGAGGACTTCCCATTTCACAAACCGGCGGTTTCCCTAAGTTATGTGCAGAAATAAACTGCTTTCAGCAATGGCTGTGAAACATAATGATTGCAAAGGGAAAGCAGACATGGTTGCAAAGATAACATTGAACTGGAAAGGTGACTTGTGATGCTTGTAATGAGAGTTTTGATTATTAATCAGCAGATGGATTCTTTCTTATTAGATGTTACTTGGAATAATCATATTTACTAGAAAACTTCACAGCAGTATGAAGATAAGTGCCAGCACACTTTGGTTTTATCCCTCATAAACTTCTAATACCTGGTATTAGCATCTCTGTGGAGTGCAAGCTTGGTCTTAGCCCCATGGGGTGGGAGGGACAAAGCTCTGCCTGGCTGTGGGAGCCAGAGTGCATCAAGGAGAAGTTTATTTGCAGCCTGGATTAGGTGTTTGATACACTTATTGGCATTGTGTTCACCTGATATAATTTGTCTAGAAATTGCCTGTTGTGTCTAATCCTTTGAGCTTCGTCTGTAAGAGGCTCTTCTGAGGATGGTTTTCCCTCTGGAAATGGCTTTTTCTCTCTACTCTGAATGCACAGGAGTTCTATCAGACCAAGTTGCACCAGACACCAAACTTTCAGGCATGTAAGGATAGCTGTAGAGAAATTGTATCCTTAAATAAATAAAAACTGACTTCCAGGACTGTGGGAAATGACACCAGTTTTGTTGCTAAACATCTGCCTTTTTCATTAGGAAGCCAGACCCAGAAACCTTTTGATTTGTGCTTGTAGGCTCTGTGATCTTCAGCTTTAGTTAATCTCAGTTTATTTAGCTGTGGCCAAATCACATTAACTGGGTAAAATGTACTCAGTTAGTGGAGCTGAGCCCAGCTGAGCCCTGCTGTGGAGGAAGAAAGGGCAGTACACACAATGGAGCTTATGTGCTGGCAAAATGATGGGAGTAACTGGAATATCATCCAGGAATTTCTTAACCATCTGGATGCATCAAGAGAGATTTAGGGATGATGCATGTTGATCAGTCAGCCCTGAGTGACCGAGAGTTAGCTGTGTCTCCTACTATGTCCAGGTTTGGTGAACTTTCCTGTTTTGCTGCCATCTGATTTGAATGAAATTTACCTCTTCTTGTTCACTGTATTTTTCCTTGCCACAATTTTAGATGCATTATAAGGTCTTTGTTTTATTGTTCGTCTTGACAAAACATGACTACAGTTTTACATTTCTGAGATTATAGAAAAAGAAAAATATTATTTCTCTCTCCTCTTTTACTCAGAATTTTATCTGAATTTTGTGAGCTCAAAAAAGGAGCTTTTATTCCTGAAGATTTCAAGATAAGGTTTTGCATTTTCTTCCATAGCAGATTTCAGGTTGAGACACTAATTTAAATGCATTTGAAATCAAAGTATGTTATTTCCTTTTAATTTGAAAGGAAGATGGATTTAAAAGCGAAGCTTATAGGACTGCTTGGATATGTTCTGTAAATTGTTTGTATAAATTATATGAGAATAAATAGCAGAGAGCTTTAACTCTTCCCTTCTAATTTTCCATGGATTTGAACTTGTTTATTCAGAAGTTAGAGAGTATCATTTGTGGCATTTACATTATACTGAAAATCATCTGCTCTCCATTTTCATTATTTTTCATGCTGTGAGGTTCCTGGGTGCCTTTATTTCCATGGAGTTGGACAGTCAGGGCAGATGGAGAATCTGAGAATACTTTATCCTGGAGTGTTCCCCGTTTTCTTTCTCTACCCTTCATTTTTACAGCTTGCTGTATTTTGTCCATCTGGTATTTATAGCAGTTTTAGCAATTTCAAATTTCTTTCCCTCTTACATTCCCTCAGAAAGTAAAATGAAGTAAAGAGGAACACAGATGCCACAGCTTGCAGCTTTAGAATTGTAGAATCAGGGAATGTTTTGGGTTGGAAGGGAGCTGAAAGATCCTCTAGTTCCACCCCCTCTGCTGTGAGCTGGGATACCATTCACTAGAGCAGGTTGCTCAGGGCCCCATCCAGCCTGGCCTTGAGCACATGCAGGGATGGGGCATCCCCAGCTTCTCTGTGCAGCCTGTGCCAGTGCCTCACCACCTTCCTTCACAGTAAAGAATTTCTTCCTAATGCCTTATCCAAACCTGCCCTTTTTCCATTGAAAGCCGTTCCCCCTTGTTTTTTCACTGCATGCCTATGTGAGAAGTCCTTCTCCAGCTCTTCTGTAGTCTCTTTAGGAACTGGAAAGCTGTTAGAAGTTCTCCCTGGAGCCTTCTGTTCTCCAGGCTGAGCAACCCCAGCTTTCTCAGCCTGTCTTCCTGGGAGAAATAATCCAGTCCTCTGATCATCTTCATGGCCCTCCTTTTGACTCCCTCAGGTGTGTGTCCTTCTTGTGCTGGGACCCCAGGGCTGGATGCAGCCCTGCAGGTGGGGTCTCTCCAGAGCAGAGGGGCAGAATCCCCTCCCTGGCCCTGTTGCCCACGCTGCTCTGGATGCAGCCCAGGACACATTTGGCTTTCTGGGCTGTGAGCACACACACTGGCTCATGTTCAGATATTCATCCTTAAGAACCCCCCAAGTTCTTCTCCACAGAGCTGCTCTCAGAGAGTTCTTGCAGAATGTGCTCATGTCTGGGATTAGCCACGCCAGGTCTGCAGCTCCTTGCACTTCAATTTACTGCACTTCCTGAGATTCAAGGGATGTGCTTGTATTTATGGAGGTCTCATCCTCGCACGGCATGTACTTGTTTTGTGTCACAGGATTACTTCTGTCAGAATTTTCAAAGAGAAATTTGAAGAAAATTGTAAGGTTTTATGGTATTGTTGGTGGAAATGGACTTACTAATTTATAGCTCTGGGCTGATAACATTGCTGTCTGATGTCAACTTGATAACTTGCAAAAAGTAATTTGAAGGTATCCTGTATTTTAAACCAGAGTTTTGAAAGCCATGAAGATTTATCATTATTGATGTTAAGAATTTTGGAAGGGATATTAGATCTTGTGCTTCAGAGTTTCATCCAGTTTCTGAGTTGTCTTCTGTTGTTGCCTTGAGTTACTTTGATAATAACCTAACCATCAAATGAGATTGAAGTCTGGATGGCTTGTAACCCCATTTGTCACTGCCATAACTTACTTGTGCTTCCTGGGCTCTGAGTTAGACCAGGGTCTGACTTCTGCTGTCCAGATGCAGTAATTCAAAAGAGGAGATTATTCCATATGTTTCTATAGGGACCCACTGACAAATAATCTTTGAGGAAGGTCAGCAAATTGGAAATATTTTAGGTCTGGTCCTGTTTAGATGAAAACACAGTGGTTTTTCAGTTCTTATTTTTCATTTTCTGTTTACATGCCTTCGGGTTTTATATTAATGGTTAAAGATTTAAGTATTTAAAATTGTGTGGCCACTGAAAAATTACAAATCTTGACTCAGAAAGGGAAGTCCAGAGGCTGTTCCCAGTGTTCCATCTAGCAGGATGTGTTGCCCACGTTAATAGGTGTCAGTGCCGAGGGTTTGGTGAATTTCCTTTGGTGCTGCCTGCGTGTGACCGAGCTGCAGATGTGACTGCTGGAGTTTCACCTTCTCAGCTGAGTTAGTGAGCAAAGAAACAACAGAAGCAATTCCACTGTAAGGGAAAAAAACCTGGTGGTTTTGCTTTAGATTACTCCATAAATTTCATTCTGTTTCCAAGAGAAAGGGGCACTGTCCATTAAGGTAAACAATTTCACAGTCCATTTGGCATCATGCAATGAAGGGCTGAGTTCAGAGATACAGGAAGGAGCTTTGGTAGGTTTCATTATTATTTTTTCCCTCTGAAGTTCCTAGAAGTGGAATGCCAAGAATATTGGTGGTCTGCGTTTACTTTTGCTCCAAATATGTGGGACTCGGATGTATATGTGTCTTATCTTGATAGGAATTACTAAATCCATGACTAATTTCTGTATTTTTAAGGTTCTTCTTTCTTTAATTGATCCAAAAAGCCCAAACTGAACAAATTTCACAAACTAAGAATCCAGCAAATCTAGGTCAAGATTGTCAACTGTGTTTAAATTGTAGTTAACATTAGATTTTAAGCTGATTTTAAGCTTTTACAATGAACTGAGAAACAGAATTTCTCATTCTGAGTTTCTCAAAGTAGAAAATTTTTATAATTGTTAATTATATTGTTAACTTCCCAATTCTAAATTAATTTTATTAGTTGTTGTTTTGGGACACAAAGAAAAGAAGAAAGGAAGGGAGAAAGAAACAAGGGTAAAAGTGTCCAGTTGCACAATAGTTCTGGAGTGAAATTCCAAACTATTTCCAGTTTCTCCCCTGAAGACAGCTTCCTGTGAGTAAACGGAGAGCAAGTAGCTGCCATACAGAGAAGAGAGTCTTTGACTTTCACGTTGTCATCTCTTAGGTTTGCAAAAACAGTATTTTTGGGATTTTAATGCTAGAAGTTAAAAAGTTGTGTTTTGGAGGCATTCATAGGGGGCTACTTTCTTCAGGAATTATAATTGAAATGAAATTATTACCTTACAATAGACTTCCTAATCTTTATACAGTGAAAATAGGATGACTTTCATCCCTGCTGTTCAGGTTCTAATGCAAAATCCCTGCCCTTTTTATATACTTTTTAATCATAGTGTTAGTCAAAGAGTAAGTGTAGTTAGTGAAGTACTGTATTCAGGGTTGTTAATAGAGATAAATGATTTTTTTTTTTTTCTTCCTCTTTCAAGTTGGGTGCAAAGCACTTATTTTGAATGCTGTATTAGTCATTGCCATAAATAAACTGTCATATCCCGCTCCTTCTCCTCCCATGTCTTTTGGGGAGCTCTTCTCTTGCTCCTTCTCTCAGGAGACGTGTGGGTTTCATGTTTCTGTGATAGACCCATACTACAGCTCCGCTGCCTGGTGGCATGCTGCAGTTCAGTCTTTAGCAAATACCTGTCCCTCATATGAGAAAAAAAGGTGGATTTCCATACTTTCCATCCCAAACCACCAATGCCTGCTGGTTTACACTGTGCTTGACAGAGGCCAGGGGGTGCATCCCGGCATCTGTGTGTTGACTGTCTCCCTCCAAAGTGCCTGGTTGAGTCATGCCAGTGGTCACCCAGCGGTGGGGACTGGCCAGGCTGCTCCTGGGCACTGACATCTGGATCCCACTGCCGGAAAGCAGAGCCCCAGGGCGCTGCTCTTGCAGTCCTGCTCCTGCCGTGCCAAGGGACATTTACTGACCTCACCTTTTAGCTGCAGGGTAGGTGATGTACAACAAGAGAGGCCAGAGGTCTTCCGGCAAGCTCTGGGCTCAGAAGGGACAATTTGGAGGCTTGCCAACAAAGTAACTTAGAAAAAGGTATGGATCCGGGATGAAATGAAAAAAGAAACTGTAAATGAGGGAAGGCAGCGGCTTGTATCGATTGTGTTGGGATTTGGCATTGGGTTTAAGACCATAGAAGTCTTTTCTCAAGTCTTAAGGTTTGGGGTTTTTTTATGACACATTTTTCCAAATTAGCATTTAATCATAACCAGGAGGAAGGAAGTAGTCCTCTGGTATTTTTCACTACTGGAGGCTGTAATAGAACCATCTCTGGGGAAACTTCCCTAAAGTATTTTACTTCCTATTGTATTTTCTACTGCTTAGTCTGGTTTAGTTCCAAAACACTTCTTTGTTGTGGATGTCACAGCACTTTCCTCAAGATGCATTCAGATAATAATCACAGGCCTGATGCAGAATAGAGTGGTCTTTCTGAAATGTCAGGAATAACAAAAGGCATCTTCGTGTTGCTGAGCTGCTGCACCTTGAGGCATCTAATTTCACTCTGTACCTTTGGAACTGACATGGATAGCACAATTTTGCTTTCTCAGAGCATGTGAAACATGGGAAACTTTGGTGGAATTTTATGTGGTTTTAGTTCTAATTTTTGCCCCTCTCAGGAGTTACATTTCAGTAGAATTTCAGTTTGCTTTGTTTAATGTGAAGGGCTGCATGTTAATGGATCAGAGAAGATTTGGCCTCTTGAAGTGTCTGTTCTTTACCAGGGGAGAAATGCAAGGAGCGTGATATAATTATATTTATCCTTCACATGGGAAGACTTTATTCTTCCTCACCTTTTGTGTTGCTTATAAAGTACCAGTCCCAAAGTAGTTGTCATTCCCCAAACTGCTCATATTTAACACGTACTGGCTTGCAAATCCCTCAGAAGTAACTTGCATTCCATGCAGGAGTTAGTGGGAAATGAGACTGCCTGGGACATCCAGAAGATGCTGGCCTGGTGTCTCCCAGCAACCTTGAAGGATTTATTTGCAGCTTGCCTGTCCCTGCAGCTACAAGGTCTGCTTTTATGAATGATTTCCAACACCTCTCAGGGGACTGCAATAGAAGTAGGATTCAGCACTGTCTCTCCTTTTCAGTACTGTTGCAGGACATATATGATAAAAAAAGACAGAAGAAACCATCACAAATTCTATATAAAAGTGGAGCTTTTGTCAGAAATCAATCAACGTTCCTCACAAGGGGGAGTAAAGGCACAGGCACTGATCTCTTTTCTGGGCTAACTAGAGATAAGACCTGAGGGAATGGCATGAAGCTGTGTTCACCAGAGTTTGGTTTGGATATTAGAAAATGCTTCTTTATCCAGAGGGTGGTTGGAACAAGATGCCCAGGGAAGTGGTCACAGTATCAAGCCTGACAGAGTTCAGGAAGAATTTGGACAATGCTCTCAGGCACATGGTGTGATTCTTTGGGCTTTCCTGTGCAGGGCCAGAAGCTGGGCTTGATGGTCCTTGTAGATATTTTCCAAGTCAGGATATGACTCTGTTCTATGATTCTAAAGTGAATTTCTTTGGAGGCACTCTACCAGAACATCAGCCATTTCTTGAGACACGTGGCCAGAGTGAGGCAGGATTCATCTCACCTGACTTCAGCCATCTGGAAGTTAAATGAGTATTTTTTAGGTGGTCATCCAGGCTCTTGCCAAAAAAAACAATAGAGAGAGCGCTCTGCATGACACAGTGCCACCTTTCCAAAGTGAAGTACCTAGGATGGTTGGTTTGCTGGTTGATTGGATGGTTTAGGGATGCAGTCATGGGAAAGAAGCATATCTTTCTTTGAAGAGAATTTGTCTTTGAATTTATTTATCTGAATAGTCTGGTTGATGAACAAGAAAGGTCACTTCTAGTTCATCTTCCTTCACAACACAGGGTATTAGGAAAACTTGATAGTTTTCAGGTAAAGGCAATCAGTACTAGAAGGAAGTTATTTCAAGGAATGCAAGATTATTAGTTCAGTTGGAATGTTATTCCTTTCCATGCAAACCCTGAAATAATCCTTGAAGGACTGTAAAAACTGTGCCTTCGAGTTGAGGTCATCATCAGTGTCCCTTCTCACTGCCAAGTGCTGAATCCATGTGACTCCTCCAATAGTTTGCCTGTAGTGTTTGCTCCTGCAATAAAATCCTGTCTATATATAGGGACTTACAATAAATTAATGGATTCATTTTCATACACAAGCTCATTGATTTAATAAATAGATATTATTAAGCATATAAAGGTTGAAGGAACGTTAGATAAAGACACCAGCTAATTAATCATGCAGACTGCATATTTGCCTGTGAGCTATATTTGGCTTCTGCTTAGCAAGTAGAGGGTGACTAGATCTGTGCTTGATTACATTGAAAGAACTCTCTGTGTTGGCAAGGGAGTGAAAGCAGGTTTGTATTTACTTTTAGGGACAAAAGCAGCATTCCTTTGACATGTGAGTTGTAGTCCTTTTCTGCTTACATCCCTGTTTGGAATAACTTACACCCAGCTTGCAATTTACCCCACTGCTCTAAGCGTCTTGCAGGATTTGGCCCCGGCAGATTAACATGCATTTACAAATCCAGCTGGCTGTTTGGAAGCTCCCAAAGGAGTACTTGATTGCCAATTACACTGTTTCTCCTTTCTATCAAATTGCCAAGAAACAGTAACTCAATTGATTTAAAATTATTTCTATCCCACGCAGTCTCTAAGCCTTGGAAGCAGGTTATTTTGCTCAGTTGCATGGTGGTGTTTTATGCCATTGAATTGTGGTTTTAGGATTGCTCATCATGTGCCCTGTTGGACTCCAGTTAATAATTTGTTTGTGCTACATTAACTGTGTTTTCTATCAGATAATTCTGCCTTCCTGTTAGGAAACAATGTCTCATAGTAAAAGCAAACACAGCTTGTGTCTAGGTTTGGGCAGGTAAATTTCAAACCAGTGATATGTATTTATTATTTTGTTTAAATAAAATACAAAAAAAAGGTGTCACAGTCATAAAGGAAGCAAGCTGCCTGTCACAAGGAGAACAAACCATGTCTTTGCTTATTCTTTGCCTATTCTTTGCAAACAGTTATGTTCAAAGAAGATTAATAAGGCAGAGAATGCAAGCATTCAGGCTTAAGTAGTTTCAGGGTGAAGGCTGCCCATGGTGCCCTTCCTCTCTTATGCCCTTTGGTATTCCCTGGTTTGAATTTGAGGGACTGAGCAGTCGCTTTTACTGCAAACCTTATTCTGTTCCCTTCTTGAGTGGTGCTTAGGCTTTGAATCACTGTTCATCTTCTTTCTCTTCCATAGTCCAACTGAATTTGTAGAGCAGCATTTGAATAGAGAATGATTAACATCCCAAAAGGCATCTTTCTGTAGATGATTTTGGGTGTCTGACTTGTCTGAACACCTCTCCCTAGAAGGCACCAGATACATGCTGGAAAAAGCTGGTGCCAGCTGGATCTGCTAAGGGCCATTATACCTGGAGGTGTCGTGTGTGCAAGTAGAAGCTGCCCATGAAGCCTTTGCTTCAGAATATGTCTGTGACACAAGGGTTGGGATGCAGCTGCCCATGGAGCCTTCAGCTGAGCTTCTGTTCTCCTAACCCCCTTCTGCCCTCCCTGCCTGCCTTCCCGCTCATGCAGCAGGTGGCATGAGCACCCTCATGATCGAGAAGCCCTTGCAGCTCTGTGGTCCTGACTAACCTGACAGCAGCCTCATTGCCTGCAGGTGAGGAGACAGTGGGGAGAAGAGCTTGGGCTGCTCCTGGGCACACACAACAGTACCCTTGTGTGGTAGTGATAAATGGCAAATCCATCTGCCTAGCATCAGCTGTCATTAGACGTGCATGCAACACTCTTTTCTACTGCATTTTGAAGTTGTTTTCTTAAAAATACTAAGGTGAAGGGATTTTCTCACTGTAGGCTTTGGATGAGAGTTCATTAGGCACAGGCTTTTTCTGCCCATCCTTGTTAACAGCTTTTTCCATCCTTCTCCCTTCCTGCCTTGGGAGACTTCTGAGAGCACTGACAAGGACAGTGCCTACACTGATCTCTGGGACAAACAGGTTACAAAGCCTGGTACAGCCAGTAACAGCAGTCACATGCAACATCCTGTGATGGGGAGTGGATCACATATGGTTTGCAGGGACGTGGCACAGATCACCTCTGATCTTGTAGGAAATGAGCAGTAACTGTTCATCAGTGACAGTTTTTGAAGGCTTGTAATTTTGGAGAGAAAATGGGCAGCATTTAACAGAGAGAAGAAATAAAATACTGGGACTTGAAGGCTGCTCCCATGCCAATTCCAAGTTCATCTTGCAAATGACACGGACAGTAGAAATCTTCAGACAGCTCCGATTTACTATGAGCCATAAAATAGGAATTGTTACGTCCTCAGTTAAGTTTCACGGGTACTCACCATGGTGCGGACAATCTGGCCTGGAAAATCTCAAGCAGTTACAGGTTGTGGTCTGGAGGAGTAGCGAGTAAGCTACTCGTCAAAAACAGTGTTTGTGGAAGGCATTTGCAGGCAGCCATAACCCCCCAGGTGCTGGTGCCGGCAGCTCGCGCGCGTGGGTTTGCTCGTGCACCTGCACAGCACAAGCAGTTATTTCCGTGTAGCGCTTAACGCAGCTGGCAATCAACAAGATGCTTTCTCGTGTAGAGTGCTATGAAGGAAGATCAGAACACCAGCTTGGTTTTGGATAGCTGTTACACTGGAATACTGTAAGCCCTGTGATAGTTAATGTCTATTCAGGAAGCAGGGTAGAAAAGCAAGACATAGGTGTCCACAGTGCGTTGGGTAGAGACAGTTTACTCCCTGTGGCAGAGCATTGCTCAGGCTCACCCAGCCACCAGTTTGTGGTGAAGAATAAGACCATTTCAGTGACATGCAGACTTCTTTATACAAGCAGTTTGTAAAGCCTTTGGAAATAGTATTAAATAAACAAGACATTATTGTACAGTTGACCAGCTAAATTGAGCTTTAGCCAGTAATCCTGCTTACTAAGCATATTATCAGGAGGAATACACTAGTCTAGACACTTCTTGTGATTTTTAACTTTGGTATGCATTTACTCTGAAATAACAGGCTTTGAAAGGAAAATTGTCTGAAATGGTGAGTTCTTCACTGCAAGCATTAAGTACATTTAGGGAGAGAAAACATTAAGCACTAAAGGGCACTTAAATCTAGTGGAGAAAGAGCACAAAGGGGTGTCTAAAAGCTGGGACAGACAAGTTTACGCAGAAAGTGAGACACATTTTTAACAGTTACAATCCATTGGAACAAATTGTCCTTGGAAATGTTAGATTTTTCTTTCTGTTTTCAAATTAAGTCTTGTTTTAGCCCAACAAACTGATCTTCGGTGAAACAGAAAGTACTGGGATCTGTGGTGGAGTAGCTGGGAGATGTTATGTATGTTATGTATGTTATCTGTGATGTAAAAATCAAATTACTTGATTTGAGGGAGTTCTCTGAACTTGTATTGTGAATTTAGCAGCAAATGTCTGTCCATACTTCTTCCCAAGGTATCCACCACAGCTCTTCCCTTGATTCTAGCTAACTTGTACATGCACATTGGTGCACAGACACCCTTTTGTTTGTTTGTTTGTTTTAGTGGGTCTTGACACAGTTCAGCTGACCTGGAGCCTCACAGTGTCTGAGCGTAGCAGGCATAAGTGTGATGGTTTCTGAAGGGAAGGAAATAACTGCTTCCCTGTAATGCAGATAGCTCAGACATCTCTCAGTGCCCTTATCACATATTCTGTATCAGCCTCCGGCCTGAAACGGCTTCTTTTGCTTGTTGATTAATTGGCTGTGAGATGTGGAAACCAACCTGAGCCAGTTCCAAGGAGACCCATATTAATCACACCATCATGCAAACCATATATGGCAAACTGAGTAAGCAGCTGCTTTCGAAATCTTTGGGACACTTTAAAGTGTAGGGACAAGAGCCATACTTACATACTTTTGACAGCTAAATAAAGCCTAAGTCCTAAGCATGAAGCTCCAGCAGACAAATGAAATGGAGCATCTGGATTCCCTTAATGTAGTCCTCAAAAAAAGAGAGGGAAAAATGTTTATGACTAATGAATGAATGATCATGGAATCCATATGCTGAGCAAGGGAGCCTTGTTGGGGGACTGAGAAGAAAACTCTTGGGAGCTACTTCTAGGTTTAGGTAATACCAGGGACCAAGCTTTTGGGATCACATGCATGCATTTATCTGACTGCCAGTTGAAGCTCATTTTACACAGAAAGTCAAGGTCTTGTTGCCTCTGCCTTTACCTTTTAGGTGGCACACAATGTCATGTGCAAATAGAATCAGGGAATGTTTTGGGTTGGAAGGGAGCTGAAAGATCCTCTAGTTCCACCCCCTCTGCTGTGAGCTGGGATACCATTCACTAGAGCAGGTTGCTCAGGGCCCCATCCAGCCTGGCCTTGAGCACATGCAGGGATGGGGCATCCCCAGCTTCTCTGTGCAGCCTGTGCCAGTGCCTCACCACCTTCCTTCACAGTAAAGAATTTCTTCCTAATGCCTTATCCAAACCTGCCCTTTTTCCATTGAAAGCCATTCCCCCTTGTTTTTTCACTGCATGCCTATGTGAGAAGTCCTTCTCCAGCTCTTCTGTAGTCTCTTTAGGAACTGGAAAGCTGTTAGAAGTTCTCCCTGGAGCCTTCTGTTCTCCAGGCTGAGCAACCCCAGCTTTCTCAGCCTGTCTTCCTGGGAGAAATAATCCAGTCCTCTGATCATCTTCATGGCCCTCCTTTTGACTCCCTCAGGTGTGTGTCCTTCTTGTGCTGGGACCCCAGGGCTGGATGCGGCACTGCAGGTGGGTTCCCATTGGAGGGGAGGAAAGGTGCAGAGTCACCAGCCCAGGACACATTTGGCTTTTTGGACTGTGGGGGTCCATTGCTGAGTCATGTTGAGCTGTTCATCTACCAGCATGCCCAGGTCCTTGCCTTGCCTTGAAGAACTTGATGCAATTCATACAGGCCCACCTCTCCAGCATGTCCAAGCCCCTCTGGATAGCAAAGATACGTTGAACAGCAGTTTTATTTCAGGAACACCTTCCCATTCTGTGGCCCGTGGGGGAGTCAGGGCTGGGGAGGAAGTAATTATATGTGTTGGCTAATTGTACCTCAAGTCTAAAGGCATGGGTACAGGTGACTTCAGATGGCCTGGGCATGCTGAGATCTGGCATTGCTGAGTGTTTGTGACTTGGGCTTTTCAAGGTGCACAGTACTGCACAACAAAGAAATTATATGCAATTAAAATATGCTTCATTATTAATTATTTAAATGCAATTAAATGATGCTTAATAGACTGTGTAAGCTCACGCCCACACCTAACTCTGCTGTGACTCTCCATAATGCACCAATACACCAGCCTTTCTTGGAAAGGCAAATCCACTCATTAAGCAGGTGTTTCCTCCCTCACTCTGCTCTATTTTTTTCCACTAGTGTTTTGCCCAGGGGGGAACCAGATTATTCACTTGCAATTAGAGGAAATCACAGCCAGTTGGTAGTGGATTGGTGTGGGAACCCTTTTTACTGGCTTTGGAAGTTGGGCTTTTTTAGGTTTTTTTTCAAATTCATCAGTGAATTAAGCTCTGGAAAGAATTATTCAGATAGCCTGTGCTTTAGGAAGCAATGGGACTCTGTTCCAGGAGTGTTTGTTTTCTTTAGGATTTCTCACTTCCCCTTACTCTTACTCTGTCTTGTTGCTTTTCTCCTTCCCACCTGTCCCACTCCCTCATTGCTTCACGTTTTTATTTTTCATTCTTTCTACATACCTGTGTCATGTTCCTCCTTCACACGTTTGTCAGTCATTACTTGCTGCCTATTTCTCATTCTGTCCACTGCTGCCCTGATTATCTCCCCCTTCCCTCCTTTATGGTTTTTTTTTTGGTTTTTTTTCCCACCCTCCCATCTCTCCCTAGCATCACATAATGAGGAACAGATTGGATTCCTTACTGGGCTTGTCAGTGAAGAGCACCATGTTGATGCCAGGTTGAGCTGATACGATATGATACTACAGACAGGAGTTGGAAATAAGTAAACGTGGTTATTGTGGCACATTGAGATTCTTGGCTCTGCCCCAAGGGATTTAAAAAAAAATTTAAAAAAAAGGAAGAAAATTGAAGGGGGAGTGAGAAGCCAGCTAAATAGTCTGTTGCAGCTCACTTAGAGGGGAAAAAAAAATTGCAGAGCATCAACTGTATTTTTGGGGGCTGGTCTTATAGTGGCTTCATCACTCATGCTACTTTATATCATTGGATTTACACAATAAAAATAATGTGCTTTCCACACTTCTCCTTGTTTGAAAGGTCTCCCAGCAGTGCTGGGAACAGAAACTTTGAGGTTTCCATAATTTGCCTGCGAGACTGGTGTTGGGATCCTGTCGGGGTATCACACAGAGTTGATAAGTGATAATTCAGTTGACTGCATGCTGTATATAGATGGTATTTTCAGTTTAGAGGAATCCTGAGATTTGAGAGTCCCATAGGGGTGCAGTATAAAGAGTTATTTTTAATTGATGGAGAACTGATAACCTGCCAGGTCCTTCTGGAAATGAAGAAGGCTGGAGCATGATCCAGACTTAATGACAATTTTAGGTATCTTGGTACCCATAGGCAGTATTTGTTCATGGTCTTTCTTTTATTTTTTTTTAACTTTTCTTGGTTATTACAAGTAAACAGATAATGTAAGAGTAAACAACCCATGCAAGATAAGGATTTTTAGTTGTGCTATCTGATACTGCTGGGTTTGCCTCAAAAAATATATGTTTTTGTCTCAAAACCGAGACCTGTTCAACAGTGTTAGTAGTTCTGCATTAAGAAGAGATCTCAGTGCTCAGTTTTCCTCTACCATGTCCTTGTTTGCACTAGATAGAACTGTGGTGCTGAAGGGAGTTTGAACCAAGATGGGAAGGACATAACCTCACTGTGCGCCTGCATCTGTCCAGCTCTCTCCGTGCTCTATGTGTCCTGTGTGTACATTATTATACCCAGGGATCTGGTGATCCTTAGCTTGTGAAAGTGAGAACAGCTTAAAGGAAATAGTATTGCACAATAGTATGTATATATATATAAAAAATACTACACAATAATATTGAACAAGAAACTGAGCCTCACACATAGGACCTGAGTAACGCACTTTTGCCAGTCAGTTCTTGGTGTGCTTGATGGACAAGCATCCATCAAGCATATTTATAATTCTGTTTCAGCTTACATCATGGCTTTATTTTCTGTTTATACCTTTTAGTGATTTTAAAGTAAGTGCTACCCTTGCAAGGCTGGTCAGGACTGAGCTAGGGGTAACTAAGCAAAGTGCCCACATTTGACTCTGGACTCCTGCACTCCTCAGCTGGAATACTGTGCCAATCTGGAGTCCTCTAGCCTACACATTGGGAAGGAAGACAGTCATGTGTTCCCCAAATAAATAAGGCAGTTTCCATCTCAGCTAGTGGGTAGATCTAACACATCCCTGCCTTTGTGATGACATGCCTGTGACAGGCCTCTTTGATGCCTCTATTCTTTTCACAGTTCATGGGCATGGGGGAGAGCATCTCTGGACTGATTGGAGTAGTTTAACGTGATGTGAGCAGTGCTCAGCACTGCTGCCCTGTGAGTCACCTTTAGCCTCCTGCTCATGGGACTGTGGGTCCTCTAGAAAGGATGAGGCGCTACAGGGTGAGGGCTTCAAGCCCCTTTTCTTACCTGAAAATGATACATTGGAGGATTTTCAGCAGATCTGTAGGTTCAGATCCCATGACAAGTGTATAGACAGTTCCTTCTGATCTCGGTTGCAGTTTGGTATGGTAGATTTTCACAGTTTGTGCTTCTCTCTGTGAGCAGGGATAAAAGCATTCTTTTACAGAAGCAATGCTGGTGGTAAACACATTAGCTTTCATAAAGTCCTCTACTACCAGGGAGATGAGAGCCCTCTCAGGACAAGAGTACTCTTGAGGCTTGATGATGTTTCCATTGTAGTCAATTGGCTGGGACAATGAAACATCAGCTTCCCTGGGGAATACTCATGCAAATTCAGCTTTTCTCCTGGATGTACTTTGCCATAACTGTAGGGGTTGATGAGCTTTCAAAATTGACTGTCTCTCATTGTCTGGATCAGTGGAAAGAAGGGGAAGAGCAGATGTCAACAGCTGTGATGCTGATTCCAGGTACAACATTGCAGCATTAATGTGCTTTTCTGTGGTAAGTATTCAGCTGTTCAGGCTCCAGTCTGCCTTCATGCCCACACATGAGTGACAGGCTTGGCCACACTGTCCAACTGGGATTCTCTGCTTCTAAAAACAGGGTTTGGACATCCTCCTACTCAGGATGACATTGCTTTGCCAGTGAGGTGGGAGAGGGCATCCACAGTTCTTAAGGTTTTAAAAGACTTACTAATGCCACTGGTCAGGATTTCTGAAGAAAATGTTAATCACTATAAGTATGTTTAATGTGACTCATCATCCTAGGAAAAACAGTTTAAGTGCTTAAGAACTTGCCAGTTTTCCTGCTCTAACATGCAGTGGAGGAAGTGAGAAAGAAATCAACAGAGATTCAATACTGAATCTGCTAAAGTTCAACAAGCCCATCCTAAGGCTGCTTTGTTCTGTAACAGATGATATTAAATGGATCACTGATCACTTAGCAGAAAATTAATATTGGTGTTCTAGGGTTCTTCTTAAAAAAAACCAAAAAACTAAAACTAGCATACAAAGAAATTGCACCATCACCAAACCAGTTTTTTCTGTGAAGCATGACATTCATTACATGGATAAACAAGCAAACGTTAAAGGATGAACTGTTTTCCTTCTCAGATGAATAATAAAGAGTGAAATCACTCTTGCTCCAGATGAGATAGTAATATGTTTCTTTTCTTGAGGAATAAGGCGTTGTCTTTGCTGTCTCAAAGAGGAATGCTCACATGAATCTTTCCTCCATGAAATGTCACATCTTTGGGTAGTGTATCAAATGATGGCCTTATTCCACATGCTTCAAAAGAGAACAGCTTTCTAAGAATCTGTTTTTCACATTCCAAGGGATATTTTAGATCTAATCTCTGCCTTGTGATTATATAGCTATTTATATTTCTCTAAACCAAAAGCAATTAGACATCTTAAGAAAAATGAGTGAAACCCTTTCCTCCCCCACAACCCCCTCAATTTGTACATTGTCTGTAAGATGATACTAGTCTGGTCATGTAGCATTCAAACATGTATTGCAGAAAGTACAGCTCCATAATATGTTACCCATTGTATGTCCTTAGGTTTTCTATAGTGACAGTGCTTTCCCTCCTATCTAAGTACAAATCATGCATGTAGTCCTCTTGTCCTTGCACTAGACCTTAGTGATGATGCTGTAATGTGGGATTGCATCATCTGGCTCAGCTGCCTCCCTTTTCATAGCAATCACCTTGGGCATTAAGTGGGATGGCCAGAATTTCTCCTCTGTGGTTTATTCCCTGCCTGCATGGAGCCGTGTGTGCGTGCAGGAAGATGTTTTGCTTGGTAGAGGTTTTGCTTTTTGTTTTTAAATATGCATGTCTGCTCCATTCCTGTATTCCTGGAGGAATTAAATTTGTGGTCTTCGACTGGGCCCCAAGAATGCTTTTAGTGTAGCACTCATTGATTTAGCTCTCATGGTAGATGCATCTCCTTTGCTGGTGGGCAAAAGCAGGATGGAAGAGAGGCATCTGTGCTGGGTTCCTCCTTGTACAGTCCTGCTTTATCATTATAGAGAAAAAGAGGACATGTTTTCCTCTTTTCCCTAAGGACAAGCCCAGGACTTGGAGGCTGCTGTGAGGAGTGGGATGCTGTGTGGGGAGGTGGGTGAAGAAGATGCTGGCACCTCCTCACCACACACAGCACTGTCTGGCCTGCAGGTCACAGGTGTTCGGCTGCTGTGAAATTGCTCGAGGCTTTGCCGTTGGACCTCAGTCCTTCCCAGGCTTCTGACCTTGAGTCAAAGCCTCCAGACCTGCTGTGGCCAAAAGACAGGTCCTGCTTTCATAGGTAGGGTTGTTGCTCTGTGATGGAATTATTTTGCTTCTTGAGATTTGTTTGGGGGTTTCTGCCCATTTCTAGAACAGTGCGGCAAAGAACACTAGCAGCAGGCAAAGCCTAAGCTGTATTTGTTTGGGGGTTTTATTGTTTTCTTTTGTTTTCCAGTAGGATCCTTTGAGAATTGTTTAACTACAGTATTTCAGCTGATACTAACCCAGTCCTGTTTCTTTTTCCTTCCTTAGAGGACAGGGTTAAAGGAACACTTTCAAATTCAAGAAGATTTTGAAATAAAATAAAATAAGGACGGACCCCCTAGTAATGTAAGGGCATTATATGCAGTTGGCCACAGTGGTTGGGAAGGGTGTGGGGTTACCTCCAGAAGCATCATTTCCAAGGTGTAAAAAAAATAGGAACATATGGAGGAGGGTGTTATTGTTTGGGGAAAAGTTTATGCGTGGAAATTGTAATTTCAATAAATACAAAAATGGATAAAGCAAACACATACAGTAACTGCAGCATAATGTCATCTGCTATTTATTTCTGAAGTCTAAAGCAAACAAATATGAACTAATGGAGAAAATGGATGCTTTGAAAGCCAAAAAAAAAAAAAAAAAAAGGGAGTGCACCCTAGTCTGTAGATCATGCCTTTTTTGTATGTGGTAAAATTAGAAATAATCAAATACATTGGCCAAAGCTCAGAAAATTGGCTTAAAGCTGGGGGGGAAAGTGTTTGGAAATACTGTGATATTTGGTGGGAGTCCAAGTGCCTTATGCTTCATTCTCATCCACATTGAGGGTTTCGTGGTGAGACCACATTCCTCTCCTACACAGTGGTTACAGGAGGTGGTGAGCTGTGGGAGTAAGTGCTTGAGCACATCCTGGGGGATGTGCATGACACGAAAATAACTGTTATTCCCCCAGATCCAGGCAGAGGTATCTGTATTTTATTATCCTGAGGGTAGATCACCAAGCTGTTTGCTCCCTCTGAGGCAGCATCCCTCTATTCCTGCAGTGGTGGCTGTGGTAGGACCCAGTGCCAGTTGTGTCCTGTAGGCATTTTTGTTATCAGTAAACTTATTAATGATGTTCTCTGCTCACATCTGTTACTAATAGCTTTACATTTCATCAGTATGGAGTCGGCCCGAAAATGTCACACTAATAAAGATACGGCTTTCCTGACTCTCAAAAACTCTGCTCATTTTCAGTGATCCCTGCTCATGTTCTGCATCCAGACTGCAGTTTGGGATCTACGTGCGTTGCTGGATATGTTTGGATTGAGGCATTTTTGGAAGCAAATTCATTTGTCTCCACTTGGCTTTGACACAGACTGGGAGAAGGTCTCACAGGGCTCAAATGTGTTGCCTTTTTGGAAAACTGAACTGGGAGATGAGCACATGTTGCACTCCATGGGTGTGCAGGAACGGGAGCGGGCTGGAACACACCCCCAATGCACAGAGTATGGCTTTGGGCTCCTCTGAACCCATTGCTTTGCTCTACAGACACGCTCCAGTTGCATCATACTGCTGTCTGACATAGGCAAGGTTTATTCTGATTGTGTTAGAGACAGGGAATTTAAAACCTGAAAGGATTATTGTTCGTCTTTTTGAATAATGGAAGCAATATATTACTCTATGATTTTTCCTGCTTCGTGGTAGCCCATGTAGCTTAGGCAGTTTTGGTCTAGGAGATAATGGAATAATTCACAGAATTATATGATGGATTTTTTTATTCTTACTGTGAATAAAATACTCAATTCTACTCTGAATTTGCTGACATTTTTCATTCCTGTGTTTGTTGACACCTGCTTTTTTGACACTGTTCTGGGGGTTTATTACTTCATTTTCTGCATCTTCTTGCATACTTTACTTTTGTTAAGTAAAGCAGAAAGTTTTTTATGTCACTTCATTATGAAGCTTCTATATCTGTAAAGATGGTTTCTGCCAATCTGGGATTGTGAGACATGTTTTCTAACATAATATCTGCTGTTACAATGTACTTGCATTTCTACAAGGCTTTGGACTTGGTACCACCAAATCTTTTGTTTTGACTTGTGTAGGCATAACACATACATAGTACATGCTAGATGGATTAAAAACTAGTTTAATGACGTGTGTCAAAATGTCATTGTTAGGGAGAGGGTATCAGTGAGGAGGTTATTTCTCACTATATACTCCTGGGAGCAGTTCTTGTCCTGGTGCTACTCGGTATTTTTGGCAGCAACCTAGAAAATGGTCTGAAATCTTTACAGATGAGATAAAGATAAGTGAAGGTGCTAAAGATGAGGAGGCTATTCGTCAGTGTGGGTTAAAAACAGGTAATTCCTGAAGCATAAAAAAATACACTGGCCAGAACAAAATAAAATAAAGGTATTATGTTCTGGTGCTGGCAGTGGGGTTCTGAGCAGAGACGAGAGGAGATTTCAGTCATTGCAAGGAGATACAAAAGCAAATATCTCACTATAGCTGTTTTTATCCAAGAAAACATTGTTTGGTGTCTTCATCCCTCCATGTGGTTGCACAGAGAACAGTTACTGAAAGCCAGCATCTTTGTGGTTTGTAGGTGAACCCTACAAGATCCAATGACTTGTGAGAAAACTTTTAATTTGAATTAGGGCTGCTTCTTACTAATGAAAGTCAGTAGGTATCAGAATTTGCAAAGGAAGGTGATAGTGGCTTGGAAAATCTAAAAAGAGTTATTTTGAAAAAGAATAGCATATATTTATATAGACACACACACACAGCAGCTCCACCTGCTCATCCTGACCCTTTATCACTCTACTAGTGTTGTCTTCAGGAAATTTTTAATACTTGAGGCTTTCTGTGCAGCTGATAAATAAAATCAGTTCTGTGTTTCTTCTCTCAGACTTGTCCACTGGGTTAAGAATGGATGAAATCTGCTTTATCAATACATAATTAACTGGGGATGTGCTGTAGCTCTCTGCCTATTTTCCTCTTTGGCTGGTTGAGTTGTTTCTTTTCTTTTCTGTTCCTTGGGGAAAGAGGGACCTCATTTGGAGATAAGAAACTCAACAGGATGGACAAATGGTTAATCCTAGCAGTTTGGCCAGGGAGGGTTGTGTCTGTGGTCAAGATCACAGTGTTTGAAGGGAGGAGAGATTTTTCCACCGCATGATTAACAGAGAACTTGGAAAAAATTCATCTCTGCAGCAGGTCTCATCCATCATCTGGGGCAGTTATTTTTGCCTTTATCTTCCCTAATAATTTCCCTGCCATGTCTCTAGTAGGAGCTGTGAGCACCAAGGCCATTTTTTCCCTTCAGAGTCAGGCGGCCTGAGAGCAGTACACCATAAAGCCGATGTCTGATGTGTGATGTGTCTGAGGAGTCACACCTGGTAGTGCCTGCTGCTCCCTGCTGACCTGGCAGGCTGGCAAGATGAATTCCACCCAAAAGTGGTCTTTTCTCTTGGTGAACTATAATGAGGCTCATGAATGTTGAGCTTAGATACGAATGTGTTATAGGTGTCCATGTTCTGGTGCTGTGAATCTATGGAAAGTATGGCAGAAGCCTTGCTTTGCTTCTCCTTATCAGCTTTACATATCAGCAGTGAGAAACCAGTGATAGTTCACTTGGGAAAGATAAGCCAACCATTATCTGTGAAATAGTTTTTCCCAAATAGTCCATTTGATCATGGTGAGCAGTTATGGACCTCAGAAAAGTCTGACAAAAGAGGGTATAAATAGAGGATAGTTGTGGATCAGTTCACATAGAGAAGGTTATCTCTGCAACCTTTAAAGGCTAGAAGTTTAATTTTTATTTTTAAATGAAAGCTTAAATTCTGCAGATGGCTTTGATAAGGTGGCACATTGATTTTTCATCTCCTGTTTGTTATTACTGTGAGGTCAGGAAAAGGTCCTGTGTTAAGGATATGTGGGAGAAAAAAGAAAAAAAAATAATAAGAAAAGAAAAAAGTGTAAAGTCTTCACAGGCCTGAAGCTAAAAAGGGAAGAAAACCAGTCTTCCAGGAATGGCACATCAAAGCAGTTTAGGAGGAAAGTATCTGTTTGTATTCCCACTGTAGTTCCTCTTTGCCATTACCACCCCTGGAGCGTGTTCTTGACCTCAGCAGCAAATTATTACAGTAAATGCTTTTGTTTTTATTTTTTTAATTTTATTTTCAGGAATGAAAAAAAAAAAAAAGTGGTACAGGCAGGGGGGTGGGCAAACCAGCAGATAAAGTAATGTTTGTCTTTCCTTGTGATGGAACAGAGCAGTCTGTAATTATGATTTATTTAGTTTTGATGTGCAGCACACTGAGCTTCCCTCTCTGCATTTCTTGCTTCTGTGGATCAGGCACAAAAAGCTATAGTTAATAACTGATTGTTCAGGTATTTGTAAAAACCCTTGAAAATAGCAAAGTGACTTGTAGGTTGGTGGGCTTGTTTGGGGTTTTCTTAATGTATTTTCTCCCTCATGGAGAGGACATTATTGTGCAGTTTGAAGTGAAAAGTTACTAAGATATTCTCTCTCCCTCTTTGTTCCTGTTTTTTTCCCCTGGAAAAGTAAAATAAATTCTCACCAGTCCCATCTAGAGAGGGCTGAGACTGGGAGGGAACAGGAAGGTTGCCCACTGCTTGTCCACTCCTGTTAACATCTCAGCATTCTGTATTTGGAGTTTCCATCCAATTCTTGGGGCCTCACCAAAGCAAGTCCTTTCAACCCATCTTATTACTCCTGCCTGGGCTTTAATTTTTGTCTCCTGCTAGGTGCAAAGGAGCAAGTGATTTAAATACAGATACTTAAAATGCAGGTGTTATACTTCTGCAAAATACTGACAATGTTTTAGTGCTCTTTTTTTTACCTTTCTGCCATGTAGACAGCAGAGGATGGTCAGTGAACTCTGACTGCTGTCGTGTGTGTGTTGGCTGGCGTTCAGAAACCCTCTTAGCCTGGCTGTGTTTCTCCCTGTTGCCAGTCTATCTTACGAGAAGGTGTTTGCTTTTAATAATTCTTGCCTTGTAGCAGTGCTGGCAGCCAGGATGACATCCTGAGTGACAGCTCTGCTCCCAGCCCCTGCTGCAGAGATTAATATGAGCAGTTGCCTCTAAACATTTTAATCTCACTTTTGGTCGTTTTGAAACATGGGTAATCAAACCCTGTAAATCATCACCCAGAGACAGTAAACAATGCTAACAAGTGTTCAACACATGGATTGCACCTCAACCTTAAATCACTGCTGACCAGCACCCTGGGAAGCTCATCACTTAGTGACGTGGTGTCTTGGGAAGGTGTCCCATGAACAAAGCTGAGGAGCTCTGTGTGCTTCTGTCTGGTCGAGCTTCAATTCAGCTGTGACTGGGAGGGTTGCTGCCTTGCATCACCTGGCACTAGGTGCAGGTCTTGCCTCACGGGCTGTTCATGTGGAGGGAAGAGAGGTCTGTGGTCTTTACGAAGACCCAAATGGAGTCTTGGATTGGCCAAACACCTCCACCAGGTTTAGTCGCTCTTTCTACAAATGTTCTGGGATTTAGATTGATTGTAATATGCTCTGTAATAACCCTTAAAACTATCTGGCAGTGGCAGTTTGTCAGACAAAACTGGATTGGTTTTCTGTAGGAATAATTTGTCAGCCTTAATTTTACATGACGGTGATGAACTGTTAGAACAACATTAGAAAAAATTCATGCAAAAGAATGTTTTTCATTCCTAAAAATGACCTTTCCCTTTCTTTGTCCAGCAGTTGGGCACTTGTCAGATGATGCCAGTAACTGCAATTCCTGAAATGCATTTGTTGCTGATCTGTGAAAACCTCTGAGGCAGATGTTTATGGCACAGGCAACACAGACACCTTGTACAGCTGAATTTTGTTAAACTAAATGAAAGTTCTGTCTTGGTAAATGAAACAACCCAAAAATCTCTAAAGTTGCTGCCAGCATGTGAACATCAATGTTTGTGAGATAACAGAAAGTTGGAACAATAGAGGAAGAGGCCATATGATACTATTTAAATAAAGTTTCATTAAATACAGCTTCATCAAGTCCTTCATTTTTAATAATATCAGGGTATGGTGCTGTGGGTGTCACCTGGAGCCCACCAGACAGGATATGGAGCCTGGAGCATCAGCCATCTGCACACGAGGAGCTGTAGGTCTGCAGGGACAGGAAGGAGTTACTCCAGGAGACCACTGGACCATTATATACCTGAGAGTTAAAACTCTTTTTTTTTTTTCTTTCTTTGTATTTGAATTAAATTGCAAGCTCAGAGGAAATGTGAAAACCTCAGCAAGAATGTATTAGCTCAGGCTTTTCCTCTGAATTCTTGATCCTGTGCAGCAACTGAGAATTAAGAGGGGCTCTCCAGAGGCAATGAAGGACTGGCATGGCTGAAGGCATGCAGGTCCAGACCTGAGGTCAGTGGAGGCAGCAGCATTGCTTGGGGAGCCAAAAGTAGGTCTTGACTGAGTATGCTTCCAGGGAATAAAATTAGACAATGTATTCTAGGCCTTCAAATAATTTTCCTATATTCAATCCCATTTAAAAATCATAGAAAGATCTGTTGCTCATCTGGTAGGATGGGATACTGTTTTGCTTGTGCTTTTGATTCTTTTTTACTGTATTGATGCTTTTTATTTGGGTGAAATTAATATTTTTGAGCTTTGCAGACTTTAGGTGGACATTTGCTAATTTTTATTGGATGAGTATCATCAGGAGTATATCAGAGGGATGATCATTAGGCAAATAAAAGAATGATTAGTAGTGTTCTTATTACTGTCCTCAATGTTTTTTATAGTGCTTAAATATGCAGCAATTTAAAGATGTAGACAACTGATAATCTGGATGTCTGTGGATGACACTAGATTTCAAACCACATTTTTCAGCTAAGTTCTCTTTTCACATGAAAGACTGGACCAGATGGTCTTTTGAGGTCCTTCCAACCTGAGCTGTTTCGTGTTTCTAACATCACATGAAATGTGTGTGTATTCGCATCTTTCAACAGCCCTCCTTCCTGCAAGAAGGCTTGTCACCTGCAAAGAAATCTTTACAGTAACAGGTTTTTTCTACAAACTTTGGAGCCACTATCAAGGTGGTGATACCAGAGCCATTATCATTATAAGCTGTGCTCATGCTCCAGCTACGCTGCTTGAATGATATTGATGCTGCCTGCCCATTGGGCTCATTCCCTGTGAAGCAGTGAAGCCTTGCAAGCCTGACATAGCCTACAATCCTGCAGAAAAAGAACAAAACAAAACAAACCCAAAATAAACCAAAAAAAAAAAACAGCAGAAAAAAACCCCTCACATCCTTAAATAAGCTACTTTAGCAGCCCCAGGGAGATTTATGAATATATGTGTGCCAGGTGAGCAGCTGAGACATCAGTTTAATGGCAGATTTCAGAGTTTCAGCCTTTTTGCAGAGGCTTCCGTGCATGGCCATATAAAGCTATGCACTGGAGGAAGGAAGGAACCTTGCTGCTATCACTGACTTTGATACCATTATCTTCACTTCCAAATACTGGGAGGTATTACTTGCTGAGAGTACCACATTGATAAAAATACTAAAATCCAGACTGTACAAAAATATTACTTTTACTTTAAGATTCTTTTTTAATATAGGTGTAGTGAAGATTAAATAATTTGGTTTAAGGATCTGGGAAGCACAGCTAACAGGCTGATCAGGTACTGGAGAGAATCTGGGGAGGGGGCATGGCAGGGAGAAGCCACAAAGAGTAACATGAGGTTTTTTGAAAGGTTGTGTGGTAAAATGATTCTTTAAAGTGTTTGAAATGTGGATGGCAAGTGATATTTCCAGAAATGAGTGACAAAGGCATGTGCTGAGAAAATGCACAGAAATTTAGTGTATCTGGGTGCAGGTTCTAGCATTTCATTGTGTGTGCAATATCTTTTTGTTCTTCGATTTATATTGAAAAGGAAATTTGTAATCAAAAGGAAAATGACACTTCAGCTCACAGAATTTCTCTCTTGTAGGCAGGCCCGTGTCATCAGTGCAGAACAAATGTTTTTATTGCTTCCTAACAGAACCTGGGCATGATGGGTAGCCTGCAGAAAGCACAGGATTTCTTTATGCTATTTCAACTTAGGCCTGTGCTGATGCTGCCACCTCTGCCCTGTGAGAGCTGTGTTTCCTGTTGCTGCTAACCTGGGGTTCACACTAGCAGGCTGAAAGATGAAAGGCTAATACTAATACCTTCACACACTTCACGGAGTGAACATTTCATACTCACTTATTTCCCCCAGAGCTGGTTAGAAAATGCTCCTGTTCCTTGTTGTTCTGATGAGGTTAAATGGTGAATATGCATTTTCAAGTGCTTTGGGTTTTGTTGTTTTAGGTTTTTTTTCCACAGCAATGCAAACTCGAGATATTGTCAGCTGTCTTCATGTCCTTCAAAATTCCTCCTATGGCTGTGTATTTTCCATATCCAAGGAGCTCTTTAATTTTGGTTAGCTAAGGCGCTTTACGTACTTAATTATCCCTAGTAAGCTTTTCTGATGAGCCCTGTGAAGGAGCTGAATATAAGGGAAAAAAAAAAGAAAAAGAGGGGAAAGGTTCTACATTATTCTCTCCAGGAGATTACCAGACAACAGTTGTGGATGCATTTAGTGATCAGTGCTGCCTTTCCTCAAAACAAAAGAAATTCTGGGGTAAATGAAATTGAAAGCCAGTGCTTGGGAGTAAAGTACTACCCTGGAAAAGCAGTTTTCTGAGAGAGACCAAGTCAGTAACACAGCTGGCTTGTTTTTTCCTAAAACTGCATTTTTTTCCTATAGGTATTGACATGGGCATCCTTGATGCTGACTACTAGGTGATTCTTTTCACATCCTGAAGGTTTCAGTGTAAACATCCTTAAGGGGTCACGTAGGATTGGTCTTTGAAGATATATCTTCTACCCCAAGTGTCTCTTGAAGCTTTTTGGGCTTCTGTTGTGGCATTGCCGGGTTAATCAAGACTGAACCTATAATCCCTGAATTTGAAGATGGTGCTACTCTCTACTGTCTCTACTGACACCAGAGATATTAATTATAATTGATGGATTTTAAGGGATAATTGGATTCCTTGGGACCCTATTGCTTTTGCTGGGAAGAAAGAAGAACTGCCAGTGGGGGAACACCTCAGGGTGCAGAGCCTTCCCAGCACCTCTAGGCATCCTAGGATAGGAAGAAGAACAAAATCTTGCTGTTCCCCTTCACCACTTGCAGCAGTGTCAATGAGGAGGGTTTGGCCTGCTTGGTTGTCCCCATGGGTAGCACTTTAAAAAAAAGAGAAAGGAAGGAGTAGTTCTTGAAACATGAGGGCTTTGGCTTGTCAGGAGCAGGGTAATGATAGTCTGTCATGTATAAAAGCTGTATGCCAGGTTTCCAGCTTGTTCATTTCTCTGAGAGCATCACAGTCCTGGGGAGAGAAGTAATTGTCAAGTAGACTGATAGGATGAAGGTGTTACAGAGATGTAATTTCCTAGAGAAAATTCTCTAAATTTCCTAGATTTTCCAAAGCTGTATGAAACACTTTGGTTTCTGTGTCTTTTTGGGAAAAGCCAAAATTTTCCAGCTGAACTCTGACTGACATAAACATTGCCTCTGTCTGCATTTCTGAGAGCTTTAACAACCAGTTGAGATATATAGCTTCCTACAGTAAATTATATTGCAAAAGGGAGCCTTTATTAAAAAATAGAAATAAACTCAGAACAACTTAGAGATGTGTGCAGCATGATTTTGCCTTTTTTGAGCAATCCATTGTTCATCACAGTAGTTGGTACCTAAGCTGTTTGCTTCTACATGTATGTGTGTCTATACTGTTCTGGTGTAGGAATGGTATTCTCCAATTTATAAGTCCCACTGAAACCATTCCAAACCACACTGTCACTCACTCGCTCCCACCCTTCCCCATACTCTTCCCCTCCCCTGCAGTGGGATGGAGAAGAGAACTGGAATCACAAAAGGTAAAGATCACGGCTTGGGTAAAGAATAATTTACTGGAAACAGCAATAAGATAAGAGAACAAACAGTAACAACAATGCTAGTGACAAAGGGTACAAGAAAGAGTCAAATTATTCATGTGGAAACCACCCAACACTGCCCACCTCTTCCCTCTGCCATTTTGTGCCACCCAGAAGGGAGCTCTTCCCCCATCCTTGGAAAATGATGCAGGGTGGTACAGAATAACCTGCGGGTCCTGGCCATACGCCCTCCTGGCTACTGCAGCAATTAATGCTGTCCTGGCTGGAACCAGGACACAAACCTACCTCTCTGTGTGTCTCTGTGTGCCTGTTTGAGCCATGGTGACTGCCAGTCGTGGGCCCGTGCTGGAGATGCTCAGTCTCACAGTGAATGTCCTTCCCCAGGTGATGGGTGGTTCCCTGCAGATGCCAGCAGTTGCCGAGAGTGTGGTTCAGTCTCCTGACAAAGTGGATTCTGTATTATTAATATTTTAAATGAGTCTAACAGAATGAAGTAGCAGTTCGTTAAAGCCTGTTTTCAGCCCAGGTAGTTTCAGTAATGGCAGGACACAGCCACCGTAAGCTTTTCATGCTGGGATTTCTGCAGGTTGCTTCCCAGGTTATCTGCTTCTCGTGACTTGTCCTTTTCATCTTCTGTCAGTAACTTCAGTGCATAAATGAACTGCAGATTAACCATCCAGCCTGGAATGTTTTGCTTTGCATTTGAAATGCAGACTACCAACATGAGGAGCTTGAACTCTCTGGCTGCCTTTGCTCCAGAGTGTGTCACAGAGATTCAGATGTTAGAGCCACTTCTAGCACCAAATAGTTCCTTCTCAGAGGCTACAGTCTTCAGGCATGATATTTTAAATAATTTTTGAGTCAAAGGTTAAATTTATGTCATCACTCCAAACACGGAGTATATTAAGATAGGTCAGTCATTCCTATCGTTAACCCATAACCTTACTTTGTTTGTTTTAAAGGAATTGATTTTGTAATTACCCCAGAGATAGCCACTGAAAACCCCAAGAATGCACTGTTAATTGAAATCCAAATATCGAAAGCTGTAGGAATGTAGCCCTGTGATGGGCTCTGCCATCTAGTGACACCCACAAGAGAAAATGAAATGGTTGCAAAACCAAGCCAAACCCCTTGTACAACTATTTTTGAAACCTGCTTGCATGACTGGTAAACCAATAAAATGCCTCAGGCACAGCGGTGTTGTCATTGTCTAATGGCATGGCTCAGCTCAGTCCAGCTTTGGTCTCCTTAGGCCTGCCAGGAGATCCATACAGATTAAAACCACAAAGTTTTTTTACTATTTTGAGTATTTACTCTGCCAAGACAGCTGAACCTTTGCCTGGTGATTAAATCCATAGGGACCCTGTTGTGTACGTCTGGGAAGCAGAACGGAACAGCAGTGCCCTATCCATGGGGAGGCACACACCCAGCCAAGTCTTCAAATGCACAGAATTGAAAAATGTATGTGAAATCTTAAAATACAGGTCTTACAGTGTCCATGAATTCATCTCATCCCTTCTTCCAAAGCAATTTGTTTCCTCTTTATCTTTGGAAGGGTGTTGTGGACAGGAGTGTGTGTCATGTTTGGGCTGCTTGTTTGCAATCTCTGGTCCTCCCCAGGGAGAGCCTGACCAGGTTCCTGTGCAGCTGGATCATGCAGGCAGCAGGACACTATCTCCACTGGAAACCCTGGATGGAAGAGTTGACCACTACATCAATTGCCAATGAAGTGCCGAGCAGGATGGTTGAGCAGGAATACTTACTACTTGTTAGCACTGTGAAAATACAAAAACCTGTTTAGACTCAGAGGCTGGCTAAGGGGCTTTTAGCTCTCAGCCCTACCATTGTATAAGAAAAGGAGTAATAACCACATATCCTCAGTCACATACAGATGCACAGTGATGAAAACTGTAATGCTTGTATAAGCTTCACTCATTTGGGAAAGGTCGGGAGCTTTAATCTTCATTTTCTTTTGCCTTCTTCAGCTATGTTGATATCTCACTTAAATGTGAATAAATACAAAGACCTTCTCAGTCTCATAGTAGAAGACAGCCAAGAGGTGGGGGAAAAGGAAAGGGGAAAATATTTTAGATGTCACTGAGGAGGTGGACTTTCTAGGTCTCTCTTAGAACATGAAGTAAGAGCTAATCCATGTTATAAGCCAGTGTGGTCTGACACAAGCCTGTTATTCTGGGGTGGGCTGACAGGCTCAAATTCAGTCTTTGTCCATACAGCAGAGTTTTACAAAAGTTTGGCTCTGGAAGGACTCTGATAACTGCTTTAAAGGGACAGTGTTGGCTGTGATGCAGGGGAGTTTGGGTCTAAGGGGGCCATAGATGCCATCTGTCACACCTCACGTGTTATGCAAGCTGGGGCAAGCAAACATCTGGTCAGCATCCTCCACCTGAAAGCCTCTGATGCCTTTTTGCTGAACAGAAATTCTTGCTAAATTCTGACACCATGGAATTAGGAACAAATCTAAATAAATCATGATTTCACTCCCATCTCCACATTTTAAGTGCTGAAGGTTAGATGGCATAAGCTCTGGGAGGTACATCCTGTTGGTGATGACACTGTAAGGGCAGAGATGCAGAGAGGCTGGGTTGCTGTGGGGACACCCTGGCTGTGTCTCAACAACATCAGGCCTTGTCATGGTCTTTTGAAGAACCAGCGGTGGAAAATAGGGAGAACTCAGGTGGTCGCCTTGATGTGGGCATCCAGTTGGATTAATGGGCTGGTGACCTGCCTGCAGTGCAGAGCCTGCAGGAGGGAGGTGTTAGCACATGGAATGGGGCAACCACGGGGTACCTTTGTGTGGCTTAATCTGGGTTTGTGAAGGCTGGCAGAGCTGGAAATTGGGACTCCTGAAGATTGCTCCGCTGCCATTGTGGTGACTGCCCCTAACAGGAAGCCTCTGTTTGTATTGGCATCTGAACAGGCACCGAAGTCATGTGCTGTTTCAAGACACGACACTGCCATGTGCTATTTCTGCTGCTGCTGTGCTGTATTTTTTTAGCACTGCCTGCCAGTGTGTCTAGAATTGGGAAGTAACAAAAATAAATTACTCAGATGCTTTGAAAATAGATAGAAGTATCAGTTGAAAATAGATAATTTTGTCTTTCAATTCCTAATGTCTAAGATGTGTTCATTTGTTAGTGTTTAAACAGCAGCTAGTAACCTTTTTGTCCCTACCACTTACTCCTTCCTTATATTTTTCTGCTTGTGAATTTTGCAGCCCAGATGAATATGGAATGCCTGTTCTTAATAAATTATTTCTTTCTCTTTCTGAAGCTGAGTCAAGGAGCATCAATGTCAATGCCTCGATTTGTATTAAGGACACTGCGGATAGTTAAGCACTTGTGAGGGTCTGGGCAGTTTGTTGATGTGTTTATAATTTTCTGGTGAGTGAGTGATGTTCTTTGAATAGCGGTCATTGGGGAAATCAGAGTTTACTGAAGTGACAGCCAGTGTTGTCTTCACTGTCATGTTCAGTGCAAGTCCAGCAGTATTATGGCAAAGCTTATGGGCAGAAATAGCTATGCATCTGTCAGATGCAATGACAAATACTCTTTGTATCCCTGTGTTAAACTTGTGAGAATTTGTGTCAGTTGTTTGGATTTCAGGTTTCTTTTACACTACCATACCAGGCTGTGAGGTGTAGTTGCTTTGTGCACCATCTGTATCGTAAACCACAATGATCTGTAACACAAAATCAAGAGTTGTTGGTGGGCTGATGCTGCCTGGACACCAGATGCCCACCAAAGCTGCTCTGTCACACCCTTCCTCAGCTGGACAGAGGAAATACAACGAAATTCCTGTGGGTCAAGAAAAGGACAGTGAGAGATCACTTGCCATTACCATCATGTGCAAAACAGACTAAGCTTGGGGAATTACTATAATTTATTACCCATCAAATCAGAATAGGATAATGATAAATAAAACTGAAATCTTAAAACACCTCACTCTTCTTCCTGGGCTCAGCTTCTCTCCCAGTGGCACAGAGGAATGGGGAATGGGAGCTGCAGTCAGTTCATCACACTTTCTACCACTCCTTCCTCCTCAGGCAGGACTCCCCACATAAGTTTCTCCTTCAGCCTGGGCTTCCTCCCACTGGAGGCAGTCCTCCACGAATTTATCTGAGTCCTGCCACTGGCTGCAGTTCTCCAGAACTGCTCCAATGTGGGTCCCTTCACGGGCTGCAGCCCTTCAGGAACAGGCTGCTCCAGCGTGGGTTCCCCATGGGGTCACGAGTCCTGCCAGCAAACCTGCTCCAGTGTGAGCTCCTTTCTCCCGAGTCCCACAGGTCCTGCCAGGAGCCTGCTCCACTGTGGGCTTCCCACAGGGCAAAAGCTTCATTTGGGCACCACCCTGCTCTGGCTGGGTCCCTCCAGGGGCTGCAGGTGGATCTCTGCTCCACCCTGTACCTCCATGGGCTGCAGGGGCACAGCTGCCTCCCCATGGGCTGCACCAGGGGCTGCAGGGGAATCTCTGCTCTGGTGCCTGGAGCACCTCCTGCCCCTCCTTCTGCACTGACCTTGGGTCTGTGTGTCTGGAGGTTTTCTGGTAATTTCATTAAGACCAATCTCTCGGCTGCTCTTGGATTTGCTGCCAGGCCACGGTTCTTGCTTGCCTAAAGTTACAAGAGGTTGCAAAAACAAGTCTTCACAAATACTGCCCGTATCTACTTGGCACCCATTGCCTTGAGTCAGACTGTGTGCTGAGGCTCTGCACATGCCTGCGTATTTCTAATAGCTGGTTCAGGATGCAATCTCATCCAAATCAAAATTTCATCTTATTTTGAATAAGGAACACAGACTTTTCTTCAAAGCAATTTCTGTGAGATACAGGCTGCTCATTGCAAACAGGGACGCTCGAGCACAGTAACCCGCTTGGAGAGGACAATGCCGTTTAAAGCCCTGAGTTAATGAGAAGTCCACAGCACACATTTGATAAGCTTTGTCATTCTTTTGTCTGCAGATCATAGACCCTGCATTTTAATTTACTATACATAATGCTTTCTTAATGAGTTCCAGTGGATAGCCATTGAAACATGGCCCTTGCAGCTGCCAGCACGATTATGAAAAAGAGGCAGTTATTTGATTTACGTGATATTCTGTTATGGTAACTAATATTTGCAGACAGGATACAATAGAGGAAGAAAAACCCCTGCATTTAGATTTTTGGTATCTCAGGACTAAGGTGCTAAATCATTTATTTTCCTTGTACGTGGACCAACTACTAATTGAAAATTAATGGAATTATGTTTGAGTTTTGAAAGTCTAGAGAGACTCCTGTTTGCTTTGTACCACAAAGTTCAAGCAAACCTAGTAACACTAACAGGATTTTTAAAGTGCAAATGAGCTTCTTAACATAGTACACAGAAGAATTTTATAGAAGAGGTCCCTCATCTATTCCCTCTGTTTCAAAACAGAAGTGAAAAAAACAGAACATGGGAAACAACAAAATTGTAGTGCTGTGGAAGAAATGATGCATTGCTGCTGGTGAGGTTTGTTTTGTAAGGAGTTACTTTCCTGGCCTTTCATTTTCATCGGCTTGAGCCTGTGTGCAAGCCTTTATCTAGAGCTCTGTGTGTGTGCATGCCTATCCCCTTTCCTATACAGCCCTCCTTGCAGAGCACCACTCTTGTGACTTCTCACACGGAGGCACTATTTAAAGGGTTTGTAGGGTTTTTCTGTTGTTCCTCCTGGGATTTTGTTTCATTTGTTTTGTTTTGTTGTAGTAGGAATAGGAGCCGTGATATCTTTGTGTAGGCAGCTCCTGTAATAGGCAGTAAACAAGGTGATAATTTTCTTCTGTGCTGGTAATTTCAACTGAGTTTGTATGTGGTGGGGAAACATGTATGTTTATGGTGGGATGGTGCTGTGAGACCCAAGTCAAAGAAGAGATGCAACTTCTGGTCTCTAATACAAGATACAAACTGCTGGAAGGGGAAAAAAAAAAGAAAGAAAATAAAAAAAATTAACTGGGAATGAATTAAATTTTGTATGATTACAATATCTGGTATTTTCTAAGTTAGACTGCTTGATTTTGCAGTTGTAATTCTTAGTATTGATGGTGGTGATGATGGTTGTTGTTACAAATGCTTTGAAAGCCCCGTGGGGCCAGCAGGGGGATAAGGCCTGCCTGTGGGTTTTGCAGATACTTGCAGAAACTTTGACGTGGAGAGTCTGAGATTTCCATATTCCAGTCTCAAGTATGGGGGGAGGGGTTGTCACAATCATTCACTGTCCTAATCTCATTTGTCTATCCTATTCCATCTCTGCCTAATCCAGTGCTCCCAAGTTTTCCCTTTCCTGATCTAGCAGTGGAGCAGACTGCCCAGGGAAGTGATTGAGTTGCAGTCCCAGGAGATATTTAAAAAATGTGTAGATATGACTCTTGGGGACATGATTTATTGTTAACTTAGCAGTGCTGGGTTAACAGATCGACCCAGCTATCTTAGAGGTCTTTTCCAACCTGAACAATTCCATGATTCTATGAATCATACAGAACTTAGCATACCACATAAAAATACCACTGCTCCCCTGCACAGTGACAGACACTGCTGCAGCTAGAGCAGGGACATCTCACCCTTGATCTGCAGTTTATACACCAAAAGCATCCCCAAGAGTCAAGCACAAATCGTATCTACTCATCCCATGAAAGTCAGGAGAGCAGATATAGCCTCACCTCACCACACTGACAGAGCAAAGTGCTCCAGTCAGAAAACTGGTAGCTGATTTTGCTCTGGCCTGCAGTAAAGAGTGATGGTAATTAATCTAATGACGGAAATCTCCAGTATGAAAGTTTAAATACTGAGTCATTTAAGCTTGGCGAAGTGCGGAGGAGCAGAGTCCCACAGCCAAAAGCTTCTGCATTCCTGGTGAATGGACTTGAAGTGCACATTCTCCTTCTGTAGCATGTGAGCAAATGCATACGTCTGTGCGTGCACCGTGCGAGGCTGAGTCATCAGTATCACCCCTTGCCAAGGCATGGAGACTGAAAAAATGAGAAATGCATGTAAAAATACACCCGTTGCTAGATCAAAAGGATGTGCCACGGGGAAGCTGCAGCGAGGCGATAGTGATGCTCGTGTTCCTCAAATGGCTTTTGTGCGAGAGGAAATTAAACGGAGAGGGACTGTGCCGTGTGGAGATGCCATTTCCAAGTGGCAGAGAGAAGGGAGAAAGAAGCAATTTTTCATGGGTACGCCTGCTTAAAGGTGTAGGTGTATCAGATGAAATAACTGGGCAGCAAGTTCAGAGCAAAAAAGAGGGGCCCCATTTTCCCCAGCACTTTGCACCCCTGGCTGCTCTGCCTGCCAGGGCCAACATGGGCACACAAAAGGGCTGCAGAAAGGCACGGATGAAAAGCCTTTGTGGAGCTGTTACTAACCAAGGAACAGTTATTCCTTGTGGCTCAGGAATCCTCCTAATTTTAGGTTGCCAGAAGCTTGTAAGGCCTGCCTGGGGAGGTCTCCCTGTTCTCATGCCAGGCTTACATCTGGCTCCAAGCAGCAGCAGAAATGAGCTCATGATTTGGTTCAGTCCAGACGTCCTTGTGCTTGTTGTTTTGCTGAGCTTTTAAACTAGTCCTCTTTAATATTTTTGGAAGTTTCTGAGGAGGAATTGCTTTAATATAACTGTAATTAAACCCCAGAACTCTTTAAAAGTCTCGTTTAGAAGTAGGTCAGTTTGCACTTACTTGTCTTGAAGGGTTTTTTTTCTTTTTTCATGTCTTAGTTGTAGGCCGACTTACCATCTGCCTTTCCTTGGCAAAGCAAAGAAGTGGAAGATAAAAATTTGTAAGATATAATTGGGCTAATATTAATCATTTATCTCACATGAGGTGAGTCACTGGAAATTATCCATGACTGTATTTCTCAGTTCTCTTCACGGTCTTTTATGGTAGACTTCAAGTTCAGAAAACCTTTTCAATAAAAAAAATCCCAAATAAGAGACTCAGTCTGCACAGAGGGTGCTAGGATATTTTAAAGCCATGTGTGGAGAGCTGGGAGTTTCTTGTCGTGCAGTAATTGGGTTTTGCATGGTTGGGAAATCACAGGGTGAGCCCAGGCAGGATGTGGGATTGGTGCTCACCCCAGGGGTTTGCAGCGCAGGGTGGGCTCTCTTCCCCACTGTCCACCCAGGCTGGCAGTGAGCAAACAGCAAAACAGTTGTCTATTGTACACAGAGACTTCAACAGATGTGATTATTTATTGTACTGTAACAAGTCTCCACAGCCAATGTATCAGTTCATAGAGGATGGTTTTCAATCTATACACATAATCAAGTCCACTAACTTCCCCAATTTTGCAAACAGAATTTTTATAAAAAGGCTAAAAAATGGACATCTGCAACATCCCAAAAGTAATTTTGCTTTTGGTCTAGTCATTGAATTACAAGGAAGCAAGGTGCCTTAATTATAAATTTACCTTCGTTTCTCCTTATCCTTCTCTACTGACAATTACTGTTGTAGTGTTCAGCCCTGACATCAAATAAAGCAATTTAAAGCAGCACATTTTCCTTTGTCTTCCCATGGGTTTTGTAGCTGCTTTACACTGCCTTTGGGTGGTTGTTTGGTTGGTGATTAAGACTCAAAAGGGATAGTAAAGTTTACAAGTGTGAACGCTGGTAGCACCCAGTGTGGTGTTGGGCCCACGGAAACAGTTCAGTCTTTTTGTCTCAAGCGCTCCCAGGAGTTTAAGCCTGCTTAATGTTTCTCTAGACCTATTCTTATATTTTGTCCAGTTTTATATAGTTCAGAACTGAATGTTTTAAGTTTTGGGTTGGTTGAAACCCTAATGAAATAATTCGTCTTTGACTGATGGTGTAAGGAAACAAGAGAATAAAGAAAATTCAGTGACTTCTTCTATGGTCCACTAAGACTAGGAGGGGATATCTGTGCCTTCACCTGAGTCAGAAAACCTGGTAAGGAAACACAAAAATGACTGGAGTCATAGAAGTAACGGAATGTTACTGTTTTTCAGTGAGAAGTCTTAAAACTGTAGAATGTTTCCTGCTTAGTTTATCTAAATAGATAAAGTACTGATTGACTTGATAGAAGCTTTCACCCAGAGACAGTGCCAGGTGCTCTGAGACTCTTCAGTGCAGCACAGAAAGAAGGGAAAGACCCCAGGGAGGGCTGGTTGAAGTTGAATGTCAGAGCCACCACTTCAGAAACCTACCCCCCATCTCCCCATGTCATCAGGAAAATTAGCCTTAAGCAAATACATAAGCAGCACAGTGCAGATTTTGAAGTCCAGTCAAGGTTCAGATCAGTGAAAAGATGATGTATGTATTATATGAGAGGTCAGATTATGTGATCTCGTAATTCCTTTTTACCTTAGAAGTTACTATTGTGTGCCATTTTCTGTTTTAGATATGGATAACCCACATCTGTTACATGCAGTTTATAGTTAACATACTATTTGTCTGAAGAAAAAAATGTCAGAATTGATAAGTGGAATCTGAGTTTTATGTCTTTGTGCCAGATTTCTTTGGGGAAATTTCCCATAGTCTTTTATTGTGAATATTGATACAGGCTATGTCTTTGGTGATTTGTCTTGCTGCCAGATAAAGTTTGTTGAAAGGAGTGTAGTGATTAATGGCAAGGACATTTTAAAATTCTTGGGAGATGGACTAAGATTATTACTTTCCTTCCCTGAGTTTTGCCATGTAATGCCTGTTGTCAGAAGATAAGCACAATTTGACTTAATCAGCACTTGGGGAGAGCCCATTAGTGACGAATCCAGGTACTTACAGGCGATCATGTAGATGACTGAATAAATAGTGTTGTTCTTTCTTTTCCAGTGTATAGCACAGCTATTGTGGTGTTCAGTTCAGTTGCTGGAAGTAGAATGAGTTTTTGTGAGGTATCGTATGTCAGTAGGAAAGGGAAAACTGCATAGGAGGCAGATGGTGTAAACAGGAACAGTAGAGTTTTCAGCAGAAGAAATTAGTTTGGTTAGATGCTCTTAAGCTGTTGAAGTCAGGGCATTTAGAAAAGCAAAATAGACATGAATGGGCACATTGAGAAGTGTTTCGGCTTTTAATAAAGGTTTCCTAAGAGTCACAGAGTCAAACTTGAATTTCTTTTGTGTTCTGCAAAGGGATAATTTAAAACATATTACAAAATTAATGTTTTATTAAAATGCAGATAAGGATTATGACTGTCTGAAAGCAATTTAGGGCTGGGCACATTACAGGAATACTGCAAATATTGTAAAATAAACCTAATAGATGCAATGTATCTAGAATTAAAGCTAATCTTAAAATAAATCAAAGATGTTCAGGAATGAAAATGCGCAGTCACTTCACCCAAATAATCTTGACTTTGTTCTGTACTGAGGTCATGTAATAGCTATATAATTATTGTGAGTGAATAATAGGGTTTTATTCTTTTTAATGTCCTGAAACAGATTACATTGGTATTTTAAATTGTTTTCCTCTTAAGTTGTGCCTGAGGGATGAAGATATGGTTAAGAGTAGTGCCTGAGGAAGGTTACTACCAGTGCATTTTCACATTTTGTTCACAAAATGACAAATGACCCTATTTGTGAGTTCTTGAAATATACTGTCTGAACTCTCTATTGTACAGGGAAGATGTGCCACATAGTGTGTAGTTAAGTCTTTGCTTTCAGTGCAGGACTCAGACTAGTTCAGGGAAACTAAGTGGCACTTCTGCTGTGAAAGATGTGTAAAATGTTGAAAAAGTGACTATGGGAAACTCTGAACACGAGAAAAATGTCATAGATAGAATTACCAAGGGAATGGAATGAAAAATAGGTATTTGTCTGAATGTGATATTGACTTGAACCCTGCAATGAGATTATAAAAAAGAAGGGCAGAAAGAAGAGCTACTTCAAGAATTGGCCAGAGAAATTCAGTGATTTGCTTCTAGCCTGAATGCAAATGCAGGGAAAGCTGATGCAGAGCGGTGGCTCCCACAGGACTGGGAGTGGTTGCCAAGTGAAGGCAGGGGAGCTCTCCTTGAATACAGGCAGTTTTTTGGGTGGGTGAGGGAGCCTGGGTACCACTCTGAGAGCCTTCAGTAAGACAGTACTGGAAAGAAGCCACGGGAAACACCTCCTCAACTGCAGCTGAGGGGAAATCTTTCTGTAAGGAGACTTTCACACGTTACTGAGCCTGTGCAAATCCATGTCCCTGGTGGATTCTGAGGTCTGTGAATTGTGTAGTGGCCCAGATACCAGAACATTGGCATATCTGCTATGTAAAATGCAGGTCCAGTGGTATATCCAGAGCCTGGCATGTGCCAGGACATAGGGAAAACAAATATCTCAATACTGGGACTGTTACCGTTTCACTGGAGCTGTTGCTAGAAATAAAGCACCTTTCCTTGGGATGAAAGAGGATTTTGGCTTGGTGTAAGGCCGCTTTAGTGGATTTAGCATCAGCAAGGTACTTCATAACCCTTCAGTAAGAGCAGAAACAACACAGGATACCGAGTCCGCCATATGTTCATGTTTAATAGAAGTTTATAAGTCTGTGAATTTTGCCTATGGGATGTCTAAAGACTCAGGGGTCATGTAAATTGAAACAATGCAAAGTTTATTGTGCATTTAATTTAAATACCTAGAAACAAGCACAGGGGGATTCTTACCAGTTGCAGTTATTGGTTTTAATAAATACCATTGTAATTGAATGTGATTTAATAAAAACAGTGTATTTCCAGCCTTTTGGAGTGGGCACACTACTCCCTGAAGAGAAGACAACAGAGGGGGGTTAATCAGAATAACTTTTCTTTTAACCCAGCCAGTGTTGCTGAGTTGCTCCAAGGAGCCAGTGGGTGTCCAGTTCCACTCACACCAGTGTCAGACTCTGTGTTTAATCTTGGTGAGAAGGTCTCCACCGAGGTGGCTGCTTCACTCTGCAGGACCCCTGTGAAATGACCCTTGGGAGGAAGCTACTTTTTGACCAATATCATGGTCTTTTTCCTAGGAGTTGCGGGGAATGGCAACTTCCCAGTTGATCCTGTGGGATTTCAGAGCTCGGGAGAAGCTGCCCACACACATGGCTATGTGCCCGTGGCTTTGCCCATCAGTTCTCTCCTTTCTGTTTTATTCAGCTCAGTGTGGTCTTTGAGCTGCTGTGATCTAATGTGATCTCATCGAACATCATCTTTTTGTATTCAGAATCCCAGCTGAAGTTAGTGGCAATATTGATAGTAATTTCAGTAAATCTAAGATTTCTCCTGATATGGATATTTACACACCTAAACACCTGCAGAGACACCATTTCTGTGCAAATCATAGTCACAGTAATTCTGCAGTGTTCAAATACATGCAAAAAATAAACATGGTTAAAAGCTCTCTTCCTGTTAATGGATTTCCTGGTAGATTATAAACCCGGAGATACACGTATAATTCCTGTGTGTTGTTTTAATAGCCAGTTCACTAAAGCCATCACCAGATTCTGCAAGTCTGTGTTGCATTACTTTTATGCGGCTTGTTTTATTGAAAACACCTGTGTGGAACTAACAGTTATCTGGCATGCATTCGATATTCAGCATCTAAAAAATATTCACTTATTTATGTAGTATTTAGGGATCAGAATAATTGCTTTCAGCATAGTATTGGTGCTGAGAAAACCAGTTTTTGAGGTATCACTCTAAGGTCAGTAATAAATTTTGAGTCCTAGAGTTGCCTCTAGAAAAGCCAAAGGGGTCTGTGACACAGTATTTGAAATATTATTCTGCTTTGGATATTGAGCCAGAATATTTATTTAGCTTAAAATCAAATAGGTGCATCAGAGATGGGTTTTATATTTCATATTATTAGGTAGACCCTGTAAGCCTGTTACAGAATCACAACAAGAAATGGGATCCCTATATTTGGGGTAAGGTTAGGAGAGATCTTTTGGCTCTATGGCCATCATGGTATTGCCCTTTGTTCAGCTGGAAAGTCCTGTGTCTGGTTTGTAAAGTGTAACGGTAATTTCTTCTTTGATGAGGTCTCCAATTACAGTGATTTTATCTTAAGATGTTTGATTGTGTAATCTTTAGAAAACCATTTAGACATGCTGAAGCATTAGCACCAGGTGTATGGTACCATGAAATCTGTTATAAAACAGCTGTTAGCAATGCATTTGCCAAGTATCTCTAAATAATTGGAAGACCCAGTTAAGAAAATACTTGTTATTTATGCGGCATCAGCTTGAGAGTGTTGTGTGTGGTAGCACAGCAGGAATGGTGTAACCAGCCTGTTGCAACATCACTGAGTTTAATACTCTCACAGGTAGGAAACTTGGTATTTTGTGGTATTTGTAATGCAGTAATTCACTGGATCTGGTGACAATATTTTTTTGGCTGTCAGTGAGATGGAGACTGTGGAGCTGGTATTTCGGCATCACTGAGGCATGTGATCCTGCCAGCACAGGTGGCAATCAATGATGCAACACTATAAGCAATCATATAATGCTAAATCAAATAAAATAATAAAAAACATAACACCAATGCTATAATAATAAATTATGATATGATGATAGCTATAAGAAATGTGTCTGAGCAACCGTTCTCCAGTAAGGTCTGGGATATGCCCATGTGCCATTATTCTCCATTGTGTGCACTGACAGTGAACAAACAACTTGCCAGCTGCAAAGCTTCTGTAAGAAGCACAAAATTTGATTCAAGATTTGAAAACACCACAAAACATGAATAGGAGAATATTTGATAATACCTTAAAAAAAGCTGTCCTTTGACAAAGCTCTTATCCCTTAGCTGGCCTCTGAATACTGTATTATCCTAGAATGAAAATAAGATTGAAGATAAAAACAAAGAAACGGGCTCTGTTAACACTAAAGGGCCTCTGCAGGTTTCCCTATCTGGGCCAGCCTCTTTGTATTTTCTTCCCTCAATGAGTTCCTGTCGGTTTATATTTCATCAGATGATATATATTTAAGTCCTTACAATGTTCTCCCTCTCATTTCTCTCCTATCATTTATTATTTAACCCTCTAAAGCATTTTATGTCTTGCAAGGTGTCATAGAAAATAAAGTTGATTGGTATAAATACTGCATTAGGAAGTTTTTACATTTGTGACCTGGTTTTTGTTGCTCTACATCATAGGATGCTAAATATTAGTTTAGGTTTAGGGCCTGTGTGTGGTGTAACATTATATACCTGTGTGTGCTTTAATTCAACTATACACATAAATTAAGTTAAAACTCTCAGTGTAATACTGTGTTGGTATCTGTACACCAGTGAGTGTGCATAGCAAGTTGGGCAGACTTTTTGTTTGCAGATTATTATTTAACATTGCATCAGAAATTCTCCAGAGTGATGACATTTTTAATTCAAAAAGAAAAAAAATAATCATATAGTTGAAAATGTAGTTTTGCAAAACCCTTGCACCTGGTTTCATAGCTTTCTGTGGCAGCCAGTTCTCTATTTATCACTTGGCTTACCTGTTTCAGTTAGTTGAAATAGTAGAAGTAAAGCATGAAATAACCTCAATTTGCATAAAATTTATCCATTTTTTCTGAATGCCAGGTTTTACCAGGTTTGATCCTCAAACTGCTTGATTTATAATGTTTTATTTATGGTGTTTTACTGAGGTGTAGAAACCTGATGGAGGTGTGATTTTTGTTTTTTCCCTTGAATATGGAAATACTTCATCAGTCTGACTTTACACCAAGGGTGAGATGACCAGCATCAGCAAGAGAGCAGGTCCTTGTGGTTGACATTAAACATAGTCTAGACAGACTGTGCTATATGAGGACCTCTGTTATCTGAAGTGCCAGGTAGACAGAACTATGTATTTATAACTGAAAGCATAAAATGGATTATACTGGGAAAATGTGGTGTGTAGGAGAGAGAGTAGAAAGTAAAGATTACTTCAGGTACTTGGAATGAATCTTTCATCAGAGCCCTAGAATGAAAATCCAAAGATTTAAAAGGTAATGTGGATTGAGGCCAATAACAACAGTTGATTGGTTTTAGTGGTCTTAAATTAATCTTAATGCAGAAAGAGAATTTCCAATAAATTAATCTTAAAGTAGCAAAAAACAACCCAGCACTATGGCTTACTTTATGTAAGATAAATAATAGGAAGGAAAGTATTTCTACTGATAAGATGACAAGTATACAATAATCCTGAAGATACCTTTATGGGTACTTTATATACTATAGGCATGGTACTTTGTTTTAGCAGTCTAAATGTTTATGGAAATCACGGGCAGTGGGACTTCCACACTGCTTTATTTTCAGATGAATGACATTTGAGTTATCAAAAGAAGAACATTAAACAAGGGTGTTTTTTTTACAAAATTAATTTAAGCTGTTAGGTGGCCGCTTCACCATTCATGAGTGGGTCTGTGGTGGTGTGATTTTTCAGAGTATGTTCTTCATCAGAGGAAAATATTTTAAGTGGAAGTTAAAAAAAAAATGCCTTTGTCTTATGATTCTTTCTCACAGAACAATGTTTCATAGGTCTTTGTAAGCTTTATCTTCCCTCAAAATTCCCAACTGTGTAACATATGCACGAGGATTTGGGAGATGGCAGTAGAGGTTGATTTGGACACTTTATTTCCTCCCTGTCTTCTGCATCAATGAGGAATGGGAGAAGTGGTTGAAAAACAAAAATTTAAGAAAAAAAAAATATCTTTCTGATAGTTTTTCCCCAAACCTCTTTTTTTTTGTCCTCAAAATGTCTGGCTTTAATCAGGCTGTTTTTACTCATGGTGAGCAATCCCAGGTTTTCACAGCAGTGATAGTGAAAGTGTTTTTCTCAGCATTTGGAATAACTGGGAGGGATAGTTCATGGCTTAGAGGTATTGCTTTCAGGTTTATTGCAAACATAGCCAGGAACTGTAAACTGAGGACAACCAGCTCAGTCTTGAAGGTTTTTATGAGGGTAACATGTCTTAGGGAGTTCAGGGAAGGCTTCTCCTCTCCCATATCTCAGAGCTTTCTTTCTGCATGCTTGTTGGGAGACCATTAGCTCTGAAAAACATTGCTGGAAGCACTTACCTCTTATTTTTCCTCCCAGTCTGGGGAGGCTTCATCAAGAAAGCTTTTTCTTCTGTGCAGGTTCTCTTTATGTTATGAATATTTCAGCAGAATCTGTGCAAAAGAAAGGGGCTTTTTAGCTGAAAAGCATTCTTTGCTCTTCTGAACCACACACCTATTCAGACGTCTTTCTATTGTCTGAGCTGTAATTGTTCAGTGCCGCTGTTGTTTAGGGAGTAGGTTGCACACTCAGCATCCTCAGAGTTGCAGATCTCTCCTTTCTCTCAGCAACTCAACTTTTCTAATGCAGCTGATTTTTGACTACAGCAGAGCCAATGATTTCAAGGCCTCATTGTCTACAAGATCTCTAGTATGGCAGAGCACATGATTTTGTGGTCATCTTATTTTTGCTAAAATATCCATGTGGTAGCGTATGTTTGTGTGTGTTTGTGTAGCTGTGTCTCTAGGGACTGACTCTTACGGGAAAAGTGTAGAAGAGCCAAAAAGAGAGGCTGAGTATCTGGCATGGTGTCTCTAGAGATCCCCTCCTCTTCTATTAACCTTTCCACCACAACCACTTTTGTATTTCTGTTCTTAATTAGAATTTTGAGTGGAGCTATGGAAGGAGCGTATCTATCCCCCAGTTGATTCCTCCATCTGATTTGGCATCCAGAAATACATTTTTCAGGAATTAATTATAATTGCTTTTGATGGAAAGCCAACTTTTCTCTTGTGTTAACTGTTAATTCTTAGCTTGTTTAACATGTGATTAAGTAACGATGATAAGCCTGAGTGCAGGCTCTCTGTGTGCTTGTGATTTGCATGGTTGTGTTTTGTGTTCCAGGCTCAGTGTGGCTTGGTGGCTGTGGCACGTTAGTGGCCAGCACGGAGATGCGTGTTTCGGAGGGGCGAAGACAAGATTGTATGGGAGAGGGTTTTAGAGCTGGAGGAGCTGATTAATGAAAGGGCAAAACTACTGTTTTTAGGACTGCCTGGCTCATTTTCAGTTCACTCCATAGTATGCCTCTCCCCAGCCGTGTTTAGGTTAGAAAAGTTTAATGCTGTGGTCCCTTCTTGATAGCTACACGTGGCTGATGTGGCAACATGAGCACCTTGTTTCTTGTGTGATTTCTCTGTCCTAGGGACGATGAGTAGCACCCAACTCCTGGGTTGGAGGAGCCTATGGCTGTAGCCTCTGCTTCTTGGACTCATCATGACAGGCTCACAGAGCTGTGGGTTTTTTTGTTTTCCTGCTTTTTCCTATATATATTTTTAGACTGCCTGCTATTCCAGTTTCTGAGAGTAACACTGCATGCTTGTAACTATGTTTTTATTTCCCCTCCTCCTCATGACAGCCAAAGATATCATACAGGTTCTTCAAGACAGGTTAAAACATCTTTTAGACACTTTATAACTATGCTGCTGGAATTATTTGTGACTGTCAGTGAAAAGTCTTTACTGGGTTATTTTATTCTGAAAACTGGCTTTGTAAAAGGAGACTTGTAGCTGTCCAAGCACATTTCTTTGTCAAAATCACTGAGTTTAAGGTGGGGAAGTGCTTATCCTCCTGCCAGCCTTAAACCCCATCTCAGTGCCAATCAATATGAGGATTGTTTTCAGTTGAGACAGACAGTTTGACAAAGTAGTGATGGTTGTGAGTAAAGACAGAGGCTTTTCTCTAGCTCAGTCAGTGAAGCTGCATATAAGCTTTACATCAGAAAAAGTAGGTTCCCCCCAGCAACCCGATCACAATTGGGCAAAAAGTAGGTAGAAGATGTCCTGTTTATGTCAAGCACTCATTTGTGCTATTAATTCAGGCGACAGGATTTCTAGAGACACCTTGTGGTGCAGCGTGAAATGTGGGAGTCCCAGAAATGCCATGTGGATAAGTGCTTTGTGCATGTATGAGTGGCAGGTCCTCAGGAGGAGATGCTGCTGGGGGGCAGGTGGTGAGGGGGGAATGCTGCACACCTGTCTTTGACAGGGGAGCGTTTCCAAAAGCTCCACTGCAACTGGACAGCTGCAATTCCACCAGGGCTTGGAGAGGGGCAGTGAGGGGTTGGGGGATTGTCACTTTGACTACCATCTTTTTCAGTCCAACGTGATATCTTTTCAGCTGGGCATGAACCTGTCCTGTTTTATCTCCCAGACACTAACAAGCCAAAGGAAGAGCTAGTACATAAAGAAAATATTGAAATGAGTAGGGAAATAAAAGAGGTTTTCAGAGTTGTTGAGCAACTTCCAGGGAAGCCATGAACTTAAGAATGCTTTCAGTTTGCATTCCATGATCAGCCATGCCAAAAAGGATTAAAATTATGGATGCTGAATAAAATAAGTATTCTTAATAATTATTAATTCTCTAAACTTCATCTTCTCACTGGGAAGTATTGTCTAGAGTGCCTGGAATCATCCTCAACTTCAGTCCTGACCTGAGACCTCCTGAACTCAAAATAGAGATACAGGTGGCAGGTTTTTTTGTCTCATGTTGCTATGGGTTTGTGCCTAGGTTTTACTGAAAGAGAATGACCTGGGGTTTTTTTATCAACTTTTAACCTATCCAGGCAAGAAGTGTGCTCTTGGCAGAAGAGGTGAGGCCTGGGAATGGTGAGCTGTGCAGTGCTACCAGCCACAGCAGGTGATGAGATTGCCAGGAGTGTTGTGGGTACTTTGAGTCCAGCTGAAAATGTGAGCTAAGATCTGGTAATATTAGATACTGTATGAAAATAGCCATATTCCATGAGACCAAACTCAAGAGATGTTTTACTGTGGCTGGTAGCAGATACATAGGCAGGAATCCATGTACAGGACACTAGTCATCTTAAGTCTGTCCTAGCTATAAAGAGTGAGACAAGGACCACACTGCAGGAGGAAGGTTTATGATATTGCAGATATTTGTGCTTTTCCAATAATGTTTGAGAGATGGTTAGAAGGCCATGAAAAATTACTGGAACCAGGATGTGACTAATTGCTAAATCCCATTAAACAGAAGTGGATTGATTTTTATGATCAGCAACCTGAACTAACTAAGTGTTTGCATAACTTTGCAGGGTATCTTCAAGGCACTGGGAAAGAGAATTGAAAACATCCTTTTTTGTTCCCAGTTTAGGCGTTTGACATTTTTATCTGCATGCAGCAGGTTAGCAGGGGAAGGGCTGTGCACGGCAGCACTTGCTTCGTTCTGCCTGTGCTGGGGACAGCATCCCTGTTGCACCCTCAGGGCCCCTCAAATATCGACTCTCCTGGCAATTGCTGTATCTGCTGTGCACACTCTGTTAGATGCCTCATTTGCACGTGTGCTGCTGGTTTATTTATTGTGGTGTAATTGCTTGCTGTGTTTGTACTGTTTTTCAAAGCTCTCATAAATGATCCCACTCCACTCAGTCTGCCACGGTAAATACCTATTCCAGTGTATTGTCTCTCACCTTGAATGTTCTCTCTCTCACACCAAAGCAATTTGATTCCTGGCTCTGCTTTTCTTGATAATCTTAACCACTTCAGCCCAGTGAGCCTTTCCCCTTTGGGAAGCCTCTCCTTTTTTGTGCTTATCTGTGTTTTACCCAGTGCCTAGTGTCTCTTTACTCCCAAAGAGAAAAACCTTCTCCTTGTCTCTCTGCCAATTCTGCCTCTCTTTTTTTCAGTTTTATTCCTTAAAAAAACCTAAAACATTTAAATGGTCTCTGTTCCCTATTCCTCTCCATCCGGTGCAAAAGAGACATTATGAAGGAACCCCACATGTAAAATCATATTTTGAGAGTTACAGTGCTGAGAGCACTGCTGATTCTGTTTTAATCATAATTGTAGCTGTGTCACATCCCGTCTCTTCTGGCTGACCAGCCTTTGGTCCCACAGCTTTCTTCTGACATCTAACCTGGGAAATCTCTGTTACTTTTTTCTTCTCCTCGCCCATCATGTCTCTCTTTCCTGTCTGATTCCTGCTGTGGTGACATACTTTACTTCACCACTCTTATACTGGGGTGAATTTCATTTTTAATTACATATCTAGCACATCCCTTCAAGTCCCTCAAATAGGCGAGGGGTTTTCTTAGCTTCTTCTGTCTGTTCCTTGTCACTGAAGGTTCTAGTCAGGTCACTAATAACTCTTCCCTTCATCCCTCATCTCAAGTAACATCTTGCCAATCTACCCAACACGTCCATCTCTTCCTGTTTGGACTTCGGAGTCTGGCGTTCTCCTGGTGTACAGCTTACTTTTCCAACTGCCTTCATCATTCCCTATTGCCTAACACCCTGCCGTAATACCCGCTGGCATTTTAAATATTCTCCTTTTCTAAATGTATTTTCTAAAAAATGTTTTTGCTTTTATGTGCTCTCCCTCCAACTATCTTAGCTGCAGCTGTCATTTCTATAAATGACTCCAAAGATCCTTTCAAAGCACACAGGGTCCAGGGCTTGGTGCATCACAGCCTGGCCCCTGTTATTTGCTTTTTTTAATTACAAGTAGTGGGCAAGGTACGTAGATGATTTTATCAGTGTAGGTACAAAATTTTTCAGAAGGCAGAAGTGTGATCTTTTATTTTTTTTTTTTCTTTTTTTTTTCTGAGGCATACTTTATGTGAACAGAAAGGCAGGGCAGGGGAAAACATCTGTCTAATTTACCACTAGGTAGCTGAGTTACAGTGTGCTGTAGTGATGGTTCTGTCTGAAACAGTTTAATAACATGATAAAAGGCATTTCTGTTCTAAATGTCTGTTGGTGATAAGGAGATTGTTTCTCTCAAGTTAATAAATTTTAATTAAAACTGCATAGTGTGATGTAAAAATGGTGTTTTACTCATAGTCATTGTCAGCTCTAAGTCAAAGAGAGAAATTTAGCTGGTTGAGAAGGGATGGAATTTTTCTTTTGAGTCTCCAAATTCATTACAGAAAAATTGAACTGAGACCTTTCGTGGAGGCTGATATGATGCAATAAGGAATTGCAGTAAAATTAAGAAAAGTCCAACTTTCATTCTGCGTCCTCCAGATAGGAGATGCTTTCTATTGGCTCTTTCCTTTGGGAATGTGCTCATTACAGTAACCATCAACATAGGATTCCTTCATCTGGAGGTGCTGCTTATGTTTCCTATCTGGCTGTTTGGGGAATGAGATCTTTAATTAGTTCCGGATATAAAATATTACACAGAATTTCCCTCCAACTCTTCCTTTGTTGCTGGGGTCAGTAAGTGCAGCTTTGTTGTAATTGTGGTTGTAATGGTGTTGTCCTTGTCTAATCATAACACTCCTTTTCCTCTATAAACTGTCAGGATGTATTTTTCTATTCTGTAAATAGCATAGAAATTGTATCCCAAGGTTGATAGTAAATATGTCCACTCAAAACAGGGATCTGGTTGACACATATATAATGATACGACTAGTGGAGAAGTTTTATAGCTATCCTTACAGGAGACTTTTAAAACCAGAGGGTGAGATCTGGATTTTTTTCAGAGGCATGAGAGATTCAGCATTGATGTGAATGGCGTTGTGATTTCATGCAACATTTGCTTAGAGGTTATTGCTGTGGTCTTAATGGAAAATGAGGTAAATAGACTTCTCAGGACTGGTACGTGTTACGCCTCTGTGAGTGTAGTAAGTGCAGATGAAAGCGAATCAAAGTCATTGCTTCTTATAGCCTGGCAGAGCTTAAGCTAGAAGGGATAGGGAGAGAAGAATATACTGTACCTTGTTTAACCCAGCTGAAATAGAAGATGTGGAAGGATGCCTTTTCTCTTTGAGAGATTCTGGTGCCCCTTTTCCCAAACTGCAGGCACACATGATCCTCAGAGGACCAGCTGAGGAGGATGCACTGGGAGGGCACAGCTCTTCCTCATGGCCAAAGAGCAGTGACCGTGAGTGCTTTGGGACAGAAATCCCTTTTTTTAGCTCTTTCATGTGAGATCCACGATGGACAAACCTCATTCTTCCCACTTTTGACTTGTTCCTCCTTCAATCCCTAGTGACCTTTATTTACTGTTCTTCATGCCACCTCACTTAACCCTATTTTCTTCCTTGGCATCCCTTCAACTTTCAGTTTTGCCTTTGTGTCCCTGGACAGGGAAAACCCCACAATTCTCCAAGCATATCTGCTGCTGCCAGGCACCCCTTTGCCTTTTCTCTCCTACCCAAGCTCCTTATTCCTCCTCTGTATTCTGGCTGCCTTCATCTTCCCACTGCCAACTCTCTCTTTCAGAGTTTTTACCCTCTCTGCTCCACTGAGATTGCAGTTGACTAAACCCACAAATTATCACCTCCTGGCCAAATCCCAAAGCGCCATGCCTGTCCTTGGCCTTGACTTGTTTTCATACTCACTGCAGTTGACCCCTCTATCCCCTTCAATTCACTCTTTTCTCAATAGCTCTTGGCAGCTACAATTACTTCGAAGAATGTCTGGTGTCTCTTATCTCTGAAGTGTGTTGTTCAGCGACTGCCTTGGCAGCTGCATCTTCTACATATCCCCCTCATCTTAGCGTTTAGCAAGGCTGCAGCCTCAGTTTCTTTCCTTCTCTCTTCCTGGTCCCAATCACTTAGAAATTTCACGTTTTTTATTGCACCAGACTTAGAAATTTCACGTTTTTTATTGCACCAGCTTCCTCCTCCATGCTGGCTGATTAGAAGTAATACCCTTTAACGCAGAAATTTCCATTCTAGTTGGAATGAAAATTGCTGTCTATTCCCAGACACCCCCTGCTAGTTCATTTGCAAGTTGCTGCAATCAGCTTGTGCATTATCCCTTCATGAAATTCCTATTTCTTTCATCACGGGGGTGTGGGGGAGGAAGCAAAACCCGACTCTTTTTCTTTGACTGAGAATAAATAGGTCATTAAGGGTTACTGTAGGATTTTCCTTCTGCAGCACTTCCAGATGCCTTTGTGTATCTCCACCCTCAGTGCTGGATTGGCCCAATGTTCTCTGGAGTTGACGTCTTTTGTCCTTTCACTTGGTTTCTGATTACTTTGGTCACACAAAATGCTGCTTGAAAATCAGTAACAGGGCACAGAGGTGGGGTTATATTCTAGAGGGTTCATTCGGGTTATATACAGCCTCTGCTTGCAAAGTCTTACAATAGAGAATTCAGAAAAAATATAAGTACAAGGCAAGATGGACAGCAAGTTTGTGCAAGAGGAAAGGCAAAGGTAATCAAAATTGCTAATGAGATAAAGTATTGAGGTGGAGCACTTCAAGAAATGTCATCACACCACGTGTAGGGTTAATCTGTGTACATGAAATGTTGCTGGTGTAAAAATTGGTGTAAAAGATGACAGCACTGAGTCTATGAGCTGTGTCCCTGCTCTGTTTTCAGGAGCCCTCAATGTTCAGAAAACGGGATCATCTGAAGTTCTTTAATACTTGATTTTGCTAAGGGTTCACCTCCATGGTGTTACTTACAGACTTCCAGCAATTCTCAGAATTCTAATCATTTTACTACTGCAGTAACAATGCATATTGTAGAGATTGTTGGATAATAATGACAATAAAAAGTAATTTCAGCATTGTATTCAGTTTATGAATGGCTGTAACGTAGTAGCTTAATATTGCTTCTCTGCTGGAAACCATGTAAATGCCTGATTATATACACCTATTAAAAACCCCCGGAATTATTTATAGCAGAAATAAAAACAAAGCATCTGTTTGTCACTGGGGAAAACACTCCCTGCACTGTTCTATAATAGGCCATCCATGTATTGGGATTATTGCAGTCCCCAGTCTTTTAATCACCTGAGTTAATAGCCTGCACCATTAGACTGCACGAGCTCGAGGGAGGCTTCCCTTCCGCAGAGCAGTGCTGTGCGGTGAGCCGTGTTTGCCCACTTCTGTAAAACTTGATCCAGTTTTGCCCATTGAGCAGCTGAACATGTGTTGTAGTAAATTTGCACAGTCAATCGGTTAAACTGAAGATGCACTGGTTAATAACGTGGGAATTTATACAGTTCTTATGTTCAGTCGGGATGTCAGTGCCAAAGTTAGTAATGTGTGTGCGTGTTTGTTTTGCCTTTTTTTAGTCTTGTTTTGTCTGGCTGTTGTAAGAATTAGCAGATGTTTCATTTGATTGATGATGCTGGATGTCATGTCTTGGAACTGGTGTTTTAATTAGGTGGCACCAGATGCTTGTTTGGTAGTGAGTAGAGGCATGCTCATGCTGGGAATGCCAATGTCGTTGCAATACCATTGCTGCTTCCCCTCCTATTTTGTCCTCAAAGTGGTGCCTTCTGCAGTGAACATCTGCAGTCTCTTCTCATTATCAGCCTCTGTTTTACTTCCAGGTTGTGCCTTCAGGTCACTTGCAAGGAACAATCCTTCAGAGCTTGGTTTGCATGCCCCAGTGCGTTGTTTAAAACTTACTGACCAGCCAGACTATTTCTTTCGTGTCTTCCCAGGATCTTCTCTGGCAGCCTCCGGCATCAGAAACCTTGATACCACAGTTCCTCGTGGCATTACAAACTGACATTAAAGGAATGTCTGCTGCCTTTCGGTGGCATAGCCACAGTTCCAGTTAACAGAGATCCTTCTAGCCAGCTTGTTCCTGCAACAGCAGCTATTCAGACATAAGCTTCTGAGTGTCACTTTGGGCATACAGGCAGTGGGTGACATAGTCTTGAGGTAGGATTAATTGTGGCCATGACACATCCAGATACGAGGAGACAGCAGCAGTAATTCCAGCATATTGTGTATCTTATAAATGGCTGTAATATAAAGTTTAATATTCTGCTCAGCTGGGAGCCATATAGATACCTGATAGTTGTTCTGTGTGGAAATGGCACCTCTACATAGCAAAAAAATTCCCTGGTTCTGTTTGGGGAGATGTCACACTATATTAGGAACAGCGATAAGCACAGCACTGACTCCCTTAGCTTCATTGTCCAAGACAGCAAAGCTTATTACTCTTTATCTTCTTTTATAGACATGTTCGAGAAGGTCTGAGAGGTAAAGCTCTCATTGGTCATTAAAGCAACACATCACCATCACTGGTTAAGTGTAACATCACTCCTTGACTGTTTTCCTAAACATCACCTGCTAAGATTGTTGTCCTTTACCAAGGACTATTTGGATTCTTTTGGATTCTTTCTCATGCTTTCTCAGGCCAGACTGAGAAGCCTGTGTGACTTAGTTTCACACAGGCTCTGTTCCCTGCTTACATTTTGCATTTAACATCCATAGAGAAGACTCAACAGCAAAACAGAGAAGAACAGGTTTGCTGGTCACTTTCTTTCAAAAAGCCAGAGCAGCCCATATTTCTTGCCCCTGACTGCCTCTAGACATTCCTTGAAATGTTGCAGCCTCATTAGATACTTTTTCCAACTTTGGACTGACCCTGGGAGTATTTCGGGGGATGCCTGGAGCTCATTCACACAGCAGTGTGGCTGTGCTGCTGCTGGGCAGCTTTTGGCACAGCCAACCTGGTGCTGTCCAGCTAGCCTGCTCCTGGCCTGACTGGCACCGTATCAGTCTGTCAGTACTAGGGATTCACCTGGAGTTAAAGACATCTGGGTAGGTCAGCACCATTTGCAGTTCACACTCCTGGAATATGAAGTTAGGAGTGTGCTCCACTCAGGCATTTTGGCTATGGAGCTTTCCAGCCTAGTCCCTGGTATGATGGTTTTAAATGACAAATTTACCTCTTGTTCGCCTTCAGGATCTCATCAAATTTGTGTTTTACTTAGTATCACTGGTGCAAACACTTAATAGTTTAGAATAAGTATGAAGTGATTCATCTATTTTGAGAGGTTGAATGCCTAACCACAGTATGTTTTCTTACATTTTACAATTTAATAGTAGCCTGGGGTGCTGTATTAATTTTACTTTACTGCTCCAAGAGGCAGTTTGGTTCTCTCCTGCTTTGGCTTAGCAGTGCTCTCTGAGATTGTGATGACTGCTTGGTAGCTGGAGCTTTACTCTTTCCCTTCTGTTGTATTTCTGGGTGATGCTGGGCTTATCCCTCCGTTAAATAGGTGCAGAAGCAACTGGCTACTGGTAGTTTATTGATGTTTGTCAAGAGCTCCTGAAGTGATGTTGTATAAAGTCTGACTATTTTTTAAAGAGTGCCATCCTTCAAAAATTCCTGTACACTGGGTCTTGAGGGGGAGAATTTGATTGCAAACCATCACAATTAAAAGTGAAAGTAAAGAATGACTGACTGCTCAAAGCTGCTTTATATGTTTTCTTCCCACTGGCCCTGTTACCCTGTACCCTCCCAGGGTAAAGACAAGTATAATTCCATCCTGTAGCAGTAAAAGCAAATAAAACCAAAGGTAGTATTTTTTTTTAATTGGGGTTTTGGTGCTCACCACAGTATAAGGTAAGTATAAGGTAAACTCAAGTTTAATGTAACGTGTTCAAGAATCAAGTTTTGACCTGCACTTTACCAAATAAGCTTTCCTGAAGAAACCAGTACCTATCAAGCGTGCTGTCAGAGTTTTACTGCTCAGTGCTGGACAAGTGGACATGTTGCATTTCAATTAAGAATGGAAGATAAATGGATGGCAGTGAATGGAGGTCATGGGTTAGAAGCATTTAATGGAAGAAATGGAAATGAAAATTGGAAAACAATCTAAGGGATCTTGAGAAGATAAGAGCAAAGGAAACTCAATTAGAGGCAGCCATGCTTCCGCTCTTGGATCAGGGATAATTTCCTGGGTTTTATTTGATAGGGCTTATTGCTTTCACAGTCAGCAAAGTTGCATTATAAATAAATAATTACATTCTGTTTTATGATTTGCTCAAACTGATGCATTTCAAACAGTGAAAATATAATCTCCATTTCAGAACGGTGTATAAATAGACAGATAGACTTTTCATAAGTGCAGCCTATCAATTAGCCCTAGGCGAAGCCCACACTGGTATTGCTGAGTGTTTAAGAACTTAAAGCATAAAATACAAGTATATTTTTAAAAGCTGAAATACTCACAAATCAGATTCAAATGCTAACTGTTTATGAAAGCTTACAGTGATAGATTTAACTGCATACAGTGATAGATTTGCAAGGCAATCCATGCATAGAAAGCATCCTATGCATTTATGTCTGGCCATTTACAGAAAATAAAATAAATCACCTTTCCTTTTCCCCTCTTTCTTTTGAAATATATGTGTCTGTGAGTTGTATGTATATGTGTTTTTATACGTATATCATACCTGTCTGTACATATATACAACATTTCATCATGATGATTAAGTGTGATAAAGTGGTAGAAGTCACTGTGGTGCATAATGAGCACGTAAGTGTTGTGTCCACAGCAAAGCCCTTATTTTCTGTGTCTTATTTCATTAGGGCTCGTGCTTGTGGTTTCCCTCAAGGGATCACACTGTGTATATTGGTACTGCAACATTTCATTATTTACTTTATCAGAACTCTCACTTTCCCTGTCTCTTTAGGGAGCTTAGTTTGTCTCATCATAAAACACTTCAAAATTGAGCTGCTGCAGTTTATGTGCTTGTACATATACTCCACCTGGGGAAGGCAATACTTACTCCTACAGACTGCATCTGAGCCTTGCCCTCAATAGCAAGGGAGCATCTGGGTGGATGCTGAAGTCTCGGCACCCCTTTAGTGCCAGGCTGCCCATTTTGCTGCCCAGCGATGTCAGTAGAGCCAGAACATCTCCTGGAACCGTGAACAGGTAAAGCTGGTAGGAAGCGCCATGACTTTGGAAGACTCCAGTGGGATAAGGGCTGACCTTCATGTCTTACATGAAAGGTTATACTTTGGAGTGCAGCAGCCAGAGCACATTTATTTGCTTCTCTCTCTTCAAAGCCAAAAGGAAGCACCCACAGAGTCACTGGCACTAGTCCCAGTAATCACGATAGAGTTGTCTGAGTCAAGGCTTTTATTGTACGGCTCTCATTTGCCACAGTCCCTTGGTATCTCAGCTTTCTTCTCCCTTCTGTTCTCTTGTCCGAAGAAGAATGTCCTACCTGTGGAAGATTCTTGAAGATAAATAGAAGACTAGTGCTTCCCCAAGATTAAAAACACTTCTGCTTTCCACCAGTATACTCCAGCATATTCCCATATACTCTCTGAACCTTGGATTTATTATCACACAGAGTGTGGAGAGTGAAACAGAAGTGTAATTATGCTCTGCTTGTGCAGGGTCTGTGCTGGGTTTGATGTTATAACCCCAGCTCCATTTCCTGTATGAAAGGTAGAAAATTAAACTTCTGACTATCTCAATGATCATGTGCAGTTTTTTCTGTGGAAGTACTGTGAGGTTACTCAAGGGGATTTGGAAAAAAATCCAGCATGGAAATGAGTCCTAGTTATTTCACTTTTTGCAGTCACAGATAGGGCGGAAGGTGAGGTGCCTTCCATACAAAGCTTGTAGCTGTCTCTAAGACTTTACTATTAGAAAGATGCTTAGAAGCATCTGAGGTTGCACTTGGCAATTTTTGTGGATATTTGTTCCATATGAAGAGAGAGTCAGCTTAATTGTGAGAAATCTTTGAAGACTGATGGGAGTTTTTGGTGAAAGGTGTATGTTGGCAGGGTAGTTACTGGGAAATCAGAAGAGAAGCTTCAAGAGAGTTCTGGGGACATCATGCCGTCCTCACACAAAATAAGAGCATTAAAAAAAAACCCAACAAAACAAACCCCACAGACTTTAAAGGAAGGTGGGTTTTGGTATAAATTGGTGGGTATCAGCTTTTCAGCTATCAGTTACCAGCTATCCACAGAGTGGATCCTACGTGGTTAAATCCAGAATGGCAGTGGGAGTGAAGACATGATGCTAGTGTGGTTTCCCTGCAGAGGTTCAGCATCTATGCAAAAAGGTGTCTCATGGGGACTGCTTTGTGGAGGTTAATTTCCCATTAGTGAAGTAGGTCTGGGGTGCTAGAACCATTTTTGTTCTTAGAAGTGCTACCAGAGATAGTCTTGTGTATGTTCAACAAGGAAAACAGATCTCCTGTCTTTTCTGAAGCAAACAAAAGGAATGCTCCTAATCTTCTCGGTGTTGGCAGGTGATCTCAACAAAACTTTGGCCTCCAGGCAACACTCTTGATTTTTTTTCTGCTGCAGTCACTGAAACTTCTGCCCAGGGCAGAAGCAGGAGCTTGAGGTGTTTTTACACTCTCTGGATAAGAAGGATGAAAGGTGGTTAGTCTCTTGCTCAGCCTCTCCAGAGAAGAGAGGATAGAGTACACCTAAAAGCATGCTTAAGAAAAACTGAAATGCTTTGCTTCCAGGCAATTTAAAGAGGAAGTACTGATCCAAAACAAGTCACTTTTTTTTTTTTGACATGCTTACTGTGGAATACCTTGGCGCTTGGTACACAAAACCAGTGTGATACAGAGGAAAAGCTTTCTTTTTATGGACCTGAGAAAAGTCCTGAAAATGTGTCTAGGTAAAACTTCTGAAAAGTTTTTGAAAATGAAAACATTTTGAAAACAAATGGTTTCAGTGCATCCATTCTGCATTTCATGGTGAAATGCAAAGTTTCTCTTTGCAGAACAGATATACCCTTCTACAATATTGATGAAGTATATACTGCCCTTACCACTGGAAATTTCACTCAGAAAAACAGAGACAATTGATTGTTCTGACAAAACCACAAAGTTGCCTGTCTGAAAGCATCTCCTGAGACCCAGCTGTTTACTGTCTGCCATCCCTGCAGTGCCTACCACCCGGTGCTCTGCCCAGACAGAAGCAGTGGGCATTGCTCCAGGCTCACCAGTGGTCACATCCAGCACTTGTGCTGCTTCTGATGCTCTAGAACAGGCTCTGCAGTTTCGTCCATGCCCTCATACGTGGAGCAAGAAGACACTGAGAGCTTCTTTTTTTCATTAAATGTGTTTTCTCCCCATTGTGATGTTGGCAATGAAGCTGTTGGGACAGCATAAAATGACCACGGGAGTGGACCCGGGCATGTTGGGAGCACTGCAGCAGCCCAGCATCACCCAGTGAACTTCTACTTTACCAAGCTCTTTGGAGAAAACAGCTGGACAGTGTTCACAGATCTGTAGTGCTTAAAGCCAGAAAAAAACACATAATTTGATCTCATCCCTTTTATATCTCTGTCTGTTGTATATCACTTTTATATCTTAACTAAATGATCCTTCTCTAACTAAACCATAGCATACATTTGCCACGGAATGTTTCTCCCTCAACAGTTTGTAGCTCTCATTTGCAGATGTCTGAGATTATTCCAGGAATTAATCATCTGCTTAAAAAAAAAAAATAATAAAGAGTATCAAGCTGATTGCTAATTTTATTTTTCCTGGCTTCAGTTTCCAATCATTAGATGTTGCTCCACCTTATTTTGTTAGATTAAAGAGCCCTTTGCTTCCCAGTAATATTTCCCCGTGAACCTTACATGGATTTTTCTAATCAAGTTGCCTCTTCATCTTCTTTTTAATAAGCTTAGCAGATTGAAATCTTAAACTCCCTTACTGTAAATCATTGTCTCTGCTTCTCAGACTGTTTTTGGAGCCTTTCTTTGTTCACCTTCTCCAATTTTTTTGACATGCTTTATAAAACAGACTCCAAAGTCATGCATGGTATGTTTAAGAAGAGGAAACATGGACAGGTTAAATGATGCTCCTGTGCTGGCTTTGTTCATCACACTCCTCTTTCCTGCTGTGTTCATGTTCAGGGGCAGCATGGCTATTGAGCCATTTCAGAGGTACTCTTTCTCTTCTTCTTGACTGCTTCTCTAGGTTAATGTTTTGATAAAGAGATAAAGGCAGATTCCAGGGTAATGTTACTACTTTTTTCCTAGGGCTGCTCATTTGCTGTGGGCCAAAAGAAACAAGCAAGAGGGACAGAGCTGGGGAGTGAGTGGGAAGATGACACTTTTTCCAGTAAAATGTAAATACTGTGTTTTCAGTATAATGTGTATAACTGAAAAGGGAAAGACATTCCTAGCTGGAATACCCCAGTACTTCCTTGTTTGCTCTGGCCAACCATCCTGGGCCAGCCCTGCTCAGTATGCAGGATCACTTGCTCTCCAGGGCAGCCTTCCCCAGCAGCCAGGCTCACCTGCAGAGCTGCCTCTGCTTCCCTCCACCTCCCTCACCACTGGTACTAAACACCTGAAGCAGACTGGCACAGATTTTGCAGAAGGGCTCCCAAAGCAATGTCTTGTACTGTAGGGAGTACAAAAGATGCAGATCTCTGTGTAAAGGGAAAGGACTCTGCACAGAAGTCCCTTGACAGGACTTTTATCGGAATCCTTTTGAGCATCCTTTGCCTTTTTTCTCCATCTTTGCTTTCTGCTTCAGCTTTGCTGCACTTATGATCTTATTTCTAAAATAACCAGCAGCAAACCCTTCTTTTTAAAATAGCTTCCTAGTCCTCCAGGCAGAGGACACATGGGTTGGACTTTGATCTCTTTATTAATCTATTAAAGAGGATGTGTGAAAAATCTAGGTTACTCTGGGTGTTAGCCAGACCCTTTGAGAAAAAATGCCTCCATTCAAACAGATTATTATTAAGAGTTAACAGCTTTCATCCTTGGTGAAGATTTCTGCTGGTACCATTCCCACATTTGGTTTGGTTGGGAAGGCTGCAGAGGTGGGCACAAGGCATGCAAGTGTTTTGAAATCCCAGAAGTGCTCAGAAAATAAGACAGAACTTGTCATTTGCTATAAGAACAAACAGATCCAGGGGCAAAAAATACATACAGAGAGGCTATAATAATGAAGAGAGTTCCCAAGTTCCCAGTTGTAATTCATGCGTGGCTAGAAATGCAGTACCCACAAGTGCTTTAAAAAAAAGACCAAAAAAAAAAAAAAAGCATAATCAGTTGAGTTAAATTATGGCATCAGCTGTTGTTCCTCAGTGAGTTACATTAAGAATTTATTCCCACAGTAGATCTTCAGCAAGATTTTGTGAAAGTTTGAGGTATCTGAATTTTACACCTGCCACAGACACAAAATTGTGCTTTTCGTTTGTTTTTCTCTCTCCTTTGGCCGAAAAGTTGAGCTTGTGCATATCCAGGGAATAGCACCAAGTTCACTCAGTACATATAGTCATTGTATTTTGCTGTGCCTCTGAGACCAAAGGTAAAGGTGGATCTGCTACCACTAAAGGGATGCCAGTAGCAGCCCAGATTCCTAAAAGTTGAGCAATATGGCTCAAGCCATGCAGGGTGGCAACAAATCCCTCTTGTCAAAGCAGCATCACGGTTTGCCCCGTTGTTCTCAAGCACTTGGTGTGAGTAGGGAATGGAATGTGGCAGCAGTTTAGTCTTCAGTGGGGCTTCATGACTCCTCTCAGCCTGGTTTTACTGCTGAGTTTTATTGTATTGTCTGGCAGTGATGGAGTGTGTTAAGCTTTGACAGAGGATATTAATAAATTAGAGGTTTCTTTCCTGTATTTTTGCTCTTGAAGGCAGTTTGTTGCTTCCGGAGTTGTCCATTCTGTAATTTATCCATATAAGATTTTTTTTCCTTATCTATCTAGCAAAAGGTATTAAAGAAAGATGAATATGGATATTTCTTTAAATAAGTACAGGGATGTGATGGAAGACACAAAAATGGTAATAAAGCCTAGTCAGGTAAAAATGTTGGCACATCTTATTTCATTTAATTCATAAGTGGAAGAAGATAGAGAATTTATTTGACTAAGGCTCTGGTTCAGTGTCTTGATGATATGTTTGGAAAATTGCTCTGAAATTGATGTGTAAGTGACCTTGAAGATGTCGTATTTAAGTGATAGCTCATTTTGATGTGAAGTTGTAAGCCTCCCCCCTGGCCTCAAATAAAGCAAGCAAAGGAACTCAGCATTGAATTTAAGTCATTTCAAGGTAAAGAGGGAAGAAACTCTCCTGAAAACTCAAAATATAAATAGCCTGGAAGGTCAGGCACTAATCTGAGATGTCCTCTGTTTCAGTGTCATTAGGATGCTGCTTCACTGGGAAGTTTGCCCTCGTGGCAGCAGTCCCCCAACCCTGGTGTCAGGCTTGGGACACCTGCGGAGATGTGGCCTGACTCCAGAGAAAACTCAGTCCTTATGTTGGGTGGCACTGCCGATTCAGTATGCAACAGTCACTCTTGGAATTACATCATTCCTCTGTGTGTGTATAAATGTATACAAATGGCATTCATCAATATTAATGTATTCATATGTGATTATTAAAAAATTAAAATACATTTTAAAAAAATTATTTTTGTTTGAGAGGGCGGTGGCCAGACCTGAACTTGACAGTTGTCTTTAGTTTGTTGAACTTCCCCTCTGCCCGTAGTAAATTAGGTTACTTTTATGTTTTGCAGCCTGAGGCAGGGCTGGTCAGGATTCCTCAGGCAGGACACCCTTCCCAGCCTGGTGCCGAGGTCATGCCAGTGTAGGCTGTGCTGATGGGCTGTACCTGATTTAATGGCCCTGGCAGAACACAAGTGCAGCTGCACTTTGCATTTATGCCACACGAGTATCCCTGACTTTGTCTAGGCTGTTGGCTGGCCTAACACCTCAGAGGAATCACAGAATCACTAAGGCTGGAAAAGACAATCAGCTTCAGCCATTAAAAATTGGAAGTTTCCATATGTACCTCAGCTGGATTTCAACCCAGCTGGCCATGTTTGATCTAAAGCATTGCCTGGTGGTGGTTTCCTCTGTGAACAAGAGTGGTTTACAGCCCCTCTGTGCACTGATGCTCACAGCAGCAGCAGTGCTCCTTCCTTTGGGAAGAGCCAACAACTTGAACTTGCTTTGGAAACACACGGTGGCATGTTGTGTCCAGCCAGAGTTGTAAACTGTACATTATCTACCTACTTATCTATTGAATGCAGATATATTACATTTATTAACAAAGTGAATGTCCTTGTCACGATTCTGGCTGGTTGTGATGGTCATGATATTGTGTGTAATATCATGGTAAAAGGTTTATTTGCAGACTAGTTCAGTGTTGCTGGAAATAGCATTGCTGAGGATTGGCTTTCTAATTCTATTTTACTGTTATGGGAACTCAGGTGTGATATTTACCACAGAAACTGAACTTTGAGGTAACAGTAAATTTGTACATTCAAAACATCAGTAAAAAAAGAGAAAATCAGAAGTTAATCCCTAGATAGGAATGTAACCTGTCTTTCACTGTCTGACAAGAGTGGTTTATGATATATGTTTTGTATTTGAACCAGACATAAGAGTATTAGGAAGCTGAAGGTATGTATCACAAAGTTAATATTGCTTTTGGACTCATTCCTGGGCATGATCTAATCTCCATTTAAATCAGTGGAGATTTTTCTTCTTGCTTAAATAGGAATTGGGTTTGTGTTTTAATATGCAGTAAAGCCTACAAAATTTGTGCAATAAAATAAAAAGAGGAGGGCACACTTTGCGCAATGGGGGGCCTTAAATGAAGGCGTTGAAATAGCGTTTAATCACCAGAGTAAGGAGGCAGAATTTCAAAGCTGCCGGCTGCGAGCGGTGGGGGGGAAGAGCGATAGGTCTCCTTCATGCTCCGGTTGAGTCTGTGGCTGGTGTGATACCTCTGCCCGCATTCAGAACTGGCCCTGGTTATTTATGGCTTCAGAAGACTTTAAAAAGGGATGAATATAATCTATGGTTTATTCTGATTCCCACTGGCTTTGGTGGCCCCAGTGTGCTAAATCAGTCTGGCATTGGAGGCCAGGTTCATGTCTTCCTTATGCTGAAACTGTTTAATCCTTCGGGTTGTAGTTACAGTTTACCCTTTAATGGATATAATGAATAAAATATCTCCCAAGAGATGTATACACTCTGCTTTCAGGCACACTCAAATGTTCTATGTGAAGGACCTAAATAAAAAAAAACAAACAACAGTGGGTTAGGTATAAGGTTAGTTTTCTTGAAATCATAAATATTCTTCCTTAATTGTGTGTGAAATTCCTGTCTACAAATCATGACATTTTGGTTGATTTTACATTCACTAGTTTGATGAATAATGGGCTTGCAACATTTTTTAAACTTTTCCCGCCTACAATAGCTCTCTGCTAAATGTCCTTCAAAAAACCCATCTCTGCTCAATGCAAGGAATCTGAATTAGCTCTGACATTTGCATTTACACTCACAAATCTTTCCATGGCTCTCCTGTGTGCCGATGTATGGGGGAAGGATCCAGCCAGATGTTGGGGGCAGGAGCATGGGTAAGCAGATGCAGAGCTTTCATCTTGGTGCAGCCAAATGAGGTATGTAAGTTCCTTTTCCCGTCTCTGTATTTTAGACAGAAAAAAAAAAAAAAAATCTAAAAGCTCATTATTCAACTGTTTTCTTCTCAAGCTACTTTTATTTATTACTTTTTCCCAGCAAGGCAATGTAAAGGAGGACCTTTGGCTGACAGCTTGGTGACAGCCAAGGTGTTGTGTTTACTGCCAGGAGACTCAAGAGAGTCTTTGATAAAGGATCATGAATAATTAGTAGCATTTTGGAATCAGTGATTTTTCTGTTTCTTCCTTTGAGCGATGTAACAGCCCTGAGTACTTCACTGTTAGCTGGCATTCCTGACGGCCTCATTTCTGTGATTTTAGTTTAGGGACAAACCAGCTTCTGCTTTGTAGCTGGTCTGTGCTGAGCCCCTTTGTTTGGAAGCTGGAGGAGGGAGAGGCAGATGTGGACTCTGGAAATGTGTTTCTCTAGCATTTTGTGGCGGAAGCTGATGTGGCCCTTGGATATATTGAGTGAATTTGCTAGTGTCCTGGGCTCTGGAGTCAGGAAGGTGCATGTGTTACCCTCAGTCCTTCAGTCACCCTGAGGTTTATACATTTTTATAGTGGTTTTAACCACTAAACCTTGCATTTGCACTAACAAGGAACTGGCTTTGGGCATGTTGCACTCTGGCAGCTGGGAGTACCTGGGAGCGTGTTACTGTAATGTTGCTTCCATCCTGTGCTGTAGCTTGTGATGAGGGCATGTTCTGCCTTTGCTGCCTCCCACTCCTCTTGCCCACCTCTGTGGCCACTCCTGGAAATAAGTGGGCCATTCACCTTCTCTAACCTTCCATCATTTCCCAGTCTGAGGCGCACATTTGTGCAGTTAGCTCATACTCCTGGAAAGGTTTGAGGAGAATAAGCAACATCTTTTGTCACTGAGACTCTTCTCAGTTGACAGCTGATGCAATATGTCCCCCTGCAAAACCACTGCAGTGTTTTGAAAACTATTTTGAAAAGGAGAGAACTAAGTATTTTTATGTGGCATTTCTGTGTGAGACTTTTTGGAAGAGTAGCAGATACTTCCTGGTCAGTCTTCTTTCCCCATATCTTGTGCATCATTTACTGAGGGTATGGCTACTTCTACTGGCAAGTTTTATAACATGGGCTACTGAGTCACTCAGCAAAATCACGTTCTGTGTTAGTTTCTGCAGCTAAGCCAATAATTTGGGTAGAAAAATAGGTTCTATTGTCTTGTCTCAGTACCAAGGTGCCAAATGATGGGAGATGCTGGCCTGTCCCTGACAAGCAATTGCTCCTGCCAGATATCCTCCTTGTTTAATATTTGCACTCTACTTTTTCTGCCACTGACTTCCAGCCATCAGACCTCAGTTTGCTTTTCTCAGCTAGATTAAAGAGCCGTGTTACTCTCTTTTGACTTTTCCATGCACAGCTTCTTACAGACCACCAAGTTGTCTTTTAATCTTGCCTTGAAAAAAACTAAATAGAATTGAACTCCTTTCAATGTTTGTGCTATTGAGGGTATTCATGAAGGATGATCTGACTTTTAAGAGGAACGTATGTGTGTAGCAGATATCCATGGTGATGGGCACCTATGTAAACAGCCAGGCTGACAGCTCCAGTAAACATTCTCTTAAAGAGCTGTGGCAGGTCCATCCATCACACTACCTATGTACACAGTACTGTCAAATATGTAAAGTAAACAAACAGGGGGCAAAAAAGAGGTGATGAAAGAAATAATGCTTTCCTTTAATCCCTTTTTGTTTTAAGAGCCTCTTAGGTTTCTTATCATGACAGTAAATACATGACTTTTAGATATTTTTTGGGTGGACCACATCATTTGAAGTGGTCTGCTGACAGATACACAGCAAATCAGTGGGAGAGGAAAGAGGGAAGTCCAGTTTTCTGATTCTTCATCCACTTTAATAGTTTTTTTGTTTTGTTTTGTTTTATTTTTTTTTAACCTTCGTCCTTCATAATGCTGTGTCTCATTGTGTCCAATTGCAAGAGCCATACAGAAAACATTATCCCATTATTTTCTTATGGAAAGAGGGAAAACAAGCCTTAAGGAGAAACAAGCACACAACCTTCGCATTGCTGGCACATTGCCGAGCCCAAGGGCTGCACTTAATTTACATATAAATGTGCTGAGGATTTTAATCAGCAACTAATGCGCTCTGTTGTTATTTTTCACTTACAGTGTTTGTAATGCACGTGGTGTTTGGCAAATTGCATGGGGCATATGTACTTGGAGGAATGCAGTGGCAAGCATATCAGTGGCACTGCTTTTTGGATTGTTGGCTGGCTTTATTTCCGAGGCTGCCCTGGGCCTCAGGTAGTGCTGGCTCCAGGCCTTCAGGGATAACTGCAAAATCCAGCCAAGGGTGACATAAAGAGCTGGCTCACAGATGTGTGGTTGGATTTCAGCTGTCTCATGTAAAAACGTAGTAGTGCCTCCACAGTGTAGCATCCCAGTGGATGAGAACATCTGTTTTATCAGTCTTGTTCAGAAGTGTGTCTGCAAAATCTTAGAACTTTTTGGGTTTTAGTCCCTTTGAAATTTTCATTATTTCTGCTGGTGTTTCTTCTTGATTTGTTTGGTTCAGGCATCATTACATTGTTCACATTTCTCTTTTAATTGTCAAGCAGCTGGAAAGAGTACACCACAAAATCCATCCAAGGAAAGCCGTTAGAGCTGCTCCCAAAGACTTCTCCTCCCTTCTGCTCTCCTGGTCTTGAAAACCAAATTCTGTCTTTCTGTAGTATCTGTTAATATCTAAGAGCTTTTAAGTAAGTGATGTGTTTTCTGAATTTATTGTGATTTTATCCAAGGATATTCCCCTCCTTTGTCTCAGCTAAAGTGAGTGAGAGCCTATCTGTGGACTGCCCAGGGAATATGTTGCAGCTCCTGATGTCAGATCTGTCAGTCTCTTTGCATTCATGCCATAATGATGAAGAAGCAGTGTTGGTGACCAAATATCATCATTAGCCTCAAGAGTTAAGACCTCATATGAAGCTGGCATTTGACATCCCTCTGGAAGGATGTCATCCACACCTGTGTGGAGTGATCCTTTAAATATTTGGGCAGCTTGTGTATTCTTGTGGGTACTACCTTTATATCCATATAAAGCAAGGGGGCATTTTGTGCAGAACATTCAAGAGCATGGCAGAAGGTATTCCCAGGATGATGAAAGGATTTCCATGTGGAAAACCTGAAAGTGAACAAAAGCCTTCTTACTTATTAAGCTGCTGTGTGGTGTTGACAGGTGGAAGGACAAGACTTATTTAGGAAAAGGAATTATTTGTATCTGGGACCTTTTAATAAATCAAAAGTAAAAGTAAGAACCAGTGTAGGAGACCTGTTGGTGGTAGCTAATGCTTGTTCAATGATCCTTTCCTTCTGAATACAGAAATGAAAAGTAACTGTTGCCAGGAGTTATAAAATGAAGGAATGACTCAGATGATAGATTTATTATCACCTCAGTATCGGTGAAATTCAGCTTCATAAACATAGGTTAATCTGCTAAAACCTTCTGTGCTCTCACTGGGGGAGAACCCTATTTATTTCAAATTTTATTTAAAGATGTAAAATAATTCTTCTTGTCTTCTGAATAAATCATAATTTCTGGTATCACTAATATTCATCTTTTTTTCTTCATTCTTTCCTATGTGGATTTATTTTATTTATTTATTTCTATGGGTTGTTATTGGCTCTTCTCATCCCTGCAGTGTAATTTCTCTTCTGGACTTGCAGGCTTTTTTCATCACAGTTCACCATATATTTCACTCATGTTTCTACAGAAACTCATTACATAGCACAGGCTTCTGCCAGCAGGAATATTTAGAATACACTTTTCTTTTGTCCTCCAGTGTTACCCTGCTCACCTGCAATGGGTGAATAATACATCTGAGCAAGAAGGACATGGATCTGAGGTTACTACAAAACGACCTGTGCCTGTACATGACCAGAATCAGTGCTGCTCCTTTCCCCTTTCTCTCTTACATGGCTGATCAAATGTTAGGAGTATACTTGTCAGTTCAAACTAGCATTAAAAGACATAACAGAAAAAAAATTAAAAAAAAATCCAAAGCTTGAAAAAAAATAATTGTAGTATTAAAAAAAAAAAGAAGTATGTTATAAGACAAGAGCAAATACATGTGATACATGTGGCATCTCTGTGACTGTGTGGCTGGGTTCTCTGTTACCTTGAAAACTTTTAAGACTTCAAGCTGTCATGGAAACAGTGCAATTGGATCCTTAAAAAAAACCCCCAAAGCCAAAAAGACACATATATCTTTTATTAGTGCTGGCCTTAGAGCAGCTCTGTCCTCAGTGATTAACTGATAATTTTGTTCTAAATAGCATCAAACACATTTGAGACTAAATTTAAGTTTCTTGTGTTCCTGTTTTGCCCTGCAATTTCTCCATCATTTTCTGTCTAATGATTTGATGGTTTGCAAGCTGTCCTTTTGAGTATTTCTTAAGCTTGAGATCCACTGCATTAGTGTGTCTCTCGAGATTTAACAATGCTGTATTAGGAGATGAAAATGTTCTTGATATAGGTGCCATAGAAGTGGTGAGGAACTGCATTTCCTTATTTTGATGCTGGTGTGATTTTGTGTGTGGTACTGGTGTATTTGGTCCTGCGTGCACTCATGGTCTTAAGCCAGTGAAGCTTAAGTGAAGCTTCACTTAAGCCAGTGAAGGTTTGGACTGTGCCTGTACAAGCAAGTCTTAGAGTGGTAGAGTTTCTGCTTTATCACAGAATCACAGAATGTTCTGGTTTAGAAGGGACCTGAAAGGTCATCTGGTTCCAACCAGATACAAACCAGATGTTCATAAGGAGGATGGCTTTCTAAAGCTCTTCAAGGAGAAATGAGATGGGTGGAAGCTCTTCATGCCAGGTCTGTTCTGGCACAGGGCTGGTACTTTGATCCCTCTCTGTGGCTCTGAAATACACAAGACAGGCTTTCTCTTTTGTTTCTTAGGACAAGGTGGAAAACCAACTGATGTTTTCTTACACCAGTAGGTAAAGTGGCCAAGCCTTTCTCTGTGATAAAAGAGGATATATTCGTTGTCTAAGGGCTACTGTATGAGCTTTTGATTGCTTGTTATCCAGGATTACACTATGCAATGAGTGAGCTCAATTTTAAATTTACGGTCTATTTTCTGAACTTGGATGGATTCATTTTAAATTGCCTCCTAGGTTTTCTTCTTTAGCAAGGACACAGGCAGGAACCAGAAAAGAAAAGCCATTTCTTTTGTGTAATTCACTGTCTGGTTGTGTCCCTCCCTACTAAGGTTTATACAGGTTTGCATCACAAAGCAGAAAATGATGGTGTTTCTTCTGTTACTCTGCCAGCTGCAGTTCTAGCAAAGAAATGGCTGTGGCATTAGGGCATTTATGAAGAGCCATCCTTTTACCTTCCCTCCCACTCAATTTCTTGGGACAAAGGATTGAGATATTGAGCTGAGTTCACAAAACAATTCTGGAACTCAGGCTGCTGTTTTCATTTGTTGCACAACTTGAATCTTTCTATGGGTGGAGCCTTTGTTACATGCTGAACACATTTCTGTAGTACAGCCAAATGAAAATAGATGTGATGTTTTATTGATCCTATTCATGACATCCTCTGCTTGCTGTTTTTCTGCAGGGGTTATCTACACAGCAGATATTCTTGACCGGGAGACAACCAAATCCTACTGGTTGACAGTGTATGCGACTGATCATGGCGTTGTCCCACTCTACACTACCATCGAAGTCTACATTGAAGTGGAGGACATGAATGACAATGCCCCTCTCACCTCTGAGCCTATCTATTACCCAGTTGTCATGGAGAATTCCCCAAAGGATGTATCTGTCATTCAGATCCAAGCCCAGGACCCTGACTCCAGCACTAATGAAAAACTGACTTACCGGATTACAAGTGGAAATCCCCAGAACTTCTTTGTAATCAATCCCAAAACAGGTAACAAAACCCAGTTGCCTCAGGGCAAGTGGGAGAATGCAACTTACATATTTATCAGCTTTCACCCCTTCGGGATGCACTGGTTTGCTTTCCAAACCTCTGTTTTCTGGTTGCTTATGTGACTAAAGCATCTTGTATGTGTCTGAAGCGCTCTGCTTTGCATCGGTGTGCAAAGGCACTGGCAGATGATGTGCTGCAGATGTGCTGCTGCAGCAATCACTCTGCCCTGGGTCACTGAATTGCTGCTGGCTGTTGCCTCTTCCCTGTGTCTACAGGGATGAGACTTTGCTGCACTGAGTCTGCAGAGGAGTGCTAGGAAGCAGATTCAAGCTGTTGCAGGTTACAGAGCACTGTTTCATTCTTTATAAGCTGGTGTAGCACCCCTGAAGTGAGTGACATGATGTCTGTCCAGCACATGTAATAAGGCTCCACATTAAAGTAGGTGGATTTAATTCTCTGCAGCTTGCTTTACAAAAAAGTTTAGATGACCTAAACGTCCCCCTGGCCTTTAAGAAAAAATCCATGTGTTTGCATTGATTTATAACAGCTGGGGATGTAGCCTGTGGGTGCAGTGTGACAGAGATGGTGATTGTTTGAAGTTAAAATACCATTGTTAGCTGGCAGTGGAGCATGGCACCCATGCAGAGCAGCTCTGCACGTGTCTGTACCCTAGGTGCCTTTGCTGAATGAAGCTGATAAAGAAATTGCCCCAGGAGTACCCAGCTTTGCTCACTCATTGGGCTTGTGGGGACCCTCCACCATGCTCTGGAGCTGGAGAGTTGAGGGGATCTTTCAGGGCAGTGTGCCTATCTTTAGGGAGGTAGTTCAGAGAATTCACACAGTTCTCCTGCTTGTTTACATGCTCCTAGTTTAGTTCTGGGGTTTTGATTTTATTTTTTTTAAGTTTATTTATATCTTCTCCAAATTTCTAAACAGCTAAAAACTAGAAGGAATAGATGTGGGAAGGAACATTTTTAATTTAATATATGGAAATGATGTTCACTAAATAGGTTTTCAACATTTGGTTGGGCAATCCTATTGCAATGTGTGGCATAAGAAGGGGTCAGGATCTTCTCAGGCGTAAGCCCAGGTGAAGAATCATGGAGAATGTATAATCACTGTGTTCAATCTGCTGAGCCCTAAGGCACATATCTCACTTATTTTTAACACTTGGAATGGTCGAAGATGCTCTTCCATCTGCATCCCTTCTCCCCCTCCCTACCCCATAAATCCCATCTGGGCAAAGTAGCAGAGTTAGGACTCACAGTGTTTAATGCTTGTGCTTCCCTTCCATCGGCTCCTCCCACAGAGCAATCTGCTCAGCACAGCCCTGCTTATCTGTCAGGGTGAGCCCATGACAAGGACAAGAGCCGGGCACCTGGCAGCCCTACAGCACCCTAGCCTGGTGGCACACCCTGTGCGCTGGCTCTTTGTCCCTCTGGAGAGCAAGCAGGATACTCTGCCCTAACAGTGAGATCTTATTCTCACTCTTAACACTAACAGTGGTTTGTCTTCATTTGCACTGTGGAAATTGCTGTCTGAGAACTTAAAGGCTTCAGGATGAGTAACTTTGCTGCTTGGGCAATTCCCAAAGGGCCCCTCCCTTACACTCAGTGAGCATTCTTGCTAGTGACTGGCTGTGATTTGTCATAGAGAGGATAAATCATCCTCTTCTATCCAATTCAGTGCCAAACACAGAGCAGTGAGAACTGGGCAAGGTGGCCTCTTTGAGTTTGTTTTGAAAACGATGAGGCTGACAGAGAGTGTGTGTGCAGAGATCCCTTTTCCCCAAGGGGAGTGCCAGGCCTTGACATCAGGAGGCTTTCTCCTGATGGGATGCTGATGTCCGAGAAATAAAAGCATAATGGATTTTCCAAGAGAGTGCCCCTGGGGCTCTCTGACAAGGCTCCTTTCAGCTGTCTCCCCGCAGTGCACTAGTTTTCTCTAAGACAGTAATTTACACTCCAGTTGTTTTGTACAGGAGACTTCTGCACACACAGAAGAGGTTCATAGCCTGTCAGCCCCGTACCCTTGCTGGGATTCAGCACAGCAGTAACTCACGTAGAGCGTTGCACAGCAGCCCTAAATGCGACAGCATGCTGTATAATCAAGATGAAAAGGTTTAATGTGAACCCAAATATGCTGCGATTGCTGCATATGTGGGCTGAATGAGCATGCTCCTGCTGTCAGGGAAGAACAGTCATTTGAGAAAGGGGGTCTTTTATTTCCTGTGCCACTTTGGAAGTTTAGACACTGCCAGCAAACTGACATCTCATTCCTGTGAGTAATCCACTGTTGAGAGTGAACAGGAAGGCAGCATCCTGTATTTCTTACATCTTTGGGTGGGAAGCAGCAGAGGCGATGGGGAGTTTGCTGGAGGATAGGGATGTTCTCAGCTGTCTTTGGAGGTCAGCAGTGACCGTGTTTGCCTTCCTCTGAAGCTCACTTTCAGCTGCCTTGTAGCTCATGCAGGTCAGGTGGGTTTCTGGAGGCACATGGACCTACTGGTGTCTGATCAAGCGAGGACACAGGGAGTCCAGGTTTTGTTCCTGGTTCTAATTCAGGATCATAACTGCAGCCAGTTCTTACACTTTTGATTGATTATCTGGATAGCAGAAGCAACAGCACTCCTTGTATGCCATATCTGTAGACAGAAGAAACCTCTTAATAGACAAGTTGTCACTTCCTACATTTTTATAGGCTGGCACAGCTCGCAGTGGCTATTTTAGGCAAATTTATCACGTGCATTTGGATCTGTTTGAAGGCAGGCTTTAGACTTTTTAGGATTATTACCTGTAGTTTGCTCTGTGGGTTTTAGAGAGATGAAGAGTTGCTCCTGCAGGAATGAAGAGCTGCTAAAAAACTGCTGATAGCAAGATTTGGGCACTGAAGTTACCCTGGAGAGTTCATGCTCTCACTGGGGGCTGACTCTGCTGCGGGGGCACAAGTACATGGTGGCAAGAGCTCTCCTCTTCAGGATTGGGGTTTATATGGGTGCTCCAGGGAAGAGGACAGCAACACGAGCTGCCCGCCTACGTGTGTCAGGATTGGAAAGGCAGTGTGGGCAACCTCCCATGAAGGCCTTTTTTTTTTTCTCACCTTAATATTTTTACTAAAATACCGCCAAGCATCAGTTTGCGCCTTGGTATGCACTTTTATCTCATGAGCTGATATTCGTAGGTACAAGTACTAAGTGAATAATGAAGCACATGAGCACGTGTGAAACCATAAATCATTCACACTGGAGAACAAGGCAGCCTTGTTCTGCTAGCTGGTGGATACTGTAAGTGTAGCAGGTCCAAGAGAGCTAGCTGGGATTTTCCATTATAGTGGGCAAGAAGAAAATATTGCAAAGCACAGTTTTGTTAGGGGAGTAGGAAACATGCTTTTCAAAAAGTTGAGGTGACTCTAGGGGTTACATGACTACAGGGAAAGGCATTCCCCTGGGCATTTGTTTCCCAGCTGTGTATACACACAGCAGCAAGGGAGTCATTCCTGGAGTTCAGCATCTTCAGCAGCTGCAAGTCAGCCTAAAACCCTGGTGTGGCTGCTGACAGAGCCAGCCCTTTTCCTCATAGCTTGACTTCTGTTCTTGGGAGGGCTTAGGGTTGCTTTGGCAGAGCACAGGGTCACAGGGCTGTGCTCCTTTGTGGGTGGTGTGAGATGGGGAGGACGGCAGAGCTGCTGCTGGAGCAGCTGGGCTGACCAGCTCCCAGGAGTGCCACGTTCAGCCCGAGCCAAGTCAGCTACTCTGGGGTGAGAGGCACATAAATAAAACAGAAGATGGAGTTAATAAAAAAATTTGATTGATCAGAGCTGTAAATTCTTATTTTATGTATATGGGTGTTAATTTCACAGCACAGGGGTAATTTACTGCATTGATTTATTATGTTTCTGAGCTCTGGAAAAAAAAAAAATTAATTTGAACCATTACATTATTTTGTTTAGTGTTAACATCTTTTGAACAAACCAGGTAAGCTTTTCTGCAGTCATATGTAGATTACTTAAGATATTCTTTAATACACCAGCAGACCAAATTTCACTCTTGTGCACATTGTTATTAATTAATTTACTCTAAAATTATGCTTGTGTGTCTGGAAAAGCTGCTTGCACCTTGCTTAGCCTTTTGCTGACACCATTTAAACAGAGGCAGACCCCTGGCACCCCTGAAATTCTGTTTGCTGCAGTGGTTAAGGCAGGATGCACTAGTAGGTTTAGAAATAGTGCATGTAGGTCAACACATCTTTGCCAAGCAGCAATACTCTGACTCTGGAAGTTGCCTCTGAACTGTCACATAAGCACCTAGATTTGGAAAGACTCTGGATATTTTCATGCTGAAGTAGTATTAATATTTATATAAGCTAATTCAGGGTTAGTGAGTGTCAGAATTTAATTGGTATGAATGCTACTCTTCTCAGTAGGCTGGGCTTTTCTTGCTTTTGCACTCACAAAGCCAGCTGGCATAGAATCCTGCCGGGTCTGAAAGCCACGTTTGCTCTGCCATACTAAAATAGTGCTTCACCCTCCTGTCATACATCCTGATTCTTATAGCCACTTTTCTTTGGCTTGTCCCGAGAAATCCCCACACATCTTTGCTCTCCAGACTTAGACAAATCCAGTGGTCTGCTGCTGCTCCACATCCTGATGGCTGCCAGCCGTGCAGATGCTAGGTATCCAGCGCTTCTTTTCAGCCCATAAATCGTAGAATCATGGAATGGTTTGGATTGGAAGTAACATTAAAGACCATGTAGTTCCAACACCACTGCCAGGGGCAGGAACGTCTCCACTAGACCAGTTGCTCAGAAGCAATGCAGAGCCTGCCCACAAACATTTCCAGGAATGGAATAGAGATTATCCTTCTATCACACTTAAATTATTACAGCTGCTGTTAGAGCAGACCTTGAGGAGTGGATTGCTCTGGGAAGCTCTAGAAGGTTTCCCAGTGGTTGTGGAGGGTCTCTAGGTTTCTCAGCCTGTTCTTGTGGTCAAGGGACACTCACCTGTCCTGGCTGCCCCATCCATGCTGCTAAACTCTTAATAAACGTCCTCTGAAATAAGATCTTCTGTATCTTGTAAATGAAAGCTGTTATTTTTTTGGTTTGTTTTGTTTTTAGACTAGACTGCAGTCTTTCTCCAGGGTTTGTTTTAGGTGCTGTAGTGATCAAATTATGAAATATACTTTGAATTTTTATGGAGTTGGAGGTCAGCTCCCTCCCACTTAGGTACTCCTTCTGAAGGGTTGTCTCCCTCCTGTGTGTTGGCCATGGAGCCATTTTTGGCAGCACGTGTATAGGATGAAAATCATCTCTGCAGATCATATCATAGCATGAATAGCTCAGTGCTGTTCAGCCTGTAACTATCCTTGCCCTGTCTAAGAGCAGAGAGGACCTTGCAGAGGGAAAAGATACTGACTGTGGGGCTCTCCAGTTAATGGTGAATTTGAGGAATTGGTCTCCCTTTCCTTCTGTGCTCTTTTACACTGTTTGTACAAATGGTGAGCTCACCAACAGTTGCAGAGTCCAGCCTGATGGATCCATCACTGATATGTGACCACAACTAATACAGATTTTTACAATGTAATTCCCCTTCCACATTAGCTGTCTTCCATTCTCTGTAATTTATGTTGTATCAACACACGCTATATGATCTACTTTCTTTGCTTTCACTTCTCTATTATTTAAAAGTGTGGCTCTTAATGACTTCCTTGTAATACATTCACTGTTAAAAATGGAGCTTTGGAGTATTTTAAAAGCTTGAGTTTCTGCTTTGGCATGGCTTATTTACTATATTTCCCGTGGTCTGAGCCCAGAGTTAACAGCTGGAAAATCAAAGGACCATGGATGTTGGAGTTGTGTGCTTAATCACAGTGGTACCTATAAGGGTGCTCATATAACTGTACAGCATATTAGACAAAGTTTCTGCATTAAGGAGTTTGTCATAGTAACAATAATAGTAATAATTAGGAAAAAAGAGGAGAAGAAAAAAAATAGGGAAGAGGATGTAAATCAAGTCCATCTGCTTGCCAGGGCACGTTTATTCCCCAGAGTAAATTTTCAATTAGATCCTGAACTGCAGGATATCCATAGCTGCTGCTTATGCTGAGCATAGCAGGGACACAAACTCTTCTTTTGACTTTGAGTGAGTCACTTCACCTCATGGTTTGTTTTTTTGTTTTGTTTTGTGGAAGTGGAAAGTGGAAGTATTGTTTTGCCTTGTGTGATTGTCCTGTGAATTAATTTACAGTAGATGGTTTGCAGATCAAATATGCTCTGGAAATGCAAGCTATCGATTTTTCAGGCATCTTGGCATTAATAGACATGCATTCGCAGGCATGTGTTCATAGGCATGCAAAAACACAAAAAAAGAAGGGTGAAAAAAAAAAAACAAACATCACGTCCAAAATGGTAGGATGAAGAGGAATATAAAACAATTTTAGACTAAGTATGGTAGTATTGTCTAATGGCCAGACCACTAATTCCACGAAAAATGACAAAATTTGGACTCAGCCAGCATGTGTCTTCCGTTCTCCCTTCCTCTGTGGCAGTGATTTCCTTTTCAATCTGTATATGTTATCTGTGGTGAGGATAAAGTTGTGAGCTGTGTCACCTCAGTTGCAGCTACAGTAATTCTGCTATTAATAAAATAATAAATCCAGTTTTATCATGTCTTTTGAAGAGATGTGATTTCTGCTAGCGGTGGGTGTTTATTCATGAAGTACTGAATATGGCTGAGATTGCTGGATGTCTCTGGTATCAAGTGCCTCTTAAAATTACATTTAAAGATACAATATTTCTTATAAATGCCATTTCTTTGTAATCAGCAGATTTTATACTTGGCTTATAGAAATTTTAATCTTTCTTTAGATCTCCATGATGACTTCTTTAGACATCTTTCACAGTAAGAAGTTTAAGGAGTATTCCCGTTGCCTTGACTGGACAGTTGTGTCCTTGCTTACTCAATGCAGCACCAGTTTTTAATCTGAACTCCCTGTTTGCTTCAGTACAGACTTATTTCTGAAGGGCATAAGCATGGCAAGGGCCAGTGGGACAGGTTTTTTTCTGATGGAAGAAGTTTCTGCCCAGTAAGCTGACAGCTCACTTCTTTCCTGTCCCAGGATCAATTCTGGAACAGCAACAGTTTTGCCACTAGTCTCATAAATCTATGTTGTTGTGCATTACATCAATCATTTATTATTCTTAAAAATATCATCAGAGTATATCTTCTGCCTATTCAGAAGTAACTTTGTCTATAAGCTTAGCTGTGAAAATAATTTTTCTACCTTGTCTGTCAGTTCAGTTTCTCTATTCGTAAATTTCCAGAAGTCATAGCTAGGCAGTGTCGTGGTTTTAAACCAGTAACTAAAAAAAAATTACTTACTTTTTTTTTGCTGTGAGATACGGATTAGAACAAGAGCAAAACAGGCTTAAAACTTCAAAGGAATAAAGAAAGTTTATTAACAAACTACAAGAATAAGAACACCAGAATAAACTTCCAGAAAACCCTTTTTATCCCCTACTACCCACCATTCTTTTGTTCACGTGACAACATAGAGACAAAAACTTTGGAACTTTGGTGTTTAAAACAGTCCCAATTCCTGCTAGAGTCTTTTCATCAGTCTTTGTAGAGAAACAGAAGTCTCTTTCTGTTAATTTATGGAGTTTCTCACAAGAAAACTATTTCTGTTATAGTTTTCTATTGCCCTGATGTCAGCTGCCCAGAAATGCTGTCATCAGAGCTCACTCCTCCCATTTCACATCACTCTGAGGTGTGTTATTGGCCATGAGTTTAGGGATGTCATTTTAAGGATAAGTTATTCAAAGTCAAAAGTCTTCTTCATCTGTCTTTGTGAGCTCTACTGGAAAACAGTTTTCTCATTGCCCCCCAAGGCCTCAAATTTTCGCTTCACCTTGTTCCAGCACCTCACTGCATCACAATCACTCTACTTTTTACTCAAAATTTACACTTTGAACACTCTATTCCTCCCTATATACTCTGTCATGAATTAAAGGAGTTTTTTCAAGACTTTATTGTCCATTTCCATAGCCTCAACAGAAAGGTATTTCAGCTCATAAAGCATCTCCTTATTCTCCACCTTTTCTGAAGCTTAATTCTTTTCTTTACTGTCTCTGATAGTTTATAAAGTCTCTTTACATGTTGACGACTCTTTTTCTCTCTCTGGATAAAAAGATTAATCTGCAAGTCTCATCTGGGTAATGAAAAGGTTAAAATCTTGCCCAGGATTTTGTAGATGGTTCTGTGACCTCTGCTGGAGCAGCAGCTGGAGCTGTCTGCGATAGAAGATTCCTCATGGCTGCTCTGGAGAGTGTGGTCGCTGTCTCAGCCCGCCGCAGGTCCAGAGCTTTTTTCCCTTTCTTTACTCGGCAGTCTCTGGTGAATTCAGTCACGGCAAAAACTGCAGCCGAGCCAGGGACCGGCCTGGCCCGGCCAGAGCCCGGGGCAAGCCCCGCAGGCCCCATCTCCCGGCCGGGAGCCACTGGGCCCAGCCCAGCTCCAGCCCAGGCTGCATGGCCTGGACAGGGAACGGGAGGCCAGCTGGAGCTCTGTTACCTTTCACAGCCAGGAAACAAAGAGAGACAAGAGAGCTCTGGCTTTACATCTTAAGGTAGGGTTCACAAGTTGATCTCACTTTTCAATGGTTAAAACTGCTGTCAATTCTTAGAAATGACCAATAATTGGTCAGGAGAAAAGACTCCCATCAGTCCCCAGCAACTTCAACTTAGCTCCCAAAACCACCTTAAAGGTAAAGTCACCCCATGACAGGCAGAAATCACCTATCTTTTAAATAGGCTGTGCTATTCCTTCACTAATTTTTAATTAGGGCTATTCCATTCACTTCCAGGTAGTCAGATTCTCTTGTTAGAATTATTATCAATGGCAGAAGCACAGTTGAGCTTACTGAGTGAAATTGTACCACAAGTACTGGGTAACAGCCCTGTTAAATGTATGCACAATGCATATGCTATGGATACTTGTCATATCCTGCCACACATTATTATGATCACATCAGCAAATGTCCCTGCGTTACAGTAATTTCTTGTGGTCCAAGTCTGAACTCTGGCAAGAGGAATTAGGTGGTTGAATTAGGGATGCTGAGGTGTGGAGCCTGTGAGTGTGGCATTCATGTAGGGGCAGGGGTCTGGAGAGGGCGCTTCTCTGCACAAGAGAAGAAAATAAAGCTGACATGTTAACCCAGAGGATGTGAAAGCTTGGGATGGGGGTAGTTGAGAGGGTTCTTTTTCCCTTTTTATTTCCTACTGCTTTTTAATCAATCAAGTAACTTATGTTTATCTTTTGCACAACAGTCAAAGTTACTACTGGTGTCTGTGATCCCAAGCAAACAAGATTAAACCAGTTTTTTCCCCTTTTGCTCAGGTGCAGTGAATACAGTCATACTGTCATCTTAGAACAGGCACTTTTTGTGGCTTGGATAGTGTTTCACCTTGTGTGAGCAATTTTTAAATCTCTTCATGGACTGGAAGTTAGAGGCAAGGAATGTAGTTCTGTTTCACTCTTAGTTAACATCTGATCCTGGGTACAAACTGTGATATTTCCTGTTTGGAGAATTAGATTGACCTATGCTGCATGTGGGTATTAAAAAAAATAACAAAGCTCGGAAATGGAAATAAAAAGAGAAGGCAACTGGGAGGGCAGGTGTGTTTGCATAAGCCATAACTATGTCAGTAATCACCAACTATTAATTTTTCTTTGTCTTCCATCACATAGGAGGTTGTGTCAGCACCTCTTAAACTCCCAAAGTCTCATGACCTCACAGTTCAGCTAAACTAGTCTGTTCAAAAATTAAGCTTAACAGTGGATTGTATTGTTTTTCCCCCTTTTTTTTTCCTGACTCTGTTTCCATCAGAGTTACGCTGGTACAACCAAAGATGATTATTTTCTGTGAAATTGCCTTCTCCTCCTTTCCCCTTCCCCTTATGTTAATGAGAGTGTTTTTCGTTTGCTGGGAAGACTGACACAACTTCTTTGAAATTGGTAGTGTTGTTGCCAGTTAAGTGTGTGACCTTATCTGTGTAATTGTACAGATCGTGCTGCCATATGTCTACATGCACAGAGCTTAATTTAACTGGAGACATACATGTGTAAAAATAAAGCAGTATCTGGGGGTTAAATATCAGAAGAGCCCCCTAATCACAGCTTTCACATTATACGCAGCTTTCTAGAGAGCTTGAAGAGCTCTGAAGTTAAATCTTTAAAAAATAGTCTTTACATGGGACCATGCTCTTGTAACTCTGTTTTTACATTGTTTGTCATGCGGACTCTACTATGCCTCTACTTCCTTGCTTGTTGCTCCTACTTGGTTTTTTCCCCTTAGTAGCTAAGTCCTCCATGCTGCTTGCTAAGGTAGGATAGGACAAATTTTAATTTTTTCCAAGCAGGGAATTGATGCAAAGGAAGCAGCTAACTCATCCGATGCCAGCAGTAAAAATTTGGTCTTACTTTGCCTTCAACGCCAATGGCCACATGTAATGCAAAGCCTTATGTCCAGCCCATCCTACCCTGCTAAACGCAAGGCAACCCTGGCACCAGTGCTTTCTGACACGTGTACAGAACTTACCTGGGCATGTCGGAGCCCTGGTATTTCCTATCCTGTTACAGCTAGCCCGCCATATCCCATCCCTGCCTTTCAGTCCTTCTTCGCCTTTCTTTCTCTCTTGTAAAAAAGCAAGCCTGGGTTGCCCACAGCAGGGAAAGAACTGCTGTTTACACAGGGACAAGGAGCCTCAGATGGCTCTGTTGGCTCCTGGGCATATAAGGGCACAGGACTTATGTGTCTCGTCTTTTGAGTGGATGAAGCAACCTCCTTCTCCATCAGCCTAATGCAGGCACAAGCCTAAGCATTTGTGCTGGTGCTGTCATGGAGCAAGGAAGCAGACACAGAGCATTCAGGTCTCCCACTACCCCCAATAATCATGTTCTTTCTTTTCCAATACTACATTTGCTTGTACTTTCTGTGCAGGAGCATTCCCTCATTGCTTCCTGTGTATATGAGTCAATGTCATGACATGCTGTGGGTTTGTTGCCTTCTAAGAGAAATTTTATGTTTGTGTCGGATGAGTTGCGTGCAAGGAATCTGTGCTGCAGTGATCTATTTATATGGTAATTAGCAAGTAGCTTTGCAGCTCTTAAAGGGATTTGGTTTGAAAACTAAGTATTATTCCCTGAATCTTAACTTACCAACAGTGTATGAACAGCAGTGCACATGCACATTTTTTTTAAACATAGCCACAATACCCAAAAGATAAATGTAAGTCTGCTCTGCAAGAGAATATTTTGACTATAATTAATTTTTCTCCATTCACCATATGCTTTTATTTTCTGACCTTCATTTTATTCGCGGACCCTATGTAATAAAATATGCAGTATTAGAACAAAAGTTGCTTAAAGAAGCACAAGTGCTTGTGTTACTACATCTTCAGCTAAATTATGTGGTTTATGCCACCTGAGAATTTGATCATCTTATGCTTAAGAAGTTTTTATTATGGAAAGGTGCTGTCGTTGCTCAGAGATGTTGAAGTTATTTTTGTTAATAGAAGAATGAGTGAGCTTTTTTAAATCTTTGAAGAAATGCTGTAAGCCCACTCAGATCCTTTAGGAGAGGCAGACAGGGATGAAGAATCTTCTCTTTGTCCTTTATTATTCTGTGTTTGAGGCAGTTCTCAAGACACGACCTGGGAATGCACTGCAAATGACGCAAAGAATAATTGCTGCTAAATTTAGTTTATCGTGTAGGTGTGAATTAGATTAATTAAACAGAGAATAAACACACACAAGATTACCCAAAGAAGCTGCATGGGTGGAAGAATGTTAGACTATATTAACAGCTTAGATATGCATGATGCTGAGATATTTTTCATGTGAGTCTGTAATTTCTTAGGGGATTTCTCTCAGGTATATTATTTCTTTCTTATAACACTTAATGTAATCCAAACTGATTAAGGGAATGCTGTTCATTAAAGGGAAGATAAATAAGGCAAACGCATGCTTTAGAATTAACTCGAGTAGTCTATTGGGTGAGCTGCAGCTCTGACTCAGTAATATGCCCATGCTCCTGCATTTGGATATGTCAAAACCCCTTGGCTTGGGTTGGGAGAAGGATGCACAGCTCAGCATCAGAGAATCAGATAGGCAGGATTTGGATACAGTCCTTGTTTTGTTAGCTGCATGGGGGGCTTCATGCCCCACCCCCAAGTTTACCTCTAATCTGTCAGAGCATCTCTCCTCCTGCAACCTGATGTTAAGCAGGGAGGGTCTCAAGGACTTCTTATTGTATTCAGCCTGCAGGAGGAGGTTTCCTCTCCACCTCCAAAACTTCTGTCCCTACTTTCTGCTTGAAGTCATTGTGCAAAACAGCTGGGAATTTACAAACACCCCACAAGACATTAGCCTAACCTCTTTACCAGGCTGCCTTATTTAACAGCAGAAATGCAGCACTGAGAACATAATTAAAATTTAATGGAAAGACAGAAATTTCAGAGAAGAAAAGATTCCTATGTAGACAGAAATTAATTTTGCTTATGAAAAAAAATGAGGAAAGGGGATGAAAACATGAAGAAAGTAATACATGATTTGTTGAAGTGACTGTATAAAGACAGTTGCATGACACAGAAAATAGTGCATGTCCAAAACTGTTTCACCCATCTATGAGGATGGACTTTTGTCATCATGAATTCTCACCCCCACCTCTAATAGTTCCTTAAAAAACAACCCAGAATTATATATTCAAGATACCTTAATTTCTAAACATTGAGTCCTGCAAGAAAAGTAAGGACTGTGGATGTTCAGGTTGGGTTTGGTTTTGTGTTTTTGTTTCTGGTTTGGTTTTTTTTTTTTTTTTTTTTTTCACAAGTCTGTGGTTTTTGCGGTTTTTCTTTAGCACTATTATTTCAATAATTTAGCAATTAAAAATAATTCATAGCTAAGAACTCAGTCAGGAAAAGCAAAACCTGTGCTGCCTTTTGGTAAGCTGAAGCAGTGGCTTATTTTTTAAAATATTTATTTGCAATATTGTGGCACCCTCGTAGCTGCAGCCGCGAGGCTGTAGCTTGGCAGGGTAAGTGGAGTAAAAGATGGTTGCTACACCAAAAAAACTCGCAGTTTAGGGGGAGCCTGAGACAACAGATGGGGAAAAGCAGATGGAGATGCATCAGAAAAACCAAGGCTGTATTGATCTGTGCTAAGTTTGTTGCTGGGCACTCTCGGTGTGCAGAGGAGTGGAGACCAGGCTTTTAGAAGACGGAGCAGTGGGAAGTTCGGACACATGCTGGCAAGGTGCCCTCGTGTGCCATGGGCTTTGTCCTGGGGCTGCAGCTCCCAGCCTTTTGTAGAGCTTGCAGGGAGGGGCTGCAAGGGACTGTCTCCAAATAGGATACAGGAGGTATATATATATATATATATATATTCTGAATCTGTATCCATGGAAAGATTTCCCTCCCTCTCCCCGAGGTGTGTATATATAGATACAATTTTTAATTATTTTTTTTCCCAAAATTTAAAACAAATTGCAAAGGCTTGGTTCTGGTGGGTTTCAGTTTTGGCTTTTTCTTTTTTTTTTTTTTTTTATGATTGGGTTGTTTGGCAGTATTTTTTTTTTGGTTTTTTTGTTTTGTTTTTAATTAAAGGGTTTTTCTGAAAAAAAAACATTTAAAGTGGATTTTTTTTTTTCTTTATTGGAATGTGTCTAAGTTTGGAGGGCTTTTTCCCTGTTCTCTTCCTCCGTTTTCATGAGGAAAGAAAGACAGTGGCAGTCTTACAAGTGAAGGGCTTAACTGCCCTTTGAGTGGAACATGGGGGCAGAGTGTCCTGGAAAGGCTGAAGTTTTCAAGCATGATGTGCAACTGTGCTCCTGAAAGGTGAAATTCCTTTATAGTCTGGAAAAGCTTTTAGCTATGGTCCTCACCATAGTTAAAAAACAAAATGCCTAATGGAGCATCCCCATCCTTTCCTCCTGCACTGGATATCCAGGAGTTTTGGAGTAGCGATTTATAGAGGCATTTGCTGTCTACAGCCAGGGTAGGATTCAGGAAGGTCTCTGAATACTTGATTTCTCATTGGTAATGATGTGCATATAGGCAGGTGCACCAGAGTTAAAATCCTACATTTTCTTCACCCGTCTACCTTTGTGGGCAGAGGGACTCAACGTTAAATGACAGAGTCAGACTTTGAGAGCAAGATTCTCATCTCTTTTCAAGCATGACTGGATCCTGTGTCAACCCATCTACTTAAAAGGATCACATCACTGGGGTTCTCAAGTGCCCTTTTTTAAACCTAAAATTTGCACTACCAAACCATGGAGAGCTGAAGAATTTCAGTCTGTGTAATTTGTCAAGAAAAATTGAAGAGGTTGTGGCTTCATAGTTTGTATGTGCCTGCATGGGGACAGGATTTCTGTCGAAGGTTTTCTTTCATCTAACAGATAAAAGTAATAAAAGACAGTGAAGTTAGAGAAATTCAGACTAGAAAGAGTCCTATTTTTCTGGCTCAGGACAGTTGTAGTAGCTGTAAAGGTGCTATTCCAAGGTTATGGTCCAGACACAGACACGCCAAGCGGTGAAATTCCCTGACCGTTATTATCCAGGAGCACAGAATAGATGGTCTGATTTGGACTAAAAACCTATTAATGCATAATAAACACAGTTTAAGCCAAAACTTACCATAGGATTAGAGGGCACAGCTCTGTTTTGCACAAAAAGCTAGGAGAAGATGCCGTGTCTCTTCTGGGAATGGATAATATCTATTCAAATACAGTGCTGTCCCATGTTTTTCTCCTCTGGGCTTCTTGAATACCATTATTGCTGTGAAATGTTATAAATAAATCAACAAAAGAAAAGATTTGTTATATATATTCCTGTATTGATTCTTACAGGATATAAATAAGAAAACATTAGCACCAGCTTGCCTCACATAAGAAACATGATTTTCTTGTTCTGTCACAGCTTGAAACACTGCAGACCATATTCCTTTTAAAACACTTTTCTCACTGATAGCAAGGTGTAATGGAGCTTTTCAGACTGTTGGTACAAATTTTTGGATTAAAAAGTTTGCTATCTGTTACAAAACATCAATAAGCATTGATGTTTTCATAGCATGAGCATAAGATTCAGGGAGGTGTGGGGTAGGAGTGCCTTGTTCCATTTCTGGGGGCATGTAATATTTTATCATCTTGCAGCCTTCTTGCAATTTGGTATGCTGAGAGAAATTAATTTGACTGTTTACAATATTTAATTTTCAATAATTATTCAAGCATATAGAATGACAGGCATTTACAGTATGTAGTAAACAGACGGATTAGCAATTGTGCATGTAATTAGAAATCACACTTAAAATACAAACGTGCGTTTGAATATTCAGTTACCTTTAAAAAGAGAAAAGGTATAAATAAAACTGTGAGTGCCTTAGGAATTATTTATAGAGTCCATGAAGTGCCCTTCATAAGTGGTCTTTGCCAAAAATATTCATTGAATTCCAATTACAAATTGCATATACTTCTTTTTTCCTAAGATAAGACTGAATTGTTCGGATTTGTTAGTTTTTCCATGCTGTTGTGATTTTAGAATGACGGCAGGATCACTTTTCCCAGCCTCCAAAGAGAGAAATTCCCCCTGCATCACAGTGTCCATGGTGTTGGTGGTGTGAAACGCAGGGTGCTGACTCCTGCCGGGCTCCCAGTCCTCAGCCCTGCCTTTACTAGAGGTCCACCTGAGTCATGACACTCGAGAAATGATTTTGTTAGGACAAGATAAATCTTTCACAGATATTGTGGAACTGTCAGGATGTGAAAGTACTCTAAATGAATAACAGTCCGATCTTACTACTTTCACGTTCGTCCTTTTCACCACCTTGAATTGTGTTGCAATCTTTCATTCGGTCAAAACTGATTTGTAGGATAGATGACACAGTGACCCCCAGCGAAATCACCAAAAATGCCTGGAAATTATGTTTAGAAATTACTTTTGAGAATCCATGTTAGACACCTTTGAAAATACATTCTTCCATGATTTTGGTGTGGTCTCCTCACACACCTCCTGGGTTGAATGCTTTGGTGCTGTGCATGTGGCACATGCACCAGCCTGTCTTCATCAGAGCTGGTGTAGAAGAACCCCAGCTTACTTTTCTCTGTTAATTTATTAATTAAAAAAACACCAAACAAACCCAAAGAACCCCACAACAAACCCCACTCTTTTGTCTCACGAATACTTTGGAAAAAATGGGCTATAAATGTAACACCTTCAAGGAAAGAGGTTGATCCTGCTCTCAGGGAAGTCAGTGGGATTCTTGCCATTGCTGCAGATGTGTGTGGGATTGAACCCTTAGTGATTATCTGAGTGTGAAATGTGAAAATATATTTAGCCAGGTTCACTTGACAGTATTAGAGACGAATTCTCATGTAAGGTAATAGTTGGAGCTGATTTCCGTGGCCTTTGAACATATTGACCATAAATCATGTCATGAGTATGAAATACTCCTTCCCCTTGTATCTCCTCCATTTAAAGGAATTATAATTTAACATAGAAAAAAAAAAAAATTCAAATCTCTGCCCCTCAAAAGTTTACTGGATTTAAGTAATTATGTTGACTTTAGGAAAAAAAAAGTAGTTTAAGATAGTTATTTTCCATGTTTTTACTATATTGTATTACTAATTTTCATGCTATTGCTCTATTCACTGTTGTAATTCGATTAATTCTATGTATTTATTTGTTTATTTTTCCTAGACTTTCCAGCATAGTGCATGAGAGCTCCTCTATTTTTCCTGTTCATGATATTTTCTGGTTTAGAGATGGAAGCAGAGTTTTTGAGAGGTTTTGCAGTGTTATAGGACAGTGAACAAACAGATTTATAGGCTTTAGGTCAGAGGGATATTTTATCACCTGCTCTGACCCCTTCATGGTAGACATGGTAGAAAATCACCTAATTAGTCCAACACTGAGGTGTCTAACTGGTGTTTGACTAAAGCCGGTATTCCAGGAAGATAATGATTTAAAGGCTTCAAGACCTTTTTTTTTGGTTCCTCTGATACTTATCTCCTGTATTATTTGAAATGCCTCGTTTATTTTTCATTTACTTTGTCTGCCTCTTCTCTCCACCGTTAGATTTCACTGTCCTTTTCTCTGCTGGAATAAAAAACCCCTTTACTCCCTAGTAATTTCTCCCTGTGCAGGTACTTATATGCATGAATCCAATTATTAATTAATTGATGACAGTATAGTTTTTAATGCAGAGAGGAAAAGAAGCACTGATTTAATTGGTGCCATATTGTCGTTGACTTACATGTTAGAAAAATGCAGGCTGTTCTGCCTCCATAAAGACATTTGTGGTCACAGTGTAGACGTGACTTCCAGAGTCCTCCCTGATCAAGTCTGAAACATGCAGGAAAAACCAGGGTCAGGTGCAGAGGCGGGTTTGAAGTAGCTCTGAGAACCTTCTCAGCATGAGCAGCAGCAGCTGTCAATGCACCAAAGAAGGGTGCCAGGTTATTGTTCACAAAAATTACTGCTCATGGTGCTGGCTCCCATGGTAAGCTGATAGATTCTTAATTTCTTTTTGTTGTAGATAGGAAGTGAATGCATATGGCTTAGCCATTTTTCACCCACCGTGGTTACCCCCCTCCTTCTTCAAGGATAAATTACTCTGCTGTTTTTATGGCTAGAGAGAGAAGGCTTTTGGCTTGGGGATAGTTATCCCCTTTAAATGCTTCCTTTGCGGTCAAAATAATGAAAATTTGGTGTTGTCTCTAAATATGTAGAAAGCGTCTTTGTGGTAAGGAACCTAGATAGATGCAAGATTTCTAAACATCACAGTATATATTTAAAGGAGAAAAAAATGAAGACCTAAGTTCTGATATTTCCAGAATGTACAGCCGATGCTCTTAAAAACTCCAGTTTGTTTCTGCTCTGCTCCCACTGATCACATTCATGCACATTGTGAGCCCAGTCGATGTGGGTTTATCAGCTGCAGATGATGAGCAGTGTTGCATAGCACAGAAGAGGTCCAGTGTGAACCATCATCTAAGCACTGCAGTCACGTTTGCTCACCAGAGTGGCAGGCAGTGGTGTCCATGCTGTCCCTTGGTGCTCTCCCATCCAGTTTATGGCCTTTGTCCTGCAACAGGATGGTTCTGGCTTCCTTACCCGCTGGCAAAACTTTGCTAATGTCACAGAAGCCAATGTAATAAATCATAGGGACTTGACTTGTCTTTTTGGAAGACAAGCTAACATGGGTGAGGGATTGGCTTTAGTTGGCGAGTAGAAGCTGGGGGAGGCTCACAAGTTAGAACTTGGCTCCTCTGATCTCCAGCTACCTCAAGATGTTTCACAGTGTTTGCTCTAGCAGGCTGGCAGTTAACTCACTTGTGTATTAACAATTCCTTGTTAACTTGAAATGTCGGGTAATTAAGACCTGGATTCCCTGCTTAGCTCTGCCATAAGGCTTGTGCATGTTCTGGAAGTGTCTCTTGGAGCAGCTTCCCCTGCACAGAGGTCAGGATTGTGCCCCAGCCAGCTGACTTCACGCCAGTGGGGCAAGGCTGGTGCCCACACACGGACAGAAAACCTGACTCAGCCCCCAAGAAGGACTTGCAGCCTCTAAGGGAATGGGAGTATAAGAAGCACAAAAACAAAATACATTTTTGTTGTTTTCATTTGCCTTCTGGTTTAGGGCAGACTGAACAGATTTCAAACTTCAGATCCACAAATACAGCTTTTTCTGGGGATTGTTTTCATTTTGTTTCTTGTAAATGAAAGCTGAGTCTCTTGCAATTACCAAGTCTCAAGACTTTGGCTAAAATATGGAGCATGAGGAAGACAATGACAAATCCTTGATGAGACCCATAACTGGCAGTGAAGTATGTGGTGACACTTGCTCGCTTGGTCCTCACAATGAAATTCTGTGTCTGAAATCACGACTTTATGACTGAGCAGCAGCAGTAACGATCCCCTTCTTCCTCACAGTGCTCTTGTGTGAGTTATTTCATTACTGCCTGTAATGTGCTTTGAGACCTTGGATTGAAGAGCAGGGTGATTATTATGGTAGTTTAATAATACTGTTTAGAAGGATGTAGTACGCTGCGGCACTGGCTTTCATGGAAACACAATCTGCATTTAGTGGAAATGTTCTCAGTCACCAAAGTCAACTCCCAGAGTCAAAGTCACACTTGGTATTGCTGCTGCTCTATCTTCAGCAGCTTTTGGGGAGCTCAGTGCAGCATGGTCATCTTCCAGTCCCCAGCTCCATGGCAGGACATAACTACACTGGTTGTTCTCACCCATACTCTGTTCTCACTGAAATCATCGCATTTAGAGTTCTGTGGTTTGGGACAAGGGCATTTGCCTCAGGGTACCTGTCCTTCTCCTCTGATTTCCACTATTGCCTGGTTTTAATATTGCTCCATGCCAAGAGGCTGCTGTGATAGTACTTGGGTTATCCCTGCACCTGACTCCAGATACAGATTTTTGTAATTGCTTTCACAGGTTTCACTGTGACTTTACTCTTAGGTGGCGAGCACCTCTTGCAGCTTGGTCTGCTGGCTTTTGAGAAGGAAGCAATACCTGCTAACAAAGGCTTCAACACCAGAAAGAGCTGTTGTTGTTTGAGACAACCAGTCATTTCCCTGGTTTCCCATTTAGAGGGAGCATGGGGATTTCATGGCCTCCTGAGGGCCCAAACCTGCAGGACAGGTTTCCTGGTACTGGTGGCTGAGCTGCCACCTCTGAGGCAGCTCCTGCTCTCAATGGGGATGTGCCATCTGGGTGCTCTGCCAGCTCCCAAGCTTTCCCCTGTCTGTGCTGCTGCCAGTCTGCCCAAGGACCTGAGCTCATGCACAATCACAGGGTTTTGCAGATGTTGCAGTATTGCTCAGTATCTGGAGAAAAGGAAATTTCAAAACATCCTTTCTCCATCCAGTTATGTGACCCTTTTATATATTTTGTCACTTTCCAGGCTATTGTGCTCTTTTGCCTATTATCTCTTTTTTTTGTTAACAAAGGCAGATGTAAGGTTATTGAAAAATACCATTTGCTGCTTAAATTGGTGCCTGAATTACTGTAGTGTCTGTATTGTAGCATCTCAGAGTTTGTCCTGTATTCAGATTTTTACATTAATCTTTAATGCCACAGCATTTAAATACCTTTCAAAAATGCATTAACCAATCCATTTAACATTTCCAATAAGATGCAGACTTGTTCTATGTAAGAAATACTAATATACTGTTCAATTCTCAAGTTACATTAACGCATATATTAACCAGAAGCATAAAAAACCTCTTCAGAATGCCTCTGTAATGAAAGCACAGAGAGGGCAGGTCTTCCCATTGTGTCTTCAGTTGGAGGGTGTGAGTGGATCTGCGAAGGTTCTAGGAGAAGAACTTAGCTGTTAGGAAACTCACTACCAGTATGGGAGGTAGGATCTGTGGCTCCAGACTAGAAGATAAAAAGGAGGGAGAAATTTTGGGGTAGGAATTGCCAAAACTTCATCTCTATTGCCCTCCTTCTATCTCCTGCCTCCCACCACTTCTGGGCATCACAGGACAAGTAGCATGAGGAATCTCTTTACCCTCCCTTCATTTTCCCCTGTGTACCCAGTTTAGCAACACTTTCAGTAAAGACAGAGGAAAGAGAGGCGTGAAATTATATATATTTTTTGTCATCCGGCTTGTTTTCATTTTTTTCTTGTCCTGTGTCTGGAACAATTAGTTTTGGTCCACATTTAGGGCCTCCAAGGGCTGTCATAATATAAATGATGTAAATAGAAAAGCTGGTCTCTTCCACCAAAGTCATGCAGGTTTCTTCCCTTATTTGGTCACAGAAAATGAGAAATGGCAAGGAGCTTTCAGATTTGGCTTTTCAGATTGATTCCTGACCGTATGTGTCATGTGAGACAGATAAATGCAGTTTAATGATAAATTCCAAAGGGAAAGGAAGAATTAGGAGGGCTTTGTCTGAAAATACAACATCTTTGCCAGCCAGCTACATGCTAGAATATAATTTCTGACTGATTATCATCTAGTAACAATTAAACATCTTTAACCTTTTCAACCTCCTGTGATTTGGTGCGTTAATGAAAACTGTAAAATGGAGCATCCCTCTCTCTGAAGAGGTTACAGAGAAGAAAAAAATGGTTGTGAGACTTAGCAAGGTTTCATTTACATAGCAAATCTGGTTATTACTTAAATTGTCTGTCAGAACACAGTAAGACAGTGTCCAGAGAAAGAATATTCTTCTGACACTACTTAATGATAAGATTTGAAAACTGAGAGGAATACAGTGGCAGGAATTGGTGGGGTTTTTAGTTGGCCTTTTATTGTTTTTTGGGGTTCTTTTCCTTTTCCTGTGTTAAAAGAATATTACTAAAGTTTTAAAATACTATTTTAATCACCACTTCATAATAGTCTTAAATATAGCTGTATTTTTTACAAGTGAACAGACAGTTTCATATTTGTAAGGATGTCAAAACTTAGAGCTCTATTTCACCATTTGGGACTGATTTGCCTTGTTCTCAGGTTAAAAAAAACCAACTGTTGCCATGTGGGCTGAAAAGTGGTCTGCAATGACTAATCGACTGCAAACATACACCATTCGGGTATTGAAGCAGATAAAATTGTCAGGCATTTTTTAAATCAGGCTCTCAATATTTTTTTCTCCCCAGATGCTCTGGGCTCTAGCAAGTGCTCGCTATTCAGCAGGCATTAAAGAGGAACACTTAGCCATTTCTAAGAACAGATTGATCAGTTTAATCTCTTTCTTTAAAGGTGAACAAAAAGCACTGTACATTTTATGTATCACAATGATCTCTTGAAATGAGGCTGCGTGGTTTTCCTGAGTCTGCAGCTGTTCAGCCTGCTCTGCCTCTGCTGCAGCTGTCGGTGTATAAATAGGCTATGGGTTTCTCCAGGAGTCTGTGCTGCTGACACTCTTGTAGATCATGTTGGCCTCAGCCTTCATCTGAATTCCCTGAGGTCTCCACAGTAGGAATTTGTCTAACAAGGGAGAATCTCTGTACCAGTCCAAGGAGGCACACTGCATACAACTTCAGTCCTGCTTGGTACTTGTCTTACATCTCAGCCTCAGCTTTGGCAGGCATCTGACACTAGTTTTCTAATAAGAAAACAAATAGCTTCATGTTACATTTGCCATCTTCACGGCTGAGCAATAGTCACATAATTTCTGTAACGTACCTTCTGCCATTCTCACATGAAGTGCAAGTCAGAATTTTAAACTATACCCTGCTAAAGCTCACCCAGGTGGTCAGCACTTAGCTGCTGCTATGAGGGACACTGCAGAGCCTGGATAAATTCAGCTCTGGAGGCATCAGGTACAGGCTGAAAGCCAAGCACTGCACAAACTACTGTTCCTTAGGCTCCTGAACATTTTCAGAAATGCCACATAGCACACATGTCTCAGCTTTGGTGTGCACAGGCATGCAGACAAGGCCAGGGGATGGGGCATGGGTGGAAAGACTTGGTGATGGGGAAGGCTCATTACGGGAGACGAGAGAAAACTCTTTATCTTCTAAACAGTCCACAAACAGCGTGGTAGCCCTCCTCAGCGCTGTGAACTTGTAGTGGATGCAGTGTAAGAGATCCATCCCAGTCTCAGTTCACTCCCACTTTGGTGCAGAAGGAAATTAGTGGTGGAGAAGGGCCTGAAAAATGGGATGGGGAGCATCTGCTGAACTTAATATTGGGAGGTTCAGGAGACTGTGATCAGAAATGATTCAAAGGGAGAGGGCAGCTTATTTGCATACCCCATCTCTTTTGTTGCTTACATTTGTTTATAAATCTCATTCTGATCAGAGCAACCTCAAAGCTGCTGAATTCCCCAGGTTGGCAGTGCTGGTAACAGTGGAGCAAGGTGGTTTTCAGCTGCTCTGCTTTGGCATGCTGAGAACAATCCTTTCATGCTATTAAAGCCTAAAATTACTTCCTAAGTCTGGAGTCCCAGCATCATACTCCTCTTGATCAGAATTACTTCTGGGGTTATAAAGAACAAAGTTCACAGCTTCAGAGCATGCTGGATAGCTTTCTTCAGTGCCACAGTAACCTGTTAGGAGGTGGATTAATGATGAACACTACAGCTTTGCATAGTACTTTTGAACAAGATGTGAAGAGACAGTAAACCATGGGGAAGGGAACTCTGAGTTACTGGTCATTTTTTATGCTGTCAAGTAGCTTCATACAAATCACGTACAGTTTGAGCTTTCTTCTGAACAGCCCCTGGACATAATTGCTGAAGATGTCTCAAGGCAAGTTTGACAAAAAGGCAAACTTCTCATTTCCCCAGCATTGACATTGACCAAAACGTCCTGAAGTCCTTGCAGAGGAGCAGAGCCTTATTAATGTCTCAGCAACAAGGTGAAGGAGCTTCACAGCACAGGCTGCAGCTGTCAGTGTGGTGCCTTGCCACACACACCACAAACAGCATGCCTACTTTGTTTTCCTCCACTTTAAGTATATTTTAGAGTTTTTTTCCACTAAGAAATCTGGATGTGAAGATCCCTGCAGTTGTACTAGCAGTCATAAAAAGTAGGTGGTCCATTCTTTGTTGCAAAAGAGCTATCGTGTGTGGAGGGGGTTGGAGGTGTCAAAACTTTTCCCCTCTTTATTTCAAATAACAGAAGGGAAAGTAATTTCTAGGACCTTTTAATTAAAAGCAATTTATTTCTGGACAGTCTTTTAACACCCAGTGCAAACTTTAGAGTTCTTTAACAAACCAGTTGTTTTCACGTTCTATAACAATATCTGAATGAGAGGAAACGAGACATTTAATTGTTAAAAGGCATTGATTTTGTGAAAAGTCAGCCATGTTAGAGATTCATAGAATTGTTTAACTTGGAAAAGACCTTTAAAATCATCAGGCTAAACTGCTGGCAGCCAAAAAGATCATTGTGTCACAACATATAGAGTACTTTTCCTATTTTCTGCCTTCTTTCAGTGTCTGCTGTAGCTCTATGGCCATCTGGGTTTGGAGAGCAAAATTTCTAGGTCATCATTTTTATGCAGCCAACTAAATATGTGGCACATTCAGAGTCTAGGACTCTGGATACAGATGAAATTCAATGCAGAAAATTCAGCATGCGTGAAAGGCGTGTCATATATTAAAACTATTTAATTTAGTGTTACCAGAAAAAAAAAGGATTTTTGCAAGCATAAGATAAAAGGTTAGAATTTTGTTACATTAAAGGCAGACTGGAAATCTGGTGCCAAAATGTCACTAGAGAGCAATTTTTATCCCTTCTAGTTGTACTTTTTGAGAAAACAACATTGTAAAATTCATTGTTCAGTGAGACCTCACTATAGTGGATTATTTCTATGTGGATCAAGGGACACCATGCTCTGAATTCACTGCCGTACTCACTGAAGTGGCATAGCACACCTCTCCTTATTTGTTGTTATTTTAATCCCTCTTCTTACATTTATATAGGTTCTCTGTTTCAGTTATGAGGCAACAGCTGAAGAAATACTTTATAGTGCATTTAATGAGCTATTAGAGGAGAGGCACATCTTCAATATATATGGAATGTCTAAATCTTTAAGATAGTTTGCCTGAGGCCTCCAAAATATTGCCCAGGTGCCAGCACCTAGAAGATACCAGCAACTCCTGGTGAGACTTGTACATTGGATCATAGTACAGGTGTGCATTATTCATCTCAAGTTTGCATGAAGATAAAGGAGAGAAAGATGTAGTAAAAACAGTCAAGTGAATAAACCAGTGTCTGCTGCTGTAGGTAAGTTTCTTTGGAAAGGAGTGCAGAGTGCTGATTGCAAGAAGCTGAGTTGCATGTGTGACACTTGTAGTGCAGGAAGCACCATGAGGAAAGTAAAGCATTTTGAGCATATGAAAGAGAGAGGTGTGCTGGACTTCATCAGGAATTCCAGTCACTTCTTCAGTACATGACAAGACAGACAGTGTGTTTTGCTGTTTAGTCACTTTACTTGTTCCCTATACAATCCACAGAAAGGTTAAGCATCTTTATTTTTTCTTTAAATGAAAGTGGGCATCAGTGCAAGACAGAGACATCTCTGAGACTGCATTTTAACAAGTTAGCTACATGGTGGAATTATTTTAGATTTGCTTTGAGATCTGATTTAAGGGAACTCTTTTCACCTGCAGCATCTTTTTCTATGCTAATGTTACTGGGCTATTTGAACCAAAATTTGTTAATGCATTTACTCGCAAAGGCAGAACCAGAAGTGGCAGTTACAGCTTTTCCCACTGTTATGCATGGTACCTTTTCTACAAGCCTCAGTGTCATAATTTTTTTTTTAAGGAAGACTACTCCAACCCAAAATATATTTATCAACTTCAAAAGTTGGGATTGAAAGAGCAGTTCTTTGAATTAAGTCTTACCCATCTGCTGGAGGACAGGACCTCAAGGTCTCACTTTTTACTTTGATTTCAGTCCTGGTTTCAACTGATATAGAGTTAATTTTCATCTTATTAGCTGGTATAGTGCTGTGTTTTGGATTCAGTATAAGAACAGTCTTGATTACACATTGATGTTTAAGTTTCTGCAGAGCAGTGCTTACCCTAAGTCAAGGACTTGTAGTGTCCCATGCTCTGCCGGCGAGGAGGTGCACAAGAGCGGGGAAGGAGTACGGCCGGGAGAGCTGCCCTGAACTGGCCATGCCACAGATAATCATGCTTAGTTTATAAACTACAGATCATGCTTAGTTTATAAACTGGGGGGAGTTGCCCATAGGTGCTGACCACTACCTGGGGACAGGCTGAGTCTTGGTCATTGAGTGGTGAGTGACTGTAATGGGCATCACTTGCTTCTCTGGCGATGTGAGAGCAACTTGAGGGCAATTTCCTATTGCTTTTTACTTCAGAGAAGAGACTGACCCATATCTGGCTAGAGCCTCCTTTCAGGGTTTTGAAGAGAGCAATATGGTCCCTCCTCAGCCTCCTTTTCTCCAGGAGGAGAAACATCCCTATCTCCCTCAGCAGCTCCTCATCAGACTTGTGCTCCAGACCCTACCCCAACTCTCTTACCCTTCCCTCCACTCCAGCACTTCAATGTCTTTCTTGTATTGAGGAGCCCAGAACCGAATTGAGCACACATTCAAGATGTGGCCTCACCACATAGATGTATTTTTATATGTGCATGTGTGTGTGTGTGTGTGTGTGTATGTGTGAACCTTACTATACGTATTTTTTTCATAAGGTAAAAAGAAAAATTGGAAAGTGCCTGGGACAAAATGGAAGTAACATATGCTTTGGCGGATTTCTGTCTCATGTAGTATTTTATTTTGTGCTTAGAATCTATAGATACATAATTCTAAATGTAAGCAAAAAGCCCTCCATATTGTCAGTACCTTATATTATAAATGCAATTTTCTATTCCATTGATAATGCAGATTTTTCTATAGAAAGTGCAGATATAAAAGAACATTGCTAAGTATAGTTAATAACTGGAGATAAGTGTAACATGAATATTTCCTTTAATAAAACTCAGAACTGCCATCCTGAGAGTGGCTTTTGAATTAGCAGAACCAAAACCTTCTGTTTTATTTGACCACATTTTGAGCTGAAAATAAACAGGGTGATGATTAAAATCCTAAAAGCAGCAGCAGTGTTCCAGCATCATACCTCGTCCCTTGTGGTTTATGGCAACCCACACAGAGGTTTAGATCCAACACAATTAAAAAAGTCAAGTAGTCCCACTCCAGAATGACAGGTGGCAGTTACCACTGCCTTTTAGAATGTGTACAATTGCGATATTATGCTGTTAAAATTATGAAATGTGTTCCTAAGCACAATGTGTTGCATTTGCCAAAGAGCCCTTTCACCATGGGATCATGTTTAAAAGCCCCAGAGACTGCTTCTGATTGCATTGCTTCTGCACACACTTAACTAATATGTTAGCAGGCAGAGACCTATATGAAATCTTTATTTTGAGATGATGCTCTGTAATTGCGCTTTATTTTGTTTGGTTGGTTTTTTTTGCATCACAGTTCCAAACTTGGAGGAGAATCCATCTTTCATGAAACATGAGGTTGTTAAATCCCACTGTTATGTTGTTGTTGTTTTCCTTACATCAGTCATCTTCTCTGCAGAAGCTGTAGATAAGGTGTAGTTTGTATCTTCTCTCACAAATGACTGTAGAGCTGCTTTGAATCCACCCCCAGTGCATAATGCAGTAAAAACCTTATGCATACATGGGGGGGGGGAAAGAAAAGCCACTTGAAATATCCAACATAAAACTAATGTGTCAAAGAAAACAGGCTTCTTTTTTTTTTTCCATAGTAAAGTAGTTAATTCTTTTGGTAATAGTAATTATGTCACATTTGTTCAGTAGCACATATTAAGCAAGCCTGTGTAACCTTTGTGCCCCTTCACATGTTTCACTGCTTCTGTTTGCTGAGTGCTCAGAGCAGGGGCATAAAATACTAAGTACGTTGAGCTCAAATGGTAAATATTCAAACTGAAGTATGGTGCATCATTAATTAAAATTAATGACATTTGCATTTTAAATGGCTGCATTTGCGTGTTGGTGCTATCTGGCCATTAGGATGATGTTTGGACAAGGCTGGGAGGGTCCCTTGGGCTGCATCTTGCCGTGTGTTGGTGAGGATACTTGTTCCTGGCTGAGGCTGTCTTTGAACAAAGATACACCGAGTCCATGCAAAAATAAATTTGTGCGACTAATATACTTTATACACGGTGTCACTCTAATGTTCAGCGTGATCCCAATCTATTTATAATCCATGAAACTGATAGAGTGATATTCAATACTGCATGGATTCAGCCAGCTTCTTGTAAGATGAGTAGTAAATTTATGTGATGTTCTTTAACATCCCACTTTACAAATGCCTAAGAGCCAGTTTCTTATCTATGCCTTGTGTAGAAGTACAGTCACAAAAGGACAACTGTTTCTGGAATAACGAATCTGTTTATACACTGATCTCACTGCCAGTTTCTTCTTACTGTCTCCTAGAGCAATCCAGTGATATTTGTATGGCAGCAAACTTTTTGAAATAGTGATTCGTGCATAAATTTATTAGAAAACCAAATTAGTTCATCCATCCCAAAACTACCAAAACTTGTGATGAGCCTCTTGTTCAGGCACTGGGAAGTTCACAAAATCTGTAGTTTTCACAAAGTGACTAGGAATCAGCACTTCAGTTCTCTGACTAGCATTTCATTAATTTAAGAAATCAGGTAGTATTATATTTTTTGCTAGTACTGTATTTTATAATATAATTATATATTATCATCATAATACCTAATTTAAAAAATATTATTTATTAACTTTGTAATTGAATTCTAATTAGCCTCTCAAGGCAGTTTGATGCAGGAATAAAATACAAAATAAAATAAAGTAAAAAAGTAATCTTTTTAGACAAAGAAAGCCACAAACGTACTCTAAGAAAGCACAGAACTTCTTTAAAGTGTGTGCAGATTTAATGTACTGTCCTGGTTAAAAAAAGGTTTCAAATTTAGTGTATAGTTACAGTTTAGTTACAATTCAGTGTGTTTTAATGATTACCAACCATTGGACTGAAACTTACTTTAGGGAAATAACTAAAAAGTACAGCTGCAAAGCAAGATTAGAATTGATTATTTAAATTAATGTTTCCTGCTTGCTGATTTAAATCATGATTAGAAGGGGTGATTTAAGTCTCTTTTATTTATATCATATTGTGCAGTGTGGAGACTTGCAATCCAAGTTTAGAGATATTACTTCCTATTCCAGAATCACAGAACTGCCTCTACTAAACCACAATTAAATTTTGGAGTCCTCTTGTCTTCACTAGTTCAAAAATACTTTTTTTCTCCCTCTGCTTAAACAAAGTACATTGATATCACAAGTTGCCTAATTATTGTTTCCTCTGGCCTCTTTATGCAGCCTACATACTGTTGGGTCTGGGGTTTCTTTGTCTGAAGTGTCTCTTGTTTTACTTGTTCTTGCCCACTGCAATGACGCCTTCCTTGACAGCTCTTGCCAGCACTTGGAGCAGGATAGTGTAGATAGATGTGAGTACTGGAGCTGCTGTGCTTAAGGAATTTCATTCCTCAGCAGACCCTGGTGGTGGACATCAGATGCTCTTGACTGATGACAAAAATCACCACGGAGGTAGTTTAAAGCTTACATGATTTCCTTTGCATTTGTGGCAGGGTAGGAGCATGGACATGGTTCCTTGTTGATAAATCTGTAAAGTGCAGTAATTTTTATTGCACTGCCCTTGTGTGTGGCGGGCTGTGTGTGTGTCTGGAGGTTAAGCATGGCTTAGTATGCTATGGTCTGACTTTGTAGGATAAGACTTTTGTATGAACTTTTCAGTTTCATTTAAGGGAATAGTCTTGTGCAGCTGGAGAGTAGTTGTAGTCATGGCAAACAGAAGGCATGAAAGCTTTCAGTGTAACCTGGAGGTTAATCTCCATCACACCATTACTGGAAATACAAGAGATCATAATGAAATCTTCAGGTTTTTTGAATATCACTTGCCTAAAGCCTGAAAGAATAAATATGAGAGGCTCTCTAACTGATTTTAAAGAGGGAGAAAATGTGCAGATTTTGCTCACTCGAACATCCAAGGTAATTTTTTTTCCTTTTTGAAACATTAATAATTCTTCTGATAAGTAAATTTGGTAATGTGTAATGCAGAAGGGAATGTAAAATGCAATGTCCTCTTCTCTTTGTACTTCTGTTTCAAAGAGCAGAAATAGCACTCCTGGTTTTAAGAATGTTCAGAATGTTGTTCTCTCATCACTTATTATAATTACGTGGGGAATTTCATAGAATGGCTGGAGTTTGATCCTTGAAGTCTTTTAGTGGGATCTGGCCCTAGTGAGTAATAAATGCAGTCTCCTCAAGGAAAGGGAATTTTTTAAAGGAAAAAGGAAGCAAATCCAAAGACTTGGAGCTCAGAGAACAAATACTATGTTGTCAGTGTCCCTAAATTAACTGTGACTGACCTACACTTAAAAGGATTTTTTACTTTAGGATCAGAAGGGATCCTTCAGTTCAAGAACTTGTGTATCCTCTTATACATCCCTAATGTACTAGAGCTTCCCAGAGCCTTGTTTGGAAATTCTGGTGATGTGAAGTAGAACCATTTGGGAAGAAATGAAAAAAAAAAAAAGGGTATTTGTTGTTACTATCACTGTTACACTTAGTAAGATTAAAAGTGTAAGTGATACCAGTTTTTATGCTTTAGAACAGAAAACAATTCAATTCTTCTGATATAAGGTTAAAAACACCATTTTCCTCCATAGAGGCAGATCTTCCATCTGCAGGTGCCTTGCACCTCCATAAGAAGCATGCAGCACTGGGCATTGTTGGAAGTATAATAAAGATGACACTCAGTTAACCACTCATTTCTTTCAAATAACCATGTTATTGTCTTAAAAATGATATGAGGGACATAATATCCAACAAAGCAGATAAACTGAGAGGAAAAATAATGAAGGTTTTTGTTATATGGATTGCTTAAATTAAAAATGTATATACTTTGGAACGCAGGACTCATTTATTATAGGATACATACACCCTCATGGCTTTAGCAGTCCTTGGGGCTCACTCCCAACAGAGATCACAAAAGCATTAGTTTATGAAATAGGAACAGCTGCATAGAAGAGAGGGATTTGGGTTTTTTTGATCCTCATTTACTACTGGAAGTTCTTACCTTACATAGTGGACTTTTCCATGCAACCTCAGTTGCTTTCATAATAGATCTATCAGAGTAGCTGTCATTTTTCTGTGGCAGTGGCTAATGTTCAACATTCAAGAAAGTGAACAGGAATGTATGTGTTCACCCTACTCTTTCATCAAGGATTGTCTTTTTATTTATGCCTAATCTCAGTGTGTTTCCATTTGATTACAGCCTGCAGTTCAAGAGAAAGAAAGCTGCAGAAACCCAAGAGGCAGATGGAGTTTTGTTTTCCTGTTAGTGGAGAAACTTAAATGTATCTATGTTTATTTAATAGTACCTGTGGCAGAAATTGAACTGTTCTGGCCTTAAAACATCAAGTTGCTTCTTCTGCCCCTTACTTATCTGTTGAATGGGCTAGGAGCTCTTAAAACGTGAAGAGTAAAAATGAATGCTCCTACGAGTAGGGATTCTGATTTGTATATTATTTTTTAAGTACTATAGAATACTTCAGGATGAAAGATGATACATGAATAGCCAGATGAGATTGATTGTTAACCTTAAGCATCAAATCAAAAATACCTTGATTTCCTGGAACTACAGATGTAAATCTTGGCAGAATCACCTCAGTGTTTATCCTTGCCTTTTATGTAGATGAAAGACTACCCATTCTATTGTGTTTTATTCTCTCGGAATGAGATCTTAATGACTGAGACCCAATCTGATATATGTAGCCATTACATTCCATTATCACTTTCTGTAACAGTAGAAATTTGCCAAATTACTTTAGACAGAATTTTGTCTTGCACGATGTGATGCTTACTAATTGCCTACAGCCTTAAGTGCTGTAGTAGCTATCCATCAGGGGAATGCCTCTTTGGCAGTACACATCTCATTGAGTGACATGAGGTTCTGATCATCCTAACAGGCTCCCTTCTTCTGAAGGACATGCTTGGAGGTGTCGGGAATACATGTTGTTTCGAAGCTTTCTGGATTCCTCTGCCGTGAATGTATTGTCATTTTAACTTTGTTACATTATTGATAGATTTCCGAAAGGAATCTCTAGAAAATGTCCCTAGGGAGTCAAAGGTTTTACCTATTTAGGAAAACTTACTTTCTAGTAAGTCTAGGAAGTTGTCAGTCTTGCCATACTTCAGTTTAATCTGATGCATTAGAGGCAATTTTGGTGAAAACAAATATGTAAAAGGACCCCAGCATGCTTTTCTTACATGACCACTTAGTCATATCTCTTGCGGTCTCCAGCAAAGTTCCTTGGTGAATGTTTTATTTCCAAGTCATTGTCTCTGAGACCTTGAAAGTTTTGATGTGGGTTTTTTTTCCCTTTTTTTTAAGTAGGGAAAATAACCACATTTGCATGACTATGACTTACCCCTTTTAGCCTTGCTATTTCAGACTGTCAGTATGTGACTTTGAAGCTGCTACGTTTTTCCTAGGGCTGGTTCAGGTCATCTTCAACAAGATTAATTTTCTAATAGTTTGCTTCAAAGGGCAGAGATAGCCATCAGTGTGTCTTCTCATTTGATACTTTCTGGAAAAGGGCAGACTCATTTCCACCATTTGCTCAAAGTGGTCTCCAACAGTAAAGCTCCTGTTAGAATATTATTTATGGAACACAGAAGTATTACAAAGTCCAACCTGATTAACTAAAGTGGCTCTTCTCTATAATCCATTACTCTAAACTGATGCTTGATAGATGGATGGTTATTGCCCTGTTTGTATTTAAAGCAGTTATTTCTCCAGTTATAAATTTGCTGTCAGAGTTATTTCCAGCTTCTAAAAAGCTAGCGTAACCTTTTTAGAAAACTTGAGTGGTTTGAAATGTTAAAATACAAAGTGTGTTCTATGTTCATGAACAGAATAAGAAAAAAGCAATTAATTTGAAAATTAAACTTTCTGCTTTTTTTTTAAAAGACGTGTAGGTGTGATACTTGGGAACATGGTTTAGTGGTGGACTTGGCAGTACTGGGTTAATGGTTGAACTCAATGATCTTAGAGATCTTAAGTGATTCTACATTTCTAAATACAGCGAAAATCTTTCCTAATCACTGATGGTAGAGGGGTAGTTGAGTTGCACTGGCTGTCCTTACTGTAGTTCTAGTAGCAGTACAGTAGTGAAAATAGAGTGGTATTATTGGTGATTGCTTTTGCACTCTCAGAGAGATGTTTGCTGTAAGGAGTAGTAGGAATCAGATCTGTCCTTGAAATTTGTTTCATTTGTACCCTACTTCTGAACTGGATATTGTTTTTCAGATCTTTCTACAAGGATGATAAATGCTTTATTTTTGTGGTAGTTATTTGACTTTTCTCCAAAGACAAAATACTGTTACCCATTCAGCCCAGCAAAGACACAATTTTAGAGCTTGATAGCAATATTTAGAAAAACACATAGTACACAACAAAAGAACAGAATACTTGCTGTCACTCCCCTGTATCCCATGAATTTTCTGTGCTATCTCTGCAAGCTAGGGACACGTTTATAAAGCACAGTTTCTTTTGTGCAGTAGAAAAAATAGATGTCTTAGAAATTTTCTTCCCCTTTCCTCCTGAGACCACCTCAGAGTGTCAGATACGTTATCCTCCCCAAACTATGTTTCCAACTGTATGAAGCTGCCAGATTCATACTTTTTGCTGCCTGATGCTTTAGTCTCCTTTTTTTTTTATCCCTCACAGTCCCAAGTATCTGTGCACAGCAGTGCAGCAAAGTTGACTGTGTTCTTATCCAGCACAGCTCTTTACACTGGGGGCTCCTTGCAAACCACAGCACCTGCATGAACTGGAGAATGGTTTAGAATGGTTTAGAATGGTTTATGCAGCTGCTACCTCCTGTCAAAGAAAACCAAACTTACACTGCTGCCGTGGTTAACAAGTATTCGTTGTCTTTCTATTAGTCACTACATTTAGAAATAGTAACCAGAGAAGTGTTCTTACAGCCATGGTGGGCCATCTCAGGAACTTTGGCATCTACACTTACTAAAAGATCTTTCAGGTCTCATATTTCTAAAATAGTGATGAACTCAGTTTTAAAAGTCTGTTAATTTTAATTTGAAAGTCTGGTTACCTCATTGATAGTAGAGCCTTATAGTAGAAGACTGTAAGAAAACTGTAATGCTCCTTAAAGATTAGTTCTCCTTTTGGCCTCAAATGTGCAAGACTGCCAAACTGAAATGGATGTGGGGTTTGTATGAGCATTTCTAAAATTCAAGCCATTTACCTAAATGCCTAGATAAGGCTTAAAATGTCTGGATTTTATCCAGGCATCTCAATTAAAAGAGGCTAATGTGGGCATCCTTGTGGAAGCAGACATTCACAGAAGACTCATGTACCTAGATAACTGTTCAGCTTCTGGAGAACTTGGAAAGCCTTGGAATTACAGACTCTGATTTTTGCCTTTCTGGAAGACTGGTGGTTAATTGTACCATTCTCTTGTCTTTCTAAAATTGAAATACATCTATTTCAGTTTGCAGTGATAAATCTGATAATAAAATTGTAATTGCAAAAAGCAATTTGTTGGAGCAGCAATTAGCAGTGGAACAACTGCTTTGTTAACATACAGATGCAGGGTAATGGCTTCTGAATCAAATGGGACTTGGTGAACTCTCTGGTGAGGAGGTTCCCCCTATTACACATTTTCCTTTCTCTGAGCGTTGTTTTCTGTTGCTTATGAGCTTGACTTGCTTTAACACAACATTATTCAAATGTCTCTGATACCCTTCTTAACATTATCCAAGCTTTTTCTGTTTAAAGTCAGAAGCAATTACATAGCTTATATTCAGCTGATTTACTGTGTCAAGCTCAGTCACCTGCTCTGATGTCTGAATTCAAGAGAGTGATTAAAAATTCGAGTAGTCTGTTGAGTGAGGCTGCTGATCCACAGGTTTATGCTGAGTGCTGTATTCAAACCAGAGCTCTGAACGCTTTCCTCAGGTTCTGCACCCACTGGTTGTCCTGGGCTGTGCAGGTAACTGTTGTCTGGCACTCCTGAACTGTAGCAGGTCTTGGTCATCACTTTACAAATCTGATACCAGTACAGGTACATTGTAGATATCACCAGGATTTCTGTTGAAACTCCTTCATGAGCTACAGACTTAAGTGGTTGTCACAAAGTCTTTGACATTTCTCCTTTTCTTAGGAAAAACTCATCTTGGGTAGAAGTTTGGGGTTGGAGGTTTATTTATTTTTATGAATAACGATGGAAAAATCTGTTGTCCCACAGGTAGACTCTTCTGGCTGTCAGTAGACACCAGATTACAAGGTTCAGTTCTCAACAGTGCTGAGTAGCCTGTAATGGCCATTGGAAGAGCTGAAACCATAGCTTTCCAGCACTGCTGAAGTTAGCCCACCTTCTAGGGACCTGCTCTTGAAAGGCTGGGTCAGTCTTACCACACATAAGGAAGTTTCCTCTGTAGCAGATATTTGATATTACTTGAATGTATAAACAGCTGCATGGTTTTTGAGTTTCTCCTTTCCAGATGATATATCATTTAGTCCTCTGTTTTTTTTCCACTCTTGAAATCTCTTCCCCAGATGCATAGGGGATGCTGAAATCACTGGTTCCTTGGTGGGATTAGGGTAATAATACATGCTTGTAATGTCTGAAGGCGGTAATATCAGTAGAGATCCATACTGAAAATCACTGAAATAAGAACACAATCATTTGGCAGCCTGTTTACCATAGCACTGTCATTGTAAGGTGTCATGTTACAGTGACCAGCAGACAGCCTTCTGAACAGAGTATTTGAAAACTGGAGATACCTCCCCAGGAGAGGTTTCTTTTTTGCATTCTATTACTATGCTTAACTAAAGGGATAGTGAGTAGAAATCTCAGGAGAGCCTAAAATCCACATTTTCAAATGTGTTACTTGGTGCTTAATGGTGCAGTCTTAGGCACTGGATGCCAACCTATGCACTGAAGTCTACACACTTTTCTGGTACTCTTGGACCTATCTGGGAGCTGCCAAATATGCAAAGCACTGCCACAGGCATGTAGCACCACTGTCACACATCAGAGTGTTAGTGATACACTTCTGGACACTGTCACATCTCACCTCTGTTCTCACAGCACCTGTTCAGTCCAGTCCAGCTCAGGAGTACAGGCCACAAAAGGGTAACACCAACAAAGGCTGACAATATGGATGTAGAGCTATCACCTGAAATGCATGTGGTGCATTTTGATTTACGTGACATTACTTCTTGGACAATAACAGAGCACATCAAGGTGATGATGACATTATTGATTTTTATAAATAGAGGTTTCATTTCATGTTTATAACAGTCTCGGGACTGGAAACTTCAGTACTTATTCTTCAATCAGCACCATTTTACAATTAGCAGTAAGAGCTAAGAAGAAAACTCTTCTCTAGTCTCCCCCATTTTATTAGATGTGAAATCTGATCAGTCTTCCTTTCCTAGCAGTGTGTGGAGCAGGGCAACTCTAACACTCGCAATTCCACTGTAATAACATCCATGAGGCAGACTGCTCGCTGCAGTTCCTTTGGATGTGACATGCCAGCTTAATAAAAGGCAGCAATTTCAGACACATGGTGATAATAGCTTTTGCTTGTGGGCTCTGAGGAGGCATTAAGTGGTGAAGTTTTGGTCTTTTCTTACAGCAAGAAACAAATGTGTCTTACAGTTAAGTCCAATATCAACTAAGCGCAAAGGCAGCTTTTAGGAGATTGCAGAATGTGGGCTGCTGATAGCTACAGCTTTTCAAAACCACAAAAATACTTTAAATGCAATGTCATAGGTAGATCTCAAGGGCAGGAGTGAACTCCTTGACACACACTGCCCTGGTAAGAGTAGGAAAGCAGCTGTGATAGGAAATGGGTTGTCAGAAGAGCAATGTCAGTGTGTTAGGGCTTTGTTTGGAGCTCCGTGGGGCTGTGGGTTTGGGCAGTTCACCAGAGCATACGAGAGATGATGCTGCAAACCTACACTGCATTGGCAGAACTATGAAGGAGTCACCAGGGCCATCTCCACTGTCACAAAGCCAGAAGTGTTGTTTTATTTTTCCCCAGAGACAGCTATCATACAGTGGTTTCTTTGCTATAAAAGCATCGGTGGTGACAACCTCCCTGCGCTGCTCGTTAGCACTCTGACCAGCAGTCACCCTCCATACCTCCACAGCAGCCACAAGACCTTGTCGCCACTTCCACACAGGGATAAATTACACAGATTGTCCTGCAGATAAAATATATGCCTTCCTGGCTTATTGTCATTGGTGCTCAGTGCAGGCATCCAGTGACAACAGCTTTGAAAAGGTTCAAGAGTATGAACTGGGGGTGAGGGATGAGCAGTGTGGCATGACTGACTTACGGTGATTCGCATCCTGCCCTCAATTCCCAGCTTTCTCTACTGTTACACCCAACAGAAAGGGTCGTCTGGAGCCCCAATAGCTGTTGCTGTGTAAGGTGACATTAATTCATGTGGTAACCATCTTCAACATTTCTCCAAGCCTGGGCTCACCACCAAAAGTGACACCACAGGCTACTGAAGTCAGCACAGTAGGAATTTGCCTCTATTACCCTATCTGTGTGAGCCCTTGGAAAGGCTCAACCGGCAGCACTGGGAGCCAGTCTGTTCCTGTGAAATGTAGCAGCCAAATACCCTGGGACACTACTATCTCCCTGGTGTTCTTTGAAGTCACCAGTGATGCCGTGAGTCCCTGTAGAGACCACCATGCTGCCTTGCATTCCCACAGGAGCACACAGGAGCTGTGCTGTAGAGTGTCCCACGTCCGGCTGTGCGTGGACACCTCTTGTTCCCACTCTTGCAGGGCCCCTGGAGCTACTACAGCAGTTGCGAAGGGGAGAACAGATATTAGCAAGAACCTGTGAGCGTTCACTGCCTGGCCACACACAGACAGCACAAAGAAACACCATCTGACCAGGCGGTGCCTGTAGAGAAGTGTGAAATTCCTCTTCGTCAGGAGCCCAATCTGTTCCCGAGACAATTACCGGCTTTTCGTATTCCCTTTGGTCTTGGCTCCTCGTGAGTGGATGGGCAGATCCCAAAGCACATACATGCCTGCTAGCTTCATCCCTTGGAGCTGACCTTCCATCTCAATGAGGGGAGGTTTTCCCCAGCTCTGCTTGGCTAGGGAGATCAGGAATCCTCCATCACAGCAGATGACCTCTACCAGAAGGGAGGTGAATTTTAAAAAGGCTGGGCTTTCAGTCTAAACTGTGATTAATAGATAAAACATCTGAAACTGCTTTAGACTGTCAGGTAGATTCATTCTGCACCATGGCATGGGAAAGCCATTTGACTTTTAACTTGTTGTGAGCTGGGCAGCGTGTGGCATCTCTCTGTTCCTCTCGTGACGTTGCGTATCTGCCAAAGGCATTTCTCACTCCTCCTTTGGTGGCAACTGGTACATTAGCTAAATTCGCTTCTTCCAGCAGATGGTGATGCTGCTGCCCCGTCTGTAAGTGTGCTCTGCCTCAACAGCTCCTATCACTCCTGCTCTTCTCTTTTACTTGATATTCAGGCTGGGGGCTTCCAAGGGATTTTCTTACATCAATTTTTATGTGACACCTTTTCATTGGACTTGCGATCAAAAGAAAATGTCAGGCTCATTTTCTCAGCAAGTGTCATGGTAATGAGAGAGATCTAGGCTAAACTTTAGGGGAAACGTTTTAACCATAAGGACAGCTAAGCTGTCCATTTTAGTGATGAAATGTGAAGTGCCATGAAACATCCTCAGGAGCAGTAGAGTAGTTAGAGAATATTTGGAGTAGTAAAAGCAGTAAAGAGAATTTCTGTTGGGAATGGATTAGATATTGCTGATCTGTTTTTGGGGCCCTGATATGGACAAAACAGTTTAAAGTTGTTCTGGTCCTGTCTTCATATTCTCTTATTAAGTTTGTTAATTAATGGGTTGTTCTGAACATACTGTTCGCCCTGGATGTGGGTGTCTGAGCAATGAAATGTATAATATAAAGGAGGTCATTTTTAAGAGGAAGATGAACTTTACAAATATGAGATCAGGGAGGGCTATCTATCTATCTATCTATCTATCTATCTATCTGTCTCTCTGTCTCTCTGTTTCTCTGTCTCTCTGTCTCTCTGTCTCTCTGTCTCTCTGTCTGTCTATCCCTTTCTCCAGGCTCGGTAGAGTAAAACAGCATGCATATTGAACATCAGACTGATACAGGTGCAAGGCCTTTTACTCTGCCTGATGCTTGGGAACAGGATTTCAGTAAGGAGTTTTTAGGATGACTGAGACAATACCTGGCCCAAGGTGTGTCATAAGCAGTGTGCTTTTACAGCCACTTGGTTTGATGAATATCTGAATCTGTGACTTTTCAAAGACAAGAGTTACTGGAATGGGGAGTTTTTAAAGGTGGTATTAGTAGACCTTGAGAAAGATGCTAGAGCTTTCCAAAGAGAAATGGCCATTTTCGTCAGTAAAGGAGCTCCTGGGAAGACGTAAAAGAGAGAGAATCCAGTCTTGCCAGCTTCTTTAAAAGCAGCTGAAAGAAAACAGCCTTGTTGCTGGCTTGCTTGCTGCCAGACCCTGGAATCTCATGTATTTCTAACAGGCCCAACAAATAGGGCATTGTTATTTTTTCAGTGGTAAGAAGTGAGTCCAGACATTCTGAAATGCAGCATGTAAATTAATAACTCCAACGCAGCTAGCAAACCTTTCATTGTTAAATTGAAAAAAATAGAGATCAATAAATAACAAATATTCCCAAGCATGGAACGTTTTGTAGGCAACTGAGTATCAGTAGGCATGCAGCTGATTCTGTATAAGTATTAAATTTGCTGGTTTTATTCTTGATAGAAGTGAATACTCGAGTGCATTATTAAATTTGCTTTTATTCCTGAGAAACCCTCTCTGATTTTATAATCAGTAATGTTTCTGTGCTTGTGTTGAAGTGCCCATGGCTAGAATTTACAAACAATATTTGAAAGTGACAGTGACAGCTTTGTTCAGATGTGTTAATTTTTAATATTATTTATAGTTACTTTATTTTTTGTTTGCTGTTTTTGCATAAATATTTAGTTGAATTATAAAAATAAAACAGTGTATCTCTGCAGTATGGCCTTTTCCTTCCCAGTACTGATAGTCAGATCTGGAAGGTTGTTGATTTAAGTAAGATAACTTTCCATAATCCCTACAATGAAATCTCCTCACCATCCTTCTGTATGGATGTGTGTTCTGCAGCACAGATTGAAATGCTGACTTACATTTACATGAGAGTTTTTTTACTCAAAAAGCAGGGTAGTTTCAGCATCACTATGAAACCAAAGTGAGGTGGCCAGCCCCAGATGACAAGTTTCTTGTCCTCAGTGGCTGTTTTGCACTACTGAAGGCAGCAGAAGCCATATGAGAGATCTGAGTGAGAGTGAAATCATTGAACCTGGTCTCAAGAAATCCATACTGGGATCCCTATTGCCCCAGGATCTTCATAGCTTGGGAGCCTACACATTACAGAATGTTTTGTTGCAGTCTGGGCCCCCTTTGTAGAGATCCTGGGTCAGTTTGGTTGCCTCCTGTAGGTTGGAAGTCGTTATGGGCTGCCTGGTGTAAGTTTGGGTTCAGCTGCTTGGGCAGTCTTCCACCTGGTTGTCTGGTCTGCAAGCCACAGTTTCCATCCAGGTCCTGCTGGGAGTGCAAACTTTCATCCCCTCCATTTTCCAGATGTTGACTCTGTTTTCATCTGCCCTTGGTCTTAGTTTGGATATAAAATTAATTTGGGCTCAAGTAAAGGTTTGATGCCCCATTTTGATACAGCTCCCAAGCAGTTGCAGGTGACAAATTTGTTATGACAGCGTTCACAGCTCTGAGATTTAACTACAATGGAATGAGGCATGTGACAAGGTAAATCAGGTCAGTGGTTTGAAGGCACTGACAGATTACAGTATTCAAGTCATTATATCCAGGCTGTATGTCCAGGTCAGTAACAGTGAGAATGATCAAATCTGCATATCATGTGGCTGTGCCTTGTAATAAGGTTGTGCTCTTAGCACGTATTTGCCAACATTAAGTATTCGCATTTGGACTTATTTTGCCAAAGTTTTGGTTTATATTTTCTTATGTACATGAGCATTCTGATTACTCCTGGGAGTTTTACTTAATAGGAATCTGCAATCTTAACTGCCACTGAACTCACATGGTAAGAGCTCTTAAATTTTAGAATTCACTGCCATTTCCTAAAAATTGCTCCTAGATGTAAACAGTTCCCAAATTTCCTAATTTTGTATCCAACAGCTTCCCAGGCATTTGTTTTCAAAACAGCTATGTTGCTGAGCCTGTCACAGAATTAATGTCACCTAGTTTTTGAAAAGTACTAATAGTGGTATTTACACTTGGGCTTGTTCCCCAGGATTCCCTAAACGCTTACTGAAAACAAACAAGACCCAAGTGAGTCATCTGTGGGAGAATATTCCTCATTGGCTGCAAATTTACGTGGGGTTGCTAAGTGAGCTGTAAAGATCTGCGCTGTACTCACCTGCTTTTGGTTTGAGGGCTCCTGCCCTCTGTCTCATATGAACCATCAGATACAAACCTTGTCCTTGCACTCCAGCATCTCACTTGAGCTCCCTTCCTGGCTCTCTTCTTCTAAAACATCTTGGCTGTTCAGCTTCACTTTGAATATTCTCTAAGAGACAGACTTCCGCTTCTTCTTATCCCGAGCCCTTTCTTTCTACCTGTGTCATTTCCAGCTTCCTCTCCCAGTGTCACATTTGTCATTTTATTTGGAGCTCTAACACTGAAAGGAACTCATATTGTGTTTGGATATATGTGAGATAAGGCTACTCTGAACAAATAGTTTTTGTAGGCCTTGTCTGCACCAAATGTTCTGCTACTTTTTGCTCAGATGTCTGTGATTCTTTGTTCCCAGTGCAGTACTTGGGATTGCACACTCACAAGCACACGGTTTATGAAGGCACGTGAGGATGAAACCACGGGAGGGCATTGTTGAAGTCACAATAAGCAGTTTCCTAATGGTAACTTTGTTGGTTAGGAAAATAGAAGAATAACTGTCCCCTTTGAAAATGTAGTTCATCAGCAGAATTCTTCAGTGTGCTTTTCACAGTTTCCTCAGAGTTGTCAGTGTCTATTACAAGTGAACTGCGAATAGTCTATAGTATTAAATATTTAATCACAGTTTGGTACAGTATCTATTCATCAGCCTGTATAGTGAGCTTGTCAAAAGGCTTCTTGTTTTTGTGTTCAAGTCAAATCACATATTTTTAATACAAATCTGTCATGTCTGTTATGTGGACTTAAATTGCTACTTTGCTTGCAAAACTAGAAAAAGAAACTAAAGCTGTTAGGGCTTTAAGTGATTTTGAAATACCTTCGGCAAGGATGTAGAATGCAAAGATGTATCCACATAATAATGTTTAGTGTAAAACTTAATGTAAAATAATGTGTATGGCTTGTAAGGCATGGCCACTGACCATGGTAAGCTTTATTCCACCTTTGGTACTTTATTCCTTGTGAAAAAGGTGTCTTTATTTCCTACTAGAAGCAGTCTTAGCGAATCTCGTGTCATTTGGGCATTTAGAAGTTTTTACTGTTCATTTTTTCAAGCAGTGAACAATCAGAATTAAAAGTAATGCGAGATAATGAGCCTGTGCTGCTTGTGGCCTTAAGGTATGGAACTTGATAGGAAACCAGCTAATGAGAGTATCTACAGTTGTACTAGGTAGGATAAGGAGAAAAATACCCAAGACTTATAAACCCTCATGCTTCAGAGCCAGCCCTTAATTGGGAGGGAGGTATGAAGAACTTCCACAGTGCACAGGGTACATATTTTGATTTCTTCTTGTAACTTCTTCCAGAACATCTGGTACTCATTCCTGTTAAACTGAAGGTGGTGGAGTTAAGAATTGCTCAGGGCACCAGTCAGATATCATAAATTTAAAGCTGAAGATGCCGATTGCACATTATTTGGCAGCTATATGGAGCATTAGATTTATATGTGGATATGAGTTTTCTTAATTAGTCAGTGGAGGAATGATTCCCCTTCCTTGGGGAAAAAAATGTGTGAAAAGTAGATGGTATAGGACTGGAAGCAGAAAATTAGATGCATACTTGAAATGACAGATGTAGTAGTGATCAGGATATAAATAGAATAGGAAGCAGGATGCACAAAGAAGGAAGCTGTAATGAAACCAGCTGTACCATATATTGCTAAATGAGACCAGTGCTTTAGCATTTCAGCTCACTGTTACGTCTCCATAGATGATGACTTTGGTATTGCTCCATAATTGTCTACGGTACCTGCCATGTCATGAGTTTGGCTGGAATGTATTTTAGAAGATTTTTTTTACCTTGAAGCATTTAGAAGCAATTTGTCCAGTCCCTGAAAGCTAGATGCTTTTTGTCGAGCCCTTGACATGGTTATCTTCATAAAAGCAGAGCTAGTGTTTAGCTCAGGCAGTTCTGTGCTGCTCATTCCTATTACTGTTTCTAGAGCAGGAACAAGCTGATGGTTTTCTTCACTTTAGATGAACCTGTAGTGAGTTGACATCAGCAGCGTGGGTTCTAGTTGGTGATTAAAGCATTGGTTAAATGGGCACACTTTACCAGCCTGAATAAATCCTTCAGCAGAGTATCTCTGTAATAATTTTAGTAATCACGTACCAGGGCAAGAGGTGGCATTGAACAAACCTGCAGAGGATTAAACTGTTGTTACGTTGCCCTCTGAACAACATGAAAGAGCAGGGGAAATGAAAGACTTGATTTTACCTTGTGATAGATGATTGTGGCTAGAGCTGGGGGCTGACCATCCGGTCCTCTGCTGCACAGCCTAATAATGAATTGAGAAGGCACTCATTGACCTCATCTCAAATGAAATTTGTCCCATAATCACAAGACCTTCTTTCTTCCTTAATCTATTTTTATTAAAGGAAATCTTATAACCTTTTGACTTCAGGAGGAAAAGGAAAATAGTCTATTAATTGGGAAAGTTTTCCCTTAACTGTTCTTTGCTGGCAACCCTCAGAAGTCTCTTTTGATTGCTGATAAAGATTATTCATCTTTGCTTGATGATAATAGTTACCATGAGAGTGAGATCGATGCGATACTAAAAATTAAGAGCATTTGAAGGGTCAGCACTGGAAATTGCATTAAGGTTTCTCATTTAACTAGCATCCCTTTGGTTGTGACTCTTGTAAGTAGCATAAATGACATAACAGACTATTAGTTTAGGTATTTTGGGTTGGATAAGGCCTAGATTCACAGCTTAGCTGTTTTTCAGAACAGTGCTGAACTGATTGGTTTGGTCCCTTTTCTCTATAAAAGCAGATTTTGCCTTCTGCTTTGTTCTGTATCATCTCTTCTAAGAAGGAGATGTGGTCTTGGCAATGCAAATTATAGGGAAATATTTTTAAGCTATGGAAAAAATATAATTCCTTATAGTCCACTTAAATAAAATATATTAACTCTGGGATTTGTGGGATCACTTTCACAGATATTTTATGCACTTTATCTATGGCTGTTCATATCAGCATACAGATCTTCCAGCAATTTACTTGGTCTGATTTACTTTAAATTCCATTAATCAACCTTGTGATAGTTTCCACAGCTGCACTGCTATGTAATAAAAGTGTTCTGTAAATCACTGTATGTGTATATATGCATGTGCATATTTTTACATACAGAATTCCAAATGTGTTCATACAAGTTATGGGCAACCAAAAGAGCACATCTAATACAAAAATGCAAATCTCAGATTTTTTTTTTTTTTAATTAATGTCTTTTCAGTGTAATGAAATGTAACAACAGCTGCTTATCATTAGACCAATTATAAAAATAATCTAGATCACCAAATTTCTGTAAAGGGTCATTAGTAATATAGTAAAATTTTGTTCCCAAGTATCTGTCTGATTTTACATTTCCATTCTCTAATTAGTAAGTGGAGCTGTCAGCATCATCTGCTCTTTGCAAGAGGAGTATGATGTTGATGATAGGGATTTCATTCTCTTGAGTTTTGTGTTGACTCAGAATTATTTTTTCTCCATAGTTCAATATCGCAGTAGTTCACAGGTTGTGCTTTCCTCTTGGTTCACAAGGTTACTTTTGCTGGTCTTCTGTACAAACCGTGATTTCTCTTTTGGAGCAGGAAAAGAATCTGGAATTGCACATAGCTAAGCAGAACTGAAGTAAGTAAAGGTAAATTAGTAAATTAGGCAATGATTCAACTAAAACAACTTCAAAAGGCAGTCAACAGGAAAATAAACACAGGCAAATTTTACAGCTGGTCAAATGAGGCAGTAGGCATCTGATGGTAGGGCCAGCAGCAAACATTTCTTGACTTTTGTAGGTACAGCAAACACCAAGCTAAAACCAGTTCAAGACCAGACAAGGTCTTACAGGGTTTGCAGTCACATATAGCTCACACAGTTAATTATTGTTGTAAAACTTGAGATGTGGTACAAACACCAACATTTACCAACAGGGCTCTGGCTGGGACATGGGGCTCCTGTCCGTGTGTGGTAGTTTGAACCCTACCATTCCCAGGTTTGCAGAAGGTGGGTTTGGGAAGTACCAATTTGCAACAAAAACATTTGCAAGAAGGAGATGATCTTATTACCCCTCTGCAGCATGATTTATTGATGCCTAAAGAAATCCTCCCTAAGGGAGAACCAGGTTCAGTTCTCTCCTGTGCCTGCAAGGTCTTCTTGCTCCCAGGAAGCATCCTGGCCACCAAGCTGTGTCCCAGGTTAGTCCATGGCACTCGCTGTGCTAAATCCAGCTCCTCCAGCAGCATTACACACAGGGTTTCATTACTGACCAAACCTCCCTCAGCCAATGGTGCTGGGTGTGCAACAGCTTTCCCACTGGCAGCAGGGCCTCAGTTGCTGAGGCTGCATCATATTTATTCGAGGATTTGGATTTGAACAGCTCGCACCCCTCTCTTCCCTCAGGGCATAAAGAAGCCTGCAACAGACTGCAATATGTGTTATGGGGGTCTTGATGGAAATGAAGGCACGGTGAAACACAAATGTTCAAAGAAATGTCCTTCCCTGGCTCCAAAAGTGACTGGCAATGAAGCAGGAAGGGTAATAGAAAGGATTATGGCCCCTTTCCATGGATATATTGACATACATTCTGTGGTATTTTAACAGATTGAAAGCTCCTGAAGCTGGAGTGCAGACAACATGCTCTGAGTAGCAGGCTACCCGTGGTTGTATGTGTTCATGTTTGGAGCACTTTCAAATACAAAGGTCTATTGCCTTAAAGTTGTTGCACACAGATTACTATATAGTCTAATAAAATACAGGTGTTCATTTGAGATGGCACTGTCATGAAAGAGTAGGACCACTAGGAACCTAAATTTTTTGGCAGCCCCTAAGGTTCTGTCTTAGACAATTCTCGGTTGAAAGTCTTTTCACATTATACTTTCATGCTTGAAGCACACAGTGTTACTTCACTGTTCTGGGCTTCACTGCATATTGCCAGGCATTTTTAGTGGAAAATGTTTGGAGAGGCTTGTGTAGCACTAATCCTCTTTTTGTCTTTTGGCTTCAACTCAAGGGACACCTCCTGCTTCCTTTGGGAGAGCTGGTCTTCAAGAGAGACAGTCTGTGGGTAGGGAATGAGCACAGGCAGCCTCGTCCTTCCAGTTAATGTTCCAGGTTCAATACTGAAACGGGGGTGGTTGTTGACAGGGTGTGGATGGTCATAAAATATCCTAAAACCAGAGACTAACTGGAGGATAGAAATAAAACTGCTCTCAGACCGGTGGTAGCAGATGCCATCAGGCTTGTGACAGTTGGAAGGGAGTATGGGCTGAGTGAAGAGGAAGATTAGAGATGCTCCCCTTCTGACCAGAGCTGGGTAGTCGATCTGCTGTATTACAGCTTGGTTTGATCAGAGATTTCACTGAAGCAGAGCTGATTTCTGCCTTCCAAAGCTCTGACCTTAGCACTAATTTTGAATTCTTGGGGAATTTGAAATAGGGAAATGGTAGATTGACATATGGATGGAAAATCCTGGAGAGTTGGCACAGTTGCATAACATCAAGTATCCTGTCTTGAGGTGTCAAGGACCCCTTGGTCAGGCAGAAACAAAAAATTTGGATATGTTGTGGATGGGGAGCAGGGACTGAACCAAAGCATTTGCATTAGTACTAAAGCTTATGTAGTGCCCTGGCTCCCATATCAGTACTCTATTCCCTTTAAATTTGCACTAAATCTGTCCTTTCCAATTTGTTAAGGAGCACCCATGCTCTGAACCGCTGGAAAGCCAGCACTGGTAGTTTTGGATTAGCAGAATACTCCATTTGATGCACCTTTTCGCCTCCCTGTCTCCTCTCAAGCTCTAATCCTGTGGAAACTCTACTGAGTTTATCACTCTGTCACTTCTCTGAAACAAATCATCTTGGCAAACGAAGCAAGATTCTTTGTTATAACTGTGTCATCATCTCTCCTCCGAAGAGATCTCTTGGAGCAAATGTTTGTGAATGTACCATTGTTTGGAATGCAAACCCAGTTTTTGCCGTAAGAACTACAGGAGCCAGTAGGGCATGCACTAAGTTTATCCCTTAGTGTTGATGGAAAAGGATTTAGTGTTCATTTCTCCTGTTTAAGATTCTGCTTACATCTGATAATTTGTTAGGCTAGGGGGGCAAATATTTGAGGTTGGGGGGAATATTGCAAACTGCACCTTGCTGCATTCCTATATTTGAATGATTTGGGCACTGTAACAAGATACAGAGAGTCTTTAAATACCTGGAAAAGCTGCTGACTTGGCTCTGTGCCAGCACCAAGAGCACATGCTGGGGGTTTGGCCAGGGGCCTCTTCCCAGATTGCAGACTTAAATACATTTCCAGTCCAGGAAGGGCCATAAGCCTATAAACATCATCTGGGAACTTGCTTGTTAGAGGAGATTTCCTCAGAAAAGATTAGGTACCGGGGAGATCCACAACTAAGGGAGGTGGTTCTCATCATTTAAATCATACTTAAGAACATCTAAAGATTATTTTAAATTGAAGTTTTGAAAACAGAATTTTCTCTGTTTTTACATCTCTAAAATTCTCTTTTACCTTTCCATTCTCAGAGTATTCTGAGAGTGACACAGAGGCTTCTACATGGAACTGTGGAGATTAACTGATAGGATTTTAGAAGTGAACTGAAAGGAATACTTGAGTATTTTTCTCTTTTTTCTAGCTGCCCCTCTGCCATGGTTAGTTAATACTGTCCAAAAAGGTTAAAAAACACAAGAGAATAAAGAATGCAGCAAGTGCATGAAACATGATCATGCATACTGTGATCATCAGGGGAAAAAAATAATCACATGTTGCTGGGGCTTTACAAGTTACCTTTTTCCTATTACTCCTCCATTCGTAATTCCTTTTTGACATGTGCATTCTCTGACCACTGCTAAGTCAGCTGAAGTCTTTCTACAGCTTGAGCAGAGGGAGGCACTAAAATGGTGCTCTGTCCTTCAGTTGGCTGCTTTTTATCAGACTCCCAGGAGCATGGATAGAGAATTCTCCCTTCCTATCAAATGAACTCTCAGTTCTGTGGGAGTGGGGTCTGTCTGAGGTTCTCACCATGTCAGCACTTGTAGCTTCTGATGGGCAAAGCTGCATTTCACAATTCAGGAGGTATCTTTAAGATGCACATATTTAGGAGCCCCCTACCTGCCCGCATTCTTTGCAACTCATGAAGCTTTTATGCTGAGTGATTTTGTTCACCAGCACTGCATCAGGAGAGTCTGATTGCTTGGCTTTGATCAAGGGGAAGAAGGGCTGCTTCCCAAGCAGTACCAACTACACATGGCATTAGAAGGTCGAGTACCACTCCTTAAGGTTCACACAGGAGCCATTTGACATCCAGCAGAGATTTAAGGAGAGCAGGGTAATGAGCCATATGGGTTATAAGAACTTTTTTGGTGAGCTTCTACGTGGCTAAGCATTTCTGCCAGCCTGCATTAAGGCACATATCACAAAGCAGTTTGAGAATGCATTTAAGCACACTTCTAAAGCTAAACATGTTCTTGAAAACAAGGAGACAAAACCATATGTACAGTGTGTTTCCCTGAATAAGACCTTGAAAAAAAACCTGAAAACCAATGGCTGCAAAGGTTTAAATATAATCACCAACTTCAAGTTTAACAGAGCTGCAGAAAAGCCACATATTGTAATTTTCATTATCTGTGTTGTGTTTCCCTCTTGTTAGAAATTCATCCAAAGTCCAGAAGAGGCGGGATTTTGATTGGAAAATTGCAGGAAAAGCATCTCAGACCACAGCATTTTCAGCTACTCAGTGAATTCAGAGTCACCTGTCACTCATGGGTCTGAGTTCTGTCTGTTTGACCCATTTCCCCACTCTTGCACTGTGTTATATTCTGCAGCACATGTTCCAAACCCATGACCAAGGCAATTTCCTGCCACAGCTGTGGCTCTCAAGTCATGGTGCTGTGATCACAAATCCCCTTGTCATCTAGAAAAACTGTCAAGCTGGCAAAATGCAGCAGCATCAGTACTAATACCAGATCAAATTTGATATTTCAGCCTCCAGTGAAAAAATGGACTGTCAACTCAATTATTGTTCGGAGCAAAACACAACAGTACTGTTGGCTGCAAGCCATGCCGTTATTGGGACAATTGAGTTTTATGCTGGGGAATAAAATATAGTTATCCTTAAGAGTGTCTGTGTGTACACTGCACTGCAGATCTCCATGCAGCCAGCAAACAAGTGGCAAGACTGTTTTCCTTACTGTATCTGTCTGTCATGTGTCTATCCAGATGCTTCAAGGACCCCATGCAAAGGGGCATGAAAGGTACTGCATAATTCCTGTCTCCTCAACTGCTGTTTTTTGAGAGAGAGCATTCACAGCCTGCCTGTGTCCTGTGGATGAGTTCCTTACTGTTCTTTTCATCTCATCTTTTCAATTTCTTTGTTTTCATCGACGGAATCACAGAAAGGCTTATGTTGAAAGGGAACCTGCAAGTCTTCTAGGCCAGCTCTTTCGAGAAACTGTGACACTTTAGATCAGCATCAATTTGGGTGTGATTTGTTTCCACCAGGTATCAAGGGGCTTCTGTAAATAAGGATGCCTTCATTTTCTCCTGACTTAGAACACTCCTTTGGTCACTGTCCTGGTTCTCCTGAATTCAGAGTGATAAGGTGTTTACAGGTCCATGTCCATGGACTCCTGTGTCTGTGGGAATTGAGCTGTTTATTGTCCCCTTTTTGGTCAGAAAAGAGAGCTGATTCTAGTTTTCCTAGTGGAGTCATCCTCTGCTGCTGCAGCAGAGCACTGAGCTGCATGATGCAGTAACTTGGGGGGGCACAAACTTGTACTGAAGTCCAAGGCCAGAGCATGTTTTCAGAGTGACAGCTGTCTGAGATGAGCATGGCTTTGCAGCCTTGCACTGTGAATATTTGTGTTCCATGCCGGTAGGCTTCTCCTGACGTTTCTCCATTGATGGATTTGGAGGTGTCACTTCATTTCACAGAACTCTGGTCATGGATGACGTAGCTTCAGTTGCACCACTAAGGTTTCATGATGGTCCAGAAGCATTAACTACATTAACCCCATCTTTCCAAATCTAGTCAGAAACTCTTTTTGCTTTGTCCTCTATTGGCATGCTCCCCATGATGCTGGATAACTCCTGCAGATTTGAGCATCTTGCACATAAGCCATGGCAGCCACCTGAAAGAAAGGTTCCTGAGCCTTTAAGCCTGTCTGCCACCAGCACACCCTTCATAGTGTTCTGGCTCTGGAGACATCCTTTGCCTTAAAATTACTCTTTTGGCTGTGGGCCCTCCTTCCACTTAAGATTTGACTTCGTAAGCACATCACACCACCAAGGATGTATCAGTTTCACATCATCCTCCTTCACTTGGTTTTTATGTTCCATCACTGTAGCACAAGACAAGTTTTCTGATTTGCTCATGATGATCTGACTCATCTTCCTCCTGGGATGAACAGGCATTGCTCCCATCAGTGTAACAAGTGGCTGGCTATCTCTGGGGGTATGCAAGGAGGCATGAAGAAGAAGTCCAACTTTACAGATTCCCATGGAGGCATTAAAGAAGCTTACATGTGAATTCAGGGATATATACATATGCACCAGTCAGCCCTCATCCAGTTAGTCCCATCCTCACGTTGGAGAATAAGGACAAGAACAGGCAGTCTGCCACTCATGACTTGCACAAGCAGAAGTCTGGCAGGCCCTTTACAAGGCTGTGGACCTGTGTATCTCTTTCTCACCACTTTTCTTTCAGTGCTTCCCATGGCCAAAAGAAACGTAAGACAGTAGTGTAGCATTATGAAGATAAGGATGAAACCAGAAGAATGGGAGAAAAGGACAGGAGAATTTAAAAAAAACCAAAAACAAACTAACAAAACAAAACAAAAAACCACAAAACAACCACTTCTCAGGATCGTGTTGATTTTTTGTCGATTTTGTGTTGAATTGCAGTGCCAAGATAGCAGGAAACTCAGTTGTTTTTTTTGAGGTAATAGCTCCTGCAGAGGCAGGAGATGTGCAATTGGGAATTCATGACAGTCTGGAAGGACTATTGTTTGCTCTATCTGCAGAAGAGGAATTGGAGTAGCATTCACCTTCCCTGCTCTTAGACATCTGCAGTCTGTCTATCCTTGTCACTCCAGGCTCACATGTTGCATTATAGGAAACTTCAGATACAAATCAGAAAAGACTTTTTTTTTTACTCTGAGGATGCTCAAATGCTGGAACAGGTACCCAGAGAGGTTATGGGGTTTTCATCTTTGGAGATACTCAAAATTCAACCAGTCCTTGAGCCACCTGATCTTTTTCTCCTGATTTGTGCAGTGGAATGTTCTATATGCCATTCACATGTCCCTTCCTATAATTCACAACCTGAATTGTACTAAATTGCTGTGATCCTATAATCATTACAAAGAAATAGTACATTCCAGACAGGGCCTGTCTGCTTAACAGCTGTATCATCTAGGGAAAGATGAAGGTCTGCCAGAAATGCTTTTTTTTTATGATTTTATGTTCTTGTCTTAATTGAAGATTAGGAAATCAGCAACTACGTATGTATTTATCTCACCATGGCAGAAAAAAAATGTTATGATGCCTAGAAACAGTTTCTGTTGCTACCTTAAAACACAGAGAAATTGTCTACTAAAGTCAGAGATACTGCTTTCTGAGTAGTGGCTGGTTTTTCCATTTTTTTCTTTTGCTATTAATATTATCTGTGATATTTCTTTGCATTTTTATCTATAAAGTTGTTTTTTTTTTCAGACTCCACAATATTCAAATTGCGAACAGCTCTGTTGTCATGGAAATCATTACAGAATTAGGCCACAAAGAGTGACAGTGACTCAGTAGCCAGGTGATACAGGCACTCATCTGGGAAAAGAGAAACCTATTTTTCTGTCCCTGCTCCCATGAACATGCAATTATTTCTTTGCTAATGAAACAGATGCATTAAGAGGGGATATCCCAGAAAACTCCTGCCAGGTAACTGCAGTATTTCTTCTGGCCTGGATTCAGATCTCTTGTCTTTAGTGAGAAAGAGGAGAGAAGAGTTGAATTTCGATTTTGCATATGTTAGCAGAAGGAATTAATCTCTGAATGAGGAGGTGGGAGAGGCAAGATGGCCACACTTGCCTGTCCTTGCCCGGGTGCTTAGGCAGGCTTAAGCACACTTACCCATCACTGCCACAGCTAAATGAGCTGATAGACAAGCGGGTGACTAATTTTAGTTGCATCAAAACTCAGCCAGGTGTGAAGCTGTTTGCTCCTCACACAACAGATGTGGGCTTAGGAATGCAGGCATTGATGGGAATTTGTCTAAGTGGAAACAGAGCAGGAGTATTGGGAATCTCTTTGTATCAGCACAGGAGCCTGTGTTTATCTGCTGAGTTCAGTGCTTCAGTGTTTGGTGTTGCAAAAATAAATAGTTTAACAAAAATTAACCCTGATTTGCACAAAAGCATGCAATGAACATCAAGAAGCAGTCCCATGGTGAATGTGACAAAATGGACTTTCTGAGGTCCTTTCCACTCTGAATTACCGCCTGTGGTCTTACATCTGAAAAATCTGGCACAGTGTCAGGAGCATTAAAAATGCTTAAACCCTTGCTCACAGAAGAGTCCAATTTAAGTGGTTTTTTCCCACTCAGTTCACATGAGAAAGAAGGTAATGTTTGCAGAAGTTTATCTCAAGATATCACTGTTATTACTATCAGAAAGCAAATTCAGATTGAAACAGAATTTACTCTAATTTTAATACTGATTTTGATACTCTATTAATGATCTTCATGGAGCAAGAAAATAAAAATACTTCACCAGGAAAATAGAAATTTGCATCAAAACTTTAAACAGCTAGTATGTCCTCCCTTAGCTGCCGTTGTGGTGGGTTTTTTCATTTTTTTAGTATCAGCTTTTAACTCAGTACTTTCTTTCTTGCAAGACGGAAAAGCCAGTGCAGTTCTGTAACCGACAATCATTTGTTGGGGATGGGAGTGGAAGAAGATTAGCTCATAACTCTGTAATCTCATCTCCTATCTATTTTTGGACATATTTTGATTAATTCCCTATTAAGCAAATTCAGTGGTGTGCGTTATTATAGTGTCATGCTTTTCTGTAGCGTGTTACCTGTGTCATGTGATGAGCTGTCCTGAGGGCAAGAAACCAATAAAAATTACATTCTTGCTTATTATTTGCACCACTACCCTTTCATAGCCCATCATAGCCTATGTGTTGCCTAAGTTCAAAGTTAATTAGAATGACTGCCACTGCATGTCATATGAAAGATGATTACTGTATGTACAGGAAGAGTTACGCACCTCCTTATATGTGTCTGTCAGCAGCTCTGCCAGTTGTGCCCCATTCTTTGTTTCTAATGATTGCTGTCACTAGGAATATGAGACACCCAACAACCATGAGGGTGCCAGGTCTAAATGGTTGGGAAATCAGCAACCTTTTCGCTACAAATGTGACGTTTCTCAGGAAGGCCTTAACTCCACTAGCCAAAAACTCTACTTTGTACAAAATCATCCTATTAAAAATTATTTTAAGCTCTTCTATTTTATTTACGTCAATCACTGGAAGAAGATTTGTGAAAAGATAGCAAAGAACAATCCTTAAAATACATGGTTATGAATTGTAAGATAAAAAACTTAATTGTAGTTTAGACTTCAGATTTATTTGAAAAGGGGATAATGATAGTAATTACCCAGTTTGAGTTTTGTAGAAGGCTAATTAGATCCCAAAAGCATTTGTATGCACAAGGCAAACCATAAATACAAAAGACCATCTGGTCCTTATCAGCTTACAACACTAACACTGTCTGTAATTATTTTTTCTATATTGTTTTGATGTTGACATTTTATGATGCAATACATCTAGCCATGGTTAGGGAATAACCTGTAAATGCTTTTTTGGTTGTTGATAGGTTTGGGGTTTTCTCCTGCGTTTGATGACATGGTCTGACTCTAGGAGTGCAGTGAAGCAATTTGGAGTTCAATCATTTACACTACAAATGGGTCAGTGTTTTAAACTGAGTTTGATTGTGGGGTTTTAATCTAAATTGTTCCATCTGCTTTTTCCAGCATTCTAGGGGTTCAAAAATCATACGTGAATATGATGGTAAGGCTTTAGCAGGCTGTGAAGAAGTAGTTCCACATCAGTGTAGGGACTAATTCCAATGCCCTTGCTCCACGTTCAGAGCTTGCTGTCCAGAGTTGCCTGTGCTTTTGCTCCAACATGAACTCCATGTGTGGCCTGGTAAAAGTGCCTTGTTATCACTGTGAAGTTACGTGTTCAGTCCCTTCTGTGCTGCAGGGATGGCTCTCCAGACCTCCATACTGTGAGCCCAGGCAGGCAGGATGTCTCAGCAGGACCTCTTTCAGGCTGCAGACAGATGCTGTGCTGCTGAAGTGGCCACAGATCCTGTGGAAAGCGTTAGTCAGGCCCTACAAAACACAGGGAGGCAGGACTGGCTCCAAGCCTTAGGGAGGTGTTGAATTTGATTCAGTCTGAGTGATTTACCAGAGATACAGAGAGAGACGCTGCCAGCTGCTTTCTGTGGCATCTTGTGGTTTCTCTGAGCTTCTCTCTAAGAGGAAAATTCTTGTGCAGAATTTTAATTAATTCCTTATTTATGAAAATTGTCACTGATTTGATGCCTTCTGACAGCTCTCCTCAGTCAAACAAGGACTAAGTAGTCAATCCTGCAGGTGCTGCTCAGGGACCCACGCAGGCTTCAGGGATCTGCCTGTGCAAATCCAAGTGCAAATCAGACACTTTATCATTAAGTTTAGAATCTATTTCACTGAAATTAGAAGGGTTTTAATCGAGTCCTAATTTTCTTCATTCCAGATACCTCCTAACCAACTGGCCATCTAAATGTTGTCTGGGGTCCCACATCAGTCCAAATCCTAAAATTTGAAAAGAATTATGCATTTAAAGTAACAAATTGTCCTGAAATTGAATCTTGTATAAAAAATTACTTGATGCCAGGTGCCTTTACTTCTCTTTGTTCAAATATTTTTGTGTTACACATGAAGAACCTAACATCTGTAGTGCTTTAGAGTCTGTTTCTTTATAATTGCATAATCTCATTTAACAGTGCACAGAATCTCTAACCACTCAGGCCTGTGTGAGCTTTCTGTTTGGAAAGAACAGAGTAGGAAAGGCACAGCTGTACAGGCAGTGTGAGCTGACTGTTACATAGATATGCCTTTTTACTTTCCATGGTTTATCCATGTTTCCATGGTCTTTTGTCTTGGAATGCCTGGCCTGTGTGGATACTGTGAATGTCAGTCTGCTTGTGCAAGGCTTCATCCATCAGCCCCATCATACACCGGTGCAATCCTGGTGTCCAGACTCATACACCTTGTGCACTGTCAGCCTCTCAGCTCCATACCAAGGAGGATGAGCCTTTCCTGGCCATGGCATCAGGTTCTGGCTGTCCTCACACACAACCCTCATCCCATCACCATCCCAGGCAGGAGAACCCTGTTTCAGCCAGGGTTGAAGGAACCATTATGTAACCACAGCATGAAATGTGGGTTTGGGTAAAGAAGATAAAGATCTGTATATCTGCAGAGGAGTTTGTATTTAAGTAGCAAAACATGACTAGAAAATTAGTACATTTTGGAGATAGTCTTAGGTGGACATATTGTTTATTCTTTAACTTCTTCGAAACAGACTGGTGACAGGTTTTGTATAGTACCTAGAAGCTCTTTTTTTCTTTTTTTTCACAGGGACCAGGTTTAAAGTAGACAGTGTTCCTTAAGTAAATGCCACTGAATGTCCTAAAATTTCATGTCTAATCTCATGTTTTCATGTGAGAACCATGTACTTTCCGTCTACTGCAAAATCATGACCCACATCTTCCAGATACTGAAGCCCATTCACACCACTTTTGTGTCACCATATTTTTGTAAAGGACAAGTAGAAAACAGATAGCTCCTGGAGCTCACACAGAGTCTGTAGACAGAGATTGCAGTTGGGGAAAATAACAATTTCATAGCACAGAAGCATGTGAATTCTCAAACCTAGACTTCATGCAGCCCTGCCACCTCCCGTGGCATCCAAAAGGTTAAGATGTACAGCAGGAGCCACAAAGGGTGAGTTTGCTTTCTAATATCGACTGTCAGGAAAATCATAACACTGTTTTACTACTAAAATTGCTTTGGAGATTTTTGTGGAATCATCTTGATTGAGTGTTATAACTGTCTGTAGGAAATTGCTTGGGATTAGCCTTGGGAGTAGAGTTGTGCATGTGAGACCGATGGACCTGTGGTGTGCACAGGCGAGCACATTACGTGTAGCGTGCCTGAGGCTGGGCTGGGGCGGGGAAGGAGCATCCAGACTGTGTGGCAAAGCTTCCTTTTTGCTGTCCTCTTCCTCCTCCTGTGGTCATTCCAGCACTCCCAGCAAGCATCCAGGCATCCAGCATCTGCTTTCCTCTTAATGTAATCCTCCAGATCCGTGTACACTTCCTCCAGGCCACAGAAAATGTGGTTTAGTTTAGTTTTCTGCATCTGAAATTAACACCTGGGATGGGATTTGCTTAACTGAATATGGACCTCTAAAAAGTCAGCATTTCTGAACCCAGGTTCCAAATGCTGTGAAAGGACATTTGAGTGGTTACTCTGGTGAAACATCATTATTATATGCTTAGGCAACAGGAAATCTTCCGCTAACTGGTCACCAGGGGCTACATCCAGAAAACATCGGTTGCCTAAAACGAGACTTAGAATTCAAAGACATAAATCTAATATTGCAGTCCCAAAGCCATAATTACTTGCACACAACCCTGATGTCTCTTCAGTTTTTCAGCTCATTTGTGTTAATAGTGAACACTCAGCCTGGCCCAGAGTCCTTGAGTCTGCTGTGTTCCACACAGAACTGATCAGCCTGGATTGTAATTCACATACAAACTGGATGAGTTTGATCCATGAAGGTTTAGGAAAGGAAAGCCTACTGGATGGATTGGGCAGCCTGCACCTCATCATTACCAGGCTATTTTTGAAGGGTGTAAGATGGGTGTGGAGGGGCTCTGGTTTTGATGAAATAATGCAAGAGCTATAGCACTTACCCAGCTAGCTTAATGTTCTCTCATCCGAAAGGTTCAAGATGGCATTTCCTCTCTTCCAGGAGGTGAGTGTACTAGGTTCGATGCACTGTAATGATTCCTTTGATACCCTTTCTTTTATGCTGACTCTCAGTACAGAAAAAAGAATTAATGATTTTCTATAATGGAAGGAGAGAAGCAAAGCACAGCAAGCTTTGCAGAGGGAGCAAGAGAAAATATGGCTTTCTATTACAGGGCTGTGAGCATTTACCTGGAAGGGAATGTTCAAACACTCTTCTCGACTGCTGAGGCAGCCCTGGTGTTTCTTGTGCCAGAACACCAGAAACCTGGTGTTTCTTGAACCACAGCTGAATTAACACAGCCAACATAAAACTGGAGAATTTCCAAGATGAGATTCTCCACCAAAGAGCTCCACCAAAGACTGGTGATCCAGTTTAAGCTTTCTCCCAGAGCCAGTAAATTCTAGGTAATTTGTTTTGCTTTGGTGCAGTACCTGTGAGGAGGAACCAGATAGTTTGTTTCATTGTGGTTCCACACACACGCCTTGAGGTCTGAGTTGACTGTTCTCTGAGGAGCAGTGACGTAAGGTTTTGGCTTCACATCCTAGACAGAGTCAGGAGCTCAAGACTGGCCATCCCTGCCAGTGTCCCCTAGTACTGAGGCTTCGACCTGCTGTCATGGGTAGATCCACCACCACTGGCCTCACCTTGCTGTGCCTCACCTGTGTACAGCTGGGGTTTATTTCTGAAATCTGTAACAAGTTATATCAAATTAGTATAATTGAGACCTGTACTTGTCTGTTAATTTTTTTTGAAATCACCTATATAAATATAATTGAGGGCTTTTACCAGGCATTACAAAAGTGATAGTGGGCTTTAATCAGGCAGTGCAATCTTGTCATCCTGTTTCCTCAGGAAAAAAGGCTGAACTAAGGGTACATTATGAGTGAACATCAGTCTTCCTGTGGCACTTGGATGTCAGCAAGAGAAGGGAGGTGGATTTTACATCATGGTTTAGTTACTATAGCTAGAATCCATTAAGTTTCATTACCAATTTTGATTTGATGTGATGATTTGACCCTGGCGGTCAAATCCTGTAAATAAAGCAATGTGAGTTTACTAAAATTTCTCCCTGACAGGAGCACTCAGTTGTAGCATTATGACCTATTATCTAACATTATTGTTAAGCTATGGTTCAGGAGAAGAATCTCTTTGCAGATGTAATTTATTACATCTTCCTAAACTCTTTGAGTGACATTCAGACTTAAAGAGAGCCAATTACACTGCTTCTCACAATAGGCATATCCGTTTGCAGAGCCTTTTAATAGTACTTAAGATTCCTTGACTGCATTTGTCTTTTGTCTGTGAAGCTTGCTTTCAATGTCATTTCCACTCTGCTGCTGGAGATAATCTCTGGCATCACACTTTTCCTTTCACTCCCTCTACCTCAATTTTTCTCGCAGAATTTGCCGGCGGCTGAGGGGTGTCAGCCATGGCTGTACCTTCAGGAGCCTGAAGCAGTTACAAGAAGAGTCAGGACCATGAAGGCACCTCACACCATTGTGTCCCCCCTTGCTACAGCCCTTGTTAAAACCTCAGTTCACCTGCCCTGTCGCTGACACCAGTTGTCATCAGTTGGCTGACTTCAGGCTGGCTGACTTTGTGTCTTTCTCTCTCATCAGCTGCTCGATATCTTGCTGATCTGTTTTGTTTGCAGTGTGATAGGTTTGAGCATAATGTATTATTTATAAATGTTTGGTAATTTTCTGTGTCAGTGATGTAGTCTTTGGGGCTGCTTCAGTCTTTCGAAAACAGGTTTGACACAGCATCTCTGTCTCAGTGTTACAGCAGCATTCTCAACCGGTTCCTGTACTTGTCTCCACTTGCTACAGTTTTAAAAATGTTCTTGAGCGCTTGTGCTGAGTGTTTAATTAAAATTTCATGAGGAAGCTCGGTCTAATTCTCATCTAAATTACAATACCATGAATGGGAAGTAGCCACAGAGGAGTCAGCAGAGTTGCGGTAGTGTAAAATTGGAGAATGAGGGCTGTTGTCTTCAGTTACATTGCCAAATAGTAAATCTTACTGAAGAACTTTCCCTACAAAACCTAACAAATTGAAGCTAACATTTTTGTCCATTCACTTTTACAGTGTTTTTATTACTAAACTTACTGTATTTATATTTAATGCCTCAGAGTCTGGTCTTGAGATGTGCTGACCCCCCTACAATTTACTCAAATTTGCATGTCATGTTTTGGACCTGAATCAATAAAACTTGCTCGCATTGTATTCTGTATTTTGCAAGCATTAAGAGATCTTCAAAGCAAGGAAGAGAGTAACTAGTGCCTCCTTACCCCCTTACAAAGGGGTTTTGTCCCACACAGTCCCCATCCCTGAAGGTATTCAAGGCCAGGTTGGATGGGGCTGTGTGCAGCCTGGTTTAGTGGAGGGTGTCCCTGTCCATGGCAGAGGGCTTAGAATGAAATGTTCTTTAAGGTCCCTTCCACTGCAAACAATTCTATGTTCCTTTGATTCTTTTCAGATCCCAGTGGCCTCAGCACAGAGCCATGCTTACAGGGTTGCAGAAGGGAAGACCTGCACAACGGCTGTAACTCCACTGTTACCAGTCTTTTTGCTTCTCTCCACCTTTTCCCTACTGTCCAGGCAGATGCAAATATAGTTACAACTTTGAATAGAGATCTAGTGAGCTACTAATCGCCAGCTATGTTGTCTGGCCATGACAGATCTTTTAATTTCATAGATGCAAGCATAAATTACTTTATATCCTCCTGAAAAACAAAAAAAAAAATGGTCCATGTAGCTGCAGATTACTTACTTTTTAACATCTTCATGAGTGTGTGAGAGAAGAAAAATATTCTGTGCAAAACTTGAAAAAACAAGATGTGTAGATATGAAAGCTCAAAGTCAAATTTGTGTGCATCCTTCCTCCTGGTTCATCATGGATGTCATATTTCCCTGAATTGTCACTGTGTTGTCTTAAAAGTGTTGCTGATTGACTGTACTTTATATATGCCATTCCTATCCTTAATGTAAACTGCATCTTATCCACAGATAGAAAAAGAGATGCTGGGACACAATGATACTGTCCACTAAAAACCAGCGCTGTCAAAATGGCACATTAACCTCCTAATATTGCTGTTAACAGTATACATGTGAAGATACATTAACACCTTGGGGATTTTTCATGATCTTCGTAATCCTTGTCTAATAAAGGGACAGCTTAGCATCTTCAAAGGAAGAAGTAGATTTCTGCAATGCTTAATTGTAAGGGCAAAAATAAATTTATAAACTCCTCAAGTTAACTCAATAAGCATAGAGTGCATTAGGATTAAGGAGAAAAAAAGATGTCCAAGAATTATCCCATAAGACCACATGGATAAGCATAAGTGTAAATCTCAGATAAACTTATGCTGAGAAAATACCATCTCATTTGCAAACAGGCACTGAACCGGGTGGTTGTGGAACTACTGAGAAGAGTAGTTTGATCCCCAAATTTAAATAATGACTTCTAGTTGACAGCAGCTTTGATTACTCCTTGGAGCTACCCAAGCGAAAGAGAAACTAATGCAGTTGTCAGCCTGATCACTGACTATCTGGACTCTTCTTGTTCTGACAAGTGTATCAGGTACAGATGTTAGTAAAATTTGCTAAATAGGAGAGTCAGACAGGTCTGTCTTACCCATCAGCTTCCTCACGTGTAGAGAGGCCACCATTGTCATTGCTTCTTGCTTTCCTCTGTCCCTGTTCAAGAGAAGCCTGATGTATTCTCCACAAGCCCTATAAAGGTTGTAGCCTCAGAGCTCTGTTCTTGCATTCATTATTTGTATGTGTATACAGATATATTCATGTCTTTCTTGTCTGGAGTCCCCTGCTTTTCTACCCAAAGAAGAGCAATAGTTCTAGCTCTTCTGCTTGACTCTGCTCCATTTTACGTGCTCCCCATGGAGTCTAACGAGCAGCAGCAGCCATGATTCTCATATTGCCTCCTCAATGTGCATAAAGATCACTCAGGGACCTTCAACTTTTTACCTCTTTGTGGGTTTCTTTTTTCCATTGCTGGCAGAGGTGGACACTCTGGCCCGGATGTCTCCCAGCAGCATTCCCAAGCACTGGGTGTGAAGAAGTGGCTCAAGCACTAAGCCACTGCTCTGCTGCAGTAGGTGGCTTTCAGCTGTAGATCGTCCTTCCCTGTGACCCAGAGATCTGTAGCCAGAGATGGAAGCATTGATGGCTAAGCACAGCATCACAGGATCATTCAGGCTGGAGAAGACCTCTAAGATCATCAGACAGAAAGCACAATTTTACATTCACTGATTGAAAGGAGGGACACTGAATATGGTAAAACGTGTGCCTCACCTCACTGTGAAAAGAGGAGTTTAGGAGATAGGACTGCCTCCTAGGAGTTGTGCCTATGTGCTAGATATTAACACTGAAGTATTTTCATTCTGTATGTTAAAGTCATTAGTTTAATTCAGACCACTTACAAAAACAGTTCATTAGGAACTTCAGTTACTTCAATTTAGGGGCACCCAAAATGAAGCAATGATCTGATATAAGAAGATGCAGTTTCTCAGTCTTCTAAAAACATTTTTAAGGTATCTTCAATTGTGGCACCCCAGATTATTATGTCTGAAAATTAAAAGTAATTGTTGAAATACTGCTTTTTCCCTTAGGCTTAAGAGCACAATAACTCTAATTGTCCTGCTGAGCCTTAATGTCATTTACTTAAAATTCTTTCAGGTACAGACTTGTTTGCTTGGTAAGCTGGCTCAGAGTGAGACACTGCCATCATTCCAATGTACTGCTGCTGTTCAGGGCTGCAGCCTTTTCTTGTTTCTAGCAGCAGTTTGATCTAGATGTTTCTGTGGATCTTGCATGGAGGTGGAAGAGAATGGAGCAGCTCAGCAGGTGCAAATTCTGGTTATTGGTGATCCCTCCTTTTAGCCTTTGACTCTGATTTGCAAAGGTGGAAACATCAGCAGAACATCAATTCTTACTCCCTACTCCCTAAGAAACATGATGAGATTTGACATAATGGATGCAGGTAACTGATCATTTATCCCTTTGCCAAGTAGCTAGTGAGTTGATATGACAGAGCCAAAATTCCTAAGTCCAGTATACTTTTCACCATATTCTTTCTCAGGGATGTTTTGGGGAGAGAAAATATCATTATCACATATCCAGCATCTACGCAACTTTTGCTCATATTGGTAAATAGATCTTAAGTATCAGCATGGCCATGTGTGAAACTGTTCTCCTCAGTGCCAGTTTAAAATATGATGGTGATTTAAATGCTGCTTTCAGATCAGGTATTGACCATTTGTATAAGCATCAAATAAATGTTTCAGGAAAACATCATAAAATTATAGAATGTGCTGACTTGGAAAGGACCCATCAGGATCATCGAGTCCAGCTCCTGGCCCTGTGCAGGACACCCCAAGAAACACACCAAGTACCCGTTACTCAGTTTTTGCTGGAAATGACACAGATTTTGTCAGGTTTTCTGAGTTGTCCGTAAATGAATCTTAAATTCAGTCACTTGGAGAGGATAGGAAGTGTATGGTCATATTTTATTTCCATTTAATATAGTGCATACCCTTTGGAAAAATGCCATCACGTGCTACATGCACAGATACAGGCACGGTGCAGTGAGGTACAGGATCCAAGCTCCTAAGATAGGTTATTCTAAAAGAGGAAATTCTGGTTATTGATATCATGGGCACAGAGAGGAGGTCAGCTGCTAAGTGTTTCAACTTAGTTGTAAATTGTTTGATTGTCCTGTTGTCTTTGTCATACTTCAGCAGTCGTCATTGCTGAGAATTGTTAGTATTGCTGTATCCTGGGTTTATAACTGAAACAGAAGAAGCAGAAGAGAGTGTATGTTGAAGAGCTGGTTAGAGGGAAGGAACTTGGACTTGTTCTTTCTGAAATATTTACTGCCTTTCACAGATTTTTTTATGGGCTCCAGGAGGGATTTGAATGAGGTGTTAGGTTGAAAACTGAACTGAGAGGCTGTTCCTTATGTAGGGGAAGATGATATAAAGGAATTAACTGTTTGACAGCTGGACTTTGACTTTTGATGGATATTTTTTACGGGAGAGTGTGAATCCCCCTGCTCCTTTTTCCTCTGCTCCAAACAGAGGGTGTAGTGTGCAGAGGGTAGCTGCTCACTGTTCCATTCCTGTGCTGGGGGCAGGGGGATGAGGACTGTGTAGGGTTCTTCTCCTTCTGCTTCTGGGCTTCCCAGGGAGCCAGGGCCTAGGGAGCTGTGCCACGACGTGTTACTGTCATGGGTCCGTGTTGGGTGACTGCACTGGGGACATGGCAAGGAAGTGTGTGGGACCCAGGAGTGTGTGTCTGAGCCATGACACCTCCTGGAGCTGTTCTCCCTGGGCTGGAGGTTGTGGTCAAGTCCTTACTCAGGGCTTGGTTTACAGGCACTGTCTGGCTTATAAAAGGCAATTATAGCAAGTATTTGCCCCTAGCTACCCTTGTGGGCTTGCAGAGAGATCTCAGCCAATAAATCATTACTCTTCAATATCAGCTTGTACCTACCTCGTAAGCCTGTTCCTGAGCTTGGCACTGGAAAAGAAAGAAAATAGCATTCAACCAAAGACTAGAGTTTTGTGTTGTGGTTTTATTTTTACTCTGAGAGTTCAGTTATTTTTACCTAACAAACAACATTATTACCCCTATAACTCTCTGCGTGTTGGCACGGGGGCTCTGCAGTGCCGGTGTCTGACAGCTTGCTAATAATGCAGCGTGGTACGAGCACGTCCTGTGCCAGCAGCGATCACCGCGAGCAGGCGGCAGTGCGATGACAGCCTTGAGAAGCGGCAAGCGCAATCTGAGAGGTGACATCGGAGGGAATTTCCCAATTATTTCTGCTTCGTTAGGCTTCGGGTGACGGGAAGGTCGCGCAGCAAGCGCACTCCCACCCAGAAGGTGCAGGTCACCCCTTTCAGGCTTCTCAAAATGGTGCCTTTATAATTAGAGGATGTGATTTAGTTTTATTATATTTTTAAAAGATAATAAACTATTGACAGCTGAGGTTGCAGGCTGAATTTAGCCATAATCACAACCACAGATGCTTGTGTTTTCACACAAGTAACTGTACTCATTAAGTCTTCCTGTATAAACAGCTAAAACTCAGCACTAAATTGCCAAAAAGAAACCAAGACTTTTGAATACCAGCATGCTGCTGCCCAGGGTGTCTGCTCAATGTATGGAATGGGCATGGGGGGAGAGCAGAGAACAAAGAGTGATTAGGACAGCTTTTGTGGTGGTGATGCTGGCACTGAAGGATGGGATTAATCACAGAACATCCTGAATTGCAAAGGACTCACAAAGCATCAAGTCCAACTCCTGACCCTGCACAGGACACCCCAAGAGTCACACCATGTGCCCGAGAGCGTTGTCGAAATGCTCCTTGAGCTCTGTCAGGCTGGTGCTGTGAACACTTCCCTGGGGAGCCTGTTCCAGTGCCCAACCACCCTCTGGGTGAAGAACCTTTTCCTAATATCCAACACAAACCTACCCTGACTCCACTTCAGGCCATTCCCCTGGGTCCTGTCATTGGTTACCAGAGAGAAGAGATCAGTGCCTGCCTTTTGCTTCCCCTGGTGAGGAATTTGTAGATTGCCACAAGATCTCCCCTCAGTCTCCTCTTATTTAATTAGTGTCACTATTTCACAAATAGGCTTCTGTGCTAAGCCAGGCATGCAGACTGATCTGTAGGTACTGGAGAGAGAGGCAGTCAAGACTGCCCAGCAGGCCCTTCTGTGTGTTTTACAGCAGAAATCTGGACTACAGGCTTAGGCAGGACACCCAGATTTACTTAGCCAAAACCAGACAAAATGACTTCCGTTCTCTGGAGTGTTTGGACTCATATCAACTGAAATATTAATACTGTTGCTGTGACAGAATGGTGCTCCCATGATGTAGGTCTCATGAAATTACTGGGTGTGATTTTTTTCACCCTTAGATGCTTTAATGCAGAACTATCAAACAGCTCCACTTAAGGCTGTATATTCTGGTGGTATCATTCCTGTGGAAAGGGCAGTGTGGAGCAAGGATGGAGACGCAGTACCCTCTTGCAGACCCTTGTCCAATGCCAGCCCTTTGCTTCCTCCTTAAGGATAGGAGGACAGAGCAAAAGCGAGCTGTTTGTGCTCAGAAGCTGCTGTCATGGTGTCTGAGTATTGAGAAAAGCAAGAAAATAGGTACATCCACTTGCAGCCCTGAGCACACACTCATTCAAGGGTCTAGTTGGGGTCTAACTTGGCTTCTTAGTCCTTCCATGTTGGACCTGTTTGTCAGGGGAAAACAGTCCTTATAGAAACCAAACACTGTCAACCCAGAAACTACGTCTGCAAGGAGGATTTTCAGTTGGTGACATGCCTCAAAGTTATACAGAATCACAGAATCGTAGAATACCCTGAGTTGGAAGGGACTCACAAGGATCACCAAAGTCCTGCTCCTGGCCAAACTCCTGGCACAGGACACCCCCAAGAATCACACCATGTGCCTGAGAGCATTGTCCAATATATCACTGTATAAAGTGAGGAGAGACTGAGTGGTTTTGCTGTAGTTTGCCGGGTTTTTTTTCCATTAAAAAATCCAAGCTGGATTTTTGGGGGGTCAAAAATCAACATTTCAATTACTTCTTTGTTCTTTTAGAGAAGCAGTCTAAATGCCTTTACTACAGCTTCCACTCCCCTGGGATGGACAACCCACTGAGACAGCTTCCTCTGAGCAGTAGGTTTTGTCTCTGAGATTCTGTGAGAACTTGGATTACATCAAGGCATGAAGAGAGACTGTTAGACAGCACAGTGGGATCCTCAAATCCAAGCTCCTAGTTTTAGAGAAAAAATATTGAAATTAAAAACACTGTAATGAAAAGGTGTGAGTGAGTCGTGGTTGGGCTTTTTTTAAACAAAAAAAAAACAACCTTCACCACTGCTGGAAAGTGAGAAAAGTACTTCCTTTGATGCCCAATTTTGTCAAAACCACTTGGGAGTGAGTCTATCACTAGTGCTGAGCAGTGTAGGAAGGTATGAATTAGCTTGATGCCAGGTAGGGTCTGGAAAACAGCCATATAAGATGAAAATTAAATTAAAATCACTGAAAGTAGGAACCTAAATTGTTCTTTAAATTATTTGTCCCCATCACTGTGTTGAAGGAACATGTATAAGAAGTAACATTTTCTTTTTATCCTTCAAACTGGTAGAAAAGCACCTCAGAGGTGGGCATGGAGTGCTAAATGAGAAGTCCTACATTCCTTGTAGTCCTACAAGGTGCTACAGCTAGGAGCCAGATGTACCCAAAGCCATAGATGCTTATGTGTAGGACACCAAGTTGAACACGCACTGATGAGCTCTCTGGATCACATGCAGACACCTAAATTCAAGTGTTTTAGTCTCAAGATGACTCATCTGATGTTTCATGTGAAGAATCACTAATTTTTCAAACAGACCTGCTCCCTGTAAAAGAAATTTGTATTTTTGTTCATCTCTCCTTCCCCAAGGAAAAAAAAAACCAAAACAGCTCCTTTCAGACATTTGAGTATTTCCAGAAACGTGTTCAATACATGTCAGTTCTGTCCAGCATTTTCCATATTTATGCCCTACATATTTCCAGCATGACATGTCCTTTGTTTATGGTAGCATTGCATGACCCACTCAGACATTTGGGAAAATAGAAGATGGTTGGAAATGGGGGAGTCCGTGTGTCTGGTTGGCATCTGTGCTGCTTCAGTATTTGTAGCCAGTGCTTCAGTCTTTCCTTGCTTGTGCATTTCTGTGTGTTTGACCTTCAGAAAACCTGTAAGCCCCTCTGTGCCTCTGTTCCCTGACTGTCCTATGGAAACATTGCTCCCTGTCTGCACTGGCAGCCTATTCTCTTTTTTTAATTAAATCTCTTTTTTATTTTTTTCTGGTTAAGGAATTTCTTGTTGTTTCCTGTGAGGTTGTGCTAGTATTATTCAGGGAAAAAAAATTAAGTGATATGTATCCATTATCACTTTGATGGGTTCAGCAGCTTCTTGGCAAACCTGGTTTCAGGGAAAGAGCAATTTGGTTTTCTGTGGCTTGAAGTTTAACCACTGGAGAGTGCTTATGGGAGATGGGGGTGGTTTTCTGGGATTGTTTTTCCTCCCTTTGTCAAGTTGTGTACTGTGCAGGGCGCACTTTCTCCCAGGATGAGTTGACAAATACTCTGTCTAAAGCAATCTTGATGTATATCCAAACCTCTCTCCGAGTGAGGCCAAGCGCTTTGGCAGCTCCTTTCCGCACTGAGCATCTCCAGAGCTGAGAGCCCAGGCGCTGCTGAATGGGCCAGCACAGGGCCGGCGCTGATTAATGATGCAAACACAACCCCGAGCAGCAAAGCCTGAGCAAACAGGGCTGATGTCAGCCCTAGCAACAGATGGCAGAGCCCCTTTTTCCCGTGCTCCGCGGGCTGCTCCAGCGCTCGGAGCCGGAGAATAAGGAACAATAAGGGTAGCACAGGGTTAACCACCGCTTCTGTCAGCGTTTTTGTGCTGCCTTCGCTCTTTCACAGCAAAATGTCACCGGGTGAATTGATTGTTTTTTGTTGTTGTTGTTTTGCTGTCCGGACGCAAGAGAATAGTGGCCACAAGCAACTTTTAGCTCTTGGGGCCGCCTGGTAGAAGGGGCACAATAAACATCCTTCCCGCAAATGTGGAAAAAGCTATTGAAGGTGGAGCTGTTTTATAGAGGTTTCTGATGCTGTTGCAAATTGTTATGGGTCAGTTGCTGTTTCTAACACTAACCTCAGCTGCTGAGGGTGGCTGGAAATGCCCGTGTTAATTACCATCAGGCTGAGGTCTTGTCTTGTAGACACAAGTTGTATGGCTTTAACTACACTGCTATCATTAAAGAGGTACAAATACCCCGAAGTGAATGCAGTTACGGCAGTATAAATGAGCTTGTTTATCTCATAATCTATGCTAGTATAAAGCACCGTTATACCCATAAAATTGCACTCACTGGGGGTTGTGCCACTGTAAATGCTTTGGTACAGAAATCAGTAACTTGCATACTTGGACGCTCTGGGGTCTGGCAGGCTGGAAGTGCTGTGCTGCAGCAGCTTCCATACTGAATACTCAGCTATTTTTGTTTTTAATCTATCATTCTTGTCTTGACCTACAAATAAAAATTTAATGGAAAGTTGAATTTATGGCAGCAGCAGAAATAGGGGTCGCAGGTGCTGTCTTCCCTCCTTGAACTCCAGTGGCTGGGGAATGAAGGAACCATCTGAGCCACGGGACGGGAGAGGTCCCTCCCTGCATAGAGACAGGCAAAGGGCCAGCCAGCAGACCCTCCCAGAGAAATATCAGTGATGGGAGAGTGATGCAGCCTAAAAGAAGAGGCAGAGAGCTGCTTCACAGCTTTCTGGGGCTGCTCTAATACACGCCGTAAAGCCATGCTGATAGCTCCAAATCCCATAGGACCTCCAGGGGTAAGAAACAATCCGCTTTTGCCTCCCACATCTGCCTCACAGAGATTTTTTTCTTAGGACACAGTGGCTGTCATTCGCCTTACCAAATTGTAGTGATCATCTGTAGACTGCCTTTACAGTGACTGGAGAGACAGATGCCTCTAAACTACATTCTATCTCCTCTTAGCTTGGATATCTAAAAAACTCATATAAATCATGCTTAAGAGGCGCCTGCTTCTCTGCTTTGACTGTACAAGGATGTTTGTCATCTGAGTAGGATGCAAGTACAGTGAGTCTTACCTGTCCTGGTTAAGCAGGGTCCTGTTCTGCTCCATGGCACCTCTGCTTGCCCATGGCTTTGAGAGGGGTTTTGGTGGTGTGGCTGCAGAAGTATTACTGGCTCTTGGAAAACTCCATGTATTAAAAATGTGTTTACTCTCATTTCTTTGTCCTTCTTCCTTTAACTGACAAAGCAAAACTACTTTGGGACATTGGGTGTCTTAATGAACTTTTAATTAATTGTTTGCTCATTTCACTTTTTAATGAACTGTTGTTGATTATTTTACTACTTTACACTGTGGCTATCTTGACTCATTTCTACCTGCTCATACAAGCATTTCTTCTGGAATAGAAAAGGCCATTGCATCTCCCTCTGCACTCCTGGTTTTGTACCACTACTTTGAAGTAGCCACCAGGATTGCCCAGATCCTCAGCAATTCACTCAGCTCAGTCTGTCGCTGTTACCAGATATCATGGTCCTTTTGAAAGCATTGGGATTTAGTTCCTGGGGTCAGATCTGTGGCTCTCCTGACTCTGATGGAGCCCCATCCCAGCTGCCAAGCAGTCTCCAGTCTCTGTTCCCAACTCCTGCATATCTCCATGATTCCCTACAGAATGACTCTTAGCTCAGTGTACCTGGGTAGATATGGGCTGTTAAGAAGCTACCTGATAGTGATTTAAGATTTTAAAACATCTTGAATGTTTTAAAAACGTAATGTATTTACCTTTTACTTCTGGTTGTTTCAGTTTCACTAAACACTACCTGCAGCAGTTACAACCTGATCCTTTTGGATCCTGCAGGACCAGTTTCTAGATTTAGGGCTGTGCTATTAAAAACAAGTGCTAGTAAAAACAATACTGCAGGTAAAAAGAATAATTTGGGTAAGTGAGGAGGCCTAATTGATTCATCAAGGGTTATACAGCACAAACACTTCAGAGCATCCTCACAGGATCCTGCTGTGAAATGCCACTCAGCCTCCTGCCACAAGGATCCCAAGGAGCAAACGCTCTGCATATTTTAAGGAGGTGCTGGTTCTTAGCCTTAAAAACCCCAAAACTCATAGTTTTTCCATGCATAGAGACTCCATGTCAAGTATTTCTGCATTATTTTTACTTACATTTACCCATTATTTATCTCAAGAAGGACTCTCAAAATTGCTCAGATTCTTGAACCTGAGAGACTAAAGTGTTTTAAATGTGCTTCTGCTATGCACAGCACCAGTCTTCAAAATGTAGTTTTACTTTTATAGGATTCCTTATCTATAAAGTGAGAGAAATCATTTTAACGCAAGACAGGGCTAACCTCATACCTCACACAAGCTTTTGGTGCTGAATTCATTGACATTTCTAGGGTACAATGCAATCTTTGTGTGCTAAATGTTGTTAAAGAACATGATTTTAAAGTTCTTAGATTTGCCTGGAGTTTATTTTTTTAAAATAATTTTTAAGTGCTTGTTGAAAACTACCAAGTCACTGACGAATGAAGTTTTATTTCAAACTTGTTAAAACATACTAAAAACTATGGAAAACAGGTAACTCAGTGTTGTTTTGAGTCCCATGTTTGAGGCAGTTTTATTCCCTTCAGTACTGAATAACAAAATTGTAACCGATCTGTAAATCAACCCTTTGATGCAGTAAAACTGCCAGAAACCAAAACTGATCTGGCTCAAATGATAGACACTTAACTCTGGCTGACAACTTATACATTTAATTGGAAGCTACAGCTTTTGAAATGAATTGGACAGGGTGAAATCATCACAGTCTCAGATGTAGACAATGACAGAAGCCAGTATGTTCAGTTCTCTTCACTGAGGCTTGTAACACAGAAAAAGCTGCTGATCTTACTAGATTGCAATTGAAGATATTTGCCCTTCACTGAATAATGAGCTTGCAATCACATTTTGCTGAAACAGGTTCTTTGTACAAATGAAACTTAAATCAGAAGGAAGTTAAATCTCATTTCTTACTCTTCGATCAAAACCTTCATGCTTGAGCGCCTTGTAGAGAGGAACATTAGGCTCACATTGCTGTAATCTTATTTGTTATTCAAGATATGCTTCTGATAGCTTAAACTATGGGGGGAAAAAAAACCAAAAAAACCCAACAACAACAAACCCACACCCATACAGCCTTAAAAATGGAAAATCTATTCATTTTCACCACTTTGCAAAGCCTTTCATTATAAAGGGAGAGCAAAGCAAGTAGAAAAGAACTGCATGCATCCGAAGTCACCAAATCTTTTCACTTGTTCCCAGGGCTCGGACAACAATGCCACTATGAAAATAGCACTGAGGAGCAAGAGCATGCTGGGTAATGAGATGCAAACGAGCACACCAAGCATCCCACTCTGCCTTGGAGCCTTTGTATGCAGTAGTGCAATAACAACCAGCTTTTAAGTCATGATAAGATAGCAGAGAATAGATTTCACAATGGGTGTATGTATTATCTTCATGGTTCTCCTCAGCTTGTGGTCAGCAGGACAGTTAAACATGGCATCCATTTTAGTGAGAAGTTGCCTAGATTAAAACTAGCTGAAGTGAGAGTGTCACAATTAATTCTAACAAACTCAGTGTGAGACCTTGCGAAGGGAGAAGGGCATTTTATTTAACTTGATCAGGAACTTGTTTTTTCTTACACTCTCATACTCTGCGCACCAAGGCATAGGTATCCAAGTGCTGTGGTGAAGATGGGAAACTGTTGTTCCCACTCTTGTGGGAAACTGAAGTCCTCACTGTGTGTCTTGGGTTCTTCACTTACAAGGAACTAAACAGGTCTTCTAAAACATTTAGGACTTAACAGGACTTTATATTGCAATTTGCTTTTATTTTTATTTCTGCTTCTGTAACTCATTGCTGACTCTCTTCGTCTCATCCTGGGTCTCTTTAATGCCCTTTTCTTAGCATGATAGTACAGGTGATGTGCTGGAACCTTGTTGCTCTCCTTTTGTTACCAAACCACAGATCTTCTGCTGACAGGTCAGTGCTGGGAAAGCATTATCAGAGCTGTGTGCCAACATGTAAACAGCATATTCCCCTTGGTTTAGCAGCATAGACCATTCCTTTAAACCTGACTGTTGTTTCTTTGAGTGCTTTCACGCATACATGTTTCCATTCCTGTTTCATCCATATCCATCATATTTCTAAAAGGGACCTGTGGAAGAGGAAGGCATCCAAGGAGACTTGGATTTATGCAAAAGACTGAGCTGTTTCCCAAGGCTGGGGCACTGGGCTGGCTTCACAGAGAAAAGCAGCTACTGTTCCTGTTCTAGTTTTGCTGTGCATTTTTGCTATTTGTTACATGCTGAGCCACTGAAGTGGGGGTCACACCTAATACTGGGGGTGTAAATCTGTGCTCAGAGAATCAAAAAAAGGACAAATTTTAGAAAATGCTTAGTGCTCTTATCGCTGAGCTTTATGATATTGTTAGTTAAGAATACCTTACAGAAGTAATTTTTTTTTCCTTTTAGGTCACAAGACACTTTACAAAGAACATATCCATTATCCCAGTTTTATGGGAGGGGAAGCTGAAGCATGGAGACATTAAATGTCCCATGTAAGGTTACAGACCAAGACAGAGGGTGAGCTGGAAATCTAACAGAGGTGTCTCAGTATGCTTTCTCAGGCAGGAGACCACCTTGGGAAAAGCAGATCTTGACAGTGCTGAGTGTGAGCTGCATGTCACGAAAGTGGGCCATATATCTTTTCTGTGAGGCTTCTTTCCACAGCTCTGTGTTCTGCCTCCAAATCAGCAAGATCACCTTGCCAATGAATCATTTTCTTATTAGAGATGAAGATGAGATTGACTTGACCTGGGGAATCTGCAGGTAGCACACTCTCACCATTGTGCTTTACTGAGCTGGAGACAATTGATGGTCATGAGGGATTGGCACATTTTATTTTTTTTTTTTTTTTTTTTTTTTTTTTTTGTAACACACTTGGGGAAAAAGCTGGTGTTGTTTTTCTGCTGTTGAGAACAGCGCTTGGTTGAGGGAAAAATGCAAAATCACTTCTCTTTAAAAGGTAATGAGGGTGTGTAGACTGGAGAGGGGGAAGGGGAACTGACACAGCTGCACCCTCACACCCTCCGCACCTCCTCCACAATTGAGAAGGGAAAATACCAGGACTTCATCATGCTGTGACTTATGCATATCTTATACAAAAGCATACATTGGAGGCTTTTTCTATTATTCTTTTTTCCTTCTTCTGACATAATATACCAGAAAAAGAGATTGAACAAAGATTCATGATGTATCCAGGTCCAAGGTGCATAATATTTGCCCCTTTCCACTGAAAGTGACAGCACCACCAGCCTTGCCACAGATATTGTATGTCTTCATTCCTGCAAACAGTGAAATTAATTAGCATAAATTATATCCAGAGTCTAGTTAGGCTTAGTTGCTGCTTTTGCAGAATTATGAGGCATTATGAGGCCTTTGTGCACAAAAAAATTAAAGAAAATTGTTTAATGATGATGTGTGCTGGTTACTAAGCTAGCCACCAGTTAGATACATTTATAGCTATTTTTGCCTCTAATAATGATATGCTAATTATAACCCAAATAGAATTCTGTAATTTCTCTCTGAAAATGGAAGAGATGCAGAGAGATATTATAATCTGTGCTGAGGCATCGTATTAGCAATTAGGTTTTTAGGTGGCACTGCGCTTCTGTAGGGAAGAAAGCAAAAGATATGAATAGCTATTTCCTATTCTTACATATTTGTTTGAGCCTAAATAAAGGATTTGAACTTGGAAACCTTCTTATCTTACAAAGCAGGAACTTATCTGTGAAGTATTTTAGAAGAGCTAAGCACCCGTGGGACAGTCCCTCAAGGGCATTTGCTCGGCTGTTTCAGAGCATCACAGCCTTAAGAGATGACTCAGGCAGCAGTGACAGCATAGAGAAATTGCTCATCAGCTGTGCTACAGGGGCCAGTGCAGCTTGAGCATGTTGATATTATCTTATAAATATTGCAGCTATGCACTGCAGACTGTGTTAGCAATCTTAAGGATAGGTCCTCAGGGATCATTTTAGATGGACAGGTGTTTTGGGTTGCACCTTTGAGTTTTATCCCACCGGAGTTCAAGAAGCACATCACTGTGAGATGCCTGGAGCCATTTGCAGTCCAAAGTGACCATAGTCAGGTGGTGACTGTGGTCTGATACAGCAACCTTTGCAGACCTTATCCTGCTGTCTGCACCAAGTTGGGATTTGGCTTCTTCCTGGCTAAACACAACTCACTTCCATCACTCTTATATCAAGTAAGAATAACTATGATAATTTTTCCTCCAGACAGATGAAAGAATTGGCACCTTAAATACAACCCCTCTAGCAAGTAACTACTGAGGGGTATTATAAAATCTGAGATTTAAGCCATGCAGCTGGGAGATAACAAATAAAATGTCAGCAGCACAGAGCAGGAAGACAGGGTGAAGAAATAAGCCTTGCAGTCACAGAACTATTTGTCTGACCTCTGTCAACCGCAAGGCTTTCAAAGTACTTTGAAGGACAGTATAATTAAAAACATGAAAATAAATAGAAAGTGGGATAAAAGTGCTCATGGGTTTACCAGAAGTAAATCGTATCAGCCTATCTTGATGTCATGGGCAAGATAAATGATGTTCTAAGAAATACTTTGTATGTCATCTACGTGGACTTCAGTAATGCTTTTGATACGGTTGCACTGCAGAATTTATGAGGCACAAGGACGCGGAGATTAATTGTTGAATTGATATTGCGTATGGGCCTGGCTAAAGAGGAAATAAAAATGATGAGTCTTGAATAAGGAATTTGCATGCTGAAGGGCATACATTAACAGATTATCTCAAGTATTGGCTAGACAAATGATCTTATTTGGTCATTTCTTCAGTGATGTTTGCTTCAAAAGAGGGAGTTTGCTCTCATCTGGGGTTGGAAGGCATCATCCAAATGGGAAACTTTGGTGAAAAGGAAAAAAAAAAAAAAAAAGAAAGGATCTGTGGAAGTTTGAAGAGTAGAAATTCATTAATGAAGTAAACTAAACAGTGTATTTGAGGACCAATACAAGATTGCTTCTCCCTTCTAGATGCATCTACAGGAATCAGTAGTTAAGGTGCTCTAGTGTGGCTGTGTAGATGTTATCTGGAGCACAGTGTTCTCCATCCATCAGGGTTAGAAGGGATGAAGGCTGGAACTGTAATGTAGGAATGGTAACAGCAAATTTATTAGGTGAAAGGGAGCCAATACAGCTTGTTTTGTTTAGTTGACCAAAATGAAGGTGCAAATTGTTCATAAATGCAGACTGGAAACCAGGGTATTCAACAGTCATGTGTACAAAAACCTTCAAGAAGGAATACACAGAACAGAAAACCTGGCCACTCCACAAGTGAAGAAGAATATTTAGAAAAGAAGTGTCTTTGCCTGCAGATCCTTGGGACTGCACTGGCTGAGTTTTAAAGAATGAAAGGGAGTCCCTCTAAGTCCTGTTTTACAAGCAGAACAGACTGGCACACCACATTGTCACTTTAAACATATTCTAGGAACTAAAAAAGAGCCAGAATCTGCCTTTAAAGGAAAGCATAATCCAAAATCTTCATTGAAGTGAATGTTTGCTGTGCATTTTGTTCAGTTTTGATATTTTCAGCAATAAGCTGACGGAACTCTTTAATGAGAGACAGAAGGGACAATGAAAGAAGAACAAAAAGGTTTTGCTTCAGCTTCTCCTTTTTTTTTTCCCCCCCTTGACATAACCATGCATTAGAAAATGTAACTGTTTTTAAAAAGCAATCATTTTTTATACCTAGCTTGTTTCAAAAAGGTCGTTCCACTCTCATTGTCACCTCAGGAAAAACAATAAAGCAGCAGTCCTCCACGTAATTGCACAGGCTCGCCTGGTGGGTTCTCTTTCTTGTTCAATGAAGTATCATTCATTTAGATCAGAATACAGTCTTTCTAAATTAGAGGTTTACATGTGTAATTATATAAAATGATATGTTTGTTTACATCTCCAAGTAAAATGTACGTAGTTTTCTATCATTTATCTTTGAAATTCAATTTTGCTTTGTCGATCCCTAATTTATTGCAGGAGATGAATGTGCTGTTAGAGTGTTTACAATGCCTCTCACTGCCTGTGGATAATAGAATTACCCTGGTTATTGCTATTCATTTCGACATTTCTATGGTTAGGAATACGCGATAGTTTTACGTTCCTGAATATATGGTGCAAATCCTTATGCTGTTTATTGTGGCTGCCCTTTTTTGTTTTATCCATCTAAAGACTTAAATTTACTTTCAAAGAGTAGTGGGACAGTTGACAGCTGATAGCTGTATTTCTCAGCAGCTGCATACTCTCTTCTGGGTTCATAAATGCATGGAAAGGCTGTTTCGTACCTTTGTGTGTCATGTTAATAAATATTGTAGATTTCTAGTAAACCCATAAACTCTCATGTGAATTTCTGCCAATTCAGCCCTGGGGCTTTGGTCAATGAGCAGTGTGCATAACCAGTCACTGAATTTATGGAACATTTTTGTAAAAGCAGTGTTTGTTTTAGTTGCTCAGTTTGTCTGTTTAGCTGGTTGGGTTAAAAGACCTGTATTTCCAGCAAACAATCTCAAGGCATTATTTTTCCAAGCAGAGCTTTCAACAGTAACTCTACAGAATGTTTCCTTTAATATCTTCTTGCAGTTTTCTTTCTGTATGCTTGTTCCTTACAGTACTTGAGAAGGGCAGACTGGGAAGGGCATCCTCTTTAGACCTTCACAGGATAGGAGCAGTGCTGCAGGATGCTCAGAGCATCTCACAGGGCACAAGAACTGTGAGAAAGGTGTCAAATTTTATCTTCTTGTTTCCATTTCAAAACTGTACTCTTCAAAAATGAGAATCAGTTTCTGAATGAAGTTAAAAGTTTCCCTCATCACCTAGGGACTAGAAATCTTTCAGATTAGACCTCAGCTAATCCATCCAGACCATCTGTGTGTGTGTGTGCTGCAGGACATATATGGCCTTATGCTGCCTGGAAGTCCTAGGCAAAGGTCCTGACTCCACTGTGAGTGTGAAAGGTGTAAAGCATGTACTGCTATGACTTGGAGCCAGGCACTGTCTTCTGAGCTTCTGTTTAAACCCTGCTTAATAACCTGAATCCCCTGTTACACTTCAAATTCATCCATCCCCCATTTGTATTTTCCTAAAAAATAGTTTTTATGAATATGCAGAGCAGGAAAAAAAATATTGGACAGTAAAACATGCAGTAAATTGTATCCTATTAATTTTTTGCCAGGGAAGGGGATGATGTTGCTTTCTTTCTCAGCTTCCTATCTCTATGATGACACTCAGCCTTCATCTTAAAACAGAGAAATTTATTTGGCTTCTTTTACTTTATGCCGCTTATTACTTGTCTTTCTCTTTTTTCATATTTCATATAAACAAAGTTTGAGAATGAAAAATCAATAAAGGAGTTCTTCAGAATTCCATTTAAAAAAAAATAAATATTCCTTATACTATAAAATGTGCAGCACTTCCAGAAATAGCAGTAAAATATGCTGTCTCTCCATACCAGATTCTGTTATCTTTTAAGCAGTACTTCAGGAAACAGCTCAGGTAAGGTTAGCCATCCACAGGTTGAATGAAAATAATTTAATTTCATAAGGAGAAGGCTATTGAACTCTCCTTGGCTTCACAGCCATATTAGGGAAATTCAATATGTGCCAGAAAATAGCCTGTGGCAAACTAATTTTTGGTCCCTAAGTGCCACAGTACTGAAAAATATGTGAATTTCTTCTGAGTCAAGGGTCAGTTCAGTTACTATCACACCTACAGCTGTGGACTGTTCTGGATATGTAGGGAATAAGCATCAGAAAAAGCATACCCAGAGCAGTGCTTCCCTCTGTGTAATACTGTTCAAACTCTCCAGTGCTTCAAGATTTCCACTGCCACAGCCTTTGCATTCAACAGCCCTTTATGAATTTTTCTTCTGTGGCTAAGTCCACAGAAGAAATTTGAATTAATTAATTCCTTTGTTTACAACAGAAATACTTCAAGTAATGCATATATATGGAAAGAATGAACATCAGTAAACCTTAGAGCTAAATATACCTCTGTAAATATGTGCGGTTTAGGATAACTTTTAATATTCAGCTTACAGGGTAGATGCAAAATGTCACACACATGCATATACATAGTCTAATATTTGACTGTACATACAGAATATATGTAAGTATTTGTATAGCACTGTCTACTTCAGCACACACAGGCACACAGAGGTTTTATTTCTGTGAGCACCCTTCTGTCAAATGAGAGCTAACTGAAGGCAGAGCATGGATTAAATCCTTCACTTTGATCATGATCAAATTCTAAATAAAAAAAAAACTTAAAAAAATTATGAAGCATTAGTCATGCTGTTGAATTTGTATCTATCACTGATTTTATGTTACATTCATACAGACACACATGTGCATTCACCCACACACATTCCTGGCATTACTCGTATGACATCAGACCTATCACCAAGCTCCTGTTTGCCTATTAGTTTTATTTCTCCATTTGCAGTGTAGTAACTGCAGGCTTCACTAACTGCAAGTGCAAAGTATCTCAGATGGGTTTTGATCTTTAACTGAACTTTTCCCTTCTTTATCACATCTCAGTGTGCTAAAAGCATTATCCCAAGCATCAATGCTAAGTGTTGCTCAAATGTCTCGGTCACACATCTGAGCCATTATAATGGGTGGGTATTTTGTAAGATGATGCATCGGCTGAAGTTTGTATAGGCTGATGTATTGGCTAAATTGTCAGGATTTCTTTATGTTGGTCCTGTTCTTTCTTCTGTGTCACTAAGGCTGCATCTAAGCACTAAGGCAGGTCTGTCTTGTTACCCACCCTACGTCTCTGGTTGCCCCATCAACATCATAAAGTGATGGGATGGGAACATTGCCATTTCTTCTCCATCTACATGATAGATTTCCTTTTACAGGGGAATGATTTGGCATGATCTTATCCAGTGTTCAGTGGGGTTTTGACAGGATGTTCCTCTGTCAGTGTTGGCTGGGACTTGTGACTGTGTCCTGCAGTATTATGGGACATGTTGTGTAGAGTAAGCATGTTCACCTTCCAGCATTTTCAAACTCTGTAACAGGAGTAGAATAATAATTATTCATTGGTTAAGATGGGAAAAAATACTCCAACAGCAAAAGTGTTAGGTATCATAGAAAGGCAGGTTCTATAAGACCTCCAAGGTATTATGTAGCAAGTTATCTCAAAGCTAAAATATTTGGTCAAACAATGTTTTGGAATTTCACAAAACAACTCATGTGGTCTGAGGAACAGATGTGCCAGGATGAAGAGAGAGAAGCTTTAACTCAAAAAATCAAAGAAAAGTATGAAATTCTGTGAGCAGCATGGCATAACCTTGTTTGTAACCGAGTGGTTTTACTGTAGATAACTTCTCCATTGAATAAAATTTTCCCCTTCACTTTTCTGGATGTTCTTAAAGATCACAGTTACAAATATCTCCTGCCCTTAGCAGGACCATGATGTTTCCCTGCAAATTTGAGAGGAACTATTTGAGAAGTGTACAACAGCTTCTGAAGCTTGTTAGTGGTTTTGACTATTTTTTGATAAACGTGTGCCATATTTCCCAGCTGGCTTTGGAGAGTTGTCCATATGGCTGTGTCCATAAGAGCTACAGCACATACTGAAGAAAGGAAAAAAAGGAAGGGTCATTTTTATCACTGTCCTCTTGTGATTTTCTCATAGCCAGGAGTGCAGCCTGACATAATTTCCTGGGGTTTATTTTTCTCTGTGAGTTACTTTCTTCAGATAATGCCTTTACACCATAACCGAGTATGACAATTTAATACACTTAGATAAGAACTAAACCTGGGATATGGTCCCTTGTGCAAAGTCAAGTTTTTCTCTGTTGCCCCAGTGTCTGGAAAAATAAAGTTCTACATCCTACTAAATATTGCTATTATTATGTATCTGTGACATGGAGTAGTAAACACAGGAGGGAGGAACACAGTAAGGTTTTCATAAAACCCAGGAAATTAATTTCTTTGAGACTGATCTGGCAAAGCTGTGGGTAGTCTTAGACATAACTGGCATTTTTATTTTTTCAGTTCTGATGGTTACTCTTCATAATTTCTTGAAATAGTTTTGTAACCTGAAAGAACCATACTCATATCCCTACCAATACATTACAATAATTCAATAACTATAATATCAAGTGACTGAGACTTGATTTTATGTGTATATTATATTTTGAGCAGTAGTGTCAGACAGCATGATCTGTCCCTGAGGTAGGAATGGATGTGACAGTGAGCAGCCAGGATACTGCAGTGGGGCCATCATGGGTGTCAGGAGGGACAGAGAACAGGAGAGGATAATAAAAGCCTCAAGACTTCACGCACATAGGAACAGTTATTTCTACACATTAATTTAATCACCTGACAAAACTACCCAGAATGGGTGTTGTATGCTGTCTTTAAAGCAAAAACAAGCAGTTCTGATGGTTTGCAATCAACTTCACGATCAGGTCTGCCAAACTGATGGTGATGGTCTGCTACCTGCCCCCTTTAGCATCAGCTGTTAAATCTGAGTGATAAATCTCCTGAGACCTGCTACATTTTAAATACAGGCAGTTGTGTTGTAGAGACTTGCTATGTGTTCGTACATCTCTTTTAGAAGAAAATTCAGATCTTAAGGTACTCTTACAATTATTGCAGTCAAAAAGGCTCTACATTAAACAAAGGAAAACTAAAAACCTCCTTTGTGATAACAGTAGTTTTGTAAGGAGGAACAGTAGTAGTAGTAGTAGTAGTAGTAGTAGTAGTAGTAGTAGTAGTAGTAGTAGTTTTAGTTTTACCAATGAAAGACAAGTACTGTTCATTCTAAGAGTTCATGATATTAAGTTTTAAATGTTAGCTCTTGGTCTTCAAAAGGAGTGTGAATCTCTCTGCCTGAAGAAGATGATGAGAACAGAGACCTTCTATAATTTACAGCCAGAGAGCTCTTGTTTAAGAAGAAAGTAGGTAGAGTCCACAATTGCACATTAGGAATAAAGTGGAAGATAATATAAAAATTATTATATTGCTTAATGTGATTAGGTTGTCCTTGATAAATATCCATAGTGGCCATGCGTATGATGAATCTTAATCAAATTTGAAATCTTTACTTTATCAATTTATTTGGGCTGAACTAATTTCTTGCCTGTATCTTTGAGTTCTTTTCATACATGGGGGGGATCCTGTGTGAATGACACCAATTTATCATCTGTGCTGTCATTTCTGTTCAAACTCATGCAGTGAGTAGATGGATGTCTCCCATATGGTATAACAGTTTTGAATACTTACAACTGCTTGATGCAGGCAATACCAGGTTTGGTTTTTTAGCTTTTTGCCAGGACCAGCTTCTTCCATGTAATTGTAATGGATCCTCTCTTAATTTCTGTGGCCTCCCCTTGGGTGTCACTTCTGTGGTCTGATGTATCTTGTAACAAGTCTGAAATCCTGGAAGCAGAGCGCACTTCCCTTTGTGCAATTCATCCCATCACTTCAAGTAATACTTCTCCCCTTCTCACCAAAGTGGGTAAACGGATTCCTCCAAGGAGAAGGTGATACCATATGAGGAGCTGTAGCTGTAGAAGCCTTCTAGAGCTAGAAGTCTTACGTAGATGTTGCTGATGGGGTATTTTAAGAATTCAGGGTCATCATGGATTTGTGTTTAGATGCTTGGCTAGTCTGATTAATTCAATAAGTGGAATAGTTAATCCAGGAAGAATTTATTTTCTTGTTTCCCTTGGTAATCCTAAAGATGACAAATTCTTGAGAACAGCTTGGCCCACTAGCATTGTCTCCAAAATCAGCTTTTTCTCTAGGAAAAGTTGGTCTATCAAAAAACAAGCACATAATGCATTTTCCTATCCAAAGAAATGTTTTGTATGAGGGAAAACCCAAATCTGCCCTTTAAATCTCCATTAAGAACTAAATAAAAAACTAGGCTATTTTCCTAGAAGGTATGCGTCACTTTTCTTGAGGGAACTTTGGAAGTGTTTCCTTTTTTTTCTGTGGTATAAATCTCACAAGAGTTTAATCATTCATGGAAGTACATTGCTTTTTAAAAAAAGGTATCTCAATCATCCTCATGTAAAAAGGTACTTTATGTTAAAGACTCAATTTGAGCATGGAACAAATTGATGAAATTATAGTACAAAACCTTTAATGCATTAGAATTATTACATTTGGAAATCATTATGTATACAAGTAGTTATTACAGAAATAACCTTCTTTGTCAAGTATTCTTGGTGTGGAAGTAATCAGCATCCTATCCCATTAATTGTTTGAGAACTCTGAAATCTTTAATGAGGTTTTTTGCAGAAGAATTTCAGTCAAATGCAAATGATTCATTGAAACTCTTAATCATAAGACAAATAGTGATTCTTTAGTGAGTTTTTTTTATTCACTGTAATAAATGTAGCGTGTTAACTATAGACATACAGTTAACTGTTTCTCAGTTACTTTCCTCACAGCATTTTTCTTTCAAGATTCATTGCTGGTCAGAAAGCGATAATGGTTGGACTAAGAAATAAAATGCTTGACAAATGTCAAGAGATCTGTGTCTGATATGGCTTCAAGCAGATTGTTTTCCCTTTGAGTGTTGTTTTAAAAATTAATTTTTATTCAGGTTGAAAAAGATACATATTTTCCAATGGGTACTGACAATCAAATATCATCCTTTTTTCACAGGTCTGATTACCACAACATCAAGAAAATTGGATCGGGAGCAGCAAGCAGAACATTTTTTAGAGGTAAGTTTAAGTGGAAAATATATGTTAAGAGCTTAGCTGATTTTTGTAGTTTAAAATCATTTCCTCCTGTTCCAGGAGAGTGGTATTCTCCTTTCTCTTCATTTACAAGAGACTCACACAAAGCTGGGAATTGCCTGATTATACAAAATAAATAAAACATTTTGCAATTCGCAGGCACAGGAAAAAATTGAACAAAAACTGAACACTTGTTTTCCACCTCTAACCTACTTCAGTTAAGTCTTTTATTGTAGCTCTTTAATTGTTTGTGACAGAAATTTAGAAAATCCAGAGCAAAATATTTTTTAAAAATATGTGGAATGACCCCAATCCTCCCAAAATTTTCACTCTCAGATTAAATTGGTTTAAATTTTGCATCTTGGATCTAATGTGCAAACTCATTTGGATTAAAGCAAACTTTGAACTTTTTAACATTCACTGCATTTTCAGAATGAATGATTTTGGTTTTTTTTTAGCTTTCGCTTACTGGGACTGTTAACAACAATTTTCAAGTTAAAAATTGCCTTCCGAAAAAGAGCATCTAAACCATTCCATTGGCCCTTGTGATGAATGCTTCTCTTTATAAGGAGCTCACATGTGTTCGATATGAAGTGATACCCTTGTAAACTACTGGTTTTGCCACATGTGTTTTCTTTCACATTGCTGTACACCATGCTGTGGGTTTTTTTTTTTCCTTTGGGTAAAAGTTCCTTGACTGTGTTCTTTTATCTATTTGTGGATTAAGGAATTCTTGTTTCCTGTTGGTACAAGTAAAAAGAACCATATTGTCCCACATAATCAATCATCCCTGCTATGTATTTTAGGAAATGCTCTTCAAATCCATACAAGCTAAAAAACATCTGGACACAACAGCTCCCAATGCAATCACTATCAGACAGCAAAATGTAGTAAAATATATATTAGAATATTCATTAGGTTTTTTATTTGCTTGAAATCACAAATTATTTTGGTCGGTGCAGAACACAGGCGAGAAGGGTTGATTATTACTATATGCAGGTTTGGATTGGCATTTTTTCTTGATAATTCACTGTAGAGTCTTACACATTCCAGGTCATAAATAAATGGAGGGAAATACAAGTTTTTTTTCCCTTTTTAGGATTTAAGTTGTAAAGTTGGTAAAGTAATCATGTATTCCAATAACTTCAAGCTTTCCGGTTTATACTGTCAGAGAAGATCACAAATGGAATGAAAGGGGCATTGATTTTGAAATGTGTCTGTTGATGAGAATCTTGGGTCTGTAAGTCTCCTTTGCTTTGCAGGGAAGGACCAGGTAATCCTGGTGGACAGCAGGTTAGCACAAAATGAAACACAGGAAGTTTCATCTGCATATGAGGAAAAAACCTCTTTTATGTGAGGGTGACAGAGCACTAGAGCAGGTTGCACAGAGAGATTGTGGAGTGTGTCTGTCTAGAGATACTCAAAACCTGCCTGGCTGTGATCCTACACAGCCAGCTGTAGGTGAACCTGCTTGAGCAGGGGTTGGACTAGATGAGCTCCACAGGTCCCTTCCAATATCAACCATTCTGTGCTTCCATAATTCTGTAATTCTGTGATTTATGTGTCTGCCTCAGAGATCTCAATGAAACATGCCAAATACACATTTTCCAAAGGATTCCCAAACAGATGGGGAAGTGCTACTATTAATAGCAAAAAGAAAACAAATTACTTACAGGAATTTAGATTTAGTCATCAATATAAGTTAATCTGTTCTTTCCCCTGTATTGCATGTTGCTTGAAAAAATAGCAATCTTCAAGATTTTAGGGGCTGAAGATGCAGTAGAGGGAAATTTGTGTTTTACACTGCTCCAAGGCTTGTGAATGGGGAGTGGAGGGCAGGCTGCGGAGAAGGGAAACAAAGGAGCAGGGTGTCCGGCAGAAGTGCAGATATCACCACATTGTAAAGCCCACCTGGGAACAATGAGTGGAAGGGGAATTGGATTCTAGTGGAGACACAGCCCTGGTGGTCAAATTGCCCCTTTGAGCTGCTGCTGAAACCTTGCCCATCGCTGGCTCCCGGGAGGCGCGTTCCTGCCGCACATCCACGCATAGGCTGGGATCCAGAGCCAGGCTGGTCAAGCTGTGCTTGTTCTTGTGGCAAACTGAGAAATGTTTTCTAAAATGCCTGTCTGTCTCTGTGTAATTAACCCCCTGGGGAGGCCTTAATTGCCGAGACAGCCGTGGTTTCCCAGTAGTACAGTGTTTCCCTTCCGGCTCTGTTTCATACCCTTCTTCCAGGAGTCTGTCTGGTGTAAAGGAGTGCAAACTTGGCTGCCTTTGAAAGGCTCTGATTAGTACTTGACCTAGCAACCCTTGCTCCCTTTGCCCAGTGTCTGTGTGAGGCACTGACAGACCTTTCCTGGATACAACTTTTTAATTATTTATAATAAGCCTGCCTTTGACAGAGACACTATACCATGTAAGTACCTGCCAGTATTTACTTAGAAAATTTCATTATTAACAGTATTTCCACTTCTTTCACCAAAGCTGTTAGGAAAATGAAGTGATATAAGATAGCAGATGTTAGTCACTGTAGCTATGTGTAGTGCCAGGCCACCTCTTGTGATGGCTTAGAGTTGTTCTGGAGTTGCCTGTCCCTGTCTATACCAGAGGAAACATGAATTATCAGCAAGGACTGGATGTGTATTTTTAAAGCTTCCATGCTTAGGAAAGGTGAATCTAAGTGACTTTCCTTGTAAGTTGCATGAGAATTCTGTTGCAAAGTAAGTATTGAGGTGAGATGTGTGTTTCTTCTTCATTCCTCCTTTAATGGTCTTGTTTAGATGTATGGACCTGTGTCCACATGGAATTTTTTAATGGTACCTCAGGCTGCTGACACAGGACACACTTACCAAGGAGTATGTTCCAAAGCGAGTGCAGAAACATGTCTCGACCCTGATCCAAAAGGTGCTTGAAGAAGTCAGAAATTGACTTCTCTTTATAATCACTGAGATTTTCTATTTGCTTTGGTGATATTTTTGGGTACTGCTTGTTTGTTTGTTTTGGAAGGAGGGAATAAAAAAAAGAATTGTTTCTCCTAGGTTTTTCATCGATTGTGGCATTGTCAATTTTTTTTTTTTAAGCTCCCAAGTTGAGGGCTTAATTTTTTTCTGACACATTTATAATGCCTTGCAAAGCTGCAACTTGTATTCAGTGCTTGTTATCAGGTGGAATTTTGCTGCTAAGGTTTAAATTGGATGTCGCTGGATTTTATACAGGATGGTCTCTTGCTTTAGTGGATTCTTATTAATGCAGTGGTTCTGCCTGAAACGGGAGGAAAATGACCACCTGATTACATTACTTTCTCACATGAAGCAAGACAAAAGCATTTGTTCTATTTCACAGTCTTTCTCAAATATTTTGTAGTTAGGATGAAGTATTTAAGTAACAATCTGAAAGAGGAAAGGTAATCCTGAGAGCTTTGCAAGTGAATGAGAATAGTGGTATTTTCAAGAGAGGTGCAAGTTTATTCTCCTTCAATAATTGAATACATCATCCTCTTCTTTCCTTCTTTTACTTCCTCCTTCTTCAAGACATGTCTTGTCTTGTAATAATTTCTATGTTAACACTTCATATTCTCTTCTCATATTATGCTAATTTACTAAAAAGAAGAAGCTAGAAGTGGAGAATGTTAGTGGAGTTTGAGCTATGGAGTAAAAACCCTCTCAAAAACAGTCTGTCATTTCTTTTTCCGATGATAGTTTCTGTAGATGCCTCCTAATGCTGGCTGACAGTTTTACAAACTCTAGTGATTTTGCTATGTGATTTTATTTAAACAGCTGTGGGAGTGGTGGAGGTCCCATAATAAGCATAAAAATTAAACCATTTCATGCAGGATCTGCACCCTTGCATGGTGTGAGCTTATTCTGAGATGCCCAGAACATGAATAGTTCCTGGTCTGCTTTCCAGTGTACATGGGCAGCTTGATGGGGGAGGATTGTTGAATCCAGGCTGCAGTTCATTGACTTGTGCATTCAGCCCAGAGAGTGGATCTGAGCACGTTTTCTCACCCTGAGCACTTCCTAAACACTCTGTTGCAGAGGCATTGTTACTCATGCTTCCAACACAGAAAGCCTCTGCAAAATGCAGCCACTGAGCAGTTCAACTTGTTGGGAATTGCTGTGTCAAGACCTGTGTTTAGCAAAAGAATGAGCCAGAGGAGTTACAGGCTTCAGTGTGCAATTCTAGCAACAGTCTTTGAAACTTCATGATTGAAGGGATGAATTGTCTGTAGGGAGAGGTGACCTCTCCATCCTCTTGATAGTATACAATAGGTTGGTGCTTTTAAAGTACTGAGGCTGTTTAGTCTCTCCCTGATGAGCACATGTGCTGTGGGCTCTTCAGACATTTAGCCAGTTTTGAAAATTGTATCCATAGTATCTGTTTGTCCAAAACACTGAAACAGCTGTTTGAATTTACCACTGTAGATTCATTCAGAAAATATCTTTTAACATTTGTCACAGTGAAAAACCTGTCTATTCAAACTGTCTCTAAAGAATAAAAGTAGCTGTTAATAAGCATGGTCAGAACTTTAAATCTCTTCATAAGTGACAAAGCAAGTGAAGGCAATAGGTTTAAAAATAGTGTTACAGCAGCCTTAGCCTTTCAAGGTCCAAGCCATGTACCCTAATTGAGGAAGAGGAGGAGAAGTGGGAGCAGAGTATTGGCTTAGTGCAGTTAATTTTTAGCCCTCTTAGTGCTATCAGAATGGTAACAGTGCCTCTCAAGTGCCCTGCTTTTGTCACAAATCAGAATACACAAGCTTCATCAATCTTCCTGCTGCGAAGCTTGAGCACAGCACTGAGAAGGATGGCAGTAACAGTGCAAGGGGTTGTAATGAAGACAAATTGCTAAATCTGATGTGAGTGTCAAAATACAGGGGCTGAATGAAACACATTGGTTTCTATTTACTGTAGGTACACTAAGAGTACAATAAACTGTGTAACATGGTATGTGTTTATATGCAGTAATTAGAGGGAAACATGATAATCTGCTGTAATTGGAGCCTTCTAAAAAGAATTCAAATTTCCACTCATTTAATGGGGAGTTGTAAATGTGAGGGGAATGTTGATAGAGGGATTATAATTTTATTCCACTTGGAATTTGGTCCAGAATATCACTGGGGAAGTTGCTGCTGTAAAGTTTATGGCCACAGTTTGCAGGGGAGGAGTTTAAAAACTTGCAAAGTGGCATTTAAAAATAGCTCTACCTCTCAGTTCTTCCCACAAACATCACACTGGTGGCTCAGCATTGGACCAGCCTGTGTTCTCCACCATCCTCCTCTTTCCCTCCAGCATCTCCCACACAAGAACTTAACAAATTTGTTTTGCTGTTGAGCCTGCTGAATTAGGCTGTAGCCTTTGCTAGTGGTGATGCCTGAAGTCAGTGGTCCTTTGTGAGAAACTGCAACATTTTCTGAAGAATATAGGCAGCTGTGTGGCAATATGCTCATGTATATTTTTACAGGAGAGGTACAAAAGCTGAAGTTCACTGGGTTTATGTAGTTGAATAGTGCTCTACAGCACACTGATTGCTTAAATCCTGGATTACAAGTCTGTGTAAGCATTTGTTTCATGGTTCTTTAGCATTGCCCACATTTGGCAGAGAAAGCTGCATTTTTTTCTCAGTGACATGCTGGTGATGGTGTAAAAATGAGGCAGTGTGTCTGATTGAACATTTTGTCTGAGGTTTAAATGGCTCCAAAGGCACATGCCTTTCCCTTTTTAACACTGAAACCTATCAGAAAATGCAAGGGAAGTTTAAAAAATAGGTAAACAGCCTCTTCTTACCAGCTTGAGTTTGAAAACTATTACTGGTTGTGATTCCTGGAAATAAGAGAACTTTTAATTATTTCTAAGACACCTGAAAGTGTTTCTAGTGTGACGGTTTATAGAGGCAGCTTCCTAAAAAGACAGTGAAAGATGTATCAATGTCATCTTCAAATGGTGACACGCTGAACTTTAATGTCAACTTCAAAGTTAAGGGTGAAAAAAGAAAGGAAAGGTATAAAGAAGAGAAAGAGGGTGGGGAGGAAGGAAAGGGAAGAAAACAGTTCTAAAGAAAATCAAAACCGTGTTCATCTCATATTACCTGTCCATGGGGCTACTGGCAGAGGGGAAATCCACCTGGCCAGTGTGGTGGGAGATCTGGCAGAGACACAAGGTCTGGGCTGAGGAGGCACGAACTGAGCTCACTCACCCCATGATGCAGGTTTCCGTCCAGCATCCTGTGTTATTCTGCTGCCATTTTCAGAAATAGCCAACAACTTTCCAAGGGCAGGAGGTGACTGGAGGCTAAAACTATCCTTCAGAGGCAGATTTACATATGACATTGCACACTGCTTCTCGTGTGTATTTGGGCAGAAAGTCTTACACAGCAAAATATGGGAAAAGTCCTGGCGTGATTCATCTGTCTGCAGTGACAAGTGGTGTCCTCAGCAAGATTGCTGTCTCTAACTTACATGATCTGGTAAGATGAAGAATTATCAAGTGCATCAATGAAAATATTACTAATTCCATTGTTAAGTGAGTGGTCTCTGTGCAAGAGATATGAACAGAATTTTAAACAGCAAAATAATTGAGGCATCATGTTTTTACAGATTAGTCGCTTTTATTATTACAAATTTCAATAGCTCCCAAATGTCCCATTATTTTAGATAACGTCTTGAGAAGTAACTCAAGTAACAGAGCCTAAGCATTGGGAAAACTGAATTTAATATCACCTTTCTTCATGCATGTGGAATCTTAATTCTATTTACTTATTAAATAAGAAAAAATATATTTTTATAAATTTAAAATAATGGGGCAAATTAAGCTTGGATTGAAAAAAAAAGAAGAAAAATAATTGTGTGTTTAAAGTCTTTAGTATTCCATGATAAATTCAGGTAGCTGTTGGAAAATGCGCCCACAATTCTGATGACACAATATATATACACCAGAGGAAAAGGGCAAGAATGTGTCTGTGTATATCAAATAGTAGCAGTGACCCTCAGATCATTTCAGCTATTCAATGAAATACCAATAGCCTTGAGAGACTGGGTATGCAAAGAATGTCTGTGACACTTCCATAAAATTTGTAGACTTTTAAGTCAACCCTCAGGATGCTTTGTTTACTTTTTTGCCTTATGCTAATGGCTGATTTAAATCTTTATTTTTTAGATAATAATTATCTCATTCTTTTAACTTTCTCATGATTAATTTGAGTCTCTTAAAATCGTTTTGCACATGCTAACACCAGGATGATATGAAGGACAAATACACTACTACTGATGGATAGTTCCATCAGTGCATCACTTATGTCAGAATATCTGATTCTGGCCTCTTTTGGAGAGTGTTTAAGCCATTCAGCTAATCTGATACTGTATGGAAGTTCTTACATGGCAGGAGTTTATTCCAGCATTAAAAATCTCACACTTGTTGGATTAATCTATTTTATTGATTCGGGATACCAATAATAATGAAGAAAAGCAGTCTTCTTTTCTTTCTTTAATGAGCTTCCTAAGTAAAATATCTTCATAACTCAATATGTAAAACTAGGGTTTTGTTATGAATGCTTGATGATTACAGGAACAAGACAGATAGCTTACAGACCTTCTATAGGTATAATGTATGCTTGTGCTAATTTATTTGGTATTGAAATAAGAAAGCAGAGCTCATATAGTATTTATTCCCTCCTCAGCTCATGGAAAAGATTTGATTTTCCCAGTTCATTGACATATGACGAGAGATACGCCATCTACAGTGGAATACTGCCCCAAATATATTTTTTACTAAATCACATTTCATTGGACAGTGAGTCTGCTAGAAATGGGCAAGGAACAATTGGTATTATGATCCAGGATAAAAAACTGATTTCCTATTTAGATGAAAACCCAGTATCAAGGTACAGATGATTTTTCAGGTACTCATTCAGGTTCATGTTTTGAAGCATGGCAAGATCAGAGTCATTCAGGGCTGAGGCTTTGTTTCACACACTGCTGTCTGCCATGGTAGTTGTGTTTTGTTAGACAAATCACATTTCTGATTGCCTAGAGTTTTGCTTTAGTCAAGGAATTATTTGCATATATCTGACATTTGTGGAGGGAGTGAGGTTATATTGTAGATTTTATGAATCACTGACCTGGACTATTGGGTCATGAAATGAATAAATTAATATCTGAAAAGCACAGCTCTTCTGGCTTTTTCACACTGGGCATCAAATGCATCTTTTAGGATTTTCCTTGTAGACCCATGGCATTCTAGCAGCAGGTCTTGGCTCTAAGTACCTCAGCATGGAAGGAGATATTCAGCATATAGACTTTGAGTGCTATTTTATCAGGCATTTTCCAAATCTTTAAAAGGCATAACAGAAAAGATGCAGTTGTGCCAGGAAGGAAATCCAGCCTGCAGTCAGCCACCCTGCAAGGTTCTGAGCATCTCCTGGGACCCTAGGGATGTATCAGCACTTCCTTGACCCTCTGGACCTAATTAAAATCTCACTGGACTCGGCATCATGGAGTACTGCAAGAAAGTTACCTTATGATTAACTAGTGTTATATTAAGACATTGTGATGTCACTGTGGAGAGAGGAAGGTATTATGCTGGAGGCTAGTTCAATTCCTTTGCTTATGCTGAGTGGTGTGCTTAGTCTGGCTTCAGTAGCAATGATTTTCCTAAACTTATCCCTAATAATCCAAGGATAAAAGAATTAGACATTGGTGCCCATGGCTGCATTTCCCCAGGTGTGTTGGAAATGGCTGAGTGAATACATGAGAGAAAACCAATTTAAAATACACTCAATACCTCTCTCTTCTCTTTGCAGAACTGTGAGATAGCAGAGCATTAGATCAATGCAAATGGGTGGAAAAGTATTAAAACATCAAGTTTTATTGCATGCTTTGAAAATTAGGTCTGCAGCCATGTGTTAAATGCTGTTGAAACAGAGAGAGATGTATTAGTGGTCTTCCTTCTTGTTTTATAAATCATTCCTCATGCTAAGCTTGTGTAGGCAAATTCTGTGGTTAATCTGTATCAAGCTTTTCTTTTCAGTCAGGATTTACAAGTTTGGTCTAATGTTGCTTTCTCACTGAGGGATTAGCTCGTAGATTAGCTCAGGGCTAACAGTTTTTTTCTTCACTGTATGTTTCTTAAGATCTGTAGCTCCCTTTTTTATGGGCTGAAGCCCACCTACCAGGCCCAAATTGGTCAGATATACTCTTTCAGGGTGTCTCTTTTGCCAGGCTCCGTGCTTTGTGAAACAAAGAGCCATTGTGCAGGGTGCACTGCTTTGCTAAATCTTCACATTTTTACATGAATGTACCAATGTTTTAATCTTCTGCCGAAGCCACAGGAAATCTTTCACATGATTTGAATTTATTTTAGATATAGAGAGCCTTTGTGTTATGTGAAACATGTCTGCTTTAGTGCTATATCATATTTTTTGTAGCATGTGTAATACCCATCAGCTGCCAGACCGTTAATTTATGTCTGTAATGTTTGAGCACACAAACATGCATGCACACACACACATTTTGCAGAGGTCTTATTTTCCTGCCTTGATAGCTAAGACCAAGCTGAGAGTTGAATTTAGAGCAGGGGAGCATCTTCTTCCTCAGTTAGGAATGCATTGCATCTGGACTAAAATCCTTTCTGGGCATAGGAAATCCTAGTATGCCTTTTAATTAATCCATCATCTAGAAAAATGCCCTCAAACGAGATTTGCATCCATTTGTTCTTTCTCCCAGGGTGATCTGTTCTCAGCTGTTCCAAATTCAGGCTTGTTATTGCTAAAAAAAGTTGAGTTAGGGATTTTTTCACAGTAACTTTACTCGCCACCACCACTTATATGCTCAAAATAACTAACCTGCAACACCCTGTGTAGGGGTCCCAGCACTAAATCTCCTATTCTGTTGTCTAGAGTGGCCTTTGGGTTGATTTTGACACACATGTTCTGTCCTCTGATTTCAGTTTTGGGTTTTTTTTTGTCTTTTCCTTCTTAGTGCTTTTCTTATTCAGGGATTTATAATTTCCCATACTGATGATACATAAAAAACTCAGCATTCCACATAACTTCCCCCACCAGTCCATGCACTTCATGAGAAATTTTTCCCAGTTCACAATGAATACACAACGTTTTGTTTGAGCCTCATCACATCTCACAGTCTTCTCACTGTAGCCTGTAATGTCCTTCAATATAATGTATTTTCCCTCTTTTTCTGATCTTTCAGATCTTTCCCACATCACCACACCATTTCTCTACCATATAATCCTTAACATTCTTCTTGATCAAGAAAGATACACTGAACAGGATAGAAAACTGTCAAGTAAAATCATGGTAGTTTGAAAAAAAAAATTGTCATTTGGGTTTTTTTTTGTTTTGTTTGTTTTTTTTTAAATAATTTTTTATGGCAAAAGTGCATCATTGTGTGAAGTGTGCTGAAATAAGATTGGAGTTTTTAGCATAATTTGTAACATGACACAAATTAAAGTATTTACTAGATATCTAGAGATAATAAAACCTCCAATCGGGTTGAGAATCAGTTTACTAAGCATAATTGACACTTTTTTTCTCCCTAAATATATTATCACAGAACATAAGAATCATAATGTTTTTCTTATCTGACTTCAGCTTGATAATAATCAGAGACCAAACAGTTATTTTGCTTTTTATGAAGATATGATTTAAACAGAGAAGTACAAAGGCCCTGAAGCATCAAGTGCAAAGAAACCGGCCCTCCAAACCAGTAATTTTCTTTTCACAGCCTAACAAATTTCAGTTGTCAAGAAACAGATTAATCTCATCATTCGCAAATGTAATATTGCTGTTTGCTAATCTCATGATACAGAGACATTGAAAATGTTATCATAGCAGTCCTAAAGTACATTTTATGGTTTGGCAAAAAATAATACTTTCTTTGGCAAGGAATATGCTAAATATTCAAAAGCAAGGATTAACATTAGCACTTGAGAGCAGAAATGTCAGAATCAAAAGAATGAGTTATTTTTTCTCACATTCCTTGGGAGAGTAAAAAATACAAATATTGCTTATAGCAGTATGTCGATTCATGGCTTTGACTTTCCTGAGACCCAGCATGTTATCCTTAATCCAGATACCAGTAAATAACTTAATATTTTTTTCCACAACCTCAAATATATCTGGTTTTCCCACTGTATCTTGTTTTCTTCCACTGTTCTTCCAGATAGTTATTAAGGTGTTGTATAAACTATAACAAATGTTCTTAACCCTCAGATTGTTATTTTATAGACTTTATTGGGAAAAAAAACCCAGGGAGAATACAAAAACATGGTCTTTATATTGCCACACTTTCTTTAAAACCCCAACACTTGACCACGGTTTAAAAAACATTAGGAAAATTTTCACAAAATCACAAATTTTAGACCACGCATTTTAGCCAAGCAGAGATAATGCATTATTATCTGATACATCAAAGTATGCATGAAATGGCATGATTTCTGTTGACTGAGAGGGACAGAAGGCAGTGAGGGATGTCTGTTAGCTTGGTCTCAGTAGACCATAATTTGTAGCAGAAGAAATCAAAATATTAACTGACACGTGAGTTTAATTTGCATTTACTCCTTATCCTCTTCACCAAAACCCTGTTGTTCAAATGGACCTGCACAAACTCTCTCTCTGTGTTTGCTTTGGACATATGTTTGTGGGATTGGATTGAATACTAAAGCTTGTTTCTGTCTTCTCCACTGGCATTTACCAGGTATATGTACAGTTAAGGATCTTTCACTGTTTTTGTTGCATCACACTAAATACTGCCTGAGTGCCATCTTCTCTGCAGCACCTCAGCCAGGGAATGACATTTAAAAAGTAAAACAGTACTTTCTTTGAATGCCTTCTCTTCAGCCATTCAATCCTCATAATATCCGACTCTCAGTGTGAAAGTATCAATTGAAAGCTGTGGTTTTTTTTTAATAAAAAGAAGTCTGAAGTGTACAGAAGATGTGTTATTTCTGCAGCCCTGGGAGGGTGCCTGATGATGGATCACAGTGGTGACAGGATGCCCAACTTCCAGCAAGCTGCTCAGGTCCCAGAAGAAATCCTTGCTGCTGCAGCACAGTGGTCAGCATGAGTCAGTCATTTATCCTTCTTCCTGACAAAGCACATTATCCAACTCAGAGCTGAGGGCTGTTTTTCAGCTCATTCAGTTCTTGTGGAGCTAATTTGGTGTCCCTAACCTCTCGTCCAGGCTATAGCTGAGAGCTACCTCATGACTTCCTAGCTTGAGACACACCCCTGGTTTCTCTGGAGTGCAATACGCTCCACTAACCTTTGAATGCCTAAAAGGTAGTAGCTGAATAAATTACACATTTGTGCTCTATTTTCTAGAGGTTATTGAGAACACATTTACCAGATCTATGTACCAAAACAGGAACTGTGCTTAAACTTCACTTGATTGTCAAACTGCCTCACTAAGCCTGTAAATCAGTTTTACGTGTTTTGTCATATTAATAATCTGTGGATTAAATCTGCTCCTCATACTCCATTTCTAAAACTGGATGCACTTTTGGAGAACAAGTTTGTTTATATTCTGCATGGAATTTCTCAAAGGGAGCAGTGGCAGCACCTCTAGGAAAGTGGTAGTGGTAGCCGTAGCATTTCCATCGCACCATCGTGAGCAAACATCTGCAGTAGTGACCCAGCACTGACCATGGGGATTAGTGCATGGGGCTGGCATTATCTGATTTGCCTGTGCCAAGGGATCATGCCTTCTGCACTGGTCCTGACAGGATGTACTTGTGCTTTTCAGGGCCTCCCATAAATCAGGAGCTTTCTCATGGCTATTTCCAATAGAGCACCCTGCCCCTTTAGCACCTCCTGAGAGTCTCAAAAGCAAAGCAGCTCCTAAAACTTTACTTTTTCAATCTTTTCTGCTACAAACCAACAAAGCAACTCATTAGAGGGACCCTTTCTGCTTCCTCCTTTCACTTCCTTCACCTAGTGAGGGCTAATTGGAGGTCCATAAAATGAATCCAGGGAAACACACCGCCTTCTCTCATATATCAGCCCTGCACTACCAAATTGGGCATATTGTCTCATGCAGTGTTTTATTGTTCCCCAGACCACATTATCGGGGAGGCAATCTCACAAAGGTTAATAGCATTATTTGGTTGTCTCTCCATCTGACATTCCTGCTCATCACTCTAAATCCAGACATTTCAGCAGTCACTTTAGGTGCCTCTACTGCCCTTAATTGGGTGCTGCTTCCCACAGACTTCAAACCCAGTTCTATAAATTGTAACTACTAGTAGCTGATTGTCCCTGCTCTTAACTTTTATTTCACAACTGGGAAAAGTATGTGTGGGTTGATAACACCTGTCTTTTCAACCCCACTCTTTGACATTTGCAGTCCAATTATCAGTCACCTTGGCCATTTGTTGGGTCTTAGTGTCCTCCCGTTGGTATGCTATGTGTCAACACCTACCCCATACACTGCCCTAATGGGAAAATAAACAGTAAATTATGAGACTGTATAAATCCAATAAAGAATGACTCCAGAAACTATGGAAGTGTAACTGAGGTGTTTGATGCAGTTGATGGTATCCCAGGCTGGAATTGCTGCTCTGTATTTTTGAGTGGCACAGCTTATTGGAGTCAGGCAAGGTATCTATCTGTTGAGGGCCATGGTGCCCGTGCTGTAAGAACGTGAACCTTAAGGGCTATGCATGTTAAGATTTCTGTATTACTTCCTTGAATCAATGGTTGTCATCAGTAGAAAGCAGTAAATTTATATTAATCATTCTTGATTAAATACTGCCTTTCCACAGATAAAAAGTATGCTTCCTAAGCTCTACTCACATTTTACATTTTACTGACCCTTTGCACAGCAGTGAATGCCATCCTGTGGCTACAAAACCCAAATGCATGTTAAAGACTAATTCTGCAGAAGACTCAAAGTGCTAAGAATATTTTAAAAGTTGCAATCTTTTAAAATTCCTCCCGCACTGCAGGAATAGAATACCATCTTATTATTATTCTGACACATAAAGATCCCTTTCCAGGACTCCAGGCACTATGCAATTAATTAATTATAATAGTATTAATTGATTAATTAATATTAATAACCTGAACATTTTAATGCGTTCCAAGTGTTACTCTGGGAAATTAAGGTTTTGGGACAGGATTTTTTTCTTCTCAACACATTTGGGATATTAAAACTTGGGGACAGCTTTTCCTGTTGTATCGTTGCCCCAGAATGACTTTGTTCCCATACACACACCTACTTATTTATGTTGGCAGTATGGTCTTGACACATTCTGAAAATTATTCGTATGCATCACTGTTCACAGGATCACTGGCTATGTGTGTAACAGATTGAACCAACACGAAAAAAAAAAAACCCATGCTGAAGAAAATAATTGCATGTGAAATTACTGTTTCTTTAAAGCAAACAAAAAATCCCACATTTGCCCTGGGTGCTAAATAGAGTTGTTCCCAGTCAGTTATCAGGCGTGCAGTGGTGATGCTGCAGTGGCGCACCTTCGCTCCCCTTCAGTGAAGGTTCACAGCTTTCAGGTACTCCTGCAGCTCAAGCCCAGGGCTGGGCAAAAGCTCAGTGAGAATCAAAACTACTGAAATGAGGTTGTTGAGTTCTGGATGCCACCCCGTTCTCACCAGAGTCAAGGGGAAAATTCCCATTGATTTCCAAGTCTGAGGGTTTCACACCTTCCCTACCATGGAGGTGTCCGTAATTATTTGGCTGCTCAAGTGACATGAGATTGGTTCATTAGGGTAATATTTGTCTTTACACTTGCCTTTTGTGTCTCCAGTTCTGCAGATATGTACCCCACATGGCTGGGGAGGCTGAGACTATTCTCAGGTGTTTGTGGTGATCTCTAGAGATTCAGCAGAGCTGAGAAAAGAGCTAAACTGGCTTAGTGAAAAAGAGGTTTACAGTGAACCTGTCCCTGAAGGTATGCCTAGTGTGTGTCAGGCTTGTCTAGCAAGAAAGAGCAAGGTTTGTACTGTGTCTGGTGAAACAGAGTCCTACTGCACTCATCAGGGGATGATAGCTCTCATTCTTTATCACCAGAACAGTTACCTGAACTTCAGTTTCACATCTCTGTACTGGATGCCAACACCTAAGCCCATTTTTCAGGTTGAGTTTTCCAAGATGGAAAATCAGTGTGGAAAAAGTAAAAAAGGCGATCGGTCCAAGAATGTGAGTTTTACTTCAAAATTGGAACCTTAATTTTTTTTCCCCATGCTGATTTATTCTCAACCAGCTTGTAAAATTGACCCCATGCCAATATAAATTGGCTAGTAGATATTTACGGGACATATAAAATCAAAGACAAGTAGAGGTTGAGATAATAAGGCTTGTCTGTATTGCCTATTAGATGGAAGTGTGATTAAATATGGCCTAATTAATGCCTGTTATCTGTTCAAAATTGATTTGTAACAGAAAGTTGTGAAGTAGGCATCAAGAAGTCAAGTAGAACTTTTTATTACTAAAATCAAAGCATTTATTGGTGTGATTTACTTTAACCTGGTCTGCCAAAAACAGGATGATATTGTCACTAAAAAAATCTGCCTTGGGAAGAGCCCCAACAACCAGGCTTCTTGCTCATGCTTATCTCTTTCACCTTATTTTAATTACTTTTCATACTGATTTTCTGAGAATTTTTGTACTATTTTGTAAGATCTTTTAAGATGGAATCCTCATCTGACTCCAAAAACTACTTTATTCAAATATGCATGAATAATTGCAAAGATATTGTCCTGTAAGTTGATTAAAATTTTACTTTCATCAAGCACCTCCTTGATAACCAAAGAAATGACTATCAAATAACTTGAATATCACAAAAAAAATAATATTTTAATTTTTTTTCCATTTTGATTAATGGAAACAGTCACTGCAATCTTCCTGGGTGACTATTCAGTGAACAAAGATAAATTTCTGAGGCCTGAACCATACATTTTTCTTTTTTTATATTTAAAATATCTCTAAAGGATATTCAAAAATTGGGAAAAACCTGTATCACTTAAAAGTCTGATTTATACACTTTCTACCCAGATACAAAATCAATTTTTTATTCATCAGTTTACTAACCAGTAAGCTTTATTTTGAACATAAAACTGCGGAAGCTTCATGTTTTACTGTGAAATTTAAATGTCAGAGGCTACTCGTCAGTCTGTTGGCTGTAAAACAGTCTTTGAAACGTTTTACCTGTGTGTGTGTGTATGGAGAGCCCTCATTTCTTGCATATTGTAGAAAAATAGTGTAAGATGAAAATGGGGTATTTTCAGCATTACTGATGGGACATGAAGGCTTTTATGTTAATATTAATGGTTCTGTCTTTGCCTGCTTTGGTATTGATCAAAGGCTTGTTGGTAAGTGATGAGTTCAAAGACAGGGATTTTTCTGGGAGGAGGGTTTGGGAAGTGGACTCTAAATTTCTATCTGTAGCAAAATTGCAGAATTCATCACCAAAATTGTAGTTGCACTATGCATGTTCCTTCAGGGACCAAACATCTAAGTAAACTTTTCCCAGCCTGGCCTGGGGAGCTGGCATGCCTCTGTTCCTTTTGCTGTCTCATTGCCGTCACTCACTGCTGTTTGCCTTTTGGGGGTGGGTTTGTTTCCTTTTGGCGGTTCATTTTAAACCCTGATTATTTCAGTAGCCCTCTTCGTAGCACAGATGCACAAACAGTTTATTGGTGGGTGGAGGTGGTTGCAAATGGATGGCAAGGGAAGAATGTTTGGAGGAGCTGGAGATGGGGCTGGATGCATCTTAATCTGCTTTTTGGCCAGAGACAAGGTGGTGTCATCCCCTGTTAGCACAAACAAGTGCTGCTTTGGGGGAAAAAAATAAAGTGTTACCTTTCTTTTGACAATCCATGGTTCTGCTTTATACAGCAGCATAGAATTTGGATGCAGTGTACCTATAAAGTAAATAAATTTAAGGAACTACAGTGTATGTCTTTCATCTTATTGCTGGCCAAATACACATTTTATCTCCTCGGTAACAGCAATATTGTTTTAAAACTGACCATCACAGAGCCTCAACTGAGGATGTTTCATCCAACATCAGAGGGCAGTGGAACTCAGCATGACAAATATCGCTTAGAACTAGGTTTTTATATTATAATTTAGGACACAAGATGATTATTCCCTTTGAAGACTGAAAGTTTTAGTTGAAGTTACTGCTTTGTTCTAACAGAAGCTTCTGCCACAATATTTTTAAGGGCGTACAGAGCAAACTCCTTCACACTGTGCCTTTCCTTAGAGGACCTTCAGCAGCTTGTACCCCATTAGCATGGGGCAGTGCTGCTGGCTTACTGCCAGATAGATGGGAGGCTATTGCCACACACCTGCTCTGAATCTGAGAGGTTCTGCTAAAAGAGTTGGGAGTTAATTCCTCATCAGTTTTGATGTCTGGGTACCCGTGCTACAAACTAACATGGCTGCACACCCAAACAAGGGTGAAAAGTAAATGCTGTTGAGTAGTTAGCTCCATGGTAACTAGTACTATAGCTTGATAAAATTTTGGCAATAAATAAATCAGCTTGTATTTTTTGAGCAGGGTGCATCTGTTGATAGTTAAAACAACATAAATTTTTAATACTAGGAAAATATCTTGGAAGCCTGGATAACATACTCTGTCTCTATTAATAGCCAGAATGTTCTTCTTAGATGATTACACATATTAATTGGTCTAGTATGAAAAAATGGAAGTTTGGAGATGTGTAACAATCTTCATCATTTTGGGGAGACTGAAGAACGTGTTTGGTTCCTGCTTATAGTGAAGATGAGAATCAAGTAACTTTTGTGGATAGAAAACGAAGAGTAATTGAATCTTTGAGAAAAAAGCAGTGTGCTGAGCTTACAAGTTGGTGCACACTTCTTTTGAAGCACAAAAACTGAGAGCTACTGTATTTCCTGAGTGCTAGGATAAGATTCTTGGAGAAGGGCATTATATGTAGAGGTAGATCTGATAGAGGGGAACTTATCAATATTTAATCACAGGTGTTTCTTATCACAAGAGAAGCAAAATCCACAAATAGCTGAAGTAGATATTGAGGTATGAATCAGATTAAAATTGACATAGAGACTACTACTAACATTAAAATGCATGCATATCTTGATTTGCAAGCTTTATGTTATTTAAATCTGCTTGAAGTGAAATATTCTCACATTTGACTATTCATTTTCTGTTCACAAAACATTCAGATTGTAATCTTCACTTCCAGTAGGAGCTAAACACCTTCTTCAAAGTTTACTGTGAAGATCAATAGGCAACTTTTATCTTCTTTCTTGTTTAGGGGCTATGATGGTAGTTAAACTTCAGTGATAGGTTGTTCCTCAAGAGGTTTCATATGCCTAAAAAAATTATTTTTAAGTAATTGCATATCATACTTTATCTTGTTTGTAAGGTGTCAGTCTGAAGGTGGGTAAATGTCCTTCGATGGGCATCAGGGGACAGTTTAAGAGTGTATTCTGCTGCTTTACAATTCTTTCTTCATTATATATTTAGCAAGATTCATTACTGTAGCCTCGTGAGCAAAGAGTGGAAGCTCATTATGTACTCAAAAAGACATTTACAATTGTTGTTTGGAGACTGTGGTTGACTCAGAAAAAGTCCTAGTTGAGCAATGCTTTTTCTTGCCAGAGGAGTTCCACTGAATCTTTATGTGACTGTATACTGCAGTTAGGCAGTAGAGGTAAAGCTTTTCTATTTAATTCTGCCAATGGAAGAGGCACTTCTGGACTTCTGGAAAGTGACTGACTTGGAATCACTTCTGGACAAGTTTAATCTACATTTCATCAAAAGCAAATTGTATGAGCTTGATATTTCTAAGGATTATAGTATTTCCTCAGGGAAAGGAAGGGGAAGGTGCTTTCTGAGTTTGCCTGAAGGAGTTTCCTTTAACACATGACAGGCTGCTCTGTTTTCCTGGGAATCCAATAGAATAGTTGTCGGTTCTGCACTTAGCATGTATTGATTGAAGAGCACTGTAAATAAAGCCTGGTGCAGTAAGGTCACCAAGATCTCCAGACTGTAATGAGCTTTAAAAGCAGTGACTGTGGAAAATTGTTGTTTTTCTTTTAGAGGGTCACTGTCAAGAGCTATGTAGATTCTTCCTTTAATTGCTACTAAAGTTGAAATACAAGTCTGTAGTTTCTTTTCAGAGACTTGTTTACTGTTTCTATTTTCAAAAAGCTTACCTGTCTTCAAAAAGCTTTAAGTGTGACACAGGATAAATGTAGTAGAAGTAGTAGTAGTGTTTTTGGACTTTTAAGTCACCCATTCTGATATTTCACTCTGCCATGTCATTTGACTACCATGGTCTCAGCACTCTTGAGTCTGACAAAAGTTAAGATTTGAAGCCTCTAAGGCATTCTTCAGTGCACTCTTCTAATATTTAGGTTTGCAAATACTACAGGGAGCATTTAACTCCAAATGAAAAAGCCTGCCTTCCTTCCTTTCTTCCTGTCTTTTGGCAATACAGCACTGAAATTACCTGATGTCATCGTTAATTCTCAAATGGTTTAACAGACCATTATGCATATTTTTCTAGCTTGAGTATGGCTGGAAGCCATTGACATTCCTAATCAAACACCTAGAGTGTTTATGTCAGTAATAATCTCTATTTAAAATGTACTTTGAACTATTTATTTCTCATTACTGGCCAGAGTGAACGTATTTTTTTATTTTTTTTTTATGTTTGAAAACAAAGATTTCCCAGGTTAGCACATTTTAAAGGAAATAAAGAAAGATGAATCATATTGATATGATTGGAACTGTTTTGGACAAGAAGTGTAATTTGTCTTTTGGGACAGCTCCGCATCCTATAAAACGAGTGAAATAAGCACTACCTATTTATTTTCCACAGCTGCTAGATAAAGGATTAGAAAGAGAAGGTATGTAGTTTGCTACAGCTAACTCAGTATTTGTTTTGAACTAAAAAAAAGGCAACCCGATGTAAATTTATTTTTCTTGCATATTCTATATATCTTTGAGTTATACTGCCTTCACTTTGTAGCAATAATCCAACATGTAGTTCAGTAACAGCGTGCATTTCAGAAAAATATTTCCTTGTAAGAATTTAGCCAGGAATTTAGTCTCTCTCTGAAGCAGGCAGAGATAGTAATTCAATGAATTTGACTTTCAAGTTCTATTCATCCCTCCATGAGCTCTCCTTTATAATCTTCCCCTTCTTCTACTTGGGCTGAATTCCAGAGATTTACAATAGGTATTGCAGCTCGTTTACACGTTGGCAGAAGAAACAAACCCATTAGTCACTAACAGCAGGGGTATGCCTCAACTCTCCTGCTCCCTTTGATCATTTTTCCGCCTTCAGTAACTCAACCATATTCTCTTTTCTAAGGTTTTCTGAAGCAAAATTAGCATCTCTTGTTGGGGAAAGGGAGAGACTTTTACCTGAAGACCTTGTTGTGCACACTCCTTTGATGAGGCACAAGCATCTCAGCTCACTTTATTTTGCATTAAGCAGTTATCACACAAAAAAAAAAATAAACAAGCAAATATGACATCTTCAGCTTTTTGCAATGCTAATGACAGTGATGTGGCAGTTCCTCAAAACTTAAAAATTTGGTAGGCTGAGTACTTCCTCATGCCAAAGAATGATATGGAAGAAGATACTTGTTCTTCTCAAGGCTTGATGACTCACATTAAACACCTGCTAATTGTCTTGTACTTGTTGAAGTAACATCCCTGCTAGCTACTCCCTCCAGCTGAGTTAATAATTATCTTGGAAGTTGTGAGCTTTTGTTAATGAGACTCTGTATAGTACTCCTAATTCAGGAGGCTGGTCCTCACAGTTGTATTTGTTTTCTGAAAGGTTCAAGAACTACACTTTCTCCGATTAAGTGTCACAGTCTGACTCACAGGAGGAGTGACTGTCCCAAGGCAAAATTCCTTTTGTCCCCATTGCCTAGGTCTACTAGGCTGGATTAGGCAATACTTTCACAGTAGATGTCTCCTCCATGCCTTCTCCTTAGTCATAAAAAGAAGAAATTCTCACATCTAACATTCCAGCTGTAGTATGTTAACAGTCAGTGTCAGTTTTCATTTTCACTGAGAAGGTCCACTGCTATGGAAATCCCTTTGGAGTTGTTCTGTGGATATGAACATAAACATGAATATCCCTTAGTCCTGTAGGGAAGGGAGTGTTAATGTCTGTAGACCAAACCTACTAAAGTAGATCCTGCAGATAAAGTGGAAATTGTTTTACTCTGACAGAAAGTTGTTATTACACTGAATTTGTGCTGCAGAAGGAGATATATTAGTGCATTTTCCTCAAAAAAAACATGTCTGAGAGAAATAGAGGAAATTTGATAAGGCCTTGTCCTGGTCCATCCAGCTAAAGGAGACATTGTAAGAGAGATGTGACTGTTGTTAATTTAGCAAAGAAATTCCCAGGTAACCAATACCTGTATGTGTATTTACAGACATATTTCGGTAAAGTCATAAGCAATAAAGCCAATGGATAAATACAGATTCCTAACAGAAAACGCTCATTTTGTGGAGAAAACTGTAGTGGAACTGTCTGTAGGTTCTGAGAAAACAGCAACAATGCTTTGGATTTCACCATGAAAATATATAATAGTTCATATTATTTTTGTTGTCTGTTGCATTCAGGCCCTATTAAATATGTAATCACATTCTTTTTAACATATTCCACCCTTGGTGAATTGACCAAGCCTTTGTCTGATTAGTCAGGGAGTCCAAATTCAGCTGCTTTCATGGCTGTGTCCCATCTTTGGGAGGTTTTATCCTCTGCTTGGGCTGCCCTGACACAGCATGAGCAGCAGTATCTAACCAGTGCAGCAGAGGGGACAGTAACTGGTCCATCTCAGCTGCACATGGTCAAGCATCAGCTTTTCTGCAGCAGTTGGATCTGGATACCAGATTCATCACACAGACAGCAGAAGGTGTTCACCATTTAGGAAAGCACATGCTTGACCAAGCAGCTGTTCCTCATCTCTGCTAGGAAAGCCATGATTTTGTCCTTACCCTTTTCCCGTGCTGACTGCCGTGAGTCACCTCTTGTTGGGTTTTCGATGGCACGTCTTGACAAGCTTGTATGGAGACAGTCTGCCTCAGACTGACAGATGAATGACAGATGTCATTCACATGTCATTCATCTGCATTACCTTTCTTCTCTGTTTTCTTTTTCCTATCATGCTACCTGCAAGTTTCTAAACAAAAAAAAACCTCACTGGTCCTAAATTACAGCTTCTCTCCTGCAAACTCTCCTGTACCTTGCACATCTGCCTTTTGTGTTTCCAGAGATACCAGCTGTGAATTAGCTTTGTGCTATGAACATCCTAACCTCCCTCCCCTCCCTGGTTACTTTTTACTGTAATTTCCAGCTGTTCAAGGGTTTAGCTAAGAACTGTGGTAATGTTTGAATTGAAATTGCCTTGGTTAGAGGGGCCCCTAAGTGCTGGTGTGATATTGTGTCCTGATGGAAATGGTATTTGCAGAGTGATGTGCTGAATGACCTCTCTGGTTCTCCCTGTTTTCGTCTGGGAACAATTCTGAACTGGCAGCAGTTTCTTAGTTTGTTTTAATGTGTTATCATGGTGGGTTTTTTTCTGTAGGGGCAGAGGAAATTTTTGCAGCCCTTTTACTTTGTTTGTGGCTGGAACCTGAATAGCCAGGCCTGGGTCAGGATGATGGAGCACAGAAAAGGGGTCAGCCATGGTGCAGATTTACAGTAAGGGAAATAATCACATCACTGGTATGATGGAGACTTAATTAATTGGCATGCCTGCAAAGAGAGAACTTCAGCTCCTGTATCTGGCACTCAGAGCTTTTTGAGTGGAGCTGCATCCAGTAATTCTGAAAAGTTTTGAGTGTCACCCAGAGAAAAAGGCTTAGCTGGTACCTAGTATTTTCCTCTCCAGGGATGTAAAGTTTTAGCCCAAGTAGAATTGACTTAACTTCAGGCATTCTTTCTTAATTTTTATTATGTAGCTGTCATTTCATGTTATTGCCATTACTCTTTCCTGTTAGCTGTCAGCAAATATTTTCAGTGCAACTTTTATGTTATTGAATACATTTCCCCCAAGTCTGGGTTTACTAAACAAACAAATGCATGCAAATATTTGCTGCTACAACATTATGCTAGTCAGGATTTCAGAAGTAACCTGACAAAATGTGAGAATGTACTGGTAAGACAGAAGGATGCTTCATTTCTTGACTAGTTTTTTGACTTAAGTAGGGTTTTTTCATCATAGTTGTTTGACTGTTATACCACTGTGGTTTTCATAGATTTTATTGTCATAGTTGGTTGTAAGCCCTTTATCTCACTCACACACCTTTTTAGTTGATTACTGTTGGCAGGTTGAAGGAAATGTCTTTTTTTTAAAAAAAAAGAGAAAAAGTTGTATTTGTTTAGAGAACAAGAGTTTCCAGAATCTCACTAATATTTTTTTATGCAAGGATATATCTCCTTAAAAAAACATTTTGTTCATATTTTTTGAGTTTGGATTATGTATCTGTTTCTATGCAATACAGCCTGTACTGCTTGTCATCAATGATTATTTTATCTGTGGAGAAACCCAAAAAGGGTTTTCCCTTGTTAACTTGTGGTCTGGCCTAGAGCTTGGCCAGTTGCAGCAGAGTAGAACAGAAATAGAGGGGATCATCAGTGAAGTGGAGAGGCTGAGGTCCCTGGTGACGTGGTTCTCATCATGTGGAAAGGCAGATTCACAGCTGTGTGTACAGCCTTTCAGCATTAAAAATGTTGTTTTGGAAAGTGTTGGCAGTGGGAACTGGATGTGTGAGCACGCTGATAATGATGTGGGGTTTCTTCCCACACCCCAGTGCTGGTGACTGGCAGGTGTCACCTTGGTGGTTTTGCAGGATGGGTCTGATCCCCACCCAGCACTCTGCAAACAGCTGTCCCCGTCACAGGAGTGGTGATCCCAACAACTGCTAATTGCCAAACCTACTCAGCACTTGGGAAACTCTACTCCAGTCTTGGGAGAAAGAGGCCTGAGACTGCTATGTGTTGTTGGGAGGATGGGTTCCATTCTCCAAGTGGGTTCTGGGCTGTTTTGGGGAATTTACATTGCCACTGTATGTTGCCGTGCTCCTCACTTTTCTGTAACTGAGCCTCTGTCACTGACATCAGTCTACTCCCTTCCACTGCATCAGTTTTTAAACACATTCTTAAATACATAAAAGGGATAATGTCTTTTACCCTTCTCACAGAAAATAAGATCTTTCTGCTGATCTCAGTTAAACCAGGGTTATTTACTCTAAGTTTAGATTTTACACAAGGATGGGACAATGCCATCTGCACCAATAATACACAGAGGGGTATTATTCCCAGAAAATTTTGCTTTGCCTAAGGATTGGACATCAGGACTATAGGATTTGCAAGAGAACACAGAAGCTTTTAAGGAAAAATAAGTCAAGAAGTTACCAGCAAACCAATCGATGTTTAGTGATCAGTATGAGCAGGGAAGGGTATGTAATATCTTGGCTCACTATCATCAGAAATTGCTACTGTGGGATTTGGCATGTTACCATATGTAGCTGAAAATGAAATTTGAACTTCTTTCATGCAAACAAAAATAACTTTCTGCCTTATTTCTTTCCCATTAAGAATGCAATCGAAATATTGAGGGAGAAGTTTGAAACATATTGATTTCATTTTGAAGGCATATTATTAAATCTCTTGAGGGCTTGTTGATCTTGAATCATTTCATTTTAATAGTTTCAGATTGAAAATTATTAGTAATTCTGTTTAAGTTGCAGCTAAATTACTAATTAACTTTCATGTCAAAGATTTTATTTCTTACATGTTTCTGGCAGCTCAGTGCACTCTCTACACAATGCAGCAGAAATTTTTTGTTACCTGCCTCTCTGTGCTCCTTATAATCTTATAAAGCAGGTTTGGAATTAATGAGCTGTCACGTCTTGGGTAATGAATGAAAAGAGCTGACAGAAATCCTTTTGTTGTTTAAGAAATTCCAAATAATTAATGGGAAAAAAAAATGACAGAGGTTCTTTTACGGTTTAAGAAGAAACGCAACTTTCAAATTCTTTCCATGACAGAAGAAACTTTTAAATATGTATGCAAAAAATGCAGAGATCCCTGATTAATGGGTTAATTCCAGTTCTCTCTTCTGAGATAAACTTGCAGAATTTGAAGTAAAAGACTTTTCTGTTTTGAGAAATAGCTTCCTATTCCCAATAGGTTCCTTATTCCACGTTCATCTCAGAAGTGAAAAATATTCTGGATTCCTGGATTTGCCACTGTGGACAAATTGAGTTAAGCACTGAGCATGTTTATAGTAATCATGTGTTGTGTACACAGATTTAGTAAACTGTAGGTTAGCTTTGTGGAAGGCAAGGTGTTCCCTTTTGTTCTGTATTTTTCTCCAGTTTCTGAAGTCCCACTGCAGCTGTTGAGAATAACTTGTATTGCTGTTTTCCAGGTAACCATCTCAGATGGGGGCACATCTCCCAAGCAATCCTCTGTTTGGGTGGTGGTCCAGGTTCTGGATGAGAATGATAACAAACCACAGTTTCTAGAGAAAGCCTATCAGATCAAGCTGCCCGAGAGGGACCGTAAGAAAAGAGGGGAGCCAATCTACAGAGCTTTTGCTTTTGACAAAGACGAAGGCCCTAATGCGGAAATCTCGTACAGCATTGTGGATGGGAACGATGACGGGAAGTTTTTCATTGATCCCAAAACAGGGATGGTTTCTTCCAGAAAGCAGTTCACAGCAGGGAGTTACGACATCTTAACAGTAAGCACTCTTTCACTGACATACAAACCCATGATTTGACTGACTTCTTTTTTTTCTTTTTTTTTCCAGAAATAGGCCTTCCTGTATAAAGAGGAATATATAACTGTTTATGCCCAGCATGTAAGACCTAAATTAAGAAAACTAGTATTCATATACCACTATCGCCAAAAAACTGAGTCTGAGAGATCATTCATGCTATTGCAAGTCATGAGGTAGTCTCTGAGTGTTAAGTCAGCCTGCAAATTGTTAGCATACGCCATTCCCTTGAATATTCAGAAATGAAGACCAAGCAAGCACTTGTCTGCTCCCAAAGTTGTATCATGTTGGCTGGGGCAGATATAGCTACAAATGACTACTTACTTTTCAAGTAAATACAGTTGTTTGCCTGTACAGAGGGCATCTACTGTCCCGGTTATGTGGCTGCATCTAAGTACTGTGGAGTACTGTGTACTCTGTGTTGTGGAAGCAATTTCAGTTAAAAGAAGTCTCAGTCAAAATTCTTCTTTCAGAACTGTAACCATATAGTGAAAGAAAGGGGGAATAAAATACGTTTGAGTTGATAAAAAGCCATATAATAAAATGTGTGCTGTTCATCCATAGAAATAAGCCAACAAGTTGTAGTTTAGGAGTTGAAATAAAAGTGTCAGACGCCCATGGTCTGACATCTGGAAGTAATGTATCTTACAGGTGGGTTGCCTTCATAATGTTGGAAAAGGAATAAATAACAAAATGTTGAGAAATACCTAGGAATCAAGAGTAGAGCAGCCTTCAAGTGAGTGAGTACTTTTCCCTCTGACGACCTCAAAGTCACGTTTGAGATCTGAGCCTTCTTATAATGCAACAACTGAAGATTTTCTACCTAGAAACTGCTCATTACAGCCTCGGCATCTTTTCACAAAGGGCGGGGCTGCCTGCCTGGAATGGAGCAGGTTGACAAGTGTTAGCATCAAACCCACTTAACACATTTCCAGAGGAAGAAATAGGGCATGATATTTCAGGGGGAAGAAAAGTATTTTCCATTTTTAAAAGATATTATAGCATCATATTTACACCAGTGGTCCTATATAGCCAGAAACATTACCCCTTTTTTTTTACAAAAAGCCCTTTTTGTTAACATTGATGTTATCCATCAAAGCACTCCTTTTATAACCTGCATTCAGCCTTTTCTTAAGCCCAGTGTTTGTTGCTGCTCATCTTGTCTTTGCTATGCTAAATCCATTAAGCATGCCACACAAATATCAAGTCTATCCATCTTTCCAGAGGACTTCATAATAATAAGAATTAGCACCAATCAAAGCAGCTTTTAATGAACATGACAGCCAGGGGAAAGAAAAGAAAATACGGCAAATTTTTAAATTATATTCATTATGGAGAATGAGGGAAATTACTTGAAACTTATTTAATTAAATTAAAAACCCTGAGGAAGGCAATATAAGGAATATTTGTGTCCAACAGAAAACTTGCCGCTTGAAAGCAGTCAGGCATACTCTGTGTGAGCATGTTTTGCAAGTGCACGGTCTCACACAGGGTCATTACAAAGCTTCCTTCTTTGCTGCAAGAGGGAGCTGGGTACAAGATGAAATCAGAGAGGGAAGCTGGTTCTGGAGAGGAGGATCTGTGTGGGGAGTGTTTGAATTGCATCTGCAGGAGTTGTCATACCAGCATTCCTTAAAAAAAAATTTCAGTTTAAAATCAGGTGTTTTTCAGTGAAAAGTCAAAGCATTATGCAAGAAAAAAAAAACCAACAAAGTGAGAACTGAGATGTAAGTGTTTATCTTCCTCTTTCTTTATGGGATTTTACATATAGGATTACAAAACCCATTTTCCAAGCAGTTACCGCACAGCAGTAGAATTAGGTCTGACGTGCCAAGCTGGGATGCTCAGCCTGAGCCCTCTTGTTTTTTGTGCCTGCCAGATAAAAGCAGTGGACAATGGCCGGCCCCAAAAATCTTCAACTGCACGTCTCCATATTGAGTGGATAAAAAAGCCGGCGCCCTCGCCCGTGCCCCTGACTTTCGACGAACCCTTCTACAACTTCACCGTCATGGAGAGCGATAAAGTGAACGAGATTGTCGGGGTGGTCTCTGTGGAGCCCTCTAACATCCCTCTCTGGTTCGATATAGTTGGTAAGTTGGGAGCCAGTGGTGCGAGGAGGACGCCCTGGATGCGGAGCACATGGCTGTGTGGTTTTGAGAGCAAGAAAACTAACCGTGAAGCACCTCCCCCACCTCCCCCCCAATTATATCTGTTATCCTAATGATGAAATGAAAATGCTATTTAAATATAGTGATAACAGTAGTAGTAATAATAATAATAATAATAATAATAATAATAATAATAATAACAATAACAATAATATTCCTGCTTTTGTTATGACTCCTTAGCTAAGCTTAAAAAAGAGCGCTGTATGGCTGAATTGGTTTTCTTTCATACTATGTTATTTACTGCAATCTTAATGTTGTCTGTCATTTAAATTCTATTGTCATACTTTGCTAATCTCATTTCTAAATGTATTTATGGTACTTAGACTTGCTGTCCCTCATTTCTCTCTTTCTTCACCTTTTTTTCTGCATTCTGTTCTTTTTTTTTCTGCTTCCGACTGCCCTGCTTCAAGGTGGCAAGCATGCTCGAGAGATGTTCTATATTCTACAGACAGCTTGTGGGCAGAACTGTTCAACAGAAGGTACCCTTAGTGCAAACACATTTGCTAAAATACAACTATCCAGGCTGCCTTTTATTTTTTGCAAGTTTTTTGAGACAATTTATATTACATCTTTCATAAGTGCCTGTGACAGGATGCGATGCGACACATGGATGTGCTGCATTTCTTTCTATGACAGCTTTTACTGTATTTGTGTCCAATTATTATCATTTTATTCACGGATTTTCCACAGTTTATCACAAATAATTAATTCAAACTTTTCACAGTCCAGTGCCATCCATTTAACTGTGAAACAGAATGGGATGCCTCAACATATGGGTTACAAATGGAGCCACCAAAAGTTTGTCTTGAATGCAAGCTGAAACAGAGAAATGTGTTTTGATGTGAGATTTCAACCACAAAATTGCCTTACATAAAATTGCTTATAAAAATAGGGAGGGGGAAGCATCCTAAATAAAAAGGAGAAGAACCCATAGAAGTCTTAAAATCACAGGGAAATGCCATTAGCTGCCAAAATGACAGGGAGCAAAGGGTCTCGCTTGGTTGAAGTGGAGAAATGGGAGTCAATGTTCCTAAGTATTTTTTCCTCACTTCTGCTGCTGATTCAGATAATGTCATTTAAAATAACTCATTTAACATTTAAAAGTGAGAAATTCCCCTGGAAAACTATTGTGCTTTTTAATATTTGCAGATGCTCGTACGTAATGTTTGCATATCTTTGGATGTAAAACAGCGCATCTGCACAAAGTGTAGTTGTTTAAATGAAGGGTCATAAAGCAAATGCTGTATGAAAGATTAGAGAAACAAAAAGCCTTTGCCATAGACTTAGCAGAAAGCGTGCATCAGCAGTCTTTATTTACAGGGATTGAGCCTGGCTCCCATTTCAGCATAGTTATTTGCAAATGGGTTTAGCCATCAGGAAGGACAGGGACCACAGGAGAAAGGGTCTGTCAGAGTTGTTTTCGTCCACCTTTTATTGCCAGTTTGTGCAGATGAAAGACAGAAGCAGCACCACTTCCTCTCTGAATTTGTAGCACAGTTTCTGATGTGCCAATCATATTAAAATTAAACCCAAAGCTACTACCGTGTTCTGGCGTTCTTGCTAGTCCCTGGGGGAGGACAGCATATGTTTTCTAAGGTTTTCCTGCCATTTCCTTGGTTGCTTCAGTGTGCTACATGCAGGTTATTAACTAATGTTTACATTTCCATTCCCTTCCTCACTGACCCTTTCCTCCCAGGACAAATCCATCTTTTTGATGTTATTGACAGTTTTTATCCTATTTGAACCTTTTGCTGGACTTCTTTTGGTCCTTTCCATGGCAACTTGACCAATTCTCATTAAAATGCTGCCCTGAGGGAAGCCTCTGCTCTTCCACTACATTCTTTTTCATTAAGAGTGACTTTAAATCAAGCAACACCTTAGAATGATATTTGATTTTTTGCCTACCAAACAGAGATGATAGGGAGAAAATTAGGAAAATTTAGCCTCTGTCATTCAATGTGGTCTTTATGCCTAAAGTAGTTCAAAGGATATAGAAAATTTTCCCTATTTAAACAATTCTAACGGTTTCCCTCTAGTCTGCAGCTTCTGAAGTTGCAAGATGCTGCATCACTGCAGAGGTCACTGAGACAGAGCTTTCCTAGATTTAATGAGAAATCGGTGACCCTGACCGTCCAGTTTGGTTCTGTTACCATATGAATGTTTTCATTAAATATTGCTGCTGTTGAAAACAATAGAACTCCCAACAGCACTCATTTCTGCAACAGGAATAGCCAACAATCCTGGGCATGCAGAAGACTCTGCTGTTCCAGACATTTGGCGTGCAAGGATCTAAGACAAAGCCTATCCTGAGAGTTTTACAGACAGAACACAGTGTATTCAGATTGCTGCTGTTAGACAGTGTCAAACCCCACATTTTTTCATTGTTCCTCGATATCATCAGCATTGAGGTCTAGTGCTGAAAAGCCCAATGAAAGATGTGGGGTATTTGTAGAAGTTAACTGTCATATATAGAAAGCTGTATGTGACTACTGATGCAAGAGATGGTTTCTGTGCTGCTGTAAAACCAGACCTGATCCTGCTCCATCTGGTATTTTGTGATTCAGTACCTCTGCATAGTTCACAGTAATGTCAACAAAACCCCCAAAGGCTTATGTAGAGGCATGGTTTAATATAGAGTTTGCAGCTTGACCTTTCTCTTTATGACCTTTTCAAACTAAATGGGCATTGGAATTCCAGAGGATCTCTTTTTTAATGCATAACATGCACTTTCTCCCAGCTAAATAAAAGACAGGGAGAGCAGATAAAGTTTGGCTATAAAGTATTCTGTCTGCCTAACTTTGCACCTTAATTATATATACTTTAGGTGGGTGTTCTTGAGTTCCTCAGCTCCAAGAGAGGAAGATGCCGCAGAGACAGGAAGGTCATCTTCCACTGATGGACTAGAGAGGAACAGGATACTTGGATGATTGTTTCTTTAATAGTTGAGATGTCATACCTGGTTTCTGTTTTCAGACTGCATTCAATGCCATTCATAATTCATACAGATCCCACAATGTGAAATACATAAGTTGTATCAATTGTATTAAATTTATTCAGTCATTAATAAGAAAGTAATTTTCAATGGGAACTCCAAGAAAAGTCAGAGACCTTTATCTGTACCAGGTGAATTGAGCCCTTTCCATTTTTTCCTTTGTTACTGATGGGGATGGTGGGATGACTACTTGAACACTGGAGCTAAGCTGCATGGTGCTAGTTTTTGCTTAAGTAGCATGTTGCACAGCATCTCTCTGGTTCCCCAAACAGTCTTCTCTCTGTCTTTGCTTCCTCCTCCAGCCTGTGCCTTTATAACAGCAGCCAAGCTTTGAAAGCACATCAGAACTTTCTACTAAGCGTGCTTAAGTGCTAATAATTTTAATATCTATTAATTTCAGTTAATTGTCCATTTAATTAGTAGTGCTGCAAGTTTTCATTAATGTCAAAAGCATGTAGCTCCCTAGCCTTCTTCGAATAATCTTCTCTGAGAACTATCTAAAATACCTTCCTGATTTCTTACTTGCTTTTTATGCCCTTGCTTTCAGCTTCTTAGCAGCAAACTCAAGGCTTTGACTCTCTTTACAGTAGTTCTGTCTAAAATTCAGAGTTTGCATTACTTTCTTTTTAGCATGATACAGTACAAAAAATAAATATTTGCCTGTCATTTTACTGATATTTATGATGTTACAATTTAAAAAATCTGTAGTTGAATTTCTGTTTCTTGAGACAGTCATTAAGTTTATTTCATATTCTTTGAAAAAGAAATGAAAACTTCAGCTTTGCTGCTTTTTGTGAAAATCCTAGAGATACTTTAGTCTCACCTCTGAGTTTTAGGGTGAATTAGTTTTCTGTGTTTTGCTCTGATTCTCTTCCCTGACCAATGTCAGAAATGTAGCAATTAGCCCAGTTTATCATCACTGTTCACTGCTGTCAGCTTTTTTTGGGACAAGACAAGTAAGAGTCTTCTCTGCACTGAGAAAATGTGGTTTAGAGGACTCTTCTCTAAATCAGATCATCTCCCATATTTCTTTTCTCCATTTGTCCATCATGGCATGGTGGGCCAAATGATACTTGTGTGAGGATATCCATATATCGTGGCTCTATTTGAACATGGAACATTGTGTGCTGTTTGCTGTCTACCAGTGAAGGAACACTCCTGCCAGGTTTTAGCAATGTTTGAATTGGGGATGTCTTCCAGAGCTCAGTGTGATCCATCCTTGCATCTAATGCTGAACGAGTCTGATTCTCTAAAGTCTTCAGATATTTCTGAGATGGTATTCAATCCCAGCCTTTTTGATCATCCCACTGGAAAATATGGAAGAAAGTCCTCATATGGGATTCATTTGCCTACAAATTCTCCAGATTTGCTGACATGTTTCCTTCTCAGAGGAAAAAACTGTTTTTCTCAGCAGCATGACCCCTGCTTAAAATGTGTATCAGCAACTGATAGGAACATGGAGAGGCTCAGCATTTTATCAAAAAGGAAACACATCTAGGAAAAGCCCTACCAAATGAATTAACTGCTTTCAGCAAAATGCAATATAAGAAGAATATGCTTGAAAATTAAAAACCCCGGCACTGAAATTAGAAAGGGACCGAGATGCAGAGCCTACGTCCTGTGAGAGTGCAAGATCTGGATTGTGCCTTGCCTTCGGCAAATTCTTCAGCTGACCCTCAGAAATCCCTTTTGATAGTTCAAGTTTTCCTCGGCCTGCCCATTGCATCTCTCTTGTTAGCCTCACAAGGTTCAATGGTTTGGGGTTTTTTAGATACCTTTTTTATAAAAAGGAAAATTAATTCTTTCCAAAGTATATAGGACTTTTGTCAGACGAAAAATTGTTCATAGTGACTATGAAGCCAAGAAATAAGCTGAGAACGAAGGTAACAGTCTGGATTCAGACAGAAAATGTATTCTATGCCAAATACACAACTTCGAGTCTGTTGGCTCAGAGGTGTCTCAGTTCAATTTCCTGAGATCTCTTTCTTAACTCTACTATACCAACTGTTAAACTGAACATAAAGGCTGCTCTAGAAAGTTGTAGTGAGGACCAGCTAATAAGATCTTCTGTACCAGGGGCTGTTTCTGGGCTGCACTTATAACAGCTGGAACTGGAAAATCCTTTATAAACTATAACATGCTTTTAGATTACATAGAAAATTACTAGTTCTAAAATCTACTAGATCTAAAAATTTAATGCTTCCTGGGCTTATGCAAAAGCATTAAAATCAACCTCAAGAAAGTAAGGCTGGAAATCATTTCACTTAACTTTAGGTGTCCAAAGTGTAGACATAACTCTGCTAGGTGACTTTGGGAATCTTAGCAATCCATTAGAGAGAAAAAGTATTTTCTGGATGAATTTTTGTCATTCCAACATCCAAAGATGGCATTTAAAGTAGATGTGGACTTTTCATAAAATTTTATTCAAAGTGCTTCAGTCTAATCATATTATTTTAAGGGAAATCTTTAAACTGTATTGAAGATGTATCAGCATTACATTTTAGGCTGTAATGATGCTGTAGACAACAGCTAATCCACATCTCTCTGGGGTTATTCAGTATTAAAATGCTTTCTCAGGACAACTTGTCTAGCCAGATTGTCAGTTCAATCATCTTGCTCTCTTTGTCGCTGATTTTCCCAAAGTGCCTGAGGAACTCACAATGTACTACCTTCATTTGAAGTATTTCTTTCCTAAAGCAATTGCAAGCACATTAGCAGACAGCTTCTACATATCTTGTATCTGAAAGCAGGGCTTAGTAGACAATAAAAAGAAAAGCATGTGCCAAATGCTGGAAAGTGGAATAAGTAATGAAAATTCACGTTAATAAATCTGAGCAGCTGAACAAAATGCCGTCATCCCTAGCCCTTTTTCATCTGAAGATTGTGATCACAGAAACTTTTAAATGGACAATAGTAAAATTGTTAAAACTGATACTGTGGGAGCTTATGGCACTGCAGGCAAGCTCACTCCCCAAGGGTCAGTACAGACACAGCGTCAGGCTTCTGAAAACAGCCTCCATCACCCCAGAAGCCAACACCTTCTCAGCTGTGACCTCCTAGGGCCTCAGCCCTCCAGCCTCTGCATGGACACCTTCATAAGGAAGTGGTTTCATGTGGAGTTCCCAGCTGCAGGAGTTTTAAAGAGACGATTCCTATTTGTTTTTACATAAGAATGATACCTCTCTTTTTGTGCAACTCCATCACCCATCTTTCAAAGATGATTGTGGTGGATGCTTCTGGTAGGCCTTGCATAGACTTAACACATCTATAAGACCCTTAATGTTTAACTTTGATAGCATTTTTATGTAATTCATTAATTCTTCAGTGTTTAATGCAGCTTCAGAAGCATTTATCATATGAGGACCTCATACAATGTTTTGAGCATATATGAAAACCAAGGAGCAGCACAAACCATTTGCAGATTGCCTCTAGAACTGCAGATGAGAGGCAGGACTCCTTATCTCAGGCAGTATTCCCAGAAGTTCATCCATCTGCATGGTTCTTCACCTGACCATGGTCTCTTAAAATGCAGAAGACTGAATCATGAATAATTCAGGGTTTCACTCCAAAATAGATTATAATCACAAATCTCACAGTAGGATGTTCTCTGATCAATCTGCCTCGGTGTTTGATGCAATTTCTGTCTTGTTTAATAGAAAATGATTCTATGTAAAATGAACTGCATTGCCTGGTTAGTTACAGGTGTAGGCTGTGGTGGCTGGCAACCAAGAGTAATTTGTTTGTCACTAGACCATTTTGGAAGATGTGAATAATGTATAAAAAATTCACATGATGGATTCAGTTCTTCTTTTAGGGGAAGAGTATACTTCAGTTAATGGAAATGGCTTGAAGAAGTTGGTCTATTTGCAGTAGACCATGTGGTGCCCTGAAAACCCAGCTCCAAGCCAGCAAAAGGTCATTTATTGCTAATCCTTCCATGTTGCTTCTTGGAAGTTTTAAAGGCAGTTTTTTTTGGAAGTGTGTGCCAGTTGATAGCATATCATTTTTGATTGCTCATTAAGATGGTTATTAAGCATCTTGAAGTATAGACTTGCACTTTGTTTTCATGGTTATTCTCTTTGGAATGTGCCTACTGTCCCAAGGCTAGTTTCATTTCAGCTGAGATTTCCTTGCATGAATCTCAAGCTCTTTTCTTCAAAGGAGGTTTTCATGGTGCAATTTTTCTCAAGTAAATCAATTTCAAAAATTAATTGGGGGAGAAAAACTTTCTTGCAAACTACTTGTTTAATTTTTTTTTATTTTAAAAAAGAGCACCAAAGATAAAATCAATGTCCAAATTTCTTGCTATTGCTTAAATATCACGGACAGATTGCAGAATGCAGGTAAGGAATGAGCAGTGTTTCTATCTGCCATAAATGACAACAGATCCAGTGGCAGTGATTTCCTGGAAGACCACAACTTCATCTATTAGGATTAGACCTGTATATATGGACATACATCTATTCAACATGTGGAAATCTGATGGCACATCTGAAATTACTACATTTGGATCATTTCAGTGGGCAGAAGTTCACCAGTTCTGCCTTTCCTCTGCAGCAGTCACCTGCATTCTTATTTTCTCCTCCCATTTTCTTTTACCCATCCTGGAATGTCTTTCAAGGCAAAGATGGACGGAGCAATGCTTCTTCCACCTTGCCCTTTCTTTGCAATAGCCCGTGCAAGAGGTAGAAGTGAGGGTTCCTTCACATTATGGAATTCGGGGGCTGTGATTTTGCTGTATTACCTCCCAATTTTCAACTTCTTCAAATGCCAAAACCTTCTTCTCTCACTAAATGCATGACTGCTTCTGAGTATAAAGCCAGTTCCTGGTCAGCACTCCATGCAGATGAGAGAGCATGGAAGACTCTTCTCTACCCAGTCCCCAGCCCTAACATTTCAAGAGCCATCTTGTGATGCTACCAGCCATTCACATATATCTTTCTTTATATATATTTCACCAGAGCTAAGTTAATGGGATGGATATTTTTCTACCTGTGGACCTCATCTCAAGAGGTTTCAGCAGCTGTTACACAAGTCTCATAACCAGTGGGGTTTGAAAGGCTTTTCATCTCTGTAGAACTGGCTTGGCATTGAATTGCTGTGTTATGAATATACCTTAAGAGTTTGTCTGTCAGCAGTGTTGTGTCCCACCTCTCCCTGTCCCTAGCCTCCAAAAATTTCGGACTCAACTAATAATAAATTACACTTTATAGATGAGTGAGTAAAAAAACAGCTTATCAGCAGGGAGTGTATGCTTTGCTTTCCAAAATAATGAGTGGTTCAAATTTATAAACTATAGCTGTGGCTGACAAATCTTGTAACCCTTCAATCTGAAATGATATTTGAGATTGTATTATTTATAGCTTTCTTTTACTTTTCTTTCTTTCACTCAGTACTTAGGAGGGTTTTCCCACTGCTGCATCATTCAGTGTGTGTCAGGAAAAGGGGATGTTAGTATTTGAACAGTGCTTTGTGAGGGTTTTTGTTGCATTGAAAAGAATTTAGGTTGTGTATCCTGTCAGATCTATTTGAATAATTCCTAAAAGACTGGCAGAATTTGACCTTTGCTGCCAGTAATTATCATTGTCCTTGGTATTAACATAATAAATCTCTATTTGCTTTTTTTTAATTTATTATAATTGTAATTTTAAAAACTTAGATGATGGTATTTGCACCCAGAAGTATCAGTGAGAATTTCCTGAAAATAAAATTTGCAGAATAAAACCCTTTGAAATGACTATTATACAAATAGATGATTATTCTTGTTTGTTATTCAAACTACAAGGGCACATATCTTAGGGGCTTATAGCCATTTGATTCTTTTTACAGATTCAGCTATAGTTTACTAAAATGTACTGCTAGATTTTTATTCTTTCTTCTGGCAATGCATTTTAATGATACCTGCTTTTCAATGTACAGACTCTGCTTTGAAATATAAATGAGTTACGAACAAAGAAGTATCACTAGGCGTACTGCGTACGCTAAGAGAGGCCATTAAGATGGCACTAAACAGATATGCTCATTTTTAGGAATACTTGCAATTGAGATTTTCAAGAGATGGCTAATTTGATTGTATTTTTGTGCAACAATTAGGAGGGAATTACGATAGTTCTTTCGACGCGAAGAAGGGAGTGGGCACTATTGTCATTGCAAAGCCCTTGGATGCAGAGCAGAGGTCAATGTATAATATGACTGTGGAGGTCACCGATGGAACAAACATTGCCACAACTCAGGTAGAATATCACATTCCTTTCTTGGCAAGTTATTCATTTGTTACTGGAATGTATATGCTATAAAAATTATTAATTTTTCGATTCAAGTGAAACCTCATCCTTTGAGACAACCAATGGATAGGGGATATTTTTCAGAGCCTTTCCATCTGGCTGTAAAGAATCGGCTGTTGAATGTTTCAAAGCATTATTTCTCCTTTTGTTCTCTTCCTGCTCACATGAAAGTAATTTGCCTTCCTCCAGCTGAGGGAGTCCCTATCACAGGCAGCTAAGCCTAGATTTTGACAATTGTGTCGCCCCATAATAGTCCAAAATACAATAGTGCTCCATGGTGTTGGGGAATATTGCTATTGATTGTGTTAAATGGAGTTTATACCTCTCATCCTCCAAAGACCCAAATGTGGGACACAAGATCAATTGTTCAGAGAAGAAATTGTTCAGAGGCAAAACTTAAAATTCAAAGAATCCCTCCTTTAGTGTCACTGCCTGTGATTACAGTCTTCTATGAAGCAGCCCCACTGAAGCTTTTAAAACCAGGCTTGCTTATCAGGCTCATTGCCTAAAAGTTGGGTCAGATAAACGTGATCAGCTGGAGCAATGCTGGCTCTGACACGTCTTTGTAGGAGAGACCCTGATGCAGAGCCTAGGTCTCTGTTCAGTGGGAACCAGTCTGGAATTGGGTCATGGTATGAGGACAGGGACTCTGAGGTCCAGGTGTGGCACCAGGGAGACTTCAAACAGCAAAATCCTTTGATATGAGGTGGAGTTGTGGCCTGTGGATTACTTAGGGCCTGAAATTCTACATCTGAGTTACTCCCCAAGTGTAAATGAAAAAAAAATAGGTTTTTGATGTTATTTTCTTCTTTATAATTCAGAAGGAAAGCCTGAACATTTTTGTTTACATATACGCATGCACATGCAGATGCTTCTGTTGTACCTTGCCTTTTTGCTCAAATGCTTTGGATGTAAATCTGTATTCACTGAGCCACAACACCAGCTTTTCTAAGAAACTGTGTAAATCATTGAGTGCTTTCTCAATCTGAATTCCTGTTTATATATTCTGTTTATAACCCAGCCCTAAAATGTCGAATGTTTCCTCCCAGCAATCCACCCTTGGTAAGAAAATAGCAGTTCATAGTAAGTTAGGTGGAAGGAAATCCACTGTTTTCCCTGTTAGTTTCAGAATTAATTGCATCTCTGCTAAAAACATCCCTCAACTTAAGCTTGATTATATCTGGCCCATGTTCCCTGTTATGCCTTTCTCTGCTCAATTAAGGAACTCTTTAAAAACTACTATTTTCTCCCCAGGAAGGCACTCACAATACTCAAATCACCTCTCAGTCTTCCGGTGGACAAATGAAGGAGAATGACTGACCTCTTTATGTTCTCTTTCCATAAGGCATTTTCTTCAATATCTGATTTTTTTTTTTTTTTTTTTTGTTATGCTGTGTTTTTTATCTTGGTTACACTCTTAGTCCACATTTCAGATGGTGCTGAATACCTAATGTGATCTTTTTTCTTTCTTGCAAACACTTCAGCCAAAAAAATATTAAAAAGCTTGGGGAATTTCAAACATGCTGGATTAAAGTAATTTCTCATGGACATTGCGTTTATTGTTTCTGCTGCTTTTGATTTTATAAATTGACCCATGTAACAGTCCTCAAAACCTAGTTGGATGAAACCCCTACATTTTTAATTAAAACATATGGTAAAAACATATTTCAGTAAAGCTGTTGCATTCTAAAAGAAGCCTGAGCGTTCTTTTTAACAGCGATGTGACCCATCTAGGAATGTAAGATAGTTTCAGATTGCAATAGTACAGCATTAATAGTGGGTACAGACCCTTCCTTCCCCTACCTTCTTCTCTCTGTGTAGATACTGTTTAATTATTTCATTGTGGCCAGGGCATCCGAGTATGTGTTTCTTTTGGTCTTCACAACAGATTTCAAAAGTGATTTTTATCTGAAAAGTGCCAGAATTGTGGCCTTTCTATTTATTTCTTCATTTTGCAAAACTTCCCTACTGTATTTTTAGCTGTACTTTGGAGCCTTTGGTTATCTTCCTCATCTTAATTTCCTTTTAGAAAAACAATGAAAAAATGTAAAGCTGATAGGGTTAATTAGATCATAGAATAGATCTACTTACTGATAGCTCTCAGTTGCCTTATTCTGATTTTTGATAAAACAACATTTTAAGTATTTTGTTCTATGTACACAGTTCCACCTGGATTTTTAACTGTACCTGCAGGAGGTTATGGTAGAAGACAAAGTGGGTAGAAGGCAATTTTATAAATACGTCCCCTTGAATAACAATGAAATAATTCAAAGTATGATGGTTTATTATGAAACAGCTGATGATCACCATGTGCAATGGAACACTTGCTTTTTATTCCACCCCAGCTGTTTTCCTTTATCTCTTCCTGGCCTTCTGTCTATTATACAGTTGGAGGTGGTAAAATACAGCATAAAAATGCCAAAGATTTTTATTTGGGTAACATGATCCCTTGCATGGACTTGGTGAAATTTCTTCAGCAATGTCCCTGCATGACTTAAACTCCAGCACTTCCTTCATGCCTTACTGTGCACATGGTTCATTACTGTACCATGAGAGGAAGGAAATAATTTTGATTTAAAAGTTACATCTGTTGTAATAATGGTTCACTGTTGTAAAAAAAAAAAAAAAAAAAAAAAAAAAATCTCCAAAGTGAGAACCAAAGTGCCAGGACTTGTTGAGCCACTGCCAGTCACCGTGCTGCCCTTCCATCTATGCCCAAATCATCCAGGCAGCAGTTGGGATGGGGAGGAATGGAGAAGGGAGAATATGGAGAAATGTTGACTTGTTAGATTTATATATTTGAAGTGTGGGTATAAAACTTCAGTCATGGTGATTAACTTCTAGAATGGCTAAGTCTCCTGATCTAGCCAGGGAGAATTTTTGCTTTTTCCCTTTCTTTCATCCCTCATTGCTTGAGGCCACGCAGTCGTTTACTAAAGGCTGAAGGCATACATTTTCTCTAAATTCCCACGAAACGCAACTCCTGCAGCTGCTGGCTTTGCAGAGGGATTGGGGCTTCTGTATCCAGTGTGCTGGAGAGAGAGTTGGGACAGCAGCTCTGTGCAGTGACTGCTGCCTGCCATGGCCATCAACTCCCTTTGGGCTGCAGAAGGGTCTTGGGCCCTTGCTTGAGCAGAGAGAAGTCTCTTCTCACAAGGATTCATTTTACTGGCATCTAAATGCCTACTACTGCCGCAAATTTGACTCTGAAATATTAGAAATTCTCCTGGTCATGAGTCAGGTTTATCCCAAACCTCTTTTTTTACTGAACAACTTTGATCTTTTACCTACAGGTGCAACAGAGGAGTGGAATAGCATTTATTTACTTATTTGTAGTGCATCTTGAGTTTTGCTAAAATATCCACAGAAACAGAGAACTGGGGGGAATCACTGAGCTACCATTTAAGTTATTATAATGTTTCAGTTTTATTGAGAATGTTGTCCTTGTAGATAATTATATTTTTCAAAGAACAGCCTCTGGAGTGATGTTACTATGTGCAAAAGATGGTTTTACTCCTTATTTTCCTACCTTCTCCTCCTTTCTCATCATCGTAACTGCTATAGAAAAGATACGCTAGAGCATGAAGGCTGTTGCTTCCGAGCTATGAGGCAAAAAGCACCTCTGTTTCACTTACTGCAAAACCACCTGACTATTTGCCAGTAGAATGGGCACTCAGAGGGTAATGTGCAATTCCCTCAGAAAAGTTTCTGCAGATCAATACATGTTCACTTATAATACCTTCTTCTGGAGCCCACTAGACTGGAAGAGCAGACAGAAGTTACTTACTGCTCCTTTCTGTCTCTTCTTGCAGAAGGTTTTGGAATTTTAATTTATTCTTGTGCTGGGGATTGACTTTTAACTCTGAGTTTCTGTCTCACCTTTCAGAGATCACCTTCTCTTTACAACATTTTCTTAAGAGGAGCTGATCAGTCACCCTGAGTGAGGGTGGTTCTCTTAAATGAATGGTGAAAAGCTCTTCTTAGAGGACCATGGCCAAAATGTAGATAAGACATTAGAGCCTGCCAGAAGCAATTCTGGGCTGTGGATTCTTCTAGGGCAGAAAAAGAGACATGGGGATTCAATTCAATTTTTCGCTTTTGCTCTGTTGAACATTTCCTCCAAACTGTAACCAATCCAATCCTTGATTTTTTTCCTGTCACATCCAGTACTCTCAGCACTGCCTTGCCTATGAAGCAAAGATTTTTCTTTCAATTTTAACATAACACAAAGAACACAGTAAAGTATAAATAACTGGCCACTGAAGTTGGTAGGGAAACTGAATTTTTATGTTAAACTTGGGGTTTGGAGGAAAGAAAAACTTGTCAGGAAGTAGAAAATAAAGCTATGTTCTAACACTATTGAAAGCAGTATTGAATCAAAATGCATTTCAAAACCTGTACAGAAGTGTAACCTGAGTTTAAATAATTCAGGCACTTAATAGGTTGTACTACAACACGGTGCCTAGACCAAGCAATTAGCCAAGCAGATTCTTCTAGCTTCAAATGTCTGTAAAGCAGCTGCTGGCATTTACCCAGTTTTCACTCCAGTATGTCTGTGCCTAAACCAAAGGTATTTGTTATGGGCAACATTAAAAACAGCTTTGGAAAGACTTCCTGCATTAGGTTTTGTCCTGCTTTGATTTGATTGTATTTCTCTAGGCCTTTCACTTACCATTTTGAGTACAAAGTCTTTGCTAATGCTCTGAGTGTTACTTTGCCTAATTTGTAATCTTGGAGGCCCGTGATTCCTTTATTTGAAACTTGCTTTAACTGTGGGAAATAGGAAGTGAGCAGGGAGAAGCAAATCTTTTATCATGAAGCGCTTGTTCAGACTATAAATTAGGCTCCACACAATGGACGCAGAAGGAGGCAAGCCTGCCTTTCTGAAGCCCACAATGCACTGGAAAAGATACGGGCTTTCAAGAAGAACCAGGCAGAGACTGGTTTGCTGCATGTTGGCTTTATGAGCGTGGAAAAGGACTTTTGGCTAATGTTTGTCAATGAAAAGTAGTTCAGTCAGTAATCTTGAACAGTCGTCAGCAAAGAGAAATCCCTACTTAGCAGCCAACAAACAGTAAACATTTCCATTCGTCACCTTTTGGAGATGTGTTGGGAAACTTTTAAAGCCTGGCTTTGATCCTACACAGTGGGTATTGTCATAGCTTAACACCCTGGGCACCTACACAGTAATGAAGGATATTTATGTCACACAGCTCATTCTTGCCATATCTTCCATTTGGGAATAAATACGTAGAAAATACTAAATTACACAGACACTGGGAGTCTCTGAGTCACTTGAGTAGTGTAACACTTGATTTGAGGTGAAGGATGTGCTACCAGCTGGCTAAAGTGTAAGACTTCAAGGACCCTTTTCCTGACCCTTTTCCTGACCCTTTTGAAGTCAACAGGAAATTTTTCAACAGTACCAAGATTTTATGCCTAAAGTTGGCAGCCATTAAATGAACTTGAGAAACTATGCTCTTATTAACAATCCGGTGGCACTCAGTTTAGTCAATTTCATGTATGTTTGTAGGATCAGGTTTTCTATGAGCCTGGTATTCATGTGAGTGTCACATTTTCCTTTATTTCTGTTGAAGGAACATCTTACTAGAAGTTATCCTGATGAAGCAGGAAATCTGCATAGGAAGGATGGCATTTTAAGGTGACCTAATAAAAGGGCTGTGGCTCAAAAATAAACTTAAAACACCTTCCCCAGCTTGACCACTGCCCTTCACCTGTGATTTTGGTAGCCTTGGTGCAAGGCATTATTTTCCTGGGCAAAATATGGGGATAATAGTCACTTTCTCCTGAGAAATATTGTAAGAACTATGGGACTAATACCTATTTAAAATGGGACTAAAATTCCATTTTCTTTTACCTGATTTTGTTTCAAGTAACTCCCAAGATAGCTCAATTTTTAAGAACATTAAAGAATTCCATTTATAGGTTTAACAGAGCTCTGTATAATCAGTATTCCCATATATAACCTAACTTTCTTTTGTTGCAAGGAAAATACACCCCCCTCTATTAAAGGAGAGAAATGTTAAAATTACAATTGACTCTCGGGGATTTTGAAGGACAGCTGACAAAAATTAGAAATACTCTTAACTGCTTAAATAGAAGAAATTGTGAATCAATAATGACTTCTTTATTCATTAGCATCTCTAACCCACTGCCTTCCATCTCCAGATGGAAGTGGCTGTTGAAGTGCAAAGTATGTAATAAATAATGTGTATTTCAATGTAGATCACTTGACAAATCATTAAAATACTGGCATCTCTAGGGAGGAAGATGCCTGCCACTTAAACAGGCACTTGATCAGTCTTATAGTAGATGTGAAGTGAAAGAGAGAAAAGATAAAGAAGGAAAAATAAGGGTTTTTTTGGCAATGATCAAAGCAATTTTAAGTGCATAGCTCCCTGTAAGTTTGATAATCACAGTGAATGAGGGCCTCAATTTTTTTATCTTTACCCCCTCCATGCCTCACACTCCCCACACATGATTATGTCCATATATGTGTCAGGGCAACAACTTACACCTTTTTCAGTGGGAAGAAATGCTTCTCTCTGAATCCATACTGTAATTTCCACAGTCTCATGGGTTACCCTTGGTCTCTGATGCTGGTCCAGTTCCACCCTGTTCACTTTGTGCAGTCTAGTGAAGGCAAAAATCATGAAGCTGTGGCTTGGACAGTCATAGTGCCTTGGGATGGAGAAACCTTTTTGCCCTTTTCTGATTTCTCAGTTTGCAGACATCCCAAAATGCATTAGATATTACAGGAAGTGAATTGCTGCTCTGGGGTGATCATATACCATGCAAACAAAATAGCATGTCACTGCTGTAGCAGTACTTCTAAGACACATTGGTGTGTTTCTGTACATTTATTTTTTTGTCTCCCAGAACATCTTCAGCTTGCTCACACCATTTTAAAAAATAAATTCACAGATACAAGCCTGTCCCCTCACATGGAAGCTTACTTGTTCAAGTTAGGCTGTACTGTACTGTTGTCAGCAGAGTCAAACACTCTTGGTGTTTTCAACCCATTTGAAAAGTTTTTACTTCTCTGTTGGACTGTCTAAAACGATACATGACAAAGTTTTTGGTCATAAATGAAAAGAAAAAATAAATTATCTGTGTTAACAGTGCAGCAGTAAAAAAAATCCAGTCATGTTATAGTGGTACCTGTCAAGGACTGAGAGTATCAAAACTGCTCAAGAAAATACCTGTAAGTATTAAACAGTGATTATCCCCAAATCCTATTTTTTTCTCTTGTCTCTCCCTTACACTGAAAAAAGTGGTTCAGCACTGGCTCTCTGCTCCATTAGATTAGAGTTCAAGACTTTAATCTTTTCCTCAGGCTTTCTTTCATATGTTAATCTAGTTTCTTCACATATTTTTAAGACATATATTTGGGTGGATTTTTTTCCTCAGATCAGAAACATGCTTTGATATATTACAGCAACAATAAAACTATAAAAACCTAAGTAACTCTTCATCGTTATTATAGGCCTAGTAATGTGTATTACCCCCCAATTTTATTGCTATCTGTCCAAGACTGAAGCATAACTTAATATAAGCTTCACCCTGCTTCACTCTGGCGTGCCATAATCTGGTGAAAATTAAATTGTATGGAATCCAGGTCCTATGCCATTTAACTTACAGAGCATTTTATTTCAGCTGTCTTTTGAACAGTTCCCAGGCTAGTTCATTACAACTGCTTCTTACAACTGCTCATGTTCCTTCTGGTAATGTATTCTGCAAAGCCTTCCACATATCATGGAAATCTAAAGTTTCATTTCCTTCTGAGGCCAACATCTGTTTGTGCAATATTGCAGTAAAAGTATAGCTGTATTGTCCTTGTGTTAAGAAAGTATGGGTGAACAGGGCTTGATCAAGCAAAATAACAAAATACTTGCTTAAAAAAGAGCCGAGTAACAAAGCAACAAAGAAATCATGAGTGATGCGTCAGGTCTCCTACTCTGACCAAGGAGTCCTGTGTGTGGCCTTTCCCAAGTCATTAATTGGACTTTTTCTTATTTCAAAGCCTTTGAATAAAAAGTTTGTTCTGTTTCACTTACTGTAAAATTATATGTGTGCTTTCACAGGCATATTCTGGAAAAGATACTTTTGTTTCTAGCACTGAAAAAGAGTCAACTCTTCAGATCTCAGCTTTCAGTATTACATAGTTTGTCAAGGGTTTTGCTGCCACACTGCCCACAGCTATCTGTGGCTTACAAAGTCTGCAAAGCACATTTCCCCCAGGGAGTGACTTCTCCAATGGCAAAACCCACAAAATGTCATCAGAGCAACACATGCATAATGTAACTTGTGAAAGGCAAAGCTTGGAAAGCAGTGATTCTTATTATTTATCAGGGTCAGTTTGTGATATATTGAAATGGGTGTAATAGGCAGCAAGAGCAGCACCCTGGCCTGTTCTGTCCCTCTCCAGGTTTCCTTAAGATCAATATTGAAGTTTCAGAGACAGTTTGAGCACGGTGTTCATTCACAGTTTTAGTGTTCTGCTATTCATAAACTGCAACAGAAAGGAGGAAAATAGGTGTTGGAGGGGAAAGAGAATTAGCTGGCAATAAAGACAGCCATCACTGGCAAAGGGAGAGTGTGGATGTAACAAAAAATAGAATCCTTCTGTGTCACCAGTGCCCTGAGATCAGCTGTCCTTGGTGGTACGTATTGATCTGTGTGGGGTGTGCTTGTGTGGTAGTGAGGTTGTGTCTCCTCTGCACACCGCAGGTGCTGTAAGAACCATCTGAGGTGTCACAGCAACTTGAAGTCTCCACTGCTGTTACAATTTGATGTTGCCAGTAAGCCCCAATACAATATACTGGACAGAAAACAGAGGATTCAGCTGAATCTTGATTGTATAAAAAGCAGATTTAAGCAATGTGAAAAGGATTCTTTTATAACCTTATTAATAGTGAAGGGGAAAGGAAATTGGATGATAGTTCTAGAAGTCTCTTGTAACTGAGGCAGTTACAAGGAAGGACAAAATCTTTCCTTATGACCACTGCAGATGAAAATATGGTCTTCTTTATCAGGCTCTGAGTAGGTCTTACAGTTAGTATCATTTTGCTTCCAAAGTCAAATCCTTTCCATTTCTTCTGATCTGAAAAGTAAGCATTTAATATTAAATAACATTTCTCAGTCCCACCATGCAGCAGCATAACATCTTCAGCCATTCAAAGCAAATTGCATTTCTCTAGGTGCTTATTCAGTAGTCTCACTAGACTTCAATAACTTCGAATTTCTTTTTTTTACTAACTGTAGGTTCTCATCAAAGTGTTGGATAACAACGATAACGGCCCGGAATTCTCTCAGCCAAATTACGATGTCACCATTTCAGAGGACATCCTCCCTGATACTGAAATTCTGCAAATTGAGGCTATAGACAGAGACGAAAAGCATAAGCTGAGCTACACCATTCACAGCAGCATCGATACAGTCAGCATGAGGAAGTTCAGAATTGATCCCAACACTGGGGTTCTCTACACGGCTGAGAGATTAGACCACGAAGCTCAAGATAAGCACATCCTTAATGTCATGGTAAGAATGCAATATTCCCTTGGGTCTGGCCACAGTCGTGGCTGCTTCAGGTACAGACATGGAGTAGTCTTCACTTGAGCAAAGGACTCAGTGCAGTGAGTAGCCACTAATTTAATCTTACCTGCCCTGCTGTGTATTTATTTCACAGTTTTTATTTCAGCTTTTTGGGAAACTTTATTCTGAATTCATTGTATGGAATGTGATATGATTCTCTATCTCAAGGGAGAGCAAGCAGGAAATTATTTAATCTCTTGGCATCTGGTCCTCTCCTTCAAGGTAATTTTCATAGTTTCTGAAGTGAGGCTGAAAGTTATTTGAGAAGTTATTCACAGGGAGATAACTGCTTTCTTGCCATGGAGAATGCTACAGCCTTTCTCAATACAAGCTTCATTTATAGCTTACTTTTATGGACTTATTTCAGTACATAAACTGTTGATATACAAAATAGCTTTTTTTTATCGACATTTCCAAATCTTTGGGTATGCAGAAGAAAGTTAATTACCAAGTTTTGCTTGGCATGCCTGGACTACAGAATATAAATCTGTCTGTTTTCAAGTGGAGATTGTATATCATGGACATTTTTGTTTTGATTAAAAAACAAACAAAAAAACAAACAAAAGACAACACGCAAAAAATACCCAAACAACAAAAAACATTGTGTTAGTTTAAACATTGTAGTCCACTACTTTCTTTAACCACTTAAGACTTCTGCAGCAGAGGCCCTCTAAGGAACTACTCATGGTGTGTTAGGTCCAGGGGAAGCTTTGGCAGGGCACCCTAGAATGCAAAAAGCTGCTGTGAAATGCAGAAAGATCAAGCTGAGTGTGGTCTCCACTCACAGAGTAAAATGTTGCAAGTCCTTTGACAAGCAGATTAAGAAATAGCTATAAACTGAGTCACAGAAACATTTGGCTAAGAGAGATAATTCCCTGGTGCTTGGTTTTGATCTTCATCTTATACAACAGGTCTTTTCCTCTGTTTAAGAAGAATTAAAATGTTGGGGAGATAGTGGTGGCAGGATTATCAGTGAAGCAGTGCTGAGGTATTTTGGATAGGGTTGAGACAGCTGTGGTAATTTACACCTCTGTTGACAGCTACCAGCACTTCATAAAGTGATTCCTGCTCTATTTACTGTTCACATGATCATCTACATGTATAATCATGAAGTAGTCCATTGTCAGCTACAAGCACTAGACTGACATGCCTATATGCTGTAAAGAAGGCAGTGGCAAGAAAAAGGCATGACCTTTCAGCAAATAGTAAAAAAAAAAAAGAATTTCTTGCAAACCTCAACCCAAATTTAAGCTGCCACTTCAGAAATTCATGTCATGATGGTTAGCTGCAATGCATGTTTTCACAAGTGAAAAAAAAAAGTCACTAAGCTCCTTCCTGTTTCTCTGATTTTAGTATCTGCCATCCCATGTGTGAATGTATTTCAGACTGTTTGGGACAAATGGATTTTTTTACTACCTTGTATTAAATAGAACTGAAAGTAGTATTCACACTCAGATGAGTAATATTTGTGAAGTTTTGCTAGATGACTGTCAAATTGTGTGTTATGCACTTGTTCTATAGGTTCGAGATCAAGAATTCCCTTATAGAAGAAACCTGGCCAGAGTCATCATAAATGTGGAAGACTCCAATGACCACAGTCCCTACTTCACCAGCCCATTGTATGAAGCCTCAGTGTTTGAATCAGCAGCAGTTGGCTCAGCAGTGTTGCAGGTCACGGCTCTGGACAAAGACAAAGGAGAAAATGCAGAGCTTATCTATACTATTGAAGCAGGTTAGGACAGAGGCCAAAAGTGAAGTACCATGAATTGTGCCAGACACAGAACAGTGATGTGATGGTGATCTGTCTTGACACACAATTCAGCTTCTTTGGTCTACTTTCTCCTGTACAGATGGGCAAAGGAGTTGTTTCATTGGGTTTTTTTTTAATTCTTTTTTTGACTCTACTGTACTCAAAACCTGTCAGAACAAACTCATTCTGGAATAGGTTGCCTCTGAGAGGTCATGGAGTCTCCTCTGGAGACATTCAGAACCCCACAGGATCCTGTGCAACCTGCTCTAGGTGAACCTGTCTTAGCAGGAAGGTTGGACCAGATGCTCTCCAGTGGTCCCTTTCCAGCCCAGCCATTCTGTTATTCTGTGACTGAGTCATTTTCAACAGATGGCTACAGAGCCTGCTACCTCTGAGTCATTGGGTCAAAGCCATCACGGAAGATAGTTGCTCAAAACTGCAGCCAGTGACTTGTTTTCAGGGTTCTGTTTTCAGACTAGTGTACAGTGGATCCTCCATAAAAAAATACCACAACAGCTGTTATGTCCTGACATCTTTGCCACTATTCAGACCACAGGAGCACAGAGACTAAGAACAGGACTATGCTAAAACTTCTGCCAGAGCATTTTAATGGCACAAGGTCTCTTGAAACTAACTAACTAACTAACTAACTAACTATCTGATACCAGATAAAAATTACTTTTGCTGTTAAGCTGTGGATATTTACATTCAGCACACAGTCTGTTCCAGCAAAAGCATTCTTCTACAGGTGCAATAGCACAGTAGTAAAACATTTGCATTATCACTGACATACATGCAAGTAAATTTAAGTTTCTCTGGGTCACATGAATCAGAAGAATTATCTTTGAGATAAACCATTGACAGATATATAAGAGGGGGGTGCCTGGAAAAAGAGAGAAAGAATTAGAAATTTGTAACCTTAGCATTTTGTAATGTTTCATTTCTGCTTAAGGAGCTTGATTCATAGTATGAATCTTTCCACTGTAATACTAGCAAAACTTGAAACTTATATTGCCATAAAAAGAAGTTACAGGTACTTCAGATTGCACTCACATTAGGCAGATCACAAGCCTTTCCTGGCATTAGTGTCTCATCCTACTACATCATTATTTATCCCTATATTATAAAGACTTGTTACTGGCTAGGATAGCTTATGTCAATTAGGAACAGGCTAAGTGACAAATAACTAATGAAACAAGAGTATCTACACTGTCTCATACTGATTTAGCTTCATATCATTCAAACTCACACCTTAAATTAAGATGATATAACCTGAAGTTTAGAGAAGGCCCAAGGAACATTTTTTCTGTCATTATCTTGTATGCTCTGTGGAAGGAGATTACCTTCAGCAAACCAGAATGTGAAATCTTTTGCAGCTGAAAGTGTTGAACTTAGAATGAGGAAGATGTTAGCACTCCAAATATTTCCTTTATGCCCTGCATTTGGTCTGAGCAGTTATTTCTCAGTATTCTCCAGTGGCCTTTAACTTAAATTAGAGGTAATCTTACACGTGCCCAGACAGGACAGCGCTGTGCCTTAAGGAACAAATTCTGAGCCCACTGGATCAGGTTTTTGGAGCAGTGTTTTTCAAGATTATTTCCAGCTTTTTCTTGACACCTTATTACTATTATGGGTTCCAAATCATCTGGAGGTGCCACCATAATGTAAAGAGCATCCTGACATCTAAGGACTGTAGTTCCCATTACATTGGTAATAGAATCCTACATGATGCAGACAGAAAAATACTGTGATTAGAAAAGATGCTTTAGCTGTTAGATGATTTCTAGTGACTCTCTTTTTCATTACAGCCTGTTTATGTTTCCTCATGAGCTCTCTCTGCAATGTCAGACCTCAGACTTCCATTTCCTCATGAGCTCTCTCTGCAATGTCAGACCTCAGACTTCCATTTACTCACACTCCAGGCCTCACACTCCTCCAGTTTCATTATCCACAGATGTCCCAATCTCAGATGCATCAAAATTCAGTATTCTGCTGCTGTAGTTTCTATGATCCATAAAATGTGCAGTTGAGGATATTGATTTTAACTGCAGAATTCAGGATTGTACACAGCCCTCTGATTCAGGGGAATTACTCACCTTATCTTACATTGCTCTGAAGAGAGCAATTGGTAAAGAAAGTAGTTTTTGTGTAATTTCATAAGAAATTCCTAAAGGAGAAGAACCAGCTCTGGCCTTGCAGGAGATATTCAGTGGCTCAAAATTATTTGTATTAGCAAGCACTGACAAAATAACAGCAGCGGCATTTGTAGTGTCTGTAAATGTGACAGATAACCGTGATTTTTATGAGAATTTGTAGCTCTGGAAGAATCTCACCTCCTGGGTGAATAGCACAATTTTTGGTTTAGCTAGTAGAGTAAACTTTACTGATCTGAAAGGAAGAATATAAATAGAAAGCCACTATCAGTATTGAACTACATAGAGTAGTATGTAGCTTAAATTAGCCTCCAGAATTTACAACAGGTAGTGAATCATATCTTAAAAATAGTTCACATTACCTCACTTCATTTAGGATTCCATGCATTTGGCATTCCAGCTGCAACTTACACATTTACTGCTCTGTAACAATTGCTATTAAAAAAAACAACCCTCTTTTGTATCACCTGAGATATATTTCTCTCCCATCCTTGGTTGGATGCTTGACTGTAGATTGGAAACATTTCTGGATTTTAAGAATTAATTACAATAGAGGAAACATGGTATAGTGACTGAAATCACTGTAACTCAGTATATGCTTTTTGCATTTAGAATCAAATTCAGAAAAAGAGTCTGTATGCTTATATATGCCATATATATATATATGTAGCAAGCACTCAGTAAAACAGAAAAATAAGGATTACTAATTAAAGATGATTTCTAATTACAGGGTAAGAATACATACAGAAAGTTTTGAATGTGTCTTGCTGAAGAAGAGATTGGCAAAATGACCAGAAAGAAATAAAGGCCCCCAAAAAGTTCTCTGATCCAAACTTACTGTTTTCACCTTTATGCAGTCAGTGATATCTGTGGTTTCATGTTGTAACAGGCATTTCATGACATTTTCTGCTAAATCTCATTCATCTGCATTCATCCTCCTCAGAGATCATATGATAAACCTTCATGCCACAAGACACTTGAATCTCTTTTCTATGCTATTTGCTCTATTTTATTTTTTCTAAATGCCACTTTAACCTTTTTATATTCAGTTCTTTGAGTCTTGAACTACTGTAATCTCCAGTATGGTTTCTTGATATCCCATTCAATTAGGAGCCTGAGTTGTTATCCATTAGTCATGTAATTGGCTTGTTAGCCTCTGATCTCATTTCTTTGCCTTAGGTGTACATGTATTTGACTAATTTCTGTAATTTAGGGATGCTTTTTCTTACTTCAGTAGGAGTAAAGTATATGCAGTTCTTGCTCAGAGGCTGGTACTGAGAATCAAGGTAGAGGTAGCAACACCTGAGTTTCTGATACTTTGAATACCTATACCATCTACTGAGCTCTCTAGCAGAAAAAAAGTCTGGAAAGGCCTTTAGAATACTTAAACATTGGAGTTTTCTTGGGGGTTTTTTAAGTAACTGTCTTTAAAAATGCAACTTGTTGCTCCTGGTTTAAGTTATCATCAAGTGAGTGTTTAATTTCTAATCTCATTCCAATATTTTTGTTTTAGGAAACACAGGAAACACATTCAAGATTGAACCAGTTTTAGGCATCATTACATTACTCAAGGAGCCAGATTTAACCACAATGGGACAGTTTGTTTTATCAGTCAAAGTGACTGATCAAGGTTCTCCAGCACTGTCTGCAACAGCAATTGTGCGGATATCTGTGACAATGGCAGATAACTCCCACCCTAAGTTCACTCTAAAAGAATACCAAGCAGAGGTTAATGAAAATGTGGATATTGGTACTTCTGTCATTTCTCTTTCTGCAATCAGTCAGTCTACGTTAGTTTACGAGGTTAAAGATGGCAATGTTGATGGAGTCTTCACTATAAACCCGTATTCTGGAGTGATCACCAGTCAAAAGGCCCTTGATTATGAACGTGCTTCCTCCTATCAGCTCATCGTACAGGCAACAAATATGGCAGGCATGGCATCAAATGCCACTGTGAACATTCAGATTGTTGATGAAAACGATAATCCACCAGTTTTTCTCTTCTCTCAGTACTCGGGCAGCATAAGCGAAGCTGCTCCTGTGAACAGCGTGGTCCGGAGTGCGAATAACAGTCCCCTTGTGATACGTGCCACCGATGCTGACAGCAACCAGAACGCTTTGCTTGTCTACCAGATTGTTGAATCAACTGCAAAAAAGTATTTCACGGTAGATTCCAGCACAGGTGCAATCAGAACAATTGCAAACTTAGACCATGAAACGATAGCCCACTTCCATTTCCATGTTCACGTTAGAGACAGTGGGAATCCCCAGCTTACAGCAGAGAGCCCAGTTGAAGTGACCATTGAGGTAACTGATGTCAATGACAACCCACCAGTCTTCAGCCAGGCCGTATTTGAGACAGTCTTACTCCTGCCCACGTATATTGGTGTTGAGGTTCTCAAAGTCAGAGCTTCAGACCCTGATTCAGAGATCCCTCCAGAACTAACATTTAGTATAATTGAAGGTAATATGGACCATTTTTTAATTGACTCAAGCACAGGGGTACTCACCATTAAAAACAATAGTCTCTCCAAAGACCATTATATGCTAATAGTAAGAGTATCTGATGGGAAATTTTACAGCACTGCTATGGTGACAATAATGGTAAAAGAAGCTATGGATAGTGGACTCCATTTCACACAAAATTTTTATTCCACTTCGATCTCAGAAAACAGCACCAATATCACAAAGATCGCTGTGGTGAATGCTGTTGGCAACCGCCTCAATGAGCCTTTGAAATACAGCATATTAAACCCAGGAAACAAATTTAAGATCAAACCCACCTCAGGAGTCATTCAGACCACTGGTATCCCCTTTGACCGAGAGGAGCAGGAGCTGTATGAGTTGGTGGTGGAAGCAAGCCGTGAGCTAGATCACCTCCGTGTCGCTCGAGTGGTGGTGAGAGTTTACATTGAGGACATAAATGACAATGCCCCGGTGTTTGTAGGGCTTCCATACTACGCTGCTGTGCAGGTCGATGCTGAACCTGGCACCCTGATATATCGAGTGACAGCTATTGATAAAGACAAGGGTGACAATGGCGAGGTGTCATACCTGCTGAAGGAAGACTATGGACATTTTGAAATTGATAGAGGATCTGGTAGCGTCACTTTAAAAGAAGCCTTCAATACTGATTTGTCTAATATAGAGTACTTGGTTGTCATTCTTGCCAAAGATGGTGGTAACCCATCGTTGTCTGCGTCGGTAGAGCTACCCATTACGATTGTTAACAAAGCAATGCCTGTGTTTGACAAGCCCTTCTATACAGCTTCCGTGAATGAAGATGTAGAAATGCACATGCCAATTTTAAGCATAAATGCAACCAGTCCAGAAGGCCAGGGTATCATTTATATCATTGTTGATGGAGATCCCTACAACCAGTTTAATATCGACTTTGATACTGGAGTTCTGAGTGTCATCAGCCCACTGGACTATGAAATAAATTCTCTTTTCAAGCTGATGGTGCGAGCCAGCGATGCTCTCACTGGCGCTCGCGCTGAGGTAACTGTGGACTTGATTGTTAATGATGTTAATGATAATCCTCCAGTTTTTGATCAGTCAGCTTATAATGCCACTCTGTCCGAAGCTTCTTTGATTGGAACTCCTGTACTGCAGGTTGTTGCTACTGATGCTGACTCTGACAATAACAAGATTGTACAATATCAGATAGTCCAGGACACCTTTAACAGCACTGACTATTTCCATATAGACAGTAGCAGTGGCCTAATTTTGACAGCCCGGATGCTGGATCATGAACTCATACAGCAGTGCAGCTTGAAAGTCAGAGCAACCGATAATGGGTTCCCACCTCTGAGCAGTGAGGTTCTCGTTAGTATCTCAATAACAGATATGAATGACAACCCTCCAGTTTTCAACCAGTTAATATATGAATCATATGTGAGCGAACTGGCACCTCGGGGTCATTTTGTGACTTGTGTCCAAGCTTCTGATGCTGATAGCTCTGATTTTGATAGGCTGGAGTACAGCATCCTATCAGGAAATGATCGGACCAGTTTCATTATGGACAGCAAGAGTGGTGTTATCACCCTTTCCAACCATCGCAAGCAGAGGATGGAGCCCATGTACAGCCTAAACGTCTCTGTGTCAGACGGGCTGTTCACCAGCACAGCTCAGGTGCACATACAGATCCTTGGGGCCAACCTCTACAGCCCTGTGTTTTCACAGAGCGTTTATGTTGCAGAGGTTAGAGAAAACGCTGCTCCTGGAATGAAGGTAATCCACGTGAAGGCAACCGACGGGGATTCCGGTGTATATGGCCAGATCAGCTACTCCATAATAAATGACTTCGCCAAGGACCGATTCTTGATTGATGCAAATGGGCAGATTCTGACAACTGAGAGGTTAGACCGTGAGAACCCACTGGAACGTGATATCGATATATTCTTGAGAGCCCTTGATGGAGGTGGCAGGACTACATTTTGCACTGTGAGAGTGATAGTAGTGGATGAGAATGACAATGCTCCCAAATTTATGACAGTCGAATACAGAGCAAGTGTCAAAGCAGATGTTGGGAAGGGTTACTTGGTGACCCAAGTGCAAGCAGTAGATCTAGATGATGGAGCCAATGCCAGAATTACCTATTCTCTGTATAGCGAAGCCTCAGTTTCAATAGCTCATCTGCTTGAAATAGATCCAGATAATGGATGGATGGTCACCAAGGGCAGCTTTAACCACCTGAAAAGCACTGTTCTGTCATTCTTTGTCAAAGCAGTTGATGGTGGCATTCCTGTAAAACATTCCCTCATTCCTGTCTACGTCCATGTTTTACCGCCAGAAACCATTTTGCCTTCTTTTTCTCAACCCCAGTATTCTTTCACCGTGGCAGAAGACACACTCATAGGCAGTACTATTGACATTCTGCATGTTTTGCCCAATCAAGGTGCTTTGTATAGTACAGTTAATGGTGAGCTACCTGAAAACAACAAAGATGGGGTTTTCATCATAGAGAAAGACACAGGGCTCATAAAATTGGATAAGAGACTTGACCACGAAATAAATCCCGCCTTCCACTTCAAAGTTGCAGCCACAATTCAGTTAGACAAAGTAGACATTGTGCTGACTGTGGATGTGGAGGTGAAGGTGTTGGATGTAAATGACAACAAGCCTGTGTTTGAAACAGCTAACTATGATGCTATAATAATGGAAGGGATGCCCATAGGAACAAAACTTATGCAAGTCAAAGCGGTTGATGCAGACTCAAGTGCGAATGGGCAGGTCATGTACACACTTGCAGTGGAATCGGAGCTGCAGAAGATCACAGAAGCATTCACCATTGATAGCAACAGTGGCTGGATCAGTACACTGAAGGATCTGGACCACGAAAAGGATTCTGCTTTCACCTTTGCAGTTGTGGCCTCAGATCTGGGGGAAGCTTTGTCCTTGTCCTCAACCACCTTGGTCTCAGTCACTGTGACAGATATAAACGATAATGCACCCGTCTTTGAGCACGAGGTGTACAGAGGGTCAGTGAAGGAGAGTGACCCTCCAGGGGAAGTTGTGGCTGTTCTTAGCACCTGGGATGAAGACACATCTGATGTCAATCGGCAGGTTAGCTACCATATTACAGGTGAGAAACAGCTTGCATGCTTTCTTCCCATTACCAGCTTAGTGAAGAACTGTGCATGTGTCCAGTTTTAGGTGAATATTTAGCAGGGTTTCAGCTAAATTATCACTGTGAATGAGCCAGTTACATTCCTTTTTATTTTTTTTTTTGACAGAATTTACAGAAAAGCTGTAAAGAGGTGATGTGTGTGTGTGTCTGTCTTTATGTCTGTGTTACTCTCAATTTTCCATTTTGCACTGATTTGCTTCAGTGCAATGTAGTGTAGCCATCAACCCATCATAATTGATATGTCAGCTTGAAAACCATCATGACTTAATGTTTCAAACAAGGGAAAAGGAAAATTTTCTTCTTATAGAGAAAATCTTTTTACTTCCAAGCATTTAAATTTTTTTTTGAAATAACATTTTTCTTTTTGAGATAGGAAAGTAGATGCCAGAGCCATTTTGAAATACCACTATTTGGAATGGGGTGGAGGTGGGGGCACAAATGAATTTTACATTATGGAGTGAGGGGATGCCATTTCTTATTAGCACAGATTTCTGGCCAGAGAAATAGTAATATACTTAGAAGCACTGGTTAGCTGCCTTGCATTGTTATATACAGCATAATAACATGATTACATTACTAATACATTTTTCAAAGCATGGTAACGCTGTTCTTTCCTATTGTGTAATATTTATTATCATTCTTTTTTCCTAGATTCAGCCTGGTTTTGTGTAAGTACGTTATGAGTGATGGGTGCTGCAGTTATTTTTCTCATTCCATCTTGCATTGTCCAATAGATTTTGTTAAGGAACAAATTTTTCACTCCCCCCAACCTTAGCAATTCAAGAGCTAGTATTAACTACCTAGTAACAACCAAATTATTGGAAAAAATTCACATTTTCCTCACTAGATGGGATTCAACATATATAAGACTGCATGTAGGAAGCAGGCTGTGGGCGAAAATTACCTAACTAATGGGAAAACAGTTTTTGTATTTTGCTCTGGAGGGTAAGGCTCCTACCCCTTTGTTAGCTATCAAAATGGAAGTGGCTGTGGGATGGTGTGTAGGGAGAGATGTGACACTGCAGTTAGCCACAGACTGCCTGTCTTACACATCACAAGTAGCATCCTTTTCAAAGCAACCAGAAATTTGTTGATTAATTGTAACTTGAAATTTTGGATTCACTTTAAAGGTTTGTAAAGACTATGTGTTTATAGTGTAATGTGTTGTAGGATATTAAAAATAGGGGCAAAAGTAGTCCTGTGTGTAAATGTCAGGATTTAGAAGCTCTGGGCAAGGTGCATTAGCTGCTGGTAGCACACTTCCCACATCTGTAAATCAGTAGTGCCTCATACTAGAGATTTTGGGATATTTGAAGTAGTAGTGTAGAAAGACTATGGGAAAACCCTTAGGTTTGTAACGAAGATATGTTAGTGTGCTGTGATCTTTGGCTTTGTTGTGAAGTCTGGCAGTCATCTCTTACAATGAATTTTGTCTTTAGTTACATAGTGTTTTTTCTTCACATACCTGTGCTGTTAATTTAGTAAAAACTGGACTTTTGAATAGTAACTGTCAGTTTTGACTCATAAATTATAGATCATTCTGTACCTTAGTTTCTGTCACAGTTCAAAATATGACAGATATTTTGCTGCTCTGTTAGCTTCTGAAAACATTAGATTTCAAAGCCCAAAACTTTCTTAATGTACAATTACTAAAGCACATGGGCTCAGAAATTCCACTTTCTTTGAATATATCATTTGAGCTTGGGAAATGCGCAAGGAGAAATTAGGTTCTTTTGATTAAAATGTCAAAACATGTTAAAATACAGTTTCACTCACAAAATAATCTATTCACACTTTACCTCAAGTTGATCTCAGGAAGTGGGCTTGAGTATTTCATGGAATCAAATTAGCTAGATGATTATTCAAAAGCTGTGTCTTTCTGGAGGCATTTTGATTCATAGAAACTTCTGTGAATACCGCAAACTCTGAGTAAAAACAGTACATTAATAAAAAGGAAGAAGAAAAAAAATTAAGGGAGTGTCGTGTGGATTCACCAAAAACAGCTTTGTGAAAATGCATCTGCAGTAAAGTAGCACATAGAAGATAGAGAGAGGAAGGGAAGGGAAGGTGCGGGAAGGGAAGGGAAGGGAAGGGAAGGGAAGGTGCGGGAAGGGAAGGTGCGGGAAGGGAAGGTGCGGGAAGGGAAGGGAAGGGAAGGGAAGGGAAGGGAAGGGAAGGGAAGGGAAGGGAAGGGAAGGGAAGGGAAGGGAAGGGAAGGGAAGGGAAGGGAAGGGAGGGGAGGGGAGGGGAGGGGAGGGGAGGGGAGGGGAGGGGAGGGGAGGGGAGGAGGGGGGAGGGGAGAAGGAGGGGAGGGGAGGGGAGAAGGAGGGAGAGAAAGAGAAAGAAAAAGAAAGAGAGAAAGAGAGAGAAAGAAAGAGAGAAAGAAAAAAAGAGAGAAAGAAAGAGAGAGAGAGAGGAAGGAAGGAAGGAAGGAAGGAAGGAAGGAAGGAAGGAAGGAAGGAAGGAAGGAAGGAAGGAAGGAAGGAAGGAAGGAAGGAAGGAAGGAAGGAAGGAAGGAAGGAAGGAAGGAAGGAAGGAAGGAAGGAAGGAAGGGAGGGAGGGAGGGAGGGAGGGAGGGAGGGAGGGAGGGAGGGATGGAGGGAGGGAGGGAGGGAGGGAGGAAGGAAGGAAGGAAGGCAGGAAGGAAGGAAGGAAGGAAGATCTCATTATTTAGAAGATAAGAGACATACATTCTGGGGCAAGTGTGATCACTGAAGAGGCTTTTATGCTCTTTTGAGAAATACAAATGCCTATTGCACTCTTCTGGTCAATCTTGAAAAGGAGTAGATACATTTGGGTGGATAAATAAATATTCTGTTTGGATTTCTTCAGTTTATGATTGTTTTCCATGATTACTGGCAAGTAGTTGCCATTGTCAAATCCACCTTAATTTGCATTTGATGGCAAGGGGAAAAAATTTAGCACTTACTCTTTGTTATTTGTAGTTTAGTAGCAGCTGGAGATGTTCACAAAGCAAAAGCACTATACATAAATCTTAATAGAATATCAATAGGAAGGGCAGATGACACAAATGCACTTAGGAAGCACTGTAGTTTTCTTTTGAAGGCTCATTTGAGATCATTGCCTATATCATTTGAGGCAGTTTGTCTAAAACCAGGGCTCTTCTGATATGTAGCCAACCTACACCCGGCCAAATATTACTGAGATTTAGGAGTGGCAAGCCACGAAAACCCACCAGAAAAATGTCAGCTGCCAAGACATTGGTACAGTAAAGTGTTTTGTGTTCCTCAGTGAGGTTAATTAGATTTCATCAGGCACATAAAGCTAGGGAGTCAATAGTCTTTAAGCTTGGTTCAGCAGAATACAAGGAAGATGGACAGTGTGTTTTGGAAGAAAGAAGTTGTACACAGTAGGTTATTTGCTGGGTTGATTACCCAGTATGAGCAAAGGTGTAGCTTTTGTCAGTTTTTGTCATATATTTGAGATACTGGGATTCTTGAGAAATGGATATTTCAGTGTTTGGGAAGGCCTTGTGTTACCAGATGAAGAACAGTTTCTGCAATTTTATGGTAGTAAAGCTAAGAGGATTGGATTTATCATTTCAGAAGCTCAATAAACATGCAGCATCTTAAACTGGAAGTGGAGGATAAACCTATTGATTTTGTGTGATGCAAATGCCTAGAGTTCTAACTGGGAATTGAAAGTACCTAAATAAATGCATAAATGTAAGACAGAAGCTAAATAAATAAGTTAGTAAATATTCAGTTCCCCCTCCCATATGGGGGCATTGCAGTGAAAACTGATACTGTTGGCTTCTAGTTTCCCATTCCCTTTTAGTTGCTATAATGGCCTCTGTGTGTGCTTTAGTAATGATGTGTGTCAGGATTTGTTTATTTTGGATCACTGTGTCTCTGCATTTCATTTGTATCTGGCTGTTTTCTTTCTTTACTTAAACTTGAGCTTGATTTGGCTTTGTACTATTTGCTGACTAGGGAGGGAGGGAGAGCATTATTTAAACTTCAAGTAACAAAAGATAAAAGATACTGCTGATTCTTTCAGCCTCAAAGCCTTTCTAAAAAGTTACTGGAGTGTTTTTTGTAGCTAGCACTTCACTGTTGTGACATTCAAAGTAGAACATAAGAAAACTGCCAAAAGATTTTAAAGAATCCATTAATACATGTAGTCAGGAGGCTTCCGTTTAGAAAAGCTACATTATTCAGAGTGAAAAACTAATTAATTAGAATGCCCCTAGGAAACTGAATCTGCTTGCATATATTAGTGAAAAAGTTAATTAATCACTGCAGAACGAGATCTGCATCAAGACATATGTATAAGTACTAGGGAATGATTTCCTGGGCCACAGTGTGCATTTTTTTGCCTTTCTATTTTTAAGAATGTTTTCTGGTGGTGTTTTTAGTTTTATATCTCATTATCTTACTTACACTTTATAGTTCACCTTTGCTTTCCGTCAGAAAAGTATTGAGCCAGTCCTGAGAAGCAAAAAAAAGAAACAAAAAAAAAAAGTGCTCATGAAAAAGACATGCAGATAAACCCTATTCCTGCTTCTTGCACAGGTTTCTTGGTCATTCATATTGAATCTTTTCTAGTGTACTAAAGGAGAGGAAAATAAATCCCAAGGACCATTTTTTAATACATATTCCCCAAATTCCTAGGTATGGTTTAAAAGCCTTTCCATTAGCAACAAAGCAACAGTAATTTTAAAATTGCTCCAAGGTAGTGTTACTGCTAACGATAAAAGCCTCCAGCTGATTTTAATTAGATTTTACCTTTCCTCTTTTCTTAGCAATGGGATGCCCATACCTTGAGTGTATTGCTTTCTAGTTGGTCAGGACAGTTAATCATTTCCTTTTACAAAAGGACTAATATGCAGGAAAGCCCTGATTAATATCATGAAGCAAAATAAGAAAATTTAAGACTACTTTTATTAATGGTTTACAACGTTAAACTCACTATGACAAGATTACAGCCTTTTATAAAGGAGAGTTAAGCTTTTTTTATGCTGGCATTGAACTGAATAAAAGGAATTTAATGTCAGTCAGCAGGGGTCTGCCTTCTTTGAAGTCACATTCAGACTCAAGTCAGTGGACAGATTCTGATATCCTTGGATTGTATTCAGATCTGGCCAGCAGTACACATCAACACTCTGTGTAACCCTCTTTATGAGAAATGTGTGTTTATATGACACAACAGATTAAATAATGTGTCCTCTGGTGATTATCCCAGACTGCCATAGAAATCAGTGGGAAAACTGCTCAGTTTTGTGATCAAAAAGGTTGGTTCTCTATCAACAGAAAATATCTGTATTTGATACGTAAGTTTAGTGTTCTGTATGATTCAAAAGCCTTTTATAATTATAATGCCTATCTGACTAATTTTCTGGAAATCCTATTCATTACAACTTGCTTTTTTTTGGCACAGTCACAGATAGCACAAATGGAGACTCTTAATAAGAAAGATTTGCTCAGCCTGACTCAACTGATTTAGTTTTAGTATTAAATAGAAACCAGTCTATCTTGTCACTGGTAACTAATGAAGAAGGCACAGATTATGGCCTGTGACCTCTTTCCTGCTTTTTGATGTAGAAAGAAGGTATGGAATGGACGTTAGACTTTTTTGGTTGGTTTTAAGCTCAACTTCAAGTTCAGACCTTCTCTTGTTATTTTGGCCAAAAGGTCCCTGAGAACTGACAGAATTATGACAACAGAAGCAACATCAGAGACACTAATTGCCTGACAACAGAGTCAACACAAATAAATTCCGCTTTGGATTATTTTTTTTTTTTAAATACTTATGCAATCATTCAGTAGAAGTACTAGAGGGGAAGATTTAAGAACCTGGTCTTTCCATTCAGCTTGTATAGATCCTGTGACACATGTCAGAACCCTGATTAATTTGTAAGCAAATGTACATTAGCATGTTTGACATTCTTGTGTGTTACGAGAAAGAATAAGCATTTCCTTAATAGTTTTACAGCACTTTTAAACATGAGCAACATGGAAAGTAGTTCTCAGCTGGAATTCCTGCATGGAGACCATAGGAGAAAGCTTAATATGGTGGGCAAAGGGCTAGTAGCGGGTTAGCTGCAATTACAGTTCAGCCAGTGGAGCATCATGGTGCTTTTTGATATATCCTCACTCAGTTTCTGTAGCACATGAGTTTGGTATGACTATAGTGCTCTATCCTGAATTATTAAATGTGCAGTTACGTTTTTACAGGCCAAACTGGGCACAGACAACTGAGAGGTTGGCTTTACTGGCTTTGGCTAGGGTAGAATTAATTTTATAGGTAGAATCTGCTATTGAGCTATGATTTGGATTTGTGATGTCACAGGAATGTTTTGTTACTGCTGAGCAGAGCTTGCACAGGGTCAAGGCCTTTTCTGATCCTCATGCACCCCACCAGTGTGGAGGGTGGGGGTGCACAAGGAGTTGGGAGGAGGCGGCTGGGGTAGCTGATCCCAACGGACCACAGGGACATTCCACTCCATGTGGCAGCATGGTCAGCATATAAAAGCTGAGGGAAGAAGGAGGAAGGGGAAATGCTCAGAGTTAATGGCATTCATCTTCCCACATAATTGTCAGGATGACAGAGCCCTGCTTTCCTGGAGATATCTGAACACCTGCCATAAATTCTATTTTCTTTTGTTTATACACAGAACTTTTGCTTTAACCATTAAACTGTCCTTGTCTCAACCCATGAGTTTTCTTACTTTTACCCTTCAGTTTCTCCTCCCATTTTCACTGGGGAGGAAATGAGCAAGCAGCTGTATAGGTCAAGTGGAGTAAAGTCTTAGCATTGGTTTAAAAGATTTTACTGTCTAGTCTGCCAGAAGGTTTGGATCAGACTCACACAAAGGTGATTGAAGGTGTTTTCTTTATTGACCAGGCAGGAGACTATAGCATTTCAGATAAAAGAGTAAATAACTGTTGGAAACATGAATGACTGTGCCAGCCTTAGTTATTCTGTATGTGACATGTCCTTCCCTTACCTTCCCATCCCTTCCCTTCCCTTCCCCCCTCCTGAGGATGGTGTGGAGCAAAACTTTCCCTTTCCCAACCTGTTTTTGTCACCAGGCAATTTAATGATGTGGAAGAGCAACACTGCCAGGTTCAGTGCCAGTGTTATGGCATGGAAAAAAACTCTTCTGCTTTATCCCCTGCACACCTTTCGCCAGATTTCACTCTTGGATACATTTGATCTATTTGTACTGTTTATCTTCCAACTGTTCCTCAAATGACCTCTTGTTAGGACTATTTAATACTAATGTGTCTTCCTGTGTCATGTAAACTTCTTTAAAAATGAGAATTTTAATAAGCACAAGAATGGCGCAGCTGTATGATAAAGCTTTCATTAGAGGATTTCTTAATAGATCCCACTTCCATTCCTTGATTGCATAATCAACAGCTAATGAAATTGTCTTGGTAACAAGAGCTATGGTGTATTACATCCTCTCCCGAGACTAAGTGGAAAGACAATTGTACCAGCCCGAGAGGACTATTGATTGTTCACAGTTTGAATTTGATTACCCTTACGGGGAACTGAACAAGAGATCATCTTCAGCTCTGCTAAATGGATTTTTTTTCCCACTGAAAGTTATTGGTTCACTTTCATACAGGACATTTGTGGGGCAATAAACACAGGAAGTGTAATTTCATTACAGATTTCCTGAGTCTGCAAGTTTGGAAGCACCAAAAGCTGTGAAAGAAATGATGGCTGCTTAGTGATATGTCTCTGTGTTTAAACCAGGTGGGAGCTCTGAAGGGAGACACAGCTCATTGTGTGTTGCTTGTCTTATTGCAGGAGGGAATCCCAAAGGGAAATTCGCTCTGGGACTGGTTCAGAATGAGTGGAAAGTTTATGTTAAAAGGCCTCTGGATCGGGAAGAGCAAGACATTTATTATCTGAACATCACGGCCACAGATGGCCTCTTTGTGACCCAAGCTGCTGTGGAAGTGACTGTCACTGATGTCAATGATAATAATCCAGTTTGTGAACAGGTGAGTTAACACCACCCATGGCAATCAGCTGCTGTGTTGAGAGCAATGCTTTCCCTGCGGGTGTCTCTCGCTCTTTGCAAATACTCAAAGTATTCATAGGCACTGCTGATTTTCATACTTATGGTATTAGTTGAAGAATCTGCAGTGATCTGGGAGAGAGGCAGGATAAAGCATTCCGGTGAAGCCAAGAGTGAAGGATAATAATCTCTTAAAGCTTGCAAAGGAGTCTGGTGCACAGTGCCCTTGGTTGGCTTTACTGCAGATGATCCGTTGTGAGGTGGCATTGGGCAGCTACTCCTCCTCTGCAAAAAAAGAGTGTGCTCTTCCTTTGCAACCTATGTGGAAATGTCATCAGTCTAGTTTAACTCCTGCTTTCCTCAACTTTCCAGATACCAGACATCCAGTGGAAAAGGCAGAGGAATGTAGCTTGCTGTCTTGTTGTTGGGGATGTATGCAATGTGGCCTGACCACAGCTTTCAGAGTGTTAGCTGTCTTGTATTCTGTGAAAAGGCAATCCAGGGAACTGATGTTAGTGCAATGGAAAGGTCTGTGTGAAAGAAAAGATGTGATAAAACCCAGAGTTCCTTAATGGTACTACTCACAGAAAATATGTATAAATATATATATGTGTATGTGTGTGTGTATGTGTGTATACATATACTCATGTAATTCCCATCATTACATTATCACTCACTGAAAATTACTGTCATTGCAAGAACTACTCTATCACTCTGGGGAATCGCAATCTGTATTTCCCTCAAGACTGCAGGATGAGGTGATAAAAACAATTGTTTCTGTTTGCACACTCATCAAGATTTTCATTTCATAGGTGTCAATTGAATAAACAGAAGATACAAAACGGTATTGCATTAAGCACCTAAGATGAGCCTTATTTGCAGTCATAATTTGACGTTGTTTCTGTGACACCTGAAAGCTTAACTGTGACTCGAATTTCTAGGAATGTGTTGTGTAAAGGAAAATTGTTTCCTGTATAGAAAGATGCATTACAAATAGTTTTTTAAAAAAGGTTTTTCAAAGACTGTAAAATACTGCTACAGCATAGCTTACGTCTGTTTTTGACTCTAGGTTGCATATACAGCGTTGTTTCCTGAAGACATTCCACCAAACAAAGTAATTCTCAAAATCAGCGCCAAAGATGCTGACATCGGGTCCAATGGTGAAATTCGCTATTCTCTTTATGGTTCGGGGAACAATAAATTTCTCTTAGATCCAGAAAATGGTAAGAAGGCAACCAAATGTTTCTGAATAGCCTTAACCCCTCTACATCTGGGTACTGATTTCCTTAATTAGAGTTAGGTTACACATGGCTGTCAGCCAGTTGTTCCAGTTCTGGCAGATGTGGGTGATCATTTGAATGGTGGTGACAGGAGGGAGAAAGAGGGACATCTCTGTTGGCCAGGTTGGATGCTATAACCAGAACAGTGGATCCTTTTGTTTCCCTGTACACTTCAAGTTAGATCAGAGATTTATCATAGAACCACAGAATATTTTGGGCTGGAGGAGAACTTTGAAGATCATCTAGGCCAAACCCCTTGCCATATGCAGAGTCATCTTCAAATAGATCATGTTGATCAGAGACCCATACAGTTAAGGTTCCTAGGGCTGCCTGTGCCACTGTTTCACCACCCTAATTCTAAAAAAAAATGTCTACACTTATATCTAGTCAAAATCTACCCTCTTTTAGTTTAAAACAATTACCCTTTGTCATATCACAGCAGGTACTGCTAAAAAGGACATGTTTCTGTTTTAAGGAGTCTATAAATCCTTGGAGTGACAGAAAGACTGACTTGGAAAAACATGGTGGTGTTCATATGGGTAAAGCTGTAGGCAGCTGTTGCCTACCATGTTACCATGAATGGCTTGTCATCCCTGCACTCATATTGGCACCTCACTTTTTTGGGTAAAGAGGAAGGGAAAGTGGCACTGCTGTGAGTTTTTAATCTGTTCATTGGAATAAGCAGTGTTGATTTTGTTTTCTCTTTCCTATTCCTGTGAAACACGTGGTTTTGAGACACTTAGGCTGTCTAGAATTAGTGATGTTGCTACAATAATAATGATAGCTGCTGCTTTTAAATAATTTCAGGTGAGCTGAAATCTTTGGCCCCTCTCGACCGAGAGAAAATCCCTGCATACAGCTTGGTTGCCCGAGCCACTGATGGTGGTGGCAGGTTTTGCCAGTCAGAAATCCATCTTATTTTAGAAGATGTTAATGATAACCCACCAGTGTTTTCATCTGACCACTACACTGCTTGTGTCTATGAGAACACAGCCACTAAAGCTTTGTTAACAAGAGTCCAAGCAACTGATCCTGATGTTGGTAAGTGGATAACATTGCAAAAAATAAATGTTTATGAAAATTCTGTGAAATTCTGGTGGAATTACAATGCAGATTTGCTTTTCTATTGCTAATTTTTTCCATTTTTCTCCTCCTCCTCCTTCTTTTTTATCCTCCCCACTTCTTTCTCTTCTCTTTCTTTACATCAAAATGCTTGTGTCTGATCTTGACACCATGGTGTTACAAACAGAAAAGCATTGCAGCAGCCACAGGAGCATGTAGTCCTCTCTTGATCAGCAATAGCTCTGTTTAGGGGTTAAATATCATTTTGGGGCTAAATTGCAACTTTTTTCCTTCAGTGGTCTCACCTCTTTTTTTGAGCCATGATTCTGAATACACGTGCCTCTATTTATGCAAATAATATAGTTACATGCCACAGGGACCTATACCTGATTAATCACAGCTTTTCTAGAGTTTTAGGCTGCAATAGCTCCCATTTGTTCCAGCTGGTTACTTTAGCATAAAGCTATTGTACACTGTGAATGTACATTATAAATGTTCTGGTTATTTAACTGCACATTCTTTGAAAATGTAATAGTTTATTATATGAGGACCTTAGCCTTGAAATGTGGGCCCAATTATGAATACTTAAAGGGGAGTATTTTTTGCATAATACAGTGGTAAGTCCTACTGAATATTAGAAAAAAAATTCGGTCATTCCCTTGAGTTGAAATAAATAACTTTGTTTGTTGTTTTTTTTCTTCCTGTGTTTTTGGAGGTGTTTTGTAAAAACTATGGCCTGAGTAGTTTCATGCAAAATCACATAGATCTTTCATTCAATGAAAAAAAGACACTTTTTTTTCTGAGTGCATTCTGTAAGTCTCAGTTTTTTGCAAGACTGATAGTTTAGATATACAGGAATTCATAAAGGAGCAGCAAACAGTCATTAATGTATCTATGAAGAGCTGCAGTATATGCCATGGTTGAAAACTCACAATTAAAATTATGATCCTGTCCTGCAGTGAAGAGCCAATTACTGGAGGTAAACTACTGAACCATCTGAAGAGACAATGTTGTTACTTTCCACTGTTGTATTAATTACCATTTTTCTTGTACGTGTGGTGACATTCAAGGAGAGAGGGGACACAATTAGAATTAAAAGTTGTCAATAAAAGTTCTTGCTAGCACCAACTTTACATAATTAGATAGTTAACAATCAAAAAAAAACCCACAAACCATGAGCTAGTTGCTGTACCTCCCTTCTGAAACTAGGGAAGTTAAAGGGAGGGCTGGATATGATGAATGAGAAGGGGCTATGTACTTCCTTAATGCTTAGACCTGAAAACCAAACCATACAGTGTATCATAACTAAAGGACTAAAAAGTCCCTAAAACTGGATTTTATTCTAATTACTGTTCTGTTAGTCCCTATTAAAATCACTGATTCCCTGTTGCTAGATAATGAATGAGTTCAGGTAGTGTAATATTCCCATGAGAGAAAAAAATGTATTATTGATATTCCTCTAAGACTTTTTGAAGTGTTAACCTGAAAACATCAGTGGAGGCAGTAGTCATCATACAAATAAATTTTTAACATTCAGGAAACATCTTGTGATCATTCTTAGAATTTGCCTCCTCTGCTTTGGGCTTGAAGGGCTGTGTACTGTAAGGACAGGAGTATGAATATTGAAGCCATTGAGAGAAAACTTGAGAGAAGTCCCTTTGTGGTCCACAACTAAACACAATTTAACAAAATCCTGAGAATACCGTGTTCAGACATTGTTAAATAATTAACACAATTTCCAGTTAAAAGAAAAATAGTGTTATATCTGCCTTGTGCCTTTGATATCTGTTGAAGTTCCTGATCACATAATATCATGTGAAATTCTAGGACTGGACCATAAATTGCTGTTTAATATATTTATAATTTGGATACATACTTAGAGACTAGCTGCATCAGCTGGACACACTGAGGGAGAATTGTGATCCTTCTTCAAAGTGTTCAACAGAAGAAAGCAGTTTTAACTGTTTAGTAGCACACAAGTTCATTTTCCATAACCTCTGCATACAGCTGGGGATCTTAAATTACATGATCTCATGAAAGAGAGAATATACAGAAGTCTATTTGTTAGGATGTTTTAGTAGTTTTAATTGAAAACAATTCTTTCTCCTATACTGCTGCAATTGGAAATTTTTAGTATTTCCACAATATGGTATTTGCTGCTTACTCACCACCAGCAGATCTGGAAATGTTCAAACTAAGAAATTAAAGTGAAATACTGGTTCTACATTTTTTAGAGAGTTTCAGAGAAAGCAGTGAATTTTTCACCTCACACTGTCTCTAAAGCAAAGTGCCAAATTACTCCATTTTGTTCAAATTAAGGCACAAGGAGAGCTGGAATGTATGCTGAGGTATAATTACCTGAACAAACCCATCACACACAGCTGCTGTATCGGCCTGTTTCAAAGGAATTAGGGTCATACTAGGGCAGCAGCTCTTGAGGAAAGCTACATGGGACATTGTGGTAAGTATGATCTTAAAAAATTGATAAACTTTAGAAAAAATGTAGAGCCCAGAGCAGAGGCACAGGCACATACTCATTTCCAGTGCTGCTCATGTGTTCTGCATGCACAGAGTGTTGTGGCCTCGCTCACACAGTACAAGAACAAATGACAGCATCATCCAAGCTCAGCAGTGCTTTAAGAGATGGTTAAATCCTGCCTCACTTGAAGATGCTGTGTTTTGTGAATGACCTCCGTGCTCAGGCCTGTTTCCATGATGATTGATGGTGTAGTCTACCACAGGCAGGAGTACTTAACTGTACTAAAAACGAACAGTGCATTATCCATCCTTCTGCAGTCTTCTTCATCACCACTGGGGCATCAGCCATCCACATCTGTAGTCAGTTTAGTGATTTCACTGACCAACTGATTTTTTTCTGTGTTTATGATGAAAATGAGATTCTAGTTTTGCTCAGAATAGGAATAGCCTTGTCAGGCAGTTCTGTCTTGCCTGCCACTGCTGCCTTCCAGCCTCTCTCTCCATTAGCCGATGTTTAAAGCTGTGGCAGATCATCCCTGTTCCCTGCACAACCAGGCAGTACAGATGGACTGGGCCATCTCTGAGCCAGCACCTTGCATGCAGCCAACATGCAGGAAAACACAGGCATGTAGGTAAAACTTGCAAGGAGTGTCTTTTATTTGGTTGCAGAGTTCATGCAGTGTGCAGAATGCCCTGCTCTGTGCTCAGCTGCTCCTCACCCCCACAGCCCTTCCCCAGCCCAGGGCCCATACCAGGAGATGTGGTGACATGCATGCTGCTAGGACCTATTGGTATCGATTGTTTGGTTTGGGAAGGCAAATCTAGGAGCTTCTCAGAGTCACTGATGAGACTGATCTGCTTCTCCCTTGACTAGCTGGCATCTTGTCCAACCCCCCCCACTCAAGCAGGGACATCTACAGCAGGTTATCTAGGACTCAGTCCAGATGGCTTTTGGCTACCTCCAAGGACAGAGAGTGCTGTCCCCCAAGGATTGAGTACTCTGCAGCATGAGCACCCTAGAGGTCCTCTGGGAATAACCAGAGACGTGCATTGTGGATACAGACAAAAGTGTAATACCCTCACCATGATCTGTTGTACATGAAAAAAAGTGTAGTTTCAGGAATTACCCTCCCATATCTTACAGCAGATTTAATAGCATTGAGTAATGCAACCTAGAAAAACAACAGGCAGTGTGCTACCTTATTCAAAGCTTTATTAATTAAATTCATTTTCATTTTAATTTATTAATATAATACCTTATATTTTCTCACTTCTGTGCATAGGTTTCCCAGAGTTTCAGATGTGTCCCAGCTTCTGCAGGGCTTGTAGCCTCACGAGCAGAATGGTCTAAGGTTTATTCACCAGTTCTGAAAAAAAATCATCCAGCTAGTTTTGGGGTCAGCAGATTTGGATGATGAGCCTGGATTTACGTTCTTTGTTCCTAGCATTTGAAGCTTTGCTTAGGTGGCTGTGAGAGAAAACATGGGTGTTGAAAACCTAATTCAGGAAACCAGAATAAGGTTTGAGACCCTCCCACAGATATGTTTGTACAGCCAGGTTATATGGGTTAGTTGTAGCTGAATTTGATTGTATTCTTTAAGCAGTTTTACAGAGTTAAATATTATTTAGATCAGGATTTATGAGAAGGATTCTGCTGTCAGCTGATTAGTGCATTTGTGTTTAATCTGGAGAGTTTAAATCAATCAAGTTTCTAATCAGTCTGATTCTTGGTGTGGGGAGCTAATTATTCATCTTTTCACACAAAGTGGAAGAGCTGCAGAAAGCAGAAAAGACTCAGCCCTCCTGGGGGAAGTTGTTTGACGTTCTTAGTAGGAGACATTGGCTTCCTAAACCCAAAGTTCTCCAACAAGAATTGATAGGGGAACTGGAAAACTGGGGGAAGGAGTGCCGTTTTCTTTCAGGTTCTGATGAAAAATTTTATGTTGGATTTCAAAGAAACCTGTGTCAAAAATTATATTTTTCCTGCAAGGTTTGACCTCGCAGATTTTGATGTTTCAATAAAGACCTGCTTTGTCAAAAAAAGCTGAAACCCAAACCCTTACCATATGTGCTCCCAAGGCACCTGCACAGGAAATAATAAATTTCTTTACTAGGGAAGAATGGTAGTATGACTTCTCCTTCAGGTTTCAACCAGTCCATTTTTTTGTGTGTACCTACCTTCAAGAGGATGGGGATGCAAGCAAAGTTTTATCTTCTTTTTCTTCCTGTCCTCTCTTTGTGTCAATGAGAAAAAAAGAAGAAATTACTAAAACAATAAAAACAAAATATCTCTCAGAAATAGCCACCAAGGGCTATAGACAGTTCTGTGAGGTTTATCACTGGTTTTGAGGAAGTGGCATCAGGATGCTGGTGAGCCCAGCATGGAAAAAAATCACATTGGCTGTTCAGTGGGTCACCACTTTCAAGAATACATGCAGGGAGCTAGAGTACAGACATCATCCTCATCAATGGTGGGCTTTGGTCTTCAAGGTATTAGGGCAACTGAGCCTATTGCAGTCACAGCTGCCTCACAGCTGGGCTTGGGGAAGTGAAAAGTGTTGCTGCGTGAGATTGCAGGACTGTCAGAGAGAAGTGTAACACAGTCACATCTTGATTGGAGAGCAGCTCTCTGAATTATGTGTAATGGTGATTAATAAAATAATAGAAATGCTGAAGCAGATACTGATTTTGGCATTTTATGGCAAAACTAGTACACAGCAAACCTCTGCTTTGTGTGTTTGTTAATGGGCACATCCCTTAAAACGGACCTGGAAACTTTGGGAGCACTCAGCATCTGAAAAAGACAAAAGCGAGGATCCAAACATGAATAAAAAGAATAACAGAGATAATAGGACAGAAGATTTACTAAAACTGGACAGCTAATAAGTAGTTGACTTTGGCAGTGAGGCCAGCTAGATGGCATTCCTGCATATCTAAGTTTTTGTAAAATAAATATTACAAGATACTTTAACAGAGGATGACTCATTCTCTTTAAAATATGCATGGTGCTTCCTCTATCTTCACCCACATCGCTGCCTCGCACACTTTTAAAATAACACCCGGGTTAGGGCTCTAATGCAGGAGATGAGAGAGACATGAATTATTAATTCCTTTTACTCTAGCAATCCAAAACAAGATTGCATAAGTTAAGAGGTATAGTTGAAGTAGGGAGGCCTGTCCACTGTCACTGAAGCTGTTTTCAGAAAGAATTCAAAAATCAGCCTTGGAAGTAAAATCCAACCAACCAATCAACCAAAAGACAAAGCAAAATAAAAAAAAAAGGAAAAACCAACCAACCAAAAAAATCCCAAAAAAACAGAATACAAAACAAAAGGCAGGAGTGAACATTGCTGTATAGCCTGGTGGCTGATTTGGTTCTGGGCCCTGTTCCTTAGAGCTTATTCAATGAATAGTAATAGTCCATGATGATGTACCCTTGTGCTCCTTCTTCCTGGAAAGGTATCCTTACTATTAGAGTTCTGTCCAGTCTTCCATAAGGAAGTGGAAGGTCAATGCCCCACATTCCCCATTTGTCTGGCCAGTCCTACAGACACGTGCAGGTCCAGATTCACTCAGTAAGCTGCTCAAGAGAAAACCTAGATTTTTACCTCCTAGTAAAGGGAAAAGCACTAATAGGAATGCAGAGGTAAAGCACACTGGATCCCTGAAAAATTGCCAAATAAAAAAATTGTCAGGCTCTTACGAGTTCAGACTTGACTTATTGTTAGGAGGTAAATAAACAAGGTATTCGGGGTTTCTGAAAACCTCTTTCAAAGCATTCAGTATGACCCTGTTGAATCCTTCAGAGGGCCATATTTTTAAAGCTTCAGGGATAGTCAGGGGAATGCAGTAACCCTCCTTGCATTAAAATAATGGGATGTGTGTATCAAGATGACTAAAAGCTAGTCTGTGTTCAGGAACTGGAAGTCATCAAACCAATCTCATTTCCTTCTGCAACATGTGATGAGGCCATATTGAAATAAATATTATGGGTGTTATGGCTTAGGTTTAGTGAGTTTTATGGCATTGTACTGCCCCATGTTTTTATGTGTAAGCCAGGGAAACATGGTCTTTGCCAAACTGCTGTCAGGGGAGTTTGTAGTAGAGGGGTAAGTTAAGAAAGATACTGGGTGCAGCATCGCTATTTTGATTCCTGAATACATAAGTAGGCATAAGGACTGTACTGCTAAATGTCAGAAAGCAGAGTGGTGCTGCAAGTTACCCTGGATAGTGTCAAATCCGCAGTTGTGGTATTTAACAGTTGGAAGAGTGGTATGGAAAAACCCAGTGCAAGTCATCAAGATAAATGTGATGTCTCAAGTTTAGGCAAGAAGAACAAGTTCACTGTTATTGTCTGGGTGGTGACTGCCTGGGCAGCAGAACTGCTGTATTGCTGTGACCCACAGGCTGAAGGTATTTACACTTTCATACTGGTGTGAAAAGGCAAATACTTAATGATATAACCACCTCTAATGAGATGGGTAAACCAGAGTAGTGCTGGAATAAAAGTAGTCCTTTCTGTTTATTTGGTGTTGGCAAATCCTGACGTGAAAGGTTGTTTTGGATACAGCACTTCCAAGATGTGGGCTACATCTTCCAGGAAGATGTAGGAGATTGACAAAAGAGATCACAAGTAAAGTAAAATTCAGGAAATACTGTAACAGTTGAGAGGGTCTGCTGGGGAAAAAGAGTTGAGATGATAAAATATAACAGCTTTTAGCTATCAGATAAGTATCTCTGAGGAAGGAAGTTGACCCCTGTTCTTTCAGGTTTTTTTCCCTTGTCTTTTATTAATTTTATTCAATCTCAGACAAAAATCAGGACAAGATTTTTTGTTGTAAGAAAAGTGAGGCACTGGGGTGTTATCGAAGGAGGTTGTGCAAGTTCCTGATCAAAGGATAGGCCTCTGTTTGGGGATAAATTGCATCCATCTTATTTTTGTGCAGGGATAAACTAGATGACCTCTCAAGATTCCAGCTCTCTTTACACTTTCTCATTTCTAGTAGTTTCTTTAATTTTTGAGATTTCCAAGACATTGTTAACAACATAGAGGTAAAGAACTAGACAAAGGAGAATTGTATCACTTGGATTATATTGACTGAATAAACTCTGTCTTTAAACTGGATCACTTAAACCTCTGTGTATATGAATACTCTCTCTATATATACACACATACACATAAATATAAAATACAATATACAAACTATTTGAGAACATACCTGATGAAGAGAGGCTGAGGGAGCTGGCGTTGTTTAGCCTGGAGAAAAGCAATCTGAGAGGGGACCTTCTTGCTCTTAATAACTACCTAAAAGGAGCTTTTATTGGGGTGGGGGTTGGTCTCATCTCCCAGGTAGCAAATGAAAGGACAAGAGGAAATGGCCTCAAGTTGTGCCAGGAAGGGTTTAGATAGGATATTAGGAAAAAATTAAAATTAAATAATTAAAATTTTGACGGGCATTGGAATAGGCTCTCCAGGGTGGAATTACTACCCCTGAAAGTATTTAAAATGTGCACGCATGTGGTGCTTGAGAACATGGTTTGGAGCTGGTTTAACAGCTGGACCCAAGGATCTGAGAGGTCTTTTTCCATCTTAATGGTTCTATTCATGCTTACATATATGCATCTATGTTTTTTATCTCTTTCTCTGTGTGCATTCCACTGCTTCCAGTTATGTTTCTCTATGTTTCCAGCTGCAGTGTGTAACCCTAAATCAGGTATCTCCAAATCCCGACTTCAGAAAAACTGACTCAGGAGCACTGAAGAAAACAAGTATATATTTCAAGTGATGTAAGCCAGTACCCAGGAGTTTGTAAATCCCTAGTAGGAAAGAGATGGAGGATGAGGCAACTATCCAGATCTTGACTTCCTACCAAAACAGACAACACCTTCCCCAGCTGAAATGGAAAGCGGAGTTTTAGATACCCATGGATGGTCCCATACTGCTAACAGTTTATAGATGCCATTTCTGTGAAGTATTCCACTTCAGTAAGGGGCTGATTATCTTCAATCAGCAGCTCTGCCCTGCCCTCATCCCATGGTACCCTGACTCTGTTGGAGCAGTGGTATGAACAAAGGCCTCTGGGGTTAGCACTATTTTTTCCCTCAGAGAAGAGAAAAACACTGAAAGTCTATCCTGGTAGCACTGTTATGGATTAAACTCGGCCAGGTTTTCTGCTTAAGTTGTAAAAATCACTTGAAATATTTTCCCTTTGGGGCTATATATTCTTCTACAGTTCAACAAGGTACTTCAGGCAAGATTTCTCTTTCATCTCAAAATGATGAAGTAGAGTACTACAAAATCTGGTTTAGAATTCATCTTTTTGTCCTGTTTGCTGTTAACAAAGTTGTGGACTTTTATCTTCTCGGAATTGGCCTTGTGGTTAACATTTGGGTTGTCAAGAAAGGTCATAGGTACATACCAGTGTTAATCACTACACCATAAAAGAGGCAAGGGGAAGCACAATAATCAGATAGCTTGCTTTGTATGTTTGCAAACGACTGCTAAACTGAAAAATATTTTTTTTTTCAGCTTGCTTTCTGGTCTGCATCCTGTTTGTTTATTTTTAATACTTGCCATTACATTTCTTTTCATAGGTTTTCAAGATGAAAATGAGCAGATGACAAAAGTTAATTGTCATTTTTCAGACAAAAACAAAAACGAGTGGTCTAGCTGTACTTGGGGAAATATATTTAGAAAAGAGTTCAGGGTGACAGATGAAGACAGAAAGGAGAAACACAATGTGGCTTTTAATGTGTATAACTTATACTTCATGTGTGATGAATAAAGGTATTGCCCACTTCAGAAACTTACTGTCATATGGGATTGTGCCTATTGGGTTAATAATGCTCAGCCTTTTAATTGGTGTCAGTCTGGATCAAAATGTGTTGTAACGTCACCATTTTCATCTGAGTTGCACCTCAAATCCTGTGTTCAGTTTTGGGTCCCTCACTGCAACAAAGACATTGAGGGGCTGGAGCGTGTCCAGAGAAGGGCAGTGGAGCTGGGGAAGGGTCTGGGGCACAAGTGCTGTGAGGAGGGGCTGAGGGAGCTGGGGGTGTTTAGCCTGGAGAAAAGGAGGCTCAGGGGGACCTTCTCTCTCTCTCTCTACAGCAACTTAAAAGAACATTGTCGTGAGTTGAGGGCCAGGCTCTTTTCCCAAGTAACAAGCAGTAGGACAACAGGAAATGGTAGCAAGTTAAGCCATGGGAGGTTAAGATGTAGAGAAGGAAAAATTTCTTCTCTGAAAGTATTGTCAAGCCCTGGAACAGGCCTAAGGAAGTAGTTGAGTTACAACTTTGGGAAGTATTTAAAAGATGTGTAGATGTGACACTCAGGGATGTGGTTGAGTGGTGGCCTTGACAGTGCTGGGCTAATCGATGATCTCAAAGGTCCTGTCCAACCTGAATGAGTCTGTGATTCTATACTTTATACAAGGAGGATATTGATAGTGCTGAATTATGAAGAGAAGTTATTATATATTCCTGATGCTATTTAAAGTAGTAATGACATAGAAGTTGTCATAATCTGACATTCAGTGTGTGCCCCTTTGTTTTAGTACAGAAAAAAACAAGAAGAAAAGCCTATTTGAAGAACGGCATTTGAGGTACTAGGCGGGTGTATGTTTTACAAACTCTTCACACCAGAGATTTGGCAAAGGGCAATATTCTATCATATGCTAATACCAGTATAAATAGAAAATGTGCTACCTTATTCCTTTATTTAAAAAAAAAAATGTACTGCAATTTTCTTTTTGTAATAGTGATTCTTGCAAAGGCTTTCTGTGTTCAAATAGCTCATGTTCATGATTGGCACCTTAGAAATATGAGAAGTTTGAGTGAGTGAGTTGACAGCAAACAGTTTGCAAACATTAATCCCCCAACAGCTGTAGGCAAGCAGTGTGGGAGGATTGCTCTCTTTACCAGTGCAGGAACTATGGCACTGAAGCACAGAAGGTATCTCCTTTATAGTCATAGCGGAATCTGCTGTCACCTCTGTGGCAGGGATGCCATTGACACACACTTGTGGACATTTGTCTCTCAGGAGAGGGTAGCCTCTGGACTAAAGCATTTTCAGTTTCAGTAAAATAGCTTTCCTACTCCATCTTTGCCTCATGTCCATTTCTCACCCAGCCTTGGGTCAGAAAGCTCAGTAGAAACTGCTACTGATGTAACACAACACTGCAAAGTGCTGTTGGTGCCACAGTTTTTCACTGATTTTACCCCTAAGAAGCAAATATTAAATTCCACCCACCAAAACACTCTGCAAGAGGGTCAGCACAAAGCTAAGATCTCCCTCTGTATGTCTCCCTTTTTTCTCCTTTTTGCATTTGGGCCAAAAGCCACCAAGGGTTGGTATCTGTATCCCTACACAGGTCTTCTGACCTATCTTCTGTCTCTCCTTGCATAAAAAGGCACTTTCACCTGTAAGAGCTTTTCTTTCATGTCCCATGGGAAAAATAAGACTGTTCATCATACCAGACTGGTACAAGATAACCTATGGCTCTGGAACTCCTATATTTCTCTCTCATTTTCCAGGGAGGAAAAATAAAAGCACTTAGCTTCAAGATTCAAAATTCTGTATATTAGAGTGAGCACCCAGAACACCATAATCGATATCTGACCTCTTTCTATTGTAGGAATACCAGAAATAGCTTAAAAAAACATTATTAATATTTTGTTAATTCATGGGCATCTCTTTTAGAAAGTAGAATACAAGAAGAGGGGCTGGATTATATGACAGATTGCCTTTACTGGAGTTATTACCTCCAGTACATAAACTTGCCCTCCATGGTGTTGCATCTACCAAATTCTCTCTCCCCATTTCCCATTGCAAGGTCCTTTTGCTGAAGTTTCATGGTGTTTCAAGGCGTCTGTTGGCAATTTCCTTTCTAGCTGTTTGGGCCCTTAAGGACTGTGGTGTGTGAATCTTCTGTCTTGTGCACAGGCATGCTGTACTGAGTATCAAAAAGGGAGTTTCTGCCAGAGAAAAGTGCAAACCAGACTAAGGCTCTCCTGCAGTCACAGACATGTAAAAGGTGGCTTAAGGCCCTCTGCCTCAGAGGAGTGTTTGACACTGTAGAAACTGGCAGGCACCAAGAGTGGCTGGTGGAGAATACTAAATAGTTTTACAGTTAAAACTCCTGTGTAGGTTGGGTGTTCAGTGTCATGCTCTGAATCAAGGGGGAGAAAAAGCCCATTTTCCGGCATCGCTGAGGATCAGCTGTTATTACTAACTCAGTAATTGTTATGGACAGGTCTGTCATTTTTTTTAAGTGGAAGTTCGTGGAGGATGTCCAAGCAAAGATCTCCCCAGCTGGGAACATAGATACCTCCAACCATTCAGATTTTGAAAAATCTTCCACTTTCTAGAGGGCTTTACTCCTTTTTAATGTTTGTCAGTTTGGTTGACTGTCAGCTGGCAGAGTATTTGGGTGTATGTATCAAGAGACTAAGGAAAGGGGTGACTGCTCTCCAGCAGCTGTAGGGTATTCAAAGCCTAATGTTTTAACATGAAGGCACCTCCTGTGAGTTCACAGGCTGAGCTCAGTTCCTTGTCTATAGGACAAGAGTCACTTTCTTGATTGCCTTGCTGTTTTGCTGAAGGTGGGACATTTTATTTTTTGACACTTGTGATACCATGGTGAATGGAGTGGATCGGCTGTGATGGAAAACCAAAACAGAACAACACAAAAAGCCTAACAGAGTCATTCACTGCAGTATTGCCATTTAATTTGTTCCATGTTTAAAAGACATTTGAACCTTTTAAATATACTCTGGTATCTCAAGCACTGCATAAAAACTTTATTCTCTGAAGAGCCATACACTAATTCCTAATGCCCTTCAAGTAGGGTCTGGGACTTTGTAGTTCCTCTAGCTTTTATGTGCGTGTGATTCAGCAAAGAGTCTCCCAGCTCCCCCTTGTGTGGATGCTCAACTCCTGCTACATCAAGCAGAAAACAGCTGTGATTTGTGCTGCTTTTGATCAGACATTTCTACAATGCTTTGCTGCTGGAAAGCAGAATAATACTGTCACAAATTTTAAATTAACTAAATATGCCTAGAAGGGATTGGTAGCTCTTGTTCATCTGATTAATGTCAGGCTTGTAAAGTTTGTTCTCCAGCAAAAATAGCAGCAAATTCTCAAGTGAGAGATGTTAAAAACAGAGACTCTCCATTTTAGTGGGTCTTTGTGTTTTAGTTATAGTCTCTTACTGAAGCACCCAGGACAAAATCACAAAATCAACTAGCATCAAGGGAGTTGAATTAGCTTGTATCTGTGTTCACTTTTAATTAGATTTGAAATGGCTATCCCACTTGGTAGTGCAGAAACCAAGTCAGTACCATCCCCTCAGGCCTTATTACTGACAACAACCTTAGCATAGATCTGCATATTCAGCAGCCAGGTGGATAGGTGCTTTGCGTTGGGAAATACAGGCACGATTTTAAAAACACAGGGTATCTTTTGTACAACTCGATTTTTGCTCTTAGACTGGGGAACAGAGGGACTTTCCTTTTTAAAATGTTCATATTCTGGCAGGAGTTTTTTAATGCAGCTTTTATTTAATAGGTATCATCTTATAATATTTTTCTGCTCAACAGTGGAATCAAGGCAGCACTGGTAGCAAGTACATTCTGATGTATTTCTATGGGTTTATTTTCCCCTTATGTACATTTCTGCTCCTTCAAGATGTGCTCTGAGACATTTCCAATTTCAGCATTCTGCTTGTCTCATCTAATTCAATTATAAGCTGTTCTGGGCAAGGGCCATATCTGGATTCTGCTTTCAAGTTTCAATACACAGCAGTTCTGCAAAGTAATCTTTAAAGAAAAGTATCATGATGAGGGAAGGAACTTAATGTATCCAAAGGGATTTATCATGTGAGAAGAGCATGTCCTGATCTCCCAAACTTTCAGCAATACTGTAGCCACAAGGCACTCCTACCTCTACCCCCACTGGAAATGCTCAGCATGATAGCAGATTTTGCTTAGGGTTTCCATTAGATGGGGAGAGATTTTTCTTTTCTTTATGTCTCATTTTTATTTTCCCATTTGCTTCTCTTCCAGGCGTGAACAGAAAAGTCACCTATTCCCTGTCAGACTCTGCAGATGGTTACTTCTCAGTTGACCGGTCATCAGGAATCATTATTTTGGAGCATCCACTTGACAGAGAGCTTCAGTCCTCCTATAACATCACTGTAAAGGCCTCAGATCAAAGCATTGTGATGACCTTATCCTCGTTTGCCACCGTTACCATTACAGTGCTGGACATTAATGACAACCCTCCCGTGTTTGAAAGAAGAGATTATCTTGTTACAGTACCTGAAGACACCTCACCTGGCACCGAGGTCCTTTCTGTTTTTGCTACAAGCCAAGACATTGGTACAAATGCTGAGATTGCCTATCTCATCAGATCAGGGAATGAGAAAGGGAAGTTCCGGATTAACTCAAAAACAGGTTTGTAGAGTGGCTCTTACTTGCAATGCTAGATTAAAGCATCAGAAAAACATGAATGTTTTGGGGAAGCCTCTTGGACCACAAGATTTCCAAGGCCAGAGACTTACAGCTTGTCATTGCGTAATTAACTACAGAGTTAAAAAGCAATTTTAGGTTGGAGAGTGCTGTCAATTATGGTCACACTTGGCTGCCCCAGCTCAAGTGGAGAATACTTTTCTCCATTAGTAAGTCTGTTGAAGCCAATATAGATGTGACAACCTATTAGCCAAACTGTGCAAACCACTTCTGAACACTTGCAATGTTTGCTTGCTTACCAGCTGAGTACAGCCTCAACTGTCTGCCCCTTAGAAAGCATCAACCTGTGCTACTGTTAGGACCAATTCAGTCCTATTATGTGATTACTGTCTGCCCCTTAGAAAGCATCTACCAGTGCTACAAGGACCTGTTAGGACTAATTCAGTCCTATTACGTGATTACCATTATGCAGCTTTCCTGACTTAGGTTTTTCTGATTCATCTGTTTTTATTTCAGCCGTGGCTTGGGTTGAGGTCGTTTTGGTTAAACATCACAAATTTTAGAAGTACACCACTGCTTCTCTATAAGAATGACCTAGGAAAGGCATTATGTTTGGTGTAAATGGCTCATTTTCTTTGAATATCCTTAGTGGGATATATTCTTTATCCTCACTGAGCTTTTAGTCCATCAACTGTAAGCTTTTTCTTCTGTGCCTTCCTGTAGTGGATCCCCTTCTTCTCATAGCATTCAGGATGACCAGTACAAATCTGCCACCAGAGTCTGAAAGCAAAGAGTCTTTATTTTAAAAGCTGAAGATAACGCTTCTTTGGGTGTAACTGTAATAGCCAGTAACATGAAGAATCTCAAAATTATGTATTGTGTCATTTCTATAATTGTGTGCAAAAATGGCTCTCCACTCTGTAGAGAATGCTCCCTCTCATGTGAGGGACTTAGCGTAACTGTGTGTTGTCTGTCACCTTCATCATGCTGATTAGTGCTAGCAAAATTTAAACATAAATACGCCTAGGCAGCAATACTTAACTTCACATTTGACAATGAAGCCAAGGAAATAAATCAATAAAAACCCATAATGAAGCTTAATCACACAGGAAAAAAAAAAACCCAAAACTAAAACTATATATTATTCATTAATGTGTGACAGCTCCCTTATTATTCGTTTAGAGGCAGGAGCTCAGTTTCTAGACAGCAGATTGGTGATGTAGCATGCCTGATCTGAGCTTGAAAAATAATGTCCTCCACACCATTTATCAGTGGGAACTGTCTGCTAGCCACTTGGAAGCTTCTCTTCAGGGCTCTTGCTTTCAGCAAGTCGTGCTGAAAGGTGGAATTCATTTGGAAAGAGCCCAGACAAGATTAAGAGGAATGAGCTGAAGTCTGTAAAATGTGAATTATCAGGAAAGACTGAAGGATTTAAGGCTGTTTAAGGTAGAAAAAAGAAGACATGCTGTTAATTTTCATACCTGTAGAAAGTACCTGTGAAGAAGAGGGGAATAAACTGTACTCCATGCCCGGTAATAAGAAAAGAAGTTGTGAATGGGCTTAAATTACATTTGGATTACCTTGGTTAAATGATGGGAAGGAATTCCTAGCTGTAATGATTATTAAGTTCTGAAATGTATTTCCTAAGAAGCTGATATTGTTGGAGGTTTATAAGAACACTAGAAATCAGATCATTTCTATCCTAGAGGGAATCTGGGTGCGTGTAGTGAATCAAGTTACAGAGAATCTTAATTTTGGTGGTGTGGTGAAGTAACACAAAATTTATAAACCTAGCTGAGTGGGAAAGTCTCTGTTTAATCACTTAAATGATAGACAACTGATTTCTCAGAGGTATTCATATCCTCATTTGTATTTAATTCATGAGAAGTTAATTGTGTGGGAGTGAATTTCTGTTGACTTGTCAGGGCTTATTTCCAGAGTCGGCATCCAGTTCTCCCAAAGGCTATGTGAATGAGATGGTAAATGGGTGGATATGGCCCCTACTTCTTCATCTGTGATACTCACATAGTGAAAGCTATTTTCCTGAGGAACCATTCATTGCCTCATGCCTTGTAAAGATCCTTTCTGCAGAGGCAACCCAAGTGCAGTTGGCATAATTCTTTAATCAAACGACAGCAGTAGAAACCTGAATAAACATTTTTATAGGATTGGGCAGTCTTACAGTTAGTGTTGTATGTGTGCCATGGTGATAAATAGCATGCTGTACTGTTTACTACAGTCAAATCCCTTACTCTGTGGCATTATTTATTTTTTGCTGGCTGTTGACATTCCCTCCTTTGCTTCAAAGGAGTGATTTCCATTTTCGAAGCTCTGGATTTTGAATCGTGCAAGGACTTCTACTTAGTAGTGGAAGCAAAGGATGGAGGAACTCCGGCGCTGAGCGCGGTTACAACGGTGAACGTGAACGTGACGGACGTCAACGACAACGCGCCCACGTTCAGCCAGGCTGTCTACAGCGCCGTCATCAGCGAGGACGCAGCCATCGGGGACTCCGTGGTCTTGGTGAGTGGGGCCGTGGGTGGCATTTAGGTGTGGTGAAGCCCTCTGCCCCTAAAAAAGTGCTGCACCACTTAATAATGATAATTACTACGTCCTGAAGCCCCCGAACCATTTTCTAGCCAATACTCTGCATCTGCTACTGCTCTCAAAGCCGCTGTGCGTTTCTCCCTAAAAGAAAGTAGTAGTAGTATCTTCCTTTTTAACCCTGTTATGCTGTCAAAGAGCAATGGTGTATTTAAGGTGTTGCATTTCATGAGTCAGCTAGAAAGAAACAGGTTTTAATAGAAAGGCAGAATTAAACTTTTCAGTGAAATACAATCACAGAGTCAGAGGGTTGGATGAGATCTTAAAGATCATCTAGTTCCAACCCCCCTGATGTGGGCAGGGACAACTTTCACTGCACAGGGTTGCTCAGAGCACCAAATACACAATTTTTGTATAGTCTGGCATGCAGTGTGCCATCCCTAAACTTTGCAGTATTCTCATCTTGCAACTTGTGGATCCAGAGAGAGAGTGTTGTATGAAATGTTAAGATAAAAACATTCTGTATGTTTTCAGACTAGAATTTTGAAAAGGCCCAAGTGAAGCCTCCTTATAAAAACCTATAGGATTGATACTATAGAGGTGTTCAGTTCAGGTATAACTAGTCTGATGGAATGTGAAGTTTACTTTTTGGAGTGTTGAGCAATTAATGTATCATAAAGATCACTTAATATTTGTTTCACTAATTTTTTATTCTTCTCTCAAAAAAAGTTGATAGCGGAAGATCTGGACAGTCCTCCCAATGGTCAGATTCATTTTTCCATTGTGAATGGGGATCAAGACAATGAATTTTCAGTTGATCCTGTTCTGGGACTCGTGAAGGTTAAAAAGAAATTGGATAGAGAAAGGGTAAGACATGTGGGACTTCTTAACTTGCAATGACTTACAGATGTGCATCAATCTCCACTCTGCTGCTAGCTTGTGTTGAAGGAGTTTCTTTTATACTCTGCAGCGATCAGCCTAAGATGCTCCAACAGGTCTTTCCAACATTTTCCCTCTTCATTCCATGCCAGCCCTGTCCCCAGTCTATCTACTGGCCAACTGCTCTGCCACCACTCCCACCCTACACCCACCCAGCAGCCGGGGTCGCGTCAGGGCAGAGGAGCAGCACTGGATTTCTCCCACGGTGCCAGCGGGAGCTGCTGCTGTGTTAATGGGCTGCCTCCTCTCCCCTCTGCGTGCAAGCGCACTCGTGCAACAGAGTGGTTACAAAATGCTCCAGATTGTGGCACCGAGCACCGAGCTGAGACCTCAGCCATTAATTAGCGCTCTGCAAAACATGTCACTGGGGAGGGGATGTTATGAAGTGGCCAGGCTGTACCAAAAGTGAAAGAGTGCTTCATTAAGCAGATTCTGCTGCTTTGTTTGCTCACTCCATTATTCATTCAGGATTATTTATCACCATTTTGCCATAGCTAGCAATTAGCAGCTTTTGGGGAAAAAAACAAACAAATTCAGTTGCCTGTACTTCTAGCAAGGCAGGAGAATGTTACATGGCTTCAGAAATCTTGAAGCGCATAAGGAATCCATGCCCCCTGCCTCGCAGTAATGCACCCCCAAAACTGGGGAAGCAGGTTGCTGCCTGCAGAATATAGGCTCAGCTGGAGAAGCTCTTTACTAGAAGCAGGCCTGCTTCCTAAAACAGTGGCAAAAACCCCTTTCTGTATTATGACAAAGGCAGGATTAAATTGTTCATGTTTGGTGGTAGAATGACTTTACCATGGACTGTCCACAACAGGGTGTAACAATGGCTGTGCATGTTACAAGTTGGCCGTAAATAAAAGCCCAGGCTGAGTTTCTTAATATGATTTTTTTTAGTTTATGAAGTGCATTCATGTGCAGCTGCATTCAGACACACACACTAACCCTCACAAGCGTGTGCACGTGTAATGCCAGCTGCGTTAGGTCTGCATTTTCCAAAGTTTCTCTCAGTTAAAATAAGCTGCGACACTGTCTTTTTCTTTGCTTCCCTGGCACGTTTTGTAGACACAGGTGTTTCTGACCCCTTCAGGGAAATTATGTATGATGCCCCATCTGCTGTAGATCCCCAAAGGCAGTGCTGATTCCCAGGTTTCTGTAGTTTAAGGAGACTTATTTCCAGAGCTGTAATCACATAGAGACCATGACTTTTGCCATCTACCTTTCTGGATACATGGAAATGAAAGCAAACACAGAAAAAAAAAATGGGAAAGATTTTACAAAACTCTCTGTCTTTAGCTAGCAGTGGAAATTACGATTAAAAAAAAGATTAATTCTCTTCCTCAAATTTCTTGACTTTCCATAGTTCAATATTTCCCTTCTTTCCTGTGTTACTTTTCCCCAAACAAATCATGTCTATCCCCTCCATACAACCCCCCAAAAACATGTTCCCTTTTTCTTTGTATTGGTCCCACATCCCAGAGGAGCCCCCTTATTTTGTGTGCTCAGTCTGATCTCCTCCCTACCACAAAAAAAGCTTTTACTTTTCAAACATATTTGGATTTCCTTCCCTCCCACCCTCCTCCAAAAAAAGCCCCTTTAACATTATCTTTTTCCCCTCTGCAGGGCCATGCTTTTCCCCTTTCCAGCCTTGCACTGAGAGGTTGGAATGGAGTGTTGTATCTGGCATGTTTTGCTCTTCTCTTGCTCCCCTGTGGGAGGATTCAGGGGCAGATATGTCAGCAGCTTTCCCTGCAGAGCAAGGAGCAATATACAGTAAAAAAGCAGTTGTAAGACCTAAGGAAGCCAACATAAGGATGCAGTTCGGAAAATCCAACTGTCATCCATAAACTGTGCATAGACAGAGCTTTTACAAGTTGTCACATATGCTCACACCTCACACACGGGCACATATGTGTGTAGAGGGCCCGTGGATGATGCACTGAACTGCCTGCACTGCGCTCAGTTGTTTGTGTCTGTTGCAAACAAGCAGACTCAAGCCCACTTATCTTCTGCAGAATGGTGGATAATATTCTGTTGCTACAGAGACTGTTGTCCCTAGTACTCCCAAATGTTTTCCAGTGTGTTTAAGCCAACTGCCTGTGAACTTTTTCTTGGCTCTCCATCACCGCGTTAGAAACAGTATGTGTCAAACTGATGCTGGCTCTAATAAGCAATTTATATAGTATCTTGGAAATCAGCTGTAAGATAAATAGAATCAGGTCACTTATCCCAGCTGACACCCAGGAGAGATGAAAATATAAGCTTACAGGACTAATAGCTGAGTTCAGATATTATCTGTCATTTATTTTCTGTCTGCCCCTTTGTTTCAGGAATGCTTTATCTGATACAGTTATTTTAATACAATGAAGCCATTATGTCTATTTGGTAGCATTTTAAAACAGAAGTTGGGGCACAATGTGGCGATAAACAGGATAATGTTGTACTGAGGGCAGGAAAGTAATGAGGCCAAACAGCTTTCCTTAGAATATGGAAGGCGGTGCATTGAATGTAAAGAACCTGGGTTTAAATTCAGGACCACTTTCACAATGATTCAATGTTTTCACCTTTTTTCAGATATCTGGCTATTCATTAGTTGTCCAGGCAAGAGACAGTGGTACCCCTCCTTTGTCTTCATCTGTGACGGTCAATGTGGACATTTCTGATGTGAATGATAACAGCCCTGTGTTTACTCCAGCTAACTACACAGCTGTAATTCAAGTAAGTTTATCCTGCACATCAAAAACTTCTCTTTTAAAATGCATGGGCATTTGGTTTCAGTTAAGTACCTTTTGATGATCTATCTGCAAAGCATGTTATCAAGTGATCCTATCTAAAGGAAAGCATAAACAAATCTTTCTTGAGTCTTTTGGTAAGTTTGTCTTTGCTGAGGCTCCTTAACCACAGCATCTGTCATGCATTTTAGCATTCATCCCTGCTGCACAGGTACTCCAGCCTCAAAATGTCTGCTCTGGGATAAGTTCACACTTCTTCACACCTTGCTCTGGGTATGAGTCTTGACATTTAGTCAGTCTGGACATTTAGTCAGTCCTGATGGTCCAGACAGAGTATCAGACAGAGCCCAGCAGCCCTGAAGGTGTCTCTGCCACTTGTCCATGGGGTGTAAGTGGTTTCAACCAAACGCAGCTTGTGAAATGCTGGCTTGGGCAAAGAGCATTCAGTTGAATATTCTCTGTAGAAAAATGTGGTTATTTTATGATTGCAATATGTACCATTTTAATCCTTTTCTTTATATGCTGTGTATATGTGTAAAGGAAAATAAACCAGTGGGCACAAGCATTTTGCAGCTGGTAGTGACAGACAAAGACTCTTTTCACAATGGCCCCCCTTTTACCTTCACCATCCTCACTGGCAATGAAGAGGAGGAGTTTACACTGGACCCTCATGGCGTTCTGAGGTCTGCAGTCATCTTCAAGCACATGGTCTCAACTGAGTATGTGCTCTGTGTGCAGGTAAGGCTTGATTTTTACATCTACACCGAAACAAAAAAATTTCTTAGTGGTAGGTAACCCGTACTTTGCCTGTATGGGTTGGTTTTAGTGGACTGTATTCTATGAGTAAATACTACACATCCCAGTTTGCAAATACACAATGCAGAATATTTTCTTTGATGTTCTTAAACCTGGTTTCATATAAATATAAATAGGTAGCCAGCTACCTTTCCAATTTCCTCGGCATGAAATGAATTTTCTGAGCAGCAACCACTATGGTTTAAGATTTTCATCATTTTTTTCTGTAGCTAAGGAAGGAAAATGAGAAAAAATGCATTATATGCATATAAATACATCCCATAACAAGTGACTGCAAAATACTGCTCTAGGAATGAAAATAATTTCTGCTTTTAAGTTATAAATTTAATAATAAATTTTTGGAAGCCTTTCAAGAATTCATGAAATCACATTTCCAAGGTCAACTTAGCTTCTAAAGAATGTCAAAATAAGACAGGCAATGGAAGTCCAGCTCAAACTTAGCTTTAGAATAGTTGGTGAGAAGCTTTGTAACCAGGGTAATTTTGATTGCCAAAATGTGTAAATCCAAAAGTAATTTGTCCACATTTCTCAGGTCTACCAGCGAAGATGTATTAGGGTTCAGTAAATATGCAAGTCTAGGGAATGAACCTCTTCACTGAAATGAGTCATGGTCCCATAAGCTGTGTATGAAATTCTTGCTTCCTCCACTTGCTTTGCCGAGATTTTTCTCTCTGAACACAGCCTGTCTGTTCCTTTACAAGCAGATTTAATGCTATTCACAGCATAAACATCCTTAGATACAATTGTTCGTTATGATTCATAAAATATAAGCTCTGATGCTAATTAACAGTTCAAATCAATGTTTTACAAGTTTGCCATTTAGTATCCTTGAAACGTATTTTTTAGCCATGTAGAGAAATAAAAAATCATCACCTTTCTTTCTTACCATGCCTGAATCGTAAAATATCCTACTTTCAGGGTAATTTGCTAGCCAGAGTTCTAGTGTAGCCAAAACTGGGCATGAGAGTTAAATTTGAGCAGCATCCTCTAGCTTTAGAGCTCCACATATTTCATATAAATGAAATATTAGACAAACCACCATGTCTGAGATGTACCAACATGTTCAGAAAACCACACTGTTGGATTATGGAGGCATGATTCCTCCCAGCGTTATTTTCTTCAGGGACTTCTGCAGTGAAAACATATTTTATAGTTTCCTGTTGTGTATAGACCACAGAAGTGTTTCTTTCCATCCATATGTGCCAGACTGCTTCTTTCTCTTTTCCACTATCAGGTTTCTCCTCTGTATTAGGTTTATTAAGAATTAATGTTGAAATAGAAAGTGGAATGAGACATAATCTTGTCTGTATGTACATGGGTATTTGTCTACACATATATATAAAATACTTTTAAATACTCCACCCAGCTTTTTTAGGAGTGAAGATGAATGAATTTTAAAGTGTCTTAGAGTTACCAATCTACTTCTAGTAGTGTCCATATTACTGTTGTCATCCTGCCACTTTTTCCTTCAGCTTGTAAATTTTCCTTCCGTGTCCAAATACAAAGATTTTTGAACATATCCTACATCTTTGCCTAGTGGCAGTTTAGTCTGCTGTTTTTCTCTGAAGCAAATAAATATGTGGAGCAGTATATCATAATAGGGATTGCAATAAAACATTTTTCTTATTGTGCAAAAGGACACTGATTCAAGTTTGCACACATTTCTGTCAAGATGGCCTTGGGTTTTTTGTCATACTTGCTCTTTTGCTCTCCATAAAAAAAGTGCAAATGATGCTATAATACCTGCTCTGGGTCATCCAGTCATCTGTCCAAGTGCAGTGCTGCTCTCGTATTTTATCATTAGTAACAGCACAAGCACCTATTTCATTTCTGGAGGATGATAAATTTTATTTGTGTCAGGCATGTTTCTTGATTGCTTCAGGTAAAGAAGTACAGAATGTTGTAGAAAAATTCTGGACTCCCTCACATCCATACAAGCTAAGCAGGGTCTGGAGTGCTTTGGAGCACACCAGGCAATGCAGAAGGCTGATATTTCACTGGAATTCAGTCTGTCTGTTCTCCAGGACAGAAGTGAGCCCAAACTGTGTTTGGTGCAGAATATACCACATTGTTGGTATATTCTCTGTTGTGAAGATGACAAGTGATAGCTGTGGGATCCTGGGAACATTTCAGTTTGAGTAATGAGACATTCTACTGACACATTTCTCTCTGCAATCCACTTAGAGATCTGTGCTTCCTTAAAGAGTTTGTAAGTTCGACTGCTAGAAATGGCTGAACACTTCTTTACATATGTATTTTGCAAATGCATTTGAGCATTCTTTTGAGAATTTTTCAGAATTACTGATGCTGTGAGAATATACATAGCAAGAAGTTATGGTTGCAGGCTGTGTTCTGTGTGTTTTTATTTTTTTTTATTTTTTTTTATTTTTTTCTACATTACATTAGGCAAAGGACTCTGGGAGGCCTCAGCAGGTTTCCCATACCTATGTTCAGGTGAGGGTTATTGAAGAGAGCATTCACAAACCAACCGCCATTCCACTGGAGATTTTCATTGTCACCATGGAAGATGATTTTCCTGGGGGAGTCATTGGGAAAATTCATGCCACAGATCAGGATGTGTACGATGTCCTCACATACACGCTAAAATCCGAGCAGAAAAGCCTGTTCAAGGTCAACAGCCACGACGGGAAGATCATCGCCCTCGGAGGACTGGATAATGGCAAGTACGTCCTGAACGTCTCCGTGAGCGACGGCCGGTTCCAGGTGCCCATCGATGTTGTGGTCCACGTCGAGCAGCTGCTGCAAGAAATGCTGCAGAACACGGTCACCATCCGCTTTGAGAACGTTTCCCCGGAGGACTTTGTGGGTCTGCACATGCACGGGTTCAGGCGCACCCTGCGCAACGCGGTGCTCTCCCAGAAGCAGGACAGCCTGCACATCATCAGCATTCAGCCGGTGGCAGGCAGCGGCCAGCTCGACATGCTCTTTGCGGTTCAGATGCACAGCGGTGGTTTCTATAAGCCCGCCTATTTGATTCAGAAGCTTACCAATGCGAGGAGACACTTGGAAAATGTGATTCGTATTTCTGCCATCCTGGAGAAGAATTGCTCGGGACTGGATTGTCAGGAACAACACTGTGAGCAAAGTCTGTCTATTGATTCCCATTCCCTGATGACTTACAGCACAGCACGAATTAGTTTTGTGTGTCCCCGCTTTTACAGGAATGTGCGCTGCATGTGCAATGGTGAGTACTGCTCCCTCTTCCCTGCCGTCGCTGCACATTATGCGATAGGATCCATTTTATTCCTCTGATGCAGATCAGAAGGGGCATTTCAATTCAGTCCACTAAAGCATGACTGGCTAATGTGTTGTGGGAACTGATTTCTCAGGCTCAGGAAGAATTGTTCCTGTTTACTGATGTAAATGGAAGTTTATGAACTTTGGCCTTTTCCGACAAAGACCGCTTTCCTGGAGGCTCCGCAATCAGAGCCATCAGCCAGTTTCCAAGGGAGAGAAAGGAGCGGGAGAGGAAGGATGAGGAGAGGGAGGGGTGTAGTTTCCCAGTCTGTTGGTGCCACCACTGGAATAAACCTGGATTGTGACTGCAGCAGAGCAGCCTGGTCTCCAGCAATGCACCAGCAGTCTCCAAGGAAAAGCACCCCTGACCTAATCCAGGCAGGTGGAAAGGCCCTTTCCAGTCCCATTGTTGCAGAGAGCCACAGAAACCAATGAAATATTTTATTAGCAAGCACTTTTCCTGACCTTTAATGCTACAGTAGGGGACAGAGTAGGTTTCAGGCTGCTCCACATTTTGGCAGAGATTTCACATGGGCATATGACAAATAGACTCGCGAGTCAATCTTCTGTATGATTCTGCACTTGGATTTTAAAACCTCAGGCAGTTATAATACTGGCTGTGTTTCTTTTGTTTGCCAGGCTATTTGCTCCTCATTCCACTTCATTTAAGAGCAGAGAAAAAAGCTGCTGTAAAATCAATACATCTAAGTCTCCCTCATCTTAAGCACACATGCACACACACACAGAGTAATACAAGAATTCAGCAGCCATATCCCTCAGTAACCAACCTTTGTTTCTGCAGCAGTCAGCAGGGCTTCATGTTTTACCACTGACCTCGGTGGGGATGAAAATAGGCATAAATTGCATAAAATTTAACCAGAAATCATTTTTTTTCCTGCAGCACATGGATAATAATGCCAGAGAAGTTCAATTTGGAAAAAAATACCATGATTTTCTATCTGAGGTACATTCAAGAGCAGACTATCTGTCTGCTTTTTAAGTAAGAGTCTTATAAGTTTCAAGTAGACATATCTGTCATAACAATAATCAGCATTTTGTTACACATGAAAGGCTCTGAAGTAAAGGATTTTCACAGGTTTAAAAGGGACAATGCTGCAGTATCCTCCAGTCATGTCCAGGAGCCAGTGCGGGAACACTGTCTGCCAAACTTTTTTATATTCTCTAAGTTATAGCTTTGTCTCACTTTTGTATCAAGAAATCACAAATCCTCATCTCCATGGGGATAGTGGTAGTCCTCACAGTCAGAAATTTTTCTTCTGGCAGCCAAAATTTTCACTGTTTATCATTTCATTTCACTACCTATTAAAGTCAATAATGATGTATTGTTCCCTCTGCCTCATAATCCCTTAGTTTAACTCCAAAAAAGGGACTTTGCAGTGCAGCATAGTTCTTTCTGACCCAGCAGCTCTCCTGGCACAACAAGCTTGCAGTGGAAGCACAGAAATTCAGCTGGGACAGCGATTTCCAAATTTTTCTGTCATGTACCAGTCAATCCTCAAAATGGATGACAGGCTGCTGGAAAGGCAGTGTGGTTCTGAGAGCAACTGTGGTCCCCAGCCTCTGGGCCATTTGTCATGGCCTTGAAGACTGCTGTGTGGGGAACACTTGCAACAGGCAGCTTGTGCTGGTCCTGCTGAAAAGCTGGAGGGGCTCCCCCGGCTCCCGTTTGAGCCACTAGGTACGGATTTCCCATGGGGGATCCACACGATTTGGATCCAGCACATCCAGCCTGCCATAGAGCCTGTAGTAAAAAAATGTTCAGAGCGGCTGAGTTAGGTACAGCTGACAAAGAGGTGAACACCTTGGTGTTGATTACTTGCACAGAAATAATACATCTTGGGGGAAAGCAAAAATTCATGCTTTGGGCCTTCTCCTCATTACTTAGTGCTTCATCCTCTTCTACTGTTTTTAATTAAAGGAGGCACAGAAAGTGTTTTGGTGTTACGGTAAACACACTGTGTTTTCTCACATAGGAGATAACATAGACTTGTGAGAGTATAATTGTTAGAGAATGTATGGGTAGTTTTGCTTTCATGAAAGGTAAAGGCTAGAGTAAAAGAGTTAGAAAAATGCAAATACTCCTTCCATCAGTAGTTCTTACAAATAAATGTAAAAATGCAGCAATTCAGGAAAAAGTGCACAAATTTATTTTGGCTTGTTTAATGAGACAGCATTAGCAGGATATTAGCAGTGTAATAGAAGTATTATACTTCCTTTGTTGCTAAGAGAGTTCCACATCCAGTAAATATTAATACCTTGAATTATGAAAAAGCCATTAAAATATTGCATATGTTTCCAGAGATCTGATTCAATTATGGCCCAGAAAGCTTGAGTTTGAACTAATTCACTCATTCTTGAAATATGTATCATACTTGGAGTGTTTTTCCCACTGGCAGATGTCACAGATATGCACAATTTATGCATGCCAGCTGTGCATAACTTACCTAGATTACCTTTGTGAGCAAACAGTTATCTAATGTGAAAATGCAGGGAGACTGTAAAGTAGGCAGTGGGTGAACTTCGGAGGTTCAGCAGCTCAGCTCTGGAAGGATAAGTTCAAAAGTTCACATGCATCAATCTTAGCTTTTAAATCAATAAAATTGAACTAAAGAGTTTTCCAATAACAGACTGTCTCCTTAGATTTTTGGCTCATCTGTTTGTGTTTGTATGAAAAATATTGTCACAAACTGGGGTTTGTGTCAGCGTGACCAGAGGGGCCATGCGATTACCAACCTCCCATCACATGGCATGAGGTATGCAAACATCTGTCAGTGCTGGGGGAAATAAAAGTAGGAGGAATGGAATAAATGTATTCCTGTAAAATAGTTCTCATAGCATTCTCATTTTTCAGAGGCAAAAATCTATTCTGTGTTGTTTTCATGCTGCAAAGTAGTTCTTTTGTGTTGAGACAAAGGTGCAGGGGCAGAGCAGGTTTAGTTGGGACTCCTTTGCTCTAGAGTTGTTCTGCATTATTATAATCTTACAAAAGTGATGGAATATTAATATGTTCACAGGAGAGGGATGGATTGAAATAATCTTGACAAATATGGTCATATATCTACATCTTTACTGGTCACTCCAGGCCCCATTGGCAGATAGTGGGAAGAATGAGGTATTTTTAATAGTGCAATACATCTCTCCCTAGATGTCTAAAATCAGTCAGATGAATCATGCCCTAAAGTTAGATGAGATGAATTACATTTCAAGTGTTTAAAATGGTACTGGCCTTATAGTTTGAAAGAATTTTTCTAATAGACCCAGGAGTGTTCAGCAAAAGTGCAGACACAAACATGTTCTTTAATCAAAATAACAGCAGTCTTGGAGCACTTTCTCATGAAACAAGACAATTCAGACTTTATGAAGCCACTTCTAGTGTTTTGTGAGTGCTCTGACAGAAGGAAATCATAGACTGTGAGGGTCTGCTGCTAGTACAGGACCTATTCTTCAGAGCTGAATTTTGGCCTCAGCTCCACAGAGCACACATTGCCTCTAAAGGAGGCCTGAATGCTTTGAAGGAGTGGGCATCAGCAGTGCAGTTCTTATGTGTACAACACGGCTTTTCCCATTTTCAGGAAGCACACACATACATATTAATGATCCTGGAATCCTCCTGAAAAGGAAAGTTGAAGAAAAAGTTCTGTGCTTGGGAGCAAAGAACAACATAATTTTGTTAGACCTGACCATTTAATGTCACCTTTGTCCAAGGAAAGTTTTCTCCCTGTGAATATCCCCAGCAGTAAAGCCCATGCTGAGGATGCACAAGCTCATATAAAAAGTGGGAGAGCTGCAGCGTGAAGTGGGGGCATGACTCAGAACAAGGGCAAGTGAGAATTGCTGTCTATCACATAAGGAGTCCTGATGGAATCTGGGATCAAGAAGGGGGTGAAAGAGTTCAAATGTCTTGTTACTTAAAACTTGGAGAGAATCTGTTTCACTGGGACATGCTGTTTCCAGGGGCACCTGAGCCAACTGAAACGCATTGCTGGCTTGTGCAGAAACAGTTCTGTGGTGTCTGCACTGACATGCATGGAATGATCACTGCCTACAATACCTGCTCCAAAAATAAAAACAGATTGCAGATCATGAGTTACCAGTTCTCTCCACAGTAAACTAATTATTATTTGAAGTAGCGGTTTGGAGTTTGCTTTACAAGCTTCCTGCAATTCTGGCTTTCAGGAATCTCCCTCCTTGCGAGCTTTTTTCCTACAAGTGAGAAAAACTGGGTCTTTTTAATACTCATATAGATTCAGGAGAGTGGGCTGATAGAAAACCACCTAATAACACAAGGCTTAAGTTAGAATTGTTGAAGTACTTAATTTTCAAAATATATTTACAGTCCTGGAAGTGCTCATTTTTTGAAGGAATAGGAATTAAATAAACCTCTCATCTTGCAATGGAACAGTGTTTTCTTCCTCAGTATATTGGTTAGAAGATTGAAATACTTTTATCTTCTTTTAGAGAATTAAACTGAAGATGATCTGTCAAAATCAAGTGGGTCTATTCCACCTTTTCCTGCCACGCACTGGTTGATGCTAGCTCATGTGTCTCTGTGATACCTTGTAGAGAACAGTTTTATTAATACTAATATGGGTTTCAAGAGAATGCTGTGGATTGTCTGGACCTGCCTAGAAAAAAAAAAAAAAGATCAATTTGAACCTATATTTCTTGGATCTTTTATTGGATGGAAAATAGACTGCTCTTTGGAGTGGAAATGCAACATTAGAATAATTTTATTTAAACTCAGGCTGTAAATCTTTGATGTGGACAACGTAACCTTCAACAATTTTACAATTTTGCTCCACATAGTTGTGAAATCAGCCTGAAAATGGGTGTTAGCTGGGGCAATGCAATAATGTAGATTTGTAGCTTATGTACTTATAACCATACAGACTGGCATAAAGCACTTCTCGCAAGTCTGAATATTTTAAAGTTTTGTGACAGCTATGAAATCCTGCTGCAGCAGGATGAATAAAAAGTTGTTTTCCTTGTAGTTTACCAGAAGGAGTATTCCTGGCTGTTGAGGATAAACAGTTATCTCCACTGCTGCACGGAGTACATTAGATCTTTTCCATGTATTTTTTGAATGCAGAAGGATGGCTCTAAAGTACAAATCAGAGCTTGAATCAGATAAAAAGCCTGGCAGAGATGGATAACAAAGTAAGCTGTTCCTTTATTGCTTCGTGTCAAACATACAGTCATAGGTTAGGGGATGTGAAAATTTTTAGAGCCACATTTGGAAATCTCAGTGCTGCTTTCTGCTGCATAGTGACAAGCTGTGGGGCTTTAGTCCAAATGGCATGTCTGTCAGCTACACAGAGGCTCACTTGAATTGCAGCCTCACAAAAGGTTTAAGTTTGTTCAAGGAAGAGATATACTCTGCAGACACCAGAATGCTGTGCATTTGTCACATAAGAATGAGTTAAAATAGCTAGAACAACCAAGCAGTCTGTAGAATTTTTAACAACCTGTTATAATTTCAGAAATAATTGTTACTTGCCATTGAATTCTAAGAAGTGAGGAGTTTTATTCTTAAAAAAAAGCCAAACAAACCAAAGTATAGAAAATATCATATTCTCTCTGTTAAATTCTACAGATCTTACATTTAAATAGAATATAAATCTGTAGTTCAGAACCCTATGACAGTTTTTTCCTGATTCTGTGAGGCCTAAAGTGTGACTGTGTATTGCAGCTGATATTCCTTTAATGTTACCTACTAATGTGATTAATAAAGATTGCCATGCATCATTTTCTAGCAGTGCTACAGGCAGTACTGTAAATCTTTTACACCATAGACCGCTCAAACAAATGTTTGATAAAGGAGGGGAGGATGTTAAACATTAAATTGACTGTGCTGTAAATCAAGGAAGATATTTACAGTAATTGCCATATTTTTAGTCAGCCCATGTCCACTTTGAAAGCTACAGTAGTAATTTTTCTTTTCCCAGAAAATACTGAAGAGTGTCAGGTAATTTCAGCTATGCTTACTATGAGCCCTGTTTGGCTTGTACAAAAGTGGGAGAGCAATAAGATTCTTTCTTTAATTACTTTTGGAGATGTACACCATGACAGGTTGATTCCTTGCTTTAAGTCTAAATAAAACAATGTGCTCAAAAATAATATTCAAAAATACTCAAAAACTAGTTTTTGAATATGGTAAGGATCTGACAATATAGATCCTGCAGTATACAAGAACTGCCAATATTCAGAAAGCAGTGGGTAGGAAGGTGATTTTTATCATTAAATTCATCACCTACATGTCTTAAATAAATGAACTTGATAAACAAAGGAAGAGGTGTCTGTCCATTCCCAGCAACTGCCTTTCCCTCCATTCATGCTGGGGCTGCAAATCAACAAAAGCAAGGGCAGGAGTGCCTTTTTTCCTGCACTTAGAGTCTGCTTTCATAGTAGTCATACACAGATGTCCAAATGTAGAAACTGACCCTGCATCTCCCAAGTACCTTACTGTAACCAAGAAGACACTAGCTATTCTGGAAGTTACATATTTCTGAAAATTCATATATTTAGCAGCAATAGTTGTATCATGTTTTGCATTATTATAGAGAGTGTGTGCAAATCTTTTAAGAATAGGGCAATCAAAACAGATTTATTTAGACACTTTTAGAAGTTACATTGAAGTTTTAGCCAAACCCTATGAAATGCAAAAAATTCTTCTGACATTGACAGGCTTTAAACACTAAGTCCTTGACATGCTCGGCTTGATAGATGTAAAGAATTTAGGAGGTTTTGAAAAACCTACATATAATTGTGTTGCTCAAGTATTTTAAGTAAATTTGAAAGTCAGTATAGTTCTGTCCCTGCAGATTAGAAAAAAGGAGGGCAGGTTTTGGTAGCCTGGGTCAGCTGGATAGGATGTGAGATCTCAGAAATGTCAGGAGGAGCATAGGGAGAGGGCAAGTTTGCCTGTGCTGTAGGATCAAGCTGGCAGTATGTCCTGTGCAGAGTGAGAATGAAAAGTCCAGGTGTCACTGTAGCCCAAGCATGGCTTAGAATCACAGAATATCCTGAGCTGGAAGGGAACCACAAGGATCATGGAAGTCCAACTGCTGGCCCTGCACAGGACCACCAAGAATCAAATCATGTGCCTGAGAGTATTGTCCAAATGCTTCTTGAATTCTGGCAGGCTTGGTGCTGACCATTCCTGCCTCCTTAGACTTGCTTTTCATAGGTGTGCTGAGGGAAAAGGAGTGCCTAGCTTCAAGCAGTTTTTTTTTCCCTAATATCTCTAAAGCCCCTGTGCAGGAAGCTTTGCAGGAAAATGAATGGCCTGAGAGTTATCATACCATTTATAAACCAGTTACTGCTCATAACAGTTCGTTTTTAATAATATGTTCCCATGGGGTTTAGGGCAGTCTTTGGAGAAGAACTGTTGCCGTTCTGCTGTGTGCTTGTCCAAAAGCTGTTCCTTTCTGGGAAGGTTTGCTGGGGCTTTTTTGGTGGTGTTATTATTATTAAGCCATTTTTGGCTTGTACTGAAGTGTGCGATCATTAATTGTCTTTCATTGCTCTTCTGTTGCAGCAGATCATGCTTTACACTGTGGATCCCTGACAGTATTTTAACTTATTTCAGGAGGACTCTGCCCAGGGTCCAACGATCCCTGCCTGGAGAAGCCGTGTCCAGGGGACATGCAGTGTGTGGGGTATGAAGCCAGCCGGAGACCGTTCATCTGCCAGTGCCCACCGGGAAAGCTTGGCGAGTGTTCAGGTGCATGTCACAGCCATAAAGGGGGATGCACTTGGACAATAAAGTGCTGCCATTCTCATTTTGCAGCAGAGGTGCCAGTGGAGTCAACAGAAAATGTACTGCTTAACTCATCTCACCACAGGCACTTGGGATGTCTGTTTATAAGCCCTATAAATACTTGTCATTATAGCTATGGGGCTTTATGTAGACTCTGATCCAGTTTCTGTTTGGAAATTCCCACTGGCTTGCTTGAATACCAGCTCAGTAAAACAGGCTGCTGAGAAAACAGGATTTTTTCCTAGAGAATGTTATGCCAGATGTTTTCCTGCCCATGGGCAAAGCTCTATAATTAACTCTTCTGCTTACTATTTAGATTACCAAAATTCCAGCCTTTATTAATGAAAACACTACACTATCCCAAAAAGAAAGTTTGAGGACATCTGTTAGTTTTCTGCATCTGTGTTGTTCCCTGGGATATGAGGAGCCAGGTGGACAGCCAGAGGTAAAGCTTTCTGTTGACTTCAGTGAATCCCAGGCTGCAGGACAGAGGATTTGTGCTGTTTGCCTGATGAAAGCACAGCAGATACTGAGCTGTGGTCCTGGGCACTGGTTGCAGGGGACTCAGTGCAAGGGTTTGGCTGACATCTCATGTAACTTGACACCCATAACTCAACTGCTTGATGTATAGGTGTGGTTATCTTTGATTCCCTCTGTTATTAGTGAGGCAAGACTGATGTCTCCAGGAGTATATAAGCTGAAAAATCCTGAATACTCTTTTTTTTTAATTTATTTATTTTTAACTATGGAGAAATCTTAGTTTCCTCTATCCCCTGAAAAATAGCTTTAAAAAATGAAAGGCGGAAATATTTTATAGTAGATGCCAGCTTTGTTTTCTCTTGTCAAAAAAGGGTTTTATTTATTTATTCCTAGTCATTGTCATTAACTTTATAAATTCCTTAATTACTTAACAGTTGAGGAATTGTTTCATGTATCACTAAAAGCACATGTGTCTTTTCAAAATGGTTGTTTCAGGCCACACTTCCCTTAGCTTTGCTGGGAATAGCTACATTAAATACCGTGTTTCTGAAAATAGCAAGAAAGAGGAATTCAAGTTGGCTCTCCGTCTGCGAACCCTGCAAAGCAATGGGATTATAATGTACACCAGAGCAAATCCCTGTATAATTCTAAAGGTAATTAAAATTACTTATCTTTTCTGCAGTTGTTTTTCTTGATTCTGTATTTTCTCTTGGCTCTTGATTTGGGTAATGCTGTTCTCATTTCAGCTGTAGATTGAGAAGATGAAGTCTGATTCTAACAGGGAAAAACAATTTCAACAACAGCAGCAGCAACAACGATCAGGAAAGCAGCTTGTTAGTGGTACTTTATTTAGAAAATTCCCCACTGGGTGCTGTTCATTATAAGCACATTATGTGTGTCTGTGTGCAGGAGCCAGTCTGCACGAGATGTAAGATTTGGCCATTTATATCACTATGTAGTCAAAATGAAGCCTGCTGAAATTGCTGTTTTTCCCTTCTGTCCTGTCTGTGGTTAGAGGATATGCCCTCACTGTTAGTGAGCTAATTCCAGGAACCAGCTGCTTAGAACATGTCTCCTACTGAATATGAAGATCTCTGCACTCTGTGGATTAAGATTCTTTGTTGAGAAAGTCATGGGGTCAATAGATATTGATACCAAATCAATATTTAATTGATAAGCTCTCCATGCATTTTTATTCTTTTTTTGTTGTTGTTGTTGTTTCTGTGGATTGGCAAATAAATGCGGGATGGCAAGGGAGTACTAGGCTCATCCAAGAGCCTGCACATATAGTATTTCTGCTATAGCCTCTGAAGTACAAAATGAAAACATTGACATTTGTAATTCAGCCACATGCTATAATTCAGCAGTGGGAGAACTGGCACAGAGCCTTTTGTGTCTGTATTTGCAATCTTTAGGGTACTTTTGGCTGAATGCTTAGGTAATGTTAAAGTGGCTAGATGAGTTATTAATGGGCAACAAACAGTTTTATAGCTGTTAGACTGAAGTATTTAATGAGCAAGAGTACTGTCTGTCATTCACCAGGAACTGTCAGCATTGTTCAGATTTGCACAAGACAATTAAGCTCTGCTTTGAGACGCATAGAAATGCAGTTTGAACTTTTAAGCATATGTTTTTGTTTAAAAAATAAACAAGCAAAACTGCAGGTTGGAAGACCTTCTTTGAAGTCTTCATCATGCTTGCTCTTAGCATATGCCCATAGATAATGTTTGCAATTTTGTAATTTTGAAAAATACCTGGGAAAAAACCAAATAGCCCTGGTGGAAGGTGCCACTTGAAAACAATAGGAGATACAGGGATGGCATGAACTGGGAGTTAGAATGGTGATAGGAGAATTCATTTTGCTAGAGTTCTGTGTGTAAAGCTCTCATCATTAAGGAGCATGACATATCCAGGTCATAGACAACTGAGTGAAAATTTTTTGAAGCAGGGAAATTTTGCCACCAAAATAGAAAAGTTGATGCTACTACTATTGTTACAAAAAAAACCAAAACAAAACAAAACAAAAAAACAAGCAAAAACCCCAAAACCAACTGAATGCAAAAACAAACAAAAAAAATTCAAATCAGTAAGAAAACCCCCCTTTGCAATCACCTGAACTGAGATTTTAGTTGTGAGGTAGGAATTATGTTCTAATCACATAATTATTTTGCTTTGAAAGATGCTGAGTTAAAAATAATACTTCAAGGAGCAGCAACAAGAGCTGTGGTTATTGTGTTCCAATCTCAGTCAGCAACCTCCATGTCAAGCTGTTTTGCTTCCTATGTCTAAGAAACAAAGAAAGAAAAAGTAGAGAGCTTCAAATGCAGCTGACACCTTACATATCTGATGAGTGAGGTCCAGGGTCGTGGATGGATGCAAAACCTCTGCTTTCTCCTATGCAATGATCAGGGGAGGACATAGAAAATTACCTTCTCAAAGCCTCATCCTCAGCTTTTCAATAGGGCAGAATTCACTGTTGCAGTGAGTATGTCCTTTTCCCAGGTCTGGCGCTGGGCTTCTGCATGCATGGGGTTTAAAGGAAACAAAATCATTACATTCAGCATAGTTTTTCTAAAGAATGGTATCACTTAAAAGATCAAGAATTGTCAGAGTTTAGTTTTTGAAGGTCTTTTAGGTGAGGAATATAACGCTAAATTCTCACAAAAGTGCTCTGTGGCAGACAAATGGCATGCTCAAGGGATTTGGCCCTATCAGGTGTCTTCAGGGATGGCAGCTGACTCATGGACTGCACTCTGGAGATCCCTGACTCAGGTGTTTTCAAGGAAGCTATGCTTAGACTTTCTAAACACACTTTTTTTCATTTGTAAACCAGAGGTAAGGCTTCTTATTTTTCCTTTAACCAGGTACATATGTTGGGAGGTAGGGAGGCACTCAGAAATGAGGCCATTAAGCAGATTAATTAGAGGTCTATAAATGTGAAGTTGTTATCATTTGAGCATTGCTTTCAATTAAATTAAACATGAGGAGAAGCTTTCCAAATAGAGGATAAAGGATGAAATCCTGTGTTCCTTTGAGCGCTCTGGCATCACTCCAGCAAAGCACTTAATCACTTGCTTAACTTCCTGTATTTGGAAGCAATTGGAACTATTCAGATACCTTAATTTTAAGCATCTACTTAAGTATCTGCTGGATTAGCACCAGAGAGCCCAGCACCATCACTGAGCTTCAAATAAAGGCAGAGGCAGAAGAAATGTAGACCCATAAGGTATGAACCCATGGGACAACAGGCAGGAAACACCTGTGCTCTTGGGGCGTGTAGTGGCATTGATTATTTTGAAGCAAGTCTGCCATTGCAGTCTGTTTAAACATTAATGCTGCAATATGCTTTTTGGTGTTTCAATGGCCAGCTTAATTTTGGAAGCTCATACATTTGTGAGTACTCCAGGGATGGAAATATTTCAGAATCTTAACACAGTGTCCTTCCTGGTTGAATAATCAATTCCATAGAGCAAACTGCTTGTCTACTACTTTGCTGAAAGCCTACCAGCTACACTGTATTGATACAATAAAATAAGGGTGTTATTTATTCAGCTGTTTCAAATAAAGCAACTCATCCATCGATTTTGAGAGGTTGGCCATATTTTTTTTGTTGCATGCTCTTGCTTTTAAGACAATTGGAGAAAAATGAGATGCAGGTCAATGTTGGCTTTTTTTCTTTTGGAAAGATTGCATGTCCCAAAACGAGTACCACCTTTTCCTTTTTACCTATGTAGCAGCTGACACAGTAAGATTTAACCATTTAGAGCATTACAGGGCCATTGCAGAAGAGAATTCCATTTCTCCCCTCCCCCCCCCCCCGCCCCTGCCGTGGAATATAATGGAGATTCATCTTGTTTTGTGAAATTTTAAGGATTAAAAATAGGTAAAGACAGATTTTCCCATCATGCCATAAATATAGCAGCTAAATTGTAAAAGGCAAGCATATGTTCTTCTGTCCAGGCAGTTAATGTGAAACTTTGCATGCTTTAGTTAGGTGTGTATTATACATTTTAATGCATTACTGCTGCATGGCTTATGCTGGATAGGACTGAAGTTTGGATGTGATCCCAGTTGTGGCTGGAGTTGAAACGAGTAATATTTTAATTAAATACACCATTTTACACAAATGAACCTGAAATGCAATTCAGCTAACAAAATGTTTCCCCAGATAGATTAGGAGGCAGCATGCTGTATCCATGGTGTTTGACTGCAGATGGACTATGTGAGCTGGAGGTGGTCTCAGAAGAACCATTTGATCATTTTATTACCTGTGTTGATACACAAATATGGATCTTAGCCAAACGTCTTAGCCAGACTACTATTCTAATACAATTTACAGTATGTGTTTGGCTCCATTCTGCTCATTGAATGAAATTGGTGAAATGTAACAGATTGCATCAGCTTTTGGAGTCTTTGTTCTTTTTACTTCTCTAAAGGTGAGGAATCTTGTGGCATATATGCGTAAGTGTATATTAACCTCCCTGTCATAATTGTTATAACTGAGACTGTAATTAAACCCTGCACCTGGAAAGCTCTGGGAAGTGGAGGCTTTGTGGGAATTTTCTGCCCAGCTAGGATGAAGTAGTGTCTCTGTGCTTTCATGGTGCAGAGGGTCTCTGCTGGTGCCATGGGCTGCACTGGTAAGAGGTTGAAAAGTTTTCTTGTCTCTGCTGTGAGATGGAATAACTCAGGCTTTTTACTGTGTTGCACTATATAGGTGGATAAAAAAAGCAATGCCACACATTCAGTGCTGGACTGACAGTCTGGCACTACCAGCTCTCAAACAGACCAACCATGCCATTGAGGTTGTTGTCTGCAAAGCTGCTGAGCCTGGACAAGAGCCTGGCTATTCATTGCATGCCCATACTTTTTGCTTGAATGTCCCTCAGTTAGATTGAAGTTCAGCTTTCCTTGGTACTAGGATTATATGAGGTCCAGGCTATAATCAAAGAACCCCCTCTGAGGACTGGGCAGTGACCCTGACATCTCAGTGGTTACAAGGAATCACAGCAATTCCAGGGATAAATTGCTGAATGATGGTTGAATTCTCTGTGCTTAGGAATGGGGACAGCAATTTTGCCTGTTAGGTGGAAGAACCTTCACCTCCCTGTCTGGCCAGTCTAGCTGCTAAGTAGTCAAGAGTGGAGCGTTTTGCAGCATCTGCTCCTTGCCAGCTCTTCCTGTTCTTCCTGTTCCTCCTCAAAGTCCATCAGGGGACAGATATTTCCTCCCAGCCCCTCTACAGCAAGGCCCGTGACCATCTGATTAATGAAAGTACTTTTCTGGTCCCATTGCTAGGGGTATCTGGGCCTGTCACACAGTCTTTAATGTATGAGTCCATAAAGCAGTGGTGTGAGGTAGGGAAATGACGTTACCCCTCTTTTACTGATGGAGGCCTGAAACTAATGGCTTGCTTGAGATCTCAGAGGAAGAATGTTGCAGCATGTGGATTCCCATGCAGATCTGTCATGTCTTAGGTTAGTACTGTAAGCATCAGACCGTCTTTTCCATCTTTCACTCTAGTTAGAGGTTACTTGTGTTTCTTCAATAACAGGAAGGAAATTTAACCCTTCAGACCATTACATATTTATTGTGTATGTCAGATCATCTGCTGGTAAAAAGAAATAAAAGTGGATGAGAAAGATGTATAAAACATATTTTAATGGAAAATCTTTTAGATCATAGTTTCCTGTATACAAATGGTGTAATATTTATCCCAGGTGCTCAAATGTGGTGTTGTATTTATAAAGATAATTGGAAAAACATGTTCTGTGAGTAAGAGTAATAGACACGCAGGCAGTAGGTCCTTCAGGGCATAAGTAGTCATAGGGGAGGTATATGTATATTATACACAATCAGTAGAAGAGTTTCCATAGGGAAAAGCCTTTTTAGTAAGCAGCAAGTTATCTGCTTATCCAGTGATGGCTGTTTTTCAAAGTGTAATATGTTGGCATGCATTTTTCTGTTTGATTTGTATTCCTGGTGAGACAGACCACAATTTCTGAGCAGCACCTTCAGTGTTTATGGACTACTTTGTGCACAGGGAGGAAAAACTATTGTTCTTGGAGTTTGTATCTCTGGAGAGAAAAAATTCTCTGTTTATCAGGGCATCTCAGGATTCCTCCTGAGAGAATATGCTTTAACAGACCCAATTTCAATCTACAGAAACTGTTCATGGCTGAATTTTGAGTCCTGTAAAAAAAATGTTTTTAAATTAAAAATGTTCTGGACTCATTATTCGATACATCTATTAGCCTTTTTTGATTCAGCTGTAAGAGTACCAAGCAACATCCATCCCTTAACTTGTATTACAGTCATAGATCTGATTTCTTCTCAGTTTCATTACATCCTCAGATCAGGGACTCCAAAACACTCGTTTGTTCATAGCAGGGGCTAATTCTAGCTCCTTCCCATGGCTCCCTCTATGTGTGTATTCATTCCCCTACACCCCCTCAAACCATGCAGAGTAAGTGGGCAGCTGGCATCTATAGGGAGCTTGCCCCATCCTTAGCAGCTCTGTGTCCATGCTGCTGAGCAATGACTGAGCAGAGTGGTGTGGTTTATACCCCGATTGCCCTGTGTGTCTTGGCTTGGAGTTCAGATTCAGCCAGCCAAGAAACCAAGAGTGTGCAGAAAAGGAAATCCAGAGATCTACGGATCTCAAGATTTTACCCTTAGCTTTTCTCCAGGTCATTTTGTCAAACTCCAAGGACATAAAATGCTGATAATGGCATAACAGCACAGTCTGCTCCTGTAGATTAACACTTTCCTGTTTACCTTCAAGCCACATCAGGGAGCCTGGCTGAAAAGAGTTTGAGCACACAGCCACATGCCAAGGGATGTTTCCAGCTAACGTGACTGTTCATGGTTGAAATGGCCAAAAATGGCCAAAGGCAGAGGGACACATTGCAGCATCCTCACATCTGCATTTGCCATGCAAATTCAGCAGGCCACTAAAGCTCTGTGGGATTCTTGCATGGACAGCTGTGGCAGCTCTGCTCTCACTGGGGGGGAGCAGTCAGACTCCGTAACAGATACACCAGTGAAAGGACAGTGTGAGCTGCCTGGAAGGATGAAAAATGACACAGTACCTGAACTTTTCATGGGGATAAATAATGGGGCATAACTGTCTTGAAATGGAGTTTGCAGAAATAAATACTTTCTGGAGCATGACGAAGGTAAAATACTTCAAAGAGCTTTCAGAGAGCTTGAATACAATTAATGTGTCATAAGAAATTATTTCCAACTTTGTCAGCCATTTTAAACTTATATGCCATCTGTTAGAAAAACCTAAAATCTTTGGGTAAACTGCTAATCAGGAAAGCAGCACTTCATACCCACTCCCTCACTCTGCACTTTGCCTGCCCCAGTAGGGTAGCGCAGATTTTCCCTTATGAGGACTTGGGATGGGTGAGGGACAGGAGGGAGAGTGAGAAATCCCCTACAAACTCTAAATCCATGAGTCCAGCATAAATCTTAGGAAAGAAAGAAAAGTAAGACCCATTTTATATAATCTCTGAGGTATACACAGAGCAGGTTGTGTAGCATCTTCGGGAAATAACTGACTTTGGGTCAACTAGTATCTTACTGTTGTAATTAGAGATACTGAACTTACAATGTTTAGGGACAAATCCACCCCTCATTGAGATGCTCCTAAAGGTTACAGAAGCACAGGATGTCTACCATGAGCAGAGTACCTAACATGAATAGCTGAAAGTGTAGCCATTGAGTTTTTTTTGACACAAGTCTCTCAAACACTAAGAGGTGATCCTGTGCCCCGATCCTGTGCCTTTTGATAACATCAACCACTGGGAGCAGAATTACAGCTCTCAGACTTGCTGAGAGAGACACACAGTTGTTCAACAGCAGAGCCAAGAGCAGAAGGAGGGTCCTCAAGTTCATATCCTGATCAGTAAAACATAAAATTATCCCAGTTTTGCCCCATATGATTTTTTATATTTTTAGTTTTCCTGCAGTAATTGGCTTTGGGCAAATAAGAAGTAAGGTGATATTTTCCACCTTTTATTTTTTTGTTCATGATAAAGGCACAACTTATTGCTGGTTTAGTGTCATGTAGGAGAGCAGCTTTAACAGTGCACAGAGACTGTCTAGAAGTTGTCTGTGCTTCCAGATTCTCTGTGAGAGCATATTAGGAGACAGCTGAGTGCCTGAAGCGGTTTGATTTCTGTTTTCCTCCTGCAGATTGTCGATGGCAAACTCTGGTTCCAGTTGGATTGCGGAAGTGGCCCAGGAATCCTGGGAATTTCTGGCAGGGCCGTTAATGATGGAAGCTGGCATTCGGTCTTCCTGGAGCTGAACCGCAATTTCACGAGCCTGTCTCTGGACGACAGCTACGTGGAGCGCCGCAAAGCCCCCCTCTACTTTCAGACGCTCAGCACAGATAGCTCCGTCTACTTCGGCGCCCAGGTCCAAGTGGATAACGTCCGCAGCCTGACTGACAAGAGGACAACGCAGGTCCTGAGCGGCTTCCAGGGCTGCCTGGACTCAGTAGTCCTAAACAACAATGAGCTGCCACTGCAGAACAAGCGCAGCAGCTTCGCAGAAGTGGTTGGCCTGACGGAATTGAAGCTTGGCTGCGTCCTTTATCCCGATGCCTGTGAGAGACACCCCTGCCAGAACGGCGGCACCTGTACTGCCGTGCCATCTGGTGGTAAATGTTTTCATTACTTTATGGGCTTCCCCCTCCCCGTTTTCCTCTCTAATTTATTGCCAGAGATGGTTTTATGCAGCAACATGCTTGAAAAATCTCATGAACTCTATAAAACTCTGATAGGTATTGCAAATTGGGTAAAAGCTGTTTGCTCTATAAATAACAGTGAAATGGTGCCCCTTCTTATTGCATTAGTGTTCCAGGAGGAAATTGATTTATTGGCTGTTAGTATAATCCTATTTCTATAGAAACCAATAGAATTACAATTACTGTAATGTTCAGCTGGATTTTTCAGAATCCATTTACAGCATCCTTACAGCACTGGGGGCTGTACACAAAGATGGTGATTTGAAATGTCCATCACAGATGCAACAGCAGTGTTGCCTTGCTCTCTTTCCAAAGCTGTCACAAATAGTTACTGAGCTGTCTACGAACACCTTCATCCTTTTGTAAGTGAGTAATTTGATTACATGTCTGCATGGAAAATAGCAAGTTGGGCCATTATAAACCCACCTGAACTGCATTTTGCAGCTTTCTCGGAGGCCTGGTTGCTCTAAGGTCTAAGTAATATTATCCAAATTTTATAGGGCATTGACTTAAACTGTGCATGTGTTGGAGTTTCCTATCCAGTGGTTATGTGGTGGTTTGTGTGATTTGATGCCAGTGACTTACTGCAGTTCCCAAATTACCAGAGCAGTCAGCATGTTAGCAGGAGAAAAGTAAATAGCACACATGTAAAACATTCCCTCTCAGGCAGTTCTCTTTCTGCAGTGTAGGAGTTTCCTTTCCAATTCCCCATACTGTATTAGCATGCAGCATTGCACACCTTTTCTAGCAGAATAAAGCTTCCTCTGAAAAGGAG